>NW_026575142.1:23050000-25450000 GCF_905146905.1 Nyctereutes procyonoides | reverse complement strand
ACCTATAAAGGAGAAAACAAACTGCTGCAAATTGTTGCCAAACAATTTGAAGTAGGAGACTTAAAGTTTCAAATGATTTTTCAGTCCCTAGTATGGTATGTGTTAGGAACCCTGCAGAAAAGAGGATACGTATGTCATAGTGTTTGCCCTTAAGGAATTGATGCTATCCCTGAGAGCACATCATGAAATGTACAGAAAGAATTATACCTTAATGCTGAAGTATATTTTGATTTCAGAGGTATAAACAAACACAATGAGGAAGAAGCGGATCTAGAAGGGGTGATTTGGCCTATCAGAGATATCTCTTGCTTTCTTTCAATCTCTCTCTCTCTCTCTCTCTCTCTCTCTCTCTCTCTCTCTCACACACACACACACACACACACATTTTTGTTCAACAGTCCTTTATTAGGGACCTAACATTTGTCACACGTGGAGGTACTTTGGTGAAACTAGCCAAGCAAGATGCCTGTTTTCACTGCAGAGAGAGAGAGAGAGAGAGAGAGAGAGTTCAGAGTAGTGGAGGAGGTCTATAGATGCACAGCCAGGGAGTTGGGCAAGGGGGCATTCTGGAGCAAAATCACAAAAGCTCAGAAGTGACAAAAACAATCAGCTTCAGGGTGATGAGAGCCCACCTCTAAAAAAGACTTTGGTGGCTGTAGAATACAAAGTTAGAGGTGGTTTGGGGTCATTTTATGAAGAAGTTGAATTTTATTCACAGATATGTCTATTAGTCTTCGGATGAGAGAGAGCTTTAGGAATGAGAGAAGGCATGACTGAGGCTGTGGTGTAGAAGATGAATCAGCACGCTGAACAAAAGCATTTATTGAGCACTGACTGTGTGCCCCACATTGTTTTAGGTGCTCAGAATATAGGCGTGAGGCAAACATCCAAGTTCGAGGCCTGCAGTTCTTCTTTCGGTGGGATGAGATGGTCCACCAGTGGAACTGGAGCACAGTGTGGGGACTATTGCTGTGATCCAGCAAGGGGAAGGAAGATGTCAGTTCAGCTGGTTGTGGTGGGAAAGGAAAGGAGGAGGGAAGAAGGGTGAGACTCAAGTCACTAGGAAGAGAATTCAAAGGAGGAAGAAATGACAAGATTTGGTGATTGATGGAATGTGAGGATTCTGGAAAAGGCAGCGACAATGATCTGTTTTCTGGTTTCAGCTGTGCAGTTGGCTGGTAAATGCCTGCCAATTCCTGTGATACCACGAGGTAGGAGTCTAAAGCCTGGGGGCAACTATTACCGTCTCATCTGTCTGAACAGTGCTGGCTGGTGGGAAGTACCTGTAGGACATTTCTCTTGAGGCCCCCACCACTTCGCTTCTGATCACCTCCACCTATACTGTGAGCACCTAAAACAATGTGGGGCCCACAGTCAGTGCTCCACCTGTCTTGTGGTGCCTCCTTCTGCTTTAGACAGCTCTTCTCTTAGAAATGGCTGAAGGTTTGAAGTGGTAAGTGAATAAGGTTTGAAGCTTTAAGACCTCGTTGGGGTTTCTGTACTTTTCACACAAAAACACTTGAAACAAATAATAAAACAACAGTTCCTAAAGAAATGCTCTTTTGATGGTGGGACTTTAGGCAAGCAAAGGGCTTTCTGCTATTCAATAAATTCCATCATGAGGGGGGCTCTAATCTAGGCTCTGTGCTCCTCCTTGTTAAAGGGAAGTAGAAGGAAAAGTTCACGTACATGGTTCACATCAAGTGCACTGCTTAAGACAAGCTATTAGGAAACTACAGCTTGCCAAATGCAACCCAGTTTCAATCTCCCACCCCATTTCCCTGGGGTTAAAGCTCTTCTATTCTATCCACCCACACAGCTGGTGCTCAGGCACTCCCTGCCTGTAGTATCTCTTGAGTCTGTTCAGTTCCTTTCGGTTCTGACAGGTGCAGTAGTCCCTCCCCCACCCTTATCTGCCATCTTGCTTTCGGCTGTTTCAGTTTACCCGAGGTCAACCACAGTGAAGGCAGCAGATGATCCTCCTTCTGATGTGTCATCAGGTCACATGTGGCCTAATACTATGTTAGAATATCTATGGCCCTCATCTCATGACATAGATATTTTATTATCTCACATCATCACAAGAAGGGTGAGTACAGTACAATGAGTTATTTAGAGAGACACCACATTCACATAGTTTTTATTACAATATATTATAATTGTTTTATTATTCGTTACTCTGGTTAATGTCTTACTGTATCTAAATGATAAATTCAACTTTATCATAAGTATGTATGTATAGGAAAAACCATAGTCTACATAGGGTTTGGTACCATCTGCGACTTCAGACATCCACTCGGGGTCTGAGAATGTATCCCCTGCGAAAGAGGGGACTACTCTATTTCAGTTTGGACATGGAAAGGGTCCAGAAGGTAGTGGGGAGGGCATCTCTCCCCTGTAACCAATCTGAAAGGTGAGCAGCATCTCTCTAGGGATGTATTGGCCTTTTCCAGCTACACAAATTTGGATTTGTCCTGTCCAGTGAACAATGGGCTCAGATCTGATTGTGTTCCTTACTTAGATTACTCTGTAGCAGGAAAGGATGTTGTAAGCCACTGAATCGAGTTCTGTTCATGGCTGAATGGTGCAGAAAATCTGGATTCTTAATACGACTTTCCAAACCAATAAGCAAGGAATTTCTGATGCTTGCGGCATGTGCATTGTACTTGAAAGAACAGTCCCACAGAACAAAGTGGAAAAGTGTGCCTGCCCCTCCTGGCTCTCTGCACGCATGTTTGCATTTTATCCCAAATCATCTGAGACTTGGTGTTCGTCTCTTAATCTGACAGCACCCACCAAGGCCTGTGGCTACCTCTCAATTGCCTTCTATTAATCAACTAAAAGGTAAAGCACATTTTAAAATATCTCCTTATCCCATCCAGAACTTCCATCTCTTTATCTGCCCTAGCACTGTCCTTGATTTTGCGCATTGTTTATTCTCCTGCAGCTTCTGAACCTGGATAATCACCACCTCCACAGGCCCATGGGATCCTTCTCGATAAATCTTTTTACGTGTTCTCTCCCACTTTCTCTCTAATCTTCCCAAATCGCCACTCCCAGTTCCATGGGGCACACAATACTCTTTCTCACATGCGGGGAAACATGAAACCCAGCTAATCAGCTGTACTGGCTCCCGTTTTGTGGGGATTCAAATTACCTGTTACCAACCCCTGTGTGAAGTGGGTTAACCGTTTAGACTGTCCTTGCACCCCACTCCTGTTTACTCGGATTCCCTCCCGTCCCTTCCTCTCTGCCATTCTCATCTAGCAGTAGCTGACCCTTGCAGAAAATCTCATCTCTTCTGCAGTTCTTTCCTGGATCTCTGTATCTTACCAATGAATTTTTAAACTGAGTTGAAAACCTTTGCCTTCCTTTTAGCTTTTTGCCTATCCCTCCATCATTTTGTCTTTAGCTTGAAAGTACCTAACAGACGTTGCTGGTATAAAACTCATTATTCACAGAAGTTCTGTTACCCTATAGACTGGGTTGAAAATGTACCATCTCAGTCACCAGGAAGCCTCGCTACAGAGAGCAAGTTACAGCAGGACACAGTGAGACAGAACATAAACTTCCCTCACAAATGCCTGCATGTAGAAGCCCTGAAGATATGATTCAAAGACTGGGTCACCAAAACAAACAGAAACAGAAAACAACTCCACCAACAACCACAACAATCTTGGAAATGATGTGACATTATTGAACACAAATGTGTTGACACTGAGCTCATCCATCTTAGGTGTTTTAAGAATATACTCATTTAAGAAAAATACACATTTACTTAACTTACTTAATTTATAGGGAATAACACAAAAACAAATCAACTTTTAATGGCAGATATAGTGTTAGTCCCTGGACTAGTTTGCTAGGGCTGCAATAACAAAGTCCCACAGACAGAGTGACTTAACAGAAATTTACCGTCCCTCGAGTCTGAAGGCTAGAAGTAAAAAATCAAGGTGTCAGCAGGATTGGCCCCTTCTGAGCCTGTGAGAAAAGAATCTGTTCCAGGCTCCCTCCTTGGCTTGGTGACGAATGGCTTCCCCCTGGGTGTCTTCATGTTATCTACTCTCTATGCATATCTCTGTGTCCCAATTTCCCCTACTTATAAGGACACCAGTCATTTGATATTAGGGTCCACCCCAATCACCTCATTTTGATTTGACTACCTCCATATAGGTCCTATCTCCATATAAGGTCTCAGTCCCAAGATATGGAGGTTAGGAATTCAACATACCAATTTTGAGGGGGTTACAATTCAAACCATATTAGTCCCCATGCTTCTGGTTCAGTCTGGCCACCTACTCTGCAGGGCCCAGAGTAAAATAAAAATGTGGGGCTCTACCTGGGGCAGGGAAGTGAAGGCAATTTCCACTTCCCGTGAGCCCCCAAGGGATTGCAACCTCTGTGTCAGAAAGTACTGGACTCACACTCAGTACCTGGACTGGGGATAGGTACAGGATCCCCACTCAGTCCTCACCAAACACGCCTGGTACCGTCAGCCCAGGGTGGGTAGCCGCTGCCCTGCTCTTCCCTGAGATGCCACTGGGCATCCGCTGGAAGACCCTGGGCCTCCTGTCCCCTAACCCAAACATAACCTGGTTGGCACAGTGGATGGAGAGTAGGAATGGGGAGGCAGCAACTTAGAACCCATCCAGGGGATCTGGTTAGGGCTAGGAAGGGTGACAAAAGTGGGACTGAACTTGAGCTGAAGCTTCTAGCTTCTGGTTCATGTTTTATTGTTCCATGAGACTTCATGCCCAAAGCACAAATTTAGAGATCAAAATTATTGAGAATTCCAAGACTCAAAACCACAGGACATCAAACTCCAAGTGTAATGCCCTGCTGAGCAGGGGACTCTAAGTGTCTTCGTTGGCCACATACCCATGAACCCACCCTGCTCTTACTTGAACAAATCTACACTTTGGAAGAAAGGCTTTGGCAAACTACCGAGCACAGCTTTTAGGACAGAACTGTTTGAAGCTGAACAGTAACTGCCTTGGTTTCTCCATCTGTACAATGGGTGTAATAGTAGCACTGGGTTCATAGGTCATAAGGATAACTTCAGTCACTTTGATCACCTTATAAATGTTAATAAAACAAAAGCAAATCATAACGCTGAACATGGATAGTGCCAAATAAGACAACAATGTTTTCAGTTAGATAACCACTTTGAATTTCCTCTTATATTTTCATAATTGAAAAGGAGAGTTCTCAATGCCAAAAGCCAGACATAGTAAAAGTTTTTACTAGCATATTTCTTTTTTACATTAACAAGCTTTTTTTGTATTTATTTTATTACTTGGGAGGCTGAGTATGTTTTTAGATTAGCCATTTATCTTTTTTATTTTTATTTTTTTCATTTATCTTTTTTAAAAAATTGTTTTCATTTAAATTCCAGTTAGTTAATATACAGTGCGATATTAGTTTCAAGTGTACAATATAGTGATTGAACACTTCCATACAACACCCAGTGCTCATCACAACCAGTACAGTCCTTAATCCCCACCACCTATTGCACCCATCCCCCACCCACCTCTCCTCTGGGAACCATCAGTTTGTTCTCTATAGCTAAGAGTCTGTTTCTTTGTCTCCCTCTTTTTTGTCTTCCTTTACTCATTTGTTTTGCTTCTTAAATTCCACATATGAGTGAAATCATACGGTATTTGTCTTTCTCTGACTGACTTATTTCACTTAGCATAGTACCATATTTCTTTGAAACTGTAGTAGTCTGGAAGATCTCATAAATTTAAAAATCGTGTGACCACACATCAAAGCAGAAATCTCTTATTTGTTTTGTTTAGCTCTGTATCACAGAACCCAATTTACAGAAATTTTAATGATATTCCTCCATTTTTCTTGAGTGGCTTTATATTTTTCTCTGAATGACCTAATACCATGTCTACAAGGCCTTCTTTTGTTTATTTCTTTTATGAACTATATCTCCTTTCAATCTGAATAATTAAAGAAATATAATTTATGTTCCTAGCTTTGTACTGGAACATCTCCTAAAGGGCTTTCAAGGATAATTTCAAAAAGAAAATGGAGGCAAGGGTCTGTAATGTCTCGACTATTACTTTGATAGATCATAGGAGGATTTATCACACAGGGATGAGTTTAAGAGGCAAAACAAAGAAATCATTTCTTCAGAAAACTGGAATAAATAAGCAAATTGTTAGGTCAAGGAAGGGCAAATGAAGGGACAACTGAATTCTGTGTAACTCTGTTGTTCTGGTCATTGGCTTGGAACCTGCATTGTGTGGTATCAGTTACTGTAACAAACAATAATAGGAAAAATTTAGAAGCTTAATGAGAAAAAGAAAAGCACTAGGAAAACTAGAAGTCTATGCTGACTCTCAAAGGCTCCTGAGGAAAACAGTCAGTCAGAGAAACCGGGATGAGAAAAGTATGAAGTGGAAGAGATTCTGAGACAATGATGAAGATGGGAGAAACAGAGTCAGGTGGTGGGAGTGACTGATGGCCGGGTAGGACAGCTAAACCAGTGTCTGATCAGGCTTTTACTTAAATTCCACATCTCTAGATTAGAGGATGGCTCATTGCCCAGGGGTGTAGGAATTGCCTAGAACAATTTTTTAAAAAACCAATAGCTTTTCTGCTTTAGGAAAAAATTCACTCTTACATGTGGATGTACTGGTAATTGCAGAGAACAAGAGGCTGGCTTCCTTTTCCTCCTGTCACAGAATCAAGTCATACGCTCCCATCAATGAACTATTTTATGAGGTCACAGGCTATGGGGAGTGTCTGTTGTATCCGTACTTGAGTGCCTGGTTCGAATTACCATTTTTCAAGTTCCTATTGGGGCAAGCTCTCTAACCTTCTTCATCAGTAAAGAAGGGTATGTATTAATAGTACCTGCCTCACTGTGGTGAAGGCTCAGTGTGTTAACGTATGTAAAATAGCACAGTGATCATTCTCCAAATGTTAGGCACTATTAGGAGCAGTCAAGGGAGCCATTGTTACCTTTGTATCAGAAATGGAAGCTATGGGGAAATCTCGGGGTCACCACGTTTGCCCACTGCTGCCTCCAGGTGGTGGCTCTCAGCACCCTCCTTCACAAACCTCTCCCATATGGCACTCAGTCTTCCCTTTCTCAACACTGGGGTGCACCATCCTGAACCTCTTCCTTACATTCACTATGACTTTGATGCCCACAAGCTCCCTGTTTTTCTCCACCTCAATGCCTTTAACTTCTGCACAGATGCCCTAATACTCTGGCCCAGTGTTTTCTCCACCACAGGTCATGGCTCATCAATGGGTCATGACATGAATGTAGTGTGTCATAAGCCGTGTTACAAAATGAGGTAGCATGGAACCGAGTCAATGAGTAGCAGCACGTCGTGTAAGGTAATGGTATTTTTTAAATGAAACTTTCGTTTCACATACATATGTCGGTACTGCTATGAATGCTGGGTTCCTCAACTTCCTCTGCTCCAAGGACTTCTTTCACCCATTCCCCACTTCAGTGACCATGCCTGCAACCACACCTTGGACCTGGTCACTACTAAGAATAGTTCCACTTTGTTATTTCCATTGAATAACCACTGCTCCTCCTGTTCTGTCATTTCTTCCGTGTCCTTCACTAAGTTTATTATTTTTAATTCTCTTCTTTTTTAACCCATATTTCTGGAATCTACACTTTCTGCTTCTCAGTATTCCTGCTGTGACTGACTTAGCTCAGGTCATCAATGTCTTTCTTCATGGGCAGTCACTTTAACCTCTCACATGGTCTCTTTGCTGCCTTCCAGAATTACCCTCTTCAAGTCCCAAACTGACCCTGGCATTCTTAAGCTTAAAAGTGTGATCTGGTTCCCTTTTGTCCAAACCCATCAGACTCCTCTCGGCAGTACCCAATTCACGCAACCAGAATTTATTTCCATAAGCAGAGTGCCTCTGACCAAATTCTTCATTCCCTCATCTCTTGCCTGCATCCAAATATAGATCTGTCACAACTGCTTGTCCTGTCACAACTACTTCTCCTGCCACAACCCTGTCCTGGGGATCTCCTCCATCACAGTCCCTGAGGGAGCAGATCCCTGCGTGCACCTCATACCACTCTCACAGCCTACTAGCTATGGGAAGGCTTCTGATTCAGGGGAGAGTGCAGGGACTGGCCAGCATGCTATGACAAGTGTGGCCAGATTCCTCTCCTAGAAGATTGAGCAACTCTACCCACAGAAGCTCTGGGAGCTACACATGAAAGGTCTTGTAGGTTGAAGCAGAAGAAACCAGTCCACAAAAAGTGTACCAAACAGGGACCAGCAAGCAGCCCCTGAGAGCAGCAAACAGAGAAAGTAGTTTTATTTCTGTTTTATTTCAGCCAGTTGTCAGTTCTCAGGAGGCCTGGTTGCACAGGAGAGCCTGCCCTTGGGTCCCCCTTGAGATCCTAGTGTCCTTATATCCAGCCTCATGTTTGCCCGTGTGACCTTCAGTGGGTCCTCTTTCTTCCATCCGAAAGAGCTCAGACTAGAACTTTCAGCCTATCGCCGAAACACATGATTCTGTGCCTTGGCACACATTCTATGCTTTCCCCCAGGATCCTCCATCTCCTTTTTCCCATGTGGCGACTACCTACTTATCTTTTGGGAAAATAAATGCGTTTTTGAGTGTGCAGCCCCTCAGGCCAGTCCCTTCTCAGTATGCCTTTAGAACTTTGCTCATCTTAAAAAAAAAAAAAAAACTTTGCTCATACCTTGTTATCTTAACATCTACTGCACCATTTTGTAATTTTTGTGTTTCTGTATCTGTCTCTGCTCTCAGCCTCTTGAGGACATATCCTACTCATATTTTTACACCCCCCCCCAAAATCTGAGAGTGAGTAGCAGATTCTATTAGTTCCTACCCGCACTGCCTACCCTGGAGGTCATTTGCCCGAGACAGTGCTCATATTTTGTGACTGACTCTGTGTCTCCTTGCCTGACAGCGCTCATGAAGGCCAGAGACCGGGAGACTAGTGCCCCAGGAGGAACCCTCCATCAGTGAGGAATGGGGGTTGGTAGATGAATTCCTCTGTTTCCTGCCCCTCAGTGGATCCACAGCATTTTCCACAGTCACTGAGAAGGGCACCTGTGAAATTGAGCCCCTTCTTGGTCTCATTTCCTTATTCCTTCATCGTGTCTTCTAGAATCACCTCCCAAATAAACTACTTGCATTGAAATAAGTACATGTCTCAGAGATTGCTTGTGGGTGAATCCAAACTATGAAGAGAGACAAGGCACATAGTGCTCAACAGATAGTGAATACACAGCAGAGGTCTTCAGCCCCTCACCCCTCTTCCTGTCGACACAGGATTTCAAGAGATGACCCTACCCCTCTACCCCAGTTCACTGTCTTCTTCTAGACAGGCCCCCATGGTCATGCGCATCAGCACCCTCACTTCCCTTTGATCATTCAGAAAAGCCTACCCTGACTGTCCATAAGGACTAACACAGCCATGGGCTCCCTCCAGTCCTGCCCCTGGGAAGATAAGTGCTGCTGAGGAAAGTCTCCTATTTTGGGGTAGGTTGAGGCCATTTCACATCATTTTCAGCTCTCAATATAGCTTTAAAATTCTTTTATTCCCTTTTATTCCCATTCATTTCCTTTAGCAACCTCTACAGAAACTATGTCCACCTTTCCCCGGAGCCCACTCCCATCTTCATCCTCCCACCTGCCCTCCCAGTGTTGGGGGTACTTGAGTGAGTGAAGTTACAGAGTTGCAGCACTTGCTAGAAGAGCTCAGATTCCAGAATCACCGTGAGGCATGTATGATAGCCAACTAGAGGTAGGAGGCACACGGCAGACATGCAGTACAGTGCGGTGCACAGGGCAGTATGTGATTGTTAAAGGTCTATCAACCTGTCACAATGGTCTGGACTGGCCAGAGGAAGATGGTGTTGTGGTGATATTGAAACAAAAGGACAACACTTGAGTAAGTACTATTATTCCCTCCATTCTTATATATGAGGAAACTGAGGCACAGAGAGGCGAAGTAACTTGTCCAAGGTGACATAGCCGGTAGAGACAAGATCTGGACCCACACAGTCTGGCTCAGAGACCATGAACTTAACTATTAGACGACACTGTATCTACAGATTTTTGAACACAAAATTATTGATAAATGAGAAGTCCCCATGACAGCATCCATCCTCTGCCTCCCAAGACTGGGATGTTTATAATATATATCAAATCAACAATACATATGAAACAACTCAGATGAAAAAGTGCTATATGTACAATCTGACTTGAATTATTACATATCCCTTATTAGTGAATATCAAGCTGAGATGCGTGCAGATGTCATCTAGCTGCTCGGTGGAGACCAACCATGGCTAAAAATAAGTCAGCGTGGTTTGGCGCACATGTGGCATACAGCAGTAAACCGAGGCACCCCCAACACATGGTCAGAAACCTGTGTAAAAGCTGTACCTCAGCTTCCATGTTTCAAAGACGGATGTCTGGAGCAGACAATGTCTCAAGTCCCTTCCAATGCTAAGATCTGCTTTTTTCCATCTTTGTATAGACAGGAAACACTTGACTTCTAAGCCATCTAGATCATACTTAAAATTTTACCGATGGGGGAAAAACAAAAAACAAAAAAACAACAAAAAAATTCTACCGATGGGGATGGTGGAAGTCAGGGAATGTGTGCAAGGATTGGCACAGTCAACGTCACACAGTTTCCGATGCACACAGCGTGCACGTTCAGTGAACACTAGTAACAGCATTTCCTATCTCTCTGCTAACTATGTCGGGTTTTCAGATTTGCAAACTGTCACTTGGAATGTACGGGAAGTAGCAGACGGTTTTAACTTCAGAGCGTCCTTGACCACTGAGGAGAAGGCACTGATTAGAAATTATCTCCGGCCAGGATTTGGGTCTGCTACATATAGTAGGGATTAGCTCATTAGTGCTAACCCTGGCTCAGAGGATCACCAGCACATTTTTCTCTGTGTGGCCGAGTCCAGCTTCGGTCCCAGGGTTGCGGCCCGTTCTAGATCCCTAGCACTCAGGTGCACTTGAAAATGTAAAGGAACAAGCACTGTGTGGTAAACCCTTGGGGGAGATGGATCATACAGGACCATTTCTATTGAGTTTACCATGAAGGTTGAGGGTCTCTCATCTTTGGCCATTTTAGAATAAGAATTACTCAACCTGTCCCTGATAAGGCCTGGGGGGGGGGGTAGAGAATCTAGTCCAGAAAAGATTGCCTCAAAAATGAGCGCACAGTATGTTGAGAAGTAGAACAAAAATGAAGGCGTTGGTCACACCTTGTTTCACTTCTTTCCAAACTCATCCTCCAAGGCAGACAGCACAGGAGCTGCCTGGAGGCTCCTTCTGGTTCATTTACCCGCCGCCCCCCCCCTCCTTCCACAGAGGGTCCTTCCCTCCGGGCCCCCGCCTCTGTGCCTCAGGGGCACCCATGCCAGGTTGTCCCCTGTGGGCCCCGGCAGGACAGCCTCTCCTCTGACTCCTGACACATCTTCTGGGCGTCCCATGCCTACTGGGTGCTGGTTGGCCCTGGGGGGATGATCTCTGCGGGCACCTGTGCTGCGGGGCGGGGTTAGGAACCTGGCTCCCAGGCTGCCAGACGCCCTGCAGACCACCTCCTTTCAGCCTGGTCACAGACCCAGCTCTCGGGGTCAGCCCCAGGGGAGCTAGAGCCGCACCTGCTCCAGCTGGCACGGAGGACCAGTCACCCTCCCAGGGCGGTCTTCCCCATCCACAGGTCTCCGGAGACTACATTTTGAGCGTCGCCCAGTCTGCGCCCGGCAGCCTCTCGCAGGGTGCCCCAAGTTGGGTGCGGGTGCGGATGCGGGGTGCCGGGTGCGGGTGCGGGTTGCGGGTGCGGGGTGCTGGGTGCGGGGTGCGGGTGCGGGGTGGGGGTGCAGGGTGCCGGGTGTGGGGTGCGGGGTGCGGGTGCGGGGTGCGGGTGCGGGGTGTGGGTGCGGGGTGCCGGGTGCGGGTGCGGGGTGCTGGGTGTGGGTGGGGGGTGCGGGTGCGGGATGCGGATGCGGGGTGCTGGGGGTGCGGGGTGCGGGTGTGGGGTGCGGGGTGCCGCGGGTGCGGGGTGTGGGGTGCCGGGTGCGGGGTGCCGGGGGTGCCGGGTGCGGGGTGCGGGTGCGGGTGCGGGTGCGGGTGCGGGGTGCCGGGTGTGGGTGTGGGTGGGGGGTGCGGGTGCGGGATGCGGATGCGGGGTGCGGGGTGCGGGGTGCTGGGGGTGCGGGGTGCTGGGGGTGCGGGTGCGGGGAGCGGGGTGCCGCGGGTGGGGGGTGTGGGGTGCGGGGTGCCGGGTGCGGGTGCGGGGTGTGGGGTGTGGGGTGCGGGGTGCCGGGGGTGCGGGGTGCGGGTGCGGGGCGCAAGGCCCGGCGGGCGCAGGAGCGGCGGGTGCGCACGGCCTCCTCGGCGCCCCCGACAGCGGCCTCCCCGAAAGCACGGCCGCCTCCCCGAAAGCACGGCGGGTGCGCACGGCCTCCTCGGCGTCCTCCCCACCGCGGCCCCCCCGCCCCCGCTGCGCGGATCCGGCCCCTTGGGCCCGGGGGACACTCACCCTGCCACCGGAGCAGCGGCTCGGGGCTGAGCGCGGCCACCGCGCCCCGGGCGAGGCTCCGCGGCGCCCCCAGCAGCAGCAGCAGCCGCAGCCACAGCATCGCTAACCACTGGGCTCGCCGGCCCGGGGGGTCGCAGGGGCCCCGCACCCCCCGCGCCTCGCGCCCCACGCCTCGGCCGCCGCCGCCCCGGCCTCCCGCGACCGGCTCCGTGGTCCCCGCGCCGCTGGCGGACACTCGGGGCTCCGCGCTGCGGGCGGGGAAGTCGCGGAGGTTTTCCCCGCCCTGCTCCCTGGGGCTCGCACGCGGAGGAGGAGGAGGAGGAGGAGGAGGGGGAGGGGGAGGAGGCCGTGGACCGCCGGCCCGTCCCAGAAATTCCTGCCTTTGGGGTGGGGACGGAGGAGGGGTGAGGCCGTCCCGTGCAGGCTCCTCCTGCTTCCAGCCCCTTCTCTTCTTCCCGGGGGAGGCCGAATAGCGGCTGGGGTGGCGGGGCCGGGGGGAGCAAGTTGAGAATCTCCGGGACAGGAAGTCTGACATCTGGGTTTGCAAACCACCCGGATTCTGGAAAACACTGCAAGCAATTTGGGAGTAAACTGAGCTGCTCCGTGAACCCAGACGCTCTGTGAGTTCTCTGGACCTCCCCTCCTCCGGAGTGAGGACCATGGAGACCCGTGGGGTGTACCCGGGTCCTTCCTCCAAGTACCCCAAGGTTCTTCCATTGTTGATCTCCTTTTCTTAAATGCCATCCCCCACTTTCCATCTCCTTGGATCCCCTTCACCCAGCAAAATAGCTGGGTTATCCCACTTCATAGCAGTTGTTCCACTTTACAGCCAAGAAAAGCCATCTCGAAAGGCAAAATTATTTGCTCTAGGCCACTCCTTAACATAGCAAAAGTTGCTCCCTAAACTAGTTAGTAGGAAAAAATTAGAATGTAGTTTTTCTAGCTGTTGTCTTTCAAATAACCAGCAGAACACTAGGAACATTTAATATTCATGAGAACAAGCTAACATAAGACCTTTCCTAAATAGGACCTTGGCCTTAATCACTAAAACATTAGAGGGAGAAGGGAGCTTAAAGAAAAATAATAATAATAAATAAATTAAAAAAAGGAAGGTGGTGGAATCTTGGGGGACTTTTCTCAGCCTTATTGGCCAAGATCAAATTAACATTTATGAGTAACAGTGTCTGCTATAGTCTACATTGCATCCGCCTTCCCCAGTTCATACATTGAAGCCCAAACCTAGTGTGATTGTATTTGGAGAGAGAGCTTTCAGGAGTTAATCACATTTAATGACGTCTTAAGGATGAGGTCCCAGACGGGATCAGTGGCCTTGGAAGAAGAGGGAGAGATCTCTCCACTTGCAGTCGTCAAGGAAAGGCCACATAAGAGCATAGCAAGGTGACGATATGCAAGCCAAGAAGAGAGTCCTCATCAAAGATTGAAACTTTGGACCTTGACCTTCCATTTCTAGCCTCCACAGCTGTGAAAAATAAATTTCTCTTGTTTAAACCACCCAATCTATGATATGTTCTTATGGCAACTCAGCCAGACTAATACACTGTTTTAGCCTGGTTCCCCAGAAAGCAGAACCTGGGATGAGATCGCTGCCGGGAAATGAGATTGAAGACCAGAGTGAAATAGGGTAGAAGGGAAAGCCATTGCCTTGGCCATTGCAGTAGCAACATGTGTTCAGTCCTGTAGGGCCTCAGAAGACCTGGAGGTCTTTCCTGAGGAAAAGAAGAAAGCGTTTATCTACAGGCTCCTCATTCCTGCTGGCTAAGGTGATCCTAGGATTATTAACTCCTCTGCACATTTCCTTGGCAGTGGTGAGCTTTAAGCATGGTCCCAGGCCTTGGCATCTAAGAGGCCCAGGGGCCAGTAGCAACAGGTGCATGGCACGGCTAGAGGTGAGGTGCTGTCAGATTGCCCCAGAAGGAAGCTGGGGGAAGCCTGTGCAGGGCTGGCTACTGCAGAGGCAGCTGGAGTAAGAGGTGAGGCTGAGAGAAGTGGGGGTTTCCAGTGTGTGCACTGAGTCCGCAGTGTATCATTAGATGTAGAAGTTAGCATCTCTGCCTGAAAACAGGCAGAAAAGGGATGCCTTTAGCATACTGACTATGGAGATTTTAATCATGAAGCATTTCTCCTGTGGCCGCGGAATTACATTGTGTACTACGGGAATATCTCCAAAGTAGGTGATTCAGGCACGAGTGGGCAGGTATCTACTACCACAGTCAAGTGCAATCCACATGCATAATCTGGAAGCAAAGTGCAACACTGATGTCAAGCTTTGATGAAGCGCAGGGCAGGGAGAGTAAAAGGTTGAGAGATTAAGAGGAGCTAGAGTGATTGTGCAGGGGTAGATGTATTCAGAAAGGCACGGGAAGAGGCTGTGCTGGGATGGGAAGAAGTTGTGGGGGAAAATGCAAAGGTTTGAGTGTGAACCGCCTGTATAGCAACAGCGAGTAGATGGACCTGGCTGGGGCAAAGGGCAACTATTGGGGCAGAGGGCAGCTGTTGGGGCAAAGGGTAGCTATTGGGGCAAATAGGGTCAGTTACTGGGACATTGAGCCATCCCACTGGCTGTGGGATCCAGGTGAGACAGTCACCTGCCCTGGACTTCAGTTGTACCCTCCGTGTAATGAGAAAAGGAGAAAGCCTTCCTTGCCCCCAAACAGAGAACATTCCAAAGTAGCAAAGCTATGAATGTGAGGAGGATAAAAAGGGGAAACAAACCATATTTCATCTAAGAGCAATTAGTGTAATGAAGAGTGGTGATGACAGCTTCCTGGCCTACCGACACCATATTTCTTATTCAACAATTAGAAGACTCAGAAAAGAGCTAGTTTTTCATCTCTTCCTGAAGTATTGTGGTTTTGAGGTGAAAATCTGTGGTAAAGAGCTTTTTAGCCTTGGAGAAAATTATTCTTTCCCATACCTCGATCTTGTGTGTGTTTTAGATTTATGACACAGGACAGTATCATGGTTAAAGGGAGTGCTCTGCTACTTACCAGCAGGCTACTTAGCCTCCCTTAGCCTCAGTTTCCTTTTGTGTAAAACATAGGTGGTGGCAATATTTGCTTTATAGGGTTGCTATACTAAATGGGGTAAGTACATACAATGCCTAGCACAGAGTCTGGAGTACCAAGAGTGGTCATTTGTGGGAAGGCCAGTCCTGTTGTATTGATGTCTTCTGACTTCAGTCAGGAATGAGGTGGCTAGAGCTCTGTGCCTTCAGGCCTTTGTACATATCCCATTGCTCAATGTATCCTTTTGAATGAGAATTAGTTATTTGATCATATCTCTTACTTGAATGTGAGTTCCTTGCGGAACTGCAGGGTGGCACAGTTCCTGGTACTTAGTAAATTGTCAAGAAGTTTCTGCTGAATGAGTGAGTGAGTGAGGGGAAGTATGAATGAGGTTAAAAGGAATATAGTGTTTGGAGTCATTTGAAACTCAAGAAAAATATTAGAACCTGAATTATGTTGAATGAAAACAGTAGAGAAAATTCGGGGATTTAAAACTCACTTAACTCACTTAAGGTATGGGTTATGGTGAGGGTCAAAATTAACAATTTTTTTTTTTTTTGTGCAGGGAATCAGGGTCTTAGCAAGAAAAAGAGGTGAGGCCCTGAATCATAGTGAAGATTTAATGAAAGAGCTATAAAGGTATGGACAGTGTGAATTGGAACCAAAACAGAGTGGTGAAGACCTAGTTTCCAGCAAGTGCTGGAATCTGTTATTGCTACACCAGGGACTAAAAAATCAAGGGCAGGGAGTACTCACAGGATCCTTGTGAGAGCTATACCTGTAGACAGGGAACATCCAGCAGCACAGGACAGCAACTACTACCGAACTGAAGCTGTCAGAGAGGGAGCTGAGAGTAAATAGTCTGCTCTATCTTCTTCCCCCTCTGATCTTTTCTCACCAGACAAACCCAGCCAGAAGTCTGTGGACAAGGGGCCCACTGAAGTCAGCTTCCCAGAGTACAGAGCAAGGTGGAGAACTCTAGACGGTGATTCTGGAGAGCCAAGCAGAAACTACCCAAAGCAGGCCTCTGTCAATCTTTGTCCTGGTGAAGAGGATATAACAAATAATAGGGCATAATGAGTCCTTGCCCATGAACACAAACTTTAGATTCTAGGAAAAGAAACAAACTGGTAACCAAACAATTCTAACAGGATACAATGCTTATTGTGATACAAGGATGTATTTGAAATTCGACAAGTACTTAGAAAGTCCACTCATCAAGGCTTGAAGCTCTGAAAAGGCTTCTAAGAAAAAGTGGCATCTAACCTGGCACTTTAAATACCTAGCTGACCTTGAAAGATACAGTGAAGAACATAAAAATGAAAACCACTACTGGGTTTGCAAATATTTGCAAATTGTATATCTGATAGAGAACTTGTATCTACAACATATAAGAGAACACACAATCCAAATAACAAATAGGCGAAAGATTTGAACATACACTTCACCCAAGAAGATATTCAGATAGAAAAAAAAATATATGAAATGATTTTCAAGGTCATTAGGCATTAGGGAAATGCAAATTTAAACCACAATGATATACTGCTATACGCCTATTAGAGTGGTTAAAATTAGAAAGGCTGACCATACTAAGTGTCAGTAAGGATGAGGAGAAACTGGAACTCTTACACGCTGCTCATAGCAATGTAAAATGGTGTGATCACTTTGGGAAACAGTTCATCAGTCTTGAAAAGTTAAAAAAAAACATATAACTACTTCATTTCCTAGAGCTACCATAACAAGGACCACAACTGAGTGGCTTAGATCAACACGAATTATTCCCTCAGAGTTTTTTATTTTTGTGTTTTTAAGATTGATTTATTTGAGAGTGAGAGAGAGAGGTGTGGAGAGGGGGAGGGAGAGGGAGAGAGAGAACCTCCAGCAGACCCCTCACTTGAGTGAGGAGCCTGATGTGGGCCTGGATCCCATGATCCTGAGATCACTACCTGAGCCAAAATCAAGAGTCAGGCACTCAACCGACTGAGCTGCCCAGGCACCCCTCTTTCAGTTTTTTTAGACTGGAAGTCCAAAATCAACGTGTTGACAAGGTTGTTTCTTGAGGCTCTGAGGGAGAATCTCTCCCATGCTTCTTTCTGGTAGTTGTTGGTGGTCCTCATCATACTTGGCTTGTAGCTGCATCACTGCAAAATCTACCTCCATCATCCTATTGCCTTCTTCCCTGTCTATCTCTCTGTGTCTTCATATAGACTTCTTATAAGGACATCAGTCACTGGATTTATAAAATTTTGGAAAATGTAAACCAATCTGTGTGAAAAAAAGTAGAATAGCAGTTGTCTGGAAATGGTAATGGAAATGGGGGGTTAGTGTGAGAGACTTTGCTGAGCTAAAAGAGACTGGGCAAATGTTTTAGTCAGAAAGAATAGAGGCAAGAGTGGACATAAAGTACTTAAGAAAATTTTGTAGCAGAAATATTGGATATTGAAGTGGGAGGTTCTGGAAACACTGAGGCTAAATGGGAAAACTGGGACTAGGTCCAAAATCATGCTAATAACCTTTATGCTGAAGCCAATAGGAAGCCATTAAGGGGTTTTGCTGTGACGAGCTTTATGTGTTATATTTTATTGTTTTTAAAAGATTTTATTTATTTATGTGACAGAGAAAGAGAGGGAGAAAGAGAGAGAGAGCAAGCACAAGCAGGAGGAGCAGAAGAGGGAGAGGGAGAGGGAGAGGGAAAGGGAGAAGCAGGCTCCCCCGCTAAGCAGGGAGCCTAATGTGGGCCTCCATCCCAGCACCCTGAGATCATGACCTGAGCCAAAGAGAGATGCTTAACCAAGCCACCCAGGTGCCCCTATGTGTTACATTTTAGAGAGAACATTTCTGATGTAGAATGGAGAATGGCTTGGACATGAGTGCTTAATAAGGATGAGGAGGCTGTTGCAAGAGTTTGGACAAGAGATAGCTCACAATCGGATTTGAAAGGAGACAGTGGCAAATTGGGATAAGTGAACACATGTTGCAAGATGTTGAAGTAGAGCAATCATCAATACCAGGTGTATTAGAAAGAAAGAGGAATTGTCAAGAATGATATCCCTTTGTTGGTATGGCCAATCTGGGGGCTCCATGCACTGAGAAACAAATTGGGGAAGGAGTAGGATTTCAGTTTACAATATGTTGAGAGGCTTATGGGACATCTAGGTGGAGATGTCCAAGGTGCAGTTGCATATATGTGTTGAGCATAAAATTGGTGGTTATCGGGATCCCTGGGTGGCACAGTGGTTTGGCGCCTGCCTTTGGCCCAGGGCGCGATCCTGGAGACCCGGGATCGAATCCCACGTCGGGCTCCCGGTGCATGGAGCCTGCTTCTCCCTCTGCCTGTGTCTCTGCCTCTCTCTCTCTCTCTGTGTGTGTGACTATCATAAATAAATAAAAATTTAAAAAAATTGGTGGTTATCTGTGGTTGATATAAAGCCATGGGA
The DNA here is from genome assembly GCF_905146905.1 of Nyctereutes procyonoides. Lineage (NCBI taxonomy): Eukaryota > Metazoa > Chordata > Mammalia > Carnivora > Canidae > Nyctereutes > Nyctereutes procyonoides. The sequence goes on along the minus strand of NW_026575142.1, from coordinate 25,430,996 downwards.
GGGGATGTGACTGTTGTAGATGGAGAGAGGAGAAGACCCCTGAAAAGAATCAGAGGGAACAAAAACATTTAAGGGACAGCTACGGAAGCAGACTGAGAAGGACATAGGTGTCTAGAAGCTGAGGAGGAGTCTTTCAAGGAGAGAACTATCAACAGTTTCATATGCTCTAGAGACATCATAGGATTCAAGGACAGAAATTTGCACTGGATTTAGGGACAAGGACGTAAGTTATGACCTTAGGGAGAGTGCTCCTGGTAATTGAAGCCACAAGATGCATTAATGGTTGGGGATGCCTAGGATCAGAGCCATCAAGTGTAGACAGTTCTTTCAAGCAGTTCATGGTTGTTGGGAGAAGGAAAAATAGCTGCATAGACTGTGAGAACACACTTGGGGATGAGAGCAGATGCGGTTGTTATTGTTGTCACTAAGTTAGTTTTTAGGTGAGAGACTTGAGCATGTCTGGATGCTGATGGGAAGGATCCAACAGAGATGTGGAAGTTAAAGATACTTGTTACAGAAAAAGTCAGGGTGAGGTCCCTGAGAAGACAGAAGTTTCTAGAGCAAAAAGTAAAAGGATTCACTTTGGAAAGGAAGGCAGTGCCTCCCTTTACAGAAGGAATGAAGGAAATAATGGTTGCAGACACAGGTGAAGTCTGCACCCGGAGAGTGGAAAGTTCTGTCATTTGCTAGGTTCTAGTTTCTCTGTGAAGTAGCAGGGAAATTCATGTGTTAGGAATGAGAACAGAGCTGGAGTCAGAGAAAGGAGATGAGCCTAGTTCCTATGTCCACGAGAGAGCTGCTGTGGAAATGTAGCTGGAAATCTGCGCATTGCCAGGGTCCCAGATATGGTCAAGAACCATGAATTTATAGTGGATCACGTATTTTCTTAAGAATGCCCAGCAGCCTAGGCACATACAAGGAGAAGGCGGCCACTGGGTGATGTCACCCAATCAAGATGTTACATACAAAGGAGTTGAGGATATTGAAGATATTGACAGGAGAAAGGTTGATGATGGTGGTGCATCACACACAGGACTTGATGTCATGATCACTGATGGGCAAGTGGAGACATGCAGGAGGGAATCTGGGGTCAGATTCTTAGTTTCAGATTCTGGCTTTGTCACTCACTAGTAGTGTGATGGGTCACTTGCATGACCTCTATGTGCCTTAGTTTGCCTCATCTGCACAATTAGCATAAAAACAGTACCATCTCACTGGCTTCTTAAAATTACATGAGTTAATACCCACGAAGTGCTTAGAACAATGACTGACACATAGTAAATGCTCAGCAAAGTGGGTTTTATTATTATTATCACTTAAAGCAAATAAAAGATATTTTGGGGCAAAGATTGAGTATGAATTTGGTTTCTTGCTGGGTAGAGAGAAAAGCCATATTCTTTTTTAAAAAAATTTTTTTTATTTATTTATGATAGTCACAGAGAGAGAGAGAGAGAGAGAGAGAGAGAGAGAGGCAGAGACACAGGCAGAGGGAGAAGCAGGCCCCATGCACCGGGAGCCCGACGTGGGATTCGATCCCGGATCTCCAGGATCGCGCCCTGGGCCAAAGGCAGGCGCCAAACCGCTGTGCCACCCAGGGATCCCAAAAAGCCATATTCTTGTCCTTCTTTCTTTTTAGTAGCTGTCCTTTATGGGGTGTTTGCTGTGTGCCAGACTTTGCTCCAGGTGTAGTAGTTAAAATGTCACACTGCCTGGGTGAGAATCTTCTCTGTGACTATGCCAAGTCATTGCACCTTACCCGGTCTCCGTTTCCTTTCCGTAAAATGGAGTAATAAGAGTGTCCACTCCATAACATAATACATGGGAAGAACTCATAACCTGGCAAATAGTGAATCCTCATGAAATGTAACTACAATTATTAGATAATACCCACAACAGTTACATAATGAGGTAGATATTATTGCAGTCACTATGTAAGGATGAGGACACTGAAAGAGTTTAAGTGACTTATTGTTACAGCCCTACCCTGAGCTACACATTAACTTCAGGTGATAAGCTATCTCATAAGAGGTAACTGTACTGTAGATAAAAGGGTATGTTGGTTTATATAAGACAGAAGTTTTCTAACCTATTTAATATCTATTTTTTAGGAGACTCCCCCAGCCATTTATTAAAGTCTTCTGAATGTGTTCAAAATATCACTTTATGTTGAGATTCAGCAACACCATGGTATTTTAACTAATAATACACACAGTGGTTGGAGTACTAAGGGGAGAAAACAAGTGAAAATTCACTGGGCTAAGGGCCAGTTTCAGGGTGAGTCAATGAATTAGTTTTTTGCCTTAATCCAGGCAGCAATTTATATCAATTTAATTCAATTAACGGCTTTCCAGTGTGTGGTATTTAGCCAGAAAGAAAGTTCCAGTCACGTGGAAGTTTCAGCTGAATCTCGGTCTCAGTTGGTCTGCACAGGGTGTCTGAAACCTGCCCTGTCAGTACAGAGCCTAGTTTGTGCCATGCTCATGCTTTCCTCTACCCTCCGAGTGTAATCTTGGAGAGGATGTGCAGAGGAAGCAGGCAAAAGGGCACACATCCGTTGACAAAGGAGGAGAACCCTCCGGAGAGAATGTTCACTGAAGAGCTTTCTCAAGGCCTGTATCTCTGGTGGCCACCCTGTGAGCTCGCTCTTAGAACTTAAATGGAAAGGCTGAGGAGTGATCAATATTTGTTTGACATCTATTCATCATTTTATGGTAATTTAGATATTCTATTCCATTTAATTTTCTGCAATTATATGTTTATAATTTCTGTATATGAGATACCTTTTGTAATCACAAAATCACTGTGCCTTTTAATTTCATCTAAAGACTCCCCAGAAAAATTCAGCCAGAATCCGTGAGTGTGTTCTCATCTTGAAGGAGTAGATAGGGGAGAAGGAGGCAGAGAGAGAGAGAGCAAGGTAGGACCGATGGGTTGAAAGTCTTTCTTCCTTTATTTCTTAGCTGTGCTACTTTGGTCAAGTTGCATAAATTTGCTAAGTTTTGTGTCTGTGTGTGGGACAATAAACACCTACCTTACAGGATTATTGTAAGATGAGAAATAATGTAAGCCAAATGCCAGGCACAACTGGGCCTCCAGAAATACAACCACAGGCATTGTGAGGTAGGGAAAATGATCCTAATGGATCAGGGGCAAAGAAGTTTCTGGTATGTTCATACTTATCATGTACACTCATAGGGTTGGAGATTGTCAGGTTTTATTTTTTATTTTATTATTTTTTTAAGAGAGAGAGAGAGAGACTATGATGGGGAGACAGAGGGAGAGAGAGACTCTTAAGTAGGCTTCGCACTCAGCACGGAGTCTGATGTTGGACTCGATCTCATGACTCTGAGATCATGACCTGAGTCAAAATCAAGAGTTGGATGCTTAACCAACTGAGCCACCCAGGTGCCCAACCATCAGGTTTTATTTCTAAGCCAATTTAAAATGCTAAACCTCAGGGTAGAAAAGATAATATAGTTGAGATTAGACAGGAGATATCATGGAGCTATGAAAAGAAACCTGTAGACAGAGATCTTCACCTACCCTTCTTAGGTTTAACTGGTTAAATATTAGACTTCAGGGCAGCTTTCTAAAAAGAAAGTCTGCAAAGCTCAATGAATAGAGAGTGCTAGGATACTGGTAAACCTGTTTGATATTGCTAGTTCTCCTGGGAGTCTTTCAAGGCATGCTACTTGGCTTTTACTGTTTATCTAGGTTGAAACAGGAATCATAGTGTTCTTAAATATATGAATTTCTATAAAGGTGGAAGGTATGGATGGCTAAATGACCAGGAATCCATGAACATAAGTTAATTTTTCTGCATTATGTTTATAAATCAATCTATAGTTTTGTTCCAACATAATGACTTTATTGGCATTTTGTTACTGGAAAAAAGCAATTTATTAGTCCAAGGCCAGAAACCTAACTAGGACTGAGTGGTTAAATAATATTTTATTTATTTATTTTAAAGACTTTATTTATGTATTCATGATAATACACAGAGAGGAGAGAGAGGGAGAGTCAGAGATGCAGGCAGAGGGAGAAGCAGGTTCCATGAAGGGAGCCTGACATGGGACTCGATCCTGGGACTCCAGGATCACTCCCTGGGCCGAAGGCGGCGCTAAACCGCTGAGCCACCCGGGCTGCCCTAAATAATATTTTAGATACATTTCCTTGTGAATGCAGTTACAAAATTATAAAAGGCTTTTGGTGTACTTTTATTGAGATAAAATAGAAAAACGAAAAACTGCACAAATTTAAAATGTACGATTTGAGAATTTTTGACATATGTATATACCAATGAAACCATTATTATAATCATGGTAGTGAACATATCATCCCTACAAATTTCCCCGTGATCCTTGGTAAGCCCTTTTTGCCATTCCTCTTAATCTCAGGCCCCAGTCTGCTATTGATCTGCTTTCTGCTTTCTAGATTAGTTTGCAATTTCCAGAATTTTATATAAATTAAATCATACAGCATTTACTGCTTTTTTGTCTGGCTTCTTTCACTTAGAATAATTATTTCAAAATACAGCTGTATTGTTGCATGCATTAATAGTTCATTTAAAAATTGCTGAGTAATATTCCATTGCATGGCTATACGCAATCTGTTTATCCATTTACCTGTTGATGGATATTTGGGTTGTTTCCAATTTCATGCTATTATAAATAAAGTTGCTATGAACATTTGTGTAGAGATCCTCCTGTGGGCATATCTTTTAATTTTTCTTGGTTAAATACCCATAACTAAAACAACTGGATGATATTGTCATTATATTTTTAACTTTTGAAGAAACTAGGAAATTGTTTTCAAGTGGTTGTAACATTTTACATTCCCACCAGTAGTAGGTGAGAGTTTCAGTTTTCCCATATCTTGTTACGGGTTGAATTGTATTCTTCCCCAAAGATCTTGAAGTTCTAAGAAGTTCTAACCCTCAGAACTTGTGAACGTGACCTTATTTGGAAATAAGGTCTTTGCAGACCATCAAGTTAAGATGAAGCTATTATGACTGGTGTCCTTATGAAAAGTGGACATTGGGACACAGAGACAGACACACACACAGGGAAAACAGCATATGAAGAAGAAGGTAGAGACTGAGGTGATGCATCTACAAGCCGAAGAGTGCCAAAAATTGCCCGCAAACCACCACAACCAGGAGAGAGGCATGGGATAGATGGTCCCTTATAGCCTCAGAAGGAGCTAACCAACTCTTCCAACATTGATTTTAGCCTTCACAGCTAAATTACTAGTTAGCTATTACTATACTATTAATAATACTATTACTATTAAATTACTATTGTTTAAGCCTCCTAATTTGTGGTACTTTGTTCTGGAAACCCTAGGAAGCTAATATCCTGGCCAACACTTGGTATGGTCAGTCTTTTCAACTTTAGCCATTCTAACAGAGTACAGTAGTATTTCATTGTTGTTTAAATTTGCATTTCTTTCTTATACAGCATAGTGGCTGTAGTTGATAAATATATGTATCATATGCTTGAAATTTGCTAAGAGTAGATCTTAAACGTTCTTGTCAAAGGAAAAAGTGAAAAGAAAAAATGTAACTGTGAGGTGATGATTATGTTAATTAATTTGGTTATGCTAGTCCTTTCACAATATACACATATATCAAAACATCATGGGTGGCCCAGCGGTTTAGCGCCACCTTCAGCCCAAGGCCTGATCCTGGAGACCCGGGATCGAGTCCCGCGTCAGGCTCCCTGCATGGAGCCTGCTTCTCCCTCTGCCTGTGTCTCTGCCTCTGTGTCTGTCATAAATAAATAGAATCTTTAAAAACAACAACAAAAAACACCATGTTGTGCTCTTTAAATAGATATAATTTTCTCAATTATACTTCAACAAAAAAATAAGTAAATTTACTTTCCTGTAATAACTGATGATGTTGAAAATTTTCTCATGTGTGTATCCAGTATCCATATATCTTCTTTGGTGAAGTATCTGTTTAAATCTTTTATCCATTTAAAAAAATTGATGTGTTATTATAACTGAGTTTTGAGAGTTCTTTATATATTCTGGACACAAATTTCTTATCAGATATATTATTTGCAAATTTACTCTCCCAGCGTGTAGCTCATTTTCCCCCCTTCTCTTAATATTGTCTTTTGAAGAGCAGATGCTTTGGATTTTGATGAAGTCTACTTTATCAATTTGTTCTTTTTATGGATCATGCTTTTTTTTAAAAAAAAAAGATTTTATTTATTTACTCATGAGACACACACACACACACACACACAGAGGCAGAGACACAGGCAGAGGGAGAAGCAGAGTAGCAGGCTCCATGTAGGGAGCCCGACCCGGGACTCGTCCCAGGACTCCAGGATCACGCCTTTGGCTGAAAGCAGACACTAAACTGCTGAGCCACCCAGGGATCCCCTGGATCATGCTTTTGAAATCTAGAAATCTTTGTCTAACTCAGGGTCACAATGATATTCTATGTTTTCTTCTAAGGTAGATTTTAAGATTTTACTTTCAGGTCTGTGGTTCATTTTGTGTAAATATTTGTTTATACTGTAAGGTTTATTTTTCTATGCATGAATATTCAATCTTTCCAGCACATTTATTGAACAGACTATCCTTTCTCCACTAAATTGCCTTTTCACCTTGATCAAAAATGAGTTGTCTATATATGTCAATTTCTAGACTTTTTTGTTCCATTTACTAATTGTTTTTATTTGTACTAGTACCTCCACATTGCAATTATGGTAGTGTTATAGATATTGGTATCAGGTAGTATTAACCCTCCAATTTTGTTCTTTTTCTTTATTTTTTTAAGATTTTTTATTTATTCATGAGAGACACATAAAGAGAGGCAGAGACATAGGCAGAGGGAGAAGCAGGCTCCCTGCAGGGAGCCTAGTGTGGGACTCGATCCCAGCACCTCTGGGTCATGACCTGAGTCAAAGGCAGTCGCTCAACCACTGAGCATTCTACCCAACAACACCTTGTTCTTTTTCAAGTGCTGCTTGTTCTTTTTCAAAGTTATTTTGGCATTCTAGATCTTTTGCATTCTCATTTGTATTTTGAAAATAGTTTGTTAGCTTCTACAAAAATCCTGCTGGGATTTGAATTGAAATTGGATTCAATCTGTAAATCAATTTGGGAGAAAAGTCATCATAACATTGTTGAGTCGGGATGCCTGAGTGGCTCAGTGGTTGAGCGTCTGCCTTTGGCTCAGGGCGAGATCCTGGGGTCCTGGGATGGAGTCCCACATTGGGACTCTCCACAGGGAGCCTGTGTCTCCCTCTGCCTGTACCTCTGCCTCACTTTCTGTGTCTCTTGTGAATAAATAAATGAAATCTTAAAAACATAACAATATTGAGTCTTCTGATCCGTGAATAAGCAATATGTATTCATTTATTTAAAACTTTAATTTTTCTCAATATTTTGTAGTTTTTAATGTATAGTTCTTTTACATCTTTCATCAGATTTATCTCTAAGTGTTTCATATTTTTGATGCTATTGTAAATAGCATTTAAAATTATTTTTCAATCTGTAATTTTTTGCCAGTTTGTGGAAATGCAATTAATTTTTGTATATATTGATCTTGTATCCTGCAACCTTGCTAAATTCATTTATTCTACTAGCTTTTCATAGGTTCCATAGATTTTTCTGCATAGTGAATAAAGATAGTTTTACTTCTTCCTTTCTAATCTGAATGCCTTTTATTTTATATCTTAGCTGATTGTACGAGTTTGAATCTCCAGTACCAGAGGTATAGGTTGAATAGAAATAGTATGAGTGGAAAGCATCCAGTCTTAGGCCATTAAGTATGATCTTAACTATAGGGTTTTCATAGATTTCTTTTATCAGCTTCAGGAGGATCTCTTCTATTTTTAATTTGGTGAGAGGTTTTATTAGAAATGGATGTTGCATTTGGTCAAATACTTTTTCTGTATATATGAGATGATCATGATTTTCTTTTAGCTTGTTTATATGGTGGATTATTTCATTGATTTTTGTATATTAAATGAACTCTGCATTACTGGACTAAACCCCGTTTAGCTATAATATATTTTCCTTTTATGTATTGGATTTAACTTGCTAGTGTTTTGTTTAAAATTTTTTCTGTGTTCATGAGGAATATCGGCTTCAGTTTTCTTGTAATGTCTTTTCTTTTGATATTAGCTTAATGCTGGCTGCAAAGAATGTATCGGGAAGTATTCCCTTTTCTTCAGTTTTCTGGAAGCATTTGTGTAGAATTGGTAGGCAATTTCTTCATTAAGCATTTGATGGAATTTATCTTTGAAGCCATCTGGTCCTGGGCTTTTCTTTGTGGGAAGGTTTTTTTGTTTCGTTTTGTGTTTAGAGAGAGCGAGCGAGTGAGGGGATTGCCGACAGAAAGGGGGAGAGAGAATCTCAAACAGGCTCCAGGTTCAGTGTGGACACCAAAGTGGGGCTTGATCTCATGACTCTCAGATCATGAGCTGATCTGAAATCAAGAGTCGGTTGTTCAACAAACTGAGCCACCCAAGCACCCCTCATTGTGGGAAGGTTTTTAATCACGCTTTCAATTTCTTTCACATATAAGGAAACTCAGATTATCTATTTTTTCAAACAATTTTTTTGTCTTTCAAGGAATTTGTTCATTTCATATAGGTTTTCAAATTTATAGGCATAAAGTTGTTCATAACATTCCCTTATTTATCCATTTAGTGTCTGTAGACCCTATAGTAATATTACCTATCTCATTCCTGCTACTGATAATTTGTGTTTTCTATTTTTCTTTTCCCAATATCTCTAAAGGTTTACCAATTTTATTTATCTTAAAGAAGCTTTGGGTGTCATTGATTTTCTCTTTTGTTTTTCTGTATTCTATATCATTGATTTCCACTTTGATATTCATTATTTCTTTTCTTCTGCTTTTTCCCCCTCTTCTTTTTCTGGTTAAAATAGAAGCTGAGGTCATTGATTTGTGATTTTTTTTTTCTAACATAGTCATTTATTGCTACAAATTTACCTCATGTACTATTTTAGTGACATCCTACATATTCTGATATATTGCGCTTTTGTTCAGGTTAAAATACTTCCTGATTTTCATTTTGAGTTCTTCTTTGACCCATGGGTTACTTAGAAGTGTGTCATTTGGTTTCCAAATATTTGCGGATTGACCAGATATCTTTTTGCTATTGATTTCTAATAAAATTCTATTATGGTCAAAGAACATACTTTGTGTGACTTGAGGTTTTCTAAATGTATTGAGATTTGTTTTATGGCCTAGAGTATGGTCTATTTTGCTAAATACTTCATGTGTACTTAAAAAAATAATAGCTTCTGCTGTTGTTGGGTAGAATGCTCTACAACTGTCAATTAGATAAGTTGGGGCTATGTAGGACTTACTTTGTCTCTTGTGTCTCAGGGATCACTGTCCTTTAATGCCTGATGTCTAGTGTCTTGAAAACCATTGTTTTATGTATTTTGTTTATTTTTGTTGTTGTTACATGTGGGGGAGTAAATCTGGTTTCTGTTGCTTCATCTTTTTCGGAAGCAGAAATCTCATCCATTTTTTAGGGGTTTTTTAAAAGCAAATCTAAATCTAAACTCCAAACTCGCTTTTGATGAGTAAAAGGAGGAAGCAGGAAATAAAGATTAGCATGAGGAACTCTAGAAATCTGTGCTATAAAATTCTTTTCAATGGTTTATGATTCTGTTTGGTTTCCCCCAAGGAGTGTTTGTGGTATGTATGTGTGTGTGTAAGTGTGTGCAGTGTTGGTACATGAATGCATTTCATATTTATCTAGAGCACACTTCAGAACCAATGAATAAACTTCAAAAACAAATCAAATCTGGGCAGCCAAATCAGACATAAAATCTTAAAAGCATGTTACTGAAGTCTCTGAGCTAAAATGTTTTAGTTGAGGAGAACACTTTAGACCCACACTCTTATACGTGATTCTAACACTGGGAATATCAGGTTTTGATCCAATTTCATAGAAAAGATATTTGAAGGAAAAGAAGCTACACTAGGCATTCTTACTGAGAAGCTTGGTTAATGGTCTCTGCACTCCACCAGCTGTCCCTCTCCAGGCAAGGGCACTCCTGTGTCCAAAGCTTCCTATTAATTTCTGGGAATATGAGGAAAACAATGACCAGGTCTTCCCTTCACAACTTGCTTTTCCTAGGCTCCATGAAGATCAGTGTTTTCCATTAACACTGTCTTTCCTCACACCATACAGTAGAAAATACCATCAATAGTCTTGTGACTTTTTTTTATGGAAATCACGTTCTAGCCCTATTCTAGTTGTCTTCTATCTGTAGATATCCAAATCTTCCTGAATCACTCATTTCAAGATAGTCTCTTGGATTATCTTTACAAGGGGTTAATTATCTCCATTTGTGCTGATTTTTACTGGTTTCATTTCCAGAATAATTTAATTTTCAGCTCTGGGGATGGCACACTTCCTCTCTGTGGGCTGGATAAAGTTATGCCGTGCATAAACCCTATCACCAAGACTTTGTGCACCATCCTGCTCCCTCCAGTGTGATTAAATACTCTGCCTCCTGGATTTTCCCTGGTCCTTTGCCTTTAATTGTATTCCCTGAGGTAATTGTGTGACTCACCTATGTGAGCTGCAGAAAACCTGTGTGTTTCTTTTTACTAAATCTTTCTGTGTTTTGACTTGCACTTTCTATTCAGGCAAATTCCTGTTTGTTAGTAAAAGCAATTATTTTCAAGAAAGGCTAGGCCCAAAACTGAACTGGTCTTGGCTTGTTAGCTCAAGTTTCTTAAAAAACAAAATCTGAAATCTGTCGCTTGTGTTTGTTATTTGTCATAAATAGTTGTGGCCTTATTATTTCCATTAGTCGTCTTAATTTTGCCTGTAGGTCCTAGTGACCTACATCATTCTTCTACTCCTTTCCTTGTTTTCCCATCGCCTTCCTATTTCTAAGAAAAGCCTGTAATTTGTTTTGTGGCCTGTCCCTCTGGGAGGAGGGACTAGGGAAAGGACCAAGATACATTACTGTGAAATTATTCTTAGAGCTGAGCAATGACCTCTAAGGGCCACAAATATTAATTTGAGAAGTGTTGCTTTAAGTGATTTTTCATTCATTTATATCCATATCAAATATGTCTATTCTTTGCGTCCCAAACCTGAGTGAATAAATCTTTTTAACATTTTTTAGTATTATTAGTATTTTAGATGGGAGAAGGACAGACGAAGAGGGAGAGAGAGAATCTTAAGCAGGCTCCATGCCCAGTGCAGAGTCTGTCACGGGGCTTGATTTCACAACTGTGAGATCATGACCTGAAATCAAGAGTCAGATGCTTAATAACCAACTGAGCCACTCAGGCACCCCCACATCTTTTTAACATTTAGACTTAAATTTTGTTGGCTGTGTTCCTCACCATGATACCCTGAAGGCTTCAGGGACCCCTTCTGAAGTTTAAACTCACCTCTGGTGTCCGGAAATCCCTGGGGGTGCCTTACATGCCCGATGGCAACTTCTTGGTACTTCTTCTCTATGGCACCACACCCAGGCCCAGAACACTGCTCCACATTCCACCACCTAAGCTGACTGAGCACTTTCCTCCAGGCCCAATCTCCCATCACCATGTTCCTGGCTGCTGCCTGTCTCTAGGTCTCGGTTCAACCTGCAGCCCTGGCAGGTATCTACTCCATTGCTGCCACTCACCTCCACTCGACAGCCTGATGCTCTGCTTTCTGGGCCAATAGAGCCCATCTTCCTTTAGTCATTTGCAAGCAATTCCTCTCTTGTGTGTTCCACTCTTTCCAAAGGGGCCCCACAATAGAGCTGCCTCGGCCCCAGGAGTTCACAGGTCAGACTTCAGATTATATGGACTTCTTTTAAGGACTCATTTAAGGGATCCCTGGGTGGCGCAGCGGTTTGGCGCCTGCCTTTGGCCCAGGGCGCGATCCTGGAGACCCGGGATCGAATCCCACGTCGGGCTCCCGGTGCGTGGAGCCTGCTTCTCCCTCTGCCTCTCTCTCTCTCTCTCTGTGACTGTCCTGAGTAAATAAAAATTATTAAAAAAAAAAAAAAAAAACTGCTTTAAAAAAAAAAAAAAAAGGACTCATTTAAGAAGCTGTTACCACATTTACCCAGAAACAGTATTCTTGTCTTACACTTCAACCCTTATTCTGAGCTAATTCATTGTATCAGAGACACTTCTATGTTATTCTTTTCATGCACTTCATGGTTCTCCCTTAAGATTTGTCTTCAGTGTTCTGATCATACGTAGACCCCAGCCTTGGATACTCTGCTTTTTCCAAGAGGGTGATTATTGAAGGAACTCAGTTAATGAAAAAGAACTAAAATTTACTGAACATTTATTAAGCAAATATGTCAAATTCTTTAATGTGTTATTTCATTTAATTCTCACAAGAACCTCAGGAAAATATGAGGAATATATGCAATAATGATTCAACACAGAAACAGTTGAGGACAGGAGTGTCTATCAGATTGTTAGCTCTTCCCTGTGAACTTCTCAGCAGGTGAAGTTAAGACACATATATTCACATCCTGTTAAATCTGAGCCTAAATCTGAGCCTAGGATGTTAAATGGAAGCTTTGTGTGTGAAGAAACTATAAAAATGATAATGTGTGCTTTCCTGTGTCCATCTGGAACTGAAGCCATTTTCAGATTTTGGAATGAAACAGAATTATATTGAAGCATGAATTCATTATCTTTTATTTTTTTAAAGATTTTATTTATTTATTCATGAGAGACACACACAGAGAGAGAGGTAGAGACTCAGGCAGAGGGAGAAGCAAGCTCCATGCAGGGAGCCCAATGCATGACTCGATCCCAGGACCCCATGATCACTCCCTGGGCTGAAGGCAGGCGCCAAACCGCTGAGCCACCCAGGAATCCTTGAATTAGTTATCTTTTAAAATGAATAGTAGTTTTGATTAAATCAAACAATGAGTGAACATGATCAAAAAAGCTTCGGAGAAAAACATTGTACATTTTCTTTTTTGCCTCTATGACAAATTCATGTTTTATTTTGCTCAGTGTTTTTAGACTTTTATATAGTTTTCTTCTCCAATTCCATCTTCTCAGTAAAAAAAGTTTCTAAAAACTGACACATTTCCTGAAATCAATGACATAGACATTTAATACACTGAAACTATGCAAAATACATGTAACAGCTACTCTACTTATCTTAATTTTCGTGATCCCAGGGCAGGGTTTATGCTATTTATGATCTCTGTGACCCAGTTTTCTCATCTGTAAAATAGGAGGTACTAATAATACCATACCATCTGGATAAGTTAGCATATATAAAGCACTTGGAACAGTAGATGTTACCAATTTCTATTAGCAATGCAAGGTATTAAATGATAGTAAGACACATCTATTAAAATAAGAATCAATAGATACATCTATTGTATATAGTATAGTATATCTATATAGTAATAGATATAAATAAATAATAAAAGGTACAAATAAATCTAGTAGCATCTACCTATTAAAATAAGAAAGAAATATGTATGTGTATTTATAAATGTACTATATATATAGCTACATATAGTAAAATATGCAAACAAAAAATTGTTCAACAGGAAGATTTTTTAATAACATACACATACACACACACTTATATTAGGTGTAGCAAAGCAACCTGGATGAAAAAAATTAACCTAGTGACTTTCTCCTCAATTATTGACAAACAATGGAGTTTCATGATGCATCATCTTTTGATGTTGACCTGAAATAGGATTGGGTGCTGTGGAACAACCATGAATGTAAATACATTTCAGGCTGAAAAAACAAAACAATTTGAGCAGTAAGTTTCCTTATAAAACATACACCTAGAAATTGCAAAGGCCAGATTGAAATTTCCAACTGAACTTGAGCCTCCATGAGATTTGTAAAGTCTTGAAGTTGTTAATGACACCGAAGAGCAGGTTTGGGTCGAACCTGTGCCTTTCAGTGCCCAGTGCCTCTCCCAGGGCCTATTCCCAGTGCCCAGTGCCTCTCCCAGGGCCTACCCCCAGGACAGGTTTACAGAATGAAAACCCCTGAGATACTTGTGTTGCTCTCTCTTTGCTGGTTGTGCAGCCAAATGGGAGAGAAAAGAGGATGAAGTTTTGATTCATATTTGGATATCTCCAAGGCATGGGGAAGCAGCATTTAATCCTGCTGTGATCCATGAACCAAAGAAATTAATGCCTCGGCCCAAGCTTTAGGACTATGTGGTTGCTGCCCAAGCACTGGCTGCAGAAGTCTCATTCAGAACTTTACTCGTTTAGTACTAGAGTATCCAAGCCCCACTGACTTTTTTTTTTTAAGATTTTATTTATTTATTCATGAAAGACACACAGAGAGAGGCAGAATCATAGGCAGAAGGGGAAGCAGGTTTCCCATGAGGAGCCCAGTGTGGGACTCAGTCCCAAGACCCGTGATCAAGACCTGATCCAAAGGCAGATGCTCAACCACTGAGCCACCCAAGTGCCCCCCACAAGAGACCTTTAAAAGAGCCACTGTGAAGTCTCAAACTTAACTTGCCTTGCTTTTTAGTTGTGTTGACTTGAGTCTGCTGCAGAGTAATAAAATTTAACAGAAGGGAGAATGTTTATCACATTTCGTTCAGTACCTATTTCTCATTCCCTCTGCATAAGGATTTTTTTCCCACTTAGATTTCCATAAAACGAAGATGACACAAAATTGTTATGACTCATTAAGATTTAAATAAATTTACTCTTTTGAGAGGTCAGCGTTCTCTTATAGTTAAAGACTGTTATTAAAAAAAAAAAAAGACTGTTATTGGTAGGATAGCTTCTCCAGTACTGGAAGTACCTGAAGGACTGTGGAGAGGTGAAGGAGAGAGCAAATCAGAAGACCCTGGGTTGCTTTGAGCGCTGCCCTTTGCCATTTGGAGGGTTTCACAGGGTGTTTCAGGGCATGATCGTTTCTGATGTTGAAGAGTCTTTAAAGGGAAACCTGAACCAGATTAAAACACGTGACTTCTCAGCCGAAACCCCCACGGGGCTAGGTCTTCCCACTAGGAAACCCCACAGCCGGCCTGAGTCAAGGGAATAGCAGGCTCAGAAGAATGAGTAGATTTAAAATGAACAGCCAATCACCCCCACTCCCATATATCTCATTCTCAGCATCGACCATGCATAGTTGCTGCCCCAAAGACTTTTTCTTCCCACTTCTCAAACTTTCCAAACTTTCCTGGCTCTCCCCCAAGCCCAGCCAGGTAAACTTTTGTTTCTTTACTCTCCCTCCCCTGGTTTAGTTAGTGCCTAACTGTTCAGAGCAACTTAGCCTTGCATTCTTTTTTTAAAACTTCTGTTTTATTACCCAGATCCAGTAGGCACTCTGACTTGGGCATAGGAGTTGCTGTGGTCCCCCAGTCCCCAGGGAGTTGGGTGGAAGATGGGGCTTTACAATTAAGGGAACTGTGTGAGTTGGTGCTGGGTCGACTACTGGCTTAGACCTAGGGCACAGATGGGGACAAGTGGACCTGGGATGTGCATACCCCAATATCATATATTCATTTGTTTACCATCTTCTCCCCCACTAGAGAGCATAAGAACGGCTTATTTGGTTCATTTCTGTATCCCTAATCATAAGAACAATGTCTGGCCTTTACTAGGCACTCAGTAATATTGACTGAAGGAATTTATTGGGCATCTACTATGTAATAGGTGCTGGAAGAGACAGGCACTGCCACCATGTTGCAGATGGAAAAACTAAGGCGAAAAGGGATTCTCGCAATGCTATTAAAAATGGGAACAGTTTCTGAATCTCCAGATATCCAGCTTTCTTCTACAACAAACAGTTTGTTTCAGGGTATAAATACTCTTGACTTACCCTGCCCTTTTGCAAAGAAAGAAAAGGACTTCTTCTCAGCTGGCTCCTTTTGTAAGAAGTGGTTTCTCTCTGCTTAATTTTGGAAAATGAGCATGGCACCATAGAATTTACGAAATGGATGTCCAGAAAAGTAGCACTGTCCAACTGTATTGGTTGGCTAGGGCTGTCATAACAAAATATCAGAGTGGAGGGCTCAAGCAATGGAAATGTATTTTCTCACAATTTTGGAGTCCAGAAGGCCCAGATTAAGGTGCTGGCAGGGCTGCTTGCTTCCAAGGCCTTTCTCTTTGGTTTGTAGATGGCTTTCCACTCTCTATGGCATCCCATGGTTGTCCCTTTGTGCACATCTGTGTTCTAATCCCCTCTTCGTATAAGGACACCAATCATATTGGACTAAGACCCAACCTAATGATCTCATTTTAATTTAATTACCTTTTAAAAGACCTTATCTCTTATTCAATCATATTCTGAGGTACTTTGGGGTTAGAACTCCAGTATGCAAGTAGAATAAGACCATAATTCAGCCCATAACACTAATCCTGATTTTACAATGTCCCAGCCTCTTTTAAAAAAACTTGTGATGTGGGTATTGTAACCATGCAGCAAACTGCAGCCTGTTCTTTTCTGTCTCCTGCCTTTGGTGGCTACCTCCTTCTGTTCTTCCCTTTGGCCCCAGAATGGGACCAGCGGGTGGTCAGAGCAGGTCACACAGGGACCCGGAAACCCAAGAAGAGGGTTTTGTACCTAGTAGATGAAAGGAATTATCATCCATCTAAGGTTTATTGTTTAAATTACCATGTTTATTTATGTCAACACAAAATACAGTAAGACAACTTACAAAAAAAAATCCATTTATCTTCATGTAATATAACTCTTCAGTGAACAGAAGTAGTACCGTTAATGTTTTGGCCTTTTCAAGGTCCAGCCTTGGGTCAAAACAGTATTCAGAGAAATAGCAGATTCTTCTCTACCTTCCCCCAATATACACACAAAGGAAACTCATATTTTCTAGAATCTCATTCTAGTAATAATAATAAAAAAAATCACATGTAGAGGTGAATACTACTGTTGTGTCACCACTATTGCAACTTCCTTGTTGCTATAGATGTTCCCCAGACTCTGGGCTTCAGTCAGGAGCACAGGGGGTACATCTGCCCTTCAGGTATCCAAGGTGATTGTTTAGTAATTCTTTTAGGATAGCTGTGTATTCCCCAAGTGTCTGATTTACCTGAGCTGTTTAGAAACCAGAAAAGAAATGTCTCCAAGCAATCAAATCTATACAGATCTGTTCAGTAGAATTGAAGAAACTTATCGTAGGTTCTGTGCCAACTCAATGGATACATTTGAAGCCTCCATTACATAATGAACTATTCACCTAGTGAAAGCTTTCCCATGACAATTTACTCAAAGGTGATGAACACTGCACAAAAGTACAAGACCTCACCTCTGCTCCAGTAGTTTAAATGCTATTTTAGTCTCACGACATTTTCAAACAAATGATAGTTATCACTTAACGAACCAAATCTTTCCATCATTTCATGTAGAAAAAAGAGTCAGTCTCATACTGTGGAGAGAAGAAATAGCTCTGGAGCTGGAATATCTGGATTCTGGACCAGTTCTTCTACTCAATCTCTGAGGCTTAGCTTCCTTATGAACATCAAATAAATGGTAGCACTCTGTGAAGCAGTACTAATAAGAAATAATATTCTATGGAGTCCATCTCTTCAATCAATCTATGGATCCTTAATTATCCACATGTAATTTGCGAGTAAAATCTTACTCTTTAAAGTAAAGGTACAATGCATAGTCACCATATGCAGCTGAAATGTGCAAGTGAAGTTATATAAACGGAAACGAATATGAATAGAAAGCCTATTTTTCATGAGATACTGTACTCTTGCTGTGTTTGCTTTCAAGCCATTTAAAATGTTATTCTGTTTAACCCATGTTCCTTTTGCATTATTGGAGCTCTTTTTGATTAAACTATATAGCCACTTAAAGTAATTTTTAATAAGAAATTAAAACTTTCAAAAAAAAAGAAATTAAAACTTTCATATGACATTTCCAGGGTTTAGATGGCTATGAAACTAAGTAAAATGGATTGAGAAATATGGGAGCAGTATGGTTTGGAAACTCAGGGTAAGGAGGGAACTTGAGTATAGAAATTTCTTCTTCAGGTAATTAAAAATAATCTAGACTAGGTATTTTTGTTTTTACTGGTAACTTTCTAATTTATTTTTTAACTTTATAATGTATAAATTACTTCTTCTTTTTATAAAATACTTGTTTGTGTTCCCAACTTTAGGTACATGCAAATCCACAGAAATTATTAACATTTACTATGTTTGGGACGTCTTTAGAAGAATTGTATCCTCACAGTTGAAGTAAAAGTCAGTATCTCATTTTTCATAGATTTTTTAAAAGAATCCTCCTTTAGGAAAGGGCAGATTTACTAAAAGTTTAGAATTAATTCAGGAGTGTGATTATTTAATATGAGCATATGGACTTTGTGACTTTGCTGAGACAAAGACTTTAGGTAGCTATATTCCTGCAACAAATGAGATTCTAATTTCAAACATTTTTCAAATGCAAATCAGGCCCCCATGTGTCATTTTGATGATTTTTTGAGGCATTAATGCAACAGAGTTAGTATTCCTCAATGATCCCCAAAGTCACCCCTTTGCTAAGGATATTTCTCTTCCTGATTATTTTGAACCTGCCAACACAGTCTCTAACCTTCATACAGACAATGACTGATCTCCAAATGACCTATTATTATCTTAAAGCAACCTCGTTTTGGAGCAACAAAAAAAGAAAAATTAAATAGTGCATTAACATTTCATATCAGTGAAGCAGACTTTTTCATGCATGAAGTAGTTCTATCCATCTGTGGAAAGGTCCATCTTTTGTTTTTCCCTGTGTTTATAGGTTACATTTTTAAAGGTACTGGTGGAGCCTCTGTATAGTGGATTCGTTCCCTAAAAGAAAGAAAGAAGAAAGAAAGATTCAAATGAAAGTAGGTATCTATTATTACATGGTTTTACTATATTTAAATCATTTCATTGTACATTACAAACTAAAGAAGAGAGTCAGGCTCAAGCTTGGAAGCCATTTGAATAATTTTGGTTAATGTCATATATCATACTCTTAGCATTTTAAAATTTACACATCTTCATTTAATTTTTTAATATGCAGAACCAGTGCCTTATGTGTATCATAAAAATCTTACCCTGTTTGGAAACACACTAATTTATGGATAGAAAACAAGACTTTGGCTGTTTTACATGCTGCTCTTTTACCAGAGTTGAAAGAAGTGCCTAGCCAACAGCAGGTACTCAGTATTTACTGACTGAATAAATGAACCAATAAGTGCCCCCAACATGAAATATAAAGTAAAAAAAAAGTAAAAAAAAAAAAGAGAGAGAGAGAGAAAAGTGAACATGTAGAAACGTACAAAGATGAATGACCTAGTATCTGCCTTTAAGAGATGTGTTACTGGTGAGAGGCACCACACAAGAGCACTGATAATCTTGCTGAAATGAGATCAAAATTCAGGAGAAACATTTAACTGCTTGGGGGAAGCAAGGAAAGGTCCCTAGGACAGTGAACATCTGCTCCAGATGGTAAAACAATTTGGAGCATTTGCTTACTAGGGAAGAGCAGTGTGTGAGATACAGAGTCACAAGGCAGTAGTGTGTGGGTCATGGGGCTCAGGAAGAAGGGCAGGTCCCAATGCAGGTCGGGCAAGAAGGCTTTGCCTTTGGGGCAGTGCAAAGGAGTTGTGCCAGTCTGGGGAATTCAGCTGTGCTCTTCAGGTTGTAGATGTGTTTCCAGGTGCCATCACCAGGACCAGCAGGACCGAGTCTCTGTAGGTGTTTAAAGAAACACCAAGCTTGATCCTCCAATTTCTCTACTTTGGTTGAATTGTTCCAGCCCGGCTCAAGATGCTTGGAGAGAGTGCAGGTTTCTTCTCTCCCACTTTCTGAGGTTGGCCACACAGGTATTAATGTCAGACAGCCTGGGGTCAAACCCAGCCTCCACCACATGACCTCATTTAAGCAATTCCGAGTCGTGGTGTCCTCACTCATAGGAGGCATTACCAAGGTGCCTACCTCATCCATGAAATACTTTAGCAAAGACCCCGGCCCATATTGAGTGCTCAATAAACGCTGCCTCTTCTTATTAGTTCTTGTTTATACCTCTTCTTCTCATTTGGAATTTCCTTTTTAAGTTTTTGGAGAGGATTAGAAAGAATTTTTTTCCCCTGGAGCTTTCATATTTAATATTTCCAAGCCTATTTCTGCTTGTAAATGAAGTCTAGGTACCACCAATGATCTTCCAAATCACTAAATCTTATATTTGGTCTCCTTATCCCATGAACTGCAGAGATGTCAGCAAGTTCTAGACATAGACTTCAAAAACACAATTACATTTGCTTTCCTGAAACGTTTCTCACTGTTCTCAGAAGAACTGAATAAAACTGAAAAACATTTCCAGGCATCTCCCACTTGTCACCCTTGGATTTGCCGCAGTATCTTTATTTTGAGGAATCACACCTGCACTTGCTATTTCTGTGTGGCCCAGAGCCAGTGGCCTGACCTCTGACTGAGTAACATGTTACCTTTGTTCATGTGCCTTCAGAGAGAGATGCTATCTCAGTAATGAGGCCAAATAGAAAAGAGGCTCCTTGGTGGTAGAGGATGAGTGAAGTGCTTCTTCTACTGAAGTCAACCTGGATAATTCTGAGGACCCTCCAGTCCTGATTTAGTCCTGCTGCCATAGGAACTTGGAACTGGGGGCACCTGGGTAGCTCAGTGGTTGAGCGTCTGCCTTCAGCTCAAGTCGTGATCCTAGGGTGCAGGGATCGAGTCCCTCATCGGGCTCCCTGCCGAGAGCCTCCTGCTGCCTCTGCCTGTGTCTCTGCCTCTCTCTGTGTGTCTCTCATGAATAAATAAAATCTTTAAAAAAAAAAAAAAAGAACTTGGGATTTGGAGAGTGAGGGGCAAACTGATGTGGTCTTACATGCGTGTAGAATCTCATTTGGAAACAAAAATCATGTATGAATGCTATTAAGTTTAAAAGATGATACGCTATTAAGTTTAAGTTGGTTTCAAAAAAATAAAGGACTCTCCTAAAGTGGAAAAATGGCAAAAATAAGTGCAGGCTGGAGATGACAAGTGGAGCATTGTTCCGGGGGAAGAGGGAGTCTTAGGGAAGAGAAAAAAATACTCTGAAAGAGTAAATGGGGTTATGAGCAGGGCCAGCTTAGATCTTTGTAGGACCAGGAACTCTTTTGTGGGCCCCATCCCTTATCATGTCAAACATTAAAATGTGGGGCTTCTGGGTGATTCGGTCAGTCTAGCGTCCAACTCCTGGTTTCAGCTCAGGTCAGGATTGTAATGTCGAGCCCCACATTGGGCTCTGCACTCAGCGCAGAGTCTGCTTGAGATTCTCTCCCTCCCTCCCCCTCTGACCCTCTCCTCATGCTGTCTCTCTCTCTCAAATAAATAAGCAAACATATTAAAATGAGCCCACATCCTGCACTAAGTATAATTTATATGCACTATAAAGGAAGTGACTTAAGTTGCAATTTACTGAATATATGATGTTATTTTGTAGACATTTAGTTGAATGTTCATTTTGATTGGGCAGTTTTCATTCTGTATTTTGAAGCAACTTTATTCAGGTCTACAATATTTGGGAGGTCTCTTGCAAAGCTAGTTGTAGGGCCTGGGCATGCTGATTCGGGGTGATGGGTGAAGCAAGACCCTACCGTAGTAGGAGGGTAAGGTGGGATTTTAAAGGTGGAGAAAGAGCGAGTATGTACTGCTGGGAGGCAGTCCTGTTTCTTGCCCTCAGCTGATAATCTGAACTCAGGAAAAGGTTTTGTTGTCAGGAAAAAGAGTGGCAATGTCTAGTACTGCCTCCTCTAGTGCCATGTGGGTAGCAACTTCTCTACAGAGGATTTCCAGCTGAGACACAGGCTTGGGTCTCCATTTCAGATAGGTCTGAATTCTTTCACTATTTAGACAAGGTTGGGTTTTACCCCAAAATCTGAGGTGACCAGACTGATTTCCCCAGGAGTCTGGGGGGTGCTAATTTAGGCTGCAGATTCTGTAAAGGCAAAGGCACATTTTTGGAGCTTGAAAAAGTGGTAATAAGAAAGCTCTCTGTCATGACCCACAGCTCTCTTAATGATTGCCTAACTGCCAAATGCAGGCCTGATTTGCTTAGCACAGTACAAAATCAATCCATGACTGCAAGAAATGTCAGACTGAACATTTTTTGCCTCTAGTTAATGACTTGTCATCCTAGAAAAAATGTCTAATCAAAGATGAATTTAAATATCTTCCCTTTGTGTTTTCATAAAGAATATGGATGGTGAGGTTATTTTTAAAAGTATGATAAAAGGTAACCTTTCTTTATGTCTATGATGAAATGTTTCAAGAGGCAAGAAACAAAGCGCTTTCTTGTCCTGAGCTCTGTCACCTTTGGAGTCCAATGGAGGCCTATGGGTCAGGAGAGTCAACTACCCCATCAACTCTGGAGGTCCCCTGGGGTTTAAAGACCAGTCAAATTCAGTTCTTCAAGAAGAAACAGGTTTTAGATTTAAAATGGAACCAAAATGAGAACCCCCAAAAGGATGTACTGAGTAACATTTTATTTCAATAGGATGTATTAGTGAAATTTGAATAGAATTATTTGAATTAAACCTCTTTTGCATCCAACTGAATAATTATTACTCAGTTATTATCTAGTAAAGAACATCAAATATTTGTTATTCAAAGAAACTCGATTTAGCAAGGGAATAATATTTTTCATTTATGATTTTATCTGTTTAGTGCATATTTTTGTTCCATTTTAGATGAAGAAACAGTTAAAATTCAGCATTTGAATTTCAGTCATGTTCTACATCCTGAGGGAAAACAATGCATGTTTTAGGGAAATTAACTGTTAATTAAAATGTTATTTTAAAGATATTAATCATTTGTCAGTATTCATGCCTTTGTATGAGAACATTAAAATATGCTAGTTAGTAGATACACATCACATAATTGTCCAAGTACTTGTTTGCAGGACACCTGCTTATTATTTCTAGAAAGGTCAAGACTGTTCTTGGAAGGGACTGCAATAAGGTTTTCAGCTCCACCATGGACCAATCCTTTGGGAAGTCTCTTAATTTCTCTGAGCCTCAGTTTCCTTACATTGAAAATGGGATTATTCCGACTACTTCACAGGGATGGCATTGTTCAACCAACTATTGCTATGTGTTGTGTTAACTTAACCATATTCTTTTGACTGATTGCCCTTTTTACCATTGCCAAGCATTTGGTTGACAGTTGGTAGAAGTTAAAAACATCTATGACCAGGGGATCAGGTGAAGTTAACTGACCCAACACTTTAGCCTCATAATACTATGTTCTAAGTCACCCAACTAACCTCTCAGGTTACGTTTTACCTTGTTAGGAATGGATAAATTATATCCTCATTGCAAATCCAAATTTACTTTCCTAGAGGGCTTTATTTAATTATGAAAAATTCTTTCATACACAAAAGAAGAGGAAAGCTGTATAACAAATCTCTATAGACCCATCACTCAGATTCAATGATTATCAAGATTTTGCTGCACTCACTTTACGATTCCCCTCTCTCTTTTGGCTGAATTATTTCAAAGCAAACCTAATCTTCAATTTTCCTTTCACTCCAAAATATGGATATTTTGTAGCAAAGTCATCCTGCCATTATCCTACCTAGTCAAATTAATCATAATTCCTTGCTATCATTCTAATATTTACTCTATATTATCCTTTTTCCAGTTGTCCAAGAAATATATTTTTACAGCTAGACTGTTCAAATCAGGATCAAAACAAGATCCATGCATTGAATTTGCTTGCTGTGTCTAAAGACATTTTTAGCAGGAAGATGAAGTAGATGAAAATTTCATTGTCCATTGCCCTGCACCATATGTTAGAGTTACTTCAAAATAACGGCATAAGATATTGACATCTCTCATCAGGATAAATTTATCCAAAACATAAATTCCATTTGCTTTAAGAAATGAATATTTTACTATATACTTAGAGAAAAAAGTGTTAACATCAATTTATTTGGGCAGATGAACCCAAAGGAGCATTGTGTTTGTCTGTATATTCTCCAGTGAAATCACTGTTTTTAGAATCAGCAATGTAAGATAATTGCTATTAGATAGCTGGGCACACCATTAGGGATAGAAAGATGAAATTAAAACCATGAAATTGTTTCTATGGCCCTCTAGAAATGTAATTATCTGCCCTGTAGAAAAGAAACACAGAAAATTGGAGTCCTGTGTTTGTCTACTGTGAGGAGGAGACACATAAATTATATCTATCGAGTACGCATATTTAAAAGTTGACACTTTTTTGGTATTTTTCAGGTAGCTGTTTAAAATTTGTTATTCAGAAGAACAAACTGGATGGTATTTAAAAAGTCTCAATTTGGCACTGTAACCTATTATAAGTAATGAGTAGTTCTATGGAAATTGGCATGAACTGTCATATTAGTCATGAACGTTATTCCATTGGCTATAACACAACCAATTTATGGAAGTGTTTAGATATAACACCTATGCTTTATCAAATGGGGTCTGAATGATCCTCCTGATAATGAAGATTAAATGTATTTCCTTGATGTCCCTATACAGCTACCCTTCAGAGTAGAGGAAATTCCTACTGCACTGAGAGACACTGCATATGCGATGAGCACTGTCTAGGCCCCAGAAAACGGACAGAGGTTCCTTTGTCCCCAAAGCAGATAATAAATCAAAGCTGTTAGGGACATAGTGAGAGGAGTAGGGAAAGAACATGACATTCTCACTCTCTTTTAGAGCAGAAGAAAGCTGACATCCGTCTCTTCCACAAGTCACTTTCTCCCCTGGACAAGGAACAGCCCTTGTGTTTACATACCGTTTGCCACTTGGCCTTTGACCGTTCTGCTTCAAATTTGGCAACTTCTTTACGATCATGAAATGACACCAACAGCTTCCAAATGCACAGCAGGACAACCCCAATGAGAAGAATGGCCAGTGAAACCCCCAACATAATCATGGGAATGTTTGGGGGCTTTGGACAGTCTGTGGAAATAAAGAAAATTATATTAGGAAGAGGTATAATTGGGGTATCTGGGCAGCTCAAACAGTTGAGTGTCTGGCTCTTGGTCTTAGCTCAGGTCTCAATCTCAGGGTCATGAGTTCAAGCCCTGTGTTGGGCTTCATGCTGGGCATGGAGCCAACTTAAGAAAAAGAAAAGGATGGTGTAATTAATACTGTGATGTAGAGAAAACAGTTCTCATTAATTTTTTCAACCATAGTTTTTCCAGTAGAAGGAAAATAGTAACACGTTTTATTTTGCTGAATTAAAAGAAAAATGAGTTCCTTGTTGAAGGAGATAGCCCTGTATAGTAGAACAAAAGTTGGAGTTTGGTTATTTAAAGCAAATGGATATATACTTGAATGGCTGACTCAAAAAGAGTTGCAATCCCAAGAATGAGGATTAATACACACATAATATATATATATAGGATCATGAAAAAGACTAGTTTAATTACTAAAAACGATCTCTTTTGGGTACATGATAGAATAGAAATGAAATTTGTGAATATGCTCATTTACACACACACACACAATATTAGTTTATCATGGATTTCCTTGAAACAGGAACTGCCCGGGAGATTATATTCAAACTGCTATGAAACCCATCCCTTGAGAAGTTTACTACATGCTTTGTTTTTTTTGTTTTGTTTTAAGTAGATGGAGGACAATGATGGCTTTTAGTTTTATTTAACATTAATGCAGTGCTCTGGTGTCCTGGAAAGTTCCTGGACTGGGGTCAGGAGAGGTGGGTTCAATTCCTATCCGGTGCACAGTAGCTGTCTGATATACATCAAGTCCCATGATTTCTCTGAGCCCCAGGACCCTTATCCGTCAGACAAAGGTGTGGCACTCCAGCATTCCCTTAACTTCCCCGAGGATAAGATTGAGCTCAGGTGCTCATGCTTATTAAACTCCCAGCTTCCTAGACCCTCCCCAGAGATTCTGATTCAGTGGGTCTTAGATGGAGCCACAGATTTTTTTTTATTATTAAAAATATCCCAAGTGATGCTTATCTTCAGGGAAGTTTGGGGAACTAGATGTATCGTCCCTTCAACTTGAACATTCTATTATTTTGACTCTATTGATGATATTAATATAACTTCACAATTATACAGTGCTTTCCTTCACTGACAGCAGAATGACTAATAATTCTTGCAATATGCCTGGGAGACGATACATTTCTTAATGAAACATTATAATTAAGCTCTCCCCTTGCTTTCATGAGAAAAAAAATCCCACATAAAAATTATCATTAAATATCTGCCTCCCTCTGCAAGAAGTGAGGCAAATCTTTGGTATCTGGGGAGGAAATGAATCATGCTTAGTTTATCCTAACTCTTATTGCTTTTAGATATTTAATAAGGAGAGTTATACACACAGGTCTAGTCATGCTGCTTTCAAGGTAAGAATCTGTAAGTGATCTGAATTTGAGCAGGACTAATGACTGCACAACAGCATGATGCCTGGCCTCACACACTTTTGTTCTTTGGATAAAAAAAAAAACATGTAAGGAGATTATGCAGAAATAAGTAAAGGAGCTAATGAAATAGTTACTATAGTATGAAGATCTAAAGACTGTTTCCAGCATAGCAAATGAACCATGGTTTCTTCTAAGGTGGCAGCAACAGTCCTGCAAAGAAAGTGGCAGCTCTGTGTCAGGGAGAATATATGCTGGCTACATCTTTGACTACAAAATGTCTGGGTGGGGCGTAGCATGTTCTTGCAGGAAGCAAGATGAAGCTTGCTAAGACCCTGCAGTCAGACTGTGAGTTAGGAGGACGCTCCAGTAGAGAATAAATAAAGGAGGAACAGGTATGGCCCAGCAGAGATCATTTTTTAAGAACTTAGAGTATTATACGTTGGGGATACGTATTACGTGAGAAATTATGCGTTTCTCAAGAAAAGATTTTGGCCCATATACCAGAGCATGTTATTACACAATAGAAATGTCCACTGTTTATACTCTCTTTGGTATTTCCTGAGATGCTCAGACTGATGGCAGTGGACAGAAGGTGGGACAAGAGGGCCATCGTCATCACTGTGTGCAGCGTTGCCTGTGGAGTCCCGGCCAGTGCCAGCTAGTTCTTTCTTTTTTGTTTTTAAGATTGTATTTATTTATTCATGAGGGAGGGAGGGAGGAGAGAGAGAGAGAGAGAGAGAGAGAGAGAGAGAAGAGGCAGAGACACAGGCAGAGGGAGAAGCAGGCTCCATGCAGGGAGCCCAATGTAGGACCCGATCCCGGGTCTCCAGGATCAGGCCCTGGGCTCAAGGTGGTGCTAAACCACTGGGCCACCCAGGGATCCCCAGTGCCAGCTAGTTCTAAGGTCCTGGGTTCCCAGTGCTGCCAACCTGCTAGCTCTGTCACACGCGGCTCTTGAGCACAGAAATGTGACTTTCCTGAATTAGATCGTGTGGTAAGTATAAAATACATATTGATTGTGAAGACTTAGTATAGAAAAGCATCTCAATGGTTTGTGTGTTGATTACATGTTAAATGAGAGTATTTGGGATAGAATGGATTGAAGAAAACATAACTAAAATCCATTTCACCAGATTTTACTTTTTAGTGCGGTTACTTGAAAATTTAAAGTTACATATGTGGTTTGCATAACATTTCTATTGGTGCTGATCTAACATATTTATTATGATCCTGCAGCCAGTGGGAGGCAGTATAGCACAGTAATTAAGAGCTTGAGCTCTAAGCCAGACCTCCTGAATTCCCCAACCAGCACTGGTATTTAATTACTGCAAGACCTAACTAATTTCTTTAAGTTCCTTTTGATCTCAATTTCCTTATCTGTAAAGTGGAAAGAATAGCAACACTTGCTTTACATGGTTGTTATATGGAGGAGGCTAAAAGAGTTAATGAGTGTAAAACATATAGAATGATACCTGGCATATGGCATTAGTAAAGGCTCAATAAATGTGAGCTGCCATTATTATCGCAAATTACAACAAATATACTCTTCCTCCTTTTCTATCCTCAAGACTTCAAGGGCTGGAACCTCTATGTTGGGGCCTGTGGGTGTAATATCAACATCCACATCTCTGTTAGGAAGGCTCCTAACTATCATTCCTCGACTGTGGCTCTTATGAATGTGGCTCTTATCTCTGAAAATTCTTCCAGATTTAAGAAAAAAAGATGAGCAAAGCTCTCCCTACATCCACACATACCCTGATGATGACTGTTCACTTGGTTTCTTTTTAAATTTGTTTGTAGGACTGTGGGACTCCTTGGCCTTCACCTTCTCCTTTCTACCCTTGCCTCTGACATGCTGTCCTGCAATCCTCTGATCTTAGTGCTGTGAGAGGGCCTACTGATTCTAGGACAGGCTCTGTCCTCGGGGCCCCTCAAAAGCTTGGGGCCTACCTAGGAACATGAATATTTGCCAGGGAGAAGCATCCTTGGAGCTGTCATGTGACTCCTGTTAAGTCTCAGGAAGGTCATTTCCCCCTGACTTTTCCCTACTACAAAAGCACAAGGAGAATAAAACGCCCTAATAAAAAGTCATCAGGGAGTCTGAGTACTTTCAGAAGGATGGCATGTTTATGTGCCACTTAGATTGTGTGGAAGCACCAAAACAAGCAAGCAAACAAATGAACAAAAAACAACCAATAGTTCAGTAACAAGGAGGCTCTTATGAAGCAAAGGCATGTTTCTCTCTCATACATACACATACAAAATAAAAATGAAAATAAAAATAACCAGATCCCAAAGCCCCTGAATTAAAAACAAATTTGGAAGTTCATTTTTGTTGTGTGGAACTCATTGTTCCAAAGGAATCAATATTAAAAGGACTGGCTTTGATTTCAGGAGAACTCCCTATGGCAGCCCTGGGGACTCAGCGATTTAGTGCCGCCTTGGGCCCCGACGTGATCCTGGAGACCGGGGATCAAGGCCCACATCAGGCTCCCTGCATAGAGCCTGCTTCTCCCTCTGCCTGTGTCTCTGCCTCTCTCTCTCTCTCTCTCTCTCTGCCTCTCATGAATAAATAAATAAAATCTTTAAAAAAAAAAGAGAGAGAACTCGCTAAAGCTACCACCACAGTCACAGAAACAGAGGGTTGCGGGGTATAGTGCCAAGATTCTGACTTTATAAAACACATAATGAAGAGGCAGGTTTTTCTGTACTAGGTAATTCTTCCTTGCACAGCAAGATTTGCTTTAAGTTCCCTTAACTAATGGCCTCTATAAACCATTTTATATTTGCATTTCAAAGAAGTCGATTTATATGAGATTTTCAAGAGCAAGTCCCAGGTACATTCTGGCAACCTGAGCTTCAAGACCAAGGTCGCAATCATACCCAGGTAACCTGTATTGTGCTGACTTCTACCTCTCCTCGACCCCCCATACTGCAATGTGGTAGTTTTCTAATCATGTTTTCTTGGTTGGTTTATAATGTCTTGAACTTACATTTTTGGTTTCTTTGGTTTTTACACTCTTTAGTGATGGCACTTTGATACTCTTGGCTTCAGATTCAGGATTTAATATTTTGTTGGCACATTGATAAGCAAGCACACACAAAAAACACATCTGCCTGTTAGCCTGCCCTTGCTGCTGTTGTCCGGGACAGAACTTAGGCCTCAAGGTTTTGGGGGGAGGAGGCGGAGGTTGCAGGCAGGGTCTGGAGAGATCTGATTTAATGCAGCTGTCATTTCTGCCAGAAAGATTTAGGAACATATCATTAATTGAAGACAGAAAAGGTGAGGCACCTGTGAATAGCTAAGACTGCAGCCAGGGAGGTCTTGAGCCATCTGTAGCAGAGTAGTATTAAGATGCAGAGTCTTGGGCCACACTTTGCACCTGCTGACTCAGGATGCAGGCATTTTAACAAGCTCCCCAGGTGAGTCTGATACTCACTAAAATTTAAAACTTCTCAACAGCAGTACCTTTTCCACTATTTTCTTTTCTTCCTACTATAAACTTCTCTCTCCCCTTTACTGAAGATGAGATTTTTATTTGAGAGCTTCCCAAGTCCCAAGCAAACTCCATGAGTTGGTATGGATGAAAACCCACCAAAGCAATGGACTCTTTGACTTCCTGTATGGATTACTTCCTTCTTCACCTGCTGCTTCATGTCTTTTCTGACTCAATGGTCCATTACTGTAGGTTATGAACTGGCACATGTTTTATATACATTATTCTATTTAATCCTTGAGTCGACCCTTAGAAGAAGGTAGTATTATTTTTCCCATTTTACAGAGGAGGAAATAGACTCAGAGGGAAGTATCTTTCAGAATGTCAAGCAGCTATTAATTAGTAGTAGAACAGCCTTTCCTACGGATATACCTTCTGCTTATATTATATTTAATCAGTCCACCTTTCTACAAAACATCCGCCAGCTTTTGGTACAAATATACTCATCTTGTTATGTGGACTAAGGAAGAGACATTGAAACACATCAAACCTTTCAACAGGTATGTTTCAATCGTTGGGAAAGTAGAAGCCCTCTATCAAAATTCTGGAAAAGTCTTTCCTGGAAACCTACCCAAAACGTCTTTCTGGTTGTTTCCTCCTCTCCTATGCAGTAGTACCACTTACCGTTGACAATGGAAGGCATGCCACCCACCTTTCTCATTGATGCTGTGAATGATGGTTTTCCCTTCATTATCTGTAGTTATTAGGAATGTAATGAGACATTCATTTTCTCCTTGCAGAGAACAGGCAACAGAACTATCCTTTGAAAAATCTGCAGATAAAGGAGTCATTCATTAGATTAAATGAGATTCCAAAAGAGATTAGTTTATTTTTAAAGCAAAGAGGTATTAAGTTTTAATATGCAAATAGGAACTTCAACATTGCAGAAGAGAAATAGAAAAGACATAGGATTTTTTCCCACCACCTGAAGTTTTAGTTTCTATTCAGGTTCCAGAAGAACAGTTCCAGGTGTGGTCAATCAGGACTGACCATCTAATGCACTTATCAAACTGATGGGGGCAGGATTTCAATAGTGAAAGTACTTGAAGGCTGGTATACCTTGTTGTTTTGGGAGTAGAATGGCTCTGATTGTGGTAATGAGGGGGCTGTATGTTCCTCTTGGCTGAGAGCATCTGGGAGAAAGCCTAGATTACATTTCAGAAAAAGACTACACAGCCCAAAATGATACTGATACTTCTAAGGGGGCCTTTCCCACAGTCAAGATTGCTGGCCATGTATTGTCACAAAAGTAAGTATCAATTAATATCAGGAAATGGACATTGAAGTGTTATGCACTCGGGGACTAATAGGATGAAAGTAAACCCCAGATTAAAAGGAACTCATTTGACAGTTTGCCTCCCATCCAGTATAGACTCTTTGTTAATAAACAAAATAAAACAACATAATCCAGTTTTCCTCAAATCTTTTTCAAATAGAAATGTTTTCTTATTGAGCTCATTCAAGAGGCAGAAAATGAATGTCACCGAAGAAACTGAAAATATAGTAAAATGGTCAATCCAAGACATTAATACTATTTATCAGAATTTTTAGTGGTCTGGTACCTCTGCCAAAATTATCTAGCATTTTTCAAATTAAAAAGAAGCAAACTTGCTTAAAATTCTCCTATTTTCTAAATTGGAGACTTTGTAATGATACTGTTACAAACGCTTTTTTTTTGAAACCATTTTTTTCAGAAACCTGTAAATAGAACAACTATTTGCTTTTAACCTAAAATTTTGACATATGATCGAATATTACTGTATTACAACACAGTGGGTCAGAATATTGAAACTGGGACTGTCCCAGATAATCTTGGACATACTCTTGCTAGACCTATACCTTTTCTCATGAGCTTAAAAATAAGTTTTAATAAAACAGAATCTATATGTATTCCTTTGAGTCTAACAAAGAAAAAGTAAATAATATGCTATTTTTTGTTCAACAATGCCATAGCCACAGAAAGAAAATCATTGCATTTGCATTTAATTTATAAGATAAAAACCTCATGTCAGTGTCTGCGAGAATGTCTGTATTATCTATGAAAAAAGGGACTTAAAACATTTAGCATTATGGATAGGATTTCAGATGATAGACTTAAGTGAAGAAATTGCTTTGGAATCCATTAGGGGCTTCTATTTACATAGGAATATTAGGAAATCTAATTCTAAATCATTCTTACCTGGTCATTCCCAAATATTTATGATCATCTAAACCATCTGGGATTTTTTTCAAATAAGGATTCCGGGGGCCATCCTGGGTATCTCATTTGAGAGGACAGTGGTATGCACAGGAGCTTGTATTTTAGTGAGCTGTTTAACAGTACTTTTAATAAGGTGTCCTGATTATGACATTTGGGACCTCTGGGCAATAGTTGATTAGTGATATTCGTGTTATTTCGTGGGTTATGTCCTGCAATAGCATTACATATATAACTCATACTTTGGTCATTTTTAGATGGCCTTTACCACACGTCCTCCTACCACACCACTCCAGTGGACTAGGATTCATGAAGTCTTGGAGAATACGCTTTTTCTTGTTAGAGAGTTTTTTCCCCTCCTTTGTCCTCTCTGCCATGACAGTGCACACCCACCCTGTTCCCCTTGAGCTTACTTACTGGAACATTTTATTCTCAGGTAGAAAATATGTAGATAGCTTATAATACTCCTTCCAGTAATACTGATCCTGCTTTTTTATTTTCTTTTAAATAGCTACACTGAAGTACAGAGAGGCTTAATTTACTTCACTGGGATTATTTAAATTTTAATGGAACTGTTAATATGACCTTTGAGTCATGACTTCCTTCTTGCTTTAATTACTTCACCACTCCTTTCCATGATGGTTATGACTCTAGATTTAGCCAGTTTTGTAGTGTTTGGGTATTAAAATGGCATTATTGAATGTGCAATGAAAGGGTCCAGCTTGGGCTGGAGATTTGCATAATTAGCTGCTAAGGTTTTCTTTTGTTGTTCATTAAGAAATGGACCTTTCTTTTTTCCCCTCTTTATGAGTGCCAGCCAGCAGTGCTGCCCTAGAATAATAGAGCGAGAATAAGATCTCAGACATTCCATGAAATTATACTTCAAAAAAGGAGAAATGTGAGAATGGAGGTGGGGAGGCGGGTATCTGGGAAGGTCCAGGAAGGATACAGAAATATAAACCACGTGCCCCACTGAATTATGACAACTATGTGTTTAAGACCTGTGCTCTGGGGATGAGTCAGGAATTCTCAGGCTTTCCCAAGGAAAAGAAACGGGCTCTGTGGTCAAGTAAGTTTGGGAATCCTTCCTCATTCTAATTCCTCCTTTTGCTTCTGAAAATTCACAATGCACACTTAATGTAATGGGCATTTTCCAAGAATCCAGTGAAATAAACAAAAAGTGTAGCTTCCCATGTTCAAAATTTATATGACCATGGGTGCTATTTTCCATTTAACACTTTCAGAACTAGTGTCCCGGAGAACACACTTTGAGTAACAATGCTCTGAATACATGAATGCTGGGGAAAATCAAAAAATGACCTTCAGGATGAGTAAAGTTTGACCACATGTCCTTAGAAATGCCCACACAAGTCCCCACCACACATCTGAGGAACATTGTCTTTGGATGACAGTTACGCTATTTTCCTTTACTCTACATGTCCTCGTTGGGGGAGAGATGAGCTGATAAAAGACCCAATTCAAGAGCAAATATGTGATGTGATCAATGACATAACTAAGTGGGTGAGTAACTTGAAATAGAACTTGTAGAAAGCGTCATTAGAGAAGTGACTTTTTAATTCCTAGGCTGACAAATATATTTTTTCTCTCAAATTCAACAAAGGTTACTACTTTAAATGGTATTAGAAATCCAGTTATTATTGTGTTTCTGAGTTAGAAATGGTTGTATTCCCCTATTTTGAAGATAATTTACCCAATTACACAAAAAGAAAAATGCAAATGTTTAAAAAATATTGCTCTCAAATCCAAGCATTTATGATAATCTACTTAGAAGACTGTGTATTTAAATATAGTAACTCTCTGTTCATGACTGACACGTTTCTAAGGTTTACTCCTTTTCCCCCCACAGCACATTAGATTTCCTATGCTGCCTCTGAATGGAGTTCTAGTAATTTGCAGGGCATTTTCTGCAATTTTTAGCCATTTCTTAGAAACGCTTGGTAAATATCTCAACTGTTTGCCGTGAAATGAAGCTTGAGGATATGCCTTGACTTTGAACTAGTTACTAATGTGGAATAGTCCACAGATGCTACTTTCCTTAGTGCTTTTACCGCATCCTACTTTCAGTATTAGTGTAAGGTACACACCATCTTGTCCAATTTATGTTATTTGGCATATTTATCTTTAGTCACCAGAAAAGTACAGACAAGGGGTTTTACGAGCACTAATCATGCTCCTCCATACGGGGTCATTCAACTGTGCACAGTCAGAAATCTCAATTTTGAAACAATGTAGGTAATTTTCAAAACAATATAAATGCCACTAACTTATTCCACTTCAGAAATGGATTAATTTCTCTATTCTATTTGTTTCTTCAAGATACATATCCTAGAGTGTCATAAATTGTCTTAGTTATTGCGCTTTGCCTGAGATACATCTTGGTCACGTCTCTAATGCATGTGGGGCAGCAATTGCACCTAAGCAGCATGAGAATGCAGAATTTAGGATGATGGAAAGACAAATCCCCTAGATCATCCCTTTAGAAGGAGCTAGTCATCTTCTTCACAAAGTACTTTTTAAGTGGTCTTCCCAGCTAAAATACAACCTATTTAAATATTTGAGATGACATTTGCCATTAAAAAGAATCTGATTTTAAGTAATTAAATTTTAAAATGACAGGTGAAAGAACACAAGAGCAGAATTTGCTTAGCAGTTAAAGGTAACAGGTCCTTCTTGTATTTGGGGAGTGAGCAACAGGGAATTAAGGGGGTCGTGTAACACCCGTGTTTGAAAAGTTGGGAGTAAAAGCATATGAAGAGGAGTGGAGGGAGGGCTCCTCTCAGGAAACCCATATTACACTTCACCTTGTCCTATCTTGAAATAAGCCAACCAGATAATAGAGGATGATTTTAGGTTTGGGGTTAACATTTAGCTATCTTAAAATTTTTCTTCTTTTCTAATTTTAAAAAATAGCATTCTGGAGTTCTCTGTAATTGTACTTTTAAGCAAAGGTGAACTTGCCAACAGAGCTGAAGTCAAATAGAATAGCTATGACTTTAAATTGCTTGTATCCCAAATCATCATGTTTTTAGTCTTACATCCCTTCATAAAAACTAACGTTGAACTAATGCCCTGGTTCAAATGAGGTCGAGCTACTGAAAAACCCTTCACAGCGTTTCTGCCTCTCAGGAACAATGTTAAGGAAAAGAAAGCTTAATAAGACAAAGTATAACCTTCTGCTTCACTGATGGTCGCACCAGCTAGTTTGCATTTGTCAACACATTCTTCTCGGGCCTGGCCATCTGCAGACAGGTGGCATTCAATGCAGCTCCTGTAAACATTATTCAGTAGAGTTTATCAGTTCGTGTTGGTGGAAAACAGATACACAGCTGGGATATTGCTCTAATGCTTACTGTGATTCATGCTATAGCAGTGTCTCATAGAGGACATTGCCTTTTGTTGCTTTCAGGAAGATATTTGGGTGATGTTCAAGAGGAAATTGCTTTATTCTGATTCCATTTAGTAATCAGTGTTTTGTGAGCCTGTCTTGATAATAGCTACTATCCTCATTTATTTATAATGATTGCTTCTGGTTGGTTAAGTGACAAAAAACCCCCAACATCAAGACACACTTATTTTGGTATTTGATTAAGGTTTTTGGTTTTTACATTTTCATAAGAAAGGTTTATGTTCTAAAATATGATTAGTGACTAAACAAAGTTTGAATTTCTTAACAGAAATGGTCTGTATTTTAACAAGAATTCCAAGACTTCATACATGTCATGAATGACTATTCAAGATTCACTAGTCTGTGATTATTTTGAATGAATCTAAGCCTTCTAGGGGTATTTTCAAAAGCTGAGGTTACAGCTTGGATCCTCATTAATGCAGGCTTTTTAATAAATGATCACTACTTATAGAAAAGTGTATTTCTAAGAACATAGCCCTGGAATTAAGCTTCTCTAATGATGTCTATACAGCAAAGTAAAACTCAGACTCTAAATTAATCTTGTGCTGAAAAATCACTTTACAATCAGATTCTGTTTGGAGTAACCCAAAACAGCAAAAGTTTTCTTACACATCATCCTGCCTCTCTCTTCCCCAGGCCACACAAATGTATACTCTTTAAAGTTCTGGAAACTTTCTTTCCACACTTGGGCCCCAGGCCTCCCCCAGTCTCAGCTGAAACTGCACTGCCCTAGGCAAGCCATCCCTACCCCTTATGGGTTA
Organism: Nyctereutes procyonoides; assembly: GCF_905146905.1. Lineage (NCBI taxonomy): Eukaryota > Metazoa > Chordata > Mammalia > Carnivora > Canidae > Nyctereutes > Nyctereutes procyonoides. The sequence goes on along the minus strand of NW_026575142.1, from coordinate 25,394,762 downwards.
GTTCTCTTGCGATTGCAGAGAAAGTCTCTGCATTCCTTTGTAGGAAGGGCTGAGGAGGAGTAATCTATGTGGGAGTGGGGAATAGAAATCTTGTCTGGAAATTGCCTTCGCATTGCAAGTATATTGCGTTTATCTAGGTTATATATTTACTTAGAGTGGCTTTGCAGGGGGGCTGCTGGACACTGTGGAAACCCTCAAAACCTCTACCTCTTTGTGAATCTGACTGATGTCTGCCCATGCTAGTGTGGTAGCCCTGCCATATAATTCCACAGCACCCTCTGGATCTCTTACTGTAACTGTCAGCTCAGATACCATTATAATTACTTTAAATGATGTCTGTCTTTCCCACTAGATTCTTAGCACCTGTGATGGCAGGAACTGTAACTGTTTTGGTCATCACTATATGCCCTTGGCCTACCATGATTTCTAGTGAACAGTACGTACTTAACACCTATTTGATAAATGAATGTATGAATGAATAAATGGAAGAATGGACTCATCTCAGAGCTAACATAAACACCAAGGAGATGAACCGATTCCTCAAATTAAACTACCTTGGTTGTTAACTTCATAGTTTATAAACCAGATTTAAATTCCATCAAATTTACTAGAAGATTAAACAGATAAATAATGGAAGAAACATCCTGACAGGACATTTTACATTTAATTCCGTTCAAATAGGTCTAACCGTGTCCCCACACTTCTCTTGCTATATGTCCAGGCACAGTGACAGAAAAGTTTTCTGTCACCTCACCTGAAAGGTGAGGAACCACTGGGTGAATATTGATTTTCTTACTTTGTTTACACAGGAAATGCAAATGTCACGTTGGGTATGGAGTCAATGAAACTACAAACTGCTTGAGCATGCTTGCCCCATAATACTTGATATACTGCAATGTATATCACACAGCTCATTTGGAGACTTGCTTCATTTGACCTAGAAACGTTGCCCCCACTTCCATGAAGAAGTTAGCTACCAGCCAAAGAAATAGTTTTTTAGTGGAAAACAAAGGAAAGTTTTGTTGCTGTTATTGTTCATGTGGTATAAAAGAAAACACAACACACAATAGCTGTGTAAAATGACAACCAAAGAGAGGTGCCAAAGAGCATGAGTGGTAAAGAAGTGGGAAGAAATGGAAAGTCAAGATCTCCTTTCTGCCTTTTTGCCTCTGTGAGGCTATAGATAGGAGTGAATCAGCAAGGTCAGGCTATAAACTTCTCAATAAGAAAGAAGCTCATCTGTTTCCCCTGAAAAGGCACCAGATGTGGGTGTCATCAGTCTACCTCCAGGGCATTCCTTATGTGCGGCTGCTATTGTAAGTGAAAGACCATCTGATGTTATCAGTGTGGGACCTCAGCTCAGCTTCCCCAGGCTTGTCTCCAGCAGAAATGTGACATTGTGGTCCGGGATAATCAGGACAAAGAGGCAAGTGAGACACTGCTGACGATCACAGGTGGGTTTGTGTATATGGGGGGATGCTCAGAGAACAAACCCACCTAAAGTGATATGTGCCGCTGTGCCCCAGGGAAGTTGTGACATTACCGTTTAGAGTTACAGGGATCGCCACAGGTAGGACAACGTTCACAGGTCGGGCCGGAGGCTCCGGGGTTCGTGCAAACACACTTGCCACAGACGCAGTCCCCTCGCCCGCTGCAGAGCACCCCGTCCTCCGAGCCGCAGGAGTCGGTGCTGGTGGTGCAGTTGCAGTACTCGCCCGCCCAGCCGGGCCTGCACACGCATTCCCCGCAGTCACACACGCCGTTATCTGTAAAACAAACAGATAAATGAATGTATGATTGAATGTTTGACGCTTAGGCCCCTGATGCTTAGGGCCGCAGCCACTTCAGATGCAAGTGGGGGGCTGCTTTTCTCTTTGCTTTTAAATACCATCAGAAAGACTGAGGAAGAAAAATGAGAAAAAAAAGTGAACGTGTGAGGAGGAGCGGTGAGTGTAGATATATTTTATGGAAAAACTTTGCTAAGTGTGCATATTTATTGATCTGGTCTCTCTCTCTCTCTCTCTCTCTCTCTCTCTCTCTCTCTGATCTGGTCTCTTAACTGAAGACCAATCTGATTACCTGATGTTATATCAGAGACAACTCATAGCCAGATGAAATGAGATAATCCAGAAGCTTATAATAGCAACTTGTGTGTGTGTGTGTGTGATTCTGTGTATGTGTGTGTATTTAAATTGTTTTCGCATTTTTTTTGCTTTTAATTAAGGTGTCATAAGATAGAGATGCAACGCAGACCTGGGTAATGCCCCACCTCTACATCATTCAAGCTGAGTGATCATAAAAGCCTCATCTATCAAGTAGAGGGAATAAAATCTTACAGTCGCTGTGGTCGGATGAGATAACGTGTAAATCTTCTAGCTTTGCATTCACCAATTAGATGTCCTACAGGCATATAGTGAGTGCTCAACAAATTCATTTATTTAAGAAACTTTAATTGAGCATATATCATGTGCCGAGGATTGCAGTAGGCATGAAGATACAAAATTAAATAAGGTCACTGAGCTTATAGTCTAGAGTAGGAGACAAGCAAATAAACACTGCCAGTGATAAATACACCACAATGTGATAAGTGTTATGCACACAGAGGGAGAGTTTCTAAATTAGACCAGAGATTTGGGGATGTTTCCAGAGGAGATGAAGCTTGAGCTGAATTTGGACAATACAGAGAGAAGGCACAAGGGGGCTACATGCATTTTAAGCCAAGAAAAAAAGCATAGGTAAATGACAGACGTGCGTGATCGTGTAACCTCCTTAACACCCACAGTAGTTTCATATAGATAGAGCCAAAGGTGCAGATGGGCTGTGGCAGGAGTGCAGGATGGCGAGGGCGGGGTTGGAAAGGTCAACAGAAAGTCAGAAATCACATCATGGAAAGTGTTATGGGCTAAAGAAAGAACCGTTATCCTGAAAGTTATGGAATTTTAAGTAGAGACTTGAACAAATAGATACGTGTCTAGAAATATCCTGGCATCGGTAGAGGAGGTCAAACTAGAGACAGGAGAACTGGTTAGGAGGTTGCTGTAGCAAACGAGGCAAGGAGATCTGAGGTCCTGAACAGCGGCCAGTGGGAAGGAGAGGAAAGGGGTACAGTTCAGGGGATGAATATTCAGGGAGGGATATGATTGCTGGTGGGGGGGGGCTGCGCTGCTCGGTGGACGGTGCAGCTTGTCACTGACCAGGGATGGAAGCTCTCAGCTCATGCTCACTGACTTAGCCCCAGTGCCTGGCACAGAGTAGGGCTAAATTGTTGAACGAATAGATTGTTCTGAAACAGAGGAAGAAGAGCAGCTTTGGGTGGGGGAGATAACGAGTTCATTTTTGGCTCCGTTGAGTTTTCAGGGGCCTCTGGGACATCTTAGTAGGCAGATATATATATATATATATATATATATATATATATATATATATATATATAGTCCAGAAGGAGAGACAGTGAGGTTTGAGGTTTGGATCCATCAGAGAGAGATGGCAGGTAAAGCTGTTGTGGGTCGAGTCACGTAGAGGAAGCAGAGTGAGAAAAGCTCCAAAGAGCATCAGCACTTAAAATATGATCAGAGAAGGGGGCCTGGGTGGCTCAGTTGGCTAAGCATCTGCCTCCAGCTCAGATCATGATCCTAGGGTCCTGGGATCGAGCCCCATATCGGGTTCCCTACTTAGCAGACAGTCTGCTTCTCCCTCTCCTCCTGCTCATGCTCTCTCTCTTTCTCTGTCCCTCTCAAATAAATAACTCTTAAAGAAATGTGAAAAAAGAATCTTACCAGGGAGACTGAGAGGTAGGAGAGCAAAGCTGCAGAAGCCCAGGGCAGAGGCAGCTTGAAGGAGGCAGCGCCCGGAAACTTGATGCAGACATATCTCATCTAACTTATCCTCTAAAATACAATTGCTTTTTGTTTCTTCCTCAGCAGAAAGGGAAACTTATTCTCATGATAGGGATAGACTTCTATATTGAAGTTTATTCAGAAAAATTAATATGATTTATAAATATTGTCAAGTGAAATGTGCATTTCCTTTGAGAATGCCCAAGTGTATCACTGCATGCAAGAATTACTTGGCAGAAATTTAGAAAACTCTTTCAAGAGCTCCTGTCAGAATTTAGCAACCCTTCTTTCTGCGGGCTTTCCAGAACCATCCACCGTATCACCGCTAATTGATATTCACAAGTAACCAATTATAAAGTACCTGTTCATAAAACCACAACCACAAAAACAACAATAAAACCTTCACAACGGCTTCATGTAGAAGCAAGATGATAACCAAAGATCAAGAAAAAAATTGTCAGGCTCTTTTCAAAGGGACAGATCTTTCTGGAATGCCATTGACTGATAAGTATAAGTGTATAATGGCAGAAAGTATTTTCTGTAATGTCATTTGCCTGTGAGTTTCCCGTCTCTTAGAATCAAAATATAAAAGACTAATGGAATTTGGGCAAGGGAATAAATCAATGGAGCCCTATATCTGTGAGTACTTACAGATGGATGAAAGAAGGTACATGAAAAAGAACATCGTGGTAATAGCCCTTCAGAGAAGTGGCACATTGCAGAGCGAATTAGTTGTAAAATAAAGTGAGATCTGCATGAGAAGGGAAGCTGTAGAATATTCTGGTCTCTGTTGCAAACAACAGAGTGTCTGTTCACAAGGCCAGAGACAGTTTTTATCCTTGCACTAAGCAGGATGCCAGGCACATAGTGGGAACTCCAGAACTTTTAGTTAAATTTGAATAATACTTGTTATACTTTTAAAACTTTTTTTTTAAGTAGGCTCTACCCACAGTGTGGAGCCTAACTCGGGGTATGAACTCATGACCCTGAGATCAAGACCTGTGCTGAGATCAAGAGTCGGATGTTGAACTAACGGAATCACCCAGGTTCCTCTTTATACCCTTTCAAAGAGAAAGTTACTAATAGCACAGTGACATTCTTTGGGATGTTGCTACAAACAAAATAGCTTTTGAGAAACAGTAATGATTGAGAATTGTAAAGTACCCTCAAATATGAAGGAGGTTGGCATTAGTGAAGTTTTCTGAGTCCAACTGAAGAAATAACTGTGTTTTCTAAATAGAATCTTTCTAGGGATCACTGTATCTGATACAAAGAGAGGCCCTATTGTCAGACCTTCCAAACTACAATGCACAGATCAAGTCAACTCTTTTTGAGTTTGTTTCCATTTGTGTGCATGGTACCAAATAAAGCGAAAGACCATCCACAAACCAGAAGAACTGTGCTGCTGAGCACAGTTCAGCAATTTACACTGCTCCAGAATTCTTTGATCTAAGATTTAAAGGGTGAAATATCGGTGAGGGTAGGATCGCTATCATAGTATGTTAGATTACAGGTAGAATTTTTCTGAAAGGTAATTTCAAATGTTTTGAGCACATACTTTGCTAAAACATTTCTATTAGAGGTGCAATCTGGGGATCTGCCAAGCGTATTCTTTTCTAGACATGGTGACAGCCTCTGGCTTCAGGCTGTGTCCTGCCTACCTCTTACGAGAAGAGAACTGATGTAGGTTTGGAAACACACCCATTAAATAAGGAAATAGACCTCCAAGTGAAAGGGGGAGAGAAACATGTCTCAATCTGGACAGACCCTAAATTTTCCACTCTGTGGGGAGAAGAAAGAAGGCAGAGGCACCTGTTGGTAGCAAGAGCCGCTGCAAAGAAATGAAATGGAGGTGTGCTTCCAAGGGCCTCACATGGATTTCAAAGAGCTCGGAATTCTCTGAGGCTTCTCTTCTCAGGCCTTTTTTCCCTGAAAATCAGTTTCTTTTATATGTTCCTGACACTGTGGTTTGAAAACATAACTTTCTTAGTTTTCTTTAAAGATAATGGCTTTCTGTTTTGAAAAGCTGTCTGGTCACACACTGAGAAAAAGGGAGACATTGGGAGCTTAAACTCAGTGGTTAGTTAATATTCCAGTTGTAACACAAATTTATATAATTTTAAAGAACATGAACGCAATTGCAATTCTTCTGCAGATAGATCATACCTAAATATATGGATGTATGTCAGAATGATTCTATAGTAGTCACACTATATGCAATATATCCTTAAATTACAGTGATTCTCCATATGCAAAGGATTTTTTTTATTTTTTTGTTTTGCAAAGGATTTTAAAACATACATTTTTCTGCTTTCTAAACATTTTCTCCATCTTAAAAAATTCCAAGCAATGTTTCATTCTTACCTTTTCCATAGCCTTCATATGTCCTTATTCATCTTTATTATACCTGGTGTCTAATCTAGTATCTGCCACATAATAGGTGTTTAATAAATATTTGTGGGATGAAGGAAGGCCCTGAAAGTTCATTTCGTATTTCTGTGTCCCTTGTCCTTGGCAATATTCTCCTTAAGCAGCCCAGCTTTTCATTTTTCCAAAGGAATAGGCATTTAAGAGTTGGGTAAGACACCCAGAAGCCTGATGCTGAAAGGTCTGGAGGATAATGGAGTTCAGATTACGTGCAATTTTGTGGAGTCTGGGTAATAACCAAAGAGAAGATATTTCCATTTTTTGCCTACTGAACTCTGAGGGAACTAACAATGGAGATAGAAGTTGCACTGGCAGAGATCTCACCCCAAGAGAACATAAGAGAGAAAATGCAAGAGGAGATCAGTTACCTTAGGTCTAGAGATTAAGCCACTCTCTTGATCAGCAACTATTTATTAAGCACCTACTCTACCCAGACAACTGTGGAAGGCACAAAGGATGCAAAGCCCCCCTCTTGATACCCGCCTAGTCACAGCATGAGGTGGATTTAGACAACACCTACCTCCACAGAGCAGCCCTTTGTGCCTCACGCAGGAGAAGTCGTCACACTGGCAGTAAGGCCCATAAATGTTTCCATAGGGAGACAAGTGGCAGATGCACTGGCCACAGTAGCAGTCCCCTCTTCCACTGCACGAGGGGTGATCTGGGGCCTCCTTGCAGGAATCTGTACTCAGCGTGTCCTCCCCACACTCGCAGCGAGGACCCATGTGGCCAGGGTTGCAGGCACACACCCCACACTGGAAGGACCCGTTCCCGTTGTGGCATTTGGAGCTGTTCACCTCCACTTCTTTCTGACAGTCACAGTTGCATTCCGGACTGACAAGTATTTCCAGGGCGTCCCCCAGCCCCACAGGCTTTATGATAATGTGCCTGCTTCTTCTCTCACAGTTCGGTATACTCACAGTCACGTTAAATGAAGCCTGGAAAAAGAAAATACTAATTATCTTCTTCCACCCACCAAAATGCATGGGAGGAAACAAAGTGGCATGGGGATCAGCTTTGCCAAAAGCCATTTATTAGGAAATTTTTGAAAATCGCTTTTGAAATTCTTGAAAGGAAAATTCCAGCTTCAGTGCAATAAGATAACTTCTGACTTACCTGAATATATTTTCAGACAATTGATTGACCCTGTACTTACTGTGTCTCCCACCTTCATGTGAGAGCATTTCTTTTGGTGTGGGAAGAGGGCCCTGTTGTTACAGATAGCTGTGAAAGACAGGTTGAGTCCTTCCGTGTCTCCTAACACTTCCAGTTCCACCTCAGACCGCAGTTCCTTCAGTCGGGACATAAAGAGTTAAAATCACAACCAAAAAATACAACCAGAATAAGCTGTGAATCATGTTCATTAAACTACAAATGAATAAAATGAAATTGCATTAAAAAAAATCACCATACCATCAATCAAGCAAGAAAGCTAGCAAGACATGCACACACACATGTGCACACACACACACATGCACATACATTTACACATCACATTTTATTGAATCTAGGATGCCATCAATTCTAAAACACACCACTATTTTATGACAATGACATTATAACAAAATATCTCAAGATCATTCTGGGCAACATATGAATCAATCCTGTTAGTCTATCGTGGCTTTAAAAATTATTTTATCCATTCTGAGGGATTTGACAAATTCTCCATCCCTGAGTTGCATTGCTTGGCATATAAAAGGCATTTTTTTGCTTGTATCTCAGTAACAAAATTTATTTAATTACAGTCATTCCTCCGACAATGAATATTTGCTTCACTGATACCAAATTTATACTCTGCTGCTCTGTTTTGGTACATTTCTGCATATACAACAACTTTTCATTTCAACATCAAATCATAGTGCAATTTTTTTGAAAATATTTGAAAATGGCAATTAGGCTCAACACGTAGCACCAATAGTGTACTTAACAAATTGAGGTGACAACAACTTACACACTTAGGGCCGATTTCATACATCTGCAGGCAATGAATACTACATTGTGACTTCTACCCAACATTTGTAAGACACCATTAATCAGAAAACATATCCCAATTTAGAGATGTTAAAATGTGGGAGAAACTCTTCCTCAAAATCAATATTGGAATTTATCAACTACCTATTATACAGTTAGAGTCAGATCTGGGGAATGAGTGCAAAAATTTAGGGGGGGATATGAAGATTAAGAGACTGTGTGCAGGGCATGTAGTGTGCAATTTTTAAAAAAGTAGTTAGAGTAGGATTCAATAAGAAGGTGATGTTTTGAGGAAGTGAAGATTCAGAAAGCATGCAGATATCTGTCAAAAGAGTGTTCCAGAAAAGGGATACGGTCAATGCAAAGGCCCAGAGGCAGAAGCATGTCTGGCATGCTCTGGAAACAGAGCAGCAAGGAGGCCAGAGGCTGTACTGGAACAACTCTCTGTTGAAATAATAAGAGGTGAAGTCACAGAGGTAATAGGGTGGAGGAGAACAGATCCGGTAAAGTCCTAGTGGGTGGTTTTAAAGAATGTGATATTTACTTTATGTAAAATGAGAAAACAATTAGGGTTATTTATAGAAGAGTGATATGACTTTACTTAATATTTTTAAAGGAAAAGTCTAGTTTGTTTGTTTTTTTTTTTTTTTAAACAGAATGTAGGAAACCAAAGGTAGAAATGAGAAATAGCATTTAGGAGGCTTTTGCAGTCAGTCAGGTGAGTGAAGATGGTGGAGCCAACCAGGATGAAGGCAGTGGAGGAAGTATCTGGATCAAATTCTAAATAATTTTGAAGATAGAACCAGCAAGACTTTCTGATGGGTTAGATGTACAGGAAAACAGAAAGAGGGGAGTCAAGGATCATTACAGGCTTTTTGACCCTAGCAACATGAAGGATGGAATTACTATCAATTGAGAAGGAGAAATTGATGAAGAATGTTTTAGGAGAGTCCAACGTACGCTCCTGAAATGCCAACTAATTGTATCAACCAACTCCCAGACATCTGCACTTGGATGTCTCCTAGAGAAGTATATTTAGGGTGGTTGCTGGGCGGCATTGAGGCCCTGTCTGAGGTACATGATCATGAATTTAAAGTGAGTCCGGGGCAGCCCAGGTGGCTCAGCGGTTTAGCGCCACCTTCAGCCCTGGGCCTGATCCTGGAGTCCGGGGATCGAGTCCCGCATAGGGCTCCCTGCATGGAGCCTGCTTCTCCCTCCACCTGTGTCTCTGCCTCTCTGTCTCTTTGTTTCTCATGAGTAAATAAATAAAATCTTTAATAAATAAATAAATAAATAAAGTGAATCGGGTTAGCATGATTGTATGTTTTTCCTTTTCCAGTTCAGTTGTGCAGGACGAATGGACAGTTGGGTTTAACCAGGATCATGATTGGCCGAGCAACCTTAGTGGAGCCACAAGGGGCACGGGAGCTGAGGATGTGTCTACAGAGTGATCCTAATGGTTGGATTTAAGTTGGGGGCCCCGGCAAAGAGGACACCAAGGGGATGAGGAACTGCAAAGAGAGGATAGGATCACTTGTATAAAAGAAGAGAGGGAGAGAGAGGGAAGAACCAATTAGTTGGAGATCCTGATGGGTTGGAAGAAATGCTAGGGGAACCAGCAGAATGAGCTGAAAAGGCAGGAGGTGGTGAGCAGGGAATGGGTTTCAGAAAGCTGAGATTATAGAGGAGTCTATTAGCAATGACAAAGTTTAAGGTATGACAGAAAAAAGGGGAACAAGATCATTTTAGAAGCAGAGTTCAAGGAAGAGGCCAGGGTACAGGAAGGAATATGTGCAGACTTAGACTGAAACCATCAAGAGTTAAAGCAGGAGTAATATTAGAGGCAGTGGCATGGTGAGTCAGGAGCAAAAGGGGAAGTGAGGGATATGACCTGCAAGCCGGTAAATTTGAAATTAGGAATAGTGGGTGACATAATCTGACCAAAATAAGGGAAATCTCAGCATTGGTATAATTAGAACATCATATTGCAGATTTTTCCAGGAATATTTTAATGTGAATTTCCCAAAGAAAGGACATAAATGTATATTTGTATATTTCATCAAATCATTCACTCATTTACTGAGCGTCTACTATGAACCAGGCAAAATGAAACAAACCCAGTCACTTCCCTTCTGGAGCTTAAATGCTAATAGTGGGGAGCTTACCCTTGGGAGCAATGACATTTCAGCAGCTCTTATTACATGTTTAAGGAAGGAAGAAAATTAGTGAATGATGATCAAATGAATGCACATCTGGTATTTAATAAGGGTTTTTACACCAGGACACCTGGCTGGCTCAGTGGATGAGCATATGCCTTCAGCTCTGGGCGTGATCCCGGGGTTCTGGGATCGAGTCTGGCATCAGGCTCCCCATGGGGAGCCTGCTTCTCTCTCTGCCTCTATCTTTGTGTCTTTCATGAACAAATAAATTAAAATTTAAAAATCTCTAAAAAACATAAGGGTTTTTAATGTCAATATGGTCCTATAAAATACTGAGCTGAAGTTCATGGTCACTAATCATAAACACAAATTGTCTACCCCTACCCCACTAGAAGTTAGTCAGAAGTGTTTTATCTTTCCCTCAATCTCTTTCCTTTTTATCTTTTTACAGACTATAAAGAAATCCAGTCAATGGACCACCATCTTTTATTTTATTTTTTGTTTATTTTATTTTTATGGTGGGGAGGGGCAGAGGGAGAGAGAGAATCCCAAGCAGGCTCCACACCCAGTGCAAAGCCAGATGCGGGGCTTAACCTCATAACCCCAAGATCATGACTTGAGCTGAGATCAAGAGTTGGACTCTTAACTGACTGAACCACCCAGGTGCCCCTGGGTCCCCATATTTTTAAAGTCCTTTTAGAATATATTTAAAAATAACAGAACAGAAAAATAATGTGAACGAGTGCCAAGATCTATTACACACTTCATTCAGTGAATTGTGACATTATAATAATAACTCCAGAGCAAGATTATATAGTATAAGAATAATAAACACTTCTTTGTATTTTTGGACAGTAAACTAAGAACGTGAGATTCACTTCAAATGTTTGATGCCTTGATTCTACTACCCTGGAAATTATGTGAGTGATTGGAGATCACAAAGTGATGGAGCTTCTGGGTGGCTCGGTGTTTGGGCTTCAGCCTTTGGCTCAGGGCATGATCCCGGGGTCCTGGGATTGAGTCCTGCATTGGGCTCCCCATAGGGAGCCTACTTCTCCCTCTGCCTGTGTCTCTGCCTCTCTCTCTCTCTCTGTGTCTCTCATGAATAAATAAATTTAAAAATCTTTAAAAAAAAATGAACCAGAAACCCTGACAGAGCGAGCAGGAGCATAGAGGGGGCTGGTCAAAGAAGAGGGAGAAATGTTTTTGACATTTACAGTTTTCTAATTTGCTTAATTCCTTTGAAGATGTTAGTGGCCAATGCTTTTGAGGGTGCTGGGTTAAAGAAAATTCAGTGTGTCCTAATGCAGTGGAGGATTGCTGTGTGATTTTATCTGATTCTCCACATTAAAACTTTAATTACCGCATAAGAGGGAGGATGGTTTTTATAGTATTTTGTTGACAAGCTTTCCTGTCTGGAAGAATTTCAAGCATGAGCTAATGTGGTAGTTAATTTTTGATGTGAGCTAAGAAAACTGAAGTTTCTGAGGATATAAGTCAAAAAACAAAAACAAAACCCTCATCCTGTAGTTTTAATGGACACATCTGTTATTTTCTTCTCTGATGAAATATATTTGAGAAGAATTACCTTGCTTTCCTCCCTTAAGGTGAGTTTCAAAATTGATGGGGTGTTGGCAAAAATCACTGGGGAGATCTTTTCAAAATATGTAGCTCTTCCTTTCCTTAAAGTTCTCCTAAGACATCTGTGAGAGGAATCTGGATACGCCTATTTTTAAAAGCTTCCCAGATGATTCTGAAATGTTGCTCAGTTAAGGAACTCTGGCTCAGTATATGCTAAGTATTGGCAAATAGCGCATATAGGTCATTTATCGGTGATTTTTAAAACATCCAAAGTTAGAATTTTATTTATTTTTTATTATGTAACTGCTGTTTAGAACAAATGTTAGAGCTTTACTGCTTTATAAAAATTTACTTTTTTTCATTCCTGTCCTTAATTTAGAGCTTCATTTTCATCTTCGTATGTATGCATCCATGTGGGTATTTTTTTCTTTGTTAAGTTCAGGCAGAAAAGGGAAATGGTACTTAGGAAAAATAAAATAAAAAATGAGTCAGTAACTGGCCATCTACTGTTGATTAAGTTATGAAATGGGGACAAAGTAAAAGAATATAGCAACCCTATAGCTATGTATTTTATTTTGAGGAAGGAATGCTGTCCTCAGGTACTAATTTACAAAGTCAAGGCAAAAAAAATTATGTCTCTCTCTCTTTCCCTCTCTCTTCCCCCCTATATATATTTATATATGTAAATATACATAAAAATGAAAAACTCCTTGGTTCTCAAAAGTAAAGAGTCTACCAAGTGGTGCTTCTGATATGCTTTGGTGTCTTTTTTTTTTTTTTTTCACTTTAAGTTATGAGGTAGCCTCATTAAGCCTGCGGAGTTAGTTCTCCACATGGTTCTGTTACTCCCTGGCATTTTAAACTAAATTTTTTTTTCAGGCAGAGAAGAGGGGAGCTTAATTGTAGCGCTCATGGAGCCTTTGCAATAGAATTGAAATTTTACTGGTGACATTATTATAAAGATAACCTCAACTTTAGATCAGGTTATGATTTTTCTACCTTCTCTCTCACCTTTCAAGAAGAGTATCTGCAAATAAGGAGAACAAAATCTATACTTTGGCTGCATTAATGCAGGGAGATTTTCTTTGGATAAGTACTCTCTCTACTAACAAATCCAAGTGCATTTAACTGCCTAAAACACATCTTAGTTTTTGAATACCACATAAATGCAAAAAAAAAAAAAAAAAAACAACAAAAAAAAAGCCAACTGTAAAATATCATACTTCGTAAGCAGAGATGATCAGCTGGAGAATGTTCCCGGAGTCCTTCTGAAGTAGCCCTACTGTAGCTCCAGGAATGAGTTTTGCATAATTCTGTAAACAAAATAGAATAAGTCAATCTGCTCCCTGTAATCAAGAAACGGTAATGTGGGTTTCAGTCTGCTGGTTGAGCTCACCTCTATTTAACTGGCTGGGGGAAACAGGATCCTGATAATAAACCAGTGTTTCTCCTGAAACTGTAGCCCTGCCTGGTGCTTGTCCTGCACATAAGTGGGAAGTGGACTGGCCAGAGTTGCCACTGGGAACATCAAGTGTCTGTGGTTGCCTTAGTCTAGAGTTGTGATTTATATCACAACTGGAGTCAAGTCTCAAGTAATAACAGCACTTATATACCATCTTCCATTTGCAGAGCATCCTTTGTCCAAAAAATTCTGAGCATACTACCAGGAGCTATCTTCTTTTTTGTCATTTACAAAAACCCAGGTTCTGCATTGGCCCCTCTCTGCCATCAGATTGCTCTGCAAGTCATTCAGCCCAGAAGTCTTAATCGTCCATTGTTTGGTGGAGAAAATGAGTGAGTTATTTGGATGCTTGCTGTTAACCCCCTTTCCTAGTGGTAACGAGCACTCTTTGAGGGATGTCACCATGTACTGGGGTTGATTAGAATTGATTTCCACTCATCACGATGGAGTCGGTTGGAACCTATCTCTAAACCATCTGCATTCTCCACTTATATCCTTTTCTGAGATGTCATCCCCACTTGCGGAAAACTCACATTAGTTCAGCCACACTTCAGGTATCAAGCGTGACCAGAGAATGAGGCACTGCAAAGAAGAAAATTTTCCAGACCGCTGAAAATTACCCCTCCCTTAAGTTCTGTGTTTTAAAACTTATTTTCAAATGAAAGGTTTTTCTGAAGCGTATGGCACACATCTCTGTCTTCTTAAATAAAGATTCCCAAGCATACTTGGACCTTTTTTCCTGAAGCAGCAGTCATATGTATCAATATTAACTATAGCTTTATTATCATCAAAGACTTCTAAAATCCATGGGTAGAACACACTCATACCAAGTGGACCCCAACTGCTATGCTTTTGCTTCTTTTATTTGTTTTTTAAATAGTTTCTATCTCCTTGTTAAGCTATACGGTATCACTCACCTACCAATTTTCTCATTAATTCATTTACTGTTGCATTCAATATCTATTAAGCAGGTTTAACATGCTGTGTTATATTAAGAAGAGACAATCACTCTTTTTGGTCAGCTGTGGTCTTCTGAGTTGCTGTGTGTTGAGCAATCAGATGACTAAATTGATTAAAATCGCACATAGAAAGAGAAAGAAGTTTTGAGTGAAGAATTTAGGGCACCTCCTCTAGTTCAAACATCATGATATCCTGTCTTATTCCCAAGAAGATTTAAGTAGCTTAGAAGGTATACAAAACCAAGTTAGAATTAATAGGAATTATTGATTAAAATCATGATACTAAATAAATAGATCCAGTCAAGGGGAGCCAAGGAGAGGAACAAATGAAGCCAGGGTGACATTAGAACACCAACACATTCTAGGAGGTCTTAGGCACTTGCTAGAGGTGGGCACCTGGGTTAAGCCTAAGGTTTCTACAACTCTTGTATGGGAAAATGGGTGCTGCTTTTAATTGGTGATTTTTGTAACATTCCACTTATTTCAGTGTTTGTGATCATGTTTAAGTTTGAAATTGATGGAAATTTGAACTCTTAAAAATGTCAGTTGTCACTCTGCCTTGACACTGCACTTTATTATTGAAGGGACCATGGACAGTAATCCAGGTAACATTCCTCCCATTACCTGACGCCCCCCATCATTGTTGGTTGAAGGTGGGCCCCACTATGTTTCCCTGAGTCAGATAGAACTTGTCAAATATGAGGAAGGCACCGGTTCATTGACTTACCTTTTCAAACAAACACATGTCAAAAGAGCCGTGAAGCATGAGACCTGTGGTTAACAGTGAATACTTAAATAGGAACTTGAATTTCACTCAAGTGGAGCTGGAATGTGTGTAAATTTGACTGGTCCCAAAAGAGAAGGCAAAGGGAAACTTAAAAGCTTGACAAAGAAAGGCTTGGATCTTCTCGGAATTTCAAGGCTCTTAGCTTTGCATGAAACTGCTAGCCTTAAAAAATGTCCTGGTTTCTCCAAGGGCAGGTATAAAGGGTACTTTCCACCGGCACTAGTTCAAGTGGCCTCTAAATTTTGGGTTAATTCTTGGTTTACACAGCCAAATCCATCTACTTCCTAAAGCATAATTATGACCCTGCATGTGGTATGACATTTGGCATCTGGCTATTAGGACAAGTAGTTTAACATTAATCGCATTTGCTGATTGTTACTAGAGCGAGGGTATAAAGGAGTTGGCAGCTAGTAGCAGTACCCTGTGATAACACTGACAATTGTGTAGAGGAAAACTATTAATTAATTTCTGGATGCTGATTCCTCCCAAAAGCATTGCAAATAATTAACTAAAAACATGGAAATTTGGCTTCCTGATCTAACACTGTAAAAAATTATACTTTAAATCCTGTAGTATTATGATTACTGTAAATATCATGTGTCAAATGCCTTTCTTTCATTACAGCCCTAAAGTGCTATTATAAATTGTCCTGATTAAACATGTTTAATGTTAGAAAAAGGATGGTTTTGCATGCCTGGATGTGATAAATTATAGCACCGTGACTGTAAAAGATAATTCTTGGATAGTAGATATGGTGAACTCTAAAAACACGATGTTTCATGAGCTGATTAGAAATGCCAGCTCCTTGGGCTTGAATTTCTAAGGCTTGAATTCCCTGTTTTCTGCCCATGGATTATCTTAATTATGGATTTTTCTCCTTCTCCTGCCACCATGCCACCCAGGAGTTCCTGAGGTTGCTTTTCTCACTCGTGTTTGCAAAGTTGGCTTTTTCTGACTGCCTTAGTTTTCTTAACTTCCTTCATCAACCCTATTTGTTTGCTATGTCCCCATCTCAAAAAAGATTTCTTATTCATCCAACAGTCTGTATTTGTTCCTTAGAAATTTCCCGCTAGTCAATGAAGGAAGATAAGAAGTGGACAGGGGGTCATTTAGTGGGCAGGCAACATAGGATAGAGAGGAAAGTGCCTGAATTCACACCTGTACTCTGGGCTTCTCTCAGGGTATGTCTCCAAGGTCAGTGTCTCTTGGTGTCTTGCTGCTAGAACCAGCTGTCAGGTGTGTTCTCCTGCTTGGTTGAGGGCAGAAAAACATGCAGGTGCATACCTACCACCCCAGCTATCCATGGACAGACTACTGGTTAGCTTTTTTTTTTTTTTTTTCCAAAAGAGACACAGACTAAGGACCTTGGCAGATACTTGGCTGCTTTTGGTGCTAGAAGGGACATTCCTGATGTGACCTTCATTTTTGCTTTGACTATACTTCCTGTTGGGTTCACTCATCTCCAGGTTCAGTTTCTGGGACATGGTTTAGTATTAACTGTATCCTTACTGGACGTCTTGATTGAGTTTCTGCCTTAAATGGTTACTCTCCTGGATCTTTCTGACCAACTATTGTGACATTCCTGCTGTGGTTTCAAAGACTCTTCACCACTTCTTCACTCAGTAGCCACCATTTTATACAGACCATGCTACTCATGCCCCTCATCAGAGAGTGGAGAAGTCGACTTGCCATATATCTGCTAGCAGCATTTCAGTAAAGAATTTGTGTAAAACCAACCTGCTGCTTCTCTTTAGGTTCTATGCTTGCTTAACTCTTTCTGCAAAGCCTCATTAATATGAAGGGACTTTATGCTCAACACTGTTTATTTCCAATACTATATATTTTTTTCCAATATTATATTATTAATCAACATCAGTACTTCTTACTTCTGGTCTTAAAATGTATAACTAAGTGTCTTTTGTTTGCTAAAATACATTTAGTAAAAGTTTGGCTTGTATAGATTGAGAACCTAAGATGTTATATAATACATCCACAAACATTTTCTCTAATATCTCACATATTTCTCTAATATCTCATATATATGCAATCTATGCATATGTATGTGGGGTCATTACCTTGTATATCTTCAATTAGCAGCTCCTATTAGTCCATTTTTTTCTCTTTCAGAAATATTAATGGCAGTATAACACACATGCACAGCATACAGGTAATAAGCATACAGTTCAATGAATATTTAAAAAGTAAACAAGCAAGTGTAATCACACCAAGATGAAGAAATAGAGCATAATCAGCCCCCTGAAACCCTTCCTTGTACTGCTTCCCAGTCATTACCAGACTAAACACTGTTTTGACTTTTATTACTATAGAAGTCAGGAGATACAATGTCATTGCCTTAAGGGTAACAAAAATGTCTTAAGTAGGACACAAAAGCACTACCTATATAAAGGAAAGAGTTGATAAATAGGACTTAATGGTAGGGATTTCTGTTTTGAAATGATGCCTTTAAGAGAGTGAACAGGAGCCCTTGAGTGGGAGAAAATATCTGTAATACATACATCTGATTTGGCACCAGAGTACCTAAACAATTCCTACATATCGATAAGGAAAAGACATCTGGAAAAAAAATGGGTATGCAAGTGGCAAAAGAGTATGGCACAAGTGTTCAACATCATTAATTATTAGAGAAATAGAAATTAAAACCACGACGAGATGCCAGTGTGTACCCACTGGAATGGCTAAAATTTAAAAGAACTGACGATGCTCTCAAGTACTTGCAGGGGGGGTCTACACTGGAATAACTACTTTGGGGGAACTGTGGCAGTATCTGCTGATGTTGAACATGAGCCCACCCAAATTTCACTCCTAGATATAACTGCACAACAGAGACGATCCCACGATGTACGACTGCTCTGAGATAAACAAATGCATAGAGAGGCATTCACTCTTGTTGTCAAGAGGGTGCTTTTGGTAATCAAGATGTAACCTAAATTAAAGAAAGTACAGATAATTCTTAAAGGGTCTTAGATCTTTCAGGTGTTTGGCCATAAGGTATAATCAATTCTTACGTTGATTCCTTCTATCTCTATTTCATCCCGTTGGGATGGACCCAATGGAGGTATACATTGGCAAACTCCTCAGCACTCACAGCATAGCCTGCCTCATTCTGAATCTCTCTCCATCCTCAGGAGCTGGTTTCAAGACCAGGTCTTCATGAGTCATTCACCAATTCAAGGGGCCTCACAGTGGGATGGAGAGATCCTCCCAAGCCTCCAGGTCTCTCCATACATCTCCTGCCTTTTGACACTTTTCATCCTCAGAAACCCAAGGCTCCTGGAGTGTCTGTTATTGTGGACATTCTGGGACAGCCTTGGGGAGGTGATGGAAATGCATGGGGTGGAGAGGCCACCTTGCTCTTTAGGTCCTTAGTTCCATATAGTTCTTTGTTTTGGAATAAGCCCACAATGTAGATAGGCCTAAAGCTGCCCAGAACTCGCCTGTAGCCCACCATCATCTGGAAAAGACTAATTAGAGCTAACGTTTGTTGTACCTGGCAATCTCATCTCTTTCATTCTTCCCACAAGCTCTTTTGTTTGGGGACCATTATTATCTCTGCTTTATTGCCAAGATATTGAGGCCCAGAGAATGTAGTTAGCTTGCCCGAGGTCATCTAGCCTAGAAAGAGCTGGATTCATCTGGTCTGCTTTGCTCTAGAACCAGATCTGTGAGCCAGGCCATTGACCGTTAAGTGCCTGGCAATGGCTGTTCTGGTCTGGTGATGTCATTGGTGAGCCTGAGAGAAGTTAACAGGTAAGCCTAAGTTAACTGAGTGTTATTAGTTCCACAGGGCTGCTATAACTAAGTGGCTTAGCCCAACCAAAATTTGTTATCTAACAGTTCTGGAGGCCAGAAGTCTGACATCAAGGTGTCAACAGGGCATGCTCCTTCTGAAACCCATAGAGGAGAGTCTGTCCTTCCTTGTTCCTAGATTCTGGTGGTTGCCGGCAGTCCTTGGTGTTCCTGGGCTTAGAGATGCATCACTCTAGTCTTTACCTCCGTCGTCACATAATGTTCTCTTTTCTGTGTCTCCATGGGTCTCTTCTCTTCTCATAAGCACACCAGTCACATTGGATTAAGGATCCAATCTGCTCAAGTATGACCTTGTCTTAACTAATTACATCTGCAAGGCCCTATTTTTAAATAACGCCATATTCTGAGGCAGGGGTTAGGACTTCAACGTGTCTTTTGTGAGAACACAACTCAACCCACTACACCCTGCTAGAGTTCTTTTGATTTGCTTAACCCTCAAACTCATAGTTTTAGTTGGAGAAGCAAGCGAGAAGCGAGTACCTTGCATGGTCACAGAGCTAATACATGGTAGGAAAAGGTCTTGACTCCAAAGCTAGTGCTTACTCTGCTCCCTCAGGCCCTTGCTGGGCCAGAAACTAGCACAAATGCCAACTGCCATCAAGGGGGAGGCTCATTAGAAAGTTAGGATAGTAATGCCTTGTATTTATATATAGTGGCTTAGAGATTATAGAACATTTTCTTACCTGGAGCAAAAAGAAAGGGAGTGAAAGGGTTGTGGCTTTAATCACTTTCAAATGGAAAGGCTGCATCTTGAAAGAAACATAGCAAGTAGCAAAAGCATAGAAGCAAAAAATTTTTTTTTGTCCTGGAGGACTGTATTGTGCCATTTATCTGGTCAAAGGAAAACAGCTCTTTGCTGGTGATGCCTTGCTTTTGTTGAGTGGTGTGCTTCTCCCAGAGCTAAGCCGGGCTGGGTTTGCTGAAATAAGTCCTCCTTCTGAAGGCAGTCAGAAGGCTCTCTTCCCGTGAGGTCTCTCATTCTTGTGGGGTTTTTTATTCTGCTGGTTCTCTTGTTCATTATCGGTAAATGCAGGGCTCCCAGTATTATGCAAAAGTTTACCCCCAGGCTTGACTGTGTTACTAGGACACCCGAGATTCCAAGAAGAATATGTAATTGTTTCTGGCACAAGGTAGCATGAATGTCTGTCTCTGGGTTGCATGATATCTGCTTTGCCTTCAGGCCTTCAATTGTCAGCATTCCACAGGCAGGCAGGCAGCAAAGGGAGTGTGCTAATTAGATCAGGTGCTTGATCTCGAAGTCTGCACCAGCAATGACTAGCTAGTTGGCTTCGGAACTTTCGAGCACTACCTGTCTTTCTCTCAGTCTGCCCTGGAATGTAATTATCTTGTCAGCCAAGGAGCTGTAGCGCACAGCTGAACGAGTGCTCGGCCGCGGTGACAGAGTGATAAGGGAAGACGAATGGACCCACCGTGCATGACTGTTCTGGGACAAACAAATGCATGGAGAGGCATTGGGGGACGGAGACTTCGAGAACAAAGAGGCTACACTGAGTATTTGTTGCTGAGGAGACTTCAGATTGTCCCTTAATAAGATTACCTAGCTTTTCGAGAGGGATTGCAGACCTTTGTTGGCAAATGCAAGTCCCAGAGCTTTAGGAAGCGCTTTTGAAATGGGAAGTGATGTTGGGTTCAGGGGCAGCTTATGTGCTTTGCAGACCAAACGGCAGGTAACAAAACTTTGAAAGATGACTAGTAGGAACACGATGGAGGGGACCAAAAACATAGAGAGCAAGTATATATGGGAGGACTGCTAAGGAGGTCTGAGCCCCTGCTACCACAAAGGGGGTGGGGGGATCAGTAGCAGCAGCAGCATCTAGAAAATTGTGAGAGATGCAAAAACTCATTTTTGATTCTTTGAGGACCTTCCATATGGTTTTTCAAAGTGGCCAAATCGATTTACATTTCCACCAATAGTGTGGGAGGGTTCCCTTCTCTCCATATCCTCACCAGCACTTGTTACTTCTTGTCTTTCTGATGACAGCCATTCCAACAGGTGTGAGGTGATGTATCACTGTAGTTTTGATTTCTTTTTTTTAAGAATAAATTTATTTTTTATTGGTGTTCAATTTGCCAACATACAGAATAACACCCAGTGCTCAACCCATCAAGTGCCCACCTCAGTGCCTGTCAGTCACCCCCACCCCCTGCCCACCTCCCCTTCCACCACCCCTAGTTCGTTTCCCAGAGTTAGGAGTCTTCCATGCTCTGTCTCTCTTTCTGATATTTCCCACTCATTTTTCCTCCTTTCCCCTTTATTCCCTTTCACTATTATTTATATTCCCCAAATGAATGAGACCATATAATGTTTGTCCTTCTCCGATTGACTGATTTCACTCAGCATAATACCCTCCAGTTCCATCCACGTCAAAGCAAAGTGGGTATTTGTCGTTTCTAATGGCTGAGGAATATTCCATTGTATACATAAACCACATCTTCTTTATCCATTCATCTTTTGATGTGGTTTTGATTTCTATTTCCCTGATGATGAGTGAGGTTGAGCATCTTTTCATGTGCCTGTTGGCCGTCTGCATGTTTTCTTTGGAAAAATGTCTATTCCAGGTGCTCTGCCTTTTTTTTTTTTTAAATTGGATTGTTTAGGGGTTTTTTTGTTTTGTTTTGCTATTGATTTGTATGAATTCTTTCTATATTTTGGATATTAATCCCTTATTGCATATAGGGTAGTTTGCCTTTTCATTTTGTTGATGATTTCTTTTTTTGTGCAGAAGCTTTTTAGTTCGAAGTAGTTCCACCTGTTTAGTTTTGCTTTTGTTTGTTGCCTTTGCTTTTGGAGTCAGATCCAAAAATATCACTGCCAGGACCAATGTCAAGGAGCTTACCACCTATGTTTTCTTCCAGGAGTTTTATGGTTTCAGGTCTTACACTCAAGTCTTGAATCCATTTTGAGTTAATTTTTGTGTGTAGTGGAAAACAGTAGCCTCATTTCATTCTTTTGCATGTAGCAGTCCAGTATTTCCAAAATCCTTTATTGAAGAGACCTTCCCTATTGTATATTGTTGCTTCCTTTGTGGTAGATTAATTAACTATATATATATGGGTTTATTTCTACCATATAATGCAGCAATTCCACTTCTGGGTGTTTATTCAAGGAAAATGAAAACACTAACTCAAAAAGATATATGCACCTTGATGTTTACTATAGGATTATTTATAATAACCAAGATATGGAAACAACCTAAGTGCCCATCCATAGATGAATGATAAAGAAGATGGCGCGCGTGTACACACACACACACACACACACACACACACACACACAGAGTGGAATATTACTTGGCCATAAAAAGAAAGAAATATTGCATTTGCAACAATATGGATAGACCTTGAGAGCATTATCCTAAGTAAAATAAGCCTGTCAGAGAAAGACACCATATGATTCAATAAAATAATAATAAAACAAAATAAACAAAAATGTCCAGCTCATAGATACAAAGAACACATGGGTAGTTTCTAGAGGAGAGAGGGGATGGTGGGGGGTTGAGGATGGATGGATGAGGGGAGTCAAAGCCTCAGACCGCCTCCTAGACCTGAATCAGAGTTGGTGTTTTAATAAGCTCCCTGAGTGATCAGAGACACCAGAGGAGTTTTAAAAACAAAAACAAGAACACTAATGCTTGGGTCTTAGCCCTAGAGATACTGAATTAATCAATCAGATCAGGGTGTAGCCTGGGCATCAGGTTTTTTAGAATGCTCCCTAGGTGATTTTAATGAGTACCAAAGTTTAAGAATATTTGTCTATAGCCTTGTTGTCAAATGGATGCTTCCAGGAAGGACTGTGGCAATTTAGAAAATAAAGTTGCTATGTTTTTAAACCTGTACACCCAGGGGAACCTGGGTGGCTCACTCAGTTAAGCCTCTGACTCTTTGTTTTGGCTTACATCATGACCTCATGTGGAGAATGCTTGGTTGTAGTTAAATTCCCACATGGTGATACAAGCAAAGGTGAGCTTCCTTTAAGCATCACTGTAATTCAGGCCAGCCTTGAGGGCATGGACAGAGTGGCCAACTGTAACCGTAGGAAAGTCTTCAGGGGGTAAATGAGTAATTGAATTGAATAACAATCCCTGAATTCTGTGAGGCTCTGAGAAAGTATAGAGGTATAGAGTAGAGCAATTAGACAGCTTTGAGCACTCTGTGGTACCGAGAGATGCCTTTGAAGAAACTGAGTTTGTTCACAGATGTTAGAGTCCTCATCAAAAGGGCACTTTCAGAGACTAGAAAAAGGACTAGAAATAATTTGTTTGTAATTCCTATTAAGGTCATTACATGAATGTATATAAAAGTAACTATCATTGGAATATATTAAAAAGTAACCTGGTAGTAAATGTAAAAATATAGTAATTGCAGATGTGGGGCTGCTGGTGGGAGGTGAACAAGTTATTTATTTATTTATTTATTTATTTATTTATTTATTTATTTATTTATTTGAAAAAGAGACAGAGAGACTGTGTGTGTGCATGTATGAGCAGAGAGGTGCAGATGGGGAGGGAGAAGGTGAGGGAGAAAGAATATGAAGCAGACTCATGCTGAACAGAGGAACCCAATGCAGTGATCCATCCCATGATCATGAGATCATGACTTGAGCCAAACCTCAGAAGCTTAATGAACTGAGCCACCCGGGCACCTCGGAGCAAGTTTGTTTTTATTTTAAAGCAGATACCCTACAAGTAATGCAACCACAGATCTGGAAT
Source organism: Nyctereutes procyonoides (assembly GCF_905146905.1). NCBI lineage: Eukaryota > Metazoa > Chordata > Mammalia > Carnivora > Canidae > Nyctereutes > Nyctereutes procyonoides. The sequence continues at coordinate 25,371,022 of NW_026575142.1, read as the reverse complement.
ATTATAGAATGACCTTGATTTCATCTAATGTGATTCTTGTCAGTAAAAGTGATTGTTTGACATATAACTAAATGCAATTTAATTTTCATGCCTTTATAAGACTGTAAATGTATAAACCCATTAAAAAAATCTGAATATACTTAATATGTACAGTATGATGCCAATTATGTTAAAATATGTAAATGAATGCAAAAAAAGAGAAGACTTATTTTAAAATGTCAAGAATAGTTTAGCTGTGTCTGAGTGGTGAGTTTATGAGTGATCTTTATTTTCTTTTTTGTGCTTTTCTGTATCCATCTCCCCCTTCCTCTCTTTTGGGCAAATAACATATCAATTTTGTCATCAGAAAAAGAGTAATTTAAAGTGTGTGCTGTTTTTTGTTTTTTGTTCTTGGCCACACTGTTGGTAGGAGAATACCTGATACAACCACTTTGGAAAGTAGTTTGGACCCACCTGGGAGTTTTGAAGATGCCATTTCCTTGACTCAAGGACTTCAGTTCTAGACATGTATTGTCAGTGGAGAACATGTGTGCATGAACGTGCATGGCCGCAACATTTGGAATGCTGCACAACTGGAAGTGATCTGATGTTCTCAGCTGCAGAATGAACACACTACAGTGTAAACACTCAATGGACTATGCATGGCAGTGGAACAGAGTACTCCAGAGTTACCCATAACTCTGTGGATGAGCCTCAGAAACATAACATTGAGCATCACAATGTGAATGTAATTAAGGCCACAGAACTGATATTTAAACATGATTAAAATAGTAAATTTTACCTTATGTGTATTTTACCATCATAACCACCCCAAAACATGACTTTAAGTCCAAAAGCAAATTATAGAAATAATATGTACAGGGCAGCCTTGGTGGCTCAGCAGTTTAGGGCTACCAGGGCCTGATCCTGGAGACCCGGGATCAGGTCCCACGTCGGGCTCCCTGCATGGAGCCTGCTTCTCCTTCTGCCTGTGTCTCTGCCTCTGTGTGTGTGTGTGTGTGTCTCATTGATGAATAAATAAATAATCTAAAAAAAAAGAAATAATATGTATAGCACAAAATTAAACCTATAGGCCAAAACTATGAAATTATTTATGGATCTATATATTTTTTAATGGAACAAAAAGCATGGGCATGATAAACACTAGGTTTAGGACATTGGTTACTTCTATGGAAGAAAAGAGGGTGATAGGATAAGAGTTGTACAGGTACCCAGCAGCCAACCGTATCTGGAATGTCTTATTTCTTTAAAAAATCTGAAGCAAAAATGGTGGTGAAATGTTAAGGTTTGAGACAGCTGGGTAGTAGGCATGTGGGTGTCATTACATGACTATCTTTCTGTGTGTTTGAATTGTATCATCGGAAAAAGTCCTATAATCTTTGTTAAACCATGTGTCCCATTTTTCTCCTTTGGTTGGAACTGTAGATGGTGATTAGCATAGACAGTAGCTGTTAAGGATGTGTTGACCAATGGCATGATGCTCCCTAGCTGTGTGGCCTGTTCTTACCCCTCAGAACTTAAATAGACCATAAGACAGTGTCCAAATGTCTCTCTTTTTTCAAGTCTGCACATTTTAAGATTGTTTCTGCTCATCTAAATCAACAGTAGCAGTAAAGGACCTTAGATGACGTTTTGGTTTTGAAGGACTTGGCCATTTTTAATTCTATCTCTTCATCTCTTCATCTGTTAGGTTGCTCTGTTCCACCCTGTGGCTCTGTGCTTTTCCTTCTTGACTTTCAAAGCTGGTTACTTTGTTTAAAAGGCTGCTTCTTTGGTCGTCCAGTAGTTAGGAACTGGCATGCTCTTTCACTATAGCAGCCAACGTTCCAGTGGGACTTAACTCCATGATTAAGGCTACAGACTCAAAGTGCCTTGCTTCAAACCCTGGCTCTCACAGACAGTTTGCTTTATTTTGAGTTATTTTATTATTTATTTTATTTTATTTGGTTCCATTTTTATTTTATATTTTATTTGGGTTTATTTTGGTTCACAAAATGGAGTTTAAGGGACAAAATAAGTTAAAATACTTAACTCCAAGCTCCCAACTAATGAGCCCTCAGCAAACCTTCCTTATTATTCTCATGGTCATAGCTGTGTAATATATTTTGCTCTCAGTTTCCACTGCTATAAAATGAAGGGCTTAGTCCAGCACTATCATACTGTTAATATCAAAGCTAGTTTTATGATAGGCAATTAATTTGCTGCCCCTTCTAACAAAGACAATGAGTACAAAAAAGTAAAACATTAATAGATATGAAAATTCTGATCCCTCAGCAAAACTCTGCCTTAGGATGTCTGTCTAGAACACAGCCTCTAAAATGCCCTCATCCTGTTTTTTAGGCAAATTATTGGTCTACAAGTCTATTAGTGCTCTGTGAGGCTTCTTAAGGCAGTCACTCTTATTCTTCTCTGTAGTCATAAACTGTGACCTGGTCCAAGGGATGTTCTTATGAAATGTTTGATGAGTGAGTGAATAAATGAATGAATGGCTACAGTCAATAGCATATTGGTTTTAATGATATGCTGGACATTCTGGGTGTTGATTAAATCTTGAAACATTTAGACTTTGTATTAAAATTCCATCCTAGGGGGCATTTGGCCGGCTCAGTTGGAAGAGTATGCGACTCTTGGTCCTGAGTTTGAGCCCCACATTAGGTATAGAGATTACTTAAATAAATAAAACTTTAAAAAAAAAATCCCATCTCATATTTGTCCAAGGGTTGGTCTAATAGGGCATTTCATTAAAACCCTACTTTAAATCTGTACCTTTTTTTTTAACCTGTGTGTTTATTTTCTAATTTATGAGTCTATGAGTTCTTTAGAAGAAAAGTACTATGTGTAAACTATACTGGTGACTTTTCATTGTTGTGATTTATTAATTAGTCTGGAAAATGCTTCTAACAACTTTGCCCTGATAATCTGAGGACATGAGTTTTATTTCCAAATCCTCCCTCTCTCAGAGCTCTTTTTATTAATGAGGAAAGTGTAGGCTGGCTCTCCTCAGTCTTTATTCCCAGATGCCATCAATTAAAGGGAAATTAAAGTCCTTTTCCATTACACGTGAGTTGAGCAATTTGTTAACTGTGGGGATTTCTCATAATCCAGAAGTTCTCTTTTTATTCCTAGATGATTTTATATTTACTAAAAGCATAAATTTGGAATAGTTCATTACAGGATGGGGTTGATAGGATGAAAAAACAACTTTTTAGTCCATACCCTAAAATTAGCTATATTATGGTTAGCTGCACTTTGTGTGTAGATCATTGGAATTCGTGGTGATTTCCTTCTTCCAGGTATAGAGTCATTGACTACTAAAGCTGGAGGTCACCCGGTCTAGTCTTTTTATTTTGTTAAAATTGAAGCCAGAGAAAAAGAGATTTTCATCAGAGCAAAACTGTTTTGATCTTTTCCAATAGCGAACATTATAAAACAAAACAATAATAGAACAGGCTAACATATTGCAAAAGGGTCCAATTTTGTTTTCTCTCCCTCTCTAATTCTCTGCCTCCTTTCAACTCTCTTGCTGCAGTGAAAAGCTCAAAAGATGAGCAAAAAAGGAAAGAAGAGGTGAAATAAAAACTGGGTTATTGATTCCTGAAAAATTGAAACTTGTATATGATAGATAATATTCACACGCCATACAAAAACATCAGGCTCACAGCATGTTGTGGCTACTCTTTATATTTGTTCTTAAATAACAATGATCACCAAATGGAGGTATTTGCTCATTTTATAGCCTACTAAGAAGGCTCTTGAGCTAATCCAACAAGTTGATCCCAAGGGTGATGGCAGAGGGTTCCCTTCCTCTGGTGCTATCTAGGTCCAAGGTAGAAGGAGTGGAGGAAGGGACAGCCAGGGCTGCAGATGATTATAGCAATGGCTCAAGCACACCTCTTATGCATGGGCTCCCTCAACTTTGACAGGTATTTGTCACATGAAACTCTACATTACTATTTAGAAACTTTGACTTAATTTGACTAAAGATGAAAATCTATTGTGTATTGAGAAATGGCTTAAACAGAAAGATGAGCAAAACACACCATTCTCCTCAAAGAGGTAATTTTTGAGGACTTTTCACCTCCAGAGGCAAGGGCCCTTTGGTGGTATTAAAACCTGCATTGGTCCCCAGTCCTTATGCTTTAAATGCATCACTCTGTCCTGATAACCATGGGGACATCAATTAGCGGTTATAGATGTTGGCAACTAAACTGGAAGTGTCTATTACCAATATGTCTTGTTTACTTCCTAATGTTTCAACATTATGTTGTAAATATGAGATTATCTAATAATTATCATTATTAACTTTACAAAATTCATCTTTTCCAGCCAGATGTAGACATTTTGAAAGATTAGAATATTTTAAAGTCTTGCAACTAATCCCAGGTGATTAGTAATATGATTTGACAATGTAGTTAAGAACAGTAATTTAATTGCTTTTTATCTCAATATCTCACTAGGAAGGAAAGACTAGTCAAATTAGACAATTGGGCTTTAGTAGCCTGATACGATCTTAATGTAAATTAACAGTAAACATTTGAAAACAACAGAGGAGATAAATTTTTTTTTCTTAAGCTTGGGTAATTGAATCCTGATTCAAAATGGTGCTTAGCACTAGAATGTAATATACTACCTACTGCTCAGTTTATTATCTATCATTATCTTTTGAACCCTGTAATTGGACAAACAGACATCTATTCATAATAATAAGTTTGTTCAAAATCATCTGTTTGCTGGAGTCTGGGGTGCCCACTGCAGTCATATTGAACTAAAGGCAAAACTGCTCACCTTATCCTTTCCATTGTTTCCACAAAGTACAGCAACACTATGCATCTGGACAGTCCAGAGCATCTTCCCAAAATTATCAAAAACTCAAAACCTAAACCAATTTTTCCTGCATTCCGTGAAGGGGCAACATAAATTGTATTTGCTGCAAGAGGGGCTGCCATTGAATCAGAGCCATCCCCTGCCTGGAGAGTACGCGCATAACTATGTTTAATGTAGAACTAGGGCAAGCAAATTGCCTTCTGGAATTTCCATTAGATCCACCCAGTTAGTTGCTTTATTTATCCTATCGCTGGTTTTATTTTTCAGTGATACTTTAGTAATTACGTGCCTTCTATCACAACTATCCAAACATGAGGTTGCATAGGGGTCCTGCTCACACAGGACCCCTTCTAAGAGATTTAAATGGAAAGGCAATACAAGCCATTATTGGTTTATTTTCAGTTTTCGTTATCAACAAAACAAGAAATCAGCATTTTCATGCTGTGTGAAGCCTTCAGGGAAGTGCAATGTCGCCGTCATTATTTTTAGACCAGGCTGCTGCCTGCCCCCACTAATACAGATGGAATGATGAGTCCATCAAAATAGAGATAAAACGATGAAAGAAAGCATCAGAGTCTCAGAGTGGGCTGCTGCCCTGGTCTGCTGTGTGGCTCTCTGACAATGTCCCTTTGAATTTAGTGGAGCCTGGATGGTAGAGACCACAGATCATGACAGAACATAAATTTGCCTCATAATGAGATTAGTAGGCAGGCAAAATAAATGTCCTGCTGTTATGTTAGAGGCAGGCTCTAATCTGGTGTTTTCCTTGGAAATTATCATTTCCTTTGCAACAGGGGACCCATTGGCGTAACTAACTTAAATCCGACAGATTCCGTTTTGCCACGTGGTTATTTTTCATCTTCTACTGTCTTTTTAATAGCAGTTCTGAGGAGGCGTGTAAATGAGTTGTGAGTCTTAAAGACTATTACGGAAGTGAGTTATGGACGACTATGTTCATGATCATCAATCCTGTTTCCCAGACTCCCCTTTTAAGAAGACTTCTGTGCAACCCTCCTCCCCCTTCTAAACAGGAACCGGCTGTGGAGGAGGTGTTGTGACCCCCAGGGTCCTCTCACTCTAGCCTTAAGGATCAAAGGCAGAATAGGCTCACTATTGTATTTGGGGTATTTTTTTTTTTTTAATCTTTACCGCAACTCTACTACTTAAAACCACTGGAAACAAGTATCACATACTAAAGAGCCTTAAAAAAATGCCCAGATCAAGTGAACCCACATGGTCTCTGAGTAGAACAAAGGCCTTGAGTATGCAGCCTGATTGCAAAGGACTTTTTTGGTTTTCAGCAGAAGGCAATCTCACCTGGAGTACAATACCCTCCTCTCATTAAAAATGCAAGATAGGATCTCCTCCTGGATCCTTTCTGCAGAACCTGATGCAAGTTCATGGGCTGTACTGTCCTTAGCAGTGAGTGGCATTTAATCAAAGCCTTCTGTGAAATAATCTCAGAGTTTCCTGAGCCCTGTAAAGTCACCAAGAGAGTTAAGAGGTCCTTTCAAAGGAATGGGATATCAGACTCTGAACTCCGGAGCATTTGAAGCTTCTGCATAGAAGGTATCATAATTTAATATACCCCTATTTTCTCAGGCCAGCCTGGAGATTCCTTACTTCTCTGTGAAACCACCCATTAGGAATAAATCATTTGCTACTACCTTGATTCTTCATAGTTTCTGACGTATTGTTTTCTGAGGTTGGAATGAAACCACAGAAACCTGTTATGTTTGCATATGCATTTTACATTTAGTTTATGCAGTGATTGATGAACATTAGCTCATCTAATCAAACAGTTCCCTTTCTGCATCTGGTGCTTCCATTCAAAAACTTGAACCGCAAATCCAGCTACTAGGAGGGAGAAAAGATATTTTGGCCCCATTTAACAAGCTTTTTCTTTCAACTTCCTACTTTCCAATGGTCAAAATTGTATCTCTACTTATATATTTTTCTATACATCTGACTTGTAGATGTCTGCAAGTTTCAAGTCAATTCTGCTCCCATCCTGTTAGCCCTCTGCTCGTCAGATGAAACAGTTCAATGGAAGACAGAGTGATTTTTGATAGGTTCATTGGTATTCTCTTGCAACTTATCGTGTCATTCCTTATTTCTTTCTTCCTTGCCTAACCACCACTCTCTATCACACCCCTGGGGTTGTAATTTAAATTGCCAACGGTAACTGAATCCACTTTACCAAATGTCCAGTGTATTTGTCACGTGTTAACGATTTTCTAATGGCATCCCACGCGTTAAACCCTCAGAGTTTCTGTTAAAGTTTCATGTCAAGTAATCTCCCTGAAGGGATCCCCCAAATGGTGTTTGCTTACCTCATATAAATGAACTTGTTCTTGGGTGACGGCAAAGATTAATAACACGTTATTTTGCACCAGTTTATCAATGAGTTGTCCAATTGTTGGATATTCCTAAAATTGACATAAAGATTTAAGTAGCATTATAACACAAGTATGTAAAATAAGGAAAGGAACATTTCTTTCAAAGATGTCATACTGAGCTTGGCATTTCAGTTTGGCTCTAAGTAAACAAGTACACAATTAGCATTAGTAATTTCATTGGTTTAATAGTTGTTTTCTAAATCTTGTAAATCCAATTAATTCCTAAGAGTCAGTCCCTGGCAATGTGGTGTATTATGGTCTGTCACTTCTAAAGAGAACTCTTGGTATTTACTTAAAGACTTATAGTGTGTCATATTTTCAAGGGTAGAGACTCATTTCTTCGAAGTGCCACTTGCCAGCAGGCTCAAACTGTAGAGAATGTTGGAGTCAGAGGAGGAGCAGCTGGATGATGACAGATGTGACTGAGATGACGCAGGTAGCTCAGAAACTCCTATTAGAATTGGATGAGGCTGGCTGAGGGCTGAGGAGGGGACAGCCTGCTGAGGAATTACACACTACAGTGCCTGTGTCCATCTGATTTGAGACATTCCTGCACCAGTTTGGGATTTGGTCTTACTAACTTTTTGATGTCGGTAATCAATTTTATGGGATCCTGCCATATCTTTATAGAACAACTGAAAACATATCGTACTTTTTTTTCATTGACACATTCATTCCCAAGTAATACGAGTTCTTTAAAAAATAGAGAAGGCACAGATGATCAAATTCGAACATGGCCTCCACTTGCCAAAGTTAAAAAATGTGCAGAGCCTTTGGCTACTGTATGACTCCAAATGTGGGTAATGTACAAAGAGGAGACTCAAATGAAAGAGTAGCTTGCAAGCAATGAAACTAAGAATATGTTGATCATGAAGTCAGCTAAAGTGGAGGAATGCTGATAAGTAAGCCTTCCTGTACACTAGTGTGTTCACATATTCTCAGCACTCCGGGAGTATTTCTGCCTAATGTCTTCTTTAGGCCCAAGATTCAATTTGAGGGAAAAGGACAGTTTTGCCTAAAATATTCAGGTAAATGATCCAACTGCATATTTGGCTGTGTAATATGTGCTTGCCATCCAATTTGGATTTTTATTAGTAAACAGTAGAAGAATCCAGATAATATAAATCTTCCAGACTGTGACATTTTCAGTGGTCCCTGCTTTTTCAACTGCCCAAACACCAAGAATCCTTCACTTTTCAGCCTGAATCCCCCCAATTCTGGTCCCTCCTACGTGCTCTTGCACTTTCCACTGCTGTGGGTGTGTAGCAAGGATCACACTACGAAGTCCTTCATAGGTGGGTAAATGTGGTTTTCTATTTGATCTAGGTCAGTGGCTTAATTCACACACAAGGTCAGGGACCATGTCCTATTATTTTGTGTCCCCAGGAGCCAAGCCCAGTGTTGAGTACATAGGAACTGCTCAAAGGACTCAGGGAACTATGCTGTAGACAGGCATGGAAATAACCTTTCATGCATTTATAGCAACTTACTAAGCAAAAATGAATTGAACGTTTGATAAGAAGGTCCTACGAAGCAACAAGTAGTATTTGCTTCTACGATCCTACTTTGTCCAAGATGTCTATTAATGGGACATTGGAATAGTGGCAAGAAAAAGTAATAAGAAAGAGTTTGCATTTCACAATTTCTTGCTACTCAAGGGCTAAAAGACAAAATGTGGCTACTCTCATGGATATTGTAATATGGAAAGGCAACTTATGTGATAAAGTTTGAGAACTACTCTCAGTCAAAAGTTAGGGGAAAACACTCACCTTGAAGTTTAGAAATTTAACTCAAGGAATGGTATCAGGTGATTTATGAACCATTTTTTAAAACTAATTACCATCAGTGTATTAAATATATGTGTGTGTGTGTGTGTGTGTGTGTGTGTGTGTGTATATATATATATATATATATAATCTAACTGAATTATTTTTTTAGAGAATAGTTTTTCCAATCTGATATTAGTATTCTGGGTTCTCTTCTCTCTCTCTCTCTCATTTCTATAGCACTGTCATTTTAAGAAGTCACTTAAATTCTCCATGCCATATTTTCCCAACTGTTAAATGGGGATAGTATGACCTTCCTAGGTTGTTGCTTCAAAATTCAATTTTATTTCACACATAATCAACACCCACTGTCTTCCAGGCACTGTGCTGGCAGGAAATAGAAATAATACACCAGTCCTGGTCCTGAGGAATGCATATTAGAGGAAGACAGACAAACATGAGTAAATATATTTCCACATAGTGATGGATGAGAAGACATCTGTCTACTAGAGCGAGCGAGGGGAGGGATGATCACTTTGAGGCCTAGCAAAGGGCAAAGAGGGCTCTTTGGGAGCAGTCATGATTGAGTTGGGCTTTAATGAATAATTAAGAGTCTCTCAGCAGCCTAGGAGGCAAGGGCATCCCAGACAGAGAGAACACATGTGCGAACAGGTCCATACAAGGAAAAGAGATACATAGTGTTCTGGTGAGCATCAAATATGATTATGTATATCAAAGACCTCTAAAAATTTTACATCATTTTATATAATTCAAGAGCTTTTTTTCCCCCTCTTTGAATGTTGGCAGTGTTTTTAAAATGTTTTCAGTGACAAAAATAAGCCAAATGTGAATAAGTATCAGCCAGGCAGTACTTGACAATTGTTCCCTGTGGAGCACCATGATGCATAAAAGCATGACATTATTTAGGAGGCCTAACTCCGGGACCCATCATTCACAGAAACACCTAGGTGATGGTTGTTTGGGCCTCCGTTCCTCTTTCTGCAGCTATTTTGAGAATAGAATGAGCTGACTGTACTGCTTTTTACTGACCTTGGGCTCTTTGAAAAATCAGGGAGGTTCTGACATCATTCAAGCTGTAGTAGCCCCAAACTTCTCACATTAATCCCCACTGCCCACCTGTGCTCCTGTGGGAAGCTCTAAGGGCAATTTGTTAATCTCAAAGCAGAAAATGCACAGTTTTCATCAAAACGTGCGCTATTTTGCTAGAGTTGCAGTGATTATTGCTTCGTTGCTACTGAAAACAGTGTAGAGTGCAGGTTACACACCAAGACAGTTGACATGGAGTATTCATTCTTGTTGTCCAAGTGACAGAGCCCATCGTTAGGAATGACGATGCCTGCCAGTTTGCTGTCCATTCCAAAATGAGAATCGGCATCGCTCACAAAGACCAGGAGATGGAGGGAATCATTCCGCCAGCCAATTTTTTCCTACAGTGAGAAAGAAACATTTGGGTCTTTATGGGCTAGAGGCAGGCATTTATTGAGAGTGGATCAATTACGATTGGATATATTCAGATTATAAAAACTATATTGCTGATCTATCTAGTTTGCCTTTTTCATCTATTGCAAGTTGATAATTATTAATTTCTTAAAAAATGTGAAATTCCATGGCATTTGCTTCTTCTTGGATAACACTTTCAGATGATTTATGCTTCAGAAAAAATAGTTCCACTATAATCACTATTCAGTTGATCTTGACTCGTACATAGTTAGTTATTTTTATTGTCCAGCTTTCAATTTACCAGAAAAAATGAGAGGAGGGAATAAGAGAGGTCTTAGATGATCCCAAATCCAAGCTGAAGCAAAACTAGTAAGGATGCAAGACACAAGGAACTTAAAAGTATGCCTGTTTTATTAAAATGTCACCCAACATTTAGGCACATTTTTCTCTTTCTACTGATAGCACCTCAAAATTATAAATGTAATGCAAAGATAAGAATTTCTTATTAAAGTATGACCCCCAGCATATGGCTATTTAAGATGGTCTGTTTGTTTCTTTGCAGAGCTCTCTCCTTTAATTGGTATTAGTCCAGAAATTGGTAAGAGCAAAGCTCATCCTGGCAGCAGTATCCCATCTTATCCTTTTCCTTCCTTCCCTAATCCCTTGCCCCTTCCCCAACTTTCAGGACTTTCAGCCCTGTCTATTTCCTGGTATTTTCTAGGAAGAGCTGTCATCTGAAGATGGGAATCATTCCCTTCAGTACCTGTCTGATTGTCAAGGAGGAATGGTGTTCCCACATTGTTGTAGGGACAATGAAGCTTCTGATACTTATTTTGTTGGTTCAAAACAATAGATATCTCATCTTATATAGAGTTTATACTGATTCAGGACATTTTTACTATTTTCATTAATTTCTGCCTGTGATTTTTTTTTACTTTGAACATGGTTAACTCAAAACTAATCTAATCAAGGGGCATCTGGGTGCCTCAGTGGTTGAACGTCTGCCTTTGGCTCAGGTCATGATTCTGGGGTCCTGGGATTGAGTCCCACATCAGGCTCCCCAGAGGGCGCCTGCTTCTCCCTCTAGCTGTGTCTCTGCCTGTCTCTCTGTGTGTCTCTCATGAATAAATAAATAAAATCTTTTAAAACCCCCCACAAACTAATCTAATCTTGATCTTTGAAAATTAATCATACAAGACTATCATTTTAACCAATTTTTCCCAACACTAGTATAATTTTATTAGATTGTTGGTTTTTTTTAATTTTTTATTGGTGTTCAATTTGCCAACAAATAGCAATAACACCCAGTGTTCAACCCGCCAAGTGCCCCCCTCAGTGCCCATCACCCAGTCACCTCAACCCCCCCACCCTATTAGATTATTTGAATATCAGGCATAAGAAAGTGTCCATTTCAACATGACAAAGTTTGTCATGTCAAACTTTGAATTACAAAGTTTTGGAAATTCTGTTTTTTAAGAAATGCAGAAATATGATAAAGGAAAGATGAAATAAACTAAGCTTTTCAAAGTAGATTTGCTAATAAGAGATGCGATTTGTGTTAGCCCTCAGCATACCTTACACACAGCAGCTTGCATAATTGCATCAAATCCTCCTTCTGGTGTGTCAATATTAGCAGAAATTTTCTGATTCTTCACAATTTCATTGAATCTTTCAGCATCATTCGTCAATGGCAAAATGTGTTTGAATCCAAATGTAGGTAAGCAGAAGTATGGAATACTACTGCAAAAATAAGATGTGAAAATGTTCTTAATGAAATATGATACAACACACAAATAATGGACCTCGTAGCCTAGCAACTTCATCTTAAATGAAGATGGATTTGCCTCAAGTGCCTGACTCTGGAACTTGGTTATGAGTTTCCCTGTTAAGCTTGTTTCAGCATCTCCCACCCACCCCTTCCAAATTGACCGTATTAGCTACCACTTAGAGCTTACTGTGTGTTTTACTCTGGCTTAAGCTCAGATAACAGATAATCAGGTCAGACTCCCCACTCCTCTGTGTGTGTGTGTGTGTGTGTGTGTGTGTGTGTGTGTGTAATCACTACCTTCTAGTGCTTCTCAACCAAAATCCACCATTAAGTTTCCGTGATGACAACAATTCCTTTGTATTCTGATAGCTTAAGCTGTTATCAAGTATGAGTCACCTTGTAGCAAGATTGAGAGAGATAGCTGTCGTCTTTCTTCTCTGCTCTTTCCTATAGTCCCTGTCCTGCCTACCAAGGGCCGAAAATCAGAGCAGGGCTCTTGGTTCTGGAACTCACCTCTAATATGACTCTATGACTGAACAGACTCTTGTGGACCTGGCTAGGGATAAAACTACCATTAAAACAGTTGATATAATGGGATAAATGCCACGTTAGGATGAAATCTGCCCCAAAGATACTGCAGTTGAACAGAAAAGGCTGATCATTAATTCAGCCATGTCTTATTCTGGAAGCCAGTTAGTAGTTGTAGATGAGGCTTTGGACAACTTACTCGACCCATCTGAGCTTTGGGTGCTCATTTGTAAGAGAGAGATAACAAGATAGAGCAGATGTCTCAAATATAGTCCTTGGACCAGCAGCATGAGATCACAGGGAACTTGTTATAAATGCAAAATCTGGGGCATTATTCCAGACTTACTGAGAGAAATGTGAAGAGTGGACTCTGTGATGCATTCAAATCTTCCTGATGCATTCTAATGTTTGAGAAACACGTGTATGGAAGTATACAGACAAGAAGAGGAGCCCCCAGGGAGGTTGTGCTATGTCACCTGGGGAGAGCTAGAGTGGCTTTCCAGGTTCTAGAGACCGTGTTGCCAGCACCTGAAGAGCTGGAACATCTTTCAGAGAGAGGCACCTGTTCACCTAGTTCATCTGCCTGAGACGTACAGCCAATCTCCTACATTCACAGATTCCATATATGCGAATTTACCTACTCACTAAAATTTAATTTAACCTCCAATTCAATACTTTTTCAGTACTCTCTGAGTCCCTCATGTACACACACAGAATGGCAAAAAATTTGAGTCACCTGATTCACATGTGCCCAGCTTAAGTGAAACAAGGCTCTGTGTTCTTGCTGTAGCTCTCACATGGTAAACAAGTGTCCTTCTCCTGGTCTATTTGGCATGTCTCTTTTTCATTTTTTTGTGCTTTTTGTTGGTGATTTTGCTGTTTAGAATAGCCTTCAAGTGTGGTGCTGAAGTGTTGTCTTTCCAAAGTGCAAGAAGGCTGTGATGGGCCTCCCAGGGAAAATATGTGTGCTAGATAAGCTCTGTTCTGGCATGACCTATATAGTGTTGTTGACTGTGAGTGCAATGCTAACGAATCAACAGTATATATTAAGTTGTCTTTAAACAGAAAAACACAGGAAATAAAGTTAGGTATTGATCAATTGGGGGGAAAAATGGCCAGAGGCTCACATGAGCCTAATCCTGTTTCCCCTAAGAGCAATAGTTTAGCATTGGCTCAGTCAGTGTTTGAGGAGATTTTATAGAGAAAGATTCCCATTGTGATGACAATCAGCTATACAAATCAGAATGACTATGGTTCATTCACACTGAGAAATGGAGCTCTGCTGGGACCAAAATGCTGGTGTGGGCAACGGTAGCTATTTTATTCCTGTAAGCAGACTTTCATGGAAAGTAAATTGTAATCCAAAGTGTCCTCAGGCTTCAGAACAAGGGGACTTGGAAGACCCCAGCAGTCTGAGATGTCCTAAGATAGCCATCTCCAGAATGGATGCTCTTGGTCATATCTGGCTTCTCCCTCACCTGTGGTTGGCTTTCTCAGCTAACAAAAGTTTGGGAAGCCCTCGTAGCCAACAGGACTGGAAACTCTGGAAAGGCCTGGGCTAAGGCTCTTGGATGGATATGGCCCATACTCGCCTCTGGGATTACTCTTTCTTGGAATTCCCCTAACCTACCATGAGTAAATCTACAGGCCTGTTCATTTCTTTCAGCTCTGTCAAGACACCTGGTCTGGTAGGCTCAGGAGCCAGCCTGTAACTTCTAGGGAACTTTTTGTATTTCCTTTCTGACTCATTATTTTTAACTTTAATCCTCAGAAGGCAATCTTATTCTCTTATTTTTAATATCTTGCATTAGCTTTCACTAAAGCTCTGAAGTGCCGACCATAGATAGTATCTACTTAGTAGGATTGTTGGAAGGCCTGAAGGAGGTAAAATATGCAAAGCACACAGCACAATGAGCTTTTTAGTGCTTACTAAACATTAATGTCACTTTTTATATAAATCACTTTTACAGAGTCAAGCACAGATTTGAGGACAGATTGGATTTGGCCAATGACATCTCTAGAATCATATGTATTTTGTCCTGATTAAAGTAATAATACATGTTCACTGAAGAAAATTTGAGTTAATATAAAAATATAATTATTTAATTATGGAAAGATTTATGAAAAAAATTTTAATAATAGATTATCAAACTGTGATACATCTCATAATAAAATTTGTTTTTATTTTTTTCCTTATATTTTTTCTCTCATTAATAAATAAATAAAATCTTAAAAAATAAAATAAATTAAAAAACAAAAATATACTGGTTGATTAGTTTAAAATGGCATCTTAATTTAATTTTTAATTTCCACTTAATTGCTACTAAGACTGCATACTTGTTCATATTTATTGACAGTTTGTATTTCTTCTTTTGCCAATTGCCAGCTTACATCTGCTTATTTTCTTATTGGGATTTTTTTTTTTTAAGATTTTTAATTTGTTTATTCATGAGAGGCACAGAGAGAGAGAGGCAGAGACACAGGCCGAGGGAGAAGCAGGCTCCATGGGGGAGCCTAATGTGGCTCCCAAGACCCCGGGATCATGAGCCGACGGCAGACACTCAACTGCTGAGCCACCCAGGAGTCCCTTATTGGGATATTTTTTATTTCCTAACTTAATTTTAAGAACCTTTTCTCTTAAAAATATTAACCTTTGGGGGCACCTGGGTGGCTCAGTTAAGCGTCTGCCTTCGTCTCAGGTCATGACCTTTGGGTCCTGGGATTGAGCCCCAAATCGGGCTCTCTGCTCAGCAAGAGAGTTCAAGCTCATTGTGCTCAATCTCATTCTCTCTCTTTCAAATAAATAAAATCTACCTCTGTGCTCAAGCTCATTCTCTCTCATTCAAATAAATAAAATCCTTTTAAAAATATTGACCTTTTGTCTTTGTGGTTTGTCTTTTAATTTTGTTTATGCTGTTTTTGAATACAGACCTTAAAACTATTTATATAGTTAAGTGTTCTTCAACCTTCAAAAATGAGATGTATTTTAAAGAATTATATAAGGAAGAGGTTTAATTTTCTTTTCAAATTGTTACCTATTAAATGGCAATGATTTAGCAGTTGTTCTAATTGCTTTGATAGCATTTAAAGTAGTTGTGTGCCGGAAGAAATTGTATTCGATTTAGAATAAAAAGACTGAACAATTATCTATTCTTGCACAAGTTACTTATCACTGCTGGGCCTCAGTATCCTCATCTGTAAAATGAGACTGAAAATACCTACTTCACAAAGTTCTTTTGAAGGTTACATGAAATAAAAAGTATGTAACTATGTGAGGTGTACCATTGTCCCTATAATCCAGCTGTTCTCAGAAATTGTTAGTTTAATCTTTTATTTTGGCTGCTTGTTTACACTGTACCAAAATGGCATTTGAGCACCTTCTGAAACCAAAGAACTGACATTCATAACTTTTTGTAAGAAATTTAAACCTTTGTTGGTTAGAATTGCTAGATAGATCCTACCGGACTCTGTGCTTTTGGAAAGTGGAATGAAATGTTAGTTTAATTCAGTAAACAGACTCGTGCGGAGAGACTCATGTAGCTAAAGCAAAGCAGAATATAAGACTTGGGTCATGCCAGCAAAGTTTGAGTGGAGACTCCCCTCTGTTTTGGTCAGAATCCTTCCTCTAACAGAGGCTCATTTGGCTGTTACTTTCTTAGCATAGCAATTGAAGGAAGTAGGTACTTATCACCAAATAATTTGATTTTGAGTCCCTAGATAACAATAGATTTGTATTTAAAATGTAGAATAATTATGAAACACAATATACAAAAATATTTATATTTTTGTTAGAATCTTAAATAAATATACATAAACTAAGATTACGATGATACATACTAAATGACTAACATCATCTTTTTGAATGGGATTAGAAATAATTTCCATTTTCCTTTCTTTGTCTGCATTCTCACATGGGATTGTTATTACCTTTGCAATAAGAAACTATTTTTTACATTCAAATATATTTATGTGTGTGTACATGTAAGGAATCTAAGCATTTCATGGTTTTGCTTTCTCTTTTGCAAAACTACAATGAATCCCTTACCGTTGGTGTCATATTAAAAAGCAAACAAAACACAAAACAAAACATAAAATGGAATGATGTTAAAAAAGAAATCTCACACAATGTTTGATAGAGGAAGAAAATTTGACCTTTTTGCTATTAAATATTTTTAAATGTACATTATAACCTACTTACAAATATGAAAATGGAGAAAATATATTTTTGTTACTTTGTCTTAGATAATAGCCTAAGGAAAACTTCTTTAAAAAATGTAAGCCACTTAAGCATTCTTAAATGGTGAAATAAAATTTTTTAGTGACTCTACATCCAAGGAAGATAATGAAAGAAAGCTACTCCAAAAAGCATTAAAGATTATGTGGGTGCACAGACCCACAAAGGTTCCTGAGACATTTTCAGAGAGGTCTTTAGGTCAAACTATTTTCTAATAATAATAAAAGATTTTATTTGTCTTTTTCATTGTGTTGACATTTGCACTGATGTTGCAAAAGCAATGGTGAGTAAAACTGCTGGTCCCTTAGCATGAGTCAAAGCAGTGGCTTGAAACTAGCGAGTAGTCCTTTTGATTTTTTCCTGACAAATATTTATCATCATAATAAAATTGCTAGTTTCACTTGATTATCCTTGACAAAGCAGTAGGAGTTATTAATTTTATTAAGTTTACACCCTTGAATATATGTTTTTTTTTTTTTAATATTTCTGGGGCACCCAGCTGGCTCAGTTGGTAGAGCATGTGACTCTTGATCTCAGAGTTGTGAATTTGAGCCCCACCTTGGGCATGGAGCTTACATAATAAATAAATAATTTTAAAAGATTTCTGTGTAACTACATGGGAAGTATTCATCAGCATTTCTGTAGCACACCAAAGTATAATATTTATAGTGGAAAAAAAGTTTTGCAATTGTTTGATCTAAACTGGCCCTTTTTAATAGAACATTTTTTACCCAAAAGAATGTTTGACAACCAAACTATTATTCCAAGTTGTATATTTAGTAGACATGTTCTTAAATATGAGGAAAGCCTATAAGTTCAAGGAAAACAACTGTCAGTATTTGTTGCCAATGATAAAATTTGAGGTAACTAGAAAATTAAAATTTTGGAAAACTTTAATCTGCTACCCATGAGATTAATAGCTTTTCAGTACTTCAAGATTTATATGATAAGATTTATGGTGGATTAACAAGTGTGACTCTTTTGATATTGTGTCATGAACTTGGAAGATCTACACAATTCACTGAAACAATATTTTCCAAATTGCCAAAGTACTATATTACAAAATCACATACATACGTGAAAGAGCCATTCAAAGTGCAAGATAGGGGCACCTGGGTGACTCAGTCAGTTAGGCGTCCAACTCTTGGTTTTTGCTCACGTCCTGATCTCATGGGTCAGAACCTGACCCTGTATCAGGCTCTGTGCTCAGCACAGATTCTGCTTGGAACTCTCTGCTTCTCCCTCTCCTTCTGTCCCTACCCCCACTCATGTGCACACGTGCATGCTCTCTCTCAAATAAACATAAAGTCTTTAAAAAAAAAGGTGCAAAACAGACCAATGACTTTATGAAAAATCCATTGATACTGTTTATGTTCCAGTTGAAACAAACTTTTATCTCTTGTCTAGTTTGAATGTGGTATCAAAGAAAAATGTCCACAGACATTGCAAAAAGATATCAAACGTTTCTCTTTTCCAACTATATATCTGTGTGAGGTTTGACTTTCTTCATTGAGTTCAACCAAAACCAAATATTGCAACAGATTAAATGCAGACGTTATGAGAATGCAGGCATCTTCTATTAAACCAGAAATTTTAAGAGATTTGTAAAAATGTAAAACAGTGCCACTCTTCTCACTAATTTTTGTTTTGTTGTAACAAATATAATTATTTTTAACAAAGATGTGCTTTTATAGTAATGTGCAGTGTGTTTCTTATTATAATTACTAAATAAATGAATTATTATTTTAAAATTTTCAGTTTTATTTTCTAATATGCTGAATATTGATAGATATAACCCACATAAACTAAAGCTCTTTGGGGTCTTAATTTTTAAAATATAAGAAAGTCCTGAGATCTAAAAGTGTGAGGGCTCTAGCTTAAAATAACTAGTGATACCAAGAGTTGATGAGAGGAAGAAAATTAATACATGTTTGTTATATTCTGAGCTTGTTCAGTTCTCACAATTATCCTAGGACGTGAATATTATTATCACCATTTATAGATGAAGAGACCAAACTCAAAGAGAGTATGTCCAAGGTTATGATTTAAACCCAGGTCTAAAAACCTCCACGCTCTTTCCTTTTACCACTCATTGCCTTCCTACTTAAGTACATTTTATTCCATAATTATAAGGTTTGGATTGATCAAAGGATTGACTTTTATGTTTGGTATTTGCATTCTTGGTGTGTATATGTCTGGGAGGTGGCATCTGGACAGGGAAAGTGGGAGAATTAAGGTAAGGATGTGATGGGCAAGGGAAAAATAGAATGTTGCAGGAAAGAATTCATTATTTATAATTTTAACTAATGATGCATTTTGCCAATAAGAATAAAAGAAACACTTTTAGAAAATGGGAAAATATTGACCTTCCAGGATCAAATATGTTATCTTCTTTGGGGCCCCATTCACCACACCTTGTGCAGTGCTCTGGTCTCCCCAACTTCACTCTGTTGGTGTTGGTAGTAGCTACCATTTATGGAGCGCTTCATGGTCAAGCCTACTACCAAGTGCTTCATTATCTCACCCAATCCTTGCAACCACTTTGTGTGATTGTTATGGTTATTCCAAACTAAAGCTTTGAGAGTGATATAGTTCACTTAAGGTGATGTTATGTGAGTAGATGAATCAGGACTAAATCCAGGGCTGACTGCAAAGCCCATGCTCTTAAATCACTGTGCTATACTGCATTCCTGCTCTCCAAAGAATTTCAGCTTTTTGAGGGCTGGGTGCAAATCTTTTTCTTCCAGATATCCCCACTTCTAGCACAATGCTTGGTACATAGTTGGAGCACAGCAAATTTTTGTTGAATGAATGAATGAATGAATGAATGAAATGCAGTCAGAGCTATGAAAAGCCAAACTGCTTTCTTTCTTTTCTCTTTCTTTCTTTCTTTCTTTCTTTCTTTCTTTCTTTCTTTCTTTCTTTCTTTCTTTCTTTCTTCTTTTTTTTTTTTTTAACCTGATTAAAGACAGGGTCTTACTGTTAGATAATCAGCTGCCTGCTTAGCTGAGCCATCTATTAATTTTTTCTCTGGTAACATTCCTTACTCATTGTTTCCCATTGTCATTATTGTACTTCATATTACTACATCTTATCTGACCTGTGACAGAAAGAATGATTTTAAACAAGCTCCCTGAGGCAGAGGTAGCACTTTGAAATCCTAAATGAAACTACATTACTGGACTCTCTACCAAAGCTTATAATTCCAGGAGAAAGACACCTAGCATACCAAAGATCTAAATAGCATAGATTTTAAACAGGTACAACATTCTCTATTAAAAAAAAAGAAAGGCCAAAGCATTAGAAATGCTTTTATATTAAACAGTTAGGAGGCTGTTAGAACCAAGTTTATTTCCCTTTACAAGCGAATCAAACAGGGCAGCCCGGGTGGCTCAGCAGTTTAGCGCCACCTTCAGCCCAGGGTGTGATCCTGGAGACCTAGGATCGAGTCCCACTGCCGGCTCCCGGCATGGAGCCTGCTTCTCCCTCTGCCTGTGTCTCTGCCTCTCTCTCTCTCTCTCTCTCTCTGTCTAATAAATAAATAAAATCTTTAAAAAAAAGCGAATCAAACAATTGATAACAGTAATCACACCTTACTATTTATTATACAACATAAATCTGTTCTCTAGAAATCTGTTTGTTCAGTGTTGTTGGAACTGCTAGATGCCACTTAGTATCCATTCTTTTCTTCCTCCCTACTAACAGAATTCTGACTTTATTTGGGGTAGCAAATGCTTCTCTTTGCAGCTAGCAGTGGCCATGTAACAAAGTCCTGCCAATGAGATAGATGGAGAAAATTTCTGGCAAAACTCCTTAAATGGAGGAAATAAAGTTCAACAACCATTTAAGATTTAAAGAAATTTTTCCAAACAAGGAATAGAAGGGAATGTCCTTGATCTGATAAAAGTAATCCAAAAACCACTAGCTAACAACATAATCAATGGTGAAATGTTGAAGATTTCCTCCTAAAATCACAAGCAACACAAATGACATCTCTGTCCACCTCTATTTAAATACTTTTTTTTCAAAGATTTTATTTATTTATTCATGAGAGACACACACACAGAGAGAAGCAGAGACACAGACAGGGAGGAGCAGGCTCCATGCATGGAGCCCAACATGGGACTCAATCCCGGGTATCCAGGATCACACCCTGAGCCAAAAGCAGCGCTAAACCACTCAGCCACCCGGGCTGCCCTGTCTACCTCTATTTAAAATGACCCTAACCAGTGCAATAAAGCAAGAAAAAGAATGAAGAGGTATAAATATTGGAAGAGGAAGAAGTTGTTATTCACAAATGACATGATCAAGTACACAGATAATTCTAAGGAATTTATAAAAAAATCAAAGAAGAACTAATGAGAAAATTTATCAAGTTTGTAGACTACAATGCGAGTATGCAAAATCAATTGCTTTTCTATATGTTATCAACAAACAAGCAGAAAACACCATTAACAATGGCATTTAAAAAAAAAACAATGGCATTTTTAAAAAAAGTGTAGGAATAAATTAAACAAAGGATGTGTACGATATTTACCCTGAAAATGACAAACCATTGCTGAGAGAAAGAAGAAAAGAATGAATGGAAATACATGTCATACGCAATGACTGGAACATTCAGTATTTTTAATTCTCCCTAAATTGACCTATGATTTCAATGCAATTCTAATCAAAATCTCAGCATATTTTTTGAAGAAATTAACAATCTGATTCTAAAATTTCTGTGGAAACGTGAAGGATCTAGAATAGCAAAACAAAACAGGAAGAAAGTTGGAAGATTTACACTTCTGATTTCAAGACTTTTCATAAAATTGCAGTAATAAAGACGGTAAGGCATTGGTGGTTACGTGGGAATATTCAATGGATCAGTGGAACAGAATGAAGTGTCCTGAATTACAATCATACATATGCACTCAATTGCTTATTAACAAAAGTGTAAAGATAATTCAATGGGGAAAAGAAAATCTTGCTTAACAAATAGTGCTGGAGCAAACAGATATTTGCATGGAAACAAAAGATGAAAATAAGCCTTTTCTTCATTCCAAATATAAAAACTAATTAGATCATAGACCCAAAGGCAAGAGCTTGAACCATAAAGTTTCTAGAAGAAAATAAGAAGAGTATTTGGAATATTTGGTAGGCAAAGATTTTTTAGGACAAAAAATACACTAATGATAAAATTAAAAATTGGCAATCAGACTCCAACAAAATTAGAAACTTTTGCTTGACCAAAGGCATTACTAGAAAAATAAGAATGTAACCCACAACCTGGGAAGAAATATTTATAAAGCACATATTTGACAATTAACTTCTTTCCAGGATGTAAAAAGAACTCACATAATACACTATTAAGAAGAAAACTGAATTTTTAAGAATGGGCAAAAAAATTTGAAAATATACATCACAAAATAGGAAATGAGAATGGGAGAAAAACACATGAAAAGATGTTCAACAACATTTGTTATTAGGGAAATGCAAATTAAAAAATATAATAAGACACATGACTATTAGAATGGCTAAAATTAGAAAGGCTGACAATACTAAGTGTAATCAAGGATTTAGAATGATTGGAACCCTTGCACATTGCTGATGGGGTGTAAAATGGCACATCTACCTTGGATAATATTTTGCTAGTTCTCTTAAAAATTAAAATGACAGTTATTATACAATTCAGCAATTCCAATTCTAGGTATCTATCCAAGAGAAATAAAAACATACACACACGCAAAGATTTATAGGCAGGTAACCATAGGAGCATTCTTCATGATAGCCAAAAAATGGAAAACAATCCTAATGTCTATCAATGAAAGAATGAATAAATAAAATATGGTAAATACATACAGTGAACTATTACTTAAAGCAAAAGGGAACAAACTGCTGATAAACACAAACTTATGGATGAATCTCAGAAACATTATGTTGAACAAAAGAAGCCAGAAACAAAGGTATATACTATATTATTTCATTTATATAAATCCAAGAATAGGCAAAACCAATCTAAATTACAGAAATCAGAAGGTGGTTACGTCTGGGGGAGTAGAACTGACTATAACATGGCACGAAGGAACTTTCTGAGGTGATGGAAATGTTCTACATCACATTTTAGGTGGTAATTACGTTGGTATATTCAATTGTCAAAACTCATCAAACAACATTTCTGATGTGTGCATCTTGGTACACGTCAATTTTACCTCAAAATAAAAGGTGGGGAGAAAGTGCCCTTTATTGATCCTCCCCTCTTTTCCTCTTTCTTTCCTGCCTGGAAGGAAGAAGTGATGAGTAGCATCCCAGAAAACTCCTTGGGCCTTGAAGATAAAACCCAAGAGCCAATGATTGAAGAACAGAAAGCAGAAAAAGCCCAGATCCCTGATTTGTGGAGTTGCCATACCCAGCCCTGAATTAATTGCCTTTCTCTAGACCCCCTGCATGTGAGAAAGAAAAAAATGCTCCCTTTTTAAGCCACTATCTCTGATGCTTGCAGCCAAACATCATTCCTAACAGTTACAATCAGTGATGAGTTCCTTTCATGGTCAAATGATTTGGATCGTGTCAGATTCTAGTTGGGAATCACATTGAGATGTTTTTAAATATTATAAAGGTGCTTGTCCTTTAGAGATTGATGCCTTGGGTATATACAAGTATTAAAAGTCAATATACTTTTGGAAAGTCATTGCATATATATACTAGATTCATAGTAGTAAGGGGCTTGGTTTTGGATAAACTGAGATTTTGGTACAGATCACTGATTAGTTATTTGGCCTTGGGAAAATTAGTAACCTTGCAGAGCTTCTGTTACTTCCTCTGAGTATAGGTATGAAAAAACCTGTTGTTATGAAGATTGAATGAGGTCATGTATGTGAAATCTTTAGCACAGGGTCTGGCACAGAACAAATGGTAGCTCTTTTTAATAGAAGGATATTGAATAACTTATTCTGAACATGACATTCACTATACAGGTAAGTCATCACAAAGTAACTTGCCCTTGACCATCACCTGGATAGTATACGGTTTTAATAGCTAATAATAGTAGATTTTAATGGGGTCCATAATGCTTAATTTCCTACTGAATTGGATAGAGTGAAGGGTGCAAAGTTCATCTCTGAGTAATAAGAGAAATCCACATTTCCCAAAGTATGTCAGAGGGAGATGCACAAATTGTTGTTTTGGCACAAGTCATTATAGTAGAGACAGACACTCTGAGAAAGCGTGAGCTACTGTCCAGTAGCCTCAGGAAGTGGAGGTGATTGGGCATAGAAGGTGTCTGAGGGGCTGTGGATGGAGACAGGCCATTGGAACCTACAGTGAAAGACTCACTTCCCTAGTCTGCAGAACACAAAGCCAAATTTGCCACATTCTGAAAAAGATGCTACACAGGAAGACAGATGTGAGATGCTGCAAGGACCCAAGAGTAGAACCAAGTATTACGATGAGGTCCACCTTGGTTCCCAAGAGCCCAGGCAACTGAAAGAGCTGTGAAGATCCAACCTGGCAGGAGAAAAATGCTAGGAAGTTAGCTCCTGCCTAATGCGGAGCTCAGAGCAGGGCTATCTCTATAGAAAATCAGTGTTCAAAGATGCCAGAGAATCATTTACTTACCTGCAAGGGTTGGCAATTTCTTCTGGTGTTGTTTTCACAAAAGGGGAGACGGGTTTTTCCACAAAAGAGCCGAAGCCCAGTCTAAAGTTGCTGGTTAATTTAGACATCTCCTTGGAAAGCAGGGATCCCAGCTCTTTGATTGTATTGAGGTCATCATCCATGGATGCCGAGAGGTCCATGAGGTAATACAAGTCCACTGGGTAATCCTCCGTCTGGCGGACTTGCACTTGCAGAGTCTGTTCACTGCCTGTAAAGCCCCCGCGAGAAAAGCAAATCCATAAAAACACGTTGAGACTTATTTGTGAGTGGCCAATTACTGGGCCACCTGGCTATTCATTTCAGTAAGAGCTTACTGAAGATACTTGGGGTTTCATAAACTCTCTGGTAAAGTTTACAAATGAGTGAGCCCAGGAAAATCTTTCAGCAGTGAGTTTAGAGCTACTGAAGGAGGTAAAAGTTAGGATATTTTATATCTCCTTGGGAGAACTAGCATCCATTTAGATGGAAGATAAGCTGAATTTTTTGTATGTGGTTTTAGCAAAAGAGAAGAAAATAAAGAGGAGTTTAAAGCTACATTACAACACTTAAAGAAATGCAAGGTAAGCCTTAAAAACATCTGAGTAATTCAAATGCTTACTATTAGATAAGCTTATTTTAGTAATGCATTTGGAGTGCAAGTGACTGATGTGAATGAAGAAAAGTGTTAGGCCAGCGAGTCTCTATTTCCTCAAGAATGGGAAATCTGAGTCATAATAATCAATGATATGTAATATGGTACAAGATATATTAGCTTAATAATGGCATTAGCATACGTGGCATTAGATTTATCTACACGAGCCAGTGTTCGTGTAAGTCATAACATACCTGGTCTCAATTTAAGAGTCAACTTTTGAGGCGCAATCTGAACAATGTCAGAACTATTTTTCTGTCTGCCTACACTGAGAGGCTTATTTGTAAGTATTTCTACTTGGGAGACGGGGTTTTCGATGAAAGTTAGTTGACATCCTTTAGCTAAAAGAGTTGCTGGGGTATCACACCTTTCTCCAACTCCAGATGGATGGGTAAAATTCTATAAAAAAAAAAGAGAGAGAGAGAGAGAGAGAGTGAAAGAAAACAAATCTCCATTTATTTATAAGACAAAAAGTTTTTTTGCTTGTTTTACTAGTTAGACATCTTGGGATACTCAGTATATCATATTCCCATGTGCCTGATGTTAATTGTAGGTCTAAAATCAAATTTTAGCAGAATAACCAGAGAATTATGCCAGTAAAATTGAGATTCTCCTTTTAATTATATCCAGTTGAGGGGCACCTGGATGGCTCAGTTGCTTAAGCATGTGCCTTCAGCTCAGGTCATGATCTCAGGGTCCTGGGATTGAGCCCCACATCAGGCTCCCTGCTCAATGGGGAGCCTGCCTCTCCCTTTCCCTCCTCCCCCTCTCCCTCTCACATGCTCTCTCTCTCTCTCAAATAAATAAACAAAATCTTAAAAAACATTATATCCAATTGAATTTGTCTAACAGTCTTTCATTTGTTGGTGTTGCTATTTTGTTTTTAATATTCACTTTTTAAAATCTTCTTCTATGCCATTACCAGATCCTGGAAACAATTGGGTTCTAGAGTTAATATCATCCCATGAATTTATCTGTCTGGGTTGACCTGTAGGCTCCTGGACTATCTTAGCTCTCAGCGTGTCTATTATCAATTCTGGTGCCAAAGAGAGCCTTTCTTGTGGGGTCTGATAGGGCAAAAGAGTGTGACATCTCCCAATCTAGCTCTCCATTGTGGTTTAATTCATAGATGCATCCTTCTACTGTAGCCTTACTTCACTAAAGTCGAACTCTTGGGGACTTTAAATTAAGTGTCTAAAAGTGTTCTGATTCAAGGCCTTTTAGAATTTTTCTTCAAGATTTGGAAGTGAGGAAGGGAAGCAAAAGAGAACATGGTATGAGACTGCTATTCTGTGTATGACTCAGGAGTTTCCCAGGCCCTTTCTGATCCACTTGATAACAGCAGACAATGAGATGAATATTTCCAGGCAGAGGTGTGGCCATTATAACCCTGCAGTGTTGACCCGTCTTACCTTTACCTGTAGGCAAAGTCAAAACTGAGGTTCATTGACTATCATGCTTAGAAAGAAGGCAAACAATACCCATAATGTTTTTTCTAATCTCTTGGAATTCTAAGCCACTCTAGCTGTTTTCCCAACTAGAAAAGTTACATTTCTTCTGAAATTGATTTTTTTTTAAGATTCATTTATTTATTTTAGAGAGAGAGAGAGAGCAGGGGCAGGAGGAGGGGCAGAGGGAGAGAGGAAGAGAGAATCTCAAGCAGACTCCTGGCTGAGCAAAAGCCCAGTGCGGGGCTGGATCCCATCACCGTGAGATCATGACTGGAGCTGAAATCAAGCATCAGATACTCAACTGACTGAGCTACCCAGGCACCCCTGAAAGCCCTAGACTAAGTATAGCAAACACTATAACTTCCCTCCATACATCCAAGGCAAATAGTGGCTTGACAAGGCCTCAAGATGCTTCTCGGCACAATGTGGCTGCTACCACCTATAACCAGTGCCAATGCATCAAAGGTGGTGTTAACCATAGAACCTATTTTTTCAATCTGCTCTAAATAGAAGCTCAATGTATTTTTTTGCTTCAGTTGCCTCAACTACTTCTACTGTTAGAGCACATTTAGAATAATCTGGCCTTAATAATTGATGGTGATTTGTAGGGTGCCCAGGTGGCTCAGTCAGTTAATTGTCTGCTATCAGCTCAGGTCATGATCCTGGGGTCCTGGGATGGAGCCCCACATCAGGATCCCTGCTCAGTAGTGAGTCTGCTTCTCCCTCTCCCTCTGCCACTCCCCCCTACTTGTGTATACACGTGCTCTTTCTTTCTCAAATAAATAAAATATTTTTTTAATTGACAGTGATAAAAAAAAATTGACAGTGACTTGGCTAACAAGTATCCTCCACAAGTAAAGCTATCACTAGTAACCTAAGAAGCTCTCTGAAATGAATGCCAGAAAAAATACATTTAAATAAGAATTTTACAGGTAGGCATGTAGTTAGACTGATTTGTTAGGAATGAAACTAATATTGTCTTCTTCAGGGAATCAACATAAAAAATTAGATGAGTTTTTCCCTCTTCGTATATTCTCAAAACTGCTTTTGATATGTGACCTCCAAAAAAGCATAATTCTTTCACATTTGTGTGTATGGTCCATCAGTCAAGGCAGTAGGTGGGGAGTAAGCTAGGTTTGTGAAAAGTGTGAGGCCTTCCTCCGTGGTACACATTCAACCTGGAATCTGAGTCTGAATAGTTACAGCCTCTTCCTGAGCCAAGTACCCGGGTTTATTCCCCTTTGAGCCTGCTATTCCGTTTTTGCTGCACTTGGCATTGTATGCTTTCGTTTGTGTTCAGATACTCTTTATGAGATTCAGTAGAGAACAGTTTTAAATCCAGAAAGAGTTAAGGCAGCTCTTTCCTACCAGGAATCATTTACAGACTGCCTTACAGTGGCACAGGAGGCAGCGACTCAGGCTTCCTTGTTACAAGTGCCCCCCACCCCTTTATATTGCTTTTGCATACTTTTCAGTTTGATCAGATAAGGAATGTCTGCTTGGGGCTTTGTCATCAGTATGGACGGAGTCACCAAGCTCATGAAAGCTTAATTTTTAAAAGAACTGGATACTGTATGAACAGTAAAGTTTTTCCCCAAACCTAGAAGACTTCTCTTAGAACCTAACAGTGGTTCCGAATGGGTCCTGGTTTCCAGATGGACTACAACTGTGATATTGAAGTCCAATGTATATTTAGCTTCAAAAAATACCATCTCCATGATCTCTGATTACTCAGAACCTTGGCATTTGACATGTAACCAGTTAGAAGTGACTTTAATGTAAGAGGAGGAATCAAGTTAAATAAAGGATCCCGAGTTAGGTATTTTACACAATGATTTGACATTCGTTTACCTCCGCTAGTTGTTTTTGGAAGTAATCGCATGAATGACACTGTGACCCTCTAATGCTTCCATTTTTCCTTTCTTAATTTGTTTCCCTCCTATTCCCCACAGAGAGCAGGACACTGTTAGAACTACTGTTGGTGGAATCAACACATACACATAACTGAAGTTTCTACAAACACATTGAGGTTGTTTGTTTACCTCCTGAGAACACCAGGCACACTGAGGTCCAATGAGTAAGCAGTCTTCACAGGTTTCTGCACCTCCCATGGCACAGCCACCTGTGTTTAAACCCAGCAAGACACAAGGGGTTCAGCACACTCTCAGGCATTTCATTTATGAGAAAGAAATACAGTTCTTAAAGTTCTTGAATGAAGCAACATCAGAGATGATTTTAGCTTTCAAAGATCAGTCCTTAAAATGTTAGCCACTCACTAAAACGTTCATATTTGACATCTGTCACATTGGGAATATGTGTCTTTTTATCCAAAAGTGATCATTCTTTTTTTTTTCTTAAAACATAAAAATATCTCAGCATTCAGAAACTTAAGGTCATTCATTATATTTATTATCCTCATTCACTATCACCCATTTTAAGTTTTAAAAACAAGTAACCAGTAAAAAATGCTCCTCTCTGAAACATATGATTTTTTATTTTTAAAATAAGTTCTTCTTTCTCAAGCTTATTCCTCTTGAGTGGAAGACCTTGTCAATAGAACAGCTAGAAAAGTTACCAAGATGGTTGTCACTAAGGTATTAAGGAGCCCTATTGTGCAGTAAAGCTGTTTAATTCTCCTCATTAAGATGCCCAAGCAACCTTTGTATTTGTTTACCTGAAGCCTAGAGCATTTGCTGTGGGAACAGCCCTGACTCTGCCTGTAATTTGTTAAAGTGTTCGGTCAATGGCAAAAGAGCAATCGAACAGATCAAATAAAAAAATGACTTCAGATCTAGTTTCTGAACCAAATGACAGGCTTGTCAAGCATACCATGAAAGCGATATATCGGAGAGCTTAGGTCTTACCTTGTACGTGATCATTCCTTCCTAGAAATAGAAAGAACAGGCAAAGCAGTTCAAGCCCCATTCGTTTCAGTTCTCGCTGTGCAGACAGATTAAAAAATGAATTACCTTCAGCATTATAAGACCAAAGCTGAACATCGTTAAAGTCTTTCTTTCTTGAGGTGTAAAATGTTAAAGACTACTTACACTGCTTTGAAAAGAAACTTGAGATGTAAATTTAAAAGTTTTCATTAAGACTGAAATGAAAACAGGCTACCTGGACAGGTAAAGAAGGAAAGCTGTGTTTAAAAGCAACTTCAACATGATTTACTTCCTTGTTCTCCTTATAAGGAAGGCAGGTGTACAATCACCAAGAAGGTGGGGATATTCATTCAGTAGAAATTTTTGTGTAAGTTCTCTTAGTCTCTCTGCACCCTAGAGAAAGTTAATACCTTTAGTAAAATATTGATCAATAAAATGTCAAAAGAGAGATGGAAATATAATCTAAAGTTGTTCCTAAAAGAATTTTAATTTAATAGCAACAGTAAAGGTGATAAATAAAATACAAACATAGAAGTTATATGTAAGGAGGGTTTTAAAAATGAGCCAAAGGAAGATACCTGAGATTTCTGTATTCCATTGTTAGATCCTTTGCAGAAAATTGAAATGAACTCTGAAAAATAAAAATCATTTTATAATTAAAATAGAAGGCAGGCTAAGGAAAGCAAAACACTGTGCTCCCTTGCTTTTCAAACCGGGTGAGAGGTATTTTTCCGCGAGTATAGAATTCTTCATTAAAAAGTGATATTGGAAATAAATATAACGTATGAAAATGAAATTAGAGCCAGATTATATAATTTCACAACAACAACGATGGAAACAGACACGGTGGTGCCTAGGGTGCGGCATCCCTCTGGATAAGGACCAAGAGCTCTTCTCCCTGTCCCAGCCTCTAGCTCACTGCTTGGCACACAGCAGGTACTTACTTGTTAAAAGGAAGAGTGACCAATTTAAAATAGATACAATCTATGGCTAAATTCATGAGGTCGATTATATATTTTTCTCAATGTATTCAGGAGAGTGTTTGGGGATTTGTAAAACCTGAAAGCAGGTAAGAATCAAATATTCGCTTTGTTACTCTCTAAACTCTCTGACCTTGGACAGGCTTCTTTGTGGCTGGGCATATGTCCTGGGAGATTATCTTTTAAAGGTGTATTTCTAGACAAGCATGCGAATCCTGTGGAGAGAGGAAAAACTAATTATAGACTGCTCAGGTTCTTCTCAGAAAGCTATGTTCAATTTTGAACTCCATCATACACAAGAACATGAAAGAACATGGAAAGAATCCTGGAGAGAGAAACCAGAATTATTAAAGAGCTGAAAGATACGGCTTTTGGGAGAAAAATACAGTTGTATGAAATCAGTGGATTTTAGCTTAAAGACGAAAGATTAAGGCACTAATATATCTGTGCCCCTGATATCATCTCCATATTTGTATCTCATATTAGCTGTTATTCATTCATTCATTCATTCATTCATTCAACCGATTCTTATTGTGCATCTACGCTGTGCCAGGTATTGTTCTAGAAGCAGAGGATATGTCAGCGAACAAAGCCAAATTCTTAACTCATGAAGCATATATTCTAAGCTACTGCTTAAAATCAGGTGGTAATAAAAGTGAAGAAAAATGATAAAGCTAGGTAAAAGGAAAGAGGGATAGAGAGGGTGTGTTATTTTATTTAGGATTGCCAGGGATGAGTTCTCTGCTCAGTTGACATCTGAAAGAGCCCTGACTTGGGCAACAAAGTGCAAAAGCCCGGAGACAGCTTCATGCTCAGCATTTTCAAAGACAGTGAGCAAGGAGGGAGGGGAAGGGTAGCATATGAGGTCAGATTTAGCTGCAGAGGTCAGAGCGTATGTAGTCTTGACCTCGAATTTTATTCTAAATGTGTTTGGAATATCATTGGAAGGTTGACAGCAGAATAATATTATTTAATTTACATTTTAAAAGAAATACTCTGGCTGCCATGGAGGTTAGAATGTATGGGGCAAGATTAGAAGGTAGGAGGCCGATTAGAAAATTATGGCAGGGGATCCCTGGGTGGCGCAGCGGTTTAGTGCCTGCCTTTGGCCCAGGGCGCGATCCTGGAGACCCGGGATCGAATCCCACGTCGGGCTCCCGGTGCATGGAGCCTGCTTCTCCCTCTGCCTGTGTCTCTGCCTCTCTCTCTCTCTCTGTGACTATCATACATAAAAAAAAAAAAAAGAAAAGAAACTTCCTCTTGTGGGTTTCTTATAAAAAAAAAAGA
Source organism: Nyctereutes procyonoides (assembly GCF_905146905.1). Lineage (NCBI taxonomy): Eukaryota > Metazoa > Chordata > Mammalia > Carnivora > Canidae > Nyctereutes > Nyctereutes procyonoides. Next base: position 25,339,176 of record NW_026575142.1, on the reverse strand, counting down.
AAGAAATTCATGGCAGTTGTCTAGGACAGAGATGAGGTGGTTGAGACTAGGATGTTGGTGATATAGATGGATAGCAGTGGTCAGATACAGGTTGTAATTTGAAAACAGAATAGGCTTCTGGAATATTGGTGTGGATATGGAAGAAAGACATTTTTGGCTTGAGCAACTGAATATATAATACTCTCTCCTAAGAGGGGTTACCCTGGGGCAAGCTCAGTTTTCATGTGGAGAATGGGACTCAAAAATATGTTATGCTCTAGACTTCTAGAAGATAAAATGGAATGGCTGGTGGCTCAATGGTTGAGCATCTACCTTCTGCTCAGGTCGTGATCCTGGGATCCCACGTTGGGCTCCCCACGAAGAGCCTGCTACTCCCTCTGCGTATGTCTCTGCCTCTCTCTCTCTGTTTCTCTCATGAATTAATAAATAAAATCTAAAAAAAAAAGAAGATTAAAGACTTCTAGAAGATAACCAAGTGAAGATGTCACATAGGCAATATGATATCGGAGTCTGGAAGTAGGGGCAGTGAGGAAGTGCAAATGTAAATTTGGGATCATTAACATGGATTTAAAGATAAGAGGCTGAATGAGATTCCAAGGAAGGGAGTGTAGATAAGGAGGAGCTCTGACAACCAAGCCCTGAAGTCTGCCAATATCTAGAAGTCAGGACGACGAGAGCCAGTAGAGGAAGCTGCCATCTGAAGAACACTCCTGGCTGAAAATAAGCCTCTTTATTGGAGACAGTTCTTCAAGTAGCTCTCACATTTCTGCACATCTTGTAAGCAGAGAAACGACCGCCTTTGTTCTAGATTCTCTTTTCAAGGAGGTTTGTAAAGTGAACAGTCTTTGAAGGTAGAGATATGGTCTGTCTGTAGGGCTAAGAACAAATTACTTACAGTTTTACAAGACAGAGATCATGTCACCTTCCAGAACAGGAGCAGCATCCTTATTGCCCATTATAAGGGATTCAGTTATCCTAAACCCGGGGCTCCTTTCTTCTAACACAGGACATCACATACGCAGGTGCCACCTCTTCCCCTTTGTGTCACCTTGTGGGAGTAGACCTTGGGGAACTGGTGGAAGAAAATGCTGTCCCTCTGGTGCCTGCTATTGCTGTAAATTACAGAATCCTTTATCTCTGACTTAGGCTCCTCCTGTATCTATCAGCATCCATGAATCTGTGATGAGCTAACTTGTTAGCCTGCAAGGAAAATCTCAAGCCCTTCACAGTTCTTGACAACTTTCTGCTTGAAATTCACTTTTTTCTATAGGCTGAACATGCAACTGTCAAGTGCCATTTTGGAAGATAAGATCTTACACCGCCACAAGACTGCCTAACGTCCCTGAAGTACCCTGGACTGACCAGTGTGGCTGTGGTCACCAAGTTGTCTGTCTGTCAACTGACCTCTCTGGCAAAACACTGTCAGGTGCTTCGGATGAGCTGGGATCAAGGATGGCTGGCTGCACAACTCTGGATGTGACCACTTCCTAGAAACTTCTAAGGTTCTAGCTGCCACTGAAAATCTCTTCTTCCTGGGAATACAATCAGACTACCTCTCCCAGCCTGTCTTGCAGATGAAAGAATTACAAAGACTAGCTCTTGCCAACAGAATATGAGTGGGAGCTGTATACGCCAGGTCAGGACCATCTTCTTGTCCCTCTGCCAACTGGGTGCAGGCATCAGCAGCTAGGTCCTAGAGGAATTCCAGATGCTCAATTTGCCCCGTGTTTAAATTGAGGGCCCTGGACCATAGCACGTATAGACCTCCCTCCCAGTTCTTAAAATCATAATTGCCTGCTTTATTTATTCTGTCTCCAATTGCAGCCCCTCGATGTCCATGACCTCCCCTACGTGCCATAAATGCTGCACGGAGGCCCCTGCCTTCACCTCATTCCTCTCACTGGCTACCTCAGCTCACCGCCAGTTCTCCGAGGAGACCCACAGGAGGACGTCGTGGTCTCTCCAGGCCTCTTCCTGCAGACTTTCTCCAGGACAACCCTTCTTATCCTGCTTTTAATTGCCTAATACTTGCTTCTTTTGCCCATGAGGCTGGGAGCTCCTTTAAGGCACTTGCTTATTCAACCAGTATTTATTGAATTCTTACTACCTATTAGGCAGGGACTGTGTCTTAATTGTCTTCATAATCCCAGCCAACAGCATAAGCCTGGTGCTTTGCAGGTAGTCAGTTAATATTCATGAAGTAAACGGATGAGTTTTATGTCCTTATTGTCTAGAAGTTCACCTCCTACAAGCAGGCACTCCATAGATATTGAATAAATCGATAAGTGAATCAATGAATGTTTCTGGAAACTACATAATGCAGTTAGAAGAAGGAGAAGGTGTCCCTTGCTTGGGTCATGAGGACAGCTGAGGAAAAGCTTAAAAGGCAGGGAGAAAAAAATACTTAAGAGGAAATATCAAGCAAAACAATGCTACAAGAAAGCGTCCATCCACTCTTTTCACCTTGGCACCACTCTGAAAATTTGTGACAGACTGCAAGGTATAGAGAAAACATTCTTGCTTGCTGAAGATGTGGTGCCTGGTACCTCCTCCTGCAAAGTACCCATCCTCTGTACCCCTGTGAAGGGAGGTACACCAGGTTGGAGGGAACATGATGCATCAGGAGCAGATCGATCGTCAGGGGGAACTGGCAGCTATGGAGAGGTACAAGAAGGAAGAGGCCCAAGGCAGAAGAAAGCTATAATGAGCAGATGAGGTGGTGAATCGAGAGTATCATAGTCAAAGTAGCAGAGAAGGGACCCTGAGCCACATGAACAGGGCACCAGAGTCAAGTTGGCAAACTCACTCTGTCAAGAAGAAAGGAGCATGGTCCAGGCTACAGATCCCAAATGCCCTTCCAGATTGAATCTCTCTGAGGCCTGGCTCTTCCTGGGTCTCCCAGAATCCTGTCTGTTTTAGGGCAATGTGTATCCTTATAACCAGTTCCTATTACTTGCAGGAAGTCAAGGGAGTCTATATTCTTTAAAATCACGAGGTCCTATCATACCACGTACATTTTTATAAAGGCTGGTCAGACTCACAGATAGAATTATACTGTCCTGATTGCTCACGCCCCCAGCCTGGGAACTCTGACTCCCTCCAGGAGTCTGACCTTCTTCAAAGGGTCTGAGTTGGGGCGTCGGTGGACTAACACAGCTCAGGGAAGCCCTCCTGCACTCTGTCCTTCAACGAGGCTTTGCTTCTGAGATTTAGCAACGGGCTGTCTTCAGCAGAGCCCTGGCTTCAGGAAGCCATGTGAACCCATCTGACTCACTGTAATTGGCTTGGATCTCTCCTGACATAGCCACTCATCAACATCAGAGAATGTTAGCTGGCGAGCCGCAGGGCACCTCAAAACACTCCTGAGTATCAGAACTGGCTGGTATCCAATTCAAACCCTGGGGAACTAGTGAAGACTGCTGGTTTGGGGGATGGTCTTGCTGTTACCAGCTTTATTTCAAGTACCAATAACAAGTCTACCTCTAGTTGTCTTTCTTTCTTTTCTTTTCTTTTCCCTTTCTTTTTTTTTTTTTTTACTAGTTGTCTCTCTAAGAAAATGTTTCATAGTGAGTAGCTAAAAGAAAAGAATGGAAATGAATGCTTTGTCTTAGGCTCTGGCCCTGATGTGGCTGTGTGTGTGCTATACTGCAGGGGAGGTCGTTTGCAGCATCCTGTGGCTGACTTACGGATGTGTAGGATTTGGGAAGTATGGATACCTTTGTAGCCACTTCAAATATGACACCTCCATACTTTAAGACTTTCCAAAAAATTCTTTTAAAGAAGATATGGGCCAGTCTCCTGTCATCCAAGTGAATAATGCTCACAATGTATTAAGTGCTAGAGAAAGTTTTTGTGGCCTAGGCCCTACATTCTAGTCTGGAGTTCACTTTATCTATTGTGGTAACATATACATAACATAAAATTTATCACTGTAACTGTTTTTAAGTGTAAACTGTTGGCATTAAGTATATCACTTCGTTGTGTGACTTTCACCACTGTCCTCCAGAATTTTTATCACCCTAAACTGAAACTTTGTACCCATTAAACAATAACTTCCTGTGTCCCTGGCCCCTGCCAACCACCACTCATTCTTTCTATCTCTATGAATTTGACTATTCGAGGTAACTTGCCATAAATAGAATTATACCATAAAGCCTTTTATGTATAGCTTACTTCATTTAGCATAATGTTTATGAGGCTCACCCACATGCTTTAGAATTTCATTTTTCTTTCAGAAATAATATTCCATTGTGTGGATAAAGCACATTTTGTTTGCTCAACTGCTCATGGCCATTTGAGTTGTTTGTACCTTTTGGCTATTGTGAATAATGATGCTGTGTGGACATGGATTTGAGTCTGGAGCTCCCTTTTTGAAGTCTTCATGATGCTCATGATGGGAGGAAGTTGGGTAAAGTGGGAAGAACTTGCATTTTGTATGTAGTGAGACCTGGGTTCAAATAGTAGCCCCACTGTATTGTTGAGGATAACATTGATCTCTGAGCACTTCCTAGTCTAAGAGATGGTGATAATATCCACTTTTCAAGATTATGGTGAAGATTAATTATATCATTCTGGGGTGAATCTAGTTGTGAAAGGCCTAAAGATTATATGATTTGGGGTGCCCCCTTTAAGAAAAGGAATGCAGGGGCACTCCTGGGTGGCTCAGTTGGTTAAGGGTCCAACTCTTGATTCTGGCTCAGGTCATGAGATTGAGCCCCACATCAGGCTCTGTGCTCAGTGGGGAGTCAGCTTGAGATTCTCTCTCTCCCTCGTCCTCCCCTTCCCCTCACTCACATGTATGTGCTCTTTCTCTCTCTCTCTCAAATAAATAAATAACTCTTAGAAAAAAAAAGAAAAGGAATGCAGATTTCGAAATAAATTAGACATGAAAGTGTCTATTTAGTTAAAATGAGAAGGAAAGAAAAAAAAAACAGGACAAACTATGGAAGACTTGGAAATTCTAGTCCCATTCTTCTTGATATCTCCTTAGGCAGTTCACAGGAAATGCTTCCTGATGGTTATCTGGCTTCCCGTCCTCATTTGGAGCTGCCTGCAGCCCTCAGCTACTCCCAGACACCTGCACAAGGTGGGAAGTGGGCTGAGCCTTCATCCCTTTCGTGGCCAACTCCACCCTGATTTCACTCAGGGTTCATGTTTACTGTAGTTACTGTTACATTGAGCTCTTCCCATTTGCCAGGCACTGTTAAACATTTGGCATTATTTCATTGTCTTATTTCATTCTCCTAATACTCCTATGAGTAGGAACTGTTTTATTTCCATTTACCAGGTGAGGAGACTGAGGAGACTGAGGGCACTGACACTGTACACTGCCCAGTGTCACAGAGCTAGCTGCTCAGGCAGCAGAGCCTTGGAGACGGAATGCTCCCTCCAACTTCAGCTTAGCATCCCCAGGCAAACTGCCTCCCGATAGATAAAAGATGTTCATAGAATCATCAAGCAGCTGTCAGCAAGTAGTGAAATTCTCCAAGGAGCTTTAGACATGTCTGCCTCTCAATCTCTAGACTCTGTGTTCCAGCTCTAGCTCTGTATCCAGCTGTCTTCCTTTCGGTTTATTTTGTTGTTCATCTTGTGGATGATTCACTGCCAAAAATGAGACAGAAATGTGGTCCTGGATCACACAATCCTTTTTTATTCTTTCTCTGATTGAAGTCTGGTACAAATCACTTAAAAAACAAATGAAACAAAGCGTGTTGCCTGCCCCTTTGGGGGAAGGTGACACCGCTTGCAGGAGCCAAGCCTGGCATTGAGTCCAGGAGAGGGCGGTCACAGGCATGTCCTGTAGCCAGGAAATGATTCAGGATTAACTCAGGACTATATTTGGTCCTCCAGATACAGTCGCTCTCCACCCAACTTTGCAGTTAAAGGAAGGTAGTTCTTATGGGCCAAGTCCGATGTACATCTTGTCTGTTAGACCTGCCTGAGAGACTCATTCACTTCAGATTTGGGAAATTATTTTGAAGTCTAAAAGAACTGAGATCCTTCTGCATTTTAGTTTGTAGAAAAATCCCAAAGACAAGATTTTTCATAAAATATCGGTGAATATGAGTTTATCCTAACTGGACTCAAGAGCTCTCTTTGTGGCCCTATTTTCCTACCTATGAAGGGAATGGTACGCCACGCCAAGAAGTCCATGTGAGCACACAGACTGCAAAGTGATTTGCTCATTCACAGCTTGCAAAACTGCTAAGCATTTGTTTTTCTTTTCTTTTTAAAAGATAATTCAAATGGTCTGACCAGAGGTTAGGATTCCGTGGTTTTAAGCAGCTATTTTTCTCTGATGAGCACCATGTCTTACTTCTGGGGCTGCAATGGGCAGTGGCATTACTGGTAAAAATTGACTCTGATTCATTCATTCATTCATTCATTCACTCACTTACTCATTCAGCAAATATCTATTTAGATCCTACTGTGTTCCAAGCACTGTTCTGGAAATACAGCATTGATTAAAACTGACAAAGTCTCTCCCTTATGGAGCTTACGTTCCTGGGAGAGATGGACAATAAACCCACAAAGATGTCAAACAGTGATGCACGCTAAGAAAAATGAAGAATGGTAAGAGGTCAGAAAATGACTGAGGTGGGGCGGCCAGAGAAGTCTCTGGTAAGATGGCATTAGGCATCACCCTGGGGAAGTAAAGGAAGGAGACACATGGCTCTCCGAGGAAGATCAAGTATAAGATCCTGGGCAGCAGTACTTGGGAACAGACACGGTGGCTGGTGAGATTGGGTTGGACAAAGTTTGTGAGCATGAGGAGATAATAGGGGACAGACCAGAGGGGCAAAGGGCAGTGGGGAGCTTGTCACGTGAGCCTTGTAGGCCATGGGCGGGACTCTGGATTTGTATTCTAAGAAAGGAGGGAAGTTTTTATGGGGTTTTGTGGGACATGACATAGCTTATGTTTTGAGAGGTTCACTGTAAGCAGACAAGGATGGAAGCAGGGAGGCTACTTCAGTAGTTGAGGCCAGAGATGATGAAAGTGCAGACAAGGAATGTAGGGAGAAGTGATTAGATTCTGGACATACTTTCACGATAGACAGGATTTACAAATGGGATTCATGTAGGGAAGGAGAGAAATCAAGGGCTGAAGGAAGACATCAAGAATAATGGAGGTCTCTACTTGCTAACCCCACCATCATCAATAGGTTTCTCCATATGTCATAGAGATATCAGATAATGTCTGTTCCCAGTAAGAGTCACAGTCAGTTCTAGTTGGCTCTTATAACCTGTGGAGTCATGTGGAATCATAACTGTGCAGAAGGTGTTCTTTGGTAGAACAGGAAGGATCAGAACTATGCAAGCAAGTGTTCCATGGTGAGACTGTCTACACACTTGTATTGTTAACGTTCCTTCAACTGGTGAAGGTCCAATTAGCTGGCATCTCTGTTCTTTAATTCCCCACGTCTTGGCATTTGAGGAGCAAAAGAAAGCCTGGAAAATCCCCATGGTCCCACAGTCCTCTCTAGCTGCACAGGTAAACAATTGGGGTGAGTTTCAATAGGAAAAGAATCGACCCTGAGTTTTTAAAAATACATTCCTCGTGAGGCCACTGTAAGAAGGGCATATCTTAATTTTTAAAAAGTCTTGCAAAGTAGGGATCCCTGGGTGGCGCAGCGGTTTGGCGCTTGCCTTTGGCCCAGGGCGCGATCCTGGAGACCCGGGATCGGATCCCACATTGGGCTCCCGGTGCATGGAACCTGCTTCTCCCTCTGCCTATGTCTCTGCCTCTCTCTATCTCTCTGTGACTATCATACATAAATAAAAATTAAAAAAAAATTCTTGCAAAGTGAAAACATTTCAGACTTCTTTTGACCTTGAAGATGTAATTTATGTAGCTGCAACAGTAGAGAAGATTTTTATTTTCTAAAAAGCTGGGAGAAATGGTCACCAAGGATTATATTTAAGGATCTCCTTGAGGAGATCCATGGAGGATTTACTTTCACCTCCCATTTTATGGATTTTTCTGATTGTTGCTGATACCTACTCACTGAATCCTACCAGTAAGTTTATGCAAAGTCAAATAGGAAGAGGGATTGAGCATCATCAAATGCTCTAACCATTGACAAGACTAACCAATAAATCACTCTAGCAAGGTATTCAAAATGTCATTAACCTGGTAATGTCTCAAGAATTGGAAAAGGAAGGGCCCCTGAGTGTCTCAGTTGGTTAAGCAGCTGCCTTTGGTACAATTCCAGGGTTTTGAGATAGAGCCCCACATTGGACTTCCTGCTCAACTGAGAGTCTGCTTCTCCCTCTTCCTCCCCCCAACTTCTGCTCTCTCTCAGATAAATAAAATAAAATAATCTTTTAAAATAGGAACTGGAAAAAGGAGAAAGAACAAAAGCCTTTAGTAGTAATAATGGGACTTCATCAAGATAAAAAGCTTTTGCACAGCAAAGGAAACAGTCAACAAAACCAAAAGGCAACCCACAAAATGGGAGAAGATATCAGATAAAGGGCTAGTGTCCAAAATCTATAAAGAACTCAAATTCAACACCCAGAGAGCAAATAATCCAATCAAGAAGCGGGAAGAAGACATGGATGGACATTTCTCCAAAGAAGAAATACAAATGGCCAACAGATACATGGAAAACTGCTCAATATCACTGGTCATCAGGGAAATACAAATCAAAACCACAATGAGATACCACCTCACCCTAGTCAGAATGGCTAAAATTAACAAGTTAGAAAATAACAGGTGTTGATGAGGATGCAGAGAAAGGGGAACCCTCTTACACTATTGGTGGGAATGCAAGCTGGTGCAGCCACTCTGGAAAACAGTCTGGAGGTTCCTCAAAAAGTTGAAAATAAAACTACCCTGTGACCCAGAAATTGCACTACTGGGTATTTACCACAAAGATACAAATGTAGTGACCTGAGGGAGCACCTGCACTCCAATGTCCACACTAGCCAAACTATGGAAAGAGCCCAGATGTCCATTGACAGAAGAATGGATAAAGAAGATGTGATAGATAGATAGATATAAATATATAATGTATATTGTATAAATATGCACATATATAATATATACATATATACATATTTACATGATATACATATATAATATACATATACATATATACATATAATATACATAAATATACATATATAATATATATGTATATATGTATATTTATACAATATACATTATATATTATATACATTGTATATATGTATATATACATGTATATTATATATACAAATATATAATGTATAATGTATAAATAAATATATAAATATACATATATAAATATATATATGACTATTACTCAGCCATCAAAAAAATGAAATCTTCCCTTTGCAACGACATGGATGGAACTAAAGGATATTATGCTAAGGGAAATAAGTCAATCAGAGAAAGACAACTATCATGATCTCACTCATATATGGAATTTAAGAAACAAAACAGAGGATCATAGGGGAAGAGAGGAAAATATGAAACAAGATGAAATCAGAGAGGGAGATGAACCATAAGAGACTCTTAATCCTAGGAAACAAACTGAGAGCTGCTGGAGTTGTGGGGGGGATGGGGTAACTGAGTGATGGACATTAAGGAGGGCACGTGTCATAATGAGCACTGGGTGTTATACAAGACTGATGAATCACTGACCTCTACCTCTGAAAACAATAATACATTATATGTTAATTAATTGAATTTAAATAAAAAAAATTTTTAAAGGCTTTTTTTTTTTTAATTCATGAGAGACACAGGCAGAGGGAGAAGCAGGCTCCATGCAGGGAGCCTGAAGCGGGACTCAATTCTGGGACTCCAGGATCACGCCCTGGGCCGAAGACAGGTTCTAACTCCTGAACCACCCAGGGATCCCCCTAAAAGCTTTAAAAGCAAATTTAGCTGGCATGTGAATTAAAGACGGTATGTTGGATTTTTACACAGCAGAAGCAATGAATCTATATATTGCTGGGCATGATGACTTTCAGACAAAATGTGTCTCCAGTGAGCTGTCAGGCGTGAGGGACTTTGAGGAAGAGTGAAAACCTACGCCTGTCCTGCAACCTGTTGTCTCAAAATTACTCTGCGTGAAGCTGTGCTGGCAGATAGTCCCTTCCCTGGTCAGACAGCCGAGGAGAGTATACCAGGGTCTTTACTGATGTCTAGGGTAGCAGAGGGCTCAACAGTAGTTTCAAACATTTTTTTAAGTAGTGAATAATTTTCTTCTCATCAAGGAGTTCAAAGTTTTAAAGTACCAACCGAAACACATATAATGAAAGTTTTTTGATAGAAGAAAATTTGTGTTAGTTGCAAATATTTTGAGAGAGTTTTTGGTTTTTGGCAAATATTTCTATACATTGATAAAATTATGACATCTTGAGCATTAATAGAGTAACGCCCCAAAGCATGGAAAAGGCCATTGTTGGCCCTGGTCTCAGTCCAGACCTTGGTGGATTACTGGATATTTGTTGCACAGAGTAAATTAATTTTGAAATGGCTTAGGGTCTAAACTTTAGGCAGTCAAGGATTAGGAAGACAGGATTTAAATGTTACCCAATAGAATGATGTATTTTTTTTGTGCGTCACTGCAGGAAGAGCACTGAATAAAGTATGGACTTCAGATCACAATAATGTATTAATATTATCTTCCAAAATCTGTTCTGAAGAGAGCTGTTAATGCTTGCCTTGATGGTGAAATGTTCCTATGGTTTAGTTAATACGAGGATCAAATCTCCCGTATCAGAAATCACAATGCTCATTAACCTATTAAACACTTTAAGGTGCCCCACAGTGAAGAAAATTGCTTACCTTTGTTTAACAATTTATAAAACCAATTAAACAAAAAAATGATTTGCTTAGGGAAAGTTTTTTTCTTCATGTACTTATTAGCATTCCTAGATCCATTTCCACTAATAGTTTCAGAAGTGCTAGAAGAAAGAATGGCGATATTCAAAGTTTTTTGAAATTTTACCTAGGCTGCTGTCAGGGAGACCCAGAATCAAACTTAAAAATTGTAGCCAGATTTCCAGAGAAAATCCGGGTGTGAATTTGCTTCCTGCTGCATTTTGAATGCATCATCTAATTTAAAGACCTTTCAAGATGGGTTTTCCTGGAGAAAATTCTCTTTCTCAGGGGAGTCCAAAGAGCAAGTCCATTTAGATGATAGTTCAGGTAAAGAACATGGGGTTAGTGACAACTCATAAATCTCTAAACTCAGACCCAGGCCTTGACCTTGGTAATTTAAAGTATTCTTTGTACCGAACGACCTAGTCTGGTTTCCCTTGTGAAACACTGCACGTTACTTCTCTATGACACAGAGGACCCCCACTATGGCTTGTATCCAACCTTTGCAGATTTCTTGTTCGTACAGCATTCCATCCTCAAGCTCTCGTCTACGTACCCATCAGCCTGTCTTGAGTGCAGAAGGTCTAGAAGAGTAGTTCCCTTTAAGACAACAGCATTTTCTTCTTTGGGTAGAAAGCATTGCTTTAGGTGAGAAAGTATGCAACATTTTGTTCCAAATTTGCTGTCCTTCCAACTATCTCAGACCCTTAAGATATGGGGCTTCAGGTGAGGTGGGAATGATCTGCTTGAATCTGGTTGTCCTTCCTTGACACCATTATTCTCCTAGGAAACCTCACTTCTTACAGTGGTCAGTTTTATGTCATTCTGTAGCAATAAAAATGTTCTGGGGCAGCCCCGGTGGCCCAGCAGTTTAGCGCCACCTTCAGCCTGGGGTGTGATCCTGGAGCCTGCTTCTCCCTCTGCCTGTGTCTCTGCCTCTCCCTCTCTCTCTCTGTGTGTCTGTCATGAATAAATAAAATAAAATAAAAAAATTTTAAAAATGTTCTTCCATTGGGATGAGAATCTACACAAACATATAAGAAGTGAATAATTTGTCTACCCTGTGGAGTGTCAACATAGCAAAGGAAGAGTCACTATAACTCGGTCTGCTTGATTTTCCAAGAAAAGGGTAAAATGTGATATAGTGCTTTTAAAACATGGAAACCAGTGACAGATTTTTTTAACACGTGAAGACACGTTTCAAAGCTATATTTGCAGGTATTTTTTTTCTTGTTCTCAGATAAACAAGCTGGATTGTTCCTTTGAACTGCATGCAGATAGTAGGATGGTTCTCAGAAATCAGTCTCACAATCTAAAAACCAAGAAATACTGAGGTATAAGAGAATGTTTAGTGACTTCATTGGCTTCACCCAGCTTTGTAGTGAGACAAAACTAGACAAGTTTCCTCTATGATATAGCACCATATTAGTTTTGAAAAAAATTATTTAGCCTGTTACATGGAACACGGAAAACATAATTACCACGGTCTTGATACTAATCCTAAAACAATAATAGCAAACGATGGCCCTTACAATGTGCCAGGCACTGTTCTAAATCTTGTTTCAAGGTACTCTGAGGTAAGGTACTGATGTTCTCCCATTTTAAAAAAACTAATTTAATTTAATTTGATATTTTAGAACAGTTTAGATTGATTAGTTCAGAGGGTTCCCATATGCCTCACACCCAGGCATTCTCTATCAGTAACATCTTAAATTATTATGGATGCATTTGTTACAATAATAAACCCATATTAATACATTATTATTATCTGAAGTCCATATTTTATTCAGATTTACTGAAGGTTTACTTAATGTCCTCTTTCTGTTCAAGAACCGCATACAGGAAACCACATCAAACCTGTTGTTATATCTCCTTAGGCTCTTGAGTTCTCCCCATTATATGAAAGAAAAAAAAATGTGGCACAGTGAGAGGTAAAATACCTGGCCTGTGGTCTCATAGTTACTAAGTGGAAAAGTTGGCCTCAAACCCGGGCAGTCTGATTCCAGTCATGGGATTAACCCTTGTACTGAATTATTGTTACCCTAATAGGATTATTTCAACTTGAATTACTTAGTTATGTGTCTGGTCAGGCAGCAGAGGGGTAAGCATACCTGACCCAGGTCCTAGCTAGTTAGTGACTGGCCACAGTTGCATGGACAGTTTTCAACAGGAGAGCAATAGTCCCCGATTCTCAGAGCCTTGAGTAGATCCTAGAGGAAACCAGGTAGCTGGAAACAATAGGAATTTATTTCCTCACAGATTTCACAGGGAACCAGAAATCTGATATCAAGGTGTTGGTAGGGTTGACTTCTGGAGGCTTTGTGGGAGAATCCATTCCACGATTCTCTCCTAGCTTGTGGTAGCTGACAGCACTCCTTGGCCTTCCTTGAGTTAGTGACTCACCGCTCCCACACCTCCTCTGCACGCAGCTTTCTCCTCTGTGTTCTCCTCTGTCTGTATCATCCCCTCTTCTTGTAAGGACACTTGTCATTGATTTAGGGCCCACCAGAATTCGTCCAGGATGATCTCATCCCAAGATCCTTAACTTCTCTGCAAAAGCTCTTTCCAAATAAGATCACATTCACAGATTCTAAGTAGACCCATCTTCTGGGGCAGCCACCATTTAACGCACTACAGGGGCTGGGAAGGCACGCAGGGTTGTGAGCATTACAAAATTACATATGATACCTGACACATGGTAGGCATACTTTAAAAGTAATAGCCATTTTTATTATTCTTTTGTATAACATGAGGCCCCCCGACATGCAAGTGTTAAATTGGGTAAAAGTCTCAGCTGAAATAAATGCATTCATCTGTGTCTGGTTTACAACCATTACTGACCTTAACAATTGCTTGACATCATGGTTGTCTTAGTTTCTAACACTTGGTCCTGCCAGGAACTTCACAAGACTGTGTGAGTTCAGCTTTCTTTCTTTCCTAGGGGGGAGGGTGGAGGGGGCACCCTCAATCAACACTTTTAGCTAATGACTCTTGTCAGAAACACAAAAAGACTTTAGGCTTACAAATAATTTCCTCATCAAGAGAATTATGAGCCAGAATCTTGATGAATAAATTTCCTGTCCATTGCCCATGCTGATAGACATACAGCAGAAAAAAACAGCTGGGCAGCCTCAGCTGTTTCTCTGCCCTTTGGTTACCCTCTGTGGTCACTGGATGTGGCCGCCCCATTCTGATCTGGATCTTTATCTCAGGGATGGAGTTAAGGCTCACTGCTGAGTTTTCAACACCCATCCCACTTCTCCCCCTCTGCTCTGCATTTCTGTTCCACCCACTCCCCACACTGTCTCCTGCGGTCACTTCCTGGCGGCCACAACCCTCTGAGCTGGCTTCAGGAAAATTCCTTCTGCATTTGTCAGAAAGCCGTAGAGTCTCAGAACATTAGGACAGAAAGGACCTTTAGTGAGTCAAGTCCAATCTCCCTCTATCGTCTCTCCAACCCTGTCTTCATACAATCGACCAATAGATACGCACCAAACATCTGCTCTGGGTGACATGACGTTAGGTGCTAGTTACAGTGGTGGGCAAGCTCCGTGGACACCTTCCCAGCATGACAGTGGCGTCACCTTCACACTGCATGAATAGGGGTCTGTATAATCTCTGATAGTTTATGTTTTACTTAGAAATAATCCTTCAATATACGTGTTCTTAACTGAGGTCTCCCTGCTAACAGAAGTTAAGGGGGGAGGATCTGCAACCTTAAAATGGGAAAAAAATTTGCACTATTCCCAGATTAAAATTAAACATTTCCTTCCATTACAAATGTAGACAACAAACTACTGTCATATTGGTAGTACCCGTTAACTCTCAGCAAGAGAAATCACACATATTTTTCATATCACTTTATAGTGGTAGCAGATATGCAAAATGATGTCAAAATGATTATTGTGTCAAAATCATAGTAGCCCTTAGACCTGCTTCTGGGCCTTGGCATGTAAGGTTTTAAAAAAGAGGTGCATGTGTTACTATACCATAAATTTATTTTTTGGTATTTTAATAACCATGTTTCAATATAATTGGCTTTCTTTCTAATTATATATATTTTAGCTTAGGAATTTAAAAATATTTTTTTCTGCAAAGGGATCCTTGGGCTTCATTAAACTGCCAAAGGGGTCCCTGCCATACAGAAAAAGTTCAGAACCCCTAAGTGAGGAAAGGCACTAGCTGTGCAGGTTGAAGACTGTTTTTCTAGGCCTTCCAAAATCCACTAAAATTTTCTTCAACCTTTTATCCCTGAAATGAGATTGAAACATCAGATATAGAGATGTAGACCACATAATTGTTCCTGGGTCATCCAACTAAATGTGCAAGTTGGCCCTGTGGAAGGTGAAATGAGCATGATCCGGGGTTTCTACACTAAGGTCTAGTGTTTGGAAGTTATGTTTTGACTACCATTGATGTTCTTTAGGCCAGTACTTCCAGAGCTCTCTGAATCCCAAAGTTAAGAAAGACTCTGATTTTGGAGGAAGGTTAGAAAGGAGTCCCAACTATGATTCTAGAGTTAAAAATAAAAAGTTCTTAAAGAAAGTTTTATGTAAATGATTAAAGTACTGAGTTATGCATAGGTCATAAATCCAACTTTTATTCAATCCATAGTTTTTTTTACACACTCATTGTAGGTTTGATATCAGTAAACTACCTGTAGTGATTCACAGTTGAATTTCCATATACCAGTTGATGAATTAACATTTTATTTTATTTTATTTTATTTTATTTTATTTTATTTTATTTATTTGAGAGAGAGAGAGAGAGAGCGTACGCACACAAGTACAGGGAGGGGCAAAGGGAGAGAGAGAGAATATCAAACAGACTCTCTACTGAGCTCAGAGCCCGGCATAGGGCTTGATCTTATGACCCTGAGATTGTGACCTAAGCCAAAACCAGAGTTGGTCACTTAATGGAGAAAGCCACTCTGGCATGCCATGATGAATTAACATTTTAAATTCAAGCTATTGAACATTGCTCCTTCCATGTGGCCCATATTTCTGTTTGGGAGTAGAGCCATCTTTGTTTATTGAAGTTAGGCAAATTGAGTATTTTATTAAATAAATTTGGTTCATTTTGCTTTTTTCAAATAATTGTATAGGAAGAAAAACTGTTGGTAATTATAAAAAGAAGAAATATAAGATTGGAAGCCATTAGGTTGGAAACAGCACACGTTTAGCCTCACCTGGGTGCTCACTGAACTCTGAATTTACTTATGAAAGAAAAGAGCAAAATGAAAACAACAACAACACACTAGAAGCATAGCACTGAAGACCATGTAAAGTGAAGATGGAATTGGGGGTATAAAGCTTCTTAACTCTCTGGGAACAGGCTCTCCTTCCCCCCATCTCAAGAAAGTATTGGATTAGCTTTTGTGCCCTCAACTTCCATGCATGTTTTCTTTCTTTCTTTCTTTCTTTCTTTCTTTCTTTCTTTCTTTCTTTCTTTCTTTCTTTCTTTCCCTTCCTTCCTTCCTTTCTTCTTTCTTTCTTTCTTTCTTTCAAGATTTTACTTGTTTATTTGAGAGAGATAGCACTAGAGAGAGAGTGCAAGCACAAGTTGGGGGCAGAGAGACAGAGGGAGAAGCAGGCTCCTCACTGAGCAGGGAGCTCAATCCATGCATGTTTTCATGGAAATAAGACTATCTGCTTTTGGACAAGCAACTTAAAAAATCTATACTTTACTTATCCAGTTCCCTCCCACACTCCCCTGACAAACAACAGCAATAATTTCATGTCAATGATATGATTTCCACCACCCCCTAAAACCTGCCCACCCCCATGCCAGGCTTCTCAGTTGAAAAGTAGATGATTAAAGAGCTCTTTCATCTACTCTAAGTGGTCTTTAACTGCTCTTTCCTCTCCCAGCCCTTTTTCCATCACTCACATATTGCACACTGGCTAAAACACTACTTTTAGAAGTCAACCATCTTTGGTGATACCCCATAACTATAGGATAAAATCCCCAAACCTTGACCCAGTGTTCAAAGCCTTCCATAACTTTGCCTCAATCTATTGTTATAATTTATACTATGTGACTCTCCTATGAAAACTACTGTTTCTGAAAAACAGGTTTTCCCCAATTTCTCAAAAATCCATTTTTACCAGTTTCTGCTGACATCCTTATCCTTGTTGGAAATACCCACACCCACCCACCGTGTCTGCTTTGATTATGCATATTCTGTGCATCCTTAACTGCCAAACTCAAGTCCAATCTCTTTCCTGATACCTTGGCCACCATGTCTGTCCTCCACAAATTTTCATAGTCCTGAATATATTACTCATTTAGGATGTATTAGGAACTATGTTGAAGTGGAGACATTTATCTTTTAAGTTAATTGTATTTTAATCTCCTTTAAATGAGAACTAGCACAATTTCAAACACACAGTAGGCATTCAATAAACCCTGGTTTTGTCATTTACTGGTTTTTTGGGCCCACAACTTGACTTACCTACCTCTTAGTCTTCTCATTTGTAAAATAAGAATAATCGCTACTATGCAAGGTTGCTGTTAATATATATCAAGAGTCTTGCAAAATGGATAATATAATGAGGCATCCCCACCCTAAAATAGATTATCATCTAATTGGAGAAATAGATATAAATTAAAAGAGACAAATCGATGTAAGCAAAGAATAGTAACAAGGGGTTGGGAGACTTAGTCCCCGTCCCCATTCGCCCTCTCAGCAAATTAGTGACTTTTCCATTCATTCTTTTCCTAAGTCTCAATTTCCTCGTGCCTAAATTCAGGGGAGGAGGTGTGCGTGGAGTAGAAAATCCCCAATATCTTTTCCCACAGCAATTTACAGTGATTCCAGACACAGAAAATAAAAACAGAGCATAGAGCTGTAATTCTGAATTTTGAGCAGTATAAGGAGTGGAGAGGATTTATTCAAGGACATTGTTTTCGAAGATGAAATTTGAGACAACTCTTAAGGAAATTGGAGGACGTAAACTTATTGGAAGAGAGTGGCGCATGGACAAGAAGCATGAGCCAGATTAATACCACAAGCAAAATTTTGGAGTAGTTGTATAGAAAAGCATAAGACTCCTGGCTGGATCTGTTCCTGGACTTGGATACAGTTGGACATTAATGGGAAGACCCTTTGTTGCATGCCTTGAACACTAGACTGCAGAATTCAGCTTTGAATTCCTTGGCAATAGGAATCTGCTGCAAATTCTGAGCAGAGAACGACAAGAGGATAATAGCATTTAGGAAATAACATAATGGCAGCATAATATTACCGTTGATGTAATATTGAGACACTGGAAGCAGGGAGATGCAAAAGGGAACACTTCTATTGGGGCCAGATTTATATTGAGATTCATCATCCCCTGAGATTTAGCAATCTAGGTGTGAGGTGATAGGATCCTTGGCTAAGAGGGGATAATAGAGTATTTTGTTGATCAAAATATTCATTTTGTACATTCATGACCGCTGATGTGAAGCTTGGCCCCATGACTTGCAGTGGCCCCAATTTAATGAATATCATATCTCTTCCTACTGAACTGTGAGGAAGCCGTGTGGCCTTTGGCCAATGAAATATGAGTGGAAGTGATACATGGTACTTCCAAGCAGAAGCTTTAAGAGTTACTGTGAGGTCACTATGTTTTCTTTTCCCTCTGCTGTGAAACTAGAAACTAGTAGTATTCCTCAAAGGAGCTGCTTCATAAGCCTAGAGCCTGGAGTGAAAAGGGAGTAGAGTAGAGCCGCTATTCACCCAGAGCCAACATTTAACATATGTAAGAAATAAACACTGTCAATGGAACCCACGGAGATTTTGGAGTTATTTGTTACTGCAGCTTATTTTAGCCTTAGCTGACTGATACAGCTGATAACTGTGAGAGAAGATTCTATTGAAGAGAACAAAGAGGGAAAAGGGAGTTGCTAACTTAATGAAGAAGAGGAGAGCAGTACTTCATGAGCTCAGGGCATTAGGACGTTACCTCAGCCGTGATGAGGAACTTATTAAAGGTTTAAAGGTAGGTGAGAAGCACAGGGATATTAATCCTGTTCTTGACATTCTGAATTAGAGCTGACATTAGGACATCCAAAGGGAGACTCCTTAAGTATCAGGCCTGGCCAGACTTTCTTCTCACTCCTCATTTTTCTAACTTGACCCTAGTATGGGGAGGGTGGCGCTAGATCCAATAGAAGGTTGCATTTCTGGGGCTCCCAAACCAGATCATTGAGTATGTTAATGTTAATGTCATAGGAACTTAGTTTTTACTCCACATGCAATGGGAATCTGTTGAGTTAAAGGCAGTTAGTAGAAATGACCAATGGGCTTAGAGTAGTGATTTAGGTGCTCTGGAGGTGGGAGAAAAGGGTTGGTGAACCTGGGCTAGAGGTGAAGAGGATCTGATGTAGTGCAGGGCAATAGGGATGAAAAGGGACGGACATTTTAGAGGTCAAATTCACATGACTAATTATATAGACTTCCTACGATTTGAGATCACGCTTGTGATCTATAATCAGCGATCTTCCAAAAAGGAATCCAGAAATTAATCTCTGGTCTCACGATCAACCCACCACAGATAGACCCTGCCTTATCTTCCTTCTAAATGCCAAACCCATTTATCGATCATAATGAGGATGATGATGATGATGATGGTAATGTTATTTAGCACATGTGTGTGCCTGGCACTGTGCTAAGCATTTTATATGATTTTTTTTTCATTTAATCCTAACTATGAATGAGCCGTTTGTTAATTTAATTTCTCAGAGCTCCAGACCCAGCCATCTCTACCCAGCTCTCTGGTGCTGAAGCTGGGAGTCCACAAACCCCATCTCTGCTTTGGCAGCTACTTGACATCAGGCTCTGCCAGCAGGCCAATAGTGGGAAGCCGTGAGGTTGGGGGCGGGATGAGGACCTGCAGCTTCTTGCTGCTTCCCCCACACCCTGGCAGTGGCACTCATTCCAGGAGCATAGTCGAATCCAGTTTGCTCTTTCTGCAGTGTGCAGAACCAGCCTCATCACGCCCCCACAGACCCCCAGTGCCAGCCCAGCAGGGCCCCTGCTCAGGCGGCTGAGTCTCAGCCCTGTGGGAGCCTTCCTTGTCTGAGTTTTAATAATTCCAGTTCTTCCTTTTTTTCTCCCAGTCGAAGGGTGGTAGCTACTTCCCACATTTTCTACCTCAGGGATACCTTCGATGTATCTTTCCACCCTTTCTGTTGCCTAGTTGACAGCCTTGTACCCAGCCAATAATTCTTCCTTTCGTTCCTTCTGTTGAGATAACTGGTATCATTTCTGTCCCCTGCTGGGGCCCTGACTGGTACGGAGAAGCAAACACTGTTCCTTCCCTTTTGTGAATAACGTAAGTGTTAAGAGGGATTAGGCAACTTGCCCAAAGTCGAGCTGACAGTGATTGGAGTCACGCTCAGAGCCGGAGCCCTTTCTGACTCCCTGGTCCTGGCAGCTCTCACGTCTGATTTGGTTTGGGTCTCCTTACCTTGCTCCCTTCCATGGCCTTCTCCCCTTCACGCCTCAGGGTAGGCCCTCACTTGGCAGACTGCACTTCCCACCCCACCCCCTCCCCTGGGCACAGAGTGGAAGGCCCAGGGAGTAGGTGATGTAGCCTGGCCTCGGGCCAGAGATGGCCCAACTGACTGCTGGAGCCTGTATCTGTCATCATGAGCTCAGGGCTTGGCAGCCTGAGAACCACTTTGCAAGCCTTAGCTGATGGCTTTCTCTACTCAGTTTCTCCTGGCAGCGTCAGGCAGGGAGACTGGCGCACCAGGGGGTGGGTAGCCCAGTGACCTGGAGAAAGAGGAAGCCTGGTGGGAGCCAGCAGGCAGCGGATCTGCTGGGAACTCCCCGGTGTTTGGTCTGTTTACTTGGAAGGAAGTAGACTTTAAATCCTGGTCATCCATGAATAATGTGGTTTTGTTTAGAGCCGTAGCTGGAATGCTCCTCTTCAAACAAAGTAAACAGAACCATGCAAACAGTCTGTCCTCTTGACCACCGCCTTCCAGCCCCGGAAGCCTCCTCAGGGAGAAGTGGTGCTCTGTGCGGAGGAGGAATGGGAGGAGGGTGAGCTCAGGCCCGCTGCTCCCTGCCCACTTCCAGGAAGCGTGACCTAAACACTCTTGCTGGCTCTTCAGCAAGGACTGGAACATAAGGAAACGCCGGGGCCTACCCGGCCTGCCCCTCTGCCCCATGTGCCTTCCTTCCATGCCGCCTGGCTTTGGGCCAGACGACCAGGCTGACCCGTGGGGCGCGGTGGGGGTGGTCTGGGGGCCAGGCAGGACCCTCAAGCCACTCACGGTGGCCTCCTTGCTCGGATCTTGTGGCTTAAGAGAGAGAGAGGGGGGGAGGATCGTCTGCAGGCAACCGAGACCTGTGGGGAGGGCCTGACTGCTCACTGTGCTCCTGAGGTTGAGGAGCCTCATGAGGTGAACAAGCCGAGGTTTACCGATCGCCCACAATGTGGCAGCCGCGGCAGGAAGGTGTCAACCCGGGTGGGCACAACCCACGTCACTGACATTGTGGATTGGCCTGTTCGTGGCGAGTTTTCTGGGAGGTGGCAGTAGTGTCTGGAGGGAGGCCTCCGCTGTCCTGGGCGAGGACACCACACGGCCCTCTTGGTCCCCTTGGACACCCCGCGGCCGCGGGTGTCTGTCTGCGCGTCTGGGGTCTGCGCTGTGCTGGAAACACACGCGCCGGAGCCTTCTCTTTCCTTCTGGGGAGGGAAGTGCTGGAGGCTGAACAGGGCCAGGAAGGTGGCGCCGCCGCGTCCTCTGCTCTGCGCCCAGGCCTGAGGCCTCCGAACCCCGTCACCGGGCAAAGGCCAGCGCAGGTGAAGCTGCTCCAGAAATTTCGGGGGCAGGCGGGGCCGGGGAACGCCGGGGCCCAGGGTCAAGGGGCCGGGACGAGTCCCTGGCTGTGCCCGGCGCCCGTGTCCTCCGGCTCCCAGGGCCGCGGCTGCACCCTGGGCAGGAGCCTCGGGGGCGCTCAGACCGCGAGCCCGGGGGGCGGCCTCCAGGGACGGCGGGGGCCGGGGGTGCTGCTGTCACCCCCGCGTCCCTACGGGGCTGAAGAAACTGTGGTGGGCTGCTCCGCCCCGCGTGGTCCCTGACGGGGTGACGCCGCCGCTCAGGTGACCTTAGAGCCGGGGCCTGGCGCGGGGTCCAGGGGACGTCCAGGAGGGGAGCCAGGGCAAAGGTTTGGCCAGGCTGCTCGGTGCGCCAGGGACCAGGAGCCCCCGGGGGCCCAGGACCCGGGGCGCCAGCACTGAGCCCTGGAGGCCTCGGGGGCCCTTGGGCTCTCCGGGAAGTGACATGGGAGCCTTTAGAGGGTCCTGAGCAGAAGGATTAGGTTGTCTGAGGTGTGCAGACAAGGCTCTTGAAGTCAGCAGCGGGGCAACCGGGGGGCTCAGCGGTTGAGCACCTGCCTTCGGCCCAGGGCCTGATCCTAGAGACCCGAGATCGAGCCCCACATCGGGCTCCCTGCATGGAGCCTGCTTCTCCCTCTGCCTGTGTCTCTGCCTCTCTCTCTCTCTCTGTGTGACTATCATAAAAAAAAATAAAAATAAAAAAATAAAAAAGAAAGTCAGCAGCCATCTGAGGTTTGCACGTCGCGCCTTTTGACGGAGGGTGAGGAACAGGAGCTGAAATGTAAGGCCCAGCAAGACGGGCCGAGCTTTTCTTTTTTTTTTTAGAAGATTTATTTATTTATTTATGATAGACAGAGAGAGAGAGAGAGAGAGAGAGAGAGAGAGAGAGGCGGAGACACAGGAGGAGGAAGAAGCATGCTCCATGCTGGGAGCCCGATGTGGGACTCGATCCCGGGACTCCAGGATCACGGCCTGAGCCAAAGGCAGGCGCTAAACCGTGGAGCCACCCAGGGATCCCCTGAGCAGAGCTTTTTATCGCTGCTACTGCCTCTCCGCTGCCGAAGAGCGCAGCCTGGGTGAGAAGCTTGGCCTTCCCGCCTGGCCGTGGGTGCCTCGGTCCCCTCCTCGGTCCTCCCCTCGCCTGCCCAGAGCCTCCTGACCTCCCGGGGAGGTACTTCACTCTGCAGTCATCCTTCCCACTCGCCCGAACGCCTACCTGTCGGGGCTCCCTAGGGGATGCTAATGCCTCTGGGTTAAGGATCTTATCTCAATTTATTGGGAGACCTCCAGGGATCCAGAGATCCAGTCCCATTACGCCTGCACATTTATTTAATTAAAAACCAGTCCAAATGCTGAGGCTTGGGAAATTGCCGGCCTGCTAATACAAATCTATAAATCCCACTTCCTGCTGCTTCCAGGCTGACTGTAAATACCCTGAAAATGCAGCTTCACTGGAAATGTTTTGACCATTCTGCTTCTGGCTCCACGGGTAGCGATAAATAAAAATGAAAAGTGGTGGGAGAAGAACTGGATTAAATTGATTTAAAGCTTAGCATGGCTCGGCTCAGGGAGAGTGGGTAAGAACTTCTGGCTTGCTCCTGTCATGTCTAACCTGATCCTTTCATTACTAAACCCGGGCCCTCTGGGTCTGGATAACCACGGCTTGCCTCTGTGATGACTCACCTTCAGCCTCTAGGTGATGGGTACAGGTGAGTCACCGTCATTTCAGGAGCAACAGTTGATGGAAAGAACCTCAGTGTTGGTATCTAACCAGGGCAGTTCTATATTCCCAGACCAAAGCAACCCTGAGCCCTGAAGAGGACTACCCAGGAGGTACCCACAGGGCAAGGGAACGGGATATCCGAGACGGAGGGTATTCTCGGGAAACTGGATGGATAGCTGTACTACGTCATGGGAAATTGAAGTCGGGGCCTTCGGGCTGCCTGAATTCTCTAGAAGGGTGGGTTGCCATTTAAGGATGGATACGTTTCCTAAAGGCCACATTCCTTTCCTGCTGGTAACATCCGTCGTGATCCAAAGTGAGGAGTACAGTGCAGCAAACCGCGCCAAGATGCTGCAATCCGAGGGCCTCCTGACCTGAGCTCCCTGGGAAATCCCTGGGAGATTCATTTGTGAAGTCAGCTCTGAGAGAGGCAGACTCTCAGAGCTGTTGGGGATGCTGCCTGGATTCACGTGGGGCAAGGTGACCAGCTGGTCTACTCTGCAGCCCCAGGGAGGCCCCCCAAGGAGGGGCAAATGAGGCATAGCTAGGAGCTCCTCACCCTGCGGCCTACCCCTGAACATTGCCATCTCCTTCAGGCACGATGACCAGCTCCCACCCAGCCCCACACAGACCTAAGCTTCCTTTTATGACTGTTCAGAGACTCCGGGCTGCTCGGTGATGACAAGGCCCCACTGCTCTTAGGTCAGCGGGTAAGGCCCCACCCTGTGCACTGCGGAGCTGCACTCTAGTTGGCGTGGACTCCCAGGGCTCACCACTGCGATGATTTCCCTCACTCCGCTGACACTGCACACACCCCACAGGCCGTACCCACACCTGCACCCACAGCTTTCCAACGAACAGAACGAAACCAACCGGGTGGCTCTTTTCTAGGGTGGCAAGTACAGCTTGACCACCGCAAAAGGTAGAAATATCTTGTTGACTTCTTGTTTTCCCTTGAATTCAGCTCTATTTAAGCAGAATTATTTTGTTGTTTTCCTGGGAGTGTTAATGGCAAAGGAAGTAACTCTCTCCAGGTCATTTAGAATGTGCCCCCCCCATGCCCCACTCCAGGGTTTTCCTTCTGAAGATGA
Source organism: Nyctereutes procyonoides (assembly GCF_905146905.1). Classification (NCBI taxonomy): domain Eukaryota; kingdom Metazoa; phylum Chordata; class Mammalia; order Carnivora; family Canidae; genus Nyctereutes; species Nyctereutes procyonoides. The sequence goes on along the minus strand of NW_026575142.1, from coordinate 25,314,711 downwards.
GCTACCAAGTCTGAAAGAACCTTCATTTCTTGGTGCGACCCGACTGCCTCATGCAGCAGATGCTAAGCACCTACTGTGTGCAAGATCCCAGTGAGGCTTCTGAGGATGTAAGAATGCCTAAGTTACGGTCTCAGCCCTACAATAAACCTAAATTTCTCGCTGGTGAGAAATGGGAGACAATGACATGTGTTTATATTCAACTTCTAAATAGATAACTTTATTTTTTTTAAGATTTTAGTTATTCATAGAGACACAGAGAGAGAGGCAGAAACACAGGCAGAGGGAGAAGCAGGCTCCATGCAGGGAGCCTGACGTGGGACTCGATCCCGGGGCCCCAGGATCACACCCCAGGCTGCAAGAGGTGCTAAATCGCTACACCCCTGTGGCTGCCCAATAGATAACTTTATAAACCCAATCTGCATTGAACCCTTTGCCATGGATCTGGGGCACCTTTCTGCTGGATTTACAGTGTCATTGCAGGGAAGGAAACTACTTGCCATATTTTGTACACGTAGGCAGACTGCAACCCTTAAGGCAGGAGCCATTACAATTAGCTCCTGGTAATTAATTATGCCTATTTAAGCACAGGAGCAGAGCCAGTGGGCTTGGAGCACCACCCCAGCAGCCCACAGAGGGTTGGGTGCCACAATAGGCCCATTGTTCTGCCCATTGTTGCCTTTGGCTCCCCATTGGCATTGGTACTTAATTGCCTCCCGACTGAGTAGGTAGGTCTGAACCTGTTTACTGAGCCTGCCTGGCAAGGCTGTAACCAAATGTCCCCAGGCCTCCCCAGCCTGTGGGGGCCAATTAGATCATATTTTCACTCAAATTTTGCTAGCGGTTTGCTCCCCATGCTCACTCTCCATGTTTCCCCTTTCTCAAAGTCTCTCTACTTATTTGGGGTAAGTCCGTAGGATGCATCAAGTGTGCTCAGAAAAATTTCGCAGCTCTTGGGGGTAATGGTTTGTTGATCGTTTGAAACCACCACTCTGCTGGTGCCTGGGGTGCAAGCACGTCTGCACAGAGCCCCAGGCTCTGACTCAGCCCCACCCGGCGCAAGGCGCTGAGCTGCGGCCTCTGAGCCTCTGGGTACTGAGGCCGTGCAGAACTCTCCAGTGGCCTGGGATGCATCGTGCCCTGGGACTTGGGTGCTGCCGAGAGTGAAGCACTGCGGGGTCCTCACGAAAATGCTCCTATGACACGGCTCCCATCCGGGACCTGTCCAGTGCCCCAGAGCTGCGCCCCGGCCCTTGCCCCATGTGCAGAGCTCCCCAGAGCCCTGAGATCCTGAGCTCCTCATGCTGTGGGCACACCACATTCCTTGCAGAGAAAGGGCAACACCCTCACCCTCTCCCCCAACCCTGGACCATTTTGTATACACTGAGCTGCTCTGCTTGCACTCAAAGATCCAATATTCTTTCCTGCAAACAGCGCCCTAGCTTCTGGCTCTCACCTGGCCCCCCTAAGGGCTTAAGCCCTGCTGGGCCTCCCTCCATTATCTTGCACAGCGCCCTCTCATTATGCCCTCAGCACCCATCCCCATTCACTCAACTCTTCTTTTTTTTTGTTGTTGTTGTTGTTTTTCATTCAACTCTTCTTGCACCTTCAGCTGAAAAACAAGATGATGAGGATCAACCAGACAAAGAACCATTTGGAAACTATTGGTGGTGGGTCCTGGTCTCGAGTGGCTGATCTCTGCTTGGGCTTAGCTGGTTCTGCTACAAGGAAAGCACTGAGCCCCTAACATGCATATTCCTTTTTCTGACATTAAACAGAAAGCAACTTGCAGCTTCTTGGCAGCAAGATCCTTTGATTCCTTTTCCTTAATTTCCTCAGAGTTTCCCACGAGGATCATATTCGATAATGTGGTGAAAGTTATACTTAGATGGAAACTGGCCATGTCATTGTAATACAAGGTTAAGACCTTGCATACTGTAGATGCTCAATAGATACCATTACTGAGGGGCTATTGGCCATGACATTTATTATTTATCTGATCATCCACTCAAAATATACTTAGAAGCACCTAACTCTTTGGCAGGATCTGTCCTAGACACTGGAGACACAGGGTGCGTAAGAGAGAGATAGCGTAGCAGAGAAAGATACATGCTAAATAAATTAACTAAAAATAATAAGTAAGAAAAGATCAGACCGTGATGAGTGCTCTGCAGGGAACTGATTGGGGCGATATGGTAGGGTGACACCATGGCTCCTTTGGAGAGGGACACCAAGGAAAGCCTCCCTGATGAGGTGACTGCAAATTGAGATTAGAACAAAGAAGACACTACCCACGTGAAGATCAGCGGAGAGAGGGTTCCGGGCAGAGCAACAGTACGGGCAAGGAGGTGGAGCGTGCTCTGGGAGCCTTGGTGATGGGAAGTATACAGGATGTCCAGGAAAGGGGAGGACGCTGCTAGGAGAGGTGAGCCAGTCGCCATGAGAGAGACCTAGGTCGGGGAGGGCTCCCCAAGGCAGGAGAGACATTTGGTTTTTGCTCTCAGCAGATGGGAAGCAATTAGAGTTTGAAATAGGGGAGCCACATAACCCGATGTATGTTCTAAAAAGAGACTACAGGCTGCTGTGGGAGGAAGGAACTTTAGAGGAGCAAGAGGTAGCAGGGTGATCAGACAGGAGTGTGATATGGCAGGACAGATGGCAGAGGATGGTGACCAGGTGACTGTGTCAGACCCCAGGAGCACGGACAGATTCAGGATTTGGGGGAGCAAAGCTGACAGGACTTGCCAGTTGGCTGTGGAGAGGGAGGAAAAGATGGGACTCCAGAAGGTCTCCTCAACTGGCAAGGGAGGAGACCAAACCCCTCACCAGCTTGGGATGTGGGTGGCCTCAACTAGGGTGGTGGTCGAGTATCTGGAGGGTCGCTTATTCTAGGTTTGAGAGGGGAAAGGGGCCTGAGCATCTCCCTCTCTCTCTCTTCCTTCCTCTTGCTCCCTCGTCAACCCCCTCCGCATACGTACAGGTACAGGAGAAACATGGAGAAAGTCTGCTAGAGGAATCCATTGGTTCCAGATTTTTTTAAAAAGCAGTTTTTGGAAAGCAAACCATAACCAATTCCACAAGCTAGAGAGTCAAATAACTTAAAAATAGCCCAAGGCAGGTAGAGTGCACTGAAGGAGCCACTAGTTCTGTTTGCCCGATAAAATATCCATGGCAGCAGGAGGGAGAGTTCAGGAGCTGGGCTGGGCATGGGGACTTGTGATAACAGTCTTCACGCTGGAATTCAATTTGTTTTACTTAAAGGTAAACTCGAGTGCCTCCTCTCAGAAAGACCGCCAGCCCAGTCTATCCTCCAAGGACCTGAAAACCTAGACCCGGAAGGAACATTCTGCTCTGCCAACATTCACTGTGTCCCAGTGTGTGCCGACTGCACAAACCCATCTCCATGAAAATAGGAAAAACTTCACAAAAGGGCAAATATATGAAATAAAGATCCTGGGGGAGCTCAAGGAAATTCTAGATCTCTCAGTTTTATCCCTGTACTTACTTTTTAATTAAAGACAATAACTGCTTCTTATAGGTTCTTACTGGCAAATAAAAATGCTGATGTCACGCAAGCCTATGATATGATCATCTTTCCCAGAACAGGGAGTCTCCAGGACTAGATAATCATGGGAACTTTTTCCCCCAATGTCTGCGACTTTCTCCTAATTCTGTCTTAGTCACACATGGTTACTCATTACCTGGAAGGGCATTAAGAGTTTATTCATGGCCACCGAACATTTCATGCTGCTTTTTATACCAGGAAAAATGCAGATGACTGAGTCATTGCTTTCAATTAGTTTTTCAATTCACCTGGAGCAAAGTTTTTCTGTACCCATATCAGTTTTATTGCTTTCCATGTTACTCTATCACATACTTTGTGAGATAATTCAGTCTTTTGCTTGAGGACATTAATAATATGTGTTGTAAGTGGGAAGTAGCATTATCAAAGTACTCTTAAAAGGATCTAAAAACGGAAATACAGCAAGATATAGTAACTCACATTCAAGGTCTATAGAGATCTAGCGGAGAGGAAAAGAGAATGAGACAGTAAGGAACCTTGAAATCATGACAGAGTTTTGTTACCTCTGGAAGAGCTACTCTAAGATGATTTTCAAATCTAAAGCTTATTTAATTCAACAGAAATTACACACCTCTTATAGGCCCATCCCCATTGTACAGAAAAAGAACATTTAAGCAGCTAGTAAATAAAATGTGTTAAATACCGCTCGAGTGGAGAACACTAGATACAAGGACCCTGTCTTCCAGGAAACTTCACCTAATTGGGTAAAAATACACACAGGAACTACATGCATGTTCAAGTTCAATGATGAAACTTGGTGGAGCGTGAGGTGGGCTAAAAGGAGAGATGTGGATGGTGCTTGGAAGTCAAAGATATAGAAACCATGCAGCCTAGACTCGTCAGGATCCTGACCTCAGCTAAATGATCTTTAAAGGACAAACATGATTGGATGGGACATACTAGGACAAGGCACTCCAGGCAGTGGGAACAGTGTTTACAAAGGTACAACGCTGGGAAGGATTAGGGTTATGTGTGCAGGAGGGGGGATCCACGGCGGGAGGTGGTTTGGCAGAGACACATTGAAAATAACATATGCTGACAAATTGTGTCACTTGCTGTGATGGAAAGAGCATCCATCGGGCAGCAGCAATGCCTCAGTTCACACGAAGTCTATGTGCACTTGTGCGGGAACTTGGTGGCAAATAAGCTCTCTTATCTGTATTTGCATGAGTCACGCTGGAACTAGGAAAATTGATGATAAAGCATCTCATTAAAGAACTGGGGGGCACTTGGGTGGCTCAGTGGTTGAACATCTGCCTTCAGCGTATGGCGTGGTCCCAGGGTCCTGGGATCAAGTCCCACATCAGGCTCACTGCAGGGAGCCTGCTTCTCCCTCTGTCTAGGTCTCTGGCTCTCTCTGTGTCTCTCATGAACAAATAAATAAAATCTTTAAAAAATAATAAAATAAAAAAGTGGTAATGCAATGCCTAGGAAACAGGACGAATTGGGATGGACTGTACTGAAGTTATTTAGGGTAAGAAGGGGTGGAATCACCCACCGGTAACAAATTTACCTTCCAGTCCTATGCATTCATTTCCACCCATTGAAGAAGAAGTGATTAGTGCTTCATTTCTGGAATTTAAAAATAACCTCAGTATACAGGGGATTCCTTTGGTTTAGGGGGTTCAGTGGACTTAAAACCAGAATGATAACTTTAGAGACCATCCGATTCTAAATTTACCAGGACCATTCATTTGCCGCATTTGTGATCCTGGATATAATTATAAAGCCAGTTTCTTCATCTCTAAAATGCTTACCAAACTGTCTCTGTCTCAAAAAGCAAGAGGTAAGACTCATTCTCCCTTGCTCGCTCTGTAAGTGGAATAATACCGTAAATATAACCCAACTGTCTTCAAAACGAGAGTTGGCTCTGCCGCTTGCTCCCTGTGTGAATTTGCACAAGATATTTAATTTCTAGAAGCTTCGATTTTTTTCCTTTTAAAATTTGCATAATACTACTACCGGATAGAGATATTATGAAGATTAAGACACCATGTACAAAGTTTCTAACACAGAGGCTAGCATTCCAGAAACTGTAGCTATTGTTCTTTTCGTTAAACCTGCATATTTATTTTGTTTGTGAAATATTTTCATCAATTTTACAAAAACCTTTGAAGGTAAGTACAATTATTACCAGGTTTAGAGATGAGAAAACTGAGGCTAAAAAATACGAAGCCCAGGGCCATACAACAGCAGAAGACCAGCAGCAATACCATTTCAATGGTATTTGCCCTCTGCTCTAGTTACCTTTTTTTAGTGGGACACACAAACAAAAAGAAAACAAGTTGTACTTGTATTTCATATGATGCATGATGAGCCCTCAATCCATGTGGTTCCTTTTTGAATGCTACGCAGCCAGCAATAGCTCCAGGCAACACTGGGAAGTTGGTTCTCTAGCTCTGTGATGTCCCCTATGGGAGCCACGACCACATGGGGCTGTTGAGTCCTTGGAATGTGGCTAAAATGAATGGCGAGGAACCACACGCATATAATACACACTGGATTTCAGAGACTTAGTGTGGAAAATATGTAAAATATCTCATTAATAGTCTTCAAATTGATTACATGATGCAATGAAGATCTTTGGGGTATATTTGGTTACAGATTTCACCTATTTCTTTTTACTTCTTTCCAATGTGGCTGCTAGAAATTTTTTAGTCGCAAAAGTGGCTCTAATTTATCGCTTGCATGATGTTCCTGTTGCACAGAACCCCTTCTCTCCCTAACCTTCTTCCCTTCCACTGGTATTTCCTGGCCTCTCGGCCCTCATTCCTCATCACTAGGATCCTGAGATCCTTCTCTCTGGATAACAGTGATCTATCTGCTCCTCTACTTCATGCCAGGGCATTGAGGATCTCTCTCTGTCTCTCTCTGTCTCTCTGTCTCTCTGTCTCTCTCTCTCTCTCTGTCTGCAGAAAATCTACTTTCAGAAAAGGTCCTGAAAGTGGAAGTTAATGCATCTGGGGTTGGGAGAGATATTAGGTCAAGAATCATAACTTCAAGTGCTGAGGGATCAGAAGAATAGCACAGGGGAGACCAGGCGTAGGTAGCAATAGGGAGTGGTGGGGAATGTGGCCAAGTGAAGTTCATTGCCTGATCTAAGGAGGTCAGTCCCACTCAGCATAGGGTGATTATTGCCATGTTTGGGTTTGAGCCCAGTCCAGATCTTTTGATTTTTCAAGAACAATCAGAAATCTACATTCTTACATAATGTCTTCTGATTTTTAATAATATAAAAACTTTTAACAATTATTTTAAAGGGCCTATAAAATCCTGCCTTAGGGCTCTATTTGGCCCTCTTGGCCTCATTTTCTACCATTTTATTTACCTATAGATAAGGGCCACCTGGTGAGATGTGTGGCAAACTGGACAAGTAGTGCTTATAACATGGCCTTTGTGTCTTGGTATTTTCAGAGCTAGAAGAGTCCTTTCCCTTTATAGGTAAGACCCTGAGGTCCGGGGAGGACAAGTAGCCTACTCACAGTCACACTGTCACTCAGGATAAGAATGCCAGGTTCCCAATTCTCTGTCCACTGATCCTTCAAAACAACAGACACTGTCTTCTGTCTGCCCCCAGGTTTGCCTCTGATACAGAATCTTGATGAGCTAAAACCCCACTGTCAGGTGTGTAAGCGAGTCTTCGAGCAGAGTGTTGTGCCCATACTGGTCGCTGTTGGTAGGGGAAGAGCACCAACGGTTAATATGCCTTGTGAGTCTCTGCCACAGGTCTTAGCTTTTATGCTCCGAGGATACACACTAATCATTTACCCAGAGTGAATTGAAATCCCCGAATGACCCAGGCGGAGAAAAATAATGACAATGCTGAATACTCCCACTATTTATGAGCAAGCATACATTCTAGACACCTGAGTCAGGCCCTGCAGGGAGAAAAGTTCTTTATTCTGCAGTTGGCGTAGAAAGATTTCCATCAGGGTCACACTTGAAATGCATGAGCCCTCTTCCCAATTTTAAAGTGTGAATAACCTAAATTGGCCGGTAGAAAAAAAATGCGGGTATGAACTGCATTCACTCAACCCAGCATTTGTTCTTTCTGGCCTCTCCTTTTGCAAATATGTTTTATACCACTTAAGCCTTAAAGTGCCTGTTTATGTTATTAATAATGGTTCAAAACAAAGGTCAGATTCTGAATAATCTCAACTCTTGCTTAAAACCTGGGACTTTCTTGGGTGAGGTAAGAGGACCAAGCTTTTCCAAATTACCCGGATTATGATAACATTGCAGAGTTAACTTTTCGGTAATTTATAATACCATGGCTTCTAGGGCTTTCAAGTCTTAAGAGCAATTTCATCTCTACTCTGATATTTGTTCCTGTCAACGGTCTAATGAAATTGGAAGAACAGATTTATTGTCCATCTTTTAGAGATGAGGAAACAGAGTCCTAGGGGACTGACTCCATGACTCAGCTAGATAATGACAGGACCAAGTGTCTCTTGAGCCTCATATACATTACTTTCTGTTATAACTGAAGCAATGAGGATCTGAGAATCCTCTAGCTCCCATTTCCAAGAAGAGTGAAACCCCATCACAACATGGTGTGTATTACTTTGCCTTGGATATTCTTTGGGCAAAAAAGAGGTTTAAACCTTCATATCCCCTAACCTAAGTCAGAAAGATAATCTACAACATTAATTAAAAAACAAACAAATAAGCGAGAACAAGCAAACAGATAATTCCAAGAGTATTGAATTTGCCACAGTTGCTGATACCCTGTAATGACATGGAAACATTTCTCCTTTCTTTGTGGGTATCTAGACAACAGACCACATCTTTCCAAACAGGTGGTCTTGACAGGCTCTTTTTCCTGTGACTCCTTTTCTATTTTAAGGAAAATATATATAGAGAAGGCGGGGTTGATAAAGGGGTACATAGCCAGCAAAAGGGAAGGCAAAATGGCAAAGACCAAAGAAAAGTTGGGAGAGGGGAGGAGTGGGGTATATAGGTACAGGCCACGGGCAGGACACCAAAAGTGAGGTCACCAGATTGAAATCCGGACTTTCAGCTTCCCGGGGAATTCAAAGATCCTTTTCAACATCTTCAAATGCTTTTCTCAAGCATGGTCACCTAAAGTACGTAACAGCACCCTTACTCACTCAATTTATATTTTGTTGTTTGATACTAGTCATCCTACAGTATTCTTTCCTACAGTTTTTCATCTTGAAATTGTGGTGTCAATTGCATTATTCTTAAGTAGCCCAGCTGGGAAGCTCTCCGCTCTATCATTCAGGTTCTATAAGACAATGTGTTCCAAGTTCCATCAACTAAATTAAAAATGAGCTGCACGAATGCAGCCTGTCTGTCAGGTGGGAGTGGTCTAGAAGTACAATGACACCGCGGGAGTAAGTTGCGGATGGAGGTTATACATCTCAGAATTGCTTCAAGAAATTGGGAAAGACAACTAGTACACAGTGTTTTACCAATTCACTCATCACTGCACCTCAGGGCCTAGCTTGATCCTGGCCACTGGGAGTTTCTGGGTAAATATGTGTCCAAAGAAGTCTCCACATCCTCATGGGGACTAACATACACCTTGTTTAGAATATGCTTTTGTATTTTTAACAAATCAAGGAATAAAATAATTATTTTCAGATTACCACATGGCCCACGATGAAGTGCTTTGCTGCTTTAAAAAAATAGATGTGCCAAATCCTCTGTACTAAGTTATTGGACTGGTCCCAAACCCTGTGATAGCTCTCACACAAGCAAGGACTCTTTATTTGTTCCAAAAGTCTCTATGAAACCCCCCTGGTGCCAAGCTCTATCATAGGCCCTGCAGGGGCAAAGAGCTGATGTCATGAAGATAAGGAGAGAGACAGTGTACAGTATTTCAAAAGTCAAACAACATTTCATTAGATAGTTAAAAGTGTTAAGGAATGAAAACAAAGCAGAGAAGGCAACTAGGAATTGTCAAGAAGGTGGAGCGGCTACAGGAACCCTCAGTGGGAGGGGGCATTGGAGTGAAGACCCGAAGGCTCTGAAGGGGAGCATTTAAGGCAGAAAGAACGAGTGCTTAGGGCCTGAGGCCCAAGCATCTCTGACGTGGTCAAGGAGGATGGAGGAGGCCAATGAGGCTGGAGGAGGCCAATGAGGCCGGCAGACTGAGGGGGGAATGGTGGTTAATACAGCCCAGGAGGTGACATTTAATACGGGTCTTATGTGGAGAGAAAGAAGGAAGGCGTCTCTTCCAACTCTGATACTGTCCTCCCCACAGGTAGGGATCACCGTTCAGCTTTCCTCACCTCCATGCAGACCAGCCATCTGGAAAATATCATCCCCCCCCACCCCACCCCAATCCCAAGGATGGTCATCTCTTTGGCTCGGAATACATTTTTTCTTACTGGTTGTGCACAACATAGGCATGCATTTGCTTCATCCACTCTGCTCCACCTCCATCCCCCTCACCCCAGCCTGAGAGCCCCCGTCTCTCCTCCAGGCCACTGGAGAAGCCTTGAGTGTAACCGTCCTGCACACCTGGCCCAGCCACCTCCCTGATACCAAGAGTTCCGAGGGGCCCCTGGGGTCTCTGGGAACGGCAAGAGAAAGGAGGCGATGGTTGGGGCTCTGGATCCTCATTCCCACTTCGGCCAGCCCGTCCCGTTTATCAGAATTAAATACGTTGCCTCCATGGAAGGTTTCTTCGTGTTCCTCAAACTGGAAAACCACTGACCTAAAACAAGAGCCCCCACCATGTGGTTCTGTCGCTCTCTTGCTCCCAAACCTTCAACCCTATGCAGCCACTAAATAAAGCCCAAGCTCCCAGTATCCTTGGAAAAAGTGCAAAGTTCTTACAGGGGCCAGAGGCCCAGCCCAGCCTGGGATCTCCCTGCCTCCTCTCTGCTCATCACACCGTCACCCCAGCCAGTCCCAAGGCTTCCCTGGGACCTTCCACGCACACCACCCACCCCTCAGACTCCTGTGCCGACTGTTTCCTCTGCTGGGGACATAATTCTTCTACGAATTTCCCTGGCTGACCCCTCATCTCATTCAAGACTTCAGTCAGGTGCCTGGTCAAGTGTCATCTCGTTCTAGCCACCCTTGGCCACCTCCTCTAAAAATAGCACTGCATTCACTCTCTGTTTTCTCATGCTGCTTTATTCTGCTTTGTAGCATCTGTCACTACCTTCCCAGGCATCTGGCCAATACTCTCCAGCCCGAACCCAAGTGTCTCCCTGCCCCGTCCCCATGTCCCTAACCAAATGTGCTCTTCACCTGCCCCCAGCCAGTGTCATCGATTCATTTTTGTTGGAGGGTCCCTTGTATCTGAAATGCCCTTCCTGTCATCTTCACCTGACATAACATGCAGTTTTCAAGACCCAGTTCTTCAAAAACACACCCTTTGGAGGCCTTTCCCCAGCACCCTGCCCGGCACGTGTCTCCCTCCATGGCCCCTAGGGCTCTTGGTCCTGTTGCTCCCAGAGCACCGCTCTCCCTGCCTGGCTGCTCCCACCTGTGAGCATGCTGGCGCTCCTGGGCACCCGGGATGGTGTGTGTGTGTGGGGGGGGCATAGCAGGTGCTCAATAAAAAGGAGAGTTCAGAGCTGCGAGAAAGAAGGCCTTCTTGTCATCCTTACTTTTATTCTGACTCGGATGGAACTATGATCTGCTTTGTCTCTGGGTGCTGCTAACTCCCAGCAATGTGACTGTCACCTTTCCCAGGAGCTTCCACTGAGTTCTTCCCAGCCTGGCTTTTTCTGGGGCTTCTATTCTCCACCCCCAGCTCATCTCGTACGTCCCTGCCTTCAGGGCTCATAGCTAGAGAGACTCGTTGACTTGTATCCAAATTATTTTTTCCTGATCCTAGGCCTCCACTCTCCAAAGTGTGACACCAGTTCTGGGAGGAACTGTGCAGGGGAAGACTTCCGCCTGGAGCACGGTCAGTGTGTGAAATGATCTGGGAAGTCCCACAGTAATAACACCCGGTTAGCATCATTAAAGCCAAAGAATCACATATTTCTTTAACTCCGGACCTGTATTTTTCCACAAAGCACCCGTGAATACCCTGAAAAATTATGATCCTGCAGCACATAATTGTGCCATGTTGTCCTGGACGACACAGATGCATGAGAAGATTTGTGAGATAAATTGAGAAATAAGCTGTTGAGGATGTTGCAACTCCTGCACATACAGAGGTGGAGCAATAGTGAGTAGCCTAACAGCATCGAATAATAGCAGTCAACCTATGTCTATGCTTCTTGCGTACCTGGCACTACTCTAGAATAATCCTCACAAAAACTCCTAGGAGGTAAGTGCAATTGCTATCAGTCCCAGTTTACAGGTGGGGAAAGAAGACACAGAGAGGTTTAAAGAGACACTAAATCCACACGGCTGTTAAGTGGAGGATGAGGGCTCCAATCCCAGGGATCTGTCCCCAGGCCCTGCCCTGAGTCACCCCACTCTAGTGAGGCATGCCACATGGGCCTCCCTGTAAGGCGGATTTATATGAAACTTTTCTAAGAGCCGGCAAGCTGTACTCATTTCGCACCCACTATGCATCCAGTACTTTCTGTACCCTGTGTCTTATTTAAAGTTCTCCGTATCCTTATGGAGCAGGAATTAAGATCAAGATCCCCTGTCACTCCTTCAGTGAGTGATTCACCTCTCCACCACCTTTCCACTCACGATGGTGCTCAAAAAGGGCACCAGGACCTAATGCACCCCCCAACCACTTGTTAAGTCTTCCTTATGGGCTACTCCTTTACAGCCATTCCTTCCAGAAGCCTGGGGCTGGAGGAAAAGGCGTCTCCTGGGAATGGGTGGCAAGCTTGGATCCAAATATCCAAAACAGCCTGGGATATTTGGAGAAAAGGCAACAGCATCCGCCAAGGGCGCACATGCATCCAGGAAAGCTTTTCTTTCCTTCCACTAACAAGCCTGTCAGGCCGGAAATAAGAGAATAAAAGGGTCGTTCAGCCCTTACAGGTGAGAAGTGTGGCTAACCAAAGACTCGGCGAGAAAGAGGGGAAGGCTTGATGGCTGGCACTTGTGCACCCTGAGAAAGGGCCCAGGAACACCGAGGCAGGTGTTTCTCAAAGCTTCGGGAGGCGGCCTCCTCCACCGCAGGTCACAGGGAGCACATGCTAATGGGGTGCAGGACGAGCTGCAACGAGCACAGCCTTTCTCTCTCCAAAGGGTGGTGATGGCAGAGCCAGATTAATCAGGCCAAGTGGAAGGGGAAAGTTCCTGCGGGGCTGTGTCCTCAGCACCAAGGCTGCTGGGGGACAATGGACCCCAGGGGGCCACTGCAAAGGGCGACTTGCCAGGAGTGTGACTCACTGGGGCGTTTGCATCCCTCAGGGGAGTCCCTGCAGAGCCAGTAGAACAGGGGCCCCGGGCTGCCCATCGCAGCTCTGGCCGCCACTCTTGGCCGAGGAAGCTTCATCAAAGTCACTCGGGTATTTTTCAGCCAAGGAAGTGTTGACTTAGTAAGACGACTGTGAGCCTGGAAGACTCTACCCCATGTTGCCAGGTGGGCAGCTCTGATGTCCTTGGCTCTGGAGCCCCCACCAACTCCCGAGGAAGCCCCTCTGGGAAAATGGGGGCGGGGGGATTCAGTCCCATTTAAGGAGAGATCCACAGCTGTGGATGCCTCTTGGCTAAATTGGGTGAGTCCCAACCACAGCTTCTGGAAGTAAAGGAAACCAGCAGGGCTTGGTGCTGGAGCTCTAGAGAGGAAGCCCAGCTGCTTCCAGCCCCCACAGACGGTGGCCTTCCACACCGAGGGGCAACCTCGAAGTCCTCTGCGCTGTAGATTCCTATACTGACTAGGACCAGCTAGGGCCAGGTGGCGGTCAAAGGTTTGTTTGTTTGTTTGTTGTTTTTTAAGATTTTATTTATTTATTCATGAAAGACAGAGAGAGAGAGAGAGAGAGAGAGAGAGAGGACAGAGACACAGGCAGAGGGAGAAGCAGGCCCCGGGCAGGGAGCCCGATGTGGGACTCGATCCTGGGTCTCCAGGATCAGGCCCTGGGCCAGGGGCAGGTGCTCAACTGCTGAGCCACCTGGGCAGCCCATGGTCAAAGGTTTTAAGGAAAGTTTTTTCTTATTCATTAAAGACTCCTCTGTGGGCTCACCCAGGAGTGCCTGCAACCCGAACTGCTCACACGGGCGGAGATGCCTGGTCTGAGCCTTGCCTTCTGGTCCTGCTACTTCCTCCTCAAGTGACAGGACAGGTGTGGCCCTGTTCTCGCTCAGGGAGGGAGCCCTGGACTGGCAGGGCCTACCCCTGGGCAGGGGGGAGCCAGCCTACAGGAAGGGTAACAAACCTCGAGAGCCTTCTCTCTGAACATTCTGGTTTGTTCCCTTTTTCATGCTGCTTTCTCTTATATTTTTTTCAGCTGAGACTTACCAACATCAGGATAGCATATTCCTTTAAAAATTAATTTAAAAGGTGCCACTTGGGACCCCTGGGTGGCTCAGTGGTCGAGCGTCTCCTCTGGCTCAGGTCGTGATCCCGAGTCCCACATGGGGCTCACCTGCAGGGAGCCTGCTTCTCCCTCTGCCTGCGTCTCTGCCTCTTTCTGTGTGTCTCTTACGAATGAGTAAAAAAAAAAAAAAAAAAAAAAAAAAATCTTTAAAATCAAAAAATAAAAGGTGCCACTTTTCAGTTTGCAAAGAGCAAAGCTCTTCTTATTCACTCCCAGGAGCCAAGCTTCTGGGCCAACGTGTGGACGGGGCAGGGGCAGAACCCAGAGGCAGTCTCTCCCTGAAGCTTCTGGGCCGAGAAGAAATCCCCGGGCTCCTGGAAAGGAAGTGAGGTCATGGTGAGGTCATCCCATCCCATCACATCAGAGGTGGGAGGGAGTTCTTGAGAATCCGTCCCTTCCTACCTCGGTGGAAGGAAGCCTTTTTGACCTTCAGGGTGCCTGTACCCAGAAAAACCACCCTGAACATCTCTCTTTCGCCCCCAAGCTTTTGTCTTGTCTCGTCTTTTCTTTTCCTTCTTTCTGTCTCTTTTTTTCTTCTTGGCACTGTGAAATCCGGGGGCCCTGGACGCCTGGGCAAAAGTGCTTTATTCCTTCTTGGCTCTGTGCCGGACCTGGCTGTCCCTGCCCCAGGCCAAGGCAGCTGCAGGTGACTCACCGTCTGAGTCTAGTTCCCACAGATTCTAGGCCGGTTTGTTTCTTTAAGAAGCCTCCAGCACCGCCCTGGACTTGCCTTAAATCAAGGCTTGTCTTGAGATCTGGTATTGTCTCTTTTTACTATCATTTCTAGCACATAGCACAATGCCTGGCACTTGGTAGGCACTCAAAAGAATATTTGTTGAGTGCACTGAATAAATGAACGAATGAATGAGTGAATGGTGTGTTTTACATGGATTCATGCGTACCATGTGTATACACATCAGTCAGGGTTCTCCAGAAAAACAGAACCAATAAGAGATTTTATATATAGGCATACAGGTATTTGTTTTAAGGAATTGGCTTATACAATGGTGGGGGCTGGAAAATCCAAAATCCACAGGGCAAGCCAGCAGCCTGGAAACTCAGGAGACAGGAGTGATCCTGCAGGCTTGAGTCAGAATGTCTTCCTCTGTAAGACAGCTCAGATTTTACTCATAGGGCCTGCAATGACTGGATGAACCCCACTCACATTATGGACAGTAATCTCCTCTATTCAAAGTCAACTGATTTTAGATGATGGTCGCACCTCCAAAATACCTTCGCAGCCACACCTGCCTTAATGTTCGATTGAATAACTGGGTGCTGACCAAATCTAACCAAGGGACATAGATAGAAAACTAACCATCATATCTTGTGTCAAGTTACGTCCGTGGGAACGGCTACCTCCACCACCACCGAAAACCTGCCACCCAACAAATACTACGTCGTAAAAACCCAGTAAAGCAGAGGTAACCTGTACCCCCGTTCCAGCGAGGTGCCAGCAGCACCAAGATGCTTAAAACACATTCGATGCCCTCGAGGAGATAACTGGCCAGTAGGATAGTCCCGGCGACAGATGATCACAACCGAGTTTAATAAATGCTATAATTGAGATGTAGCCAAAACCTGCTGCTGCTCTTTAGCGCCGGTAACCCCTCAGTGGTCAGAAGGGCTTGGTCACCCAAGAGAGGGGCTGATGTCTGCCAAGCTAATATTACAAGGCTGCCCCGCAGAGAGAGTTTCAAGTATCTTAAACAAATGGGCTGTGAAATGGCCACAGGGTCTTAATGCCAGCAAATGTCAAAGCGTCCAGGGCGATCTGGGTACGTGGGGGAGGGCCTGCCAGGCGGCCACCCTCATTCTGCTGCCCGCAGCTCTTCCTGAATGCCGATCAGGCACCCCCAGCCCCACTCAGCTTTAGGGCTGCTGTCCTCTGAATAAATTCCCCAAGAAATTGATGCCTGGGAGGGCAGGTTAGAGATGTGGCTCTGTCTGCGGCTTTAGCTCTGGTAAAGGAGGCCCTGGGCTAACTCGAGCAGCCTATTTCTGGGAGAGCAGCCCTGCATTCTCTGTCCCTCCCCGTGGTGTGTAAGCCAATGAGAGGCAACTGTTTACATCACCAGTGCTGATGGCTTTTATAATGTGCATGTTCTTCCTGTTTTTTCAACAATATCTGCCATCAAAATGAAGACTGGGCTCAATATATTTAGTTGCAAATGCACTGCTACCCCCAGCATGGGGCTGTCCTATTTACCTCTTGTCCCTGGCATAGAAACACTAAGGTCACACCATTAAGCGCCAGTGCATTCTTGTGCCAGGGCTTGTGATCAAATCCAATGGCAAGACTCCCAAGTTGAGGCTGCCCTGTGTTAAATCCGCCGCGGGGTCCTGTGGAAGCGCAGAAGCAGGACGGCGGTGGATCTCGTGGATCCAGAAAAAGCATCAGGGATGCTGAAATGTCATGTTAAGATGTTAGTCCCTGGTGGGTCAGAAGAGAATCCAGAGACTGCAATCTGAGCACGGGAAGAGTCTGGAAGGAAAGCCTCAAACCTTATCATGGTTCTCGGGAGAATTGGAAGGGGGCACAGAGGAGCCCTCATTTTTTACCTTGTACACTTCCACATGGCTTCAATTTGATACAAAGGATATATATTATTTTTGTAATTAAAGCATTAAAAGCTAAAGCTATTTTTTAAAGATTTTATTTATTTATTTATTTATTTATTTATTTATTTATTTATTTATTTATGAGAGAGAGAGAGAGAGAGAGCACATGCAGGGGGAATGGAGGCAGAGGGAGAAGCAGGTTCCCTATCAAGCAGGGAGCCTGACCCAGGGCTCCAGGCTCGATCCCAGGACCCTCAGATCATGACCTGAGTCAAAAGCAGAAACAACCAAATGAGCCACCCAGGCGCCCCGTTGTTTTTTGTTTTGTCTTGTTTTTCTTAAAGAGAATTGATTCTTTAACCTTGGCACAAGAGCAGCAGCAGCAGCCACCACACACGAGTACCAACTGACCCTATTGGCAAATGGCCTCGACCCACCAAACACTTTGTAAGAGCAAATTCTAGCTGTATTTGATCTTAGGTTTCTTGATGTGGATTTTAACAGCACTACCTATCCAGGGCAGCCCATTCAGAACAGTGTTGGCCTCCGGGGTCCCCGTGTGAGCAAGTCCCATGGGCCCTGCCCAAACCCGAGGGGTGGCAGACGGCAGTGGTCATCCGAGTGTGTATTTGCCCACCCAGACTGAGCTTGGGACTGACACATGGTTTAATTATCATGCAGAGCTGCTGCTGGAGGCGGCTGGAGGGAGTTGGCATCTGCTTTTGCAGAGCACAATTTCTGCAAATAATTAACCACCAGAACTCTTGATTCTCTCTAATTAATGAAGAGGAAGGCTAGAATCTTCAAAGTCCACGGATGTCATGCTGCCATTGTGTCAGGATTGATCTCCTTTGTTCTAAACCGAAGAGCATGCCTCTCCTGCCTCTCCTAATTCTTTATAAATTGAATTTTTCTATTACTAGTTGTGACAGCTAAGTAACATGACTTCAGAAATTCACCCGCAGTTCATGCCAGTATTAGAAGCCTGAATAATAATAATTTTTTAAAAAGAACCATAATGGAACAAGCTTTCTGTCTCTGGCCGAGAATTAATCATAGTGAGGAGACACCTACTGAAAGGAGGGCCGTTAATTAGCTCTAATGGATCTTGCTAGGTGGAGTCTGAATTCCTGGGAAGCTGCAAACAGGGAAAGAAGAGATTCTTCCTTTTTCTCCATCCATGTCTACGTGAGGCTGGGATGGAGGTGATGGGACTTTGCTTCCAGAGGGGCAGGGATTCATGAGGGAGCCACTCAGTTCAGTGGGGGATGCTGATGTGTTAGCCTGGAAGCCTGCCACTCTGAACATCTTGGAGGAAAAGCAAAAACATCTTCAGGGCAAAGGGTCTGTCTCTGACCTGGCCTAGATATACAACGAAACCATACAGAATGGGATCCTTTTAAAACCTTAGTCACGGGGATCCCAGGGTGGCTCAGTGCCTTAACACCTGCCATTGGCCCAGGGCCTGATCCTGGAGACCCGGGATCGAGTCCCACATCGGGCTCCCTGCATGGAGCCTGCTTCTCCCTCTGCGTGTGTCTCTGCCTCTCTCTCTCTCTCTCTCTCTGTCTATCATAAATAAATAAATAAAATCTTAAAACAATAATAAAAAATAAAACCTTAGATCACTCAACCCCAAAGGTTCTAATGGCCCCACTTCTCTAAAGGAAAACAAAGTTTCTATACATCAGTCTACAGGGTCCTATCTATCTGGTCACTCTCTCTCCTGCGACCTCATTTCCTGTGTTCCTCCGTACCCACTCCATTCTAGGCAAATCTGGTTTTCGTGATGTTTTACCAACACTCCACTCAATGCTCCTACCTCAGGATCTTTGCACTGGCTATTCTGTCTATAGCACCACTTTCCAGGTACCTATTGGAAATAAGTACCTTCCTTTAAGACTTTGCTAGACTGTCACCAGTTGATGAGGCCAACATTGACCACCCCATGTAAAAATGGGCCCTCTCACCCCCAGCACTCCCCATTTCTCTTACCCTGCTGTGTTTTTCTCTCTTACCACCTAACAGACCATGTAATTTCCTTGTTTATTATGTTTGCTGTTGAATATTTGTCTCTTCCACCTCCTACTAGAATATAAGCTCCACAAGATCAGGGATTGTTGTCTGTTTTGCTCATCGATGTATTGCCAGCACCTAGAACTGTGCCAGTTCAATAAATATTTGCACAGTGAATGAATCAGTCATCACACTTCCCAGCGTTTGCTGGTATGTGTGAAGACTGCATGTGCCCGTCCAAGATGATTTCTCAAACATCTTATAAAGGCTGGGGTATGAGCTGTTCCTTTTTCTTCTTAAATGTCTAGATGAAGTGCTGTTATTTCTTCTGGCTGCCAAATGTTAATAATTAAAGCAAACAGTGTGATCAGAGTTAAATATTACTTGAGCTGTTTCTTTCTTTCCCAGTGGCTTCTGATAGAAAACACAAGTGTGGGACTAGCCAAGAATGATGCTGTTACAAAAGGGGGTTGGCTTTTGTCCCCAGAGTCTGTGTTCTTCCTCTTTAAGTTCATGGAGAGTCTTCAAAAGACTTCAGAGATACTGTGCAGTAGAAATCATGGCAGGGTGAAATGTGCCCATGGTGAAATTTAACAGTGACCCTATTGAGGGGGAAGCATTCATAGGCGCTCAAAGAAGAGGCATATCTGCTGAGGATATAGGGCCAGGGCCAGAGCAGAGAGCTTTAGGCAGGGAGTTACAGTGAATTTTACGCGTGTGGATTGTTGCCATATCTATGGATTGTTGCCAAATCCCCTTGCGCCCTTCCCACTCATGCTTCCCAACAATGGGGCCGTAATAAATTCCCGCTCTAGATTCTTTCCATTAAAGAATGACTACTGAGTCTTGCTTGTGTCTGGGACTTACTGGGGATTAGATAAATCTGGAGGAGTTGCAGGATAAACCCATCAGGGCAGTAAGTGGGTAGATCCAACCTTCTATAATCTCCTTAATTTGTGTCTCATATCAATCCAGTCCTTAGTTCAGAGGGGCTGATGCCAGAGGAAAATTTATGTGTGTTCAGTTGACAAGGCACCTGGTGCTAGGCTAGGTGCTGCTTCATGAAGCACAGGTTGTGGACCTGATTCTGAGGCTGCTGGTTCAGTGACTTTGGCCATTCGTCCTCCCATACCATGTTTCTAACTGGACCTTCTTAATACTTCACAATATTCTTTCTCATTTATTCCTCTGAATAACTCTGTCTCCTTATTTCAGAGATAAAGAAGGAAAAGCCCAGAAAGGTCAACGTACCTTGGTACTGTTATTAAGAGGTAGGACAAGAAAAATTAAAAATAGAACTACTATGTGATCTAGTACTCCCACTTCTGGGTGTTTATCCAAAGGAAATGAAAATAGGATATTGAAGAGATATCGGAACTCCCATGTTCATTGCAGCATTATTCACAAATGGAACTCTTCTTACAAGTAAAAGGGGATTTTTACCAATGCCAAATGGATTATTATTAAAGGGGCCTCCCAAAATTTAGAGGATGTTCAGAGGTCAGAGTTGAGAATGAGAATTCAAACTAAGTCTCATGCTGGTAAAAGTATGAACAATTGTGTTTTTTAGCTATTCTCAATTCAAATTCCAAGGCTGACATTTAGAGCATCCCTTCAAAGCCAAGTTTGGTTCAGCGCTCTGGTTCTAAATAGCAAAATTGACCTTCCCTCCCAGATTCATATTCTAAATTATTCTGAAGCTTCTTCCTCTTAGACTGCTCCCGACAACCATCCTGAAGCAGCCTCCAAGACACTCTTGCTGATTTACAGCTGCAATCTCACTAAAAGGAATGGGAAAAAGCCAGGGCAAGTTTCTGTTAGATAGAATGACTGGCATGAAATACTAACATCGCTACAACTTGGCATATGACTGGCTGTAGGGCAGCCCTCCCTTTCTTATTTCACCAAAATAGGTCATTTGGTAGGAAACCGAGGGAGCCTTGTTCCTTGGCCTCCACCCCCCAAGATGAAGAGAGAAGGCTGCTGCCATGCTCCTTAGCGTGTGCCTGCATGTGGCTCCCAAATGCCAACCCTGGGCCAGCAAGCCTCTCTTTGTGATGTTCCATGTCAGTGGTTTGTCTTTGATGCAGGTCTGTGACTGCTGTGCGCAGAGCCCTCTGTTTCCTGCCTTTAGAGAAGGGATAAAGACGAGGCAGGAGGCACACAGTAAGCTCCAGCTGTCCCTGCTTAAGATACAATGATTAGATGTGAATCGGCCATTTGGTTTGACAAAACATCATCTAGATGATGAAGGGAGTCTTTTTCCCTCATCTTAATTTTCTCCCAGAAATCTGACCCCATGCCATCAATTGGTCATCAAATATTTGTTGACAACTCCCCCTGTCTCATTTTACACAAGGCAAAGGGTGCAGCAAGAAGCAAAACCTTACAAGTTGTTAAAGACTTAGCTTGGAAAATACGGTGGATATTTGTTCACCAAGAGTGGAAAACTCAAATGACTACAGGGGTAGGTGGGCAAGTGCATGGAGCAGATACATTTTCCTTGTACATTTAATACATAGGAATATTCTTTCCTCCACAAAATCACAGCCCTGTTGGTCTATGTTTAGTTTTTACATCTTTGCAGAGACAAAAGTATCTTCTTCAACTCTCCTGTAAGACAACAGTAGGGTAAGTGCCAATTCAGATGGCAACCAGTAGCAGAGGTCAGTGCTGAGAGACCATCAGAAATGCTGCATGCAAGTGGCGGGGCTGTGTCTAGTCACAAGGCTTGGGGGTTATCACCAGGGAGCAGCTGCTTACTAAGTGCCATGTTGTCTTACTGCTGAGTGAAAATGGGGGCTCGGAATATATCTTCAAAATCTTCTGAGGCACCATTCTTCCCAAAGTAGGTCATGGAGATATATTCTGGGCCCCCATCTTGGTCTCTTAGATTTAAGTTTGTCTTGTCCTTTCGTTTCCCTCAAGTGGATGGGAGGCTCCTTCTGAAGGCTGAAGTTCCCCCCGTTTTGTCCACTCATAGGAATGGTCTGAGCTTTGTACATGGCTGCTGAACAATGGTTACTCCATATTGTCATTGGGCTCACTGTGACAGAGAGCATACCCTTCTTGTGGTCTGGATTATGCAGAGTGATGCACCAGTGGATGAGTTATGATTATCAAGGAAAGCAGAGGGATCTCCAAAATGACATCTAGGTTTCATTCAGGTAATTTTAAAAAGGTCTCTGTGGTCAATTGCAAAATGGCTGTAAATAAGTATCTTGTGTGCTGGCCTCTCTGCCACTCTTCCCATCAAGAAGTCTGTTTGACTCTGGGCTTGACTATATAACTTGTTTTGGCCACTGAAATATTAGCAAACATGATGATACAAGTAAAGACTTGAAAAGCATTGACACATTGAGGCTTACCAGCTCCTGCTGCACTGGATTCATGAGATCACCATAAAAATTAGCTTGAAGCCCCAGCAGACAACTTGTTAACCACAGTCACATGAGTGAGACTCATCCTACACCAACCATCTGGCCTGGATGAGATGTGCAGAAGAACCAACCAGCTGAGCCCAAATTTCCCACTCGCAGAAATGTGAACTAATAGTCATCCTTGTTTGAAAAACAGAAAACACGCCTTGCTCTTCAATCCATTCAAAGAATAGAGCCTGCCCACTGCTATCGAATCTTCCATGCTGAGGCAATGATAACTCTGCAGCGACATGAGGAAAGTGCCTGTGAGATCATAGAATCTCTATGCAAGGGCTACATGCCACGTCAGCCCTCTGACTGTTTCAACGCCTCTGATACAACGACTGGCCTTTGAAGGTAGGTGCATTCACCTTAGATCAGTTTTGACTCTTAGAAATACCTTCTTTACATTGATCCAAAGTGTCTCTCCTCTCACTTCAACCCAATGGTTCTGGCTGCAGCACAAGGCAAGCAGAACAAGTCTATCTCTGTGCATGAAAGTTCTTCACATTCTTGAAGATAATGACCGCAGCAACCTCATGATTCTCTGGCTTAAACTTCTCTTATTCCTTCAACATTTATAGAACATGATTCCAAATTTCTTGACAATCCTATCTGTTGACTTCCACATGGGCCCCAGTATGTGTCTCCATGTGGTGCCCCAAACTGAAATACAGCTCTCTGCTGTGGTCTGAGCTCAACACAGTAAAATAGACATGACTCACTTCCTCATCCCAGATGGCACCTGGTTTTACATGCAGCCTAGGATCATGTTGACTTTTGGAGCAGGCCCATAATGACCTCTGTTGACTAAAACTCATAAGAATTTTCATTCAGACTGCTATAAATTAAGTCTTTCACACCCTAGATTTAGATTTAGGCCACAGCTCCAATCTCCAAGATTCTTGAGCAGCTTCTGTGCTTTTAAAATATAGGCACAAAATTTTTGAACATTCCTCCCTTCAAGGGGTGAAGCCTAATTCCCCTCCTGGAGTACAGGTGGACCTACTGATTTGTTTCTAATAAATAGAATAAAGTGAAAGTGATGCTGTGTGACTTTAAAGACCAGGACCTAAAAGGGACTGTGACTTTCTTCTTCCCTTGGCTTGCTCTTTCCGGGGGAAGTTTGTGCCACGTCTTATGGATGCTCATGCAGCCTATGGACAGGCTTACGTGGTGAGG
The DNA here is from genome assembly GCF_905146905.1 of Nyctereutes procyonoides. Classification (NCBI taxonomy): domain Eukaryota; kingdom Metazoa; phylum Chordata; class Mammalia; order Carnivora; family Canidae; genus Nyctereutes; species Nyctereutes procyonoides. The sequence continues at coordinate 25,291,510 of NW_026575142.1, read as the reverse complement.
AACTGAAGTCCCCTGCCCACAGCCATGAGAGTGAGTCAGATTCGAAGCAGACCCTCCACCCCAGCCAAGGCTTCGGAGGCCTCCAGCCCTGACCCACATCCTGGCTGAAACTATGAGAAACCCTGAGCCAGAAACACCCAGCTAAGCTGCTGCTGCATTTGTGAACTAAAGAAACTATAAGATAACAAATACTTGTTGTTTAAGCCACTCAGTTTTGGTGTGATTTGCTATGTAGCAAAAGATAACAAATACATCTTGATTCTGTGGTTAGATATCTTACTGACGCATCCATACTATTCACAGAAGGAGTAAGCATGGCCTTTCTATGTATATCAGAACCTACACTTGGTACAAATTATAGCGACGACAGAGCCCTTGGGGCTATTACCAGAAGCCTCCTTAGGATCAATGCTGGTTTTACACAGCATCCTTAGATATGGTGCTTTAGCCAGTTCTTAATACCCCCTGCTCTAAGAAGAGACAACACCAGACATTGGTGGGAAGACTTGAATGGAACTTTGATGAATTATAAGAATTCAGACAGGCCAGAGGGGTGGCAGGTGTGAGCATACTCAGTGCACACAGGCAGATCCCTATATACAGGTCAGATTCAAGGGACAGCAGAGAGATAGCCAGACTGCAAGCTCTTGAGGAGAAGGACTGCGTGTGTCTTGTTTACTGCCCATACCTCAGCTCTGGTGCATAAAAAATTGAGCTTGAAGTCAAGGTTACCAGGCTAAGTCTAGATCTAAGCTGAGAACTTGCACGGATGAACAGAGGATGTAGGGATGTAAGTAAGAGGAGAGACAGCCTAGAGGCACGAAATATGTAGGAACCATGCATGCATGGTTTTTGTCTCAAGTTTAACAGCTCCTTTGGTTACAAAGTCTTCCAGAATTGGACTGTGCTCACTGGGCAGCACACCTCAGCCCCAACATATCCTTGCTCCTGACCCTTCCTCTAATTCCCTAGTCCCCAATATTTTTCTAGTTCATTTCTTGGCAAAAGCATCGGCTTTCCTAAAGTGCAGATAGGCCACAACCCAGCTGGGAACCTGGTAAATCAAATACCATTTAGCAAAGGGCAGAGCTAAAGACAGGACTTAAATTAAAATACACTTTCTCGGATGTGACCGGCTGCTTTGTTTGTGAGATTTATATTTTTATTAATACGACAAAATGTATATACTGCTTTAAGTATGGCTGTAGATGTTGGGAATGCACACACAATAAATCAATAATATAAGATTCTCCCATTAAGAACCTCACAGCCTAATCAGGAAGAGTCCAAAATCTGTGGTTCTGTGGGGTGTGTGTGTGTGTGTGTGTGTAGTGATACAAGAGCTAAGAATCAACAGTGGCCTAAGGAGCGTCATAGATGGAAGGACTAAGTGCACACACGTGTGTGTGAGCTGTGTGGGGGAGCTTTGGAAGAGTATCAGGGGAAGCTCCATCAGAAAGATAATTTGCAAACTGAATCTTGATGGAATAAGTAGAGAAGATCACTAGGGAGATAAGATCACTAGACAGATCTGAAGACATGGGAGAGGATGATGGGGTTGAGGGAGGGGGTATGTTTATGTGATGAAGAGAGTGATGGAAAGAAGGGGATGATAAGAGATGAGCCTGGAAAGGTAGGCAGACTGCCAGTCTAGAGAGCATGAGCTTTATCTCGTAGATGATGGGGAAAGGCACGGTGTTTGACGGATTCTGATTCTGATTTGTAATTTTGAAATATAAGCAATGGTGGAATGTTGGTGAATTGGAGGTGGGAGATTGGTTGGAAGGTTATTACAGCAACCAGGCAAAGTGGATGAAATGTAATGACAGGGAACACGAAAGAGGAAAGATCTCTAAGGATCTGAATGGACAAGGCCTGGCCAGGATTAGAGGCCTGGTGGCTGATGGTCGTAAAGAAGGAAGAAAAAGAAGCCTGAGGGTTTCCTGTTCAGGTACTTGGTTGAAATAATTTGATATAGTAGAGCTGCATGCCTCAGTGAGCTTTGTGTTGTTAAACAAACAGCAGTAAAGGTCAGTTTTAATATTATTATTTGCCATACCTATGAACCCCCTATGGGGGCCTGCAAACAGGGAGGGTGTTATAAAGGGGAGAAGAGGCCAGTGTATAAAGCAGATTGTGGTTGAGAATGGTCAAGTGTAAAAGTGACTGCCGACAGCGTGAAGGATGATCAAGGGCCTTCTTGTGGGGATTCCAGCTGAAACTAGCTCTCTGGGCTGGACTGGCTGGACTGGCAAGCCCATGCCCTCCCATGAGGTATCGGTGCCATCTCTGCACGCAGGCTGGGTAGATCCCCAGATGACCTTGGCCTATAGTTAGCTCTCACATCAGCTGTGGCTGGTTTCCAAAGTAGCAGCAACGGCAGCTGACAGCTTTGGAAGTGTATTTTCTTCTCAGTAAAGAAAAAGTGCCCACAAGCAATACATTTCCCAAGAAGCTACTCTTCCTGGTCTGACTAAGGGCTTCTGTGGAGAAAATATGCAATGTTTCCATAAGGCTATTAAAAAAAAAAAAAAAAGAAGAAGAAGAAGAAGGAATCCCTTTTCTCTTGAGGCAAAACACCTTGACTTAGAAGAATCAAACCATTACGTTCTATTCTTGGAAAATATGTCAAAGAAATGCCTGCGTGCTTGCCTTAGTTCATTAGAGACTCTTTCCCCCTTCTTCAGATCATAATAAAAATGATTGAGAATATAGGGGTTCAAAGGCAGAGAAGGACTCTAACCCTAACAGATCAGAAGTCTATGCCTACTTTGGGGATCTGACGTTGGAATACAAGAACCTAAGCTTGAGACTCTCCAATCAAAAATTCTCGCAATCACTTAGAGTTCATGTCAAAACGTCTGGTGGCAAGTGTGCTTCAGTGTATGATAACCGGGGAAAATACTGAGAAATTGCAGTAACGTTTCTGTGTGTGTAACTGGAGCTTTAGTTCCTGTACTTCAGCCAGAAAACACTAGAGGGAGTCAAATAGAGGAAAAGACTATCTCCGAATGCCCAGGACCGAAGAAGAGCCTGCAGAGGAAGGCCTTTCTGCATTTCCCCAAGGCACCCGGTTTTACCTAGGTAGACACTAATCTTTATACTGTGACCAAGTGACTCTCTGCTTGAAACCCAGTGCTAAAAAACTGTAACTATGATCTGCTGATTCTGTTCTGAATCCAAAACAGTCAAAGAAAACCATTACTCTCTGACCAGGATCTGGACTCTGTCCATTTTAGGCATGGGGAGAGCCAATATGCCAGAACTCGGTGAGTCTTTAATTTTAGAGGACACATTCTTTGGATGAATAACCTTTCACAGATATTGGATTTTTTTTTTTTTTTTTTTTTTTTTTTTTTTAGAGCGCTGGTAGTCATACTTTCAGTGCTCATAGTGAATAGTAATGATTACCCGGCATTTTCAGACACTTGCAGGAATAAAATGAGCTCTTCGTAAATACCCCAGACTGGAAGCCTCCCCCCCCCCCCCACTGTCTCCACAGTTCTCATGAATTAGGTCTACATTAACACAGCATTTTACTTTTCTTTTTTAAATTTTATTTCTTAATTTTTAATTTTTATTTTTTAACACAGCATTTTACAATCTAGGGACACCCAAGTTAACTGGCCCAGTGTCATGCCCGTGTCAATGAGAACTGATACTTCGTCTTGTTTAAATTCCCAGTTCCTTAGTTCCTTTGTGATGCCTTGAAAATGCCACAAGACACAGGGAAGGCCAGGGTCTAAGTTTGCCTTTTTTTTTTTTTAAAAAAGATGAACAATTAATCACTATAACCAGAAACAAGGATCTTAAAAAGCTGCTTAAGAAACTGTTCAACTGAATGTTAAAAATACCTTCCTGAACGATGAACTAATAACCCCATGAAATCGTGCCCTTACACCATAGCAGATTTTTGAAGTACGGCTGGTAAAAGCACGTGTGAATTGAAATGTAAGAAAAATCACAGTAAAGCATGCTCGATTAATGAGGAAGCCCCCTTTCAGAAACCGTGGGGTCAGCCTCGCCTGGACGGGAGTATCCAGAGAACAGAAGGAACGTCATGAACTTCCTAAGGCGGCGTCTGTTGGAAACGATCGGTTACACGGACGAGGAAAACTTAGTTCCGAAGTTTGGGTTTGCGTTTGTTAGTCATGCAGTAGAGGACTTACCTCCCAGGGCAGACCTTTACTTTCAGAAAGTGCTGAGATGCATTACTGCACCCGTTACCAAGTCTTTGGCAGAAATACCATTTATCCTTGTTGTGGTATTGAACAGATTTGTAACATTCTGGTGTCACCATTCCTGAAAAAGCACGTTCATTTGAATGTTTCTTCCACCAACCCAGGGAAATATTTCATGAAGGCACATTGGTGCGGCCTACTAGGGAGAGCTATTGCTGCTGAATGACAGAGTGTCTGGTGGATTTACATGAAACCCCAAGTGCTCGTATGAGAATAGGTTAGGTTTAGATTGACGAGCAAATGTGTAACCAGACTTCTGGCTGACAAATGGCAGAACTATGCCAGCGCATTAGCTGCCCTGGAGAGAGACCAAAAGTAAGGCGGGGGGATCAAGTTCATTCCATAAAGGACATTCGAACCTGATGGATGGCAGGGTGGCTGGGACATGGAGCACACACAGATTGTGATACCCCAAAATAGTACTGGGCAAGTTTAGAGTTGAGCTGGCATCCGAACCAATGACCCAACTCCCATCAAATTTTCGTATATAGTGTTGGGTTGTTTATATTTACATTCCTTCAAAAGGATCCTGGTGTTTTCAGGAGAAGTCTAGTTTATTGGTGGGTCTGGCTTAAAGTCACTAGCCTCTGAAAGTGGCTTGTTTGGTTAAACTGGAAAATGAAAATAAAAACTGAGGAGATTAGTATGAAAGATGGTGCCAAACACTAAATGGTCCAAATTGGATTTGATTTGTTCCAGTTGGGCACAGCTGAGAAGAGACGTCCGTACAGCTTTTGGGAAGAAGGATGAAGTGTTTGGACCACACTCTTCTGAGGTCGAGGCCAAGAGTGCAGGGCTTTGGGTCCGCCTGCAAGGAGGTCATATGACAGATGACTGGTGCTGTTCACTGGGCCGCCGTGGTGTTCCAGTGCCATCTCAGCCCTGGAGATGCTTTATCTTTTCATTCTTACCACCGCAGTGTGGCCTGGGTTGGTGGCCTTGCTTTAGAGATTCGTTGACTTGCCCAAGGTCACATGCTGGTAAGTGACAGTCAGATTTAAACCTCAGTCTGACTCCAAAACAGTTTCCCTTGTGCCCCAGCGCCTCTTGAGCGTCTGAAGAACAGTACTGGAGGCAGTGTGGCAGCTCACAAGCCATGTGGTACTTGAGTGCTCTGGAAGCAAGGGCAACAGAGAGCCAGGGCACCTGGGTCTGAGTCCTCGCTCTATTGTTGACTGGATACTTGATCTCAGAAAAATTCCTAAGGTCTCTGAGCTGCCTCCTTGTCTATAAAGAACGTGTCCTGTGTATGGTGGCTTCTTAGAAGATTTTTAAACCAGCTTTCATTTCTAACCTCTATGACACCCTGGAACCTTTAAGGGGCCTTACATTTCCTTTGCTCACTAAGTAAACTCCTATGTGAGGAAACACTTCGATCTGGAATTCAAGAACTGACTTAATTTCTGCCATAGAGATATTATTCCTTCTCTGCAAAATTCATTTCCTCTGTGGGTTGCCCCAGCACTGACTATCTTCTATTTCCTGAGGGGACCGACTCCACTGTGTGCTAAGTGTGGTGCTCTGCTCACCGTGAGCCGTAAGACAGGCCTGTAGGACATGCTAGAAATACAAGATGGTATTTCGTAACATTGTCACTAAGAATACTGCTAAAGTTGGCAATAAATATTATTTCCAGGGAGTTAAAGAACCAAATATCCATGTAGTTGCCTACTTTGGATGCTTTGTTCTATTTCTGTAAATAAATGAGGGTTTTATTGATTGTATTCCCTCTCCTTATGCAAAATTCACTATGATGCGCTGACAAGTTTTCTCTGGAAAGCGCTGTCTACCATTAAAGTGTGCCATCCATTCCTTCTTTGGCTCGTACCCACTCTCCCGTTGGTGACAACGTATGCTTGGGCTTCCCTGCCGCGGGTATCCATCTCCTGCTGCTCTGGGGCTCTGCACAGCATTCTTGAGGATCAGATGACATGGGCTGGGCTGTATGTGGGGAGCAACATTTCAAAATTCCTTTGATGTTGCGCCTTGTGATACTCAATGGCTAAATCCAAGCTTTTGCTATTTGACCAAATGCCAAATGTACTAGTTCCTGAATATCTATGATCTTACAGAGAGCTGGATGGAAAAATAAGAAGAAACCACTGGGAAAAAATATTTTAAAACTATTTTACAGGGCCAATTAAGGTAAAGCTTTGATTAACTGGAAAGTTAGTTGAGCAGAGTGTTAATTTCTTAATTAGGAGCTAAGGTTTAGCACTTTAAAAAATTCATTTCATATATCCTGAGTGTCATCTATGTACAAGGTGTTAGGAATACAAAGAGGGTCAAAAGTTCATATAGTCCTTTGGTCCAAAGCGCCTTCTGGCATTCTTCTACCCATTACTGTTGACAGTTCTGCTTTTTTCTTTCTGGTTCTTTTTAATGCTTATGGTTTTTTTGTTACAATGATGTGATCATACAGAACGTGTATTTTTTTTTTAAAGCTTTATTGATTTCTTCATGCGAGACACAGAGAAAGAGGCAGAGACATAGGCAAGAGGGAGATGCAGGCTCCTGCATCCTGCAGCCTGATGTGGAACTCGATCCCAGGACCCTAGGATCATGACCCGGTCACCCAGGTGCCTGCAGAATGTGTTTCTTTCTTTCTTTCTTTTTTTTTTGCAGAATGTGTATTTTGAATCCATTTTTTATTCATTTAACATTGTAAGAATTTAATCTAAGCATCGCCTAAGCCTGTAATGCTGTGCTTAAACATTCCTTTATTTACTTAAAGTTTCCATTGTTTCCATGACAGGAAATGCTGTAAAGAAAACCTTTACACAAAGAGGTTGCCCTTCATCATCATCATCATCATTATTAATTTTTGTATTTCCTGCAACAAATTCTCATATGCCTAATTATTGGATCAAAGAAGACAATTTTGTATGCACATTTAAATACTGAGTTCAAATACTTAATGCAATATGCCAGTTTCCATAGGAATTATACCAACATATATTTGCACTACCATTGCTTGGCTATAGATTTCTCCCTACTGTCTCTACCCTTATTGGACTTTGATTGTGTACATTTTTTCTTATTACACAGGCAAAATACTTTTGAATCAAAAAACAAATTTAACATCCATCCATTGATTTTTTTAAATAATTTCTTTTTAAAAATTTTTATTTATTTATTCATGAAAGATACAGAGAGAGAGAGAGAGGCAGAGACACAGGCAGAGGGAGAAGCAGGCTCAATGCAGGGAGCCTGACTTGGGACTTGATCCTGGGACCCCAGAATCACACCCTGGGGCTGAAGGCAGGTGCTAAAACACTGAGCCACCTGGGCTGCCCCCATCCATTGAATTCATACAATAACCTTGCCAAGTCAGTAGTTTACAGGTGCATAGATACTGGGAAAGATGAAGTGACTTGCCCAAGTCTGTCCAATTCTTATCAGAGCGGGGCCTTGATCGCCCTTCCTGAGTCCAGGCCTGTGTGCTGTATCCTTCCACAGCTGCCCCTAAAAACCTGGAGGTTTTCAGGTGACTGGAGAGGCTAGTCGCCTAGACTCTCATTCTAGGTGAATGAGGGTCTGAGATGAGCCCAGTGAGGCTCCACGGTTGGTGTGCATGAAGATGGAAGTGAGCAGGACTGTCCAAATGGCCTTGTTCCTTTAAAAGTCAAGCATCTCCTCAAACTGAGTGAATTTTTGGTTAATTTACACATGCTGTTTCACCTTTCCACATGCACATTATAAAGCCTTTTTTTTTTTAAGAGGAATGTTATTTAATAGTGACCAAGTGTTGGAGTGTTTTAACTAAACTCAGATATACATGAGTAACTTCAGTGGAAGCTGTCCGTGCATATCTGAAGCCGAATGTGGACTTTTGACTTTAGCCTATTAAACACAAGGAAATTCATAGTTAAAATTCCACTCTTCGCTCCCCAGCCAAGAGGGGAATCGCCCAGGCCACAAAACATGACAGACAAACCTGCCGCAAGGCTCAGTAATCTGCTGGCATTATTGAGTGGGGCTGGCAAGCCTCAGTAAATCAAGGCCTCACCTTCATTTTTCAAAAAGCCAAAATGGGTCGAAGTGCGTGCTTCGGTCCTTACAGTGGAGAGGGGGTTTGCAGGAGGGCAGTGTGCACAGTAAATGACAGGTGCCTCCCAGCGGGAGGGCCTTTGGATGCCCCAGGTCTCCATTTGGAAGGTCATCACGGAAAAATGATTGGAGCCACGTGGCCTTCTTCTGTGCAGGGGAAGAGAAGGGAAACCCACTTTGGAGGTGACGGTCCGGCCCAGGCGGCTGCCAGCCCCGGCTCCGCAGTGTGGTTCGGCGACGGGTCCAGGCCGCAGAAGGGCCCCTGGAAACCCAGCAGGCGCTGAATGACCAAGTTAACAAAACCCAGAGAGAGGCCCATCTCCCCGGATCCCAGATCCCGGTAACCACTGATGGGACCATATTTAATGAACGTTAAGAACCAAACAACAAATCACCAATATTTATTTCACAAAGATCGCCTCTGAATGCGGAGAGCAGAAGAGATGTCTTGCTAAGGTCACTCAGTGACTCCTTAGAGATCATGGCAAAGAGGGCTGGATTTCTCAGGCCTTCAGATCATTTCCTCGAGAGGCTTCTATAGGGAGATGAAACTGCTTCGGTGCGTCCTTGGGTGCTGAGAAGGTGATTTGGGTTCACCCGGCTTTAGGAGACCAGCTGGAGGGACACCTGGGTGGCTCCTGCCTTTGGCTCAGGGCCTGATCCTAGGTCTGGGGATTGAGTCCCGCGTTGGGCTCTGGCTAGGTCTCTGCCTCTCTCTGTGTCTCTCATGAATAAATAAATAAAATCTTAAAAAAAAAAAAGAGAGAGAAAAACTGGAAGCAGCAGGATGGGTTTGTAGAGATGTAGACAAGTGAACGCCTCTCCAGGTCGCTCATTTTGTAGCTAGATTTTGATTTTAATCAGTGAGGAATCCTGAAAAACAGTAACAGAAAACAGCTTGGAGGGCAGCCCGGGTGGCCCAGCAGTTTAGCACCGCCTTTGGCACAGGGCCTGATCCTGGGGACCCGGGATCCAGTCTCACATCAGGCTCCCTGCTTAGAGCCTGCTTCATCCTCTGCCTGTGTCTCTCTATGTCTCTCATGAATAAATAAATAAGATCTTTAAATAAAAAAGTAAAAAAAAAGGAAGACAGCTTGGAAGTGGCTTTGATTTCACCCTCTCACCGTGGTGTCTCGGCTCCGCCGCTGCAGCTTCACTGCCTGTCGCCACAAGGCCACCAACACCTGCGGGTCCTGCCGAGCTCTGCCCGGAGCCCAGTCCTGGTTTTGCTGGACGCGTTAGAGAGGAGACTGCTGAGCGGATGCCGGCGGCTTCCCCCTCTCTCCTGTTCTCGGGGACGCACCAGAGTGTCTTCCGAACCCCCCAAACAGTACGCCCTGTGACGAGGCTGGTTCCCAAGGCCCACACCCGCTGGGACTCTCCGGGGTCCACTAAGGTGCAAGCAGCTGGAGCCAGCGGCGCTGGGAAGGGAGTTGGGAGGCCTCACCCTCGTCCTGCCTGTTGTTTTTGGAAGGATTTCACTTAGGGTTTTACTACTGGGTGGTCCCTGGGGCCTCCCACTATATCCCAGATATTTCCCAAACTCTCTGAAAGGTAGTGGCTCAGCCAAAGGAGCTACCGCCCCAGCTCATGTGGAAAGCTGTAGGCACTGGCTGTCCCTCTGTCACACATTCTTTCATGTCCCCACCCCCACCTTTGTTTTCTTTAAAATGGTTTCAACAAAATAGAATTGTGAATCTGAGGTTCTAAGATTCTGGAAACAGTTGTGTGTTTTTGTTCGTGTTTTGTTTTCTGGCCCCTTATGCTTAGTGGTCTCCAAGCTGTAGGATGGTTCACCACAATCAATCAAAGATTTTAAGCAGGGTCTCCCAATACTTGTTATATATTCATAAATATACATATACGGTTGAACTCATATGTTAGTGCAAAACCCAAAGAGAGAACATTTTAAAAGATGAAAGAATATTAAGCTCTTTATTTTCTCCCGGGTACAAAAAATAACCAAATGACCTTTTTGCTCTTACTATGCTCTTAGTGTCATATGCTCATTTTATATTTACATGTGACTGAGCTGGACATGCTCCACTAGAAAAGCTTGCTTCACCACTTTGGGATAAGGATTCAGAAGTCTGATTCGAAGTGCAGTTTATTTTAATACTTGGTTTTGGTGACTATCATGGCTCAAAAACAATTCTACGAAGATAATGCGAGAAGCACATTGTCGTCTATAGTTACTCCACCATGATTCAGGTTATCAGCCACAACCACCAGCCAATGAAAGTTGTTTTTTTAAAAGATTTTATTTATCTATTCATGAGAGACACACAGAGAGGCAGAGACACAGGCAGAGGGGGGAGAAGCAGGCTCCATGCAGGGAGCCTGATGCGGGACTCGATCCCAGGACCCTGAGATCATGACCTGAGCCAAAAGCAAGACGCTCAACCGCTGAGCCCCCCAGGTGCCCCTGTTGAAAGTTTACTAATAAATTTCCATCTTCCTTGGCATCAATCAACTGCTCTTATAATCTAATTCAAAGTGTTTCCCATTGACCAAACCCAGAAAATTTCGAGGGCGAGAAAGCATAGCTGATGCACATCTTTATAGACGGATAGATGATAGATTAGCTAGCTAGCTAGATGTGCTTGAAGCTCTCTGAAATTACACATTTGAAAGATTTTTAAATAATTTAGAAAAATCCCACTTCCCGGTTTTAAAAATGCATTCATACTAGAATTTTTTTTTCACAGAGAGAACATTGTTTTCAGAAACAAACGTATACGATGGTGGAAACCATTCTTTTTTTTTTTTTTATAAATTAATTTTTATTGGTGTTCAATTTACCAACATACAGAATAACACCCAGTGCTCATCCCGTCAAGTGTCCCCCTCCGTGCCCGTCACCCATTCACCCCCACCCCCCGCCCTCCTCCCCTTCCACCACCCCTAGTTCATGTGTGGGAGATATCAGAAAGGGACACAGAACATAAAGACTTCTAACTCTGGGAAATGGAAACCATTCTTAATTGCCAAGTGTTCTCTCCAAGGCATGAATTTTTCGAAATAGTCACTTTCTTACTCACAGGTACAGAGTCAGCCAGTCAGCATCACCGGTCGCGCAGACCCGTGTCTTTATTTTTTGCAAGGTCCACTGCTGGGTTGCATATTCCAACAGCTTCTTGTCACCATCGGAGTTTCAGAAAAATGGGTTTGTTTTTGTTTTTGCTTTTGTTTTACAAAGTACAGTTGCAGAGGGTCCCTCTCACCTCACCCAGCGACCCTGTGAACTGCTTTGGGGTGTTTCGGGGAGGTAGGATCACATTTTAGGAAGGATTCAGGCAAACTGTGGGGGACGCAAGTGGGTGGGTGGAAGTTCCTGCTAGGGACTCCTGGGGTGCCCTCTAACGGGGCAATTGAGGAGAGGGAAACCAGCCGCGAGGGGCAGCAGGAGCAGGGAGCCCTTGCTTCCTTCCCCTGCTCCTGGGTCCACACCTGGGAGAGGCCTGCGTTTCTAGGAGAGGGAGCACGCCTGCACCCGTGATTCCGTATAGAGACTGGGTAAGTTTGCTCTGAATGACCTAACACAGTACCGTGGCTGGGGGCCGGAAACAACAGAAATTTATTTTCTCATTCTAGAGGCTAAAAGTCCAAGCTCAGGTGCTGGCAAGCGTTGGTTTCTTCTGGAGCTGCTCTCTTTGGCTTGCAAATGGCTTTCTCCTTGTGTCTTTGCATAGCTTTCCATTTATGCACAAGTCTGCGTTCAGATTTCCTCTTCTTCGGACCACTGACACCGGTCACATTGGATTAGGGCCCACCCAATGACCTCATTTTAACTTAATCACCTCCTTAAAACCCCTGTCTCCAAATAGTCACATGCTGAGGTTCTGGGGACCTGTAATTCAACATATGAATTATGCGGAGGGGGGGGGACACAATTCAACCATGATGGGGACAGTGCCAATCTGTGGCCCACAGGGGAGGAAGCCGGGGCAATAAGCCTCACCGGATCGTCCCTCCAGCCCCCCAGCTCTCTGCAGCTCTTTGCACTGGCCGAACCCAGAGGAAAAGCCAGAGGCCAGGGAGCCTGCCGGGTGCTGCCCCCAAAGTCAGCCTCCTAGGACATTAGAAAGTTAAAAAGAGCAAATTGGAGGAACAAACCAAATATCCAGCTCACAAAGTCACTGTGCTGAGCTTAGAAAACAGAAAGGTCATTGGTCTATAGGGTTATAAATAATTTAACATAGAAGGAAAGAAGTAATGGGCCCAGAGGCCAGGGCGTTCAGCTGGGGGTAGCACCGGAATGCTAGTTTCAGGAACTGCTGATACGGGGCTTGGCTTTGCGGAAACAGTTAGGGAGTCTGCACAGCGCTTGTCCTTGTGAGACTCAGAAGAAGGCATCCGTGGCGGGCGGTCAAAGCAGAGAAAGGTGGCTCCCGTGGACCCCGCAGGCCTTTCAATGCGCAGCTTTCGGCAGCTCCCCATTCGCCCTGCACAGCCGGACACACCCTGCATGACCCTGTGCGGCCGCCCTTACCCCGGGCTCCGTCCCCTTCTCCCAGACCCCACCGGGGACAACTGGAAGGACACGACACGTGGATTTGTGTCTGCTATGGTCTCCAAGCGGGCAGTCCCTCTGGTTCCATATGGGAAAAAGTCATTAGGCTCGGCAATGTCCCCACCTACCACCGGCTGCTTCCTCAGTCAAGCAACCCCCCCCCCACCACCACCCTGTACAAGATTTTATTTATTCATGAGAGACACAGGCAGAGGGAGAACCTGATGCGGACTTGATCCCAGGACCCCGGGATCATGACCGGCACCCAAGGCAGCGGCTCAACCACCCGGGGGGCCCAGTCAACCCCTTGGCTGGCAGTTGCTGGTTGATCTGAACCTAACTATTGGGTGGATCTCCCCCCTGAAGGGAGCAATTCACGTTCTCGTAGACGATTGTTCCTTGTTGGCAGCTCTTGGTGACCTCACTTGAAGAGTTTGGGGTTACTGGCGAACATGAGATTGGAGTATAAGCATGGACCCATCAGACGGACAGACGGCTGGTTCCGGGGAGAAGGGGGGGCACGCTCACACAGTGGGGGGCCAGGTGTATGGTTGTTCTGACAACGTCCCAGCAGGTGGCAGTATGGGGTTCTCAGGCCTGCGCAGGCAGAGGACTGAGAGAAGGGACCTCCTCTGTCCCCAGGTTCCACCAAGCTGCTCTGGGGCCAAGAGGCCAGTTGGGTGCCCTGGGTATGAGGGGCCCTGCTAGGCTCGGCAGTGGGGCTGGGGAGAGGTGAGGACCCAGTGGGGACCAGACGTGGTCCCAACTTCCCCCTACCGTGGGGAGGAGGACAGAGGCCCCCCTGAGCTTCAGCCTCCCAGTAGGGCCCAGATGCACCGTCCTCTCCGCCCCCGCTCTGGAGGTCTGCCCTGGATGAGGGCGGAAGGTCCCAAGAAGAGCTTCCACCTCCCTCCCAGGTGGTGGCAACACTAGGCCGCTCGGGCATTCTCTGGGCTCCAGAGGTCGAGCCCGTGAGGGACCACGATGGCTCAGCGCGGTGAGGCCCGGAGCGCGGATCCACCGGGCTGGGTGGGAGCCGGTGGGGCTGGGCCTGGTGGGGAGGACCTGCGTGGCCCCACCGTGGAAGCCCCCGAGGAAGCCACTAAGCAACGTCCGAGGCCCAGAGCCTCCCCACAATGAACTGCAGCTTGCTTGGCACAGCCCGGTTCCTTCCTCTCAGGAGAAAGAGAGGCTCTTCTCCAGCATCCACGGCGGGAAGCCCTTGCCCCCGCCTTCCCCTTCCTGTGGAGCCTGGGCCCCCTGGCCGGTGGCTCCTCACCCCACTTCTGATCCCGGCCGGTGCTCAACAGCTCTTTGCGTTCCCCAAACTCCAAGGCCTTTATCTCCGACTTGAGGATTCGCTCGAGGGTGGGGAGATGGTTGGGCGCGGACAGGAGCGCCGCTGCCCTAGGACGGGCCGCGCCGGGAAAAGCCCTGGGGATCGGGGCTCCCGGGCGCCCCGGCTTCTGCAGGATGTTGCATCCTCGGGGATGGCAGCTCGTGTTCCCTGAATTTCCCCGGAGCACACGGGGGCCGGGCGGGGGAGGCGGAGAGCGGGTCGGAGCCCGCCTGCCGGGCAGCCGTCCGGGCGGCTTGGGGAGGTGGTGGCAGCCGGCAGCTCACCCCCTCTTCCCTCCTGCCCTCGGGCGACCGGACATGGGCTTCCTCGCCAGCCCCCCTTCCCAAGCCCCTCTTTCCCACTCCCCTTCCTTCTCTTCTCCCTGACATCCTCTCGTGTCTTTGCATCTCCTCACTGGCTCTTCCCCGTCCACACCCGTTCCTGCGCTTCGGATGCCCGGGCCAGCCTCCTACCCCATCCCCCTGGCGGTGAGAGGTAAGCGGGCTTCGCGGGGCAAATTTATGGCATCACACAAGGCCCCCTTCTTCTGGGGGAGCCCCTGCCCCGTGACGGCAGAGCGATGCCTGCCCCTGGACGTCCGGTCCCTGCGTCCTTCTGGGCAGAGTTGGAGGAGAACCAGCTTCACCTGGCGCAGCCTGGGCAGGGGAGCAGGGCTGCGGCATCGGCACCAAGAGGGTGACCTGTCAGAGCTGCGCGGCTGGTCATAGCAGGGGGACAGGCCAGGCGAGTAAATGTATCAGGGAGACCAGGAGCCAGGTTGTCTGCCGTCAGAGAATCCCAAATACAGGAAGGGAAAGTAAACCCCGAGGCGTTGGATTGGAATGTTTATCCATATTTATGGATAATGTAGAAAATACGATGTAAATGTAGGCACGTGCACACCGGCACCCGCGTGCACAACCCCTAACCCCGCGCACGGACACCTTGGAAGCAGTGCATCTCGGCGGCAGAGTGCACCCCCACCCCCACCCCCACCCCCGGCCCGGCCTCACCTCCTCAGGACCCTCATTACCACTCTCCACCCAAGGGGACCAGGACCCTTTGGAGAAATGGCAGAAGCCAGAGCTGGGCCCGGGAAGGACCCAGATGAGCGCGGACCCCTGCTGGTACCAGAGGGCAAGGGAAGGCTCAAGACCTAAGGGACCCAGAGGCGGGCATGCAGGGCTCCCACTGACCAAGTTAGGGACCCTTTGAGCATCAAAAAGAATAATGGTTGTAACAGATTAGAACCAGTGGACACAGTAGGAAACCCGAGGCCACACTCATATGAAGAAGCAAATGAATAAATTCGGTGTTTGAGGAAGCCCAGGGCAGGACGGGGTTCCAGGCCGTTGCCCACCAAGTGCTCACTGACGGCCAAGGGCCTCTACGGCGGCGACGGCGGCCAGAAAGCCCCTGGTGAAGCCACCCCGGGGAGTGACACCGGTAACGGGGCAAACGGAAACCGTGCACCCCCCGAGGGGCGCAGCAAGGGGCACTCGGTTTCGCTTTGGAGATGGTCCTGCCAAAGGGGCAAGACCACGTGGAACCCTCGGACAGCCTCGAGCCTGAGGCTCCCCCGCACAGGAACTGGCCCCCAACCTTTGCCTGGGCCCGGGTCATGCGAGTCCAACAGAAACTGAGGAGCAAAGTCAGGCCCAAGGAGACTAAACGCACGAGCGTTAAATGCATGATTTTGAGCTGGATCTTTTGATTACAGGGACAGGACTAGGGTCGCTGGTGTCGGCTTAGCTTTGCCCCCCTTAGTTTTGCGGCCTTGTCCCG
Organism: Nyctereutes procyonoides; assembly: GCF_905146905.1. Classification (NCBI taxonomy): domain Eukaryota; kingdom Metazoa; phylum Chordata; class Mammalia; order Carnivora; family Canidae; genus Nyctereutes; species Nyctereutes procyonoides. The sequence continues at coordinate 25,275,582 of NW_026575142.1, read as the reverse complement.
GTCCCGGGAGAATGCCCTGGTTTGCAGGCGGCGCGGTGCGGCGTCTGTAACCTGCTCTCCGACCACCCGGGCTGCAGCTTCTTTGTAGTGCACTTGCCACTTCTGTGTTTCAAAGCTAAAAAAAAAAAAAAAAAAAAAAAAAAAAAAAAAAAAATTACTAAATAAATAAAATGGCACAATCCGTTTGGGGAAAAAGGGAAAGATAGGGGAACATAAGATTCCCATTAAGTGAGGAGGAAACATGAGAAATGCTGTGTTTATGGTGGGCCCTGGCGGACTGTGCCTCAACATCCCCGGGGTGGCCTATGCTCTCCTCCTTGGCAATCGGGGACCTTCTGGCAGAAGAACGGGGAAGCGTTACTACTTCTGAGAGCCCTTGGAAGGCTGCAGGGTTAGGTATGGGAAGCACCAGGATTCTCGTCTGCAGCCACAGGCCTTGCCCGAGGCCGAGCGCGGCCGGCGGCTCGACCCCAGGCCGCGGCAGGCAGAAGGGCCACCCCGCCGGTGGTGGGCAGCGCTGGCCACCTCATGTGGGAGGCTGACTGTGGAGGGGAAGGAGCATCTGCGGTGCCCCTGCTGCTGCAGGACGCCCTGAGCTTCTGAGTCGGCCGAGCGGGCCCGGTGGCAGGGATGCACACGCCAGGACATCTGGGAAGACACTTAACTGAGAAGCTTTGCCACAAGCCTTCCAGGGCCACTTTCACGGACCAGAGCTTTGGTGCCGTGTCCTTGGCTTTCACGGAGGGGCCCTACCTGCAACCACCTTGGGGACGCGTCACTGTTTTGGCAGAGGAAGAGGGTGGACACTGCCCAGTGTCTCCTGTGGGGGTCTCCATACAAAGCTAATAATACCGTCTTTTTCCAGAGGATTTGTCAACACACTGACAAGTGTTACAGGTGTGTGTACCCTTTTCCCTTTTCACCTCGGCTGCTAGGAAACTCAAAATGGAGCTTCGACTATAGGGTTGGTGGAGGCCTTTTGGCCTTGCAGGGTTACCTGCTGTGCTCTCCTTCTCTCTTCACCGTTAACCTCCCAAGCCCTGATTTTAAATGTTTTGTTGTGTCTCCTATAAATTGCTTCCAACTTTTGTAAATGAAAAGTTTATAAACCAAATAAAAAGGATCACTGGAAGAGCAAGAGTTGAGGGAAACAGAACCTCTTCCCTCTAAGACAGAACTAAACATTGGGGAAAAAACTGTAAAGCAAGAATGAAAGATGTTCCTTCGGTATTTCTCAAGTAGGAAACTAAGAGGCAAGAGGGCCAGGGACAATGTTCCTGCTGTCAGGCATGGGTCAAAGCACAGTGTGTGACAATGCGGATTTAATGGGATTCCTGCGGAGACTTTTGAGGAGAAAGTCATAAATATATGAGTTCTCAAGATATAGTCGGGGGGTGGGGGTGGGGGGGCTGTTCAGAAAACTAGGCAGGCAAATCCACAATCTGGCACGTGCAGAACATGTGACCGAGGGTAGACAGGCCGCATGAACGCTATTTATTTACTAAAAGATTTTATTAATTTATTCATGAGAGACACAGAGAGAGGGAGAAGCAGGCTCCATGCAGGGAGCCCGATGTGGGACTCGATCCCAGGTCTCCAGGATCACACCCTGAGCCGAATGCGGTGCTAAACCGCTAGGCCACCGGGGCTGCCCACGCATGATGCTATTTAAAAAGTACCCAGCCTGGGGAATCCCCGGGTGGCCCAGCAGCTTAGTGGCACCCTCAGCCCAGGGTGTGATCCTGGGGTATTAGGATCAAGGCCCAAGTCGGGCTCCCTGCATGGAGCCTGCTTCTCCCTGTGCCTGTGTCTCTGCCTCTCTCTCATGGATAAATAAAATCTTAAAAAATAAAAGACTGTATAATATTCCATTACATGTTTTTATTGCAATTATTGTGACCAAAAAAAAAAAAATCAACATTTCAATTAGCTACAAGCTTTTAGAGCTGCGGTGTGTCTGAGAAGTCAACCTGGAAACCATTTCACCTGTAGGTATTCGGATAGGACCAATGAGGGGAGATAGGGGAGGCCCGGCTACTCCCGGGGTTCTAGGCTTTGCCCCGTCACCTGTGGGGCATCTGGAGGCTGAGCTGAAGGCGGGCAGCTAGAGCGCTGGACCCACAGAATCATGGAGTCAGCACTTTTCCACACCTGAAGAATGACCGACTTGTCACATTTTTTTTAAGATTTTATTTTACAGGTGGACACACATTAAAAGGCCTTTATTTGGGGGGAGTGTGTGTACAGTTCTGTGAATTTTAGCACACTGATTCCTGTGACCATCACGATCAGGATATAGAAGAGCTTCAAGGCCCCTTGTGCTCCCCTATGGTCACTGTCCCGTCCTCCTGAGTCCGCAGTCCTCGCTCCTGCCCGGTCCACACACTCTGTCTTTTCAGGAATGGGAATGACTGGCCTAGGCCACGGCACATCGGGGGCACAGCCAGGGCAGACGCGAAGAAATCGCTCGGCTGCAACCGGACCCTTTCAGCCAGTGTGACAGCTGGTGCAGAAAGACCCGGGAAGCCGGTGAGGTGGGAAGGGCCTCGTCACTGGGGGTGCAAGCGGGGAGCGTGGGGTCGGGGGGCCCTGGGCGGCAGGAGGTCCCCGCCGTCCCCTTATGACCCGCAGCTCCTGCAAACGAGCAATGCAACAGCGCAGATCAAGGCTCAGCCTCGCAGTCACGTCGAACATGAAACGAAGAGGAGCTTTCACGTTTGCACTTAATCCAAAGCCACCTGTTTGCGATTCTGAGCAGCCGCGCGCCGACCTGCCCCGCTTTCCCGCTGCCCCGCGGAGGAGTCACAGCGTCGGGCCGGCTCCCCCCCCGCCCCCCCGTGCCCCAGCAGTTACTCCCCGGGGCCTGGGTGCCCAGCTCACGTCTCGGTGCCTCGCAGCCCGGGGCCCCAGGTGCCCGCCGCGCAGGCGGGGTGTCGGGCGGGACCCGCGTCCCCCGAGTGGCGGCTCAAGCTGCAACCCCCGGGGCCCACGGAGACCCAGGGACGCTCCGGAGCCACCTCGGGCGGGAGCCCCAAGGCTGCGTGGAGCCGCTGGCGCGGGGGCACCGTGGGCGGCCCGGGGGAGCTGCAGGGCGCGGGGCACCGTGGGCGTCCCGGGGAGCTGCAGGGCGCGGGGGCACCGTGGGCGTCCCGGGGAGCTGCAGGGCGCGGGGGCACCGTGGGCGGCCCGGGGGAGCTGCAGGGCGCGGGCTCCGTGCTGCTTGTCTCATCACACTGCCATTTGAGGGCACAAAGTGCGCAGCCTTTCTTGGGCAGGGCCTGACAGTGCCAAGCCCCCCAAGGCGGCGGGACCCCTCGGCTCCTCCAGAGGAAGGGAGCTGTCGGCCACACCCGAGCCTGCTCAGAGCCCCACAGGCCTGCAGGCGCCGCCCTCGTACCGCCAACGTCAAGTCCGTGATTGTGGGCCCGCAGGTGGAACGCGGCCGTGGGCCCCCTGGCGTGGCCGCCAGCCTCCACCCGCCTCCGGCCAACCTCCACCCAGCCTCCACCAGCCTCCACCCAGCCTCCAGCAGCCTCCACCCGGCGGGCCTCCGCCCAGCCTCCGCCCAGCCCCCGCTTGCCTCCACCCAGCCGGTGCAGCCGGGCCGCGCTCGCCAGCCGCCAGGGTGTCGGCCCCCTCCGCCCCGAGAGCCGGGCTCCCGAGGGACCCAGCCCCCCCGCGGCCGCGGCGGCAGGTGCTCTCGGGTGTGACCCGGGGCGTGAAGGCCGCGGCTGTCTCCGGCCTCAGCTGCCTGCGGCGAAGAGTGTCTCTAAGCTGCCCGGCGACCGCCACCCAGCGCCACCCAGCTCGCGGTGCGGGCGAGGCCACCCCCTGCCGACACCCTCCTCCCTGGAGGCTGCGTCGTCGGCAGGGGGCCTGGTTCCTTCCCGGCCGCAGCCCCGCCCCTCCCCCGCGGTCCGAGCCGTGCACAGGGGCGGCAGCGTCCCCCCCCATCATGACGGGGCCACCGGGTGGCCGAGGAGCCTCAGGACGCGGGAACCCTCCATCCTGCGGGGGCAGGAGGTCACGGCGTCCAGGCCCGGCCAAGGCCCCCAGTGCTGGAGCCCGCGCGGGTCCTTCCCTCCCGTTGGGCAAGGGCCGCAGCCACAGTCGGAGGGCGGAGGAGCCTGGCTCTCTGGGTTTCCAGAACAGACCAGCGGTGGGCTTTGGCCAAGATGAGATGCGGGCAGCTGATGGTTCTTGACGTCTCTGCTGCCTATCCATGGCCTTAACTAAAAAAAGGAGGAGGTGGGAAGGTTTTTCCAAATCTTTTCAAGGAAATGTATTTTGAGTACAGGGTGAATCTGAAATGATTTTCAAGTCACTTTCAAACCCGCTGAGCTGAAGAAAGAGATCAGAAATGAAATGCATGAAATTCTGATATACATTTAATCTACTTAAAAAAAAAGATGACAGGAAAAATAAAATTTCAGATGTTTTTTATTCAAAGGTTTTCAAAAGAAATAAAACAGAAAAAGCTAACAATCTGATCAAATGTACAGTTCAAAAATGTCTTTTGGCGTTTAACAACAAGTCCTAGGAAGGAAACTACAGAGTTTATCTTGAACCGGACAAATAAGTTACCACTGGCAAGTTTGTGGCACTAGTAAAACAAAAATAAAAAATTAACTCTCTTGATCATATAGATATCTCTATGAAAATCTTTTTTTTCAATCTGTACAAAAGGTCTTTCTTCATAAATTAATTTTTTTTATAATTTAATGGCTGTCTACTATGTGATGTTTAACTGATTTTTTTTTTTTGTATGTACAGAGGTTATGTTTCCCAAATCTTACCCAGACGAGTATGGCACTTAGTTCAGACATATCTAGCAGCAGATTTCCCCTCCCTTCTAACCGAGCTATCAAATTTCTGTCTTAACTAATGCAAAAATATCAAGTAGTGAGAGACCCAGGTTTATAAATGTACTAGGTACAAGGAGGGCGCTGCGTTCAGTCTGGACTTTCACAAAGCAGTTAATATTCCAGGGAGCATAGAACCAATAATACCACAACTTTAAAAAAGGAAACAAAAACAAAAACAAAACACATTTCTCTTATGACTATGTAATTTTTCACTAGAATCTACACTTCTCAGAGCAGCAAGGACTTTTGAAACTATGAAATGTCACTGACATCTATAATCAAATACAAGCATAAAATTTAAGAACTAAAAAATACTCGAAAGAAATAACTGCTTAGCCCTAGCTCCTGAGCTAGGAGGATTTGGTCTGTGGAAACAGGGAGGGCCAGCAACCTGTCCCAGCACAAAAGAAAACAGACTCTGAGGTAGATAACTGATCACACACAGTTGACCAGACAAGTACACAGTTTTGGAAGACAACTTAATTTACCATTGCTTTTCAAACGTATGCAATTGTCTTAATAAAAGAGCTTTAATAACAGTGAATTATCTTATATGTACTAAAGTAGAAATAACTGTGTATTTATGAATCAGGAATTTCATAGTTTCAAAATTGGTTTCTCTTTACACTTAACACTTGTAGTGATGATGTAAAGTGTGGCACTGCTTGGATCCAAATCTTCCTTCATGCTTTTTTGTTTGTTTGTGTGTGTCCATACATCAATTAAAATGATAAAACCTAAATGCAAAGGTACAAAAAAAGGCACATTCTCCTAACCGCAAACTGGTCCGGCAAAAATAAAGAGCACAGAAGATAGGATGCTGAGACAAGGTGGAGCTACTGGTTACTGGCTCTTCGGTCTTTGGTGAAGTTACCTTTAAAAGTGCCAAGGAATTTTTATTTCTCAAATTTATGTAATAGAGAGAGCTAGTAGCCAATCGTTTCGCTTCTATTCATATCTCAGCTTATGTTTGAAGATAAAATCCTTACTTTTAGCTTTTGCCATTTAGTTGCAATAGCAACGTTTTTCCATTTGCCAGATCTCAGGCATAATTCTCATTCTAAAGCACTATCATTAGTATAAAGGAAGGACAAAACATTCGGTGACTCCCCGCCCCCGCCCCCCGCCCCCAGCCCCAACGCTACCTACACTAAATCTAGAACATCGAGTTAGTTTTTTTTTTCCTGAAAAAAGGCAAAAAAGACTTTACATTGCATCATACAGCAGATATCCTAAATCAGTCAAACTATCAGAGGAAACTGTTGGCGTACAGCCTTACAAACAATTTACCCTATTAAAAGTTCCCCAGTCAGAAAATGTGTTTCACACAAAACATTTTTCCCTTCTTGCATTTCACTACCTTACACATTATGTGAAAAATCATTAAAAACACCTACTACATATTTAAAAAAGCCAAAATTTCAGCAACTTTTATTGACTACCTTTTAAAAGCCCTATGCTGCTGTTTTTACAAGGCATAATAGACCAGCTCATTTGGTCAAAGCGTTCTACATCATTAGTTTGAACTAACTTTTACTGAAACAGCTACAGCATCAAAGGAGTTAAGGCAAATTGGAATTCATAGAAAAGGAGAAGACACTTCACACTACGTTGAAAGAAAAACGGGAGAGCTAAGAAGAGAGACGCGGAGGGCAACACTGAGTACAGCGACACTCACACTGCAAGCACAGAACACCATGGGGGACGTCGGACTACTTAAACGTCAGAGCCCATTTCATACAGCTGAAGAAAACGCAAATTAAACACAAAATGGACAAAACCACAAAAATCCGGTCATGCACTTGGATAAGTCTTCATGGTCTTTGTGCATACCCAGAAAATTGAAGTTTTCTTTTTCTTTTCTTTTTTTCTTACTTTTTTTTTCTTTTTTCCTTTTTTTTTTTTTTTTGCATCATAATATTTGATAAAAATCTTGTTTTGTTTTTGTTTTTTGTTTTTTGTTTTTTTTTTTACTAAAATAAACCTGTTCGGGGGGAACAGCTACTAGATGAATTTAAGGGTTTTATGCACCTTATAGAACTTATAGCAAAAATAGTTTTAGTTGATTTCATTATAAATAACGTTTTCAAGAACCTGTGCAAAACTGTCAATAATTTCCTAAAGCACAATTGATCAGAAAAATCCATGATTGTTCAGCCTTCACACCCTTCTTCATGTAAGAACACCCTTCTGTACATCTGGAAGAGAAAAATAAAAGATAAATGCTTTTGTACATTTGGTATAATACAGCACAGAATTTTGTGACCTCTTACTTGTTTTAAAGGTAATACATGCTTGAGAAAGGCAAGGTGGTGCTCCTCACTGGTGGTAAACCAATAAATGTTGGAACTGAGGGCAGTTTTTATGCCTTGACTCCACCTTTCGAACCTGGGACCCGCAGCATACTTTTACCTGAGCACCAGAACTCTCCATCTAAGGATACTGACATTAAATTCATAGTCAAGATATTGCTATACTCTCCTGTAATACTAGATGGAGCAAAATCTTATGCTCTATTTCCTTCAGCTTGTGAGTATTAAAAGCAATATAAATTTGGATACATGCAATGCAGGACAAATTTGATTACCTGGTGTCCTGATAATGTTACAGGTTTTTAGGGTGGGAGGGGTAAGGAGGATGAGAAAGCAGACATACACTTGACTTCAATACAACAAGGCACTGTTCGTTTGGGACAATCTGCAAATCCACAAAATCACGGATTTTAACATTTCAATAACACTGGATTCCTTGGCCATGATTCAGGCGGTGTGACCAAATCTTAGCTATTGTAAGTACCATTATGATAAAAGAATCCTAGACGTTCCTTGACGTGAGCCTTACAGTTACAAAGATGTTTCCCTCATACCTCACAGTTACTTATTAGGTTGAAAGGTATATGGTGAATGGTCATTAGACGTCTCGACAGCCACCTGCTGCTGACCACTTGCTTCCTACAACAAAGCAGAGCAGATGAGACATGAGCAATGAAATCCAAACTCTGCTCCTCCTGAGTTTCACATCTTAAAAAACAAGCACTCATTAAAAGTGATTTTCTTAGTATTATGCAGGGTTTTCAAGGTTAATTATTTCCCTAAGGAGTTAAGATGTCTTACAAACCCAAAGAACCTCCTACCCCAACTTTTATGAGTTGTTTCTTCATATCAAGCTATGATTTATCAAACAAATATCTTATCCCTTGGAGCCAGATGTGACTTGGAATTCATTATTTTCGGTTTTTAGAACCTGAAAAATGGTAGGGATATGCGGTCTACTACAGAACATATCCAGGGCTAACCTGATCACCAAACACATGACCAGGTCTACACAGAAAGACAGAAATATGCACAGCAAGTGGGCTAAGATTTTGTCTTGTATCAGTTCAGATACTACTAAGGCAGTTATAAAGAGAGTTTTTATTTTCAGATTTTATTGTGTGTTCAGAATTGCAAATAAGGGAATATAGGTTCTGGCAACTGTGGCTGTCAATAAATACACAAATTCAATTATCAGAAAACAAAACACAACAAGAATGCCCCAAATAATCCAACCACAGTCCTAGGGCTATTTCTGCAATTGGAACCTATGGGATCTGCTTAGTGGGTAGGATTGATTGGGATGATAAATTCCTTGGAATTTTAAGGGTACTTTGCAGAAAATGCTATGCTTTCTGTCCAATCCTTTAAAAAATCTTTTTAAAAATTTAAATTTGCTTTAGTTGACATATAATGTATTAGAAGATATAATGTATTATTATTAACATATATAATTCAAATTAGCTAACATATAATGTTTTAGGGTAGAATTTAGTGATTCATCAGTTGCATATACACCCGGTGCTCATTACATCAAGTGCCCTCCTTAATGCCCATCACCCAGGTACCCTATCCCCCCACCACCTCCCCTCCAGCAACCCTCAGTTTGTTTCCCATAGTTGAAGAGTCTCTCATAGTTTGTCTCCCTCTCGGTTTTTACTTTTCCTTCCCTTTCCTTATGTTCATTTGCTTTTGTTTCTTAAATTCCACATATTAGTGAGATCATATGGTATTTGTCTCTCTCTGCTTTCTGTCCAAATGTAACACAAATAGTAGTCTTCTTCTACTATCATTATTATATCTGTATCTTCCATAACAAGCACTAAAAGTTACTTAGCTATCCTAACAGCCTCTATTAAAAAAGGCATGGTTTGCTTCTCATCCCTGTTACAATTCTGAAACATTGGTGTTTTTTTTTTTTTTCAACTACCTTCGTGATAACTGATTTCTTCTTGTAGTTATTATTATTAACATAACCTTTGGTACTAGGATTGCAAACTCTGGCTCTATCTTAATTTGCCTGTTAAGTATCCCTTTGCAGGAGATAAGATAGATTCTTGAAAGGTTTGAAATGTGCTACAAGCTTGGAAAACAGTTCTGGGAGTTTTGGGGGTTTTGGCCTGGATATTGCTACACTAATCTGTATGTGAAGAATTACATTCCATAGTTGAAAATAACCCTAGCTATATATGCCCTCTAAACTCAATTCTTTATGCAAATATTTGACTTCTGATTGATTTTTCTTTGAGTTCTACCTAATTTACCCATTTCTCAAACTACTCATTGCCAGACTGGCCATCAGATGGTCTGTACCAACCTCAACGGGAACTGCCGTTGTCTGTACATGTGTGTACTGCGGCAAATAAGCTCCTTGCATAGCTGATGTCGCAGGCATGTACTGAAAAGAAGAATATGGTCAGGATGGGAAATGATAAGCCATGCAAAATTCTGAGTGCCTGGAGAATTTTGAGATGGGATGTCAAGTATTTGGAAATCTCAAAGAAGAAGTTTAAACAAGCTACCTCAAAGCTTAATAAGTATGCCATATGGAAAGCAAAGTGAGTATCTCCACTTTTTGAAGTTGTCCAAACTAACTCCCAACTTTCTTTGGATTTCCTAACAAATACAATCGTGAAGATCACTAAGGTTTCTCATTCTCAATAACTCAGTATCACTAAAATGTGCTATTTTAGAAGGTCTTATCTCAAAGGACCTCATTTTTTTCAGCAGCCCTCTGAATTAGTATCTAGAATTATCTCCATAGGTGGAGATCCAAGGAGTAAATGACTTGCTAGATCTTTACTAGATCACGGCTGAAAAGCAAATGGACCCTTGCTTTCCTGATGCGGATAGTCATCCTTTTCCAAAGGCAACCAGGCTTTCTTATTGATCTCATTGGATGTGTGTGGACCTGATTGAGCCTTCACAGGAAGCTGCTGCTGGTTTTAAATGTAAGGGAGGAAAACATACTTCCCTTTGTTCTTTTCAGCCACCATCGATATGGTCTGCAATAAAAGCCTCCGGCCATCTTACCAACTAAATGTTATGTTGATAAATATCAACCCTGGAAGTTCATCCAGTACAGGCTCAATCTCAAAACCCAACCCAAGTCTCCTGGACTCTGGAGAAGTCAGGCAATCCTAAGACTGTGACACAGTGCCCCCAAATTCCATAAAAGAAGTGAGGAAAAAATTCCCTGCCTTTACCACCACGTATCACTTTCATCTTTTGCTTCATGACACCAGGTCTGTAGTGTGAATGAATGGCATTAGAGATTAGGGCAAGGTGTGCTCGTGTGTGGTTGCCAAATTCTGGTAAAGGAGAGATACCCAAAGGATAGACATTTAGGTCATCAATTAATCATGTGGAAGGCAAAGTAAGGGGTGAGAGGGGCTCGGACATAATCTCTGACATCACAGAGCCTGCAACTGAGAGGGAAGACAAAGGCTGCATTAATTTACCCTCCTCTGTTTGCTGAGACATATGATATTAATTTGCCACCTACTGTTCCGGTGCTGCCTAGTGACAGATGACTCATCTGCTGGGCCAGAGGGCTGATCATAGATGCAGGCTGTAGTGACATGGTGTGCTCCATGGAGGGAGTTAACACGGCCCCCTAGGGAGTCGGGAGACAAGTGCAGAGTAAGATAAACTCAAGAAGGGAGTTAAGATTGTGTCATTCCTTTTGCAAAGGAAATGCCTTAGTTTGTTGAGAAATGTGAAACCAAAATAACCTCCTCTCAAACTTGCTTATGGTATCATAAACAATTTCCTAAAAACCTTCTAGATAATACTTCTTAAAACTTTTAAAAGAACATTCATTTCACCAAAATCACTGCATTAAACATCCTGCCTTTCCTTTCACTCCAGTGTAAAGCAAGCTAGTCCAGCAGGAGGAGCTGTAGTAGGAAACACTATTTCCAGCTAGCTGGAGTTGCAGAAATGCTTTCTTAATTTTCAATTTTTTTAAAAAGATTTTATTTACTTATTTGACAGAGAGAAAGAGAGAGAGAGAGCACACGTGCAAGCACAAGCAGGGAGAAAGGGAGAAGCAACCTCCATCCCAGGACCCTGGGATCATGACCTGAGCCAAATGCAGACGCTCAACCAACTAAGCCACCCAGGCGCCCCAGCTTTCTTAATTTTTTAAAAAATAAATGACAGTTGATATTTCATGCAGCCACAAAACAATAGGCCATACTGAATATTTATAAATACAATATCTTGTTTAAAAGTGTTCTGTACAAGATAATCATTTGATTCAAGATCAAGCTGTCAGGATCAAGATTACATTCTTCATCCACTGTTTCTCAGAACTTTCAGCTATAATTTTGTGCCAAGAAAGGGAAGGAGATTCAGATATGATTAATAATCCAATTTCAGATTCTTTGATTTCATTGAAAAAAATTCTGGTCATTTAAAACAAAATTAAAATGGGGGGGCGGGGAATAGACCAAAAAAAAAAAAAACCACCCACAACCCAGCCTCTTCCTAACACATGGCTGTTAGCACCGTCAGGGTACTACTGCCCAGATTCTAGCCTTGGCATGTTTGCAGAGTTGCAACCAGGGTACATAAACAATTTCATATCCTGGGTTTTTGCTTTGAACTTAACATTCTAGTATAAATATTTACCTAACTTAGTGCATAGCCATCATCATCATCATTTTTAATGACTGCATAATGGTACATTCACTGTCTAAAACTGAAATTTAATCCTATTTCTGAATTTTTGCATTTTCTCTAATTTATCCTATATAATATTCTTATGGATCATATCATTCCTCTCACTTTTGTAATCACCCAATTCCATGAGAGTGCAATTATTCTGACACATCCTACCAATATTAATGCTTTTGGCATGATTGCAGCCAGTATCTCCCTTCAATCCACTGTTACTGACAACCAGAACACAACTGAGGGCAGAGACTGGTGTGCAGGCACTTGAATTCTGCAGGCAGTCTCAGCTGGGTAGGGAAAAGGATCAAGCCCTCAGATGAGAACCTCTTGCACACACTACCACTGTCTCCTCGAAGATGTTAAGCTGGGACATGTACCGGCTTTGTCTCTAAAAGTTGCCCAAAAAAGACAGATGTGTGTCAGAAACTGTTTGTTGTTAATGCATTTCATAGAAAATTTCTTCTTTTTAAATTTTTAGCGTGCATCATCAAGAAGTGTGTGGTAACATGGACATGATTCAGAAGCCCAGAATATGCTGAAGGAATTTCCTGCTTCTTTTTTTCATTCATCTGTAGGAGCTACTGTTCAAGATTATGCGTGTAGAGACAAATGTGTGGCAATGCTTATATAGATAGATAGACACACACACACGTCATCAGAGAGCTCGTCCCCCGTGTTATCAACTAAGCATGTTTTATCTGCTGTGTCAAATCATCTCAGCAACTTCCTGATTAGAACGTGTCCCTAGAGCACTGTTTCATATATAAAGTCTTCTATTACATGGTGTCCTCTTTAGGAGCTGTCCCAAGAGAAATTCCTGCCTTATCTTAAGGCCAACAATGGTGTGATCTGTTTTTCTCTCTCTTTTTTTTAAATTTTTTTAAAGTTTTTTATTTATGATAGAGAGAGAGAGAGAGAGAGGTAGAGACACAGGCAGAGGGAGAAGCAGGCTCCATGCACGGGGAGCCCAATGTGGGATTCGATCCCGGGTCTCCAGGATCGCGCCCTGGGCCAAAGGCAGGCGCCAAACCACTGTGCCACCCAGGGATCCCTGTTTTTCTCTTATTAAGTACTATGAACTGTTTTGCATATTAGAATTCCCATTTTGCCTTAGTTACTAGAAATTTAGGGTCAAATGTGTGGCTTTCTCATGCTAATCATGTAGGTTATTGTGTTGGGCACTGTTAGCATTTTATGTGATTTTGTTCTTCACCTTTATTTTTCAACTTTTAAAATGTATGCTTTAGCAAACTGGATCTTATGTATCTTCAAAATAAAACATTAAATACACTATTACTGTGAAGTGTAACTCAATTAAAAAATGTAATATGTACATTAAGAATGGCAAATGCTCAAGTCACTAAAGAAATCACATTCACCTAAGCAAAGCATTACTGCTTTAGTATTTATAATTACTACAGAGAGGTCAAATAACACTGGTAAAAATCTCTAGCTCACTTTTGAACATTTTATATTTGTATTAAATGGAATACATAAAAAATGTGAGCTGTTTTATACCAGCTGTTAAAAATAGAGCAATTTACAACTTGAAATTTTAAAAATTCAATTGTGTGGCATTCTACAGAACTGGTATGGAGAAGAAGATGGTACCCTGCTTCAAATATATTTTAAGTTCTTATATTGCAAACTTGATTTAATGTCAACTATCAATTTGTTTGAAGGCAAGTGTGGGAGGAGGTTTTATAATGAATTTGTACATTTTCACACTCCATGCTTAAAACTTCCCCAAATCCCAGACTGTCTTTGACAAAAGGCTTTAACCCAGAGGATGTCGTCTTCTAAATGTATACACAGCTCAGTTGCAAACCATAAAGCCATTAAAATGCTGAAAAACTTACAGGGTGCTGTAGGATATACGGTTGAGGTTGCATCCAAGAAGGACTTTGCACCTGGAAAAAGGAGGATTTTGAAAGAAAAATTGATTTCTATTGGAATGCTACCTATTTCTCTAGAGCTCTTTTAATCATGTTAAAATCTACAGAAGGAAAATAAGGAAGCAATACTATCAATGATTAAAGAGATTAAGGCAGTTAAGAGTTCTTGGCAAACTGGTCACTCTGAATAGGATGAAATGATTATTTAAAACCAAGTTCCACTTGCCCATTCAAGAAGTATTTACGGAGTACCAGGCATCAGAGAGAAAAAGGCAAATATGACATGGGCCCCACCCTCAAGAAATTTACTAAGAATGGAGATAGACAAGTAAACACCTCAAATAGTGAAAAGTATGATAGTCAAGGTAGGAACTAGGCACTTCAGGAATACAGATGAATGAGAATTAATTCCAGCACATCTCGTTATTACAAACTAATCCTTAAAGTATGTGCTTACTTAAAAAGAATAACGAAATTCAATCCCTCTTTGATACTCAGGATGTTAGGTTTCAGAAATCTTGTCTGGTGGTCAACAATTTCTAGTTAGTGTGGAAAATAAAAAATCTGAGAATCAGATTTAGAAAATTAAACTTTAGTAACTAGATCGTGACATGTACAGTCAACAGGGCACCTGCACAGAAGACCCTCTGAGGGCTCACACACGAGAGTCAGGTTCCGTGGCAGGAAAGCAAGCCTGTGCAGTCTGCCGCTCAAGAGAAAAAATATCGGTCCAGTTCTCGATGCCCAGAGCTTTCCTGAGACTATATAATTTTTAAAAAAATAAGTTTCAGTCTCTAACTCTTTAACAACAATAAAACCCTCCTGTCTCTTATCCCCCACTGTTAACTTCAGAGGTTCTACAGAAAGGATATGGGGAAAAGTCATGGGGAAGAATGTATTGTGATTTACCTTGATAGCAGAGCCCCGATACTTGTTTTCTCTGGTTTCCTTTGCCACCTAAGGCAGACCAAAGTTAAGTGCTTCTGCCTTGTTAACATTTCAGTTATCTGGACTGCAGCCTTTCCCCATTGGGGTACTGGAGGTTTCTTGCAGATGCCAATTTCTCAAATCCAATTGTATAAGCATATGGTGGTTTAGTGGCGAAGGGCCCACTCCGACATGAGTGCAAGGCCTTCACTGAATAAATCATGGGGAGGAGAGCAGCTCCCTGTGGACCCCAAGTGGGGCCAGATGCTCTCAGTTTTTGTATGCTTTCAAGTGGTCTTAATAATCTAATAGCTTATAGCATTGTGGGGTTAGGGAGCTAGAACATCTAATCCAATTTTCTTTCTTCAGCAACAAATCAGCTGCTGTCAATTTCTATTCCTCAATCTTCCCTAACTATAAAATGGGAATAATAATCTTTGTTCTGTGAATTCTTTACCATTGGTTCTCTACCCTCCTTTGGGTCATGGGTCCCTCTGAAAACCTGATGAAAGAAATAGAGCTTCCCTCCACCCCCCAGCTAACTGCATTCACAAAAGCAATATTTTGCAAACAATGGAAGAGAATCTTGAGACCACTTAAAGCTCATCTGCTGACCCTAAGAACCTCAGTCTTACAGGATACAGCACTGAGTGGTGGACAAATGGAATGAAATTCTACATGTATTTTAGGGACACACAGAATGCCAAGAGAAGAAGTGAGGCCTTGGGAATGAAATGTTTCCAGTTAGGTTTATCAAATCTACTAATACTAGCCTCCCAATTTTTCTCATGCTATGAAAACAATTCTGTGGCCAAAATGCTCAATGCCTGACAGTAAAGAGGGGCAGAAAGAGGTGGTGGGGAGGTGCACTGATAGCTGTAAGAGCGACAGCAGCACACATCCAAATTAATATGCACAATTATCTGCCTGAGGATAAGCTTACTCGTTCCTCTTTTTAGTGATCTACATAAATGGCAGACGTTTCCAAGTTCAAAAAGTTAAAAAAGACTACCATTCATTAGGGAATTGTTAATTAGGGAAGGTGCGCTAGAGAGATCTCACGGAATCTCATTCAGTCAGGGAAAATATAGGAATTTTAAGTCCACAATAACGAAAGAGGCATTAAATGAGTGAATACTATGGCCCCCAGAATGAAGTGCCAGCCCAAGTAACATAAAAACCCAGAGAGATAAAAGAAAAAATGAGGGACAACTCAGGGAAAGACAGAGGAAAGACTTAAAACCCAAGGGAGGCCACAAATGCTCCTGCACAACTTTTCATGTGTTTCCCACCATGAAGCTACTTTATTCTTTATCATTTGAAGCTACTTATAAGTTCTCGGACAGAACCACCTTCATGATATTGCGTAAGCTGACCAATTCCTTATTTAAAAGGTATAATGAATATACTCTCATCAGCCTGCTAGTCCTGCATATATATTAATGATGATGATAACAATCACAGCTGACATTTACTGACCGCTAATGATTAAGCAGGGTACTTAAAAGTAGGCAGGCGCTTTACAGCACACAGAGTCTCAGTTTGTTTTTATAACAAACCTATGAGAAAGAAGACTATTATTATCCCCATTTTAAAGATGAGGAAACTGAGGCTTACAGAAGTAAAATAACACCAGTATTAGGTATTGTAGTCCCCTAACCCCAGAAATCAGGGCTACAACATCTAATTCAATTGTTTTAAAAACAAGAATACACAAGAATTTAGTCACACAGGATCTCAATAGTCAACAAAAGAGAACTCTATTCCCACGTGTCTGTGATTGAACTCTGTTATTATGTTTCTGTCTGGGCGAGGCCGTAACCCTGGCAGAGGTACTCTGACACAGGAGGAGAGATGTGTATATGCACACACTGTACACCACTGGGTTCCTGGGGAAGAGGAGCTAACCCTGCAATAAAACCAAATCCAGATTATAACACGGTGCTTAATGAGATCTTGGTTCTAAGTTGGGAATTTATTTTAAGATAAAGCCTCCTCAAAATAACCTGTTTAAACAGGGAGTCACCTCTTTTTTTTTTTTTTTTTTGCCTCAAGTCTCACTGGATTGCACATTTAATGTTACCTGATAGAGACACATCTTTATTTATTAGCATGTTTACTTGCTCTTTTCTTACTCCTTGCTGATGAAAAAAACAAAGGCAACAATGCACACCTCTTCTGTTTTTACCTAATGTTACTTCTTTTTTAATTTCAACTTCTGGGACACATGGTGTCCAACAGCAGAGCCCGCTGTGGAGGAAGCATTTGGGTTCATCCTAAATTCTAAACTGCTGTGATTTCAAGGACTGACAACTGATAACCATTTTCCCTTGTTTTATATTCTCCTATACATAAAAGCAAATCACTCTGTCAAATAAAAAGTAGCTTCTTCTAAATTGGGTATCCAAGCTGCATAACATTTGACTTAAATTTCATTATAAATGTTCAAAATTTTAAGACACATAAAAATGGAGCAGCGATTCACGGCCGACAAGTTGTCATACTCTTGAATCCTAAAGGTACAAACCTGGTAGGCAGATACAGGAGATGCAATATAGGGTGTAAGAGAAGTTTGAGTGATCATTCGGTTTGTAGCAATACTGTATGGTGAAGGATAAAATCTAGAACAAACACAAAAGCCTTTATTAAGTCATCCTTTAAAAAGAATAATTCCCGGGACAAATGTCTGATATTTTCCACCTTCACATTTTCCCTCAAGCCATTATGCATTTATCTTAATGACATACCCGTTCTGTATAGCAGCTGTGGTTGGGTCATAAGTAAGTGTCATTCCAGCCTATGGGAAAGCAAAGAAATAGAATCACTTACCCGCAAGGGCATGGTTTAAAAATTCCATTTCTTAGAGTCATGGCAACATAAAATAGAGATAGTTTGGTAGCATTTGATAAAATTGAAAGTTTCCTTTGGAACAAACATAAAGTCAATATTGAGAATTGAGGTCTACGTTTGCTCTGTCCCATTTGGCAGTCATTGGCTGTGGGCAGCTCTTTAAAATTAAAGGCAACATGGAGTCCCTCCAGCACGCTGGCTTTATCTCAAGTGCTCAAATAACCACATGTGACTCGTGGTTATCACTGGACAGTGCAGACTCTAGAACATTTCCACTGGATGGCACTTTACCCTCGACATTCTTGAATCAGGATGTTACTTACGCCCTTTTACTTTATATGCAGTTAGCTGGTGATCACAGCTCTCTACCCACCATCTATCTGTCCATCTGGGAGGGCATCACTCTCTTAGCACCCCATCCATTGGGAAGAGCTTTAAAGTGACCTTATCTGGATTTTAAAGTCTGAATCTGGCACCTATTTCAGAAGTGTGGCAGCCAGGATGCCACAGGGGTACCGAGTCACACACGCTCTCGCGACCATACACCCACGCTGAAGTCTCAAGAAGGGACTTACAAGTCTCACCTCTCCTTCTCTATGCCATGGTCTTCCATTGGGGATGTATTTGTTTGGGTTTTGTCTCTTCTTCTGTCCTCCATCCGCAAACTTACACAATAAAGGTTCTGTAGGAGCTGAGTCAATGGGGACAAATGATATAAAATCAGAATTACATGTGTATGGATGACAAAGTGTAACTGAATCTCTTTGTCAACAGCTGCTGTGCAGGGCTGTCAGGAAAGAGACACTTCAAAGCAAACGTCTTCTCAGACCCTTATAAGATTATCTACTGGTGAAGACTGTACAGAAAATATAGTAGTTATTATTTTCAAACAAGAGTTTAATGAACACATTTAAAGAGCTATTCTGAGGAACCAAAGGAATCTTCTGATTCACTTTTGTGCTTCTTTATGTGTGGACACTTATTTATTTATTCAATTAATTTATAGATTTTATTTATTCATGAGCAACACAGAGAGAGAGAGAGGCAGAGACACAGGCAGAGGGAGAAGCAGGCTCCCTGTAGGGAGCCCGATGTGGGACTCGATCCCAGGACTCTGGGGTCACGTCCTGAGCTGAAGGCAGACACTTAACTGCTGAGCCACCCAGGTGTCCTGGACACATTTGTTTTTAATTCTGCTGATAAATCTCCAAATGTAAATAAGATTGTGTTACAATCTTCCCTCCCCCACCTTAAAAATAGTCCTTTAGCTTCCCAGCATAATTCTTCCAAGAGGCCTTTACTTCCCCCAGGAGAACACAAATTCTCATTTATACTGCTCACACTGTATTTAAAAAAATCAAAAAATTTTTTTTTTTGTATTTTGTTCACAGCAGTGAGAACAACTTGGAGGTGCAGTGATTTGTTTGGTGCGTTTCCCCTCTGGTGTGTAAGCTCCACAGGGCAGTGACGACTTGGAGGTGCAGTGATTTGTTTGGTGCGTTTCCCTCTGGTGTGTAAGCTCCACGGGGGCAGTGACGCTTGCTTCTTTCATCCCTGCATCCCCAAGGCCAAAGTGTCTGGCATGTTGTAGGTGCTCACTGCATTTCGGTCGAATCAATGAATGAATACACATAGGTTTCATCTGTTTATCTGTGGAGCACAGCCTTGAAGATAGCTGTACATTGTAAGAAAGGCAAAACACCCACCCACACTGTTTAAAGTTTTTTTCTGTGCCTTTAATCATCCCTCTTGGGGTTGCCTTACTATATATATATCCACATCATAAAATGATCCGAAGAAGTAAAAAAACTAACAGAAAAGCAAAAGATGCAGAAACTCTCATACAATACATACTTATTAGTTAAAAGAGGGGAGGATGGGGAGGGGGAGGAGGTGGCATGGCAGTCCACCCATGACTTTTCATTCTCTTTGCTTTCCATAATGGAAATAGCAGTATATTCCTGAAGGTTGTGCAAATTTCTGTACGTTTCCAGTTAACGTAATAAAGGCAATCACACCTTCCTGTCTGGTTCTCACATTCTGTCCTTTGTCTACTGTACAACTGTGATTACTACTTTCAAGTTCTGTTTCGAAGTTAAATAACCAGGAAGAGAAAAATATTACTTGTGGAAAATTTACTCCTTTCTCCTTTGCCTCTTATTATCCTAATTCATCTCTTATTTTATATCACTATTACCCACCCACTAATGACAGGGTGGAAGCAATAGTGCCTCTCAACACTTCTCTGCCAAAAAACAAAACACAACAAAAAACCCAACTGTAATTCCTTCTCGGCGAGCCGTCTAGGCTGTTGTTTGGCATGCCTTCCTCCTCTCCCTGGTGTGAAGCAGTCCAGAGGGACGGGCTGGAATGTGAGCTCACTTCTGGAAGGCAGCTACTACGGGAACCAGAAGGTGAGAGCAAAAATGTCAGGAGTCTGGTGAGAATACCAGTGAACCTTGGCCCGGCCTGTTTACCTTCTGACTCCAATACCTCCCCCCCCCCCCCCGCCTGGCCCCCCCACCCTCAGGCCTTTCTGAACAGGAAACTTTTGGTTAAGGCGAATGGGTGGGAAGGAAGATAGACTAGGGCCAAATCCTGGACTGAAGATGAATTATCCTGTTTGTCTTTTCAAAAAAAGACTTGGAAATTCCTGCAGCCACCAACAATCTCCAAAGGTAAAGTAAATGGATGCAATGAAGCAAGAGGGCTTTCTAATCAGTGATGATGCTTTCAAATCTACAACTGGGCTGTCTGGAACAAGTGGAAATGAGGGCCAGGAGAACACAGCTTTGTAGAAGGGACAGATAAAGGGCAAACCTGCTTGAGTTAGGAATGTCCTTCTGCCAGGCCTGAAGATATCTCACCTTGATAGCTTTTTTTAAAAAATTTATAATTTATTCATGAGACACACACAAAGAGAGGCAGAGACACAGGCAGAGGGAGAAGCAGGCTCCTCCCGGGGAGCCTGATGCGGGACTGGATCCCAGGACCCTGGGATCAAGACCTGAGCCAAAGGCAGATGCTCAACTGCTGAGCCCCCCAGGCATCCCCATCACCTTGATATCTAAGGTCAAAGAGAAAACTCAGAGAGAAGCCAGATCTCAGTATTCATGAATCTAAAGGTCCTTATAGTTATCACACAGTTTCTCCAATGACCTGTGTATACTCCCCATAATCTCACAGGGCAAAGGAATATAGTAAATTCTGTGCTGCTCCCACCATGGGGGACTTCACTTTGAGGAGACAGTTCTACCTAGAGGCACTATAAAGACGGGCTTGCAGACTGAAATTTAACATTTCTCAAAAAAGAGTTGACTTGGCACGATGAGTAATGCAAATGGGCCATTTTCCTCCATTAGCATCACTGCTTCCAGAGAAAGAAGGCAACCAGGTTGGACATTTTCCGTAAGTTCACTACAGGCTGCTGCGCCGGGGAGCTGTGAACAAAAGCATTTAGGCAGCGATCCCTGGGAGCATAAAGCTCCACATATGCTCAAAGGCCACATGCCCTGTCTGTGGTAAGGTGCTGCCAATACATTATCATTTTTCTAGACTATGTGCTGTCAAAAAAAAAAAAAAGCCATTTCGTGTAACAATAAAGCCTGCTAAAAACACAGAATGATGCAGTAAATATCAAGTGAGCAACGACATGTTTGCAAATAGATTATTCAAAATGAAACAAATGGAAAAGGATGTAGATGAATCTTTCAAGAACTACATTTACTCCATGCTGTCATTAAGATATTTTTCTCCCCCTGAAAGCAAAAAGGTAAGTACTTAAAACAGTTTGATATTGGCAGGTATCCATATCTTAGGAAAACAAATTTCTTTTTTTAAAAATAATTATCACCAGGGGTGCCTGGGTGGTGCAAGGAGGTTAGGCGTCCAACTTATGGTTTCAGCTCAGGTTGTGGTCTCTCAGGGTAGTGGGATCAAGCCCCACGTCAGGCTCTGCGCTAAGTGCAGAGCCTGCTTGAGATTCTCTCTCCTTCTTCCTCTGCCCCTCCCACTGATGCTCGGTTTCTCAGATAAAGAAATAAATCTTAAAAAAATATAAAAAGGATTACAACCATTAGAAATGAAGAGATTTTTTTTTTTTTTACATAGTCATTGGCTCCTTGTTTTAGGGAAATGGGAGTGCCCCAGTACTCCACGTGAGGCAAAATAAAATTCTAAAAGCTTCTTTCCTCTGTTAAAATTCTCTCTGGTCTATTTAGCAGTTTCAACTCAACAGTTTATTGAGTGCCTACTGTGTGCAAGGTATAGTGTTAAGAACTAGGGATATGGTCATGGATAAAATAGGGTCTTATTTCATTTTGCAAACTAATGGGAGGGAGAGTGTACAAAATCTTACGAAAGCCCATTTAGCTATTTATGAGATAGAGCACTGTTTTGAGAGATGCCTGTTGTTAATAAAAATGCCACCCAGAAGTGAAATACTTCTGATATTGCAAGGGCTGCATTTCTTTTACAGGGTACCTGGTACTTCATGTACCTGGATGACATTATGTGACATTCACCACTGTAAGTTCTTGATATCTGATTTAGTACACGAGGTGTACCATGTGCTCCAGGAAACAGCTATGTGAAGACTGCTTTAAGATTATCTATGTTACCATCACGCTGAGCAAGGGTTAGAGGATTTCAGATTTCTGAATTGAAAACAAACAAATACACCCAGATCGGTGTCATGGCTCACTTATTTTTAAGTATGTGGGAGATTGCTTGTTTGATTAGCATATCCTGTGGCTTATTTCAAACCAGACCAAAAGTCTCTAGGAGTTTGTGTTTTGAAGCCTAACACACAGGGTCCAGGTTGAAGACTGGGAGATGCAAGGGATGCCAGCTTGTTCTACACATCAGATCCTTCAGCTGGCCGCCTTGGCTGTTCTTTTTAGAAGGGAGATGATGAAGAAGGCTGACACACAGAAAAAGAAGTGCCATAAATACTAGTAGTTCGGACTCTGATCAAGTAAATTTGGGTGTATTAACATCAAAAAAACAACATGTAACAGTCAACCCTTATCTCCTATATGGTCAATTTTCTATACCAGCAATTCTTTTTAAAATTTTTTTTTCAAGATTCCATTTATTTATTCATGAGAGACATAGAGAGAGAGGCAGAGACAAAGGCAGAGGGAGAAGCAGGCTCCATGCAGAGCGCTCCACCTGGGACTCGATCCCGGGACTCCAGGTTCACGCCCTGGGCCAAACTGCTGAGCCACCCAGGGATCCCCTACACCAGCAATTCATTACCTTATTGTGCAAAACTAGTAATTGCTGAGTCCCAACAAATGACTTGTGACTCAAGATATATTTTTATACTTAGGTGATATAAAAATTCTAATTACCCACAATCAATTGATTTTGCCATCTATCCAGAGCATTCTCAGTTGAATCTCCCCTTAATTAATCACCTTTTGGGGTTCTAAACGGTGTGCCTCAAATGTCTTGTAAGATCTCTTAGGTTATATTCTCTTCCTTATTCCTCAAGACAGAAAAGTTACTTTCTTGTTCATCAGATCCAACAGGAACATGTAATTCCAAAAGCTTAACTACTGTAGTGTAATCTTCAGCAGACAATGCCACAAATGCAAATGATCTGATATTTTTTGGCACCTCTTGAGAGCCATCTGAAGTAACTGCACTGTCGGATTCTCCAACGTGCCCTCAACAGGGCTTTGTGAGTGGGATGATCTTTCGCAATGCCTGATTTTGTGGCACTAACAATCCCTTGTTAGGGACTATAAGCTTATATGGGTGATGCCTGTGCTGATTCACTTCACATCTTGACCAAACAGCTTGCGGACCTATCTTCTAAAGCTCAAACTCTGTCATTATTATTATTTTTTTAATTTTTATTTATGATAGTCACACAGAATGAGAGAGGGAGGCAGAGACATAGGCAGAGGGAGAAGCAGGCTTCATGTACTGGGAGCCCGACGTGGGATTCGATCCCGGGTCTCCAGGATCGCGCCCTGGGCCAAAGGCAGGCGCCAAACCGCTGCACCACCCAGGGATCCCAACTCTGTCATTATTTAGGCTCGAATGTCTTCCCTTGCTATCCACACTCAGAATCACTTCTAGATATGCCTGCTCTAAACACTGTAGCTCATAATTTGACCTCCTGGAAGTCTTCCTTGCCATCTAATCAAATGGCTCTGAGGACTAGAGTTCTCTGTAGTTTGTGAGAGTGGACCTTTTCCTGTGTTCTAACAGCTGGAGAAACTGCTACTTCCAAACTCCCATTTTTCTAGTTAAGCAGTATTTATCCTAATCAACATTCTGTAAAACGTGAACTGCCCTCGATAGAAGCTTTTCCATCAGTTGTGGAAAACCAGCCCACTCAGCAACTGTAATTAGCTTTCTTTCTGATAATGTTGCCTACTTTCAAAATTCCTCAACTAGCAACATGCATGGAACTATCTGGGGCTCTTCCTTTAAGAATTTCGTTGTAGGGATCCAATACATTTCATCCATTTTGTGTGTGCACGACACCACTTCCTTTTAGGATCCTCTTTGTTTCTAATCCTGCTGCCCTGTTCAACCACCACATAGAGCTACAGCTTTTCTTCACAGGCGTATGTCCTCTCCAACTTTCCTGATCCTTATACAGTGGCTCCACCTCCTACTCAGCTTTACCTACCAGTATAAAAATGATTTAACATTAAAATCAAGTTAAATAAGAAAACAAAAATATCCTTCCTCAACACTCCAACTTAGATGTTCTAATATTCTATATTTACTGCTTTTCTCAGTCTACGTTTTTCATATTTGCAATGATAGGTCTTCCCCCCACCCCCCACTGTTTACATTGTGGACTTTCCCTATTTTGGTATAGAATCATTTTTTTTAAAAGTGGTTACATAAGGTTTTTTTTTTTTTTTTTAAAGGTTTTATTTATTTTAGAGACCAAGAGAACATGAGCAGGGGGAGGGGCAGAGGGAGAGAGAAGCAGCCTCGCCACTGAGCAGGGAGCACGAGGTGGGGCTCGATCCCAGGGTCTGGAATCATGACCTGAGCCGAAGGCAGACACTCAATTCACTGAGCCATTCAGGCGCCCCAGTTACATAAGGTTCTATTCGAAATGGGATTATGTATAGTTTCTTTGTTATTATAACTAACACTGTATGAACATCTGTGTGTATATCTTATTTATCTGTTTAATCCCAGTGCCAACTGCTAAATTGGTGGTCAGATTGTATGGTAATTAGAACACTGGCTCTAGACTAGTCTCCCTGGTTTGAAATTTGGCTTTGCCATTTATTACTTTGTGACTCCAGGCAAGTTATTCAATGTCTGGGGTTTCATAATCTGTGGAATGGGGATAGTAGTTGTACTTATTTCAGAGGGCTGTTGCAATTAACATATATAAAGTGTTCAGAACAGCTCAATGCACATTAGCTATTGTTATACTATGATAACAGGAGGAACTCAAATTTTTGAATTATGGTTCTTCCTCTTGCCTTTGAATTATTAAGATAAATTCTCAGGAGAGGAACTTCTGGTTTATAAAAGTTATAAACAGTTTTAGAGACTGGCCTGTTTTTCATGGAATTTGATTTTGTGAGATTTTAACAAGCTGGCTAGGGTTGCCGCCTTGGCTTCACATACAGTGAAGAAATGTGCAAGTTGTAGTTAAGGGTGAAGTTACTGGCAACTGCCTTTCAGAAAACAGTTTCATGGTACACTTACATCTCCCACCCAAGGTCCTTATGCTTTAATAAAATTTTACTCTGCTATTTATTGTTCCTTCCTGGCAGAACCTGATAGTGAAAAGGTGTAAAACCGATTCGAGGAAACTGCTGTAGGCTGGGTGTGAGCGACGGTGATAACACCTGCCCAAAGGCAGCCCCAGCATAAGGTGGGCAAGGCGCTCCAAGCATCTCAAGCTAAAACGTGGCATATTTCTAGTTGTGATCCCTCGTTACTTTTTAAATAGTAGACTTACCCTCCTTGGTAGAGAATGAGTTTGAGTTTTAGATCTGTAAGACAGCCCTTTCCCCACTGGCGACCCAAGAATGTTTGAGCACTTTTGCTCTCATGGCTGCTTTCAGTGCAGCCCTTGGAGCATCCATCTCAACAGGACTCCCATTTAGACTCTGCTCTATGTACATACTGGGCAAGGGAGACAGGAACATATCACAATCCAAAGGTGTGATCACATCATCCTAAAGGTACCAGGAGCATTACACATGTCTTCAACCATTTCTTTTATCATAGAGCTGCCAAATATTTTTTATAGAGTAACAGTGCTGAAGACAAACACTCAGGGAACAAGAGAGACAATAAACACCCTTGCAAGATTCCCAGCCTTTTTGCTAGACTCAGTTTTTCCTCTAAATGTTACTGTTTCTGCCTCCTGGCATAGGACAATGCCCTAATATCACCACCTATAGACAGAGTTATAAAATGTGTGTAAGAGCAGTTTTCAAGCCCTGCTGGGCATACACCCAGTCTGAAAAGTCAGAGTAACACAGAAAACAGATGTAAAACAAGCTAAGGTCTTTGGACAGAGTTGGCTAGCAGTCATGCACTTCACTGGAGCTCCTCCGTGACAGACGAAGCTTTGGGCTGGGGTGGAATGATACTAGCACAATACCAAGAATCTAACGGCTCACAGATCCAATGATTAGATACATTTTCTTTTTAAAAGCTCTGCTTTTAGTAGACTGAATAGGAACTTATTCAGTCCATTAATGTCACGGAGAGGTCCAGAAACAAAGATGGATAATCACACTGCCTCCTGTAATACTGAACACACATGTGAACTTTGTCCACAATCTGTGTGCGTGTGTGTACACGTGAGCGTGCACACAGGTGCCTGCCTCCCACATAGGCAAAGAGAGCAAGCAGCTCTAGGATAGTTCCAGCTAACATGCCAAAGTGCATTAATCAGTCTTTTTAAGAGATTGTACTCTTTCAGGCAGGTATAGGAAAAGCATTTTTTAGAAAAAACCCTGAATCATAACCACGAGTGACTTTTTTTTTTTTTTTTTTTGCCTTGGGCATGTCTCATATTTTGGACATCTGTTCTATATAAAACTTCCCATCCCTTGTTTCAAACATTCACTGTGTGGGAAATCACCACCCTACTATTTCTCCATGATAGAATTTTTATCAAGCAAATACTATTATTTTAAACCTCTATGGAATTCACCTAGATTGTTTTACAAAGTAGTCATTGGTTCTTTTACCCTGACTGGGGACCTTCCAAGCAAATCTGATTTACTGCAAACCAGCTAGCACTCAAAAGCAAGATAAAAACCAAGATAAATCCAAATAAAGGATAATGCTTCAACATTTTCAGGGGAAAATGAGACTGGATGGGAAAGGACAGAAGGAATGGCCTCATGAGTAATTTTTTTTCCAACACAAACCATTACGTGTATTTAAGGAAGATTCCGTCAGAAGATAAAGCCTCTCTGAAAATATGGTAACACCAGACATAAAAGCACAAGATTTTAAAAAAGCAATTTCAGAAAACAGATTGCATTAAAAACTGTGATGTGGATTTTCAGAGCTATAAACATGTATGACATTACGTACCATGCCCCAGGTCAGGGTGGAGTATGTCTGGCATGGGGGAACCCAGACATGTTATTCTGGTATGAAAAGAGCATGTTGGCAGGAGGGTGGGTGGCACTTGAGAAGTGACAACTCATGTGCAGACCTGACCTCCTGCTCAGCCATTTAGAGACTTTCCTAAGACTGTTAGAGTTAAGTTCACTGTTCAGTTTAACTTTCATAAAGTATCTTTTGGGGAGTGTATCTAATGTGGGTTTCTTTTCTGTACTTGGCTCCAATGTCACAGGCAAATTGCCAGTCGTGCAAGAATCGGAGTACTCTGACAGAAACCATCCTGGATAATTCTGCTTATGCCAGCTAAACAACTTGCATCATTGACAAAACCATCCTCTGACTCTATTTATGAAATGTTATGTCTGCTTAGCAATGAACCTACATTATTTAAAGTAGAGGCTCATTCAATTTACCCCTGCCTGGCAGTATTTTTGTTTTGCATCTGGTTCTACTGAAAGGAACATATACATTCCATGAAGAAACCTATGGTATGGCATAGCCAGTTAGGGAATTTGAGAGAACAGCATTTAATAAACAGACTGGTATTTAAAGAACATTCTCATATTATGTGTACAAAAAAGGAGGAAATCCAGAGAAGTTGAAAACTGTTTCAAATTCTACTGCAGTTCCCAAATCCACTTGGGACTTATTTTGGGGAGAAGTTGAGTTCCCTAGAACGGTGTGCTTCCAGGGCCCGCGCTACACATTTCAAACCCCTGCTGAAAGGCGGTTCAGACTTGCTTATATGCAAAGAAGTATTCAGATAAACCCTCAAAATAGCCACGATTTTTTGTGATGAGCCCTACATGAAAAATGCTCTTAGAAACCACTTGGTAACCTCTGTTGTTCTAGGGCGACACAGGCTTTCTGTGCCTAGCACAAAATTAAAAATAAACCACAGCCTCTACTGCCAAAGAACCTGCAGTGTAGCTGGGAACACTAAAACATAGACAAAATCATGAAACATTAGAAAATGGTATAAAATTAAGCTCTGCTTCAGAACAAAGAGAACGGCTTGACAGCAACCCCCACCCCCGCCCCAAGCAGCGATCCTCTTGAGGCAGAAGGAATCTGTTTCTCACACGCCAGCTGACACTTGGCACGACTTGGAAGAAACTATTCTCTACTAGTTGCAAAGGTACAGAGAATCCTACAATCATTTTCATGTGGTTTGGAAATCAAGGTCTCTTTTTCCTTGAATGGGAATGACCAATAGTCTTTAAACCCACTTCAAAGAAAACAGTTAAATGATACAACCATGAAATCCTTTGCAGAAAAAGGAGACTGTCCAACCTCGATCTGTGACACCCCGAGATCGACCTCATTCAGGAAACTGCTAGATATTAGCTCATCTCAGGCCGATGATGGAACATCACAACGATTACGTGCAGGGATGTTGTTCCTTCTCGAACTCTCTTTGCCATTCATATAAATGAGCTAATAACTACAGCGGTCACTGGCGGGTGCCCGAGCCGCCCTCCCAAGGGCCTGGTACGGTGGGGTCCTGACACAGATAAACGGGCAAGTATGGAGAGCACACCAGCACTCAGCTGCGTGCAGGTGTGAACCTCTGGAGGCCCCGCAGGGCAGCTTCTCCCGAAAGCTCCCATGTGTTAAATTTCTCTCTTGCCTTTACTAGGTTGGAGGGTAAGAACATCGTCTTTTATTTTCTTTCAACTCAAGGGCTGTTGACAGGAGAAACGAAAATAACTTAAAAAAACAAAAAGGGAGCTCTTGCACCAAAGTTGAGCTCCTCGGGACAGTGTACTTCCAGGCCTTTTATTTGATGACCCATACCTGTGCCTGCCGGCAGCCCAAGCTCATGTGCAGGCCTGCAAACCCTGCGCTGTCAGGTTTCCGGGCTTGGCCACGGAGCGCGGTCTGAGCTATGACGCACGCTGACGGATGGAGGTTCTTCTAGGAAATGAGACTCAACGGATGCAGAGAACCGAAGTAAGTCCCCAGTCGTAACCATCAGCCCTCCAGTTAGGGACGCAACTCTGGAATTGCAGCGGGATAACGGCACGAGTTGCACACGGGCAGCCCCACTACGGGGTCCGCCGCCAGCGTGCCCTGTGGGAACTCGGGGTACAGTGTGTTCCGGGTGCGCGGTGCAGGGAAACTCAGACAAGAGTGACAGGCGTCCAGTGTCTAGGGCTGCCGTGCTCTGCTGGGTGGAGAGAGAAAGGGGGCGAAGTTCCTGCCTTCGAGGACTCCTGGCCTCGTGAATGCACGGGAACCCTCGGTGCTGGGGTACAGCCGGGGTCCTCGGGGTGCCTCATGCACGCACAGGGACCTTGCCGCGGCCTCGGGCGGGGGGTGGGGAGGGCTGCGGGGCCGGTGCGGGCGGCACCGAGGGCAGGCGAGGCCCTGTCACCGCTGGCCTCCCCGTCGTTCCAGGGCCTGGGGTTTTCCTCTGCAGGAGGAGGGGGCCTTTCGGCAGGAAGGGGACACAGAGGTCCGCCGCTTGGGGACTGGCCGCCGCGGGGAGGCAGCTGGGAGGAGGCTGGCCGGCTTCAGGCCTTGGCGGGCGACCAGCACGCGGGGAGGGAGGGCTCCCCGAGGGTACCTAGGCGGGGGAGCCCGGGGCTCGGGCCTGAGTTTCCGGCGGTCGGGGCCGCGGGGTGACGGGAGGGACGGAGGGAGGCCAGGCTGTGACGCCGGCGGCGGCCCCTCGGCCCCTCAGCCGTGGGCCAGACGGGGAACTCAGGGGGACGGCGACAGACAAACAAGGAGAAGACGCAAGAGCCAAGTCCACGAACGAGGTGGAATTAATGCAGGAAACGAAGAAAATAGAGACGCCAAACAAGTCAGGGAGGATGCGGTGCAAGGACGGGAGGGACCGGCGGCTCCGCACAGCAGACACGCAGCATCGAGACACGAGCCTGCACGCTGCATAACCAGCAAGTAAGAAGGGTGAAGCCGGTCCCCCGAACCCCACCCCAGGCCAAACACCTAGAGTCCTAACGCAGTGACTCATGAGGGCACAACAGGACCTTATTTACAAACAGGGTCTTTAAAGTTAAAAAGAGGTCATGGGGGGGGGGGTGGTCTCTGATGGAATGACTAGCGTCCTGGTTAAAAAAAGAAAGGAGGGGATGTGGACATGGGAGACATGCATGGGGGAAGATGGATGTCTTCCCCCTGTTTTTTTTGACTTACAAACAACACTTTATTCCTTGCAGTTCTTGAGGCTGAAAATCAGAGATCAGGGTACCACACAGTAGGGGTCCAGTGAAGGTCCTCTTCTGGGTTACAGACTGCCAACTTCTGGTTAGATACTTATATGATGAAAAGAGAAATAAAGAGCTCTCTGGGGGTTCGGGTCCTACTCCTGAGTGCTCCACTCTCATGACCTAATTGCCTCCCAAAGGCCCCATCTTCCAATACCATCACATTGAGGATTTCAACATATGAATGAGGGGGGTGGAAAATACTAACATTCAGTCCATTGCAATGGTCTACAGGGGATTTGTTAACAATGTTAAAAATGACTATAACTAATATATGTGAAATATTATTGGAACCCAATATTAACTAATTTATTCATTCTACTACATTTTAGTTAATGATGGTTAAGTCTCCTGAGCACTATCAACAATATTGCCATGATGTAATAAAACAAACACTTGAAAGTGGAAAAAAAAAAAAAGTGAGGGAGTGAGGGAACACAAGGAGAGGGTGCCCACTGACAAGCCAAAGATGGAGGAGCCTGGAACAGATTTTCCCTCCATCCCTGCCGACACCATCGTCTTGGAACTTGAGCATCCAGGACCGAGGCACCACATTTCTCTTGTCCAAGCCACCCAGTTCGTGGTTCTTTGTCATGACAGCCCAGGAGACTAATACAGTTTACCATGTGAGACACAAGGAGAAGTCAGGCTGGGGAGGGCTGAGGAGTCAACAGAAGGCAGAAAGGAGGACTATGCTTTTTATTTAAAAAGTTTACGTGAGAAGGGGTTAGAGAGGAACACAGTGCTTTGTTTTAGTTTCAAGATCACAGAGACATGAGTGATCTCAACTGCAAATGCGTAGATTTTGCTAGGAAATTATTTGAAATTGAAAATGTATTGGCATAAATTAGTTCACAGTTTGGTTCACCGTATTCTGTGATTTTAAAAACGTCTATTGTAGTTACGGTCACAATTTTTGTTCCTAGAATTGTTTGTGTGTTTTCTTGCATTTCTCCACCAATGAGTCATGCCAGAGATCTGTTATTAATTGAAAATAAAGGTTATGGTTTTATTGGGGGAAAAAAAAAGAATTAACAGCAATAGAAATTTGAAATTATAAGGGAGGGAGGGGATAACTGGCAGAGAAAGGTCCTGATGGGATGCAATCAAAGCAACAGCTTGGAACCCCTTGTCCTTGAGACTTTAGGGAAGAAGGAGGGCAAGAACGGGGCTGGGTGTGGTCTCCTTGTTGGGAGGAAGCAGGAAGCTGATGGTATTTCCACTGGGTGATCTCAATTTTACTCAAGTGAGAAGTGAAGTCATTTGCTTAGAGTTGAGAGGGGGCTAAGGGAGAACTGAGCAGGCTGGGGGAGACTACAGGCAGGGAGGAATGAGAAAGCAGAGCGAGGACTGGTGATGTAGAAGGTCCGGTCAAGCTGTCAACACCTTTACCTGCCTGGATGTAACAGGAGTGGAGAAGGTGGCATGCTGCAGAATTAAATCCAAGTTTGGTATCCTGTGAAGCGTGTATGAAAAAGGTATGGGGTACAAGACAAGTGAGCATACTGCTAAAATGGAGACCAGATTTAGTGGGGATGGCAAAGAGGTAAAGGACCCCTCTGAATTTCGGATCAGCTTCAGCGGGAGCCAGAATGAGTGTGATCTGGGAATGAAAAGCTCCTGAGGTGTGGTCATGACAACATGAGGCAAGTGGTTACAATGGGATGGACAGATGGCTCATAGGGACTGAGGCCCTGTAAGGGGTACAGGGTAACATATGCTGAGATCTTCCTCAAGAAAGGCAGAAGCTGTGGTGGAGAGTACCACGGTCCTCAATGGACAAAGACTACAGGACAGAAGGTGTACTGAGGATGGTGGATGGGTGGGGGAGGATGGTGGATGGGTGGGGGAGGCGGTGCAACCAGAGGTTGGCCTGGTGCATGGGAGGAGGAGCTTCTGAAAGCCTTACAAGTTAGACTCACCCCTCCCATTGGGATGGCTTTGGTTCATATTTAAACACCCAATGTCTGGGAGAAGTGCATTTTCAAGTCTTATTTGTGAACCAGAGAAATGGATTTTACTTGATACATCAAGTAATAAAATTATACATATATTACATAAAAGATTACTGATAAAATTTTAGACAAACAACATACCAGAAACTCCAGGTGGTGTCTTAATGAATTTTCCATTAAAATGACCAATAACGGCTTCACACTTTTCTGTTGATTCCATCCTATTTAACCATCAAAATAAAACACATATTTAGAGATCCGTTAGTTTCAGATTTTTTGTGCATGTGAATGAATACATTCTTACAGGCTTATTGGATACAAATGAAACCTAGCAAAAATGTGAACAAGAAAAAGTAGGTTTATCCTATCTTTTATCTAACTGTTTTATGTGTACTTCTCTAATAAAATGAAAATTGATACCCACAGATTATGCTCTGAATCATAAAAGAAATAAATTATATCCAGAGTGTTTAATATCAAACCTATCAAATGTGTGATTTTTTTTTTTCTACTTGCGGGAAAACTGGCATTCAACGCACAATAGCTCTGTTGGTCATGATATTGAATTAAAACAGAAATGCCAGTTCATAATACTAGTTTACTTACTGCTGCTAGTATATGGGTCATTTTCAAGATGGTCTTTCTTTTTACATATTCACAAAAGGACAGGTTCAAAAGTCCTGATAAGAAGAACTGAAAATCACAAGACACTCCTTATGTGGTTTTTACATTAGCTTTAGGTATAAAATTAAGTTAGTGAAGTCAGTTATGTTACCTTCTTTGTCATCCTGGCTTCAGAGGAGTAATTAAAGGATTGAGCCCAACTTTACAATTTATTTTACATCTGCAGGTGGCTAAAATCCTTTGAGAAACATTTCAGGGGAATTACATTATTTTGACTTATTTTTTTTTTTTTTATTGGAAGAAACATTGAATAATCTATTCAGAAGGCACCACACTTCTGGACTACCCAGAGAGTTACATCTTGGTTTTTAATGGGTAGTAATAGTTTTAAAAAGCAATA
Source organism: Nyctereutes procyonoides (assembly GCF_905146905.1). Classification (NCBI taxonomy): domain Eukaryota; kingdom Metazoa; phylum Chordata; class Mammalia; order Carnivora; family Canidae; genus Nyctereutes; species Nyctereutes procyonoides. The sequence goes on along the minus strand of NW_026575142.1, from coordinate 25,242,256 downwards.
GAACTTAATTGGGTTCCATCTCTGGATACAAAACTGAAACTACTTGATCTGCTTTCAGAACACCCACAGAGGCAATGATTTTTAGGTGGTGCTGAGCTTTTCATTGTTTTCCCTGGATTCTTTTAAACAATGAAGTGTACACTGGAAATGCAAGTTCTGGTGATTTTCCACCTGTAGAAATTTTAGTTTTATTTTAAAATTATCTGGCCTAACAGAAAGAAAAATCAACTAAAAGCCAGAAGAACCAAGTACCAGACTTTGCTCCATTACTTGGCAGTCTGGTAACAATGGAAACATCTCTTCTTTGACTCCATTTTCTTATACCTAAAACAGTGAACAATGCTGCCTTTGTTGATTTCACAGGTCTGTAGGAGATGTGATTGTCATCAAAGAGGATGTTGTATAGGAGAATAAAATACCAGCAATTTTTTGTCCAAAATCAAAGTCAACACTTTAAAACATATAGACATTACCTCCACGGTATTAACAGGTTCTTAAATAATGGAAAATCAGTTTTTGTATACGGGCTTTCAGATTAGAACCATGTCAAAAATCAAAGCTCCTTTTGTTTGAGATTTTTCTTTTAGAAACAAAATTAACCATTACACTGAATAAAGTATCTTTTCCAGAGAGGAAAGGATAAAAATAAGTTGCAAGAAGTGAGGGCACTTTAGATAGATCTGTGACATTTTATTTCTTAAAAAAAAAATAAAATAAAATCTGAGGCAAAATGATAAAATGTTACAACTGGTATAATAATTGTGGTCAGATATGTGTCCTACCATTGTTGTACTCTCTGAATGTTTGAAATAATCTTATTCACTGACTTTATTTTTTATGAATCAAGTTTCCATCTAATGAGAAAAAAGCCATACAGATTTATTTATGAAATTCAAAAGCCTGTGGTTGTTATTTTTAAGAAGTTACAGGCATCCTGATCTAATTAATCAAAACATTAAAGGCAGATATTCTCAAAACTATAGCTCATGTGATATTTCCTTGGCCCAAGTCACCAAATATTTAGTGCCCTCAGGTTCAGGAATCCCAATGAACTTCCAAAAGATCTGAAAAAAATACATGTCGATATTTACACATTTAAATTCATGGTGCAACTGGCTCCCATAACTCTGGCTTAAATTCTCTCTTCTTGTTCAACTTTTCTTTTGCAGGAAACTTAGCAGAGCTATTGTCACTGATATAAGATAGAGAGGAGTGTGCTTACCTAGCAAAGCCAACACCACGACTTGTACCACTGGAATCACGTAGTATCCTTGTAGAAATAACTTGTCCAAATGGTTTGAGCATATTTTCAAGTTCTTGCTCATCCATGGACAGTGGCAAATTAGAAATATATAGGTTAGTAGGATCTTGTTCCTGTTGCTAAAACAGAACAGAGAATTCTCCATTAATTTCCAGTTGAAGTTGAAATACTGATGTTAACACATCTACTTTTACTGAGTCACTCACTCCACTCACTCTCTTTGCTCAGGTCCTTTCAGAGTGTTACCTAGGGTGAATGTGGGAGCTACAGAACACCCAAGTCGCTTTGCAAATGTGAAAACAGTGTCTGAAGCTTGGATGGTCTGTGCAGGTCAGGCATGATTCCGCTGAGCCATTCTCAGCAGATTTGGAAGTGGAACCGCTGGCACGCGCTGTGGAGCTGGAAGAGGATGCCCTCACGGAACCACACTTTCAGCTGTTTGCAGCGCTCCCAAAATAACCAACCTCTCCTCCACTACTATTTTTAGGAGTCCATTTCAGGCACACTATTGCACAGAAGACTATTACTGTCAATAATTCAACCCAGAGACACACAACGGATTCCGAACCATGCCATTTAGAGCCCAGTGGGACTTTGTCCCAGGTTCCCTCCTCTGCTCCATGGCAGGGTCCCCACTACTACTTACTTTTGAGCTGTGATCACCATTGGGGAAAGGACAGCCCAGAAATTAACAAAAACAAGTACATTCAAAGTCATATAAAATGATAAACTCTAGGCGGAGCAAACTTTAGAATCTGCATAAAGGTGAAGCCAGGAGTAGGTAGGGGAAAGGAGCTTTGCTGAATCCTTGCTACTCAAACCAGGATCCAGGGCCAGCAGTGATGGAATTACCTGCAAGCCCCTCCCAGACCAACTGGAATCAGAAGCTGCATTTTTAACAGGATTTCCAGGTAATTTATTTGCATATGAAAGCTCAAGAAGCAGTAATTAGATCATTCCCCACTCACCTTTCCTTTGCTGAGACAGAATCAGCTGAAACCAAAGATATACAACTGAATTTTCTGAGAAGATGGAACTGCTACGTGTATTTATTAAAAGTATGGTGTAAAATCATCAGAGAAAAAGCTATTTATATGACAACTGGAATATTTTCTGGCCTAGTCAAAATTCACTTCTGCAACTGTAAGATTAGAATACTCTTAATTCATTTTGTATCAGGCTTTCCTTTGATCTTATTAACCAACTGTATCTTTACATATTGAACTATGTCGGCTTATGATTTTTCTTTAATAAGCACTATTAGTGAAGTCATTAATTGATGTTTTAGTGTTAAGCAACAAAACAGCACACTCATTCTAGTTTAGATTTCCAAAATGCACAGTACTTTAAAAATATATGCATATTTGAATTATACAAAGTCTCTACTTTCAAATTTATCCTGCCATTAATTAAACCTTAAACGAAATCTGTCCTTTTATATAATCTGCAAGTAAAAGTGCATATTGACCTTTTGTAGTACTATACTTACCTGGTAAGATCTAAGATCTAAAAAAGCAATCTAGTATCCTAGAAAATGACAAATGCCTTGGTATTCCAAAGCATTCAAGTTATCAAATCCAGAGAAACTATGGGCAAAAGGTATTGTCCCTTTGACCTGACACTTCTGACAGAGGGCAGCAGTAGTAATAACCCAGCCAGTCCCAAAGGGCCGCAGCAGAAGCTCCAGGCCAGGGTGTCCCTGGGGCTGAGGCATGGCAGTGGGAACAGATCCGAGAAAAAAATTAAAATTTTTCAAACGCTCAACAGTAAGCCAAATGCTTAACCTCATTAACCCTTCACAGACTGAACAAAATGTCAGCTCTCTTTGCTTTTAGCTGAAATTAGATCAGTTCAACATGGAATGGCTCATTATCTTATGCTGAACAAAATCTCTTTATATCTTCAATGCATAAAAATTAGAAAGTGATCTAACAAATGCAAAAACAGTAACAGATAAGGTGTTTGAAAATACAAGGAAAAGCAAAACTGTCTTAGTATTAAACTTTTCAAGTGCTTCTGAGGTAGAGAGGTAAAATCTCTCCTTATCTACATTTCACTCACTACCTCTGCCAAATTGTCCCAATTAAGCCCACAGCTCTTTTGATTAGTCATCTCTACCCACCCAAGTCCCTGAAAGTTTCCTGTGGTGCAGAAGACTATTTGTTCCTCTGGAAGTCTGGTCCTTAACTGGCCAGCGCACATGGAATCCTTTCTCTCTGAAGGTGGGTGCCGATGGGCCCTGTAGCCTCATGCACTCAAATGGCACTTATAGGGCATCTCATACATTCCCAGACTTGCATAAAATAGCCTTGACTCCAGTCCTTTCCTCCAGCTGCTTACAGTTAAGTAGGAGACATAGAAGCACATGAATTAAGTGCTAGGGGAGAGGTGGGAGGATGGATGGGGCAGCTTGTGTTGGGAAGGCAGGCAAGAGTTTTCACAGGGTGTGGCACTGAGTCAAGACTTGAGAAACAAACAGCTGAGGCTGAAACCACATTGTGAAAGGATATCTACGGAGTTAGATTGTATTTTGTCAGTCACTGCTGCTGAAACTTTTCCATTTAACCATTCCAACAGCAAGGACTATGTATACTGAGGAGTCAGCAGGCCAAGGCCAAGGTAGCCTTGCCAGAGTGCACATTTTTTGAAAGCCTTGTGCTCTATCTCAAAAAACAAACAAACAAAAAAAGTCAAGTCACTTTCACAATCTACTCTCTATTTCGATGTTTTAATATAGAAATGATATTTCTGACCTCATACTTCCAAGTAATACTGATACTTCAGGGAGAGAAGCCAGGCTTATCCCATGATTTCATGTTCTCTGATGGGGTGGGGGTAGGGGGCAGGAGGAGGGAGGAACTGTAGTTTGAAAGCCACAGTCTGACAAATGAGGGGAGCTTTCAGAGGCATGGAAGCAAGGAAATGATATCATTAAACCTATCTTATGAGAAAAATCTCTGAATCATGCTTAGTCAGATTCAGAATAGAGCTGGGAACTCCCTAATTAAAAAGCATTAAAACCCTCCTTGGACAAAGATATGGCATAAAAAATGTTACGTTAAGAAACATATACCATAAATATTGTGGTGCTTTCTTTTTAAGTCACAATTGTAACTATTAAATGACTAATATTTAAGAATGTTCAGAGGAGAATTTGTCATATGTGAAGTATTTTTAAAAGGGTTAACTATGTAGGTACAAAATACTTTCCAAATCTATGTTTTGGTTGCTTCCATGATTAAAATATTAATAAAATATTACATTCTTTAAAGTCTTGATTCAACTTGAAAGTTTACCAATGAAGAAAAAAATAAGTACTAAAATCAGAATCCAGAAAGAAATTGAGCTTTCAACCCATTCTTCAATAAGAGTGAGCTAAAGTAGACTAAATACAAGTAAATATTTCCTATGATTTTAATGCATTTTTTCCCCTAACAACACCTCAGTCATTTAGGGCTTTTCATTTGGGATGACCTTTAAAGCTAATGTTATTTATTCTTCTTATTAAACGGTCAACTTATCCTGCAAATGTTGACTACAAAGTTGTAATAATTAAAAAGAAAAGGAAAGAGAAGAGAAGAGAAAAGAAAAAAGAAAGAAAGAAAAGAAAGAAAGAAGTAAAAAAAAAAAAAAAAAAAAAAAAAAAAAGAAGAAACTCCAAGCTGACAGCACTGGCCACAAAAATATCTAATCCCCAAAGTGTCCATGTATTCTAATTACCATACATTCATAGTGAATGGAATATATAATACTTGTAGTAACTAGGGGCTGATTCTTGAATGTAGGTAATTTAGTTTCTTTAAAATCAGTGACAACCATAACTCTGTTTTATTACATACAATGTTACGTCTCAAAAAACAATTATTCTGTAAATTATGGGTGGCCAAACATAAAATGGGGCCAACAGGCCTCTTTATATCCATCCTTAGGCATGGAAAAGGTTCAATGGCTTCTCTAACAAGTAGAAAACTAGCTCCCACATTGGCCGTGAGAGGGATAAATGGCCGCTAATGTTCACTTGAGTAGAAAAGCAGGGCCCAGAGGTCCCGCGTGGTGTAAAGCACTCAGTCATCATCTGAAAGAAATTAACAAAAACCTCCCTGTGCATGTGGAATGGTTCCTAAAATGCAAGAAAGGGACTTGGCAGGAAGACCAGACATCTGTTTTCTCTTGTACTGAATAGGTTCACCAACCAGCCGATAGCTGCTTACATGCATGTGAATGCACACTGCCTGAAGCGCAGTAGACTCCATGTGGAAGGGGGATTAAATTCCTGCTCCTTTGATTACCTATTTACTGAAAAGAAATGTGCTAGCTTACCACCAGGCAAGTAACATATGATGATCTGGTGACTCCCAGCAGGCCTTAAGAGGCATCGCTGAAAGGCCTATAGAAGTCATTCTATTAACAGGTATTACCAATGCTGATTTGAGTTTTAAGTCCTTTTAGCTTGGTATCCAAGTTTTGTTCTCTTTACAGATTGAGTCTTCTGTTCTACAAACAAACACGTCAGAAACAAGCCAAGTTTAACATAAATAGGAATGGCCTGGAGCCTTTGGGTAAACCTTCTGGTTAAGATTCATCAGGGTGCTCCATGGACAGAACTCAATAAATATAATTTTTAAACATCCCATTCTTAATTCTCAATATCTGCTCAAGTTAGGAAGAAAGTTTTTCTCTCAGTTAGTTGGCTTCTTTGGTCAACTAACAAAACAAACATTTAATATTTACTCTATGCTAGGTACCAAGAAAGGTACTGAAAGTTAACATATGAATAAGAAACAATTACTGCTGCTGAACGCTCTCCACTTGCAACTTTTCAATCCAGTTTGGGTATCTGTGGAGTCCTTTTGCAATCCAGGCAGTCAACGTGTCAAACAATATTATATTCTCCTTCACCCCAAACCCGAATCCATGCCCCCACCACCCTGCTGACTGCCCTAGTAGCATGCCCCTTAATTTTTTCTAATTACATGAGAAAGCAAGCTTTTAATATGTTACGTGAATTTTCAAAACTTTATGTAGTAACCTGGTTAATTCCCTAGCAAAAAGTGTATGGCAATGGGTCCCTTATCACTCAATGTGGGAGACACACCTAAACTTCCTTTAAAAACTGTCTCCACAGAAGGTGCGTGCCAGGTGCTTCTTTACCCGGATGGCATAAAGGGGTTAAGTCAATTCCAGATTCTCAAATCCATGGTGCCATGGTACAGAACAATGGACCCTCTAGCATTTGAAATATCTTTTGTAACTTTAATGATATTATAAAAAAGAAATCAGGTCCAGGAAACTCACTCGTTCTACAGAGACCTAAAGAAATTCACAAAGTGCAGGAGATTGGCCCACTGCCAGCATCTCTGAACCTGTGTACCGTTCCTTCCCTACAGATGAAGTAAAAAGAGATCATTTTTCCTAGCCAATTTACAGTACCAAGTCTCCTAAGGAGGCCTCTGAACAGTGCTCATTATCAATCCACAGGAAAGTGGCATTCAGAGTGCAGTGTTGACACGTCGGATGGGCCAATCTATACCCAGTCCAGTTTTGACTAAATGCAGTGCAGTCTTCAAAAACGGTGGATATTTCATAGACTATGCTGCTTAATATCAACGGCACTGAGCCGATGTCTAGGTAAGTGCTCTTAGGGCTGCTTTAAATAAGGCCTCTGCATTTGTAACAGGTTGTTAAAATAGCCCTCTTTCTAACCTTGTTTCAGCAGAAGCCACAAAACAACGGTTGGCACTCCCACATTCCAGAGTGAGAAACCAGACCACCTAAAGAGCGCCGGCTGAGAACTGGTTTGGGATGCTTAGCTGACCACCCACCTCCGCTGTCTTTGAGAGACTGGAGAGGCTGAGAATGCACATGTATGTGGAGAGAAATGCTGATGTGTTCTGAGGCTCACCATGTGGGTTGCTCCCCTATCATTGCCAGTCAAGCCAGAGGTGCTTGAACACACCACTCAGGAGGCTTGCTCTGTGTTCCATGGAGCTCAGTGGATACAATGGATGGATGTCTGATTTTAGCCTGAGGAATCTAACAGGTCAAAGGCTGGCTGAAGGGGACTCTAAGTGTGGGTGGTAAGCACCTGCTCACCCATAGACAGTTGCCAAACATAGATCATGTGTGGGCCATGCAAGGTAGAATTAGCCCAGGGTTGTGTTAAATCCTTTCAAGAAGGCTGCTTGGAAGGGCAAGGAGGTCCCAGAAGAAAAGGGCTGAAGACAGACCCTTAAGTTTTCAGGAACTGAGGTATATATTCCAGTGGTTTCAAGGAGCCACAGGAGAAAGATCATTTAGGGGTGGTGGCGGCAGTGGTGTAAGAGATCTCTGAAAAATCTCTGATGAATTCCATGAAGGAAAGCAGCAACCCTCTGGCCAGAGAAATCAATACCAGATTACACCACTGTCAGGTCAAGAAACTTTCCAGTCCTATACCAGTGTTCCAAGGGGGGAGCGTTAGAAATCACAGCTATTCAGCTGATGGAAAAGCAAGAAAAACATAAGTTTGGGAAGGAGCAAAGAAACTGATCAAGCTCCCATCCCACTGTAGGCTTATTATGACTTAGAGCAGACCTAAGCTGGAAGAAGGGGGAAGCTTCAATGTGATATTCAAAATGTCATAAAAAACCGGGGTGCCTGGGTAGGTCACTCGGGTTAAGCAGCTGACTCCTGACTTTGGCTCAGGTCATTAACTCTGGGTCCTGGGATCAAGCCCCACATCCAGCTTCACACTCAGCAGGGAGTGTGCTTGAGATTCTCTCTCTCCCTCTGTCTCTCCTCGCACACTCCCTCTCTCAAATAAATCAATCTTAAAAAAAAATTTTCATCAAAAAACAAACAAAAAAAACTATCAGGACTGGACGTTTAAATTACAGGCATCACATATGTAACATCAGTAACTGTTGGGCTGGCAGGATCAAGGGGGATCAGGAGGCACCAACAAAATGGCGGTGGACCCTCCACCTTGTGGCCCCCACCTCAGAACTTTCCCATCACCAGCAGACCGCCCGAGGACATATCAACAGGGAGAGACTGGACCTATGCAGGAAACCGTACTTTACCCAGACCCCATATAAGGGCATGGGCAGTTATTGCCCCAGGCTGATTCCACCAGTAATATGCCTAATACCTATCACCCCCTGCACAGACATCCAACCCTTTCCCCCTCCCCTCTTAAAAAGCCCACTTGTCCTCCCCTGCAAGGACTTCCCCAGCCTGAGACTTCCCCGATCTCTCCCTTCCCTGTGGGCCGTGGAACCTCACCTGAGAGCGCGTCCCATTAAAAGCCTGTTTGGACCAACTTTTGCCTGGCCTCTCTATTCTATTTCACTACCAATCGGATTAAACCTGATAGTAACGTGTTCTTAAAAATGAGACATCCAGCATCAAAATGTTAACCAGGATCCTATTCCACATTATTTCAAATACAAAAAAAGCATAATGTATTACACATTAATCACCACCACACCAACTTCCTAAAATGTAATTAAATACTTATTTTCCTGCAATTTCCTACAATGTGACTTGTTTTATTGGGATATAAACTTTTAAGACATTGCTTCCCGATCACCAACTAATCAATATGGTTGTTAGCAGACAACTGCTGTGTAAGCTGTGATTTCTTTCAGCACCAGTGACATCCAAGTCACATACCCCTCTTGCTGACTCTCAGCAGTTTTTAAAACCTCTACATGTGATTCTGACATTTTACAAACTGTATTTAGAATGTAACTTGAGACTCCCTATATAACATCTTGTTTAAAATCCTGCATTGAGGTTGGTATGAGTACATATAGAAATGGCTGAAAATGTGTTGAAAGATAATTACATTCCATGAAGTGTGGATATGAAAAATCAAGAGGCATTTCACTGAAAAAAAAAATTAATCAGAAAGACTGGAAAGGAAGGGACTTTTTAAGATAATGACAGTGGCCAGCAAAGTCATGGGACCCGCCCTGGATTTTATCCATGAGAGGAGGAAGCAGGAACTTCACAGAATACAGGAAATAGACAAAGTAGAGGGAAAAAATAGAGCTGTTTTCTGATTGTACCTTGAAAGTCCTGCTTGTAAAATGTATGGTGACCCACTGTTTACAGAGGCAGATTAAACATGCTGTAAATCATTACACAAGTAAAGTACGGTCACAATTAAATATATTTAAAACCTTCACGATCCCAGTCTTCCAACAATGCCACAGGGAATTACTCTATAAAATGGACAGATAATCTGAAAATCATGGTGCTTAATATTTCTAAAATAGTTTCTATTTATTTTAACTTCTTATTCTGGAGTTTAAGAAAATCTCAAATATGTCCAACTCAGTTCAAAGCTTTGAAAATATCAAAAGTCAAAGACTACTTGAGAAAACTGATCCTTTTCACTAATTCCCGAAATCTTTATGTATGTTGATTCTTTGAGTCAAGGTAAATTTCTATTGTGGTAGCTACACACACATGTCCTACAGGAGCCTCAAGGTCTTAGCAGGTAACTTATCTCTTTAGCAGAGTCCTTTAATTTCCATAAATCCATAAATCCTCTTTCCTTAAGGAAATGTGAATGCTCCTGAGGGAATGATCACATGCTACTATTCAGAAGTAGCAGAGGTGACAAAATTACTTTCCTTTGTGCTTCAAGAAGACAGAGAATATAAAATTATTGATCTTTTGAAAAGAATACAACAAAATATCAAACTCTTGAGTATCAGGCTTTGAAATATTTTCCATAGCAATTCGAGAACCACAAATGGAAAAAAAAATGCACATAATTATATGAGTATCTTAGGAAGTGACCATGGGTACTAGGGGTAACATAACCTGAGTTTACATTTGGGCAGTAAAAAGACCAGGGCATAAACCCTGCTTCAACACCATTCTTCTTCTAGAATGCTAAAAGTTCATCAGAAACAAGCCCAGAATAAAGCCATTGTAGAACTACTAAAGACTACATTTATATCCCATAAATAGCCAGTGTCTAAAAATGTCTCACTTTTGTAGAGATTCAAAATAGCATCTGTAGCTTCCACCTGTCCTAAAACTATTACTGAGGATGGAGAGGCCCAGTATAGGGGTCTAGAAGTAACCAAGGTTGGCTTCGATGGAGAGGTAATGCCAATGCTGACAGGCAAAGCACCATCCCAGGATTCAGAACCGATGCCAGAGACCAGAGAAGTGACTACCGGCTCTTGACTCACCTTTGCCATTTGAGCTTGAACCCCACTAGCCTTCAGGGCAGACACAGCTTTCTGAGCGGCTGCAGGACTGTCAAAGTCGACAAAACCATAACCTGAAATGTAAAACATACTTTGTTATTAAGCCATTATTTTGTGATAATGTAAAGAGCAAACGAATGACTGGTTCACCAGTGTGGGTAGCAGAAACGAAAACCCTGATGTCCTGATAGGTGTCTGGCATTACCAGCTGCATTGCAGCCTCCTTCTCAGGCTGTCTGTCCCTGTCATCTCTCCTGAGTTAGATAGATTTCCCTTCAAAGTAAAAAACAACCCCCGCCCCCAACCCCAGTTTTCCCTTCTTCTCAGGTGTCATACTGGAGGAAAAAAAAAAAAAAGACATCTAAGATAACCAAAGTTAAAAAAAAAAAAAAGGAAAATATCTACTTCAGAGAAATAGCATTTTTAACGATTTGATGAGAAAGATGGAGCAATCATTCGGAACTTACCAAATAACAGAAAAAAATATTTAATCCACAGACTAAAATTTATTTTTCAAATAAATTAAGTATAACCATTAACTACAACAAATATAATCACAGTTTTAGTACTCGATTAAAAATATGATTACTTATTTACTTAAAATATACCTCGTGATCCTCCTTCATATAAAGGAGTTAAAATGCCTCTAGATAGCCAAAAGAGCTGTTTCAGCAGTTCATGCCCTAATGTCTAAAAACAAAACATAAAAACAAATAAATAACCTCCAAAAGAGGCTCTGGTTTTATCTATTCATAGCTTCATAAACATTTTTAACAAGCTGGTCAGGTAATCTCTGGCCACAATAAGTCAAAAGCAGGAAACTAAAGGAAAAAAGGTGTCAGGGTAAGGGCAGGGCTGCTACAAGACACCTAGCAGCAAAATCAGCAGCAAAAACTAGCAACGAGCAATAAAAGAGGAAAATTATACAAAGAACAGGACTTTAGCAGCATAAAAGCAACAGGCCCATGAATTTCACACAATCCAGTGAGTATCACTGTATTAAAAATAGGCAATCGCTGATTTTTCACTGTGATCACTCTTAAGCTATTGAGAAAAGGTTAAATTATATTTAACATACTGTTTAAAAGATCAGGGTACCAGGCAAAAATACCAACAGAGATGTTATTGGAACTCAAACCTATTATTATAAAATAAGCTTTAAATAAATAAGAATATTTTGGAAAACAAAAGCACTGTTTGAAGCCTGCACAGAAGGGTTAGTCCTATCATTTATTTCTAGATACTGTAAAGGTAGAGTACTTTCGACAGTAAAGTATTAGTGTTAAAACAGACAAACATACACATCAACAAGGCCAAACACAGAGCTTGGAAAAGGTTCAAAGGTCAGTTTGCAGTATTAGTACCAAAAATATGGTCTGGTAACAAAACATGTTGTAATGAAACAGAATAACCATCAATTACGGAAATAGATTCAGGAGAGATGAGTTACAGCTGAAAGCAGCAGAAGCTTCCTTCTCTTACTTGGAATTGAACTGAAACAAAGCTTAATTTGATTTAGACAGTGGAGAAATAGCTAGATTGGAAAGAAAAAGAAGAGCTGGCTCAGGTAAAAGCAGAGAATGCTGCTCAACTGACACATCAGAAATTAGGTTAAACATATTTTGGGTGTTTCAGAAACCTGTAAGTTAATGCTAATATGCCTCCCTCTACGGGGGTACACACGCGCACAAACGCATGTGCACACTCCCTCTCCCTTTCTCTCTACTTATTTTATCACCACATACAGCTTAGCAGGCCATAAATGGATACCCAGCTACAATAAAATGATGTCACTCCCACTGATGGATAATTGAGTGTGCCCCCCCAATTTTGTTCTTGTCAATGAATTATAAGAAACAGAAAATCGCAATTTTGATGTAATTGCGGTTGAAATTATTTCCAGTCAGTTACTATTAGTATTCCTTCTGTTATTTTCTTATTAGGAAAAATCTATAATGGTTGCATTTTAGTTGTTTACATCCTTTTCTGGCCTTTTCTAACCATACAGCTGTATCATAAATATTTGGTGGAAACAAATATATAGGCATACAACCGTGCGCTCTTTTGTTTTCTCTATTATATTACTTTCTTTTTTTTTAAGATTTTATTTATTTATTCATGAGAGACACACACACACACACAGAGAGAGAGAGAGAAAGAGAGAGAGAGAGGCAGAGACACAGGCAGAGGGAGAAGGCTCCACGCAGGGAGCCCGATGTGGGACTCGATCCCGGGACTCCAGGATCACGCCCTGGGCCAAAGGCAGGTGCTAAACCGCTGAGCCACCCAGGGATCCCATTATATTGCTCTCAAGTAAATATAAGAATATATAAATTTGAGTTACAGGCTCTACAGGTTTCATTATATAAATATGTATAAAGATATTTTTGAAGGTGGGATTCACAAAGTAAAACTGCATCTTCTCACTGCATCCACAGGAGGACACTCCTCAGGTCTCAGGACCAGGAATAATAACAGCACTCCTGCTTCTTGGATTTTCCTCCACATTGTCATGACTAAACCACAGGGATAGCTATGTTTTTTATGTTTGCTTTTGGCCATTAGGAAGACAGGCCATTTCTGTAGTAACCTGAGGTGTCCTGCTCTTACTTCTATCTTGCCATTTTTCAGATTTATTCTCACCCATTTTAACTCCGCACGAGTGTATGTGCGTGTGTCATATTGCGTGCATGTGTTCTAGTCTTGTATGTAACTCCGTAAGCAATAATAAATTAATCAATCAGTGTCACAACTGAACTGCCATGTATACCAGTGTTAGAAAGCATTTAAATACCTTAAGTTGGCTGACACCTGACAAAAATTGAAATGCAGAAAAGCAAGTGACTTGCGAATTTTCAAATTTAATAACTAAGGTACATGTTATTCACAGCAATGTTTCCTTCAGTATAATTTTCTTTCTTGGATAGAGGCTCCACAATATGCTTCGTGACAAAAAATGTTCTGTGACCTCTAAGGTCTCTAATTTTCAGGAATAAAATTCTTTGATATGGTCAGCCCCCCAAAATTAGTATTTAACACAAGAACTTCCTGTTTACGTGAATACCCTATAATCTCATGCATTATCTATATTTATCCATCCATTCACCTATCTATCTTCTCAAGTTATCAATGACTAACATGTTGTCTTTACTATGAGGTATGCTGTGTTATTTCTTCTCATTTGTCTTAAAATTACTTTTGAGGAGCTCTCTCATTCTGCTTCCAGGATTTTACAAACCCATTTTGCTCACTTGGCCCCCTCACTCACCCACCCACCCACTCACCACATATGCTGACGCCTGTCTATTCCTGAGAGCCTCTGTGAGACGAAGAGCCCTTACAAGGTCCTATCGTCGCCCTCACACAAGGCAACATCTGCTGGGACTCACTTTAAGAGAGGGTCTCCAGGAGATGTGCTGTATGGAAAATCAGTTCTGAATTATTCCTTCCCTTATTTTGAAAGCCCCACAAATGTCTCCTCGTATCTTTGAACACTCTGCAACCTTTAAGGCTTTGTATTATAATATGTCTGATTTAGCAGGAGTAGTTTTTACTTACACCTTTTCTATATTGTGTTGGGCATTTTGTGGAATTTTAGTTTCTAGGGAAGAGGCTCTCATTGGAGCAGAGTGTATGACAGGGAGGAGTATTCAGTGCAGGGGTGTCGTGAGGAATTCAGCTAGGAGTCCTCCGAGTCCTCTTCCTCACTCAACTGGGGCAGGTTTGCTAATTTTTAACACACTGATCCGCTCTGTAAAATTCTTTTCTGCTGGGGGCGGGGTGGGAGGAAAGGTTGGGTAAAGCCATAAAACCACTTGTCCACTGTGATTTCTCTCTCAGTTTGAAACAAATGTTTGAGATCAGCTTCCTGTTTTATGCCTGCAAGAGTCCATTTTTCTTTATAAAACTGAGAGATTTTTTTTTGTGTGTGTGTCCCTGCTTTCCTGAATCATTTACAAATATGTGAAATAACACTAACCTTGGCAACTAAATAAAAACATTTCAGTCTACAATTTGACTCTCTCTCATTTAATTCATTTAAAATATTTATCGAGTCCCTCTCTACATAAAGCACTGCTTTATTCCCTGTCCCAAGGCAAAACTGTCTTAATGTACCACGTTGCTTAAACAGGGGCCTAGATATTGGCCACAATAGCTCCTTTAAATTTAGGAGCTTTGAAGAAGACACAAATACAATGAACCACTTCAAGTCTAGATTAAAGGAAATGGCTGGCTTCTAAGGCAAGGCCTTGCCATACGGTTCATTTACATTCTTTGCCTTTCTCAGACTGTGCTAAGCCAAAGCCATCACCACTACTTGAAAAAGTGGGGTCTAATTAATGAGGAGATTTGCCTTCTCTGCCTATTCCTGTCAACCTTATTTCAATTCATGGGGTCAGTAGTTAGACTCAAAGTCAGCTGACTCCATTCTTCCCCTTTCCTAGAAATCACATGCCCATTGTTAAGATGTTGGATCATTAAAAGTCAGAACCAGGGAGCATCAGTGATGCCTACAGTAGACGCCTCCTCTTCCAGCTCATGGAGCTGGATTAGCTCATCCTAATTACATGGAAAACTGAAGGTCAGTGCATCAAATTAATGCAGCAGCATATTTCAAAGGGGCGTATGACCTCCCCTCCGTATTACAATTTGGTCAGTGAAAATGGTTCTCTCCTCCCCGCTGCCAATATTGTCAACAGGCATTCAGCACAGAACAATTGGGAGTATTGAAACATGTAATTAAGTACTGCTTAAAACTACTCTATTCTAATTAATAGAGCCAATTTGCACAATATGTAATCTTTTCAGTTCTTTGGTACAGTCCAATGGTCTTCAGTAAGCAGCTCTAATCTCCTCAGGCTCAGGAAAGAAAAGCTATTTTCTAACTTTACTTCCCTTGTAAAGTAGGGGCTAAATGCCAACCGGTATCCTGCATGTTAGCTCCACTGGCGTCAGAGCTGCGATTCTGGCAAACTGTTAGCTGCTGTAGGGTTTTCAGCCAAAACTCGACCAGGGACAAATGTAAAGGGATATGCTGACATTGTGCAAGCAGAAACTGGGTGACATGGAAGACTTGGTTTTTCAGAAAATAGAAGTAGCGGTTTTGAAACCAAAGATCAGGTTTACAGTTCCATCATTTTCCTAAAGATAGGATTTAGTCAATTATTATCCAAGGGAATATACCTTTGCATTTGTTTGTTGTCTTATCCAAAATTGCCTTCGTGGAGACTATTTTCCCATATCTAAAAGATAAAAAGAATACAACAGGAGAAGTTAGAATCAAGGAACCCTATTAACCCCTAGGTCCAGAGAATACACATACTTTTCAAGTACCTGCAAACTTTAAAGTACAAAATTCTACACTTAGGGGACAGAAAATGTGAATTCTACACTCAAAACTAAGCTAAAAGAAAGGGGAATTGCTAGGCTTCCTATTTGAATCTTTGGATGACAGTCTGATGTTGAACTCTGAGGAATCAGGTACTTACCTGACAATCTTGGGACCAAAAAAAAAAAAAAAAAACAAAAAACAAACAACACACAACTTTTTTTTAAAAAAGGAATATGAGCTCTAGAAGAAGTTCCTACTAGTAACATTATAAGAATACAAAGCCAAGTGCAAGGCTACAAAATTATTAAAGTATTATGATCCACACAGTGTCTATAAACTGGTAAGAGAGGAAAAGCTGTCTGCATTGTATCTATTCATCTTGGTTGTACAGAAAGCCCTGCATGGCTCCAGATCATCACAGGAGGGTGTGTGCCTGTGCACGTACATGTTTAATAAGTCTGATAGTATATTTAGAACAGGTTTTTTTTTTAACCTAAAATTCTGAGGACTATGTAAATAAATACATGAAAACATATAATTAATACCTCTTTCAACTCAGTAATAATAGCTATACAGTACATACACTAATGTGTGTGTGCATGCGTGTGCAATGACATTAACAATTAAGAATATAAAACCATGAACCAGGGATTAAGCTTTAATTCTATGAGGATCTATATAAGTGTGTTTCAATTCCTTAAGGTACAACAGACGTTGGGTGAAGAAAGGAAAAAAAATCCAGAATATTAAACTTAAAGCACTACTACTAAGTGTCAGTACAGCTTAAATACACGTCCTAGTCCCTACACCCTTTCACAGTGACCACACCACAATGTGAAGCACTGCTATCTATGTTTGTCTTCAAAAAATTAGGAAAAAAACCTAAAAAAACCCCAGTTTTTAAAAATCATTGGGACTTTGAGAAATGCACATAACTTATATCACATATCTGCGACCTATGTCCTCATTTATACAATTTCCCAATTTTACTTTCCTACGTATTATTTTAAATTTCATGTTTTCTTTAATATTACTTTCTCATGATTGATCTTGAGGGCTAAAGAACTCTTAAAAGTTTAAGAAATGAAACATTTGTGCAGCATTTTAAACCATTTTGAAGACTGTAGGTTTCTGGTTTATGCGTTGAGCAAGCCGAAATATATTTATCTAGAAGAAACAAATGGCTTGAACCACCTCTTTCCCCCCTGTTAATTTTCACTCTGTATAATCACGTAATCAGGCGATCACTAACCAGGCATGAAAGTAAAGATAATTTAAGGTTCAAATGACAATTATATCCAAGAGGCATAATGCTGCACAAACACCTTCAATTCCCTGTAAGATTCAAGTATTTATAACAACATTAACACAGGCCACTATGCTTACCCAAGTAAAGGGTAGTGATTTTTGAAAATCTGAAAACCAGAGAAATTAGTGATTTAAAGACCACCTTTTTTAGGACGCATTTCTCTATGTAGTTATTTACAGGCTTGGTATTTACCAGCACTCTCTCCTCTGCAAAAGTACTGGCTGAAAATGCTTTTCGACTGCATTCCTGTGTCATACCTTTCCCAAAGTACAGAAGAAAGTTAGTATGACTCCAATTTAGGATAAGGGGATTGAGAGTCACAGAGATTAAGAGCCTTGGCTTGAGGTCACGGAGTTCAGCATCTTTTGTAAACCTAATAGAAGAAAGGAAACTTAGGGAAGGTCAGGGGCTGGCCTTCTACCCTTTTGGTCTTGCTCACCACACTAATGATGGGAGAGGAAGGCAGATGTGGGAAGCAGGAAGAGAGGAAGGGCTCCTGGTAGCACTGGTATGCATTCCGTGCCACTGTCCTCGGGTTTCTGTTCTCTCTGGTCTCTCCGCTGCTTTGACATTACTCCTCACCTCCACGCCTACGTAACCCACGCCACCTCCGCTCTGAACTTGCTCCCCAGATCTCATTATAGCTTTTTGGGCACTCTTTCCTGGCTTCTTTGCCCAGTCAGCCTCCTCTTCTCCCTCCTTCAAGTACTCTGTCTCAACCCTTCCTTTTCCTAGGACATCTGTCCAGTGCTATGGGGTTATTTAAAGCATCTTCTCCGATGGTGCCTGTTTCTCCTTCCTTCCTTTTTTTTTTTTTTTTTTTAATTTTTATTTACTTATGATAGTCACACAGAGAGAGAGGCAGAGACATAGGCAGAGGGAGAAGCAGGCTCCATGCACCGGGAGCCTGACGTGGGATTCGATCCCGGGTCTCCAGGATCGGGCCCTGGGCCAAAGGCAGGCGCCAAGCCGCTGCGCCACCCAGGGATCCCTGTTTCTCCTTCCTGAGTTGGTTTTGTTGCTTTGTTATTCCCCCTTCCCCACCAAACTTCAGTTTTTGTCTCTTTCCAACTTAAATATCTTTGTATGTTATTAAGGTACTCAAATATCTCATTCTATGTCACCGCATGCCCACTACTTTCTAAATCCCACCCCCACAGAACCCCAAACGCATCATCACCACCTTTTCTTCCTTCAGGAGCAGTGTTCACTCCTGACCCCTCACCTGGCTGGAGGGGCTCAAGACACCATCAGCTACCTCTTCTGGGCAGTCTCTGCCATGGTTCTAACGTTCACCCTTCCCCTTCACTATGTTTAGATCCAAGCAAAAGCTACATACTAGTTCTTGCCTCGTCTCCAGCTTCTGGTGCTCCCAACCCTGTGTGATGCTTTAATTTACCTTAACCATCACTTTAAACACGTCTCTCCTCCCATCATTATTCCATTCTACCCATGCTTGAACTTGAAGAACTTGTTCAAACATTATCTCTTCTATGAAACCATCCCTAATCTCCTCATCCAAATCCATTGTGATTTTATAAGAGACCAAAAAAGGGATTACATTTACTCAGTTCCTACTTATGGTCTAGGCACTGTGCCAGGGACTTTGTATGCATGATCTTATTTAATTAACTTTGCAACAATTTTAGGAGGTAGGTGCTATTATTCCCATTTTTGCAAACGGGAAAGTGAAAGCTCATATAAATTGTAAGCCTAAGATCTCTCCTAAAACCCTAAAGCTTACACCATTCTGTTTAAGTTCTCCCTGCAATTTATTCATGAAATAATTCTGAGAAACAATGTTTCCTTTATACACTGAGGGTATGAAAGGGAAAGAACCAAGTGGGAGACCTCTTCTTAACAAGGTAGGGGAGTAGACTGACTTTTCAAGCCAAAGCAAAGGGTTTGTTTGTGTTAAACACAAGACATAAACATGTGGTTCCTGGCTGAAAGAGGTCTGGGGGGGTGCGTGGGAGAAGAGAGATTTCTGAAATTTATCAGTTTTACTTTCTATTGCGGTTTTCATCATGATTTGTGGGTTAAACCTGAAAGACCGTGACTTCTCAGGCAGAAAGCAGTTTCCACTCACTCTGTGGAGCTCTTCTGTATCGGCCTCCCTGTCCTCCAGTGGGTCAGGAGGATGCCTATAAAGAGATAGCTGAGGGGGACTGAAGGGCTTACCTCTCGTCAACGTCCTTGTTTCTGGGCTGTCTACTCAGTGACCCCTCCCATAGCACCAGAGGTTTATTATTAAAATAACTGAACTGGGGTGCCTAGGTGGTTCAGTCAATTAAGAGGCTGCCTTTGGCTCAGGTCATGATCTCAGGTCCTGGGACTGAGCGCAGCAGCTTCGGGTTCTCTGTTCAGCAGGGAGTCTGCTTCTCACTCACTCTGCCTCTCTCTATCTCCGGCTTGTGCTCTCTCTAGCTCTCTCTCTCAAATAAATAAATAAAATCTTTAAGAAAAAATAACTGAACTGGAAGATGTCCTACTTTCAATCCCTCAGGCCTTGGCTATGGTAGCTTCTCAGTGGGGGTTTCGGTCACCATGTGTGGGAGTGGAGTAAAGAATAAGCAGTTCTGATGACACAAGAAAAGATCTACAACATGGAGAGGAGCTGTCTATCAAATGGCACCTCAAGGAACAGGCAAAGACGCAGCAGCCTTCAGAGCAGTCACCATTTCCCACTACTAGTTCTATTTATAGTAAGATTTGATATAATATGGAGCAAGGGGGTGGAAGGTAGGGGGCATCACAGATGAGTAACATTTAGTCTGGTTCTACTGTTGATCATCAGTACCTGCAAGAGTAACAGACATCTGAGTAAAAATTCATAAAGCAAAACCAGATACTCATCACCCCTTATTCCAATATGCAGTTTAATTTGTTCTAAATAATCATTAAGTAACAGGGGCATGGTTGGGAAAAACAGGCCTCCTAATGACAGAATTTACACTCTACCAACACCAAAGAGAAGAGAGCAAGCCATAGAATTTTATGGGAAAAAATGTGAGTATGAAGATTCCTTGGGTTTTCCAGCTTCAAAGTTAACAAGGTTCAGACCATAGGCCTGGCTGCCCAGAATACAATATTCTTTGCTAAGATAGATAATCCACTCCAGACGAAGCAAAAGGATAAAGAGTAATTAAGAGATGTGACTACAGAATCACTAGAATTTCAAAGGGAGAGGATAACAAAGTCTCACATTTAACTACTGGCCCAAGTGAACTTGCCTGATAAAACCTTCTGCTTAGAATCTAACAAAATTTCTTCTGTTTATATCATAGTTTTATTCATTTCTCCCCCATTTCCACTTAGATTTCTTTCATCTTCTGAAATATAAAATCTAAGTAAATTTTAGTCTGTATGTAGTAAATAAAACTTAATTTTCTTCCCCAGTCCCATCACATCATCCCTCTTAAACTCTACCTTATTAATTTACCTTAATTACAAAAGAGATGTGCACTTGTAATTAGAAGACAAAGAAAAGTAAGTTGAAATATTAAAATCACCTGAAATTTCGGATATGAATGTTAAGACACGATGGTGCCTATCCTTAGACTTTGTCAATGTGCACAAGCACACACTGAACACACACGTGTGCAACCTATGTATGTGCATGCAGAAGCGCGCATGCGTGCACACACATGCATATGCTCCTGTACCAGCCAACTTAAGAGCTTTTGACCATTCCCACTTAGAAGCCCAGGCTCTGGAAAGTGAAGTCCAATCCACCCACCACCAACAGATGGCGACAATGGTTGATAAGTTATTTTAACATTGGTCATTCCAGTAGTAAATTCATTTAAGGCACCATGGGATAATTTGCAGTGTTTGTGTTAGTTTTGAAAGATTTTATGAACATTTTTAAACCTGAAAAAGCAACGTGTGTGTGGAAAACAACAGTAAGAAAAAGTATATACTTACGATGTAAACAAAAAAAAAGATTTTACGTTTGACAGAGGGCAGGATATTGCTCATGCATATAGGATGACTGGTTTTGTTTGTTTTAATTGCTGAGCTGCCTGTGAAGGACAACTAGGGCCTCATGACATGTCCTCTGAGATTTTGTGCTTGTGCAGAGGACAATCATCAGCAAGAAGCAAGGAGGAGGGACAGGGAACTGAAATGACTTCTGGATATATCAATACTGGATGATATGAGCTAGTGAGTTAATTCAGGAGAATAATAAAAGTAATAGCTTACATCTATATAGCTTTTATTTTATGCCAGGCCCTATTCTAAGTGATTTATGTCAATTATTTTCATTGTAATCACCACCTTTGGAGTAGGTAAGATATTATTCCCACTTTGGAGATGTGAAACATGGTGGTGGTGGTGGGGAGGATCTAGTAAAGGTTGCACAGCCAGTAAGTGGCAAAGATGGGAGGCAGGAAGTCTGCTTTGGACAACCGTGCTGATAGCTGCAGAAAGTGGTGACCAACCACAGGCTCAAAGCAATTGCTACTAGAATCTGCACGCGCCAAGTGAGTGAGGGGATGAGAGCAGACTCTATCTGCAAAGGTCTCCAGGACAGATGCTAATAACATCCAGAAGGGAGTTAGTGAACTTCTTGGGTAGAGACAACATGGTTCTATTTGGAAATAGATGTCCAAAAGAGCATGCATATGTATAATATATACATACATAATCTATATAAATATATAATTAAGTGGGGAGGAGGCACGACTGGCTTTAAAGCTTAAAAGGAGGAACTCATGTATTAGGTGGGAATGGATTTGAGGACTGTAAGCCAAAACTCCTCATTATTTTGGACTTGTGGGGAAAAGAAAAAAATGCACACACAAGCACACACATACACACACAGATGACACTGTGTATGCCATCATCCATCTTGCTCCTTTTGCTGCTTTACTTTTTCAGTGGTCTCCTAGGAGAAGAAAGTATTAAATTGCACTCATTTTGCTAATAGAAAAGTTTGCTGGAGAACAAAATGAAAAAATAGGAGTCACTTGTCCCTGTTATTCCGAATCCTCACAACTCTGAATAATTCACCTGGGCTGGCTTTCTTTCTTTACTTGGTATAGAAAAGTGGTAGGTATTTGAAGATAAGACACACACACGTGACATTTTAAAATTAGGCAATCAATATCAAACTTTGTAAGACTTTTACCTGGCTAGCACAGAAGTTTTTAAATGTTTCTCTAAGACTCTTCTAAGATATAAAAATATGAAAGGTATAGAAAGTTACTCCACATTTTAGCTGTTTTCAGCTTAACTCCTAGCATTCGTTAACAGTCTGTTCCTTCTACTTGTGTGCTGTAGCTGGGTGTGCCCTTGTGAAGAAATGATTTCTGGTACATGGGATAGAATGGAAAGGCTCCTCTAATGCAGCTGAAATTAGAGCTGAGGTTTGAAGGAGGCAAAATGCTTGGCAGGAAAAGCTGCTACAGCCCTTAAGGTCAAGAACAAATCTAGGGGGAAGGTGAATGGAGCAAAGGAAAGACAAGTTAACAGTTGAGAAGGAGATCAGACCAAGAAATCAAAGCACAAATATTTACAGCATGTCTTTGGCACGCCCTTCACCACACCAGGCCTAAGAAAAACATACATGATGTCATTCCTGTCATCAAAGGAGGGGGAGAGATAATCTTTGGGGGGGAATGTAAAGAATTTTTAATCTTAAAAAATAAGAATACTGAGGCCTGACCTGATGAATGCTAAATAAAGGAGACATAAGCATAGGATGAAGGTCAAGTTCACCAGGACAGACAGAAATTAGGTGGGCTATGGAGGACAATAAACAGAAAGACCTGTCTCACACAACCTGTGTTGGGGAATAAAGGAAGTTGAGTTTGAAAAAGTCTGATAGGGTGTTGAGTTCCAGGAAAAGGAGTCCGGGAACAGAACGTGGCTGGAGGTTTTGCAACTGCACACAGTGATATGATGAAAACAAGATTTTGGCAACATTAATGAGAACCTTACAGCTAGGAGTAGCAGAGAGAGAGGGGCCACATTTTATTTTACTGGATTTATTTATTTTTTGCTCTTGGTACTCAAGCAGTAATAGTCAAGTTCAAGAAATTAAAACGGAGGGAAGAGGACAGTTAGGAGATGCCTGGGAAAGTTCTCAAGGACAGAAAAGTTTGAAGACAGAGGACTTCTTAGAATTAGCCTTAAATGCTTAACTTGGCATCTGAGAAAAAACATCCATGGTGTTGGAGCTATGGAAAGCCAGTGGCTTACCCCTGTGAATGCAGAGAAGATGGAGAAAAGGAGCCACGCCAGCTCCCTTTCCTGCAGGGAGTTTCAGCCCCAGTCCCAGACCTAGAGCCTGAGGATGAGAGATGATTTAGCAGAAGCTTAGGCCATGCTCAAGGAGTCTATCCTGCCCACTGGACTGGTTCTCCCACAGCATGTAAACTGATGGAGAATAAATTACAGAATCTTTGGGACAATGCATCACACTTTTCAAGAGAAAAGAGGTACTTCAACATATCTGATTTTTCATAACACTGGGATTTTAAGATAAACACACCCTTTCAAACTACAAATAAAATCAGTCATTTGCACCCAGATTTTGAGATTTATATCCTCTTCTGACTAAATTTAGAGCCATGCTTGCTAATCTGCCCTCTCAACATTCCTGGGTGGCACAGCTAATCTATTATAATTGCTACACAAAAGTAACAATTGATGCTATTTATTGCATATATAGCTTGAACTAAATAATTCATAGAGAATGAACATAAAACTACCTCATTAGAAATGGCTAAGATGCATTTTTGCCCATATTCTATGAAAAAATTATACCTCTCTTCTAAATAAAAAGCACAAAATAAAGCATTTGATTTATTACACAGATTTGCTATTACAGTTTAGTATCGAGTCTATTATGATGTGCAATCGAGGTAAAGTAGCTTTACACTATTTTATGGTCTTTTAAGAGCACATAGCACACAAAGAGCCATTTACATTATCTTATGACAATGTTTTTTGCCACAAGTCACTGTACTACAGCACTTAGGGATGCAGTCACAGATGGCCAGACCCAGATTAGTGATCCCAAGTACTAATAAGTCAGAGGAAAATAATACTCGCTGAAATTGGAACCCAGAATTTTGCAAGCAAAACGTAGATTGTCTATCATAAAAAAGAATCCCTAAAAGTCACGAACAGTGATTAATGTCTAACTTTTAAAACAAAGGTACCTTGATTATAGAAAGTGGTGTCTTATTTCTGAATTGAATTTATGAACTGAGAAGTGATAGAGCAATTTTAAAATTCTCTTCTTTCCCCACCAAAACTGTTATTTTCTTCTCTTTGACAATCTCACCTTCATGTTTACATAGCATTTCACTTTACCTGTGTCATAAGGAAGACAATGTTATACTAGCAAGAAGACAGAGTTGCAACCAGAGAGGCCTATGCTCAAGCACTCCTTTGGCCAATGACCAGCTCTGCAACTCTGGTATAGTAGTTGTCTGGCCTTGATATCTCCACTCATGAAGTGACATGACAATGCCTAACCTCACAGGATCACTGTCAAGGGGCTGGCACACTGTTCGACACATAACAGATACTCAGTAACTAATAAATGTTATCGTTTTCTCCCAAGCCCTCCAAATCATGATACTCCTAATTCTTACCACTTGAGAGCACTAAGCTAAACTATCTCTTTACCTTAATTTTGACAAGGTCCTAAGGTGTAGACCTACCATTTTTATGGTTACTTTTCAGCCCGGTTATTTGCATAATGTAACCACTCAATATACAATTGGCTGAATGAATGAAATATAAACACGTAATATTTTTTCCCCCTTGCAATGTTTGGTGTGGGGATTTGAGGGAGGTTGGCAGTAGTAGGGAGAAGGGAAATACTACATTTTGCCTTGGAAAATGAACATGGCCTTGTATTTTATCCCAATTTGGCTTATAAAAACACCAAGGAGGGAACCCAGGTAATTTAACAGTTTAACATGGAAGTAAAAAATTAGTACCAGAAAGAAAACTGTAAAAGATTAGGGAGGAAAACCCCAAAAACCTAACACAATTTTTGTTCTTAGACTGTTCAGCATGTATCTCTAAATCTGTTGCTCTTTTTTTTTCTGTTGCTCTTTTTAAAAAAAAATCAAAAGTAGAAATCTTTTAAACACACACACACACAATGTACCAAACAAGTACGTTAGAGTCTATAGAAACTGAGTGCATTAAACTCCAACACTGAAAACCATTAATGACTGCTTCATTCAAAATTAGAACAGCGTGACAGAGAGTAAAAGTAAACATGCTCTCTGAAGCAAAACAGAGTTATCTGAAACTATTAAAACAGAGTGCACAAGTTACCTAGAAATTTCTTTTGATTCTGACACACGCAAAAAAAAGGCAAGAGTCAAATTGGACATTTCCTAGAATGAACACTAATATTGGCTTTGATCCAAAACACAGCACCAGTGTATTGATTTTCATATGTAGTCAGTCCCTCCTTCTCTAAGGTAATAAATCCTGACTGCCCCATGACCTTGAAAAGCCAGTCTGAGGAACAGACTGAAAAGGAAAATGGTATCTCTTTTACTCATTTTAGTTCTCAGAAATCTGTGGATACAATATAAGTGCATCACTAGTAAAAAAAAAAAAAAAACAAACAAAAAAAAAACAAATGATAATACTACTACTCTTGGACAATATAAGCAAGAGAATGCTAACATAGCCTGCCAGCACAGTTGATGTTTCTAAACTTAGATATTTCATTCAAGTGTCACTTGTGACCAAGGTCAGAGCTCTAAGAGTGGATCTGATGGAAAAGGCACATTGGTTTCTCCCACACTGGTTTTCCTACTGGTTTGCTTCTGAACAAGACTGTCCTGAGATCCTACAGATGAAGATAAGCAATCATTCCAGAGACAGAGTAGTATGGTTCTCAAAGTTTATAATCTCAAAATTTAAGAAAATCAAAGGGGGATCATCTGTATGTGAAAGAATGGAGCTAAAGAGAACCGAATGCTGTAAGTTATTTTAGTATCAGTTTCACAAAATTACCATATCCCCAAACGAAGGTAATATACCCTCACTCTCAAGAGAGCTGGAATTCACTGCATTTTCTAGAAGATGTTCTTTCTCATTCTCCTTTGCAAACAAGGGGGCTGTGAATGAAGACTGGAACTGTTTACATCACTTCATAAGAATTTTCCAATCTTGGTTGTTTTGAGAAATCTTGCACAAAGGGAGAGGTGCTAATGGAAAGGGAAAATGTCATTCACATTCTCTAAAAGAACAAAAAAACTAGATTCAAGAAATGAAGGCTAATGCTTATCCGAAGCAAAATTCCAGAGTGGATTAGTAAACAGGTTAGAGCGACTCGTGAAAAGAACAAGTGCCAGGAAAATCCTAGAGCAAGTCATGCACATTAACGTTTTGTTCTTTCTATTTTGGGGGGTGCCAAGAAAGATAGGGCTACTTGGGAATGCTACACAGTATATTTTGATTTGAGCTAAATGCAAGTCATTATTTGCTCATGGACTACATGAGGACATCTGGGAAGAGAAATTCAGTTTGCATGAGTGGGTAGCTCGTTAAACAAGTGTCTGAGCTGACGTCTGTTGGTCAATGATCACAGCACTTAGGGAAGTGCTAGTGTTGTGCCACAAAACTCTGTTCTTAGTGGCACTTTTTCAGTACTTAAACAACTGCACAAATCAGGTACCTAACAGCACACATATTATACATGTACATGTTCCAAAACTGGAAGGCAGGGCGAGGGGGGCTGTGGTTGTAAGATGTCAAAATTTGTATTATGAAATTGTTTCAGGGGCGCCTGTGTGGCTCATTTGAGTGAGCATCCACCTTCAGCTCAGGTCATGAGACTGCAGAATTCCAGGATCTCCAGGATCCAGCTCTGCATCACAGTCCCTGCTCAGTGGGGAGTCTGCTTCTTTCTCTCCCTCTGATCACCACTCCCATCCCCCCCCCCCCCCCCCCCGCCCAGTCCCTGCCATGTTGTCTCTCACTCAAATAAAATCTAAAAGAAAGAGAAAGAGAGAAAGAGAGAAGAAAGAAAGAAAGAAAGAAAAGAAAGAAAGAAAGAAAGAAAGAAAGAAAGAAAGAAAGAAAGAAAGAAAGAGAAACTGTTTCAGTAGGCTAGAATGAATTCTTGGCAAAGCCAATACTATAATATTTAACAGGGAAAAGTAAGTCATATTTAAGTTCCAAGGGGGGGAAAATCAACTGTAGAAATTTAGGTAAAGTTTCAGCTTATTCACATGAAAATATCCTTTTTTTTTTAATTAGGAACAAATTCAAGTTCTCTGAATAAAACAGACTTAGGTTGCACTAAGAAAAATATATGATCTGATCATAGTAAGAAATTATGGTTTTGGGCCTCTTTGATTGCCATTCCCCAGCAACTACCATTATGGGTTGAACTGTGTCCCTCCAAAAGATGTCAAAGTCCTAAACTCCAGTACCTGTGAATGTGCTCTTATTTGGAAACAAGGTTTTTGCAGATATAATTAAGTCAAGAGGAAGTCATTATTAGGGCAGGCCCTCATCCAATGTGACAGGTGTCTACATCTACATCTACAGACACAGAAAGGATGCTGTATGGTGACGTGAGGGACACAGCTACAAGCCAGGAACACTAAGGTTTGGTGGCAAGCCACCAGAAGCTAGGAAGAGGCAGGGAGGGAATCTTCCCTACAGGTTTCAGAGAGACCATAGCTCTGCTGACACCTTAATTTTGGACTTTTAGCTTCTAAATCTGAAATAATAATTTTGTTATTATCAGCCACCCAAGGGGCACCTGGGTAGCTCACTCAGTGGAACATGCAGCTCCCAGTTTGAGCTCAGGTCACGGGACGGAGCCCCCACAAGGGTCTCTGTGCTTGGTGGGGAGTCTGCCTGAGGTTCTCCCTCTTATTCTCCCTTTGCCCCTCCCCCAACTCCTGGTCTCATGCGCACGCTCTCTAATAAATAAATCTTAAAAAAAAAAAAAAAAAAAAAGGCCACCCAGTTTGTGGTCCTTTTGTAACAGCAGCCCAAGCAAACTCCTAGAACTCCAGCTTGCCTATCCCTATACAAGTCCCTGTGCCTGCTCTGCTCCATCTCAAGTTCCTGACCCTTAAGATATTACTTCGCTTGGGACATTCAGTGTCGTTCTCCAAGACTCAGTTTAATGGTGCTCTCCAGCAGCAAGCCTCTCTGACCTTCCTCAGGAAGCTGATGCTGCGTCTGCACTGCGTCCACGGCAGTGTGCCCTTATTGCGTCTCGGAGTGGCAGTCAGCACACTGCTGCATCATCTGTGTCCCCATTAGATGTGTGCCTCTGGGACTGCTTTCCTTTCCAGGCCCCAGAATTGTCAAGAGTCAAAATTCAGGAGAAAGGAGTAGGGAAATAAATAAACGAGTAAAAATGCGTGCTTTCATTGAGTGCTTTCTCCACTGAACGTATTTGTTCTAAACATCTCCTTTTACCTAGTCTGAGCACTTTCAGAGTGAGAGCACTGTAGACAAATGTCCAGAAATCACATCTTCCAAGGCAGGAATAGCGGAAGGCCTTACAGATGCTTACCGGGAAAGGGAAACTATATATAAAGAAGGCCTTTCTAAAAATGAATGTGGAGAGCCTGCCACCACTGGCAGTGTTTAAGCAGAGCTAGGGGACAGCCTGGGTCAGGGATGCTGTTGCAAAGGAAGATTTCACAAAAACCGATGTAGGAAGAGACGATCACCAGCGGTAAATAGAAAAATAAATGCAGTGAGTTTTTGCAAAATTAAATGTATTCTAAAATTATGTACTTCTCACATTTTTAGTTTTAAATTGGCCTTTTTTATGAAATAGTAATGAAAAGTGGTGGTTGTTTCAGTTTGTGTCCATTTTGACAAAATAAAATCTTAACTCTATACTGGATCTCTAATTCTAATTATTATTGTTTAGTATATTGGCCCTTAAAATCCAAAAATGTAGGGAACCACTAAAACATGGTGGGTTGGTGAGTGGGAGGTTGGTATCCCTGCTTTGAAAAGGGAATCAGTCTGGATGACTCATAAGATTAATGTCAATAAAGGACATCTGGGTGGCTCGGTCGGTTAAGCATCTGCCTCTGGCTCAGGTCATGATCCCAGGGTTCTGGGTCAAGCTCCCTGCTCAGTGGGGAGTCTGCTTCTCCCTCTCCCTCTGCCCCTCCCCTCACCCTGCTCTTGCTTGCTTTTTCTCTCAAATAACTAAATAACTAAAAGTTTAAAAAAAGATAAATGTCAGTAAGAATAATGGTATGTGGATAGAATTGTTGGGTAAAAGAATAATGGCAAAAACATCTTTTAAAAACCTCACACTTCACAGCATTCCATTTATTTTAAGTTATAAACTGGGGCAAAAAGTGCCCAATAAAATTCTGTAAAATTGTGCATGAATTGACTATGCCCTCAATAAAAACATACCTGAGGAAAAAATGAGACAACAGGGAGAAAGGCTGGGGTTAGCTTCCCTCCCTCCAGTTCTCTCCAGGACTCAGCTGAAATGAGTGCCATTACCAGCAATGATGCCTCCTAGTAGTTCCTGAACTATCCTGCTGAATCAGCAGAGCACAACCCTCAGCTTCCCTGACTTCCTGCTCCAGGCAGGGCTCACTTAACCTTGAATGTGTAAACCATCAAGGTCAAACAGGTCCCCAATATAAATGCTGTATTTTACACTTTATCTTTAGAAAGGCCCTATACAATCTGCAAGGAGGGGATGCTCAAAAGAGAGCCCAGATCCTAATGATATTAGAAACTCACCGATAACAGGGTGTTGAAGGTGTTGAAGGAAGTAACCAGGAAGCCTCACTACATAACGCAGTGTCATATATATAAACACACACTCACACACACACACACAGTTCTTATTAGGTGAATGTAAAGTTCATTCTTCCCAGAAGCAATCCCAGGCCCTTGTGGGTGGAGATGGGGGTGGAGGTAGGATAGGTAGTGGGTTTTCTCTGAGCTTGAGTCGAAAGTGAAAAGTAAGGATATGACATAATTATCTCTCCTGTGTTTATATGAAAAATACATATTACATATAATCCACATATGAGCCTAATACTATTAATTCCCACCCACTTGTAAGGAACATGGGATCTGTTTTAGAATGTAGGTAAAATAAAATACCAAGTCTTAAGTAAAAGTTAAATAACCGTTCTTACTACCTAACTATTCAGAGCTCAGCTTATCAAAATATTTGTTTTTCTTTTACCTGGGTCAGGCCCCACCAGGCCAGTGCCCATTCCAAACTGTACCTGAGGAAGGTCATAATCGTCGCTAATTGCTCCATGCCCCTGATGGTTTCTACTACAAACATTCTAAAACTCCTGGAAAAATCAGAGAATGGCTTTAAGCTGCAGCTCACTTCCTAGACCTGACTAAAAAGCCCTTCGCTGCATTTTCAGAAGCAACGGGACAGAAATGAAGGGCAAGTGAAGTAGGGGGTGAGTGGTGAGAAGGAAACAAGCACTCTTCAGTCCAGTAAATGAAAAATTAGGTTTCCTTCTAGTGGCTGGGCATATGATGCAAGAAATAGCCAATTACAGAAAAGGTGCAATGGAATTTCAGAAGATAATGACAAACCAGTGTCTTTTACCACCAACAAATACTTCGGAGACATGTGGAACCATGCAACTCTTGTGCATGAACCGTGAAGGGCGAACCTTAGAGAACACTGAGACATAGAATGCATTCGTTTTAGACAGATGAGAACTTGAGCGGTACAGCGCCTAGTCTAGTACCATATGAAATGAGATACCCACATCTGTAAATCCATCCTGGCAATGGTCATAATTTTCAGCATTCAGTTCTATAAATATTTTCAACCTTCTCAATTGAGAACTACTACTCAGAATTACTTACTCGTATTTATCTATAGTACCTGAAGATTTCCATTTCTCTGACACTGTATTTACTTAGGAAGATTCTGCAGAAAAAGACGTGGCAATACCCTTTAGGGCCTCGACAAATTACTCTTGAGTAAACAAAAGCACCAATAAATGGGGAATCTCTATGTCTACCGAGTGTATGGTGAAGAAGCCGGCAGTTGGGAACTGGGAGAGAAGTGACAACAAGAGTTTGATTTCTGTGATAAACTCGGTAAAGAACTGTCACATGGGATATGCTATAAGGACTTTCACACACGTCTTATCCAAGCCTCGTGACAACCTGGCAAAGGAGATCAGTCTCATTCTGCAGAGGAAAGGAAGCAAGGCTGGGGAGGTGAGGGGAGTCATCCTTCCACTGCGCTGCAATAGAAAGAAACTGGAAAAGGAAGTCAGGTCATTTGGTAGGCGCTCAGTAAGAAGAATGAGTCTGAATCAGGTTCTTCCTGAAGCTCATTGAATAGCCACTTCCAGTGACAATGTGCTTGAAGGAAACTGTTGGTTAAATGGGAAGAGATCGTCACTACAGCCAAGATTGGACCTGGGCCATGAAGAGTGTGTTAGGCCAAGGAAAAAACGTAATACAACCCTCTTCTTTAGGAAAACGAAACCAAAACATTTAAAGCCAAAAGTCCATCTCTTTAAAAGTCACCATTTTAGGCTAAGTTTAAAGCACAAGTTTTAAGTTTATACTGCTAAAAGTAGAGACTGAAGACAGTTTGGAAGGAAACAAAAAAAGGCTCTAGTGTATACCTAAGACTTTATCCTGAAATAGGGGGATAAAGAAAAAAAGGCCCTTCAGCTAATCACGTTAACAGCAAAATGATGAAGATTAAAATTTATCATAACCCACTGTGCAGAAGACAAAAAGAGAAAGACGTTTAGAATCAAAGGAGTACGTTTTATACATATGTGTCTATTCTCAGCCAAGAAAAATAAATGGTTTCTGGAGAAATGGCAGGTGACCTACCTATCAACTGAAAAGGGGATGATAGAATGCAGAGGACATTATATTGGGGGAAAATATTTTTTAATTGTATTTTTTAAAATTACCAAACCAATCAAGAAGTGAAAACATGCAAAGGCATAAGGATTTGCAGTACCATCAAGCTCTGCTCAGAACACAGAGGAGCAGAGAGAATGAAGGTGGCACCAATGCCCAGGAACATCCAGTCCTGCAACTGGCTGAATCTCTCATTGTTACAACTGCTCAGCAAACCTGAGACAGGACAATTTCAGGACAGCAACCTCCTATGGATGGAGCTGTGCAAACTGCTGTGTGTGAAAAATGTTAATGTGCTCGAGACAACAGTGCCGGTCAATGTCTTGACATAAACCAGTTCCTACTCTTGCTAAACGAAGAGAAGGAAAGCGAAAAGGGTGTTCAGTGTTTCTTTTCATTTGTCCTCCTCAACTGCAGAGGACACAGAAGGGATTTTCATAAACTCCGGCTAATTGGACTTGCAATCCTGATGTAACTGTATCCCATGTAGCCCTGCCAATTAAAAACTTCCCACTCGAGAAGGACTCTTCTCCCCAGGATCTTCATTATGTACTTCTAAAAACTACATGTAATGTTAACAGTTCTTGGCTTCTTTTCATTCCTAGGGCACATGTATGCATTGGTTCCCATAAGATTCATCCCACAGGTGTTCCATGTATTGTAAATTATTTATTTCTTAGGGTCTTTGTTGCTGGCAAAGAGGTCCGAACATTCATTAAAAATATAATTTGGAATGGTCTAGTGATGTACTTCTGTATAGACTACCAATTAATTCAAATCTCTATTCCAAGTGGGTTTAGATAAGCTGTCCATCATTCTGTCCTCTTCTTTAACACTTAGCAGCTCATGTCAGAGAATTAACACATACACACACATTATCAAATTGGCAAAGATGGTGACAACAACAAAGTGAAGATCCTCAAGTTGCAGAGGAAATGGCAAAAGAGGTGCCCCCTTCTGTAAAAGCAAACTGGCCCCACTCAGAGGGCAACTGGTAATTTGGAGCAAAAGCTTAAAACCACTGCCCCTAAGGAGAAGATTAACATTGCATATGAAAATTCTGTGGCGAGGATTATATAGAAATATTATTATAAATAATCTAAGTATTAAGCAAGCTGCAGAACAGTCATGGGATGGAAAAACCACATCATCAGTGATACTGTACAACCTTGTTGTAGTAAGGAGATAGCCCAACCCCCCCCCCCCACAAAAAGGGAACAAGACACTGTACTTTGTGAGATACAGATTATAAAGAAATTATAGACAAATCTCCCTCCCTTGTTTTCTCTTGAAATACCTAAATCAGCTCTGTCCAACAGGAATAGAATTCAAACCACAAATGTGACCCACATATGTAATTTTAAATTTTGTAGTCACCGCATCAAAAAGAGAAACATGAAATTAATGTTAATATTTTATTAAACCCAACATATCAAAAGTATTACCTTCAACATGTAATCTATATTAAAAATCAGAATGAGATCGCTAACCTTTTTCCTTTTTTTTTTTTTTTTTGCTAACCTTTTTCCTAAGTCTGAAATCCAGGGTCCATTTCACACCTCCAGCACATCACAATTTGGACTAGCTACGTTTCAAGCACTCGATAGCCGCATGTGGCTGGTGGCTATCTTGTTGTTTGCACAGATCCAGATATTTATGGGTTGTTGCCTCTTCTGGAGTTCAAAATTTCCCTTGCCTTGGGAAATAATAGCCTAACACTGTTTCATCATGGCTACAACAGTTGGCAACTACTACTTTAGGTTGCTTATGGTAGTTGCTTAGAGTAAGCAGAAATTAGGGCAATAATTCAACTTCTGCACTTTGAAGTGATTTTTCTAATCTTGGCTATAAGGGAGATAATAATCATTCATCTCTGGGGGCTAATCTTTGGGAATGTCTGAACAACAAGGCATACTTGAAAAGTCCTGACAACATTTTTCTCTTAACTTATTTGGTAAGATCTTATGGTTATGCTCACAGTATAAATTATGTCTTGTGGTACATATATAGCAGAACATTCTAGAATTCTTCCTTCACCATCTCCAACTCTTGGGGCTTTGGATGAGCTTTAATTACATACTTTAAATGAAATGAATAACACATACGAAACAGGATTGCATGTCAGAATGATACATTTATTTGAGGAGCCTCATTTAAAAAAAATGGGGCAACCACATGTTGAATCATTGTCTAAAAACAAGGAACTGACTAAATCTGAAGCCACTGGCCTTGCAGATCTGAGACCTGTATTTGCTCCAGGTATCATATTTTAACTCTAAGCTACCACATGATGTTAGAGGAATAACCAGGGCAGAGATAACCTCTAAAGCACCTTCTTTACAAATAAAAATTTTTAAAAAAGTATCCTCTATTGGAGAAGGAAATCCCTTAGGCACTAGAGTTGGTGACTGAGTGAGAGATGGCGCTCAGCCCACATACACCCGGGGCCAGCCATTAGTAGCCATTAGTTACATAGGTGACAATTTCCCCAACTGTACGTAAGGTCCTGGGAACAACATCCCAGTTGGCGTACAACAGAAACATAGCAAGCTCCACACACAGCAATGAACTGAAATATGTAGGTTTTGTACTTCCTCCAGGCATATCAATACCAAGAATGCCATCTTAATTGCAAAATGGTCATAACCCTTCCTTAAGGACAGGTGAGGCTGAAGATATGCAGGGTAAAATGGCTGATTAACATTTATGTTGGAAATTAAAGTTTCTAAAGTTAAGGGAGTTCTTGGTATGGATAAATACATGGTGAACTTCATAAAAATGTTTTCTGTAAATCTTTTTAAGGCACTTAATAAATGATTCTGAAAAAGTCCATCTAATTATATAACTGGGAATGTTGATCACACGTGTTTTCATTCTTCCTTTGCTAAAATAATTTGACTGTAATGGAATATAGAATATCCAATTTAATTTTACATGTGATATAAAAAAAAGACTGTATATTCTATGGTCCATCTAAATGGAGTTTAAATGAAAATGCACACCAACTTCAAGCCAAACTCATCATCTCCCAACCGGACCCAACAGTCCACCTAACATTGGAAAAGCAGGCATCACATCTTGCTATCTATCTACTGATCCAACTTTTTTCTCTCATGTGTATTATAATCTTTTTAAAGACAAGAACCATGCCTAATTCACTGACATGTCCTGTATCTACCACAGTGCCTGTCACATAACAGGTGCTCAATAAATAGGCTGAGTTAATGTAAAAAACATTAAACTGTGAAAAGGTTAGGTAGTGGCCATAAGGCATAGGCAACAGGATGAACAGAGAGAACTAGCCAGTAACTCTCAACAGTTCGAAGAGGGCAGGTGAGGGAAAGAAAGAAGTTGTCCTTGTTCCATGCCCTTATCTGCATGTAGTACTGGTGGAGGAACTTTACATATGTCACTCACTCAATCCTCCCACTTTATGGCTGAGGACACTGAGGCCAGAGAGGAAAAGCAACCTGCCCAGGATCATCCACCGATTATTATCACACATGGAGCCAGGACTGAACTAGGCCTGTCTATGCCAAATCCTATTCCTTTTCCCTATGCTCTCAGCTCCAGGGAAGGAGCTCTTAACGAAAAAGCCAAGATGCCAGCTGTACAGGCTCCGGAGAAAAATTCCATGCTACATTATCCAAGTAGCTGTCGCTCTCCTCTTTCCTTTTCCTGTCATACATCCCATTCTGATCTACTAAAACAAGTTTATTTTCATGAAAATAAATGTTTCATGAAAACATTACAACCTGAGCATAAATTCTAAATTAATAATCAAGTTACTCTAATAATATTCACATAAAATTCCAGGAAAATAAATTATTTTGAGGCTTTAAAGTTTATGGTAACAATGGTTTTGTTACCTATTGTCTTTCCTGTTTCTGATGTAGCCAGAAACAAAACAGTTGTCAGGGCTACGTGGATGCTCTAAAATTATTTTCGATGATCAAAAAATTCTGGGAACAGCATTCACAAATTAATTTTTCCCACAATGCTGGGAACTAAAACACAAGGATAAATTTATTATATACACTGTGGACTGTCCTAAAATAAGATTCCCAGTAAAGTGCCCAAAATAGTACAATGACTATATGTATATGAAAGAGCCTTTGTGACTAGGGTAAATTGTAATAAGGTATACTTAGTGAAGGAATAGTTCTTAGTTTGTGGGTTTTATCTTTTTATACAGATACATACTTTAAAGACATTGGTTTTACCCTCGATTTACTGTTGTTTGGACCATGATTAGTCATCAAGTGTTTACGATATTCAGAGTGCTATGTTTAAATTTTATGTTCCCGCCCTTTAGAAGCCTGCACTGCTTAGGTTCCTATCTCTCAACCATATTCTCTCTTTCTCCCTACCACTTCCTCATGTAAATTTGGTGCTCTGTTGTGTAGACTGTAATGAATCAGTTTAGGTCAAGTAAATATACACATTTTCAATATTAATCAGCAAACTGTGTAGAGCGGTTCTTTAGCAATGAGATTACTTTGGATTCTTAGTTTCTTCAAACTTTTGTATATATGTTTTTTGGTTTTTTTACAAGCATCTATTATTTTTGAGAAAAAATATTAAAACATGCCATTTTTACCTTTGCTATAATTTATTAATGGATCAATTTTAAGGGTTATTAGACAAAATATTAAAATAGTCATGAGACAATCGTCTGAAAACATCTTTAATTCTGCTGGACCCCACTAACGAACTTAAGAAGAGAAATCTTCGGGGTTATGTTCTTACAGTGAATGTAAGACTCTGGAACACAGTGGAAGTAAGAATTTCTAAAAACATACTCCCAGGCGGCCCAACACTGGCTTCTGGGTCCCCAAGGAGTAATCTAGTAACAGCAGAAACACACCAGCTGACCTAAGGGTACTTAGGAGACAAGGAGGGAAGAAAGGAAACAATGAGAAATTACAGGAGGCTGGAGAGTATGAAGAACCAACTCTCGGAAAAGATGTAAAGCAGGTGCAAATTCAACAATGAAGAAATGTAGATAACTAGAATTTTCTGATACACAAGTTACAAAACATGGGCCAACTGTTAATGGCCATCTAGAAACAACAACAACAACAAACTTGAAAGTCAGAGCTACAGAACTCCATAGTATATGTCTAGCCCTTGATGAACAGGTAAATTTAATCTTTTACAATCTTTCAGAAAACTGGGATACTTATAGGTATGTCTGTGAATATACAGATTTTTTTAAAAAAAATTACGATCCTAAAACACATCTATGTCTTGGAGGGATCAATACCCTCAAGCTGACTTAAACATCCAACTATAATAGAGTGTGAAATCCCAAATCATGACCCTTAATCCAAATGATTAAGAACATTAAGAACATTTTCACAGCCTACTCTCATTTTTCCTATTATTTCTCCATTTGTGAAATGTTCATTTTTTAAAGATTATAAATTTGGCAGATGCTCTTATAAAGTAAGAAATATTAATTATCCTAAAGTTAGAAAAAGTATGTATTTGAGTAGGCAACTGCAAATTTTTTACAAAATTGGGATCATGTCGAACATGTATTAAATCTTTTTTGCTTAATGAGAATTTTTTGCACGTCATTAAATATTTTTCAAAAACAAGATCTGTAATGATTCTAACATGTCTTCATGGACACACTAGGAATTCATTATTTCTGAACATTTAGTTTATTTCCAATTTTTTAATATTATAAATAGCACTGTGATAAACATCCTTTACTTCAGCCCCACAATTACTGCCCTCTGCCCAGCACTGAGCTGTGAGAATAGTGCTCTGACACTGAAGCTCATAACCCAGTACCACTGTCCAGAACAGAAAGTCTCCCTTCTGATGCCCACCAAAGGGGCAGGGGAATCCCATGTTCACCATGAGGTGGGGAGGGTTAAGAGTCTAGAAAGAAATCAGAGCTGAAAAAAACAAACCACAAATCTACTGACACTGCCACAGAAAGAGACATAATAGTTAGATAACACCTGAGAACACTCTCCCTGTCCTGGGGATACTACAAATACTACAAACGGTTATCCTTAAATGAAGAGGGGACAGGAAAGCTGAACTACAGTACCATTTGTTTTCAACTGAATCACTGGAGTACATTAAATTGTCCAAATAATTTTATCTTACATCTCAATTTCCCTCGTTCCAAATCTCACAATAAATATTCGAATGGATAAATGAATGTGAGCAAGATCTAAAGTTTAAATTTTACCTTCAATATTATAGTTGTATCTTTTCAAACACAGCTAAATTAAAATACTTAATGTGGTCCCCTAATAATATTTAGGAAACTCAAAAAAAAAAAACTTACCTGCTAAAAGAAAAGTTCAGTTAACCTGGTATGAACTTTCTTAATCCATTTGTTCTACATAGCAACAATATATACATAAAATTCACTTCACAATCTTGTGCTTCATCTCAAAACCGGGTAAAACTGCCTGTGAAATCAAGGGACAGTAATATGTTGTCCAAAGGGCTAATTAAGATGCCCCAAGTTGCGAGCAGCTGTTTTATTACTGTCATTTACAGAAATCTGTCTTAAATATCTGACCCTTTCTCCTTGAAGAAAGAGAAAACATTTCTCTTTATGTTTGGCATAGTATCGTGCCTTGCTCTTCTTTGGGAGGCAAAATCGTCTTCTGAGAGTGACTGAAAGGTACAAACTTCTAGTTTTAAGATAAGTAAGTCCGGGGGGGTATAATGTGCAGCAGGGTGACTAGTTAATAACATCATATTGTGTATTTGAAAGTTGCTAAGAAAGTAGATCTTAGAAATTCTCATCACAAGGAAAAAAATGAATTATGTGTGATGATGATGTTAACTAGACTTCCTGTGGTGATCATTTCATAATATATACATATATCAAATCATTATGTTGCATACCTAAAACTATTAATTATATCTCAATTAAAAAAATCATCTGAGAGGTATGTATGTTCCTAGATATGTTTGAATCTAAAAAGACATCTGACTAGTCCCTTACTGCTACTCAAAGATGCAAAATGTGTAAGTAAGATGTGAAATGTGTAAACGCAAAGTAAGAAAACCCACTAGGGATTATTTTTAAAGCCGTTACACTCATTTCTTAATAGTGCCAGCCGCCTATTTATTTAAATGTTCACACAGTCAAGTCTCCTCAGCATTACATTAGAAATAGAACATATTTTTCGGGGTCAGACACTCTTTGCACTCTACAACATCCGTATCATTTATTTGTAACAGAGACCTTAAGAGGCATGTATCAAGTTAGCAATAAAGAAGGGAATTTTTTTTTTTTTTGGAAAAATTTTACATTGTCATCACCCCACTACAAGCCAAACTAGGGATCTTCAATTGATGTATTAAAAAATGATTACTTCCTAAGAACTAGAGTAAGGGATCTAAGAAGCCATCATGGCATAAAACACATCCTACAGAAACTTACTGATGAAACCAAATTATGATCATGATTTTGGCATTAAGGACCACATCAGGAAGAAGGCTACCCCCCTTGAGTTAAAAATGCTCACTTGGGTGAAATGCTCTATCCAAGGAAGGACAATACGCAGTTCTCATGTAATTAGGATTACCCTTTTTGTGCAATTTTAGGCAAAATGGACCCTGATTTCCAGTGAATATTCTTTTTTTTTTTTTAAAAAAAAAGATTTATTTGAGAGAGAGAGAGAGAGAGAGAGAGAG
This sequence comes from Nyctereutes procyonoides, assembly GCF_905146905.1. Taxonomy (NCBI): domain Eukaryota; kingdom Metazoa; phylum Chordata; class Mammalia; order Carnivora; family Canidae; genus Nyctereutes; species Nyctereutes procyonoides. The sequence continues at coordinate 25,202,603 of NW_026575142.1, read as the reverse complement.
AGAGAGAGAGACAGAGAGCAAGCATGTGAGTGTATGAGCAGGGGGAGGGGCAGAGGGAGAGGGAGAAGAGGCTCCCCACCAAGCAGGGAGGCCCTGGTGATTGGGACCTGAGCTGAAAGCAGACACTTAAATAAGCCACCCAGTGATTATTCTTAAAGTAAAATCAAAAGTATCCATTACTTGTATCTTCAAAACTGGCTACTCAGCATTTCAGAAATTCTCTTTGAAGGTCATAAAGTTAAGAAAAACAAAAAATTAAAATCCACAATAAAATGGCACACTGACTTTAGTTAGCATTGTAGCATCAACCATATTCTGTTGTCTTATTGTAGCCAAACCATAGCAGGGTCTGTCCTAGGTCCACATGTAGAAATGGAATGAGTTCCATGGGGCCTCGGGTTTCATTATTAAAACCTTTTGGATTACTGGCTCTAATTAAGGGCTGTGTTATGGCTATCTCATGGTGATATTAATGTGTATTATTACCATTATAGGAAATTGTGACCTCTGCCATTAATCACCTGCAGTAGAATTTAATAATCAAGCAGAGAAAATAGGAATAAGGACAATATAATATGGGCTTCTTGTGAAGCATCTGTAATAGTAAAATATTATCTTATAGTTTTTGCTTTGATATTTGGAGAATAATGACAACTAATTCCCTTTCTGGAATCTAAACATAATTCATCCTGAAGGTGAGACCACAGTGTATCTATTCTAATTTTCATGTGTATTATTAATTCAACAAATTCTTTATATAGTATTTTTTCAAAGTTCAAGAATATAAGAAACTGGATTTACTGACTGAAATTAGACGGATGTTAAAAATAATACCTTAGGACTTGCCAATGTATGTTTTACTTCCTATCCTATCCTTTGTACTTGGAGTTAAGATAAGTTACCATTTGAAAAGACATTTTCTTTTTTTTAATCTTAATGTTATATTTTTAGAAAGTCAACATGAAATCAATAAAATTGACCTATTTTGTTATGTATTTATTTTTAAAGATTTTATTCATTTGAGAAGGAGCATGAATGGGGCGTGGGGGGTAGGGGCAGAGAGAGGGAGAAGCAGTCTCCTTGATGAGCAGGGACCCCAACATGGGGCTTGATCCCAGCATCCTGAGAGATCATGACCTGAGATGATGGCACATGCTTAACCACTAAGCCACACAGGCATCTCCTTATTTTTGTTATTTTAATAAATAATTACATACTCCTCACAACAGCTAGTTAAGTAGGTAAAATAGGTTAACTGGTAAGCAGTAACACTGGGTGGGGCAGCAGGTATTACTAAAAAAAACAATAGTTTATTCTTTACAAATTTTAAACCATGATCAAACCCTCACCCTTCTGAAATATTTTCAAAGCCCTAATCAGAGACAGAACACAGTCAAATACATTTTTATATTCCTTTCCACATCTATGATGTTTTGCCTGTCTTGATGAGCATTTTATTTTATTTTTAAAAGATTTTATTTACTTTTGGAGAGAGAAAGAGAGTGAATCCCTACGAGCTGGGGGAGGGGGCGGGCAGAGGAAGAAAAGCAGACTCCTCCCTGAGCACAGAGTCCCATGTAGGGCTCTCATGACCCTGAGATCATGACCTGAGCAGAAATCAAGAGTCAGATGCTTAACTGAATGAGCCACCCAGGTGCCCCTTGATGAGCATTTTAATTTATGACTCTAACAATATATGGAAACACTAATGTATTCTATGAAAACGTAAATATACGCTATTCAAAAGTGATTAGAATTTAATTTTCAAGAGGCATGTGTAATGGGGATGGCAAACAACTTCACAATAATGACATTTCACAGTTATTTACTGAATACTTACTATATGCTAGCACTCGGACTAAATGCTGGACTAGGGAGGACAGAAAGAAAAACTCAGTTTAATACAGGTAAGGTGTTGGGTACAGTGGGCCACAGGAATGTCCACTTGTTCTACTCAGCATCATCCTAGTGGCCCAGCATTTAGCACACAGCCTGACATACAGTATACGTTCATATGAAAGTTTATTAAACTGAATCTAGTATAGAATGATTCCCCACACTGGATGGGTGATGCATTGTTAATCCTTAATTTAAAATATGAAGACAATAGTCATCCTGTGAGTGTCCATGGGTTAGGTGGTTTATATTAACAGCTAGGCCATGTCTCTATCTCTCCTAAAAATAACCTTATGATTTTTGTGTTCTACCCCTATTTTGCAAAAAAGGAGACTAAATTTCAGGCAAATTTGTCCAAGATTACATAGTAATTTTAGCCTAATGACATAGAAAGTAGAATCCTTTTTCTTCCCATTGAAAAATCCACAATGCTAAGGTGAGTAACCCATCAGGTCCTATAGACTAGTAAACAAAAACATCAGACAGCAAGGAGAGGACTCAGGAGAGGACTATACCAGACACTGTCAAATCCAAAATAGTCAGTTTATAAAGAGAGGCTGGAAGTAAGGGAGAAGGAAGAAAGAGTGAGTTATCAACATTTCCAAGCAGGAAGAGCAGCCTGTAAGGAGAGGCTAACAGTAAGGGGTTTGGGGAAGTTCTCAGCAGAGACCTGAAACTGCTGGCTCCTGAGAAAAGCCCACAGCAGGGGTTAGAAAGTCATAGTCTATATAACATAATTTCCACATTAACGTTGAAGAAAATGAAACTTAAATATTTAGCACATTCCTAGGGTGGGCCCGTAACCAACCTTTCTTTGTTAGTTAATTGGTCGGTCCAGGGCCTCAAATCAGGTCTTTTGTTTCTAAAACGGACTCCAAATCATATGCTTTTCCTCTTATTCTTTGACAAGACAGACCAGGTAAACTCTCTCTCTTTAAATCTCACTAGAAAATTTGTGAAATGTCCAATGGGTGAGCAGAATGGGAATAAATCAGGTTACCAGTACCAGTGTTTGTTCCGACTGGTTCGAGTCCATTCTAATTGTTAAATATTTGGACTGTCAATCTAGAAGGGGATGGTGAGTGGTAGGAATATTCTTCCCTTATAATGCTGTGTGTAATAGTTTCCAAAGAATGAGTATCACCTAACATTCCAGGCTATGGCAAGCATGGTGTCATAAATGGTATCCTAAGCAGATAGTGACTGTTCAGAGTGAGGATGTCTGGCATTAACTTCACTTTAAATTTCCCAGAACCTACTACAGTAAGCGCTCTCAACACATATTTGCTGAATTACTTAAGAAACCCATTTTCACCTAATCTAGGAAGCCTTCCCTAGTCACCAGGGTTTCCTTAACCATGCAACATCTCCCATGCCTGCCCATTTAAAAACAATAACAAAACATTTAATTAGAGCTTCAGCTTGTGATTTGTTTTGGTATGGGTCTTCACAATTCTTATCAGACATGGGCCACAATATTATTCACCATCAGCACGTACTTTGTAAAACTCAGCTATGCCAGCCGAGACATGATGCTAAAACTAACTCTTGGTATGACACAGTCACCAACCAATCAAAATGTGTAGCAGCCAGGGGACCTTCCCAGTGCTGAATGTGGGACCTGAGCCAACCTGACCATTCCTTCGGAATAGTAACCCACTTTTGTGTTTTCCTAAATGGAGATTTTGTTTATCAAAATTATATAAAAGAAGAGTCATATTACATCCTTAAAGTACAGACAAATCACAGAAATTATCCAAATCTCCTTTATGTCTATTTCTAAATTTAACCCAGATTGACCTGAGTTGCCATGTCACAAACGGGCCTGAGCTTCCATTCTCCTAAGTAAAGACACATAAACGAACACAGAAATGGGGTTAAATGGCCAGCAAGCAAGGGATGCTACACATTAACTCCCTTAAGGATAAAGGCTATGACTGAGTCTTTCATTTGCTTTAGGCCATTCTTAAAAGTTAGGACTTCAAATACAATACAATTTAATGGAAGAACCAAGAACAGAGCTTAGTGGTCTTGTGTCCAATAACAAAATCCTCTAAACACTGCAGAACTCTGAACAAAATTTCTTAAAGCTTCCAAAAACACCATAAAGAACTTTTATTTTTCATTTGGGTTCCTTAATCTGTTTAAACTGAATATAATTATTATGCAAAAGTTCCTTTTAAGAAAAAGAGCTAACTGCAAAAGAATGGCTACGAAAGAAAAATTCGTTGTTTGCTTTTCCAGAAGTACTATGAAGACAGGAGATTCTTTATCACCAGTGGAAAAAAAGAAGTACAAAACCATTGTCAGAGAATGAGTCTTTGTACTTTAACTTAAATCATGCAAGAAATGATTATCAGAGAAAGAAATGAATGACTTCTAGCTAAAAGCCTAAATCACTGTTAGTATTAATGCCCAGGTGGAACCATGGCCCTTTTCCTTAAGGGCCAGCAAATGCCAAAACACTAAGCAATATTCTAGACTCTGTAGCTATAATAATTCAAATGGTTTGGTTTCAATAAAAAAAAAAAAAACCCGGAATATTGCTCATAAGATATTTTAAACCATATAACCACCAAGGTATACACAACCCTACAAAAACATAACATTCTTACAATAAGTTTTCATGTAATAGTTCTGACATCATGCTGTGCTTACTTAAAAATAATTTTTACCTTATTTTTAATCCCACTGATAGTAACCATGTAATATGCAGTGATATAAGAGGATAGTCACAAGAATGGATTTCACTGATACAAGAAACCAAGTAAGATGTAGAACTGGACAATTATTTGTTGTAGAATGGTGGTAAACACAAGGCAGTAGTAAGACTGATCAACTTCCTCACTGGAGGTCACCAAGTATGGATGTAACCAACCTTGAATACTATATGGGTGAAACCAACTCAAGGTCTGTCTGGCCACCACTTTCATCCATGGAATGTGCAATTTTGAGAGTTACATTTTCACTGATCTCTAACACCATATAATATTATCACAAGAATCACAACTATTTCTAAACCGAGGGACTTTGCTGCATTTCAGGGGTAATATCTCAAATCTAGCCTAGCAGCACACCAACAGAGGCTGTGATATCCCTGATTTTCTGTTTGAATAGACTGTTTATACTTACAAAGTGTTTTCCCATGATCTCAGTCTTAATTTAGTATTCGTGCTTGAGAAAGGAGGCTAAAATAAAGGATAACCAATTAGACGTTGTCCATAGCATGGAGAATGGTCAGGGGCAATACTTCTGAACTTTGACCACTCTAGAGTAAAACAATGGCCCACATGGTCATTACCTCAAATTTTATTACCTGAAGCAAGTTTTTCTAATTGTGATCCAATTAAAGAATGCTATCTACTGCACTTCAAACACTGTGTGAAAGGAAATTATTAAATAAATCCATCCAAAACCAATACTGGGTATTTTTAAGGAAAAAAAGGGGGGGAAGGTGGTGTATGTGTTTGACACGCCAAATGGTCCCTAAAGACATTCTGAAAGGTATCTCATTCAAAATATCTTATTTATCAGAGGAATGAAAAGATTTCTGGTTGATGTTTTTCATTCTTTTACTTATTTAAAGTAAATATGACATGTATCCATCTACCTATGCATTCAAATTTACAAGAAGCTATGCGCATGTATGTATGTATACTGTGTGTATATCTGTGTGTATCTGTGCAGCTTGTCCTGCTGGAGAAAGGACACAAGGTAGGTTATGAAAAGGCATACCCTCTCAGATAAAATAAAGGTAAGAATCAATGGCAAAGAAGACAGGACAAAGGTAAAATGAGGCAGGAAGGAAATGGCTTACTGACAAAAATCAATTGTTTCAAGTGCCCCACTTCTCATCAGTGTTTGAGCCCAAAGAGCCTCTCTAATGACTGTCACCAGTGCTGATCAAACACAGCAAATGACCTGGAGATCAAGCACCTTATTAGAAATCTATCATAAATAGCTCTTCAGTATGAGCATAGTTCAATGATAATTGGCCGTAATGGTTACTCTGAAACGCAAGTGTTAAGTGTAACCCGAATCATGATAGAAAAATGTATTTTCTTGTATCCTATTGCTCTGAAAACTGACAATTTCTATAAAACATGTAAGGTAAAACTCCATAGTCAGAAAATTTTATTAATTAATATGACCTATTTCATGACTAAGCTGAAGACAGCCCAGTTACTGATTACCTGGAGATACAAATAAATCCCTGATCTATTCATGCATTTTATGCAGAGACATTCAATATCAAAAAATGGAAGCAAGCAAAGTTCTAGGTCCCCAAGAAGAAAAAAGTAACCCTATAATTCTCTCTCTGAGACCACAGGGCTGAAAGGAATCTGCCAAGGGTTTTAAATAGCCTTCATCTCAGATGCCAACTCTGACGGTTGTGTTGTGTAGGGAATGATTCTGAGGCCCAGCCAGGCCTAGCAGGAAAGAGTGTTCTCATCAATTTATTAGCAGTTCTGACAGGGAAGAGGAAATGAGGCGGTTCACTGCCACTTACTTGTTTATTCCTTATTTCAGTTCAATTTGCTGATGTTACCAATGACGAGCTGGAGGCTTAAAGGGCTTGGTGATTTATTTACCATTTCTTTTTAGATTATTAATTTGTAGCCTGCCTTATTACAAAAACTATTTGATGTGTTACAAAAATACATATAATAAGATAATAATAAATAGATGAGAAAAAGAGGGTAAGAGAGAAAAAAACATACATAACCTGGGGGAAAATAAGGCTTGTCCTTGTGGTAAATTCTAAAGCCTTCATTTTCACTATGGCTTTTTCTGGCAGCAAGTAATCCAGATTCACTGATGTATTCATTGCTCATCTCAGGGAGCATGTGTGCATGTGTGTGTGTGCAATACGCACCTCAGAAATAGGTCCCAAGTCTGGCTATCAAGAAAAGATTGCTGCTCCAATTAGAGATCTGGGCTCATATTCTGGCCTTGGTGCTATATAAAGAAGCATCTTATTCACTCATTTACTGATATTTGCTTATAATAAATAAGCAAAAATAAGCAAATTACACAGTATGTTAGCAGAAAGTATTATGACAATTGAATAATACAAGGGAAGGAGAACTGAAATTAAGAAGGCCAAGGTCAAGTGGAGATAGATTACAGTTTTTAAAAAGGTAGGCTCAATGAGAAGGTGACATCGGAGCAAAATCTTAAAGGAGGTGAGAGAGTCCGTCAGGAGGATTAGGGAGGAGCAAGGCAGATAGGGGAGGAAAGGGTGACGTGGGACTGGAAGGCAGAGCAGGCCTGGTGTGCTGGAGAAATACCCAGGAGTCCACCACGGCTGGAGTAAAGTAGGAGAGTTAGGGGAGGTAAGGTCAGAAAAATTAGGGGGAGTGGTAGCAGATAATATAGGATCTTGTAGCCATCGCAAAACTCATGCATGACACGTAAAGTCAAAAAAACCACCTGGAGTCAATAAGCTAAGGCAAGCGAGTTTACCTGTCTCTGGAGACAGGGCCGACCTGTACATTTTGTGCAGATGTGGGCAGCAGCAGGGTATACAGATTTTAGGCACACACCCAAAGATATTTATCTTGGTGGCTCATATTGGTCTACAACATGCAAAAACAGGCTCAGATTGTGACACATCCTGGCAACTATGTCCGTGTGATAGCAGTACTCCTGAGGTTGTGCTGCTGGGGAGGTTCAGAAGTCAACAGCACTACGAAAGGAGAATGAGGGTTGCCTAATTTGCTGCTGCCTAGGATCATTTATAAAGTGCCACCTCCTCCTTTCTCTCCAATGTGGTATCAAAATTCTTCCTCCTGGACATTTGTGAGTGTTGGATCTACAGAGGGCACAATGGTCTAGGTGTATTACTGTCTGTGCAGGCTCAGGAAAGGCTGGTGCTGTTAGAACACAGCCAAAAAGAAAGGAAAGCCGAGGACAGAAGGAGAGGAAACTCACAGAAACTCTATTATGATGACCTACTTCCAGAAGAAGAATGTTCCTTCAAGCTCAAATCTGGAAACTTATCAGTAACTCATAGTAGATGGAGAATAAACAGATGCATAGCCCACAGGAGGTTTAGAAGCTAGAACCAAATATTTTAAATTGTTATTTATAAAGCTATCAAAAAACAAGTGAAAGAAACTCCTACAACTAAAACGCATATCCAGGCAACTTACTGAACATTTCCAGTCTTCAAACATCAAAAGGAGGGGCAATTAATTCAAGGCAATTAATTCAAGTGAATTCCAAGTGAGAATGGGTATAAGGAAAGCACATTAAAAAAAAAAAAAACACCAACTTCCTTTCACAGATGTCGATCAAGCTAAGAGTCGCTGGAAATCATGATTTTGCGTATTTGCTGATTTTAGTGTTTCATGACAGTCAAGGAACAGTTGTGCATCTACTTCTGTCTTTATTGGAGTATAAAGAGAAGGGAGTAGATTTTCTTTTACAATGGAAATGCCATTAGAGATTTTAAAATATCAGCAATCTCAAGTGAGCCACTTTGACAAGAACGATTGCTGTACAAACTAACAAAAGAAAACCAAGCAACATTCCACATGCTGTGATTTCAAAAGGGGTAGCTGAAGAGAGAGCACGAGAAGCATTTATTTCTGCCTCTTTCCAAAAAAGTTGGGAGACTGCAAAAATATAAGCAACACCACAAGACAGAAATGGATATGGAGAGTTCAAGGTGAAGGGAAAATAAACCCAGGAGTATTACACAGATAGGCAAGTTAGAAAGTGAGCTCCTGCCAACTGCCAACAGGGGATACAAATTTGGCTCAAAACTTCCTAGTAGTCAAAATTAAGAAGGAAATTATGGAACTGAATGTTCAGTGGAATAAAAGCAAGGCCTGAGCTTAGAAGTCCATCTGCCCCAGCTTGAAGGCCAGAGGAACTTCCTCCTGGGTGGCTCCCTAAGGGCCCCCTCCACCAGATCCCCAGTGGCTGGGGGGAATTCTCCAAGGGCAAATAGCCATGTGGTTCATGTACTATGCTCCTTGATGATTCTGCTGCATCCGGAAAAAGCCTACACTCCGTGGCACAGTGGTTATCAAGTTAGGCTCTTGAAGAGGTGCGTGAGGAGTTCCACCATTTTCTGTTTGAATTTTATTTCTTAGCCTTGAAATAATATACCAACAGGAAATGCAAGCAAACCTGTGGCATAATGTTAGCACACTGACAAACGTCATATTAAGCCACTTCCAACGCTGACACTGGGCAAATGTCTCCTTGCCATCTCTTTGTGTACATCTGAACTTCTTAAAAAATGAGTCACTGATTAGGAAAGTTTTAACTCTGCACTGGCATTCTGGAAATTCAAGTTTGCACATGCCCCTTCATATAAAATTGTATAAATGACCTACACCTGCATCATGCTCAAATGACAAACTGAAAGCAGGTACAACTAGTTGGTGTACACTCTCAGGGATCTTACAGCCAGTGGTACAATAACAAGTTGCCTACATGTTGACTCATGATAAAGTGACATCATTAGGACTGGTTACTGACCATAAGTTTTAGGTGCTCCTGGTTTTATATCTATCATGAGGCATTTGAATAGCTCTATTATTAGGGATTCAATGTTAAAACAAAAAATTTCCAGTTCTCCCTCTTGCTTCTGGATCAGATTACTTCAAGACCGCACTAAGAAGACAAAACACACTGTCAGAAAACTGTTACCTTTGCCACTACCTATGGATATAAATAAGCATTTCCCTAATGCTGTACAACTAAGACCAAAAGAGAAATAAATAAGATACATTAAGTTGTTGATGCTGTTCTCAAGTGTCATCCAGAAATCCCAACCTCAAATTTTTGAGTTCATCAAAACTGTCTCATTGTTCTTCCCATTTTTTTTAAAGATTTATTAATTTATTTGAGAGAGGGAGAGAAAGGGGGAGATGGAGGGAGGGGGAGAGGGAGAGGGAGAGAGAGAGAAAGGGAGAGAAAACGAACAGAGGGAAGGGGCAAAAGGAGAGGGAGAGGGAGTCCCAAGCAGACTCTACACTCAACATAGAGCCCGACATGCGGCTTGAGATCACGACCCTGAGATCATGACCTGAGTGAAACCAAAAGCCAGCAGCTTAACCGACTGTGTCACTCAGACACCCCCTCCCTGGTTATTTTTTAAATGTTATACATTTGTATTTATAAAATATATACAAAAAAAAAAAAAAGCCCATGAGTTTGAAACATTCACAAGGGGTTTCCTACTAAAAATTTAACAAAGGGCTTTCCTACTAAAATAATGTCTACATTCCCCCTGCCGGGGTGGTTCTATTATGGATGTGGAGGTACAGACCCAGCAACACCTGGAGACTGGGTGGGGCCCATTATTCCAACACTGAGCAGCCTCACCAACTGATGATATAGGACTCTAATCTAATACTAATATAATCGAATACAAATATTACCCTTTTCTTTGTGTGCCATGACAAGGTTGGGAAGCTCTGTGATGAAAAAAAAAAAAAAAGAACTACAAATCCTTCAGGCAATTCTTCATAAATCTAATTTCTTCCACAGCTTTTGACCAGAGCTGCCAGTGGAGAGGTTAAAGTTAAGTTCTTTGGCAAGAAACTGAAATATAGATATTTCCTACTCATGAGTAAGGGCAGAGTTGAGAGTAGAGTTTATATTCACTATGAAAAGAGGGAAATCGGCGGGTGGTGGGGGGAAGCAAGTGTTTCAGGAGACCATAGGATTTATTCGTAGGACTGCCACCTCCTAATTTTTACTCAAAGAAGGTCATTTAATCTTCTCTGAGGTTTAGTTTGGTTGATTTTAATATGAAGGGACTAAATTAGAAGCTGTTAACTGGGACTGAACATCAGAAACTTCTGGGAGGTTTAAAAAATACATAATGATAGCAGTAACATTAATCCATGCCAGAAAATGTTCTGAGCACTCCACGCACATTAATCCACACGTAACAACTCCGTCTTGTAGATACTCTTAGAATCCTAATTTTACATAGAGAGGTTGAAAATTCGCCTAAGGAAATAGCAGGGCCAGGTGAAGGCTCCAGAATCTGTGCTCTTTGGTACAACTGTATGTTATGTTACCCCGCCACTCTGTGCATCTATCTCTCTGAATCTTCTGACTCACAATCTACTGAAGGGCCCAGCCATGCAATTTTTAATTCTGGTGAGCACTCCTCGTTAACAGCTCTTTGACTAGAAGAGATATAAAGTTCTGTGATTCAGACTGGAGATGAAAAAAAAAATGCAATAAACTTTTTAATTAAATAAATGCTCAAATTCTTTTGTCTCAAAAATCTGAGTCAAAATTAAATGGCTTTTACCAGCTAATTGCATGGTATCAAACAAAAAAAGATAATGAATAAAGGGATAGTAGGAAAAATTAAAGAAAAAAAATGTTATCTAGCCAGCTAAGCAGAATGACTACCAGGGCCATTGCTATGTCTATAAAGGGGCAATAACTGTAATATTGTCATAATTCATGACTGAGATTTAAGGATGACAATGAAACATTTTGGAAAAACCCCTGGAAAGGATCCGTGCTCCTGTCCAAATGGGCTGGCAGCCTAATTTGTTTCTAGGATCACAAATGACTGCTTCTTTGTTTTCACCATTAAAGAAACAGTCCTTATGCTCTCAGAAACTGGCATTTGCAAAGTTGGAAAACTAAAACTATGCAGGTAAGTGTAGATACTAAAACAAACCAAAACAACAACAAAAAAAACCCGCTAGTTTTTCATAAAGGTTCCCTCCCTGACATTTGATACCTAATAGAGGCAGAAAGAAGCAATGGCACAAAAAGAAAATAAAGAAGACAAGTGACCCTCGTCCCATAGGCAATTCAGACAAACTTACACCTAGGACAGCCAGGTCAGTGAGTGCACAACCAGGAGAAAGAGCCCATGTCCCTGGGCAGAGCCATGAACTTGGTCAGGTTTGTTTGTGTTATGAGTGTACTTCCTGACTAATTCTAGACACCCCATTTAGGGAAACAGCCTTTTCTCCTCCCACTCAGTCCCACATCTCTCTTACAAAATCTCTTCTCAAAAGTCTCCAATATGAAACCACATGATCCTGTCAAGGGAGTTGCAAAGCACTTTATCAAACAAAAAGCAACCTTTTAAAGAGTCTTAAGCCCCAAATATTGAACCATAAAAATTTAAGAAAATAATTACATGTTGGAGGGTCATATAGATCTTTATCGTTGGTGACCATAATAAGGATTGTATGGACCACAAGTTTCTAATATACACGATTCCACTGGTGAATACACATGTTTATTTTTTATTTTTTTAAAAGATTTTATTTTATTTATTCATGAGAGGCACAGAGAGAGAGAGAGAGAGAGAGATATGCAGAGACCCAGGCAGAGGGAGAAGCAGGCCCCGCATAGGGAGCCCAACACAGGATTCAATCCTGGGTCCCCAGGATCACGCCCCGGGCTGAAGGCGGTGCTAAACTGCTGGGCCACTGGGGCTGCCCAACCGCTGGGCCACCAGGGCTGCCCAAATACACATGTTTAATCACTAGTCTCTCTTCTGCACTGAAGAGTCACTAGTCTGGAATTGATGCACTATTTCTTTCCATTTAATGACCACACCAAAACCACACAAACTCATAAAACAAACAGGCACTTGATTTGAAAAGTCTCCTGAGGGACACATGGGTGGTTCAGTGGTTGAACATCTCCCTTTGGCTTAGAGCGTGATCCTGGGGTCCTGGGATCGAGTCCCACATTGGGCTCCCTGCAGGGAGCCTGCTTCTCCGTCTGCCTATGTCTCTGCCTCTCTCCGTGTGTCTCTCATGAATAAATAAAATCTTAGGAAAAAAAAAAAAGTGAAAAGTCTCCTGAGAGTGGATGAGAATTTCCAGGCAAGGAAAAAAATAAGCTTACTCCTGATCCCCTTATCTGTTAATGGTACCAAACTTCCAGCTTCCTAGACTCAAGATCTCACACTCATCTTTGAATCATCTTCCTTCTTGGACCCATTCCCTTTATCACATTCTATCAAGGGCAAATCCTGGGGCAGTATGTGTCATCTACTTTCCCAATGAAGTCCAAGCCTTCCTCTGGCATTAAAATCTCCCATGGAATGGTCTTAGTAAAGACAGGGCAGGCAGCCAGGCTTTACACCTGAGCTGGAGCTGCTCAACCCACCCTGAAGCAAGCTTTTCCTGATGGCCCCAATCACATGCAAACACTCCTTATTTTGTAATTTCTGTAGCACCTTCTTACCTCTCCCATGACACATCACATTCTAGCCAAAATGAGGTGTGAAGCTTATTTTTTCTATGTAAGACAAGAACCTCCTAGAGGGCCAGAAATATGTCTGGAGCAGTATCTAGCAAAACCAAAGTCACGATACTTAATAAAGAATAGAATTCTCCACTCACTTTTAATTATTTAATTTCTCCTCAAAAGTGGCTTGGTCTTATGTTTTAATGAGATTTATACAGACAGCAAAACTATAATGCTATGTCGAACCCATTATTTTCTAAAGTAATGTTGTTTGATTTTGTCAGAGAGTGATCCCTAAAAGAATGTTCCTTTCTGTACATGCACTAACCCCAGGCATAAAGCAGATGACACATTAGGTGCCCCCTCTGCACCGAGCAATCTTGGGGAACCACATGTGCTTCAGCTAACCAGGACCTGAGTTTTGTACAGCCAGCTACATTAAAACAGATTACTTTGTTAGATGTCAAGAAAAACAACTTCCTCCTCCATCCTCCTGCCTTTACTTTGAACTTTGATCCTGTTGGCTATTCAAGTGGACTTAAGGGAAGCTGATTTTTCTAACAAAATCTTATTACAACTATCACAGCTATGTGTCTCATATAGGGTTCTGGAGAAACGAGTCTTCTCGTATCTTGTGGCAAACAGAGGAGCATGGATGCTGGTGAGAGGAGGATGGAGGGGACGAGCTGGCATTCAGAGTGTATTGGGGAGAGAGAACACACAGTGGTTTAGAGGATGGTCTCTGGAGTCAGGCTGTCTGAGTGCAAGTCCTGGCTCCTCCATTACCCGCTGTATTTTCCAGAGTCATTAGAGAAAGAACCCTCCCCTCAACTTCATCTTTAAAACAAGGATAATACTACTGCTCAGAAACTTGTTCTTAGAATTAAATAATAAAACTACCTGGCACAGTTACTGGCACATGGTAAGGATGTAACAAAGATTAGCTGCTGGCATTATACAGGTGTTTACACCTTTTATGGGTTTTTTTTTTTCACATACATTTATTATGAAATGAAGACGAGGGAAGGTGAAGAAAGATGTTGTAAATGCCTAAAATCCGTGGTAACCCAATAAAGTAATTCTAAGTCAAACCAAGCACAAAGGCCAAATCAAGATTTTAAAGGCTTTATTCTCAATAATACTACCTTCACTTTCATATAATGGTCAAACAGCACTAGCCTATTGCTACAGAAATCTAAGGTTCCTATAAAGGAAAATGGAATGAACATAAAGTAAATTCCATCTGTTCACAGAGAGAAAGAGTGGTTGCTCTTTTAAAAAAACTTGTGGTTATGTCCATTATCTTCAGTGCTGGCTTCCCAATTAGATTCAGCTAAGGCTAATATTAAAATTGGTGTGCCAACAGCTTGTGCAGTATTTGAGCAAGACAGGGAACAATGGCTCTTAATCACATGTAGGAATCTTAAGGAAAAATGTCAACTGACAATAAGGAGGATTGGTTAAATGTCTACATATGCATGCTTACCAGCCAATATTACATTGATGATAAATTAGAAACAGACATCACTGAGATTTTCTGCCAAAATATCAAATATTGGCAATAATTAATATCTGCAGTTTCGTGTACTCGTGACAATGACACTGGAAGTCTCTTACTGATAATTAGCTTGAATTTTGCGGCAGCGTATTTTTGAATCGTTGAGGGATTAAGCAGAAGGAAGTGAGTCATGTAGCCCATCACCCACAGTCCATTTTTCAAGAAGCTTTTGTTCTAATTGCGTAGCAGTAACTCAAGAAGGGATTAAATATTGTGTTAATTTTTGAACATTGCCCACCACCTAACAAAAGCCACTGCTAATTCTAATGATAAAAGTTAAGGAAGAGCTAAGAGAGATCTAAGAAAGAGATAGTTCTCTACTGAAAAGTAGGTATTTGTGTGGAATTTTTTTTTTTTTTTTGATGCTGAAATTACTTTTGTGAAATTCTGGGATTTCCAAAAATCTTTAGACTATATCTTGGTATGTCAAAGATCTGTACAGGCCAGAATTCTTTTATACCATAAAAGGAAATGAAACAATTAACATGAACAAGACAATGGCACAGTCAAGAGATGAATGAATAAGGAAAAGATTCAGGTAAATACACTGCTGGTCTTAAACTCTCGAACCTGTTTTGATTTGTTTTTCAGAAAAAAAAAACCCACAAAAATCATAAAATATGAAATCTGGTTCAGTCTCCAATACATTATGCTTTGTTCTTTGAGTATAGAACCTTTCTGGAATATTGTCCATAAAGAGAGACCTAACTTACAATTAGTAATGTAACATTTGGCCTTAGTAGACAGGGATGCCTTTTTGACAGGATGAGACAAAGTCTGAAAACTTCACATCTCAGATCACACTTTTCATGCCCAAGTTCCTAGGTCTAAATCCTCACTGAGTTATTTATTATGTGGCATCCTTACCACACTAGCAACAACAGAAAAAGCCAAGTCCCTGAAACTATTAGTATTTTCTGTTTTAAGAATGTTCTAGATCAAGAAAGAACTCTTGAAAGGCTGCTTTACAGAACAAAAACATTTAAAAGTTTATTAAAAGAAATTCTGTTATTCATAATATAAATAAAAGCTGTACATGGGCAAGAAGGTATATAATAGTCATAAAGACAGGAGTGGCATGCATTTTCCATGATTAACTACGGAAAACTCATCATAACAGCACTTTTTGGAAAGATTTTTTTTTTTAAAGTATGTTAGGCAATAAAGTATTTTTTTTAAAAGACACACTTAATGAGAGAACTATCTTTCTACTACACTACGTTTCTGCTGACTTTTCTTTCTTTTTCCCTGTCTTTCAAAGGAATCTGAGAAATAAAAATTTGCTAGATACAGTTTTCAGTTCTCTTATAAAATACAATAAAAAAAAAAACCTAAAAATTCAGATGGGTTTGGAATACAATATAGCTCAACACGTCCACATCTCAATTACCTGAGATAGTTAACACCAAAGAAAAAATGGTCTGTCAGTCTCTCATTTCTTGGTGTGTGTGTTAAATAAAACGCAATCACCACCACCACCAGCATCACTAAGACACTACTTCAACTCGCTTGGTAGACAACACTTGAAGAGTCAATTATACCTTAAAGAGAGATCAATCACCTCCTTGTATCAGCTTCTGATTTAACCCTACATCAAGAGCTTTGCGTCTGGAAGACTCACACTGCTGACTTTGGAATGATGCCTCATGTAGGCAGTAAAACCTCTGGTCTCTTTCATGTCTGTAGAGCTACCTGAATACTCTCACAGAGAAGTATGTGTGTGTAAGTGTTTCTTCTCTTAAAAAAAAAAATGCAGTAACTCAGGGTATGTTTAAGCTTTTTGAACTGAGTCATCTGGAAATAATCTGAATGACTTTGGATCACCTGGCTCTACAATCTCTCTTCAATGTAGATGTGAGAACCAGATCTCTTTTAGGTGGAATGATTTTTTCTACCCTATCATAGGATCATTGTTTTGAACTTCTGTCCTTCTCATTTCATGTAACTATTTTTTTAAAAGTGTTTTACTTCTTTATTCATGAGACACACAGAGAAGCAGAGACATAGGCAGAGGGAGAAGCAGGCTCCCTGCAGGAAGCCTGATTTGGGACTTGACCCCTGAGCCAAAGGCAGAAGCTCAACCGCTGAGCCACCCAGGAGTCTCTCATTTCATGTAACTTCTAAAAATTGCAGAAGATTTCATATTTACCTGGGAATTCAGGATATTAGAACTAGCAGGCCCACTGTTACTTTCAGAGTAAACACTGAAGGTAACTTCATAATTGAGTAAACACTGATTAGTATTCATCTTACTGGAATGCCTTCACTTTTCATTTTTACCCTGAAAGTAGTCTGATCATTTTGGATTACAGTGATGATCATTTTATTTTATTCGCAGAGGAAAAACAACATTTTAGCAAACAGATTTCTAAAAGAAATTTTAGAGCTACAGAGATAAAGATGTACAGAGAAAAGAATACAATCACTTCAAGTTGTCCATTTTCCTGATAATTGCCCTAATTTTCTTTCCCTGTGCTTTCTTTCTCAGTTAAGGCACCTCAAGTGTTCTCTTTATTCACAGCTAAAACCTTACAGTCATTTTTAATCATGCTCTAGTCCCGATCCCCACCTCCAAGACACCCTTGTGCGGTCCCAGCACCTCCTCCCCATCCCATTTCTTATCACTGCCCTGCTTCAAGGCTGCATCATCTCTCATCTATCAGACTCTCCTTCTCCAAGGCAACTTCCTCCTTTGGGTAGAATTACCATTCGGAGAGAGGAAGAAAAAAGACACATTGGATTATGCCTCTCTTCCACTGTAAGTACTAACTCCTCTGCTACCAAAGATAAAACTCCAAACTTTTGGGAAAAACTCCAACTTTTTAGATTATGGAAGGTGCTAACACTATGCCCCCAAATGGTACCTCCAGCTCTATTTTCCTCTATACCCACATTCTTCACTCTAGTCACCAGAAGCCTTGCTAACTAGTAATTGCTAAATGGAGCTACCCACCAAGAAGTGTTCCTTGTGCTTTTCTTAAACACCCAAGCACTATCCCACCACTTGGGCTCTTTCTGAGGCCTAGAGGACATTATTTCTACCCTACGAGAACTCTTCCTTGCCCTGAGAAGTCGAGATGCCCTCTTGTACTGAAAGTGACCCCAATGCCTTGGCATCAAGATTAACAAAGTCGTCCTCTGACTTCTCACAGAACACTGAACTGATTGAAACATTTACTTTACTCTGTCTTCATGAGGCTTGTTGTTTATGTTTACCTCTGATCACATTGTTTTTCTGTTTTGCCTTTTTTTTTTAAGAGCTGTAGTATACTCAAAAGAATAAGGCAGACTTGTAGAAAACAGAAAACAAAAGCACAGGAAATGAAATGTACTGGGTATTAAAACCAGGGAAATGGATTACATTCAAAAAACATTTCCTTTTAATTAGTAACAGGCTATAATACTGTAAGTTAGATTTAATTTCACATTTACACTGAAATCATGTTTTCCTGCACTTTGAAATGAATTAGGTGTCTACTGAATGGAAGGACAAAAAATGGCTGACCACAATTGGTTTGAGAATGAGAGAAAGGATATATATGATAAGAGTGGAAATACCTCCTTTTGTTTTAATATCAATAGACTCTTTCTTCTCCAAATTAAGTTGTTGATACACTGAGTTATCTAGACTTTTTCATGAGATGTCAATACCACAGTCACCTCTAAGCTACCTAGCCACAGCCAACAGAGACACTCATCTGCTCCCACTGTCAATCAGAAAGAACCATGAAACAAAACTTGCTTACAAATATGTTTTTAAATCTTCAGAAAGGACAGTTTGGACACAATGGAAAATTTTACATGCTATAGTCATTATTACGACAAGAAATAAATCACAAAGCTGAAACCAGTCTTTTGCAAGTGCCAAAAAAAAAAAAAAAAAAGAGCCTCAAGAAGAAGGCGGGCAGTTATGCAGCTATGTTAACATAACCCACTTCCCTGGCTTTCCCAGCTTTCAGAATCAGAATCTGGTTTTTCGCCCCTTAGTTTTAAATGTAGTATTACATGTAATTTAAGTGTATTCTAGTCTAGTAGTTAGGGTATTGAAGAACAAAGACATGGGCAGAGGGAGACTAATATTTGTTCAATGACGACTGTGTTCTAGGCATCGGACCAGCTCCATTCCTCAAATAACTTGATTTAATCCTCATCACAACTTCATGATTTAAACCTTATTTGACCCATTTTACAGGCTCCTGAGAATTAGGTACTTGCCTACCACTGTGGTTTGTAACTCTTGAATGCCAAACTCTTGCCATGCCAACCACCATGATCTTATAAAGTAGTTGAGAAATTGATGAAGATGATATGAGGGGGGTCCCAGTTGGCTCAGTCAGTAAAGTGTGTAACTCTTGATCTCAGGGCCATAAGTTTGAGTCCCATGCTGGGTGTAGAGTTTACTTAAAAAAATAAATAAAATTAAAAAAAAAAGATGATATGCTGTCAGCAGTATATATGGTCACAGACCGCTGCTGAACAGTGGAATAAGCACATGGAGAATAGAACTGTATGGAAAGAAGATGCTTTTATGTGACACATAAAAGAAAATAAGGAGAATTTAGTGCAGTCCGAGCATGGAGGAGGTAGGATGAGCTTAGCCTTGGCCTTGAGAAATCAAGAAGGGGAAATGAGGAGGCACCTGAGACAAGGTAACAGCAGAGGTAAATCATTCTCACTTGTCACTATGTGGGGAGGGATGGAGGAAGCATTCAGTTCTTCTGGCAGAAGGAAGGAGCAAGGCCCCAGAATCTGTAAGACTTGGGGGCTAAGAGGGTAATGGGAAATAGTCAACCACCACTCCAAAGCTTCAGAGAGTTAGATTTAGAAATGTCATAGTTTGAAGAGGAAGGAGATAGTGTTGAATTTGAGGTGATGAGAGTGGAAAGTGTGTAGAAAATGGGGGCCAGTGGAGAAGAGCCCTACAAGAAGATGAGGCTCTAGAAGAATGAGCCAAGAACTGAAATCAAAAGAGCAGAGAGTCCTCAGGAGAAGTGGATGAGGAGTGGAAAAGAGAGAGAAAAGAGCGCTGTTATGTCCTACCTCTGTATAACGTGTCAGAAACACTATCAGCAGAGTTAAGTATCAAATAAAGTAAGATAGATAGAAGATGCCAGTGCAGTTTCAACTGAGAACTGGAAGGCAAAATGCAAAGGGTTGAGGTGGCAGAGAAAGTGGAAACAAGAGTTCTCAGCTCATCTGTCTAGAAAATTCGCCTGAGGAGGCTGAATGAGAGAAATGAAATGGCACCAAAGTCAAGCGAAGTATTTGGTTGGCTGGATTTTAGAGAAGGGAAGAAATTAAGACCGAGTTCCCTGGGTAATAGATTACTCCTTCCTGTTACCCAGATCGCTCCATTCCCTAAACTTGCTGGTTAATGGTGCTCATGTACTTTCTGAGTAGGTAACTTCTCAGAATCAGAAACAAAGGTGCAGCAGCCTGAAACTGTCATGAGGCTCCAACCAGATTTCCTACACACACACACACACACACACGGTTAAGAAGGTCCCCAGAGCTGATCTGCTTCCCTCATTAAATTCTCCGGGGGAATATACCTACTTCCAATCCCTATCACCTGCCATGACAGCTGCCATCACATCTCCTGGTTCCTGCTGCCTGCCTACTTCAGTAGCTAGAAACGCAACTGGTCCCCTCTAGTCTGAGCCCTGTCTCACAACCCTAACCATGTTCATCTACACTGCCAGGGTTAAGAGTCGTGGTATGAGGCTGCTTTCTCACTGTCATTTCTTCTAACACAGCATGTGTACATTCTACTCCGAACATAGCTTTTTAAAAATATTTTTTGCTTTCCTTTCCAGTTTTCACAACCCTTATATCATTCTTGCCTTAAGACTCATACGTTGTTGGTATGGAACTAGGTCACTACTACAAACATTCTTAGATGATCTTTTCCCATCTTTCTGTTGGATAACCCTCTGACATAACCAAGCCCCCTGCTCCCCGAGCAGGGGTGGGGAGACCCAAGTTATTTGTTTCAATTGCTGCCCCTCCTGCCATTCATTCCACTGGGTGAATTTGAAATTATAGTGCTAAATTTTTAATTCTAAAACATTTTTTTCTTTTTTAGACCTATGAATTTACACCTATCTTTTCTGAGAAGTTTTGATACTGACTTTTCTAAAAAAAATCTCTTAATTATGTCCACTGGGTTTTTTCGGCTGTTGGATGAGTCACTTTTCCCATAGGATGAGTCACTTCCATGTCACCAACTAGTATTCTTTATTGGAAACAATTAAGTCCAGAACAGGAATGCCCTTTTCTCTCTCTCTCTCTCTCTTTCCAGTCTAAGACACAAAACTGTCATCAAGTCAAAAGTGGTACTTATTACAGGCCTTGTGGTAAATGGAATGAAGCTTTCAGCAGATATGGCTGTATGTCCTGCCTCCACCTACCACAGATCAGAAACACTATCTTCAAAGTTAAGTATCAAATTTGGGGTTTTGCCAATAAATAGGAAAGAGTGATGGTGGCCAATGTTTATCGCTGCTATTGGTAATAGCAGAGAGGGTGAAACACATTAAGATAATCCATATACATTAAAGAGACCAAGAACAAAAAAGAGGTGCATTTTCCAGGGAAAGTGATAAAATGTTCTTCTACTGCATGTGGAATATGATGTGACTCAATTAAAAAAAGTTACTGGTTAAATTTTTCAAGTACATATTTACTAAACACAGAACATGGCATCAATCTATTATTTTATAGTTATTTAACTCTGCCTCCTTGATGTTAAAACTCATCTTCCATGATTCAAAACTAGCTGAGGAACTATTCCTTTTGAATTCCTCTCTCCTTTATACCTCAGGAGCTTGAGGGTTAGCTCCATTCTTTTGTTTCCTACAGTTGTATTTTTAGCTCCTTAGACTTTATGGCGCTCTATCTACCTGTAATTATGCTGCAAAAGCATAAGAAGACGCCAGTAAAGACCAGAAGCAGACAAGATAGCAAAAAGCCTATTTGTGGTCTTAGACAGCTGCAAGAGGGCAAGGCGCAGCTGGCCAAGTTCCCTCTGCCTCTGCCTCTGGCCAGGCAGGACGAACCCCGAGAGCTGGACTTGCTTTCAGCCTAGTCCCTAGCACTGGACATTGTTTCACTGCCCTGAAAAGCAAAATGGCCTGGGTCAAAGTCTAAGAGGGTAGATCAAAAGGGTGACCCAGGAAAGGCACAGGGAGGGTGCTGAGAGTGGTGGGCATAGGAAAACTCTCCAGACCCTAAAGAACTACCACTTGCCATCCCACCCTCCTCTCTAAAAACAAAACAAAGCAAAACCACCGCCACCTCTGTGTGGAAGGCCAGATGTTACTTTTGGTTCCACTTTGGAAATACTGCCCAAGTTCTGAAACATACTTTAATAAGTAATGAATCTGTATTGTACCGAAGACAACGGAAATGAGATGCCATTAATCAGCTGTTGAGAAACGGGAATATTTTTCAGGGACTAGGAAACATTCTTGAGCAGACATTTTCTTCCACAGTTACATAAAGCCCCCCCCTTTTTTTGTCAAGGACCATAATTATCTTTGGTAAATAAAAGACGTTGTGATATGTGGAGGCTTTTATAGCTCAAAGTGATTAGTCTTTACACAGTATCCCTGCCCTGGCCAGTGCTTCTGGCTCCTTGATTTATTTATTAATTTTATTTTTAAAAAGATTTTATTTATTTATTCATGAGAGAGAGAGAGGCAGAGGGAGAAGCAGGCTCCTCACAGGGAGTCTGATGTGGGACTCGATCCCCGGACCCCAGGATCACACCCTGAGCCAAGACAGATGCTCAACCGCTGAGCCACCCAGGCGTCCCTGGCTCTTTGATGATTTAAATTAGTGCTTTCTTACTTAGTGAGTTAACATCATTTGCAAAGTAACATATTTATATTCTGTTCTTCAACAACATTAGCATATAACGCATATTTACTTTGGAGCTTTATGCACACGCACACATTTCTTCACAAGACTCCGAAAGGGTGGCACTGAGAAAAGAAATAGGAATTTTGGAAATAAGAATTCCCAAACAGAGGAGAGTGAATAACCCAGACCACAAAGCTGTAGGTGCTAGTGAAGACACACTATTATTTCCTGGCTAAAATTAAGAGTCTTATACACATTTAAGATACAGTTAGATGGGGACGCCTGAGTAGCTCGGTGGTTGAGCATCTGCCTTCACCTCAGGGCCTGATCCATAAACAGGGATCGAGGTCCCCCCACCCCCACCGGGCTCCCTGTGGGGGGGCCTGCCTCTCCCTCTGCCTGTGTCTCTCATGAATAAATAAATAAAATCTTAAAAAAGAATTAGAAAGATAGCTAGATGATAACTACCTTTCTGACAAATGGTAATAGCTAAAGTTTCTCTCATCATGGATAGACTGGCTCCCAGAGGGACTATTGCAAAACAAACAAACAAAAAACAAAACCCCTGAGAGCAGCCCTAATATGGTTCCAGCCAAAAGTTTGGCAAAAATTCTTCTTTTACTTCTCATATGTCAAATGTCAATAAAGCCAAGTTCCACTGAGAAGATGTTCCAATTTATTTTGTTATACAGGCTTTCTGCTGATGTTAATGCTGTGTCTGAGGACTGAAAACTTGGGAACTGTCACTGTGTCGGTAATGAGGGTTCACACTTGCGCTAAACATCTCTTATAAGACAATTTATATCTCTTTAGAGTATGATAAAGGATAAAAGAACTATCAGCTGAAAACAATCAAGAATTATAGCT
This sequence comes from Nyctereutes procyonoides, assembly GCF_905146905.1. NCBI lineage: Eukaryota > Metazoa > Chordata > Mammalia > Carnivora > Canidae > Nyctereutes > Nyctereutes procyonoides. The sequence continues at coordinate 25,179,217 of NW_026575142.1, read as the reverse complement.
ACTTACGGCTGACACAGCTTCACCAGGTCCTGGTCCGTGGTGTTGGGAGGCAGTCCCCGGATATAGAGGTTCGTTTTGCTCAGCTGGTCCCATCCTGAGTTGCTACTGCTGCTGCTGTTGTTATTACTGCTGGTGGTGCTGGGGCTGGGAGGGGCCATGGGGTGGGCTGGGACCAGAGACTGCTGAGAGACAAAGATGGGGAGCGTCAGAAAACCAGCTGCAACAGGGGTAGCCCCCCTTCACAGGCCATATGAACTCTCTCAAGAAAACAAATACAGATCCTCTCAAGTGACTTTCCGTATACATTTTAATTTACACCTCAAAAAAGACCTGCTTGTTCTACAGAAAAAGCCCTCTCCCTCAACATGCAATTAGTAACAGGATTTTATTCAGTAGAATAGTCTCTACGTGTGCCTTAAATAGGGCTAAATTTATATAAGATTAATGTATTCACACCTTTTAAGGAACACATCTACTGAGACTCAAAATTAACTTGCATGAAGTTAGGTGATAATATCATTTTACGATACAGTCATTTAGAAATCACTAGACTTTTGAAAAGGTTTTCAAATTCTGAATAACATTTGATTGAAAGTTGCTGATAATTTTATTAAGACTCTTGGGGAAAAAAAAAAAGATTTTACTCTCCGAGTGTAGCAAAGTTTGAGTTCCATCACAACGCTCAAAGGCAGCAGACTTCACCTAGTTCTGAGTCTGGCCCACGGCTCCACTGAGACATCTGGATGAGATTTACAGGCATGCTGCCTTTCGCTCTGGCCAACCTTGTGAAATTTAACCCCTGTGAGAACGGTGTGGTAGTTGGAAACCTTCCCAGGCCTTGCAGCAAGGAACACAGCTTTTGTAAAGCCTGAATGTAGGGCTCGGTGTGGTTTCGCAGTCAGCAGCCACCTAGGAAGAATGTCTGAAATTGTACTCACACCAGATAATTCTCTGTTAACCAATCGAAAGAAACCACACTTCTCTGCCCTATGCCACACACATGACTTTTGAGGAAGTTAAATGGTTCGGTCTGAGATGGAAGTGAGCAAACCCTCAAGTGCCCTCAAAGCAAATGCTCAGCAGTTTCATAGCAGGACATGGAAGTTCTTTTCACCTCACATCTCAATAATAAATATACTAACCCAAGGACTTCACTTATACTAAGTAACAATTTGAAGATATAAAAGTGTAAAATTATAGTCCCTGGACATTAAAAAAAAAATCAAATCTTACAGCCTGAGTTTTATAACCACAAATAAACATTAATCAGGCACACTGAAGACACAGTTAATTTCCACTTTGGAAAGTTCAAAAAGCAGAAGATCCCTTGCAGTATATGTAACCCTGCCTACCATGCCAGCAACCTCAGTTATCCACTATAGATCCGGCTCTGCATCCAGTTTCTGCCATGACTATCCTAACTCCACAGTACCTCCTACAATGGGATCCTCATTAATCTGGACATGTAGTAACCATTACTTCTTTTCTGTAATGTGTATTTTTTTTTTAAAGTAGGCTCCATGTCCAGTGTGGAGCCCAACATAGGGCCCAATGTGGGGCTCGAACTCACAACCCTGAGATAGAGACCTAAGCTGAGACCAAGAGTCAGACGCTCAACCAACTGGGCCACCATTGCACCTCTACTATGTATTTTTTTCTTCTTACTGCCCAGAGTCCTTGCTAAGATTATTGAATCCAAACGTCACTTTACCTCAAGTGATTCTCTTCCAGAAGGAAAGTAGCAAGAAGGGTTTACAATAGTCAAAGTATAAATGACGGCTGAACTTAACTAGGAATAACCATATTGCTTAATTCAAGAAAAAACTTAACTGAGACCATATCCTATCAAATCTATTTGAGTTATGCCCTTAATAAGCAGTTGAACTCATATCCTTTTCTCTCATCTCTTGTTTTTCCCTAGGGGATAAAGACTCTGCTTTCTAGAAGTAAAACGAAGAGTAAGCACTGTCCCTTGCTTTGCCGCAGGTGGCATCTCAGATCCCCAGCCATATCACACAAAGGCCTGTGTTCCTTCTCCAAAATTATTCTGTATTAGTTGCTCCTTACAATTAGCCAGGCATCTCCCTATTTGGCATTTCAGTTTAGAACAGAGGTGCTGGGAAGTAACACACACAACTGCCCTCCTATCCTAAGCCTTTGATTTATACAAAGAACTCATATCTAGGCAAGGCTGAAATTTTTCTTAAATTGTCTTTGATTAATGTCCAAGAACCTGTCTTTGCCACAAACCACACTGTTACTCAGAGTAGGACCCACTATGTTTAGTGTAGCTGTTGGGGGATGGAACCTGGTCACCTGGGGTAAGCCCTGGAGAAGTCTGAAAAAAGCTGTGGATCTGTTCCGTCCCCACCTCTGAGGCATTAGACCATCGTGAAGCAAATGAACCATCGATGGTTTAAAGACCACATTCCAAGTTTGTATCAGCTCCAACCTCTTCTCTGGGGTAGAAAGTGGAGTGCCCGGTGTGGAGTTGTAGGATTAAACGAAACATTTGGGGGTATGATTTACTAAGAGATTATTTGGACATGAAAGGAGTAGGTTTTTATTTATGTATTTACTTTTGGCAAAAGTAGAACCATGATTTATATCTCAGAATTTACATAGCTGATTTAATGTATCTTTGACAGGCCTCTATATTTATTACAGTAATATTTTCTCACTCTGGGAAGCAGGTGTGGAGCATATCCCCCATCTCTCCATGCTTCCCCTCTATCCTGCCCTATGGAGGAAAAAGTCTCCGAACATTCTGGTCCCAGGTGGGAGACAGGGGTTTCTGAATGTGCCCTGAGGATGACTGGCCTTTGGCAAATCCTATACAGAACAAGTTCAAATTAAAATGTTATCCTAATATTAACTATTTCTCAGAACTAGCTGAAGATAGCTAGCTTGCTCTAGGTTGCCAATTTTCTATTTTCTGGTGTAGAAAATTTTTTTTTTTTTGGTAGAAAATTTTAGATCAAAGATTAGGTTTATAAAACTCACAGAAATCAGCAAGTTAAATCTTAATAAAGATTGAACACATGTTTAAAGAAGAAAATTCAAACATAATAAAGCTATGTAACTCTAAATATTCAGAATGGGTTAATGATAATTGCAATAATTTGAGTAATAGTACTGTCTCATACTGCATGTTTAATGTGTGGCAAGTGCTTCATGTGTATGATCTTCCCTAATCCAATGACGCAGATACATCATTGTTCTCCCCTTCAGCACATCAGGAAACAGAATCTCAACAGAGGCTCAGTAATATGCCATGGTCACACATTGAAGATGGCAAGTCTGTCAAACCTGCCAAAACCAGAGCCCTCAAACAGATTCTTCATGGTACACCAGAACCATCCATATCCTAAATGCGCTGTTTGTATTATTTCATTTAGCTGTGCCCATCCTTCCTGCAATCTAAATATTAAGTTCAAGTTTCTCTGAAATGGGACCCTTAATACCACTGGTGGGCTGGCTATCTTTTTCTTTTTTTGAAAAAGACAAAAAGGTGCCCTTAATTTAATGAGCACACACACAGTCAGCTTGTGTGTGGGTGTATTTTACAAAGTCAGCTTTTGAAAGGTTAGTTTTTAAAACTCTACCTTATATTTTTATTAACAAAAGAATTCTACACAAAAAAATCCGAAAGCAACAGCACACTATGGCTGAACACGAGAGTCGGCATTTTAGAACAGCTAGACTTAACCAGTGAAGACTTAAACTCTTGCTTCCAGATTAAAACGCAATTGAAATGTAAACACTGACAAGTCTTGAACTCCAGCTTCACAGCTCCGACCAATTCAAAACAATAACACTCTGTGTTCAACGGCACAAAGGGTAAACTTTAAAAAAAAATTAAAACAAACTTACCAACGGAGAATATTTTACCAAATTCTGTTTTTATCACCAGTTGTCTTTTTAATCTTGCCTCTTAAAACCCCTAAAGCTTCCCTGGAGTATGAAAAGGACTCCCGCCCCCGTTCTCATCTCTTGTCCCCTTGGATGAAGTAAGTAGCCAATTTACACAAATTCAACCTAATTAAGGACCTTGAGTGACTGGCTAGCCTGGGGTGAGCACTGACCCATCCCACAAGAGCCCAGCAGTCTACCTCAGCCTCCTCTGGCCTAATGTCACCGCTTCGGATCAGGTAAACAAGCTACCCATCAAGCTTTTTATCCAAGGGCAGGGAAAAAAAACTAATTCAGTTTTTCACAATAACATTACCAGGGCTTAATGTGCATGCCAAAACTGACGGAAAACCAGCTGGTGGTGAATAAATGGAATGGCTGTACTCGCAGACCCTCTCTGCAACCCCTACAGAGTGGGTGTGGGTACCAGCAGGAAGAGGTTTGTCAGCGATCAAGGAGGACTTCCTGTGTGGACAACCCTGAGGCCTCTATCCCGCCAGGAAGGCCCACTGGCCTCCTACACTCAGACAGGATGGTCAACAACAGGCATGCGGCGACTACGCACGCATCAGATCTATTTCCCTTTCCATCACGTTACCCTACTCCGACACCACATTAAGTAGACTCTTCTATATAAATACAAGTCTAAAGGTTGTTTATGAAAAAGGCAAGACAAAAACCATTGGTGAACCAAAATATATTAGTAATCATGTACTGCTGCAGATTCCTGTTCACCGAAGACAATGAATAAAAATGAAAATCTGACATTACAAATTCTATTGTCTCATTTCCTCCCTGGTACTAACAGGCCACAAGGATTGTGCTCCAACCCATCTTACAGCTGCAGTTCTCCTCACTTCCCCCTCAGTCACTAACTTCCCTGGGGACTCTAATACATTTTGAAGGGAAACCCAGAATCTGCCTTTTAATTGCCCTCAAGTCTTCTCTAAGGCTACCAACCTTATAGTTTAAGAAGGTTACAATCCAAAATCCATAATCCCCATCGCCATCCCGCCACGCAATGATTGCACACGTGTGTGTCCACACACACACACACACACACACACACACTACCACCACCACCCCACCCCCAGCCCAACCGCAGGGAGGTTTAACACATCAACTATTTCCTTAGTCCAAAGCAAAATAGCCCCTACAGTGCAGCCAGAAGTTATGGAACATTATTGTCTTTCACCAGGAAATGGTACATTATCAAGCCTGACATGAACTGAGTACTGTGTAAAGACATTAGATAACCACACTAATTCCACACACTAGTTCCTCTCCATAAAGCTTTCAAGATGTAAAAGAATTTAACAATTTAAGGGAATTATGGAATGGGGAGGGAAAGCATCCAAATGGGCCAGTTTCACCACAGTTAGGGTATTTTCTTTGTTTTCTTTTCGACATCTGAGTGGCTCAAAGAGGGCCAGGACTAGTGGCTGTGAAAGATAAAAGTTCCTGGCACAGGGAGCTGGGAAAGTACACGCAGCTGAGAAGTGGGAGGTGAATTAGTGAGAGATGAGAAACTAGCCAGGAAGCAGATGTTCTTCTGGGTAGGCCAGTATGTGAGAGATCACCTATGTTAATGAAGAACAATAGTGCCCCTTCACACATGCAGACTCTTACTTAGCCATCATGTGAGAGAGAGGGCCAAAGGGCAAATATCAATTAGTCCTATTTGATGCTAAGATATCAGGGCTTAACATCATATGGCTAATTAGTTCATGAAACTGGTTTTCATAGAGCCACTGTCCCTTCTTGAAAACAAGTTTTGTAGCCTCTAAGACTACAAAACTGAGCAATAGATTATTCAATATTTTTCTCGGGTTATATTTATCAAAGGAGAGGGCCATGATGTTATGTTAGCTATTAAAATAAAACTAAAGATCTCCAATATACTTCACAATTAATATTCTCTAAGATAGCTATCAAGCTAATCCTGCAGGTAAAGCTATAGTCTTCACACAGAAATCTCTTTATCTAAGTTCATGAATAGAGCAGCATTTTCTTAGGCTTTGGATAAAAGAAACGAATTTAAGACTTCCACTGAAGAAGATAAATAACTGTTGTATACAACATGACTGACTGAATGGACAGAGACCATGTCACAGAAGTGAAAATAAACAACAGAGAAAAGTCTTTAGAAATGAAAACAGCTTAGAAAAGCTTTCTGGGGTGGAGGTAGTGGTTTTGGAGGAGGAAAAAAGAAAGAGCAAGCCAGGTGTTGAAAATCCATAGTAGAAAACATACCTTAGACACAATGTGTGATTTCTGAGGTCAAATTCTCTTTGAAGGTTCCATTAAAAAAACAAACAAACAAACAAAAAAACTAGATTCCTTTATCATCCAAATATCTTTTAAAGATCTGGTTTGTGCTCCAGCATGCAAATCACCTCAATTGTTTGGTTCTCTCCAAAGGTTCTGCCAAGAATCCCACAGATGCCCCAGGTTGCCTGCTGAGAACCCTGGGCCAAGGAACACCCTACAGTTCTTGTGCTATTTGTTCCTTCTAGGGTTTGGAATTGTGTTTATGAAGGGGGAGAAAGCTAAAAACCAACACAAAAACCCCATAAATATAGTCAACTCATCTTTGACAATGGAGCAAAACCAGTACAAGGAGCGATGATAGTCTCGTCAACAAACGGTGCCAGAACTGAACATCTGCATGCAAAAGCATGAATCTAGACAACAGACCCTACATCCTTCACCAAAATTAATTAAAGACAATCACAGACCTAAATTTAAAATGTACACCTGTAAAACTCCTAGAAAGTAGCACAGGAGAAAACTCAAGATGACCTCAGGTATAGTACTAACTTTTTAGGTCCAATACCAAGGACATACTCCGTAAGTAATTGACAGGGTGGGCTTCATTAACATCAAACATTTCTGTGCTGCAAGAGAGAAATTCAGCAGAATGAGAAAAGCCAGAGAATGGAAGAAAATATTTGCAAAACACAGATCTGATAAAGTGTTATCCAAACTCTACAAAGAACTCTTAAAATTCACCAATAAGAAAACAAACAACCCAATTTAAAAATGCGCCGAAGACCTTACCGAACCTTACCAGGGAAGACACACAAATGAAAAATAAGCATAAGAAAAGATGTTCCAAATCACAGGTTGACAGGGAACCGCACTTTGGAGACACACTGACAGTTCCCTACAAGACTGAACACACTCTCATTACACCATCTAGCAATTGTGCTCTTTGGGGATTTACCTAGAGGAGTTAAAACCCTATGCCCACACAAAAACCTGCACTAGACAAATATAGAAACTTTATTCATAACTTTGGAAGAAACAAAGATGCCCATCAATAGTGAAAGGATCAGTAGTAACCTGTAGTCCACCCAGGCAATGGAGTGCTTAAAAAGACATGAGTTATCAATCCACGAAAGACACAGAGGAACCTTAAATGCACATTACTAAGTGAAAGAAGCCAATTTGAAAGGCCACATTTTCTGTGGTTCCCACTTACATGACATTTTGGAAAAGGCAAAGCTATGGAGACAGTAAAAAAGACCAGTGGATGCCATGGGCTGGGGGGAAGGAAGGGATAAACATGCACAGATGATTTTTTGGTTAATGCAACTAGTCTACATGATAGTCTAATGGTGGATACATATCATTATACACTTGTCTAAGCCCACGGGGAGTTCACCACCAAGAATGAACCCTAAGGTAAACCTCGAACACTCTGCCTGTGTAGATTCAGCCTTGGGGAAAAAAATATGCCATTCTAGTGAGCGATACTGACAATAGGAGAGGCTGTAACATGTGGGGGGCAGGGGGTATGTAGGAAAGCTGTGTAGCTCCCTCTCAATTTCACTGTAAAACTAAAACTGCTCTAAAAAATAATCATTTAAAAAAATGACTAAAGATATACTGGAGGTGAGGTGCCTGGGTGGCTCAGTACGTTAAGTGTCTGACTTTTAATCTCAGCTCAGGTCTTGATCTCAGGGTCATGAGTTCAAGCCCCACACTGGGACTCCACAGTTTGGAGCCTAGTATGTATGTATGTATGTATGCATTAATTAAATAAAATAAGTAAAGATAAACTGGAGGAGAGGATTTATTCACCAGGAAATTCCAGGACCAAGACAGTAAGTGAGGAGCTTAAAGCAATGGGCTCAAACCTTTCCTACTGGAAAGCACATTCATTAGCAAGGGAAATATTTTAATGACATTTTAAAAAAAATTTAGTATTGAAGTATAGATGCCATACAGCATTATATTAGTTTCAGGTCTACAACATAGTGATTTGATAATTCTATATACTATGCAATGCTCGCCATGATAAGTGTAGTTATATTACAATCTTACTGGCAATATTCCCTAAACTGTATTTGTCATCACCATGATGCATTTATTTTATAATGGATAGTCTGTACCTCTTAAATCCCTTTCACCTATTTTACCCCTTTCCCCCTGCCTCTGCTCTGGCAACCACCATTCTGTTCTCTGTATTTATGACTCTCCTTCTGTATTTTGTCTATTCATCTGTTTTGTTTCTTAGATTCCACACATAAGTGAAATCATATGGTATTTGTCTTTCTGTCTGACTTATTTCACTTATCATAATACCCTCGAGGTCTATCCATCTTATCACAAGTGCCGAATTTTGTTCTTTTTTATGGCTGAGTAATATTCCATTATGTATCTGTATCACATCTTCTTCCAGTCATTTGTTGATGGACACTTAGGTCACTTCCTATCTTGGCTATTTTAAATAATGCAGCAATAAACAGACATGCAACATATTTTTTCAAGTTAGCGGTTTTGCTTTCCTCAGGCAAATATCCAGAAATAGAATTACTGGATCATACAGTACTTCTATTTTTAGTATTTGGAGAAACTGCCATATTGTTTTCCACAGAGGCTGCACCACTTTGCATCGCCACCAACAGTGCATGAAGGCCCCCTTTTCTCCACATCCTCACCAACACTTGTTACTTCTTGTCATTTTGATACCAGCCATTCTGACGATGCAAGGTGCTAGCTAGTGGTTCTGAGTCGTATTTCTCTGATGGTTAGTGATGCTGAGCATCTTTCTGTGTGTCTAGGAAGGAAATACCTTTAACAGTGGGTTCCTGGCCTTATATCCTGTATCACATATAATACTGTGGTATGGCACAATTTCTTACAAAAAAAAAAAAAAAGAAAAGAAAAAAAGAACAAACCCACAAAAACCTAAGAGTTCAACAAAGGGAAGATCAGGGATGAAAGGGGATGAAAGGGCCTAGGACAGAAGGGCTGAGGAAGGCTTCACAGAGGGGTACATATGGCTGAGTGAGCTGAATATTGGTGGCAAGTCCTTAAGCATTAGATAAATGGCAGTCCCATGGGGGGAGAGAGGACAAGAACCAACAAAGATACAGACAGGAAGGATCATTGCTCATCAAAGTTTGTGAAAAGACCAGCCTTGGTCAGCCAGGACAAGCTGATGTTCCAGAAAGGGAAGGGACAGGAGGATGGTACTAGAAAGGTAGGACGATAACCTAGTAATCAAGAGAGAATATGGACATGGTATCACAGATTATTATACAGAGGTCTCCCAGGTAGAAAAGAAAATTTAAAGATGGTAAATGACCGGCGATAATTTGGGGGGAAGTAAAATGCAGGAAATTCTTTTCCCTCCTTTCTATGAAAAGGTCTACGGAAAACAAAAATTACTGGATGGAATAATCGGAATATCTGGATTCAAATTCTGCCTGGCAGCAACTGGAACATCATCTGTGGGCAGCTCAGTTCCTCATCTGGGCAACAAACAGGTTAGACTTCATGATTTCTATGTTCCCTTCTAGCCTTCAAATTCTAAGGCTGGATAATGCTTCTCTAGCTAGAGAAAGACATCTCAAAACAGAACCCAGCCAGGCGCGTGAGCCCTCTTATCTGTCTGCCAAATAGTCAGAAGAGAAATGGAGTAGGAGGTTAAACGGGCAGACCCCAGAAAGAAGAGTCACACTTTGCATCTTGCAGCTGGAAGCTGCGGTAATCACACGGCCATCACGTTTCCCTACCCCACTTAGGCCAAGCACTGATTTCCCTATTTAGTCACAGACGATTATGAGAAAATATTATAAATATATAAGCTATACTAGACAACTAAGGCTTAAAAGAACATTTTTTTAAAATTATGTAATATTCAGAGTTCCCCAAACCAGAATATTCTTAAGGTGAATATATTATAGCTAAAATCACTTAAATAACAGATCTGTCAAGACTTTACATTGGTTAATAATAGTCCAGCATCTTTTTGTCTCAATATGTAATCAGTACAAAAAGTTGCATTTCACATTCTATTTAATCTCTTATATAGAGAAGGACCATGTAATAGCCCCAAGATCATCTCAAAAGAAAATTCAAAACAACAAGCAAATTCCATCCCAAACCACCAGCGATTAGAACTCGGTAAACATAAAATCCTGCCCAACTTCAGGTGTGAAATTACTCTTCTGGATTCTGAATGCAGGTGGGTGGTATGTTTTTTTTCCCTCCTTCTGACCCCCAAATGAGGAGTTTTCAGATCTACGCCACTTTTCTTCAACACAGCCTTGTAAAAGAGACAAGAATGAACTCTTCTTTTCCTTTTTACTCAAAATAACTTGAAAAAAGAAAACTTCCTAAGGGAAGCGCAGCATTGCCTTTATCATGACAGTTCAGAACACCTCTGCAATGTTCTGATTTCCTGCCTCACCCCAATGGAGTTAGGATTCCAGCACTGACAACTTCCTTCCAGCTGTTTTTAAAAGTCTATGTACAGTACAGTTTGTATTTCTTGTAAGTAAAGAATTACTGCTGAGATTGCAAAGTCTTCAGGGTGGAAATTACCTATCTTAAAATATTTTGTCTTCACAATGAAAAATACTTATTGAAAGTACTGTAAAGTGGTTAACTAAACATTAAACTGGGGAAAATTAAACGAGTCAGCTTACCCCCAAAACTCCATATGAATTTACTACTTTTTTTTTAAGATGTAAAGGGCTAAAAAAAAAAAAAAAAAAAAAAAAGATGTAAAGGGCTATGTAAACAAGCTTGCAGTATCATAAACTAACCCCTGGAGAAAAAAAAAAGCATTATCTATACTTTCAGGAAACTAAAAAGTATTTAAAATCTCCCCATAAGAACTTTTAAAATGAAATCTTATCTGACACTGCTGTGATTTGTACATAGCCAAAGTAAAACATCATCAAAGGAAAATTTTCTGAGTTAATACAACTCAAAAAGTTAATGAATGCATTCATTCTTTCTCATGATAAAATCCAGCAGCTTACATCTGATACAGGATGAATAATTAGTATAGAACAGCCACCTCTTTATTATGTTTCTCTGTGTGTCTCTATGTAAATATGTGTTTGTGTGACATTTTGTAGGGATAAACTGAAAGGAGGAGATGGTTATCTCTGAGATACATTGTCTCTAATGTATCTGAGATACACTCTGACTGCGTCTGAGACTGTGTCTGTGTCTCTGTTACAAAGCACAGTGATTTTTAACTTTTTTTTTTTTGCCTGAAATCTACCTCAAAAACTAAGTTTTTGTCTGAATTCACAACTCTGAATATATTTACAGGCAAAACTATAAAAACTGAAACAAAAATTTTGTGAAACAGTTATTTTCCTTTACCATATTCAATCTACCATAATGTTATCTTTTCTTCTCTATTTCCCTAAAAAAGAAGTGCTGGTAGTGACCTACTAAATTGATCTGAGATTACACTAACATTGTCATTTGCAGATTAAAAACTAATGGTCTGCTGCGTTTCTCAAACCGTGATGTATGTTTGAACCACCAGTCATTTCGGGGGGGACCAGGGTTGTGCATTTCTACCAAGCTTCTGGGTGACGCCCATGCACTACAGCAGGACTCATGGCACTGCTCTCGGTGCATGAGGATGAATTTCAGAAAGGTTCCCCCTTCGTGCTTTAAGAAGGAACAAGCTGCACTTATTCACAAAATATGATAAAAACCTTTGTTCATTTGATTTGCAATCTAGTATCTACTCAGAATCACAAAATGTTAGCAATGCGGGAAGACATCAGAGACAATGCAATCTAATAATTCTCAACTGGAAATTTAACAGAATCTTGAGAGATGGTTTTGTGGGGGGAGGGGGAGTGTTGCAGTATTTTAATTTTTATTAAAGGGAGCTTGGCTTTAATAATTTTGAGAAACAATGACCTAACCGATCCCCTCAACCCAGAGAAGTTGAAGCATATATCCAAGGTCATACAGCTAATTCAAGGCAGAACCAAGTCTCCATTCCCAACTCTGCTGTCAAAAGGCACCAACCACTGAGCGATCCAGGTGCCTCTAATTCAAAAGTCCTAAAAATTGTTAAGAATGGCACCATTTCTGTCTTTGTCTATATTAAAAATTTGTGGATAGCATGCACAATCATTATCTACAACAGCTATCTATTAGAAGACACAAAAATCAAACATTAACTACAGCAGTTTTGTTGCCTTTCTGTCAGAGAAGTACATTCAGGGACGCCTGGGAGGTTCAGTGGTTGAGCATCTGCCTTTGGTTCAGGGTATGATGCCAGGGTCTTGGGATCGAGTCCCACATCAGGATCCCTGCGAGGAACCTGCTTCTCCCCCTGCCTGTGTTTCTCATGAATAAATAAAATCTTTAAAAAGAGAGAGAGAGAGAGAGAAGTACATTCAGGATCAAATGGCAATTTAACAAGCTTAGATTGGAAACCTTTGAAGATGCACCAAAGTTGTCCATCTCCTGATTTCTCTATTTATGTCACAAATTCATACTCTTAAATAAGTACCTTCAACCTCTCAATTTCCTTACCAAGAAAAAGAGAGATTTTGTACAACTTTTCCTTTTGTGCATTCCAGCACTGGCTTTTATCCTAAAGCTTCACAATGATTATGCCCATATTAATTCTCTAAGATGAGCTGATTTGCCTTCAAAAGTCCAAAAATGTATGCAAACCTTGCTCCCAGTAGCTGGTATACTCTGGAAAACTGTTACTTTCTTGGTCTGACTAAACGTTTCCCCAGTTTTGCAGGGACAAGCTTTCGGGAGACATCAGATCTCTCTTTATCGATACTACATTTTTGGACTGAGTATCCACTACTTCTAAGAGCTTGAATACAAGCTTCTTCTTCTTCTTTTATGGAATCAGCCCATGCACTCCTGTCTAATCATTTCAGGAGTGATGCTATCAACCTTGGAGTACCCAAGATGCCTTGGACTCTAACCAACTCAAATGCTGGCAAGGTTCATTCCTCTCTTGATCTTGCCTCAAGTAGATAAAGTGAAGTAGAACTGCATTCTGCAGTAAGCAGAATCTGGGAAACGGTTTCAATATTTACGTAACCAGATGCAATTTTTTCCTTTTAGTCTTAAAATTATTTCACAATACTCTGAGTAGGGAGTTATTGCTCAAGAAGAAAAAGAGTGAAGTTATTAACCTTCCTGAACACCTTATTTTCTGTTACTAAACTTAATCACAACGCCTAAGCTACCATCACCTTTACCAAAATGAACTAAATGTACACATTGCTAGTTATTAAAATTTCAGAGGGAGTTTCTTTTTCAAGGAACCTTGGGCAATAAAGTTCTGGCTCCCTAGAATGGAGAACCAGAACCTCCATGTGTGGGGTCTGATGTGAGAATCGCATGACCCACAGCAGCACAGTACTTAGAGACTACACTTAAGTTTTACAATCTCCTTTTCTCCTCATTATATTATAGTTTCATTACAATGTCAAATAAAGTATCTTTTACCTTTGCTGTGCATAATCAAACATGCAATCTTTCATTCTCAATCACAATCCCAGATTAACCTAATTTACTAGTGACAAGTTTCCAAATTGGGTTTCATAAATCTCTGCCCTTCTAAATGCACAAAACAAGAAACAACATCATCCTTCCCATTGACCACAAAGAAATACTTATGAAGAAAATCCTCCACACGGAGACTGGCTTAAGAGACTCCACTCAATGACCAGTGACAGGAGACCAGTTCTCCCCTCATCTCCACTGGCCCCCATCCCATCCAAAGCAGCCAGTGCACATTTCCAGCGCAGGAAAGGGAAAAGCAGGCCAGAGCCCAAACACTGCTGTGGCCCCCTGCCCAGACAGAGCAGATAGGAACACAGATTCAGGTGTGGCCTGCAGCTAGGCCAGATCTCTAGAGTTAGTGGACACAAAGCAGTGGAATCAAAACTTCAGAACAGACTTACATTATCAAATCATTTTGAAAAAAAAAAAAAAAAGCAGGAGAGGACCACAATTTTTTTGAATTTCTGGGGACGCCTGGGTGGCTTAGCAGTTGGGAGCCTGCCTTCGGCTCAGGTCCTGATCCCAGGATCCAGGATCGAGTCCCGCATCGGGCTCCCCACAGGGATCCTGCTTCTCCCTCTGCCTGTGTCTCTCATGAATAAATAAATAAATCCATAAATAAATCCTTAAAAATAAAAATAAAATAAAATTTGTTTTTCCATACAATGTCATGCATCCTAAAATTCAAGTTCTTTGGATTGTTTTTTTTTTTTTTACATTTTGGACTAGATTTAATCTCAAAACAGAGCTCGCTGCCCAATTTAAAAGTCAAAGCGTAGAGCAAAAGAATGAACTAAGAATGGTGGGTTTTATTTGAAAAACTTCTAAAATGGGAAAAATCAGGCACTCTTAACTTCTAAAATGGAAAAAAAAAAATGAGGACTGAACAGGTAAGCTGCCTTTTCTGCCCCGCGGCCAGGAGGCAGAGAGGCAGCAGGTCTACCCTCATGCGGAGAACAGCAGCAGCTCCTCTGTGCTCCCCCCGCCACCCCGTAGCTGCTCCCAGTTACGTAAGAACTGTTCAAAGTAAAATGTCACCCTACTTTTAGAAGAACTTCTATCACCAAGCAAACTGATTGAGAAGATTCAATCTAAAGGGCAGTTTAATCCTGCCTGGATAGATTTTTTAAACGGCAGTCTGTAAATATTGGGGTCAGAATTTTTGTCCATGATGCTTTGGATGGGTAAGCTCACTGTGCTGTCCCTGGAAAGACCTGTGGCAACTCTGCCTGCAAGACAGACTCTTCCTTCATTTCCATTCTCCCTTACTGCAAAGTCCAATTCTTACCTGTGCAAATCCCTGCTAGCAGTTGTCTTTCCAGAAATAGGTAAAAAGCCAAGACTGATGTTTTCCCCTTAATGGAAGGGGGTAGGTTTTAGCCATGTGTTCACTCATTTTAGTTGGAGCTATAATATTTTATCCTTTTCTTACTCTCAAAGTAATCTAGGTGGTCTTTAAGCATAGCTAGAAAAGCAAAAACCAAAGGGGGGCAGAACATTTTAAGGCAAGGCAACTTAACTGAAAACCTTTTTTCCCCCAGAGAAGAGAGTGTTATTCATAGTACTAATCATTAACGTGTAGCATTTACAATGTTTCTGGTACCAAGCTAAGTGCTTGGTATGTATTCTTTCTTAAGCAAAACAGGGTAGGTATGATTATCACCAACATACAGTTGAGAAAACAGAATATAAAGGATTTTCCCAAGGTCACCGAGGAGTTAGCAGTCCAGTAGTAAAATAAAGTCGGTCTGACAACCTGTTTAGTTGCTAAGCAGAAGAGAAAAGAGGAGTAAGGTGTGGGGCGAGGGGAAGGGAAGCCCTTAAGTTTCTCTGTTTCTGCCGCCTTGTTGACACACAATTGCTTTAATTAAGGTTTTTAGTCATGGCTACTGCTACGGTTACTAAAAATCTTCCTGACACCCGTCAATAAAACAAAACTTAAAGTTTTGGCTCAAGAAACTGGTGGCCAAACTGTGAAACTCAATGACGTGTCCTTCCTTACTCCCAAACCAAGAGTGACAACATTACTGTGAAGGATGATTACTGGGGTACTGGGGCGGGGGGGGGGGGGGCAGCACTGAGGCAACTTGCTTTCCTTTAAATCTTCTCAATATACGATACATAAGCTCAACAAAAGTTTTACACTTTCTAATATGATATTTCTACATTTGAATTAAAGAACAAATCTCCCCCACTAAACCCCTTGAGGACATGTGATCACATCCTGTCTGATAATCCCACTCTGCATCTGGATCCAGAGCTTTGTGTGTTTGGCGAGGAAATATATATATGTGGCTGTTGCAGTGATTAAAGTACTGAATGTTAAACATCTCTGTGGAACAAGGGAGGAAGAGAAGTCAGCAAGAGTTAGATGGTGGTGGAACCTAAGTATCTTGGAAAGGAGTTTGACATCTAGGGAGAAATACATCAATCATATCATTTTCTTAGCTGAAACAAGAGCTCTACTTCCACTGGAAATCTGTTCTATTTCCTCTCTAGACCGAAGCACCTCTGGAACAATGTCCCAATTCTATGACAGGTGGACTTTTAAAATTCCTAGTTTAGGCTTCAAAACACCAGGGACACTAGACAAATCATGACTGATAGCGAGAATTATAATTCAGGGGAAAATATGAGTCCTAATAATCTTAATCTTATTGCCTCTGGATACATGAGATATGTGGGAATCTGTCTTTTCAAAACAGATTAATCAGAATTACTATAAACCTTCAAGAAGATGTAATCACTTTGGGATCCTACTGCCTTTGGTAATGGCCACATCTGGTCAGGCAGTTGTTATTCATTCTTGCCAGGATTCGCTTTATTAGACTCTCAATTGAAAAATGACACCTTCACTCCAATCCTTTTAATTGATTTTTAACCTTAGAGAAGTGTGAGAGAGAGAGTTATTTAGAAGACTAACTTCTTAATGGAGTCATCTGAGTGGTCGGATAAAATTCTTTCAGATGAATGACAGCCCACTCCCCCTCCAGCTTTAAAAAAGAGAGAGAGAAAAGCTACTCCTTGAGATGCACCTCACCTCTTTAGAAAGTTAATTCAATGTAAGTGTAGCCATGCTAATACGATTTAATGTAATGCATTTCTGCTAGGAATTTAAAACTCACAGTTTGTACAGTAACTACAACATTAGATATGTGCATTAAGCTCTTCGAAAGTCAACGATAAATTATAAATGGAGAGAAAATGAAAATGGCTGTATTAGTTTCCGAGGGCTGGTGTGGCTTACAACACATATTTATTCTCTCACAGTTCAGGGAGCCCGAGGGCTGCAATCAAGGTGTCCATGCTCCCCTCGGAGAGCTCTCGGGAGAATCCTTTGCCTTCTCTGGCTTCTGGCAGTTCCCACTGTTTTTTGCCTCTTGGCGGCATAATCCCAAACTCTGCCTCTAGTTCACATGGCCACCTCTTTTGTGTCTTTGTCCTTTCCTCTTTTTATAAGGACACGAGTCACTGGATTTAGAGCCCACCTTAAATCCACTTTGATTTCATATCAAGATCCTTAACTAACGACACCTGCAAAGATCTTATTTCCAAATGAATTCATGTTCTAAAGTTCTTGTTAAGTATGAATCTTCAGAGACACCATTCCATCTACTACAGCAGCTTTCTCTAAAGGTCGATTCTGACTCTCTCAACCTTACTTTTAAAAACCTGAGCTATAGGGATCCCTGGGTGGCGCAGCGGTTTAGCGCCTGCCTTTGGCCCAGGGCGCGATCCTGGAGACCCGGGATCGAATCCCACGTCGGGCTCCCGGTGCATGGAGCCTGCTTCTCCCTCTGCCTGTGTCTCTGCCTCTCTCTCTGTGTGTGTGACTATCATAAATAAATAAAAATTTAAAAGAAAAGGAAATATTGATGTTAAAAAACAAAACAAAACAAAAAAAAAAAAACCTGAGCTATGTAACCAAACGTGTAGAGTGGGGTGCCTGGCTGGCTCAGCTGAGAGAGCATGTAACTCTTGATCTCAGAGTTGTGAGTTTGGGCCTCATGTTGGATACAGAGATTACCTAAGTAAATAAAACTTACAACAAAAGTACAGAGAATTATTTTGCATGAGCACCCAGTAAGTTATATTACTAATTAATTCTTTCACCATAATTAGATTCAGAAAGAAACTTATGTGTCATCTTGCCTAGCCTCATTTTCAAAGTAAAATATTTCTCTGTGGCACAGCAATTGGGAGTGAAGGTGGGGGATTATTAGAGACCAGTAGATGCCCCAATTTGACACTTCTAACTGCTACCACATATAAGTCTCGTCTCTTCTTCTTTTATCCAAATTTAAATCTTTAATGATAACTATTATCCCTCCAGTGGTATTCTTTTAAGGCTCCAGCCAAATGACAATAACCAACAACTTCTTTGGCCAAGACAACTTCTAAGGAGGCAGTACAGCAATTAGGGTTGAAAGGATGGATTCTGAAATCAGACTGCCTTGGTTCCGATCCCACCACTGCCACTCACTCACTGTGACCTTGGGCATAATATTTTACGTCCCCACGTTTCCTGTCTTAAGTGAGGACGATACCATCCATTCTAGCTCACAGGATGGTTGTGAAGATTGCACAAGCCCATCACAGTAAAATGCCCAGCCTGTAAGAAATGCTCAGTAACCATCAGCTGCCCGTGAGTTCATCTTTCTCAATGCCCGCCTCTAAACTTGGCATCCAGATGGCCGTGATGGCTCTGCCCAGTGCAGGCACCACCAGACTGAATCTTAAAACTGACTTCTAAGTAGTTTCTCAATCCTCTCCTCCTACTCTGAGGCTCTTTTGCACAGCCACAGTAAGGGAAAACATGGGAAACAAAGATGACCCTGTGGGTTCAGAGTGGAAGTTCCTGCATAAGGCAGGTAAGATGGAGGGTGGGAGATAGGGAGGTAAGAGGGTGATGGGGGTTTCCCAGGAAAGGCTCCCTGGAAAAGCTGGCCCGATGAAACTTGATGAGTCCTCATATTCCCTGGTTTTTTTCACCTGGGTCTAGTTTTATCACATGAAATTCTAATTAGAGATGCCTTCTGGTTAGGGTCCCTCTTTGAAATCCAAAAACTTCTAAGCTCCGATAGGGGGAAACAGTCAACATGTAAGACCGTTCAGAAGAGCATCAGCAAGAAAATGTAAAGATGGAACTATGTTCCACTGGAGGTGCCTCAGTTTTGTTATTCTCAATCTTCAGACAGAGAAGAGGAAGAGGAAGAGTGCAAAAGGCCACCCAATTTACATTTTTCATTATGATTATTAGAAGCGAGAAAGCAATTTTTTCCCTCTACCTAATGTACCGTGTGACCACCGTTCGCTCACAGGAGACTCAGAGCTGGAGCTACCACTACCAGGCCTGAAATTCCATTAGAAGCCTATGGGTTTTGAGGCCAACCTGGGGATCCAACTACTGTTATAATAACATTTCGGTAGGGAAACCTCAGAGCTACACTACCAAATGCAATGTTCCAATGGGGGGATGGGGGGCGGCGACACATGTCCTGATTAAAAACAACTCAACATAGAGCTGAACTTTTGCATTAGAACTTCTAATGTCTGTGCAGTAGGGTGATCTCATTTCTTTATTGAAATACTGTAATTTTATTAATGTAGGTAAAGCTACGTGAATGGTCTAATCAGCTAAGTCAGTTTATTGGCTAATAGTCATTTGTGGTCAAACCAACCACACAGGCCTTTTCGCACACTTAGTTATACTCCGTTTCCCTCGGTATTTTTCACTGAACTGCAGACTTGGATTATTTATTCCTATTAACTCTGCTTTTGTTAGCTTGGGCCCATTTCCCAGCGTGCTGGTATCTGTGGGCTGTTACTCCAACCAGATCCCCAGTCCTCCCAGCTGGACGTCACCTGAAGGATTGAGAAGCATGTGTCCGTCCCTGCGTGCTGCAGAAGTTGCTGTTTTCAACAAATTTTACCACAGGGTACAATTCCCTGGTTTATCCCATCCTGAGACTGGCCCTCATCTCTTCATTTTCCTGGGCCGCTTTTCCCTTCTGGCTCCTCAATAGACCTCGAAGCGGCGGTCCACGGCCCACGCAGGAGTTCAGATTTCCACGATCCTGTCACCCGCTCTGGTAAGTGGGGTTGGGGAGGGGGTGACGGAGGAGGAAAGGCCCAGGCGAGGGACACGCGTCTCCATACCCATCCTTTCTGCGTCCTCCCCTCAGGAGGGACGAGTGAAGAACTGAGCCAACTCCAACTTCAGGAAGAGCTCTTCAGCGGTCAGCGTCATTTCCTAAAATTACCAGTACCTGGTACGTGTCGTGGACCTGGCTGCGGGGAGGCAGAAAAAGGAGACGGGCTCTCATCGCTCCTGTATCCTGGGCGCAGAGATGTCCAACATCTCTCCTCTCCTCCCTGCCACGTCCTCGGGATGCCGCAGAGCCACGGAGCCACTCAAGGACCTGCCTCCCCCGAGCCCCCAACACACATACAAGCCACAGCGAGTTACTTCAAAAAAAAAAAAAAAAAAAGGCAAAACTCTACAGGAACAAAAGAAAAGGCTTTTCTGTATCCTGGATTTCAAAGATTTTTATCTGGCCCTTATAAGGCTTACGGCTGGCCCTGGAAACGTAGTTGGCTCAGCACAGTAACAGACGCCTCTGAAAACACTTCCAGTTTCCTACAGAAATCCAGAATGGCTCGGACGCATCGGCCCAGCTAGTCCAGTGCTCTGGCCAACCAAGTTTCTAAGGGACACGCGTGGTTAGCTTTTCTGACGTCAGTCTTAGGAGACGTATCCCAATTTTTCTTTGGACCCAATTTTGACTTGGTTACTCATAAATTTGTCATTCTCTATTTGGCACCCATTTACATTTCCTGCCTGCATCATCCCTGGACTTAAAAGATCACTGCTTTAGAAGACAGCTCATTCTTCATCACTGATTCAGACAAGCAGAGCCTCTCCGAGGAATATTTCACCCAGCGGTCCTCAGACTTCAGTGGGCTTCTAAATCACCTAGAGACCTCACAACGGCCCCAGGGTTTGAGTATGCCTGAGGCACTGGAACCCCCAAAATTTACATTTTTAATGAGCACCCCAGGAGATTCTGATGCAGGCAGCCCTAGAACCACTAAAAAGGGCAGAACCAGGATAGTGTACCTTTGAAATCTGTAGTCCTGGTGTTCTTCTACCAGGAAAGTCTACTCTTTGGTTCTACAGCTGATGTGAATCTTCAGAGCACTGGGCTCTTTCTCCTACTCTCTTATGCCCCAGCCCCCTGACTCTGCAACTGTGCCACTCCCAGAGTAGCCACCATCTTGTTCCTTGTTCTCCACAGCGTCTCTTTCAACACATCCAAACGACACTTGATCCTTTCCCTTGCCAACAGGAAAAGGCATCTCTTGTTCTAAAACTGCACTCTCTGACCACACCCTCCAGATCCTCTTTTGCATCAGCTGATCTGAGCAATTTCCGGTGCCTTGATCTGACAGTTCTTACCCACCATCCCTCCCACAGCACAGGGTTTTCTGGCTCCTAACTGACATGTAAAGAGTTCTGGGTTAACAACTCTACATACTTCACCGGGTGCAAATGAATACAAATACTCTCCTCGGATGATTCCCCCAGGAGAGGCCTTCCACAGCGCCTCTCCTACACGACAAGACATGGCCATCCTATTGAGTCATGGAATCCATTCCACACGTGTTCATTTCATAGATGGTCTCAATCCTTGTGTTAGTGTTTGTGACTATTTATGGCAAAAACAAAACTTTAGAAAGTGGCTGCTTTTTGTAAACCCAACAACTTCATTTTGGGCAGAAAGGTATAATCCCTGACACACAGTGCTATAGTCACTGATATAATGATTAGTAAGCATGCTCAACTTCACACACCGGATGTGTTTCTGAAAAATCCTACATGAGCAAATTCAAGCTTTAAATGCAGCAAAGAAACAGGACTTTTAAAGAAAACCGAGAATAAAACCAGCAAATACTGTGCCCCAAATATACATGTAAAAACACTATGCTACATAAATCAAATGCTAGAAAGAAATGCAGGTTCCAGTGCTTAAAAATATGACACAGTCGAGTTGGTAATAAGAAACATGCCCAATCAAAAGAACAACTCACCAATTAAGCTAAATTTATATATATAGTGAGGAATCCTTTTGTTAAGAGAAATAACTAATTTATTGTTTTCTTAAAGAATTGCTGCCAGCCAAGATATGTCTTAGATTTTTTTTTAAAGATTTTATTTATTCATGAGAGACAGAGAGAGAGAGAGAGAGAGAGGCAGAGACACAGTCAGAGGGAGAAGCAGGCTCCATGCAGGGAGCCCGACGTGGGACTCAATCCCAGGACTCCAGGATCACACCCTGGGCTGAAGGCAGGCGCTAAACCACTGAGCCACCCAGGGATCCCTGTGTCTTAGATTTTCAAGAGAAGAGGAAGGGGAAGGAAGAGAAAAGAGAAGGTTGAGAATAAAAGAGTGAGGTAGCCCTCTGATGGAACAGATGAACATCTCCACATTTTTGTGTAAGACTCTAGAGTCTTTAATACCACTTCACATTCCTACAGAACTACAGCTCTAAAACAGCTTTCAAAACAATACCTGCAAATGACCAGAACCTCGATATTTTGAAGGAAATCCTAATAACTACAGTAACTCACTCCTATTCCAAGTCCCTAGAGGTAACCTGATGCTTTAATGGGTAGTGGTGCAACTCATCCTCTCCTCAAGAGAAAGGGCATTTATTGCTTCTCCACTCTACCTACACACAAACCCCAACTGAGATGTGGTTGATGGAAAACCATCATATCAGAATTGTTTTAATGTAATAGCAGGAACTGAAAAAAAAAAAAGGACAGCAGAGTTATCATCTTCCTGGAAGAGGTAGACCTTAAATTTCAATTTAAAGAAAAGAGGAATGTGAACTTGATAACATAAAAGAATAGAATTCTGTGGCTATTTGTGATAGATTAACAAAAGCTTGGAGGAGAGAAAGGAAAAACAGACTTCAAGAAGCAATGAAGCACCTTTAGGCTGGAATGATAGGTAAGGACTTGAGCAAAGCTGGTCAGAGGAAGGGGCAGTCAGTTACTCAAGGTCCTTGAAGGCTATGGTTGGTAATGAACACTTCCTTGGCCATTTTACATGGTTAAGCTATTTCCGTAAAGGAGTATCTTTTATCCTGTAGGTTAAACACAACACTATCACCAAACATAAACATTTCCTTATATGTTGTACACGACAGGGCCACCAGCATAATACTTCTATTTGAAAGCTAATGTGATCATGAGTGAGTCGTGAAGCACTTTTGGCTTTATTTTGGGCCAACCATGGTGCCCAAATGATGTGGTCTGACCAAGATGAATGAATGTCTGGTACCAGGTTGTTTCGAGCTGAATTGTGCCTGCCCAGAAAGATACACTGGAGTCCTAACCCACAGGATCTTAGAATGTGACCTTATTTGGAGACAGGGTCTTTACAGAGATAATCAAGTTAGAATGAGGTTATTAAAGTGGGCCCTAATCCAGTATGACTAGAATTCTTATAAAAAGGGAAAAATCTGGGCATAGAGACAGAAACATACACAGGAGAATGGCATGAAAGACTAGAGTTAGGAGACAGGCCTAGATCAGATTCTTCCCTAGCACCTCCAATGGCAGCATGGCTCTGCCAACACCTTGGACTTCCCTTCCAGACCTGTGAGAAATAAGTTTCTGCTGTTAAAGAACTCAGTTTATGAAATTCTGTTACAGCATCTCTAGCAAACTAATTACAAGGTACATCAGTAGTTTGCTTGAACCAGGATGTTCTAATAATAACTAGTAAAATACAAATTTAGCCAAAAATATATAAATATTTTTTAAGAGAAAAATTTACATGTTACTCCCAGGATGCTATTTCTATTTTATCATGGTTCTCTGTCTCACCACTTCAGAACTATGGCCAAACTTTAGGGATTCAAAATACAAAAACATGACTAAAGTAGTATTGATTACATAGATAAATGAAGGATGCCTCCCCATATAGAACCAAATAAAATATGTAGTCAAGACTGAGCCTTTAATCCAAAGCCTTTTGGTCACAGCTATGAATCAGACCTCCATTCACTTGGTTTTCTTCTGTGTCTACCCTGTTGTGACGGTGCTAATACTAATAAGTTTCATTATTATCTGGTTTAAGTTTCATTTTCTTGCAATTCTTTCTGTGCACCTTTTGCTAAAAGAGAGAGCGAAGGATTCCACAGATCAGAGGTCTGCAAACTACCATCCACAGGCCAAATCCCATCTACCACTTGCTTTTGTAAATAAAGTTTACTGGAACACGACCATGCCCCCATTTGTTTGTGCATCATCTATGGCTGCTTCTGAGCTACCAAAGCCGTGCTGAGTAACTATGAGACAGACCTATGGACTGCAAAGACTAAAAATATTTACGATCTAGCTCTTTAGAGAAAAAAACATCTGCCAAACCCAGGTATCAATAGTGTATGAAATGTATGAGCAAGTCCTATGTAAACCTTTATTGATTGTTTACCTTCACTGCTAACAGTCCCAACTCCACAAGTACTGTTTTCCGATCCTATTTCACACATTCAACTAGAGAACAATGCAAAGAAGAGCCTCTTACAAGTTGAAATAGCATCTTTTTTTGCATGAACTTCTCTTAAGGCTCTCTAGTTCTCCGCATTCCTTTAAAGAACTAAAACCAAATGTGGCAGTGAACTGATGCCAAGAGAGTGGACAACACACTTCCTTTTCTTCTACTCTGCGTTAGTACCCCCAATAAGCAGCTCAATATGGCCCGTGAAAGCGTAGAGTAACTCTATAAAGTGACAAGCGACCCAGTAATTGATCAGCAAACTGAGAATCTTGCATCGACCCCAGAATCCAATCAAATGCACCTGGAAGCCAAACAGTCTAAATCCAGGTCAGCTGGAGCATGACAGCTGGAGCACGTACAGCATGCATGACATGTTCTTAACTATGAATTTCTTAAATATCTGCCCTTCTTTGTAGCATTAATTCCTACCTTATGTAGGTATTTGTACACCTGCTCCACAGCCCCTGTTAAGACTGTAAGGTTGGGAAGAGGACAGGTAATTTGTAAACTTCAGGGCCTAACATAGTGGTTGGCCCACAACGGGCTCTAAAATATTAAATGACTGATGATCCAAAGCAGATTTATTTGATGCAAACCATACTATCAGGATATATGTATGGGGTTCTAATCCTGGTTTTGTTGCAAATAAGCTGTGTGATACTGAAACATCCTGATCTCAAAAACAAGGACCTGGAAAGAAGACCTCTTAAGATTCTTTTAGCACTAACAGTCCATGCTTCTTTTGTGATACACATGATAGAACAAACATTATTTCACAACACTTCACCCAAAACACTAGAATCACATCACTGGATTCATTTACAGTTAATTCTCATGTTGCAGGCACCAGAAAGAATCCGTGAGGGTCTCTGACAGACAACTACTCACTTTTCTTTAGGCAACCAAGAACCTTAAAATACCAAAAAAGAGAAATGCTCCGTGTGAACTATTGTGCTTGAGATATCTTAATTATAAAAAAGGGTAATAAACTGGTCATTCAGATTTTTCAAGAACACAGAGCAGTCTGTCCTAGAGGGGCCTTCAGCACAGCAAGGTTGCAGAGTCCTCACTGTGGTTTCTTCTACACAGGAACTTAACCTAGAAACCACAGAGCAAATTTTGCATGCTGTAATAAGTCAGGCAGGAAGGGGCAAAAGATATGTAAATTTGTCTACCCACAGCCAATTATTAAAAAAAAAAAAGAAAAGAAAAATTTAGAGGGCGAAAGAGGGCACTGATAATTAAAATGTGTGGGTTTTCTAGATCACTGACATTTTAAACTAGATTGATTTCCCAAGTCAGTAATCATGATTTTCTAAATGCTTTGAGAAGCAGTAAAATAGGTGGAAAAATTAACCTTAAGAGAGAATAAATTAAAAACAAGAGATGATAGTTGGCAGATACCAGTTTATTTTGTCTGAAAATAACATGCAAACATACCATCCCGAAGAGCCTACTTATTCAGAAAATGAGAAAGAAAGAAAGAAGAAAGAAAGAAAGAAAGAAAGAAAGAAAGAAAGAAAGAAAGAAAGAAAGAAAGAAAGAAAGAAAGAAAGAGAGAGAAAGGAAACCTCCTATGAAAATAGTGGTGCGAGGATGTGCCACACTTGGAAAAAAGCCACGACTTTTTAGGTGAGGTGGTAGAGAAGTTAAGAGTCAGAAGACTGAGGCTCTTCAAGCTGTGAGACTTTAGACAAATCATCATTCAGTATCTCTGGATTTTAATTTCCTTATGGGTCAATTAAAGAGGCTGTACTAGGTAACGTTTAACATCCTCTCCAACTCCAAACACAAAAGGCTCCTTAAGTAAATGTCTCCCAAACATCCCCACAGAATACAGACAGTAAATACTCTAGCGCTAAGTAGTTCTATGACCACATAATTCTAGGAAACAACGAAATGCACAAAGTTGGACAAATGTCTACCGCAGGACTTCTCAGACTTTTTTATGCTAATTTATATACTGTTACTCTCCAAGACAATACTACATAGTATGCAGTGTTTCCCAAGTTTCTTTGACCACTGAATATTTTAATTCCTGGAACACTTTCAACATTTAATAGAATCCGAGTATCTTAGTGAACACAATTTGGGGAAAGCAGCTTTAAACCATAAACTTTATGAATTTAAAATCGGATGCTGAAAGAAGCAAAATGATCACATAACAGTTTAGAGCACCCATTTCAGAAACTGTAATAACATCTCTGTAGTGTCAACATGTCACAAAGCACTTTATCTCACATTAACTCATTGACCCTTCACTCTAGAAGTCAGGGACAGAGATAAGAATCATTTCCATTTTACCAATGAGAATGGAGTTTCACTTCTAGATCTTTCTCATCGCAAACTATTTTCTGCTAATGAACAGAATGATCAATCTTCCACCACTAGTATCATTTCAGACTTCCCTTGAGCCATCCTGTAGGGTCCTCTTGTGCAACTGACTTTGGTGACACTCGGAGGAAGGAGGGAGGCCCGACAGAGGCCCTATGGTAAGTACTATGTCAAGTGCCGTGACATACGTGACTTCATCTGATCATCTCAATAACATTAAATAACTAGAATATCTTGCTTTGCCACTGAGGAAATTAAGACCAAGACAGTTTAAGAAATGCATTCACTGTTACTGTGAACTAACAAATGATGAAGGTGGGATCCAGACCCATGTCCACCTTTTTTCCTGTAAGAGCAGTAGATGAGCTCCTTTCTGCTGGTGGAGTGGGAGACAGAAGGCCTAGAAGCTGGGTAAAAATCCAGGCTCTGCATCCATTACCTTTGGGATTTGGGGAGAACAACTAAAACTGTCTGGAACTCTGGAAGAAGAAGAGGAAATATCTCACAGGGGTGTTGCAGAAGAGGGACGATGAAATATAAGAGAGGCCAGCCTTGTGCCCCGTGCACAGAGTGCTCAGCAAATGTTAGCCTCTTCCCTTCCCCGAGCTACATGTTTTCTGAGGAGAATTAGAAAAGATAGTTCAGATGCTAAAGTACTAAACAGAACCAGAGGTAGAGAAAGACAAACAGGTGTCTCTGGAACAGTGTGCAAAGGCTCCCGGAGGGGTCGTCTTAACAAAGTGGTGATGATGAGGAAGGTAGCACTGATAAAGCCAGAAATCCATCCCAAGTTCTGCTCTGAAGTGGAGACGAATCGAAGTTTGGGCACTAGTACTTCCTAAAGAGCAGAAGAAAACATAATTAAGGAAGGGAGAGAGGGAAGGAGGGAGGGAAATCATTAAGTGATGGAGTTGAGATACACACATAGTTCCACCTTTTTTTCTTTAAAAACAACTTCAGATGCTTTGGAATAGATTGACACTGTGTTTTAAAACTTAAGTTGGACTTGCGGTTCAGTTAAAAAAAAATAGTGTTTTATTTTGGTTTGTGGTTCATGGTTCATTGAAGTCTGTATGAAATATGATTTGATTCACCCAAATCCTATAACAGTAGAGATAGGGGGGTATAAATGATACAAGAGCCACATCTTCACAAGTACAACCACCTGAGCATTTACTGCATGCCAGACACATGCCCAGGATCTCCGAGTCCTCCAAGCAGTCCTCCCTACAAGGTAACATCCTGGAAATATTCCACCTTCAAGATATTGAACCAGGATTTTCCTCTCACATTTCTCCTTTCCTCACTCCCAGAGACTTTTCTTTATCTTCTCATAACCTGCATGCCCTTCCCTGTTCCCAAAGTTCATTCTCCCTCTTCATTTCACCTGTCTCCTCAACCTTCCTAACAAGGAGACTCAATCTTTACACTTACTCATCTTAGCAATACCAAACCCTCTTTACCCAGATTCTCTCCCTCCATTTATTGCTGGAGAAGAGTCAAAATATCCTGTCAATTGAGACCACTGAAGTCCCAGGGGCCCTCACCATTGCTCAGTCATCTTTTTATTCATCTCAATTTGAATCCTTACCAAACTCCCAAAAGCAATTATTCCAAATCTTTTGTCATGTTCTTTAAGCCTAGAATTACAACCCTCCCCCGTTTGGGTTTTGTTTTTGTTTTTTGTTTTTTCCCAGTTTTTAAAGATGACCTAGCCTCTTTACTGAAATGTAAGCTTTCAAGAGACTGAGCTTCTCTGCTCTTCCTGCTTCTCCCTGATGTTCCTAGCATAACCGTCCTCCTCCTTCCAGTATCACTGACAGAAACTCACTGAGCTCCCCTTCCTGTAAGACTAACTGCCTCAATCTTTCTTAAAATAAAGGCCTATTTCCAACTATTCCTTCTGTTTTCTATTACCTTGTTCTACCCTATGTCCGAAGTCAGATACTAACATAATCTTGCCTCAAGGCTGTCCGAAGAGACTCTCCTTCAGACACCTGATTTCTTTAAAGACACACCCTTCCTCACTGATTCCCTCCTTAAATCCTCTGGAATGTGCTTTCTATGACCCATATCCCCGCCTTTCCCCCTTCCCTGCCCCACCACACACATACTACTCTATTGAAACTCCTGTCTCAAAGGCTTTCAAAGACCTCCCAATGGATTCTTCCAATAGCCTTTACTCAGCCTTTGTCTCTCCTGATCTCCAGGAAGCATGTAGCAGTGCTGACCATGTTTTCTTGAAGTTTTGTTCTTCTTGGGCTTCTGTGACACTCTGCACTTCCCCCACATTTTGCCATTTCTTCCCCCTTCCCTTGACCAAAGGCTCATCTTCCTCCTTCCCACTAAAGAACCTGTCTTCCCTCGGCCTCTTTATGACACATTATCTCTTCCTCTGGAATAGTTCAACCTATTCCCAATGCTCCAACTCCCATGTTTCCAAAGGCTCTGAGCGTGGTGCCCACAGCTCCAGTTCTGCCTGGGAAGGGTAGTAATGTGTGGTTCATGTAGCCAGGTGAAAATGGCCAAACCAAGCTCACTGCCTTTCCGCAGAAATTTTTATTTTTTTATTTTTTTAATTTTTTTTTTTATTTTTTTCCGCAGAAATTTTTAGTGTGGGAGGATGAATACTCTCCAACCCTACCCACCCATCTTCCATACGCCTGTTGAACTAGGTGATCTTTTAACAAAACGAATCCACTTGTTACACTCTAGAAGGTATAGACGACCACATCGTTTAGATGACATGTACTACCAAGAAAAAGATTTGCTGTGTAAGTGCTCTACTCCAAAGAATGTGGGGATCCAGGCGAAACATGAAAATCCATGCACCCATGTGACAGAGCCTCTATACTGATTTTAGGGCTACCCCAAGGAAGCAGTAAAAGAAATGTTTATAACCATCTGCTAGATGCAAAGTGAGTTCTGACGGTGGTTGGTGCTGTGGGCGCTACTAGCCCTGCAGGCTGGACGACTCTTTCCTAATGAGACCGACTTGCATATGGAAGGGCCTTTTGCATCCCTGGTGTCTGAACACTGAGCATCAGCAGAATTTAGCACCCCCTCCCCCCAGTTTATTTTAACACATATAAAATGTAGAAAATCCCTGTATCAGATCTCCTTGCGGCTGAACCCAGAACAAGCAAGGCTGTGCTAACTTTTCATCTCCCTAGTCATCTAAAACTAGAAACCTAGGATACTCTTTTACTAAACCCCCCCACGCCCTCCGCCCTCCATCCAGTCATCAGTCAAATCTTGTCAATGCTTTGTGTAGGATCTTAAATCCATCTCCTCTAATACATCTGCACTGCCGTTACTCCTTTTACAGCTTTATTTCAACGGGGCGCCACCTTCTACACTCGGTTTCTCTTATCCAGCCATTCAAGCAAGCTGGGCCCTATCCCCGCTGCCCTTCAACGTCTCTACCCTACAGTCTGGCTAACCTGCATTACTCACTCTTCCCCTAATAAAGCTCATGCTTTCTATCTTCAAATCTTTGCTGTAATGTCCCTTCTGCCTGAAATGTCACCTTCCATGATGTAACCAACGATCCCATCTCCTGAGGTAGAAATCTGGCATCATCTTTAAGTCCTCCATCTCCTTCCACATGTGGTCATAGTCTTTTGGAAGACACAGATCCCATTGGCACACTGGCTGGTGAAAGCTGGGAGCCTCTCCCCAGGAAAAAGCCAATATGTGCAACATTTTACATACTATTTTAGAGGCTTTACGTACTCAAATGTCTATAAAATTGGGTTGTTCCTCTTGTCCACAATTTAACTGCCTTATTTTGGGTCCTCACTATCTCACAGCTGTGTTAAGAGCTAGCTTAGTGATTTCCCTGCCCAGCCTCCCCTCTGATGAGCGACAGTGTATCCCAGGCTTACTGCAGGCCACCAGCTTACTTCCTACAGTATGGCTGTTCCCAAAACCACCTAACTTATGTCACACACTCAGTAGCTATTTTATTCAATGTTTTGGAGTCTGTTAAACTTTCAGTTAAACAGAAGAACAAATCCACTGTTGGTCTGATGCATCTGACCTACAAAAGTGAGAATACAGAGAGAGAAAGTAAAGACAAAGTCATTTCTAGAATCTTTCACTGGGTAGGACTGGTTTGATCATAAATGGTCTCCCAAAAGGGCCATTTTTAGGCAGTTCCCGGAGGGAGGGAGAGACAGATCTTGTCTTAGAGCTGAAAGGAAAGTCTAGGTGACGGGAATGACACGAAGGAAAAAATGCAGCGGAATAACCTGAGCGAGCCCCAAACATGAAGCTGCGTATCTGAGCCCAACCTACATACACAGCAATGAAAACAATGAGACTTTAGCAGATTTTGTAAAGTGACGCATCAGCTAACAACACAGTAAGAACCCAACAGGGCAACACTGCTTTCCTTCCGCGCGCTCTGCCCCCACCTCTTCCTTCCTCCCCCAGGCTCTCTCCTCCTCTCCCTCGGCCTTGTAGCCTCAGCTGCATCCAAAACTCCCCTGATGGACTGAAAATCCCCCTGGGTTACACAGCAACGACGGCTTCTAAAGTGCTGACATTATCTGTACAGTGTCTTTCTTACAGAAACCTCATGTTCCATTATAAATTAAAGACGCCTGTAAAGAAGCCACACCTCCCACTCCACTGCCCTTTCAAAAAGCTAACACTGAAAAGGAAGTCTGCCCTGAAGATAGTCATGAGTATTCATAAAAAAATAAATCCAAAGGATTCCAACATAAGTAGTAGAACAGTGTCCGTTTTTCACATCTAATGTGGAAATTAAACGGGGGGGATTTATCTGTCCATCAGACAGCTATATTTAAGTGTAGCTCTGAGGCAGACGAAAACAGAGACAATAGTGGTCGATTCTTTAGTGTTTAGGATAGCTACTTTCTTGCAAAGTAATCCAGAATATGAAATTTCACACACAGAGCTACAATTTCCCCCTACTGACTCATAGAGATATAAACTGGTATCCCCCAAAATGTCTTAAAAACAGTTTTAAAACATCAAAACATAGAAGACCTGTTTGGTCTTGAATAAAATAGGAAAATACTAAGTTCATAAGTATGAAAACCATCCATCAGCAATAGGTGATTTCCAAAAAGACAGTATTAAGAATAGAAAGTCATAAAGAACAGGAAAGGACATCTCCAAGCTCAGGCCCAGAAACAAGTCGTGCCTAACTGCTACTTGCTGAAATTCTCAATGACACAAATTTCTTGAATGTTCACAATTTTTAGACATTAAAATAATATAATTTTCTAAATTTTTTCACTTCATTTTGATCTTGACAACCAAAGAACTATATATTTGTTGTGGGAAGCAAGAAAGACTGGAAGGTTGAAAAAAATGTAAACAATCCCTAAAAATAAGTCACTCGTGATTCTACCTACCAACAGAGGAAAATATTTGTTAATATTTTGGCAATTTTCCTCCAGTCCTTTTTTTTAAATGCATTTTTGATACTGTAGTGTATGCACAATTAACAAGTATAATCTTCCCTAGTTTACACTACACTGTTTTGAAATTCCGTACGCTTAAGTAAGTAGAATCAAAATACAATTCTATTTATTAGGGTAGCACTCTGTATCACACCAAGTTTTGTTGTCACTGCTGCCACTTACTAAGTGCTAACAACAGCTATATTGATTCATTTCTTGAACACAGAATTTGGTTTGTTCCACTGAATTTTTTCACCTGTCTTTACTCCAGAAAAAGCTTGCTTCCTTCCTCATGGCCTGTCTATCCTATTTCAAAATTTACTAAGCTTTTAGAATGTGTGAAGCAAAGCATTCTCTACAGATGCGAGATTAAGAAACAAACACCCACCAAACACCTACAGATATCCAAGAACAAAAATAATAATAGTAATGTTTATTTTTCCTGAGCAATGCAGAGACGGCACCTTTGAAAACCAAATATACAAACAAGACAAAGGAAAGAATTCAGGAAATCATCGTGCATCTACACTAATAATCAAATCTGTCTGTTTTCAAGCAAATTAAAAGGTAGAAATTCTCATTGGTAAGAGTGATCAATGCTCTTTTTTTCCTTCTCCGAGCATATGTTTGCGTAAAACAGAGAGGACTGAGAAAGGCTTTCCCCAAAGAGAAGGCAGTCTCTGTTAATAAGAGCCTGATACAAGAATAATTGTTTTGAAATATGGTGGAACGCACTTTTCTACTTTCTGGTTCTTCCTTTCTCTCTCTCTTCCAGGGGTTGAGAGTCTCATCTTCCAGCTCCAGGACCTTAACCCGTCAGGAGGCTGCCCTCACATTCTAAACATAGTCCACTCTCAGGCTGTGTCAAGGTCTCCCAGGATCACACAGAGCCTCCCAGGACCACCCACTGTTGCTTGCTCTGTGGGGACATTAATAATAGTAGCATCTCAGAAGGACTGCCAGCAACAACCCTGTGCAATGGGCACTATTGTCTTTCCTTAAAAAAAAAAACAACAAGGTTTCGGCAGGTTAGTGAAAAGCATGCAAGTAAGTGGTAGAGGCCAAACCTAAGTCAGGGTCTTTCAATTAGCTTGAGTGAAGGTTAAAAGAAGCTAGTGTGAAATCTGCATTATCAGGGTTCAAGGTATATGCCAGGAGGCAGTATGTTAGTAGAAGAAGGAGGAAAAAGACGGTTTATAATTATGATTTTTTTTATATATAACTAGTTTTAGAAAGCAAAGTGGGTTCCTGGGAGATAGGGTTGCTGGATTGAGCGAATAAAAATTATACAGTAGCACGCGGTATTTGGGACGTACCTATATAAAGCATTATTCATTGCTTATCTGAATTTCAAATTTAACTTGGCATCCTGCACGTTACCTGACAACCCTAGAGTAAAGGCCTTTATGGAACAAACAAAAAACACTAATAAATTACCAAGCTACGCTTCCCAAAGCTGCAATCTGGGACGCTCTGTGTGCCACATGTCTTCGGGAGGCCAAGTAAAGGGAAGTGTAGCGAAGCTCCAGCTGTTCTTAGCTGCTCTTCCTTCTCTTTTTCCTGGTAGCAGACCCAACCCTTGATGTCAGGGACCTAGCTTTCACCAACTAGGCCATTTAAATTCACGGCCTCAAAGTTCCTGACCCTTCTCTCCTTTATATGGATGTTGTGAAGATGAAATATACTTGAGGTTGGGAGGGAATATCATCCATGTGTCTTTAAATACTTATTTTTGGTGGACTGCTTTAGAGATACGTTCTCAGAAACCTGGGCAGAACGGATTCCCCCGGCCCCTGGCCCCACCACCAAGAACGGGCTTGGAAAGGACTGCCAATATGGGGTGAGCCCAGCTAACAGCAGCCTCAAAAAGGAAGAAAGAACAAAAACTAGAAATGTGCTCAAAACCTGAAGTGCACTACAGAAAATGGAGTGAGCTGCCAAAAGGATTACCCGGCAAGAAAAAGGGGGTGATCACAGATGGGGAATTCTATACTTTTCAAGTGGCCACGGCTACATATTTAAAGTACCGTTCCTTAATTCATAAACACTACTCACTCATCAACACACTGAGATAGCTTCATGCAAAAAAACAAAAAACAAAACAAAACAAAAAAACAATACGAACTTACTTATGCAGACCAATTTAGTTTTCTGTTACCTCCCCTAAACTCCCAGTCTCTGTGGCCTGAGTATGCTTACCTTCCTCTAAAAACAACAAATTGGGAGTAGCTCACAGTGTTCATTTAAATATTTCTAGGCACAACTTTAATCTTCAAACTTAACAAAACCCAATCTACTACACATCGATTGCTGTGAACAGAAAGTGCTTGAAGAGGATTAATCAACATCTTTGTATGTCATCCTCCAACAAGGCCAAACACTGAATCACTGTGGGATTCTTCACGTGCAGCTACACCCAGTTAATCTTTAAGAAAGCAGCAAACTATGTAAATCTACTTAAACTGGGGAGATAAGTACTTCACTCATCAAAAGTTAGCAACATTTAACAAGTACAGCTATTAGCTGGCAATATCATTTCTAAAGAAAAAGGCAGACACAGGCGCGCACACACACACACATACCCGAAAATTCTTGCATTCACTCCTCTACCAGAAAAGGCCCCACTGCAAACCACTAGGGCATAGAGCAAGAAAGGAATTGCTACATGCCACAATTTGTAAAAACCAAATTATATGACATAACTGAGTCAAGTGCCCAGAGAAAGCAGTTCTAAAATGGACGTCAGAAAGCATGGAAAAAAGAGGCTAATAAAAGAATTCAAAGAAAAATGGAAATACTTGTTTTCTGTACTTAAAGCATTTTTCTTCTTTTGAAACACAATAAAATATGTTCATAACTACAGAAGTCCTGATAAATGGTTTCTGTTTCGGTTGGAGGGCCGTTTTCACACACTCAGACCGGTTTATGCTTAAGGAGTACCATGCATTTGAAAGTCACGGTCAACAATAATAGGATGCACATACTTCTCCACTGAGGCTTGAACAAACAATCTTTGTCTAGATACTGCCTACTGGGTTATCGCCTCACTCAAAAGTGTCTCACTTTGTCCTCAGCCAAGCAGGTGTATTTCTAATGTGCTCACAGGCCTGTGATGCAGGAAAATCCTGTTTATCCGAGATGATGCCAGAGATCAGTGCTCTTTGATGCCCTGGACATACGTTGTGCAGGGGCAGGAGGGGGCCAGACACCACCTACCTCTGCTTTAACTGCAACTGGCTGACTCTTATGCATGTAAAACACAAAGTCTTAAAAAAAAAAAAAAAAGAGTCTACAATCATCTACTGAAGCAATACTTTGGCTTTCAAATATAATGAACCCATCATCCGTATCATCCATTTATTTCACCTTCACTTCCAATCTCACAACCTCCACCCTCTCCCTTCACAAAAAACAAAACAAAACCAAACCAAAAACAAACTCCTCAGAAGGTAGAGGAATCCCTAGACTAGACTTTGGAGAAGAGAAGGACAATGGGCAGTGATGCGGATGAGGTCCGAACGAGTTTCCGTTGAGATGTGCATGTAAGCAGGCAGCTAGCTGCAACTGTGATAGTTTTAAGAGCTTAACTCCCAGGGTCCAAATCCCGGCTCCGCACTTTGGGTTGTACAGACTGGGCAAGTGACTTCACCTAGGCCTAGTTTTCTCAAAAGGAAAGGAGATCTTATCACCTGTCTCACAGGACTGTCCAGATGACTAAAATTAGTTAATCCATCTAAAGCACTTAGAACATGGACCAGTAGGCAGTAATAAGTAAGGCGCTCAGTGACGGTTAGCTACTAGGAATACATATCCTTAAAAAAATAGGAATCTCCTTCCTCCAAAGGTGACTTTTAGGTATTCCTCACACTCAGTTTTTCCTTCAGGCAAATTATCTGCAATCAGCTCTAAGAGCCGCTTATAGATTTGTAGATTAAAATCAAATCACATTATACACCTAAAGTCTACCTATTCTTTCATCAAAATGAACAAATTAATATGAACCGAAAGGTGCAAGCTTAGTATCACAAAATCTTCTAGAAAGCATTAATTAGACTTCCCGTTCAGACTAAGCCAGGATGAGATCACAAAGTCACTCATGGTAACCAGGTCCCCACGCTGGAAGTGTGCTTTCCCAGTGAATGGCTAAATACTAACAAAAGAAGCCTTTGACTCAAATACCACTGGTACCCGGGGTCTTGTGTCAGTATAATGCCTACACATTCATTTCTTTCTTTGCCTATAGAAAAAAGAAAGTCTGTTTGTTTTTCTGATTCAGTCAGCCCTTTTAGTCTCTGAATCTAAGGAGAGCCCAGTGAAAAGAAGAGCATCTTATCAGCGTGCTCCAGACCAGCAGGCTGTCCCCCTCCACACACAAAACCTCCAGCCCCTCACAGCAAAAGGGCCTCGCCCTCAGAGCCTTTTCCCCATTTCAGAGCTAACACCCTGCCGGGTTTTGACAACAAATAAATGAATACACAAGGCCTTTACATAATTAGCCATCTTTTCAGGTAGAGAGAGGTGGGTGGAAGAGGAGGGTTCAGGAGAAGAATATTTATTGTAAATTGGCATCACTGATGAAGTTGATGTAAGTGTGTTGGGTCCGAGGGCATTTATTTTAAATGAGGCCATAGGAAGTGAGTTTAGAGATGCCTGGTTTAAAATCTAGACAATTTTAGCAGACAAGCCAGAAACGCACATTTTTCCCCCCATGGGAAAAAGAAAAAAAAAAAGAGAGAGAGAGAGAGAGAGAGAGCTTTTTTTCTTAAGCCAGCTAAAAGTTGCACTGACTTGGCCAGCAAGGGCACACAGACCAGGGTGTGTTTACTGCCTTTTCAAGGGAAAGCTAACAAGTAAAAGAACCAAAGGCCGGAAAACACTACTTTCTGACACTGTCACTGTTTGACCGAATTAGCCGTACTCTCGGATATGCTTATGCTAAGACATACCCCCCCCTCCCCACTAAATGACTTTGAGAACAAAAAGGAGTGAATATAATCAATAAGCCTGTGAACGTCTTCGGGAAAGCCATCACTGTCATCCGTCAGGATCCTAACAGAGCTACGGTCTGCATGGAAGGACAGAGTCCGCTTGTATCATTATTGGGAATAATAACTTAATTGATTTGTCTCCGTGGCTAAGGATGCAGACAAGGGCTCTGCCGTGGAAGAAAAATACCTGCGATCGTGTTTTTGTTTTCTCAACAAGCATCTTGCCGCTGACCTCTAAATCAGTTTAACCTTTTCCAAACAGACCTGCACATTTTTTACATAATTTAGAGCCAGGTCCTGTGGCTGCTGCTGCTGCTGCTGAAGGGCCCTGCGAGCTCGACCACAACATGGCTTCAGCAACCTTCTTTTAAAAACAAAGATGAAAAAAACAAACAAAACAAAACAAAAGGCCGAAACTATGGGCTCCCAGCTCCGCTCCTTCTCCCGGCAGGGGATTTCGCTCTCACCACCAAAGTGCCTTTGGAGTTCAATCTGCTAAAAAATGTATGAAACGGCTTTGAAACAGGGAAAGGCACGCGAATGACTCAGGCTTCTCCAGGTCGCTGTGCAACTAGGATGTCAAAGGGCTTCCCTGTGCTTCTGAAAACTGAAAACCTTGAGAAAGTGACAGAAGTTCCTGTTTCGTCTGCCTCTCTCTCTCTCTTTTTTGATATATATGCGGGGGGGGGGGGGTGCGCGGCCGGGCACGACGGGTCTTCCGGGTGCGCGGAGCGGCGGGCAGGTCGGTCCAGGTCGAGCGCAGCCCGCGATCGCATCGTCTGCACACAAAGGTCTCGGGGGGGGGGGGGGGGAGCCTCAAACTTGTCGCGGGGCTGCGGCAGCCCCCGCGCCCCCCCCCCCGCGTCCCGCCCCGCGCGGCCGGCGGGCACCGGGCTCCTCCGGGCTCCCCCGCGCTCCCCGGCTCCCCCGGGCTCCCCCGCGCTCCTCCGGCTCCCCCGCGCTCCCCCGCGCTCCCCCGCCGCGCTCTCCGCCCGGCCGCCGCCCCCGAGCAAGGTCGCCGCCCAGCCTGCGCCCCGGGGCCGCGGCGTCGGGCCGGGCGGCCGCCTCACCTGCTTGCGGTAGGGCGTCCTGCAGCTGCTGCTGCCCCCGGGGTTCCCGCTGCTGCTGGGGAAGATCATCGCGGCGGCGGCGGCGGCGGCGGCGGGCGGCGGGCGGCGGGCGCGGGGCAGCCTCGCCGGAGGGGGAGGGCGCAGGAACTCGGGGAACTCCCTCTCGCCGCGCGGCGGCGGCCGGCGGGGGCTGCAGCTCGGCCGCTCCTCCTCCGCCCTCGGCCTCGGGACTCGCCTACGAGCGCGGCGCGGCGGCGGGCGGCGGGAGGGCAGCTCGGGCGGCCGCCGCCCTGCGTGCCATGGACGGGAGCTCGCCGCCGACGAGCAGCGCCGCCGCGTCCCTCCTCCCGCGGCCGCAACCACCGCCCCAGAGCGCGCCGGCCCGGGAGGGAGCGGGCAGGGAGGCGGGGGGCGGGGAGGGGCGGGGAGGCGGGGGGCGGGGCGGGGCGGGGAGGCGGCCGCGCCCCGCCCCGCCCCGAGAGCGCCCCGCCCCGCGCCCCCCGCCTCCCCGCGCCCCCCCCCGCCCGGCCCCCCGCCCCGCGCCGCGCCGCGCCGCGCCCAGGCCCGCCCGCGCCTCCCCGCCCGCCCCCGGGCGCCGCCCCGCGCCCCGCGCCCCGCGCCCCGCGCCCCGCGCCCCGCCCCGAGCGCCCCGCAGGCCACGGCCGGGGGTCCCCGGAGCGCCCCCGCCGCCCCCTCCCCCGACTACCGGCCCGCGGAGCAGCTCCCGGCCGACCTCGGCGAGCCCACCTTCCCCCATCACCACGCTGACACTTTAACCTCGGGAAACGGGGCCCACGCGCCCCAGCTCCCCGCAGCGAGAACTCGGGAAAGTTGTGACTTGGCTGCCAGGCCGGAGCTGGCCAGCCTACCTTCAGGCTCCAAGGGCGAGGCTCCCTTAGCGGCCATGGGTGGGCTGGTAAGCCTCCCCCTACACTGCAGGGGTGCAGTCCTCCTCTGTTAATTGTTCGATGCCACCACCAAATGTGCTCTGCGGAAGGCGCACAGAAACTGCCAAAAGGGGACAAAGGGAGGAAGCAGCCTCCTTTGTTCCCCAGTTGAAACCACGGAGGGCGCCTCCAGATGCCCCCTTTTCTTGATCACTTTCAAGCTGCTGTATGAAGCCTAGAACCTCGCAGAAGGCTCCACAGCAAGTCCTACAGGCAGAGCCCAGGGCCCCGGTGGGCCACTGAGGCAGGCCTGCCATCCCTCACGCTGGCCTGCCCAGCTGTATTACGGGGACAATCACAGCAGTTCTTCCCCTGGCCCCCGGGCCCCGGCCTCTAACACCTTGGAGACAGCCATCTGCCCTGATCAGGAAAAATCCTAACTCCTCTCAGAAGCGAAGACACTCCACCTCCAGCTGCCATAAGGAAAA
This sequence comes from Nyctereutes procyonoides, assembly GCF_905146905.1. Classification (NCBI taxonomy): domain Eukaryota; kingdom Metazoa; phylum Chordata; class Mammalia; order Carnivora; family Canidae; genus Nyctereutes; species Nyctereutes procyonoides. Next base: position 25,139,723 of record NW_026575142.1, on the reverse strand, counting down.
CAAAGTGTCCCCTAGGGTCTTCTAGGGAAGCTGTGGCTATTTGACCTCAGGGTTGTGAGTTTGAGCCCCATGTTGGGTGTAGAGATTAATAATAATAATAATAATAATAATAATAATAATAAACTTAAATTAAAAAGCTGTATCTATTCAAAGGTTTTTCCAGCAGCAAAGAACGGAGAATGTTCATCTCCGATAACCTGCTGGTGACTAAGTGAGGCACCTCCGTATTCCAAAATGCTCCCAACATTCTCCAGCAAAAGCAATGAAAACTAGCAAGTTTCACCTATTTAAAAACAGCAAAATATACACAAAATATATGTGATTCCTAATTCTTTCCATTGAAAACAAAAAGCAGCAGCAGCGAAGGAACTTATTCTAGGCACAGTACTAGGGACACCGTGGACAAGTACGAACTTGCTGGAATAAAATTTGCAGAAATGTATCTGTCTTTTAAAGTGATTTAAATAAACAGTCCAACTAACATTCAGGCGCATGCTCATATTATATATATGCTACAACTATTTCCTACCAGTCCATGGATTTACAATAGTTTCGGCTGCCACTTTGCTATCTGCTGTCACTAGGGCGCTTTACTACAAGTTATCAACCACAAGTATAAAATACAAGGTGTTAAGTAGAACTGCTCAAGCTATAGGTACCTTTTCCTGAGAAATTAATGCCCTAGCAGTTCAGACCTATCATCTGTGGAAAAAATTCCAGGTACAACCTCAGTCGTCAAGACTGGTCCCTTAGGAAACTACAATCTAAACCACAAGGAACAGCACAGATTAATTGTTCTACAGCTCTCCTCTAAGTTCATAATACTTTTGATGTTGTGCTATTCTAGAATACTAAGACTTGATTTGATACCCTGCAACAGCTGTACAGGAATAAGGGAAAATCTCAAGTGATAATAAAATTTAAATTAGAATACTAAAATATACTAAAAATACTTTATACTGAGTATACTCAGAATACATTCATATTCTTATTAAATATAAATAATATTAAAAAGACTTTTTAAGAATAAAAAGGATATCTAAAGATCAAAAAAATATGTAGCGTCCTATAATGATGAATGACATACAAAGAGAAAACACAAGGCATATATTTTTAAAGACAATGTCTACCATCCAGGATTCAAAAGTTTCAGGCTTAGGTAGGTATACTATGCTCTTACACAAAGCAGTATAAAGAAAGGCAAAGACAGCCTCAAAGACTATAAAATGCAATGAAGTCACTAAAGTCCAACCGATTCCAACCTTAGAGAAATAACAGAAATGTGAAATCATGTGTGCATATATAATCAGTTATAGATATTCATGAGTGCTTGGTTGTAAACGATTACAGGGATAGATCCTAGTGAGATTCGTCTGGGAAAGTTTATTGACCTTTGAAACAAATTTGTTTTAAGATAGACAAAGCAAGGAAACATTCCAGAGAAACTGCAAGTTATCATGGGAAGAATTAGGGCTTTGGAATCTGTCCTGTAAAATACTCCTTCTCCTGAAAGGGAAACTGAGACTTTGCTGTCCAGGTAGTCCTACAACACCCTGCACCTCCAGCTCAGTTGGTGGGTAAAGTTATGGGAATCTGACCCAAAAGCAGCCAATCCGGAGACTGGCCAAGTGACCTATGACATGGTTTGGGTTAGAAAAAAAAATAATAATAATAAGCAGAGCCAATCAGAGTCTCACCCTTGGGAATCTGATTCAGAAAACTCCAAGAGCTGAACTCGTTAGGAAAGGGGCAGAAACTGCAACAATGCCAGGGGGTAGAGTTGAGGCCACAAAAAGCCAAACCATATGCAAGCCAAGGTTATGAAGAAGCAGAAACTATGAGTAAACAGGAAGCTGACTGGCAGCAAGCAGAGAGTAAAGCAGATGCCAGGAGCGGGTGAGCACTTGGCCGTGAGATGATGAAGGGAGCAGCAGTCCCTGGAGCGGCTTTGGCTTCCAACGGCCCCTCCATGTGTATACTTTACCCCACCTCCCTTCTTCAGATGGCTTAAGTGAATCTGGATTTCACAATCCAAGGAACAAAATTTAAATAGCCGAACCGATCTGGCTCCACATTTCAGCTTCTCACTTACTAGCCACATGGCTTGGGGCAAGTTAGTTAACCTCTCCGAGTCCTGGACTCCTCGCAGATTGTCTGAAGTATATATACAGCACACCAACAGAAGTGCCAAACTCAGTAAGTGGCAGCTGTTGTTATTGTTTCTCCAGGTTTTATAGCGATGGTTTGTAGATTTAAGTGGGTGTACAGTATAAATAGCGGATGCCCAGTACGTCTGGCTGACCCTCAATTCCATCTATACCCAGGAGCAAGGGTGTAGATGGAATTGACAACATCTGAAAAGAGCTTTCTAAGACTGGCAGGCCACAGATTTAACCTTTAGAGATGGGGGAAAAAAAAAGTGTGGCAAAAGGTCTGTTTCAATAGTCTCATTGCCCTGAAGTTTTTCTCCCACGTTTGTTTTTGTCCGATTTCCTTTAAAGAAGTTACGTGTTGGACCACAACCATTTCTGTATGAACGGGAAGACCTTGGGCAGCAGCGGAGACCGCACTGTAAAGCAGGAGGAGTCTGCAAAGGAGGACGGTAATAAGGACGGAGTCATCAGTACAGGCAGGAGCCTGCGATCTCTCTAAAAGACACGAGATGTGCAAACTCCAGGATTTGCAGAACTGGAATTTGAGAATCTCAACTCAGGAGACATTTGCCCCAAGAAACAATCTGAAAATCATTTTATAAGTCATTAACAACAGCCCTATGAAGTGGGGAGAGCGATTAGGCTCCATCTACAGATAATAGGGAAAAATCTAGGACTGACTGACCTATCCATAGCTAGGAAGTAGCAAGCAAGTGTGAAAATCGAGACCCGATTAGGGTTTAAAGATTTCATCCTGTGCTCCTTTAATTCTATAATGCTGTCTCCCCCAACAAAGCCTTATAAATAACGCTCCAACTCCTAGGTGAGTACTTGTAACCCTACAGCACCCGAGCTGCTCTACACTAATAATGCAAGGCATTAAGTGGTAAGTACCGGCCAAGTGGTCTAGACAAGTAGGTGGTACGGGAGTCTGCCAGAGGGAAAGATCAATACAGGATAGATAACACGGGCGTAGGAAGCTCAGATGTATACATGTTTTGTCTGAGAAACATTTATAAAGAAGCACTATGCAGATGACAGGACAAACAGAACTTGAGATAGAGGGCTTGTATGAGAGAGCATGTGGATTTGGGGTGACAGCTGCTGCAATCATGGCCAATCGATGAACTCCCTGGAGGGAGCAGATGACATAGAGTCAAAAGGCTAGGGAACCCCCTCATTCCAACACACACATTACTGAGCCCTGCAGAAGAGAGAGAGGAGCCTCTGAATGAAATTACTACAAAGAAAGTATGGTGAGGAAGCTAAGCTTTGAAAGAAGAAAAAAAATAAGGACAGAGAAGACGTCCGACGAGATAAGAAAGACTAGAACACCTCTATCAACAAAAGAACAGATCCATCGCAGGTTCTATTCCTCTATCATCGCCACAGCATTTCAGGCACCTGTTTTTATTTGGATCACATTAAAAACAGAAAGGACTCGAGGAAAAATTCACTGAACATTATTTCAAATTCCACTCTTTAATAAATAAAATATAATCACATAGTGCTGGTTAGCCTAAGCAGTTCACACTAAAAAACTGTTTACATTTGAGAGCCTCTATGTTTAAAAGCTCACAAAGCCTCTGGCTCCTAGCAAGAGAAAAAAAAAGAAAAAAGAAAAAATATGAGGTCAGCAGATTCTTTAAATTTCTGTTCTTTCCTGGTACAAATAGGCTTGATAAAGAACCCAATTTCTAAAGTAGCAGCAATATTTTTTATTATTTACTGTTTTGCTTTTTAAAAAATCTACGATTCTTATTCTTATACTTAAAGCCTCCCTAGACACACATAAAATCATATGTATGTAGAAATGAGACCATTATAATAAAACTATAGCTAGAATCCTAGTGCATACAGAACAACATAAACATCGCTGCATTCTGAAGAGTCTGACCACAAGCAATAATCTGATGATTCTTAAATCTATCCTAGGGAACCAAACAGAACAGGGTTGCCCTACTACTGCTTCTCTGCATGGACTAATAAATAATAGCTATCATTTACTGAGTGACTACTATATTCCAGGCACTCTCTCAGCATGTTCCCTGCCCTGTCTCCCCTGCCCCTCCTCTCTCTCTCTCTCTCTCTCACACACACACACACACAATCACAAGATTTATCCCACTTTACTGAACAGAAAACTGAAGTCCTGAAGCTTGGGGGTTTAACTAACTTTCCTGAGGCCATAGATCCAATACATAATACAACTGGGGTTTGAACTCCATTCTCTCTGAGTCCAAAGTCCCCTGCCTCCAATAACACTAATGATGGTTATTATAAGTCTTTTTAAAAATATTTATTTATTCATGAAAGACACAGGTAGAGAGAGAGGCAGAGACACACAGGCAGAGGGAGAAGCAGGCTCCACGCAGGGAGCCCGACATGGGACTCGATCCCGGGACTCCAGGATCACGCCCTGGGCTGAAGGCAGCGTTAAACCACTGAGCCACCCGGGCTGTCCTGGTTATTATAAGTCTTAGCTATGGGTTAAATCCAAACTCCACGAGGGAAAACTTAAGGGCCCAACACTAAGTATGCATCTTGGCTTCCCCTGTGACCATCTATGTGACCTTGGCAAATCATTTAAAAATGGCTATGGCATAATGTTGAATTTTCATTCAGCCAAATATGAAGGCAAGCTTTCCAATAATAGAATATACAGTTAATAGTATAGATATATAGTCTATATACTATATAATATATATATATATATATATACACTAGCTCCTAAATCTCTTAGCTGATGATTACTAAGATGGAACCCATCTCTTTAATCAGTATTATATTCTGGGATAGTTGGTATGATGGAGTTGGGAGGGATGCAGAAAGAAGTACCTTCTAGAAGCTGGGATGGTGATTAGGTGGGAGGTACTTCCAGAAACCTGCACTAAAACTGAAAACGTATTTTCCCTTGAAAGTAGTAGACCAGGGGCAGCCCGGGTGGCTCAGAGGTTTAGCGCCGCCTTCGGCCCAGGACCTGATCCCGGAGACCCGGGATGGAGTCCCACATCAGGCTCCCTGCATGGAGCCTGCTTCTCCCTCTGCCTGTATCTCTCTCTCTCTCTCTCTCTCCCTGTGTCTCTCATGAATGAATAAATAAATAAAAATCTTTAAAAAAAAAAGAAAGTAGTAGACCATATTAGTGATTAGTTTCCTTGTGGGATTCATAGATGCTTTGAAGTCAACCAAAATCCTAATCACCACTTAGGACATTCCTCTGTATGGTGAAACATCCTCCAAATCTGAAGCAAATCATTTACACTAAAAAACTTTTGGATATAATCTGTTCATAAATTAGTTATTGCCCTGCTCTTATAGAAGAGTTAATAAAATTCAAAGCTTACTCATATTTCTGGAATCATGGTTCTCTGTAAGTTAAATTTCTTTTCCAAAGTTTTTCTATTAAAAATAGCTATACAAGTACTTTTTTTTAAATTTTTTATTTATTTATGATAGTCACACAGAGAGAGAGAGAGAGAGAGAGAGAGAGGCAGAGACACAGGCAGAGGGAGAAGCAGGCTCCATGCACCGGGAGCCCAACGTGGGACTCGATCCCGGGTCTCCAGGATCGCACCCTGGGCCAAAGGCAGGCGCCAAACCACTGCGCCACCCAGGGATCCCCGCTATACAAGTTCTTATTCTTTTTAAAAAAAAAAAAAAAATCTGGGACAGGGAAAGGGTTATATGAATTTAAAATTCAAGATTTTTGTTGTTATTTTATACTACATTGAATTTACAACAAGCCCTATAAAATAAAAGAGAGTCAACTATTTGGAAAACAAGGACAAAGTACTCTGTTTCTCATTTATTGTGTATTAGTATTTTCCTAAATTACCTGGATGGATGCCTCAATCCTCTATCTTCTTTGACTGTGGAAATCTAGTATTGGAGCTGCTATTCTCCATTCCTATAGCAAGCCTAAAGGAAAATAAGGGCTTATTTTCAGAATACTTTGAGATAACTCAATTAATTGTCCATGAATTAGAGCAAAATGTACAAATTATGGGAGATATGAGATGATCTTCAAAATTAGTTTCCTTAAAGAGATGGTAGTAACAATCATCTACTGTATTTGAGCAAGAAAAAGGGCTGAGGTGAGCAAGGGAGGGGCTGCTGTGCCATGGAAAGAGCAATCACATCTGCCTCTTGCTACTGGGGAAGAAAAGGAAAGGATATCAACAGAATTTGTAGAAAACTAGAGCCAAAAAAAAAAAAATCTCAAAATCGTAGAAAGCAAAATTTGAACCTGAAATGACCATCTCCTTTCCATGAGTAAAAATCAACACTGGAATGAAATCTTTGAGAGTACAGAGCAAACAACCGTACGTGGGACAGACAAAACCCGCCTCTAAGCTCAGGCTGACAAAAGGTTATCCTAAGACTTGTCCTAAATGTCTGGGGTACCTAACCGATGTTCATCTAAAACCGGGGATCCATAGCATAAATGAGGTTTTAAAGTATATAAAACACAGGAGAAACACAGAATGAAACCGTTTCCTTTCTCTTCCTTTGCTACGATCACCATTAAACTAAGTCTATTTCACCTGAACAGGAGGGCGATAGGACAATTAATGATGCCCTGTAAGTAATAGAGATGCTGAAAAGCTTTTCGTTCTCCACTGAATTACAAATGTAAAGGTTCAAATGAGAAAATAAAGAATTAGAAATGAATTTATATTCAGTTGAGTATGTATGATGGCAAATTTTCCAACATCAGAATATTTAGTTAAAAGTTCTGGAATGGGCTACATACAGAGCTTATAAAAATTCCCCACCCTAAGTGTCCTTAAGAATGACTAGTTCTGGGTTATCTAATACACTTAACACATGGGGCAAACAGATGACAAACCTGTCGCAAATTGATACTCCCCAAGCGAAGAGAAGGCAAGTGAGGAAATTCTGATGTTGTCAGGACAATATGACTGATCATGACATCAGCAATTCCTAATTCCAAACTATAAAGAACACTCCCAGAATGCTGACAGCATATTACATGGATCCTCCCAGAACCACCCTCCTTTCAGCTCCCTACCTAATACTTGATCTAATGGCAAATATGGTAATGTTTCAACTAAGGGATTATTAAGTGTTAAAAATCCTGTCAGATTCTTATGGTACCTAACCATATTAAAGTCTCAGGGAAGGGAGGCAGGCATTCTCCACTTTCTGAACAGGTGAGACAGCCCCGGATAGGTTAAACAACACGCCCAGGGTCATGAAGCCCAGAAATATAGAATGTCAAGGCTGGACAGAATTATTAAGGGTCAGGCCCTGTGCCTGGAATATAATAATCATTCAATAAATATTGCAGCAATAGAATGAATGCTACTGTCTCTCCTTGGACTCCCTGACCAATAATAAATTCATTCATCTATTCATATTTAGCTGCATCTATTACAACGCTCTGTTAAATGGCTTCCAAATCTAAACCTACATATCACAGTCCTACCTTAGAACTAGTTATGTCTTCTATACATTGTATAGTGTTTTTTCTCCATATTCCACACTTCCTTACCCATAAAAGTGAGGGCAGAGTCATCTTATTTTGAGCTTACAAGATTGCTTAAAAAGTCTGTAATTCTCTGATGAATTTCTTAATCCACTGTCCTGTATATCGTAGATTTTGTTAGAGTCATAAATGGATGAGGCACACCCGCCTTCTTATACACACACACACACACACACACACACACGGCAGAAATGATGATTTTCACCCATTTTTCAAAACCATGATTATCCGAAGTTAGAAAGAGCAGAATCTAAGAAGTAGAGTGATCAAGTCTTAAAGGATAAGCTTTATAGATTATATTAAATACAATGAATTTTCATCCTAATTTTTAGATCACCTGGGATCATACAAGCGGTTGTAATAAACAATGCATTTTGCATTTGTGTGTGACTTATTAAGGAAAGAGGAGTCCACACCAAATGATTTCTCTTGACCTAAACTGTTACTGTCAGAATAAATCCTCTTGCTTTACTTTTTGGGGAAAAGAGAAATGTCCTACTCATCTCTCTGAGATCAGTGTCCTATAAATATTTGGACATAAACTGCATATCATGTAATCTAAGATGCCACTGATTATAAGATGCTTGACAATTACTGAGATGTTAACATTTGGAAAAAAATGGACAACAGTAATTATAAGACATCATAAATTATATGGATCCTGATTCCAGAGATGTTGAAATGTGAAAAAGGGAGCCTTAGACTCTGTATGGATGGCATACAGGTCCACGTACACAATGCATACACAAATGCACGCACATGTTCTTTTTATTCATAGCCTACGTTGGAGAAATATATTTTTTTCAAATGCTCATTTTTAACCTTCCTAAGAACACAGAGCTACTAAGAGGTTACAAGTAAATGAGTTGCAGACTCCGTTTTTCCAAGGAGATCTAACTGTGTCTCACAACTAGTGGGCACAGTCTCCACAAGTCAGAATGAGAAACTTCACCCTAATCTCACAAAGGCATCCATCACAAAGGAACAAGCCGAATGATCTACTTCCCTCCTCAGCCATCTCCCCACAATCTTATCAAATTACACCCGTAGTGTGCTATACAGTGCATTTATGTAATTAAGAAAGGGTAAAGGGAGATGAGCCTAAATCTATAGATATTTATCAGACTTCTCCACTCCACATTTCTTGCTATTAGCGCTTTAAAGTTGTCAGTTGCAAAGAAAACTTGAGAACATTCATCCTGTACTGTCACTTCATCAAGTTTCAGTCACAGAGACGCATGTGCACAGACACACACACATTCCAACGACCAGGCATCAGCACCGCTCTGGCACACAGCATCGATTCAAGCCCACGAGTCCTACACACAGATTTCCATCTTTTTTTCAGCACCTAGAGCAACAGTTCTCAGTCTTCCTCTGGCTTCATACTGGAAAAGCAATTTTTACATGAATCAGCTAAGTCGGATATAAAAAGACATACCTTTAAAATGGCTATCACAATCCTTAACATTGATATGAAATTACAAAGTGAAGCAAAAACAGTAACTTAGCAGGTAAGATGACCCCATTATAGAGAAAAAGTATAAATGATTTACTTAGAGCAGTGGCCATTAGTAGATGCTACTATCTGATACTTCTTTTTTGCTCAGGAAGTGACTAGCCCCTTGTATTTCCTCCTCCTTCCTTATGCAGCTTTCCTTTTAGTCATTTCCCCGTCAGTATGAAGACAAAGCCAGTATGAGAAAGTGAAACAAACTGGTCAATCCATTAACTGACAATAGGCTGAACCAATCTAGAGTCTCCATAAGCTTGGAGATTATCTATGAATTTCATTTATCTGTAATGTCTCCCTTGTGGCGAGAGAAAACTGTAACTGATTTCACAATGAGAATTATGTGATAGGAATTATTAACACATCACACTTATAATATATCCCAAGCCCTAAATGAGGGCCTGGAACATACTAGGCATTCAGATATTGCTTGAATGAATGTATGAATGAGTGAATGAATGAATGTCTTCAAAATGCAGGCAAGTCCCACTTCAACAGATATTTTTATTCCATAAAAGTCAAACAAGCTTGTAATTTTGAGACGTGCTAATTCAATGACAAATTATAAATTCCAATTTATTAGTTCAACTTCTTCAGTATTAGAGAGTATCATTCCAGGATCTGTAATTCATGATCTCTTGAGGGATTTGAAAATACATCCTATTTTAGGGGCTCTTTTAAGAAGGCTTAGAATTAACTTAAGCTATTTATTACCATGAACATCATTAAGTACATCAAATCACTTTGGAAACAGTTTTTCCCCTCTTTCCATATCTCTGCCCTCTTTATTTAAAAATATCAGGGATGCTTGGGTGGCTTAGTGTTTGAGCTCCTGCCTTCCGCTCAGGGCGTGATTCCGGAATTCCGAGATCGAGTCCCACATCGGGCTCCCTGCATGGATAAATAAAATATTTTTGAAAAATCCTAAGTTTTTGATGATTACCAAATTTTTAAAAAGTAGGTGTACAAGTTCTTGTAACGGAAAATCACGTAGTTTGTTTCATTCTATCACACAATATTTTTTAAAGTTCTATCAGTAAACAAGAAAGGACAAACTGCTGATAATCGCTGAAGCTCATCTTTCTACTTTTGAAAATTCTCACAACCAAACGACACCAGTTTATTAAAAGCTTTGTGAGGCTGATTTTCAGAGGATCCAAAACCAAAGCAAAAGGATACTTGGTGTTCCAACACCTTGAAAGGACTACATAGCTAGTTACAAGTTTCCTTTTAAAGAACTACTTTATCTGCCCATTTTACCCTTTCTTCTATGAATCTCTTAAAACACACACACACACACACACACACACACACATTGAAAAAGCTGAGATATATAAAAAAAAAGAAAAAGCTGAGATACGAAACTATAGTCTGGATAGTACAAAGGTAATAGTGATTGTGTCAGAAAATGCTACAAATCCAAGTGATTAAACAGGAGTCAACCAATTCTTACACTTGACGGTGAAAATACATGATTTTTCTAATCTAGAAGCATTTCTCTGGTTCTTACTGACTCTCCTTTTTCTGTATATTTATCTATTAGTTTCCTCAAGCTAGATCTGCTGGAATGTCTCTTCCATTTCTCCCTCTGACAGGTCCTTATTAAATCCAAACTGTTATGTATATTGCTTCCAAATATCTTCTTTATGACCTCTTTGGTCCTATCATCCTACTTCCTAAAATCTCCACATCAAATGCAAATTTCTGAACATCACTTGTAAAGTGCTCTGTTTCTACCTCCTTTTCCCCTTTTACCTCTCTTCCAATGACTGTTTGTGTTTTGGCTGCCCACGGACTCACTCTGTTCTGGCTCTGAGTTTTGCCAGGAAACAGCCTCTGTTTTTCCATCAGCCAAACCACATTCATCCCTCCCTGTTTACTCTGTTGAAATCACAGCTCATGGTCCACCCCCTCTGAGTTTTTCCTACTCTCATCTATTTTCCAAGAGCTCTCACTATATTTTCTAAGGACTGTATTAATGCCTAAATTAGGTCAACTTAGTGTCTTTACATCATTAACTCCTCTGCTGATGAAACTATGGCCAAGATTTGCCAAGTACTCTCCACTATTTACTACACTGAAAGGCGTCCTCAGAGAGCTCAGCAAGTCCTTATGGACCTGGCTTCTCCATAAGGCAGCGATTCTCAGCCTCTTTTTAGGTCCAGCACACCTGAAGAATGCTATATACTCCCATCAGTCACTGTGTCTTACTCTACACGATTCAGAGATGATGAGGACACATACTCCCATCCTTATCTGTACAGCCTTGTTATAAAGAATGAAACAGAGAGTGGTTACAGGAGCCCTGAAAAGATAAGCATTGAACTTCAGCACTCTGCTCCTGTGCTCACGGGCGTGCATTCTCTCACTCTCTCTTCCCTCCCCACCCTCCCTCTCTGCCTCTTGTCTCCTCCAGCTTGGTCTCTATCCCTCCCTGCGTGTTTCTCTCTCTCTCTCTCTCTCTCTCTCTATATATATATATATATATATATATATATATATATATATATATATGCACACACACATATATGTATATATATAAAAGATATATAGATATTGATACAACAGATACAGCTAAAACGTATACATATATATAAAGCTCTGCTATAAAAAAAAGGAATGAGGGGGCAGCCCGGGTGGCTCAGAGGTTTAGCGCAACCTTTGGCCCAGGGCCTGATCCTCGAGACCCAGGATTGAGTCCCACATTGGGTTCCCTGCAGGGAGCCTGCTTTCCCTCTGCCTGTGTCTCTGCCTCTCTCTCTGTATCTCTCATGAATAAATAAATAAAATCTTTAAAAAGAAAAAAGGAAAGAGGGACATCTGGGTGGCTCAGTGGTTGAGCATCTGTCTTTGGCTCGGGTCATGATCCCAGGGTCCTGAGATAGAGTCCTGCATTAGGCTCCCTATGGTGAGCCTGCTTCTCCCTCTGTTTATGCCTCTGCCTCTGTGTGTCATGAATACATAAATAAAATCTTAAAAAAAAAAGGGAAGAAAGAAACTTTGATATAATGTATATAAAAATTAGTGCCTCTTGACCTAAGAAGGCTTAGGAATTATTGTTTTCTCAAGAGAGCATATATTTACTAAAACCCAAGATGGTACCAAGATGTATTTTAGAATGATTACAACAGCTGAGAAGGACTTTCCCCCTGATGACACACCGCCTTGGAACTCCAGTAGTTGGTTCTTCTGTCTTCCCCACACCAAGAGCCATCTGCCCCTTCCTTCAAAACAGCACGGCCCTCCAAATGCCCTCCATCTCCATCTACCACCTATAACCTGCCACTGCCACTTATAGCATGGAGTTGTGGACAAGCATGAGCTTTCAACAGAAATTGCCATGTTCAGAAGATAATTCTACCATTTGCTAGCTTAGCAATTTTCCCCTGAATCTGTTTAACTCTAAAAAGGGAAAAGATACAATATCTCCCTTCTGGGGAGGAGCAAATACGATGCATCGGTTTGTTAAATTACAGACTTTAGTTATCATTTACTCACCTTCAGATAATTTAGCACAGAGCTAAGAGCTTTTCCTGGGTGATATCACATCATCTAAAACCCCAACCTTACAGATCCTGGAACACCACTTCAACAAAACCTGCCTATCCACTTTACTTCAAGGACTAACATCATTACATGACATCAAGTTCTGAAATTACCATTCTTCCATCTATCTGCAGCTTAATAAAAAATAATATTAGATAACATTTTTTGAGTGTCTAATACGCCAGACATTGTTACAAGTATTTTACAGACATCGTTTCATTACTCTTCATACCACCGTTATTCTTCCCATCCCAGATGTAGAAATACCAGCTTCCTGTTTATTCTCTTTATGCTCCCATTCCTCTGTTCTATCAGGTCACAGCCGTCACCAACAACATCTCCTCCCCACACTTCACTTACTTCCTACCAATCTAGATCCCCAAATCAGACACCCTAAGTTTGTTATTTCTAGTATCCAGTATCCACAGCCCTTTCATCCTTTCAGGTGTTATACATATATAATGAACACTTCACCATCAGATTTTTCTATTTCTTCTCCTGAGTTGCTGACAATACAAGTCATAACTATGCTTGTTTGCTTCAATAAAAATTCACTTAAGCTTAGAATTCATCTTACTCATTTCCAAGTGGCTCCTGACCCCCTCTCATAGAGAATTAATCCCAAACCTTCTATTTTTCCCCCCTCAAATTCCCAATCTCACTCTTCACTGTCAAATGATAAGACAGAGATCATTTAACATTTGCATGAATTTCCCTCAGTTCTTTCTCAAATGGGTGTGTGTGTGTCCTTGATTTCAAATTAAATCAAGCTCTATTATCTGCTCTCTCCATCACCCTCACCTATCTCCCCAACTCCATTTCTGTACTGGTTTGCTCTTTCATTCTTTATTTTTTTTGGGGGGGGGGTCTATTTAATGACCTTTTTTTTTTTTACCATAAAAGCCATACATTAATATATTTTCCTTTTAGAAAGAAGAACAGCACACCCAATAGCAATTTTTTTCCCCTGGAAACTAACACGCTTGCACTTTCTTTCTTAAAAAAAGGGGGGGGGGAATGCTTCCTTGCTTCTTAAGTTGTTTTACTCCTTCTCTCCTTCACTGCTGGAGTTCTTTCAGAAGACTGTTCAGTGGATGTTCGTTTGTCTTCACTTCCATTCTAGTTACAGGCTACCGTGTTGTGCTTTGGGCACCCACCACTTACGCACAAGCACCTCTGAGAATTCTCTCATCCAGCATGATTTATTTCTGTCACTCATCTTCATGGAATTCCAAGATGTCTACTCTTTTGGTCATCTGCCTTTGCCCTCTGCCTTTCTTCCCTGCTCTAGATTTTTTTTTCCCATATAAAAGTTTACCCACAACTGGCACTCCAGTAATGAACCCTGGACAAAGGAGTCCACATCCAGAGATCCAATCTCAGCTTTTCTCTAGGGATCCCTCCAGACCCATGGTTCAGACTTCCTTGGGCCTACTTCCCCTGGTCAGCATTCACTCCTGTCCTCTGATGTTGCCACTGAAATCAATATGCTCCTGACAATGGCCAATCATATTGTATTTTGGTTCTGTGTGTTTCACTGGGATATAAGCTTGTGAAGAGCTAGGGGTTGATCTGCACGCCCTGCACACAGCTGCAAGTCTATAAACAAAAGTTATTTTAAATTTATTGACTTATGAATCCAAGAAAAAAGTACCATTTTCATAAAATTAAAGAGAATATTTTCCTCATGCTCATGTAGCACTTCTATTATCTATGTTGTTTTTGTTTTCACACAGAAAATCTTCAGAATCTGGGAAGCACTTTTTCCCTAATGAGGGAAAATACTTTCAAATGCATTTGAGAATGCTGATCATTTCCAAAGTGCAGAGGGAATGGGAGCCCCATTAACTGGCAACTTTGGACATTCATGCTTTAGGAGGGACAGCTGAGCAACTGAATTTTAAAATGCTTTTCAGAGCCTTCAACCCAATTTTTAGTTGAAAACTTTTCAGTGAAAAGAAAAATTACACAGTTGGGTCTAATTATATCTACCATCTACTTATAAACTATTATACAAATGGCAGAAACTAGCAAAGATTTTATTTTACAAAATGAACTTCAGAACCTTTCTTTCAGTTTAAAAAGGAAAAAAAAAAAGTCAAGCAAAGAAGTGAAAAATTGAGAACTTCTTCCTGGTGTTTAACTTTATACCCTGAGCAACCAAAAGCTAAAAGATGAGCTGCTATAGAAAGTATGGGAGTTTAAAAGGAGTCATAAAAGGGAGGGTTGCGTTAAGGTAATCAGGAACGGAGTATCTGGGGCGCCTAGGTGGCTAAGTTTCTGCCTTCAGCTCAGGTCATGATCCCCAGGGTCCTGGGATTGAGCCCCAGCTCCCTACTCAGTGAGGAATCTGCTTCTCTCTCTCCCTCTGCCTGCCGCTCCCCCTGCTTGTGTTCTCTCTCTCTCTCTGTTAAATAAATAAATAAAATCTTTAAAAACAACAACAAAAAAGGAATGGAGAATCTATTCACACACAAATAATTAAGATCTGAAGCCCCCAATTATCTCCATTCCTAACAGTATGGATGCACAGCTGCCTGAATGGGGCAGCACAAAGCAGGAGAATTTAAAGTATCTTTTTAAAGTGATAGTCTGGACTCTAAAGTTTAAACATAAACAATTCTTTGGTGCCTCAGTAAACAAGTAATTTTTTACTATTACTACAGTGAATTCTTTTTAAGCTAAAGGTCTCTGAAAAATTTCAAAATATGGAGCACCTAGGTAGCTCAGTGGTTGAGCATCTGCCTTGGGCTCAGGGTGTGATCCTAGGGTCCTAGGATCGAGTCCTGCACTGGGCTCCCCACAGGGAGCCTGCTTTTCCCTCTGCTTATGTCTCTGCCTCTCTCCCTGTGTCTCTCATGAATAATAAAATCTTTAAGAAAAAAAAATCTCAAAATATCTTTTCTCTCCCAGCTGCTTTTTAGTTATTTTGTATATTATTAGTTTCTGAAAGTTTGATGAAAAGAGAAGACAACTGACTCTTTAAACCCCTTAAGGATGTTCTTCCTCCATTCATTCAACCCATACTTACCAGGGAGCCTACCCTAGTCAAATTGCTGGGTGCCGGGCCTAGCTAGGGAGGCCCTGACATAGCCAGGGGCCGTGACTAAGCTAAGTTGGCAGGACGCAGAAACAATGAGACAGAGGAATCATCACTTGTAATACTGACTCACAGGGCAGGGGTTTTCAACAACACTGAGACTCAAAGGAGTGGAGGAATGAGATGCCTGAGAGAAGCAAAGTAGCCAGATACAGAAACCAGCTAAACAAAGAGAAACAGGGTGACAGAAATGGTGGAATTTCAAGAGGAAAAAGTCCACCCTCTTGTTCCTGAATTTGTGCCTTGAACTGAGAGTGGTCATCCAGTTGGTTTCCACCAGGCCCCAGCCACTGTGGTTCCTGCCAATCCTAAAACCCAGGAAGGCAGCTTTCCTGGACTCCCTTGAGGTCTGGTTTCATAGCTGAGATTCTGATGCTCTTATATATTCTCAGAACCATCACACCCTTATTACTTAACACAAACAGTAGTGGGTCTCTATTACTTGCAATCAAAAGCATCTTACTAAACAAATACTAACAAAAAAAAACCAAATACTAACATAGTTGTATAAGAAATTGCTTCTTGGAACTTAGCACTTAGAAATATCAAGTTATTTCAAGAGGGAAATAATATGATGTCAGGCAGTACCACCTGCTTATTAAGACAAATTAGTAAGTTATTACAGCACATGGGTGGTTCTGTAGTTGAGCATCTGCCTTTGGCTCAGGTCATGATCCCAGGGTCCTGGGATCGAGTCCCGCATCAGGCTCCCCTTAAGGAGCCTCCTTCTCCCTCTGCCTATGTCTCTGCCTCTCTCTCTCTGTGTCTCTCATGAGTAAAAAAAATATTAATAAATTAGTCAATTATTTCCATTTTCTTTCAAGTCACTTATTATTAACAAAATTGCCCTAATTTTACCTATATGTCCAGCAAGTACTGCGTTCATCTTTCTTATCATTCCAATTCAAGTGTTGCCTGGTGTCCAAAAAACAAAAAAAAGAACCCCACAAGTTTCTCGTATGTAATCTGAGCTGTCTCAAATTCTGTAAAAGGTGTGACAACATACAGCCTCCCTTCCCCAACTCCCTCCAAACCCCACATACAAATTATAGACTATCCTTCATCAAACTTAAAATGTCTCCAATGTTTATATATTTTAACGTCTCTAAAATAAACTAACATTTATTATGGAGGAGATAATGCTATTTGCTACAAATTCTTCTAAAAAGTGTATATATGATTTATTGTTTAAGTAAGCCTTAGAGATTCTATTTTGTTTTTTTAAGTGTATGTGTTTTAAATCAAAGGAGGCATCTTTTTGCTATTAGAAGTTAACAGATTTTTGATAAGATGGTCTTAAGGGTTGTGTTATATTTTGGGAATGAGCACTTCCTTTCCAGATTTGTGCTGCCGCCTCATTCCCTGGTGACTTCTAAATAACCTAGGGGTCACAGTGGCCTCTCTTTAATTAGTATCTCAGTAGAGGGAGGGGAACATGTCCAGAGGAAAAGAATGCACAAAAACATTATAAACAAAAGTCTTCAAGGCAATTTAGTGATTTCTTCAAGGAGTGAAAAAAGCCTAGCTCCTTTTTTGTTACCAAAATAAAGCGTGAAATGGTTTTGATTCCTACAAATTGAGAAGGCTGGAATTTTTATGTATGTTTGTTTGTTAATTCTAGCTTAATGTGTTAGACTTTATCTCTATTCTAATTTGAAATCTATACATAAATTGTTGAGACAGCAGAAGAGTGATCTATAATGCAAACAACTCAATCAAGTAAAAACTTTTCCATCTAAGATGTGATTCTATTAGGGTTTAGCAATATCCAAGTTATAGTTACACAATATTTCCTTTTTTAAAAATAAAGGAGTACAAAAATGAGAAATAAAGAATATTTAAGAGAATAAAAGTCAGTAATATCTTCCTAAAAGATAATATTAAATAAATATTAAATAGCTAAAGCTGTACCTTTCTTATTTAGCTATTAAAGATTTTATTTATTTATTTATGAGATACACACAAACAGAGAGGCAGAGACACAGGCAGAGGGAGAGGCAGGCTCCATGCAGGGAGCCCAATATGGGGACTTGATCCTTGGACTCCAGAATCACGCCCTGGGCCGAAGGCAGGCGCTCAACCACTGAGCCACCCAGGCATCCCTGTACCTCTCATATTTATATGTAGTTAACTAATCTTTATAAGCCAGAAACAAGGATTGTATTTAAATTAGGCTCTATGAAACAAATGAATGAATGAATAAATTAATTAAACTGAATCAACAATACTTTTTGCCTGAAACTCAAGAAAAACAAAATTTAAAAATTCTGAAAAGCCTAAATAAAATATGGTATATATGTATATGTACATATATTTACATCTATATCTATCTATATGAGTGTGTGTAGGTGGATAGAGATTTCATATAAATATCATTCCACAAAGGAATTATATTTTCAAAATACCAAAGGGTAAAATTTTTAAAAATTATTATGGTTATGTATATGCATAGGCAATGCTTTTAGATTATTACATTTTCAGTTAAAAACACTGACACTGATTAATGGTTTCTATTGAGTACCATTTACAAGAAATCACCTCAGCAGGGTGCCCGTGTCCAGTTTCATAATCACATAGTACACTCGTCCTACAAGATTATGTTCCAGGCAAGTTCGCATGTGAAGTTGAATTTCATTCTCTTCAGGAAGTGACTTTTACTCAAGATTGAATACAGCTGTTAGCACAGACCACTGTTCCAAAAACATTTCTATGAGAACTGGAAGAAAACACCATTTTAAGAATTGCAAATTCACTTTCATTATTCCAAATCTGTGCAACTAAATGGGAGGAGAATCTTTGGTCTCTGTTAGTTAAATTGGGTTTTCATAAATATTCAAAAGAAAACCTGCAGGGTGGTTGGCTATAAGACTTTCCATGTACTTTGTAGCCTATATATTTTAATAACCAGACCACCAGTTTGTTTATAACAAATTTAGTGCTTCATTTTTTTGTTCCAAAAATCAATGCTCTACCGGCACTTAATTTTTTCTTAAGTTTCACTCTCTAATACAAGTTGGTTTTCTCTCTTTATATTCACCAAAGTGAAGCCTGGCAAATAAAGTGGGGCCTCAGCAGAGGAAACGCTGCCAGCTAAAAACACCGGATGTAATCGAGACCACAAGAGACACATACTGGGTTATAAATGTTGAACTAAAAAGAGGTATTGGAAAGAAACAAAGTCTAACTTTTCATTGGATAGCTTAATTGTTTTTATAAAACCTTACTAGCTCATAGTTTACTCCCAAACTAAACAAAATCTCTGGGAATTATTATGATAATCCTGAGCTCCACTTTTTGGAGTTAAAAAAAAAAATCTGTGGATTCTTTTTTTTTTTTTTAAAGATTTTATTTTTAAGTAATCTCTACACCCAAACCCACAGCCCCGAGATCTACCAACTGAGCCAGCCAGGCGCCCCAATATCTCTAGATTCTTACCTACCATCCCTGGCCACTCTCCTATCTTTTTGGGAAGAAGAGACAGAGGAGAGTCTCCGCCTGCCAGACCCTGCCGGACAAGACAATGCAGTACACGTAGCTTGGATCAGCCTTAGCAAATAGTTGAGAAAACGGCATTTTGTAAGAGTATCTTTGCTGACAGCATTACAGAAAATGTCCTTTTAAAAAGAAATCGGAATAAATCTGCCTGTACACCGACAGATAACAGAGTAAGTTAATGAGCATTATTACCTCTCTTTGGTGGTGGGTGCGGATCGGAAAACTTCATGTACAAAGTCTATAGCAGCTATTTTTCTATTCCCACCCTCTGACATGCTTCCTTTCCGTAGAGTGATGGTGATAGCTATGATGAATTTTGTTTCCCAACTGGCTATGAAAATCTAAATGTGAACTTCTTTTAAAGAGGAAAACATAAGCTTTTGGCACCTCTGTTTTCCTTTTGTGATTTGGTTATCAGCGCTTTCCAAGCTTCACATTTCAATGGCTATCTACTGCTTTCTGTCTAAAGATTTTTGTGATTAAGCACGTGTATCTGTTCAAAAAATATTCTTCAGACAAAAATTAAAAATTCAATCTACTTTTTAATCAGGGATCAGGATATTTTAGGTGTCAAAATATAATAATTTTTACCTAAGACTTTGATTGATGAGAGCGGTTAACGGTTTTTATACTTTAAGAGTTAAGGGCAAGTCGCCTTTCAATTCTTTTTCATAAAATATGATCAAAGTTTCTTAGGAAAGCGAAGATTTCTCATAAGAGATGATGGAATCCTATCATAACTCACACAGGAGATAGCATACATCTGAGTAAGAACCAGTCATTTTTGAAACTGTGTTCCGTTATACAGGTCAGCCATCTTCTTATTTCAAGCAAGCTCTTTGGGGAAAAAAATGAAATCTTTTGCCACTAGAGGGAGTTCAAAATTCCCTTTGTATCAATAAATACCTAGAGCGAATTTAACTTTTGAAACAATAAAAGTATGATTGTAGTACATTTCTCTTTTATTAAACAATAAGACTAAATCAGCAATTAGATCTTTAGGAGATGTATGTTCCCCTTCAACTAGGATAACTGTGGATATATTTGATGGTTATTATGCACAGCACATTTATATTAGAAACAACTTTGAAATGTTCATCTCCAGAAGTAGTATAGGTCTAGAATTTCATTCTGATTGTTTATTCATTGAGTATGGAATCTTTTCATCTATCAAGCTTTCATCGATAATGACTGATATGTTCCAAAGATGGCTGCCACAACCCTTCCATTCTGTATATGCTTTCCCAATGTGAATTCACCCTCCTCAGTTAAGGGCTGGAACCTATTATTAACCCCCGTGAATGCAGGATGGCCCTGTGACCAAGCCAGAAGAACGCAAAAGTATTACTGAGTGACTTGCAGGTCTAGGCCTTAAAAGGCCTTGAGCCAATTGCCATGTAAAGAAATCTGGGCTGGTCGGCCATGCAGGCAGAGAGCCTACATGGAAAGAGAAGTCCTGTAGAATGAGGAGCCGGAGAAAGGAGAATGGAAGCACTCCAGTCAAAAGCCAGACAACTGTGGCCAACTTGGACATCCCGTCTGCAGACAAGCTCCCAAGTACATGCAGCTGCAGGAGTGGCCCAAAGTAATATGGAGCAGAAGAGGCACCCAGCTGATCCCAGCTGATCCCAGCTGACCCAGGGAATTATGCAAAATAACAAATCATTGTTTTAAATTTGAGATGGTTTGCTTCTCAGTAACACATAACTGAAACAGTAACACTAGTAAATACATATGTATGGTGCGCTATAGTTTTTTTAAATATTTTATTTATTTGAGAGAGAGAATGTGTGTGTGTGTGCAAGAAGGAGGGGAGGGGCAGAGGGAGAGGGAGAAGCAGACTTGCCACTGAGCAGGGAGCCTGATCCAGGGATCAACCGCAGGACCCTGAGATAATGACCCAAGCTGAAAGTAGCTGCTTAACTGACTGAACTACCCAGACATACTGGTGCTCTATGTTTTTATTTTTTTATTTTTATTTTTTTTAATTTTTATTTTTTAATTACTATTATTTTTTTTTTTTGCTCTGTTTTTAAAAGCCCTTTCACATCCATGGTCTTCCATGAGCCCTACCAGGGGCCCACTTTCCCAAAAGGAGACTGGGTCAGAGATTAAATACCCTGTCCAAGAGCTGAGCGTGCTTAAGAGCAAATAGTTTACATTTTAAACAGAATGATGTTTTCCTGAACACATGTAACAATGTGTCAACTGTACTTCAATAAAAATAAAATTTAAAAAAATTTTTGAACTAAATTTGAGAAGTCATGAGACACATGCAAGTGAAGGAGAGAGAAAAAAGATCTTTTTTTGTAAGAAAATACCACACCTCCAGTTTTCTATTTTGTAGCTAGCATAATAGTGAGAATCAAATAATCAAGCACTGACCTAAAACTATTCTTTCCAGCATTTCTTAGTAAGAACTCACTAAACAATGTATGGATTCCTACTAGTCCTGAGGATTCAAAAAGCAGAAATAACCTTTTTTGGACCTGGGTCTCTTTATGCACACTTCTACTTTGGTTCCATGTTCAAGAAATGTTAATCATTTAAAGTGCTATGCACAAAGCACTGGATTTCTTAATTTGGAAAGACCCTTTAAGAATTCTAGCCTTCCAGGATACCTGGGTGGCTCACTGGTTGAGCGTCTGCCTTTGGCTCAGCTCATGATCCCGGGGTCCTGGGATCAAGTCCTGCATCAGGCTCCTCACAGGGAGCCTGCTTCTTCTTCTGCCTATGTCTCTGCCTCTCTCTGTCTCTCATGAATAAATAAATTCAATCTTAAAAAAAAAAAAGGAATTCTAGCCTTCCTTGTTCTCATTGCATTCACAAATGTACAACTCTCCTCTCTCAACATAATCATTGGTCACCAAGCTCAGGTCCTTCACATCTTGGTCCCTCCACCCCTTCCTTTCTCTCCTCCAGACTTACAGAAGAGACTGCTTATATGATCGATACAGACACACAGCTGCAGCAAGAGAAAAATGCTGGAATTTGCCCTTTGATGGCTAAGTGCTGGGGGGAGAGGGGGAATGGTTTCAGAATTCAAGAAAGGTCTGGTTCACCCACGCAAAAGTCCAAGAATAAATTGAGAGGAAGATGATTGCTAGAAATCAGTTTTTCAGAATAAACTGAGTGAGTGGTCCATGTCTAAGACAGAATAAAATTCAAATTTTGAAAGCCCTGGATCCAGACCGGTAGTCTTTCAACCTACTAGTCAGTTTCATTTCCAAAGAGGCACCTCATTATGTTTTGGTAGAGAAGTTCCAAGTATCTGTATGTCATGTCTCTTCCTCTTTTCCCCCCAACAGTTAGTGTAAATAAGAACAATGAGTGCAAATATAAGTTACAGAAGCTGGAAGCTGTTAGGATTTAACTGAATAAATGTGGATTAAGCATCTTTTTTATCCCTTTCCAGTGGCAGTTTCTTGATCTTACACTAAAGAATCAAGTCTTCCACCCAGTCCACAAGTCCCTGTAGGATCTGATGCCTATCTACTCCTCCAGCACCATCTTGTACCATTCTCTTCCTCACCCACTTAGTCCCACATATTCTGGCCTCTCAGCTCTTCCTAACTGTAAGGCAAGCTATCCAGCAACATACTTCACACATGCTGCGTGGAATCCTCCTCTTCTACCGCCTGGTTAGCTCCGACTGACCCTTCACATCTCAGCTTACACCACTCCTACCAGACAATCTTCCCCCTTACCCCAGAAGAGGCTAGGCCCCTCCTGTTACATAATCTTCCATAGATCACAGTGTGCATCTCCTTTCCAAGTTGCAATTTAAATTATTATTTAATCTCCATTTTCTGATGAAAGTTCCTTGAGAGAAGGGGTCATGCCTGTTTTGTTCATGTTTTTTTTTACACCAGGGTCATGCACAGTGTAGGGTAGGTACTCAATACTGTTTATTGAATATAAACCTAATATATTGAAGGAACTAAAAAATATGTATGTCTATGTATAAACATATATATTATATAGTTATATCATAGGTGTTTCTAAAGGTACAAAGAAAATCTGACATTTTCCAGATGACAGTGACATGCACAGATGGCCAAGTGGTAAAGCAGAGCCTGATCAGTAATATGATAGAGATCTAAATGACAGTGGGAGAACAGGGAAAAGGAGATCGACTCCAAATGATGATTCTAGAAAGCTCTGTGGGAAAGGTTCATAAAAGAGCCTATGAGAACGGGTAAAGTTTACATACATTTTTCTGGCCCACCAGAAACAGTAAAATTCACAAGCATTTGTCCTCTCCATAAACATTTTCTGTTCTTCACCTTTCGTTACAACCTGGTGTCTCAAATGCCTTCTAAATTCTAGGAAAGAAATAAAATGGTGCTTTCTTCGAACATTGGCCATAGTTAACTAAAAAAAAAAAAAAAAAAAAAAGTCACTTTAATGGTATACTATTAGACCTATGTGTAAAAACTGATTTAACCCTTTGCAACAATGACGATGTGGCATCCGTGAAGGAATCACATTAGGAACTGCAAGTCAATCCTGACCAAAAAAAGTCGTTAGCCAAATCCAGATATAAGGGAGGTAAAATGTTCAGTGTGTGGAGACAGCATGCTGGACATGCAGGTAGCCTGACAGTGTGTCCCAGAAAGAGCCAGAGCTCTGGGAGAAGTTAGGTCTCCTGCAACACTGTAGGGAAATCTCTGACTCCCTGATGTGTCATTACAATTATTGGGAAACACTGATGACTAGCATTTCATTTAATGGTTTGGAATTCTGGACAGATAGGCTAAGTAGCCTGCCCAACTACCTAAAAAAGAGCAGATTTAGACCTGGGACATCATTCTCATTACTTAATCCTTAAGCAATCACATCATATAGGAAATCTAATGAGAGAAGCTGTGAGCTCTTCTTGTCTTCTGAGATTCGAGGCTCCTGGCTAACTGGCTAGATCTCCTAGGTGCGCCTATACTCATTGGTTTTGATTAAAATATATATATATATTATATATATATATTATATTATATATATTAAAGCATGTTTTCATAGATATAGATATAGATATAGATATAGATATAGATATAGATATAGATATAGATAGATATAGATATCCTTTAAAGAACTCTGTTCATAGAATTCAAGTTTTTGGCAACAAAACTTCATTTTTTGTTTTATAACTAAAATTACTAAATTTGGTCCATGTAGCAAATATTAAGTGGCATTAAAGGATAATCTGTTTCCTGGTTTTACACAAATTATGTCAATGTTAGGTAAAAAAAAAAAAAGAAAGAAAAGAAAGAAAAAAAGCAGGCTTCCATTATGGAAACTTGTTGGCAAACTACAGTACTCACACAAATTTTTCTGGTTGTGAATCCGAAGAAATGTGGTTTGGCTTTGAAGACTGTTCTTTTTTACACCACATCCTTGCAGTGCTATCTTAGAGCCTTTTTAGCAACTATTCATCATAACTGAATTTTAATTCCCAGTATATTTCAATATCAATCTCTCAACATGCAGTTTGGAATATCCAGGAGCATGCCTGTGCAACTGAACAGTGTTAAGTACAGAATTGTGCAATCCTCGTTTACTTTGGGTTAGGTGATAAGGACTCGTCTACTAATCATTTTAATCTCACGTTTTTTATGACCTCTCTGTTTAAGTCAATATTTTAATTGGCATATACCAAGATCCAAACATATCTTGGATCAGGATGTTTAAACTAAGAAAAGGGCACATATTACTTCAAATGTCTTTTAGATACACATAGTGGCCTAATTTTCACCTAGTAAAAGGAGTTTGTAATAAAGTAAAATTTTTAGAAGTCATGAAACAATACTCAATAAGAAAAATGCCGTCACTAGCTCATGACAAGTGTTTGACTAACACATGATTCCAGTCCACTTAAAAACGATATATAACTACCTCTACAACAACTGCTTTGGGCAATAGATATAAATTAAGTTAAAAGGCACTTCAAAAACCTTACTCTGGTCAATAGTTTCAGTCCACCCAGTTAGCAACTATTTCACCAACACTACTGAAAACCAGACATATTGGACATGAGTTTGATCTCTTTTTCCCCATTGCTTACCCCAAACAAACAAACATGAAAGAAAGAGCCTTTGAAGGAGACAGGAGGAGAAAATAAACCAGCAACATAGGAGTTAGAAAAGTCTAAAAATAGTGCTACCCATTAAAATTGTCTATGATAAAAAATGTTCTAGGGGCACCTGGGTGGTTCAGTGGTTGAGCATCTGCCTTTGGCTCAGGTCATGATCCCAGGGTCCTGGGATGGAGTCCCACATCAGGCTCCCCATGGGGAGCCTCCTTCTCCCTCTGCCTATGTCTCTGTCTCTCTCTGTCTCTCATGAATAAATAAATAAAATATTTAAGTAAATAAATATAAAAATGTTCTACTTGTTCACTGTCCCAATATGGTGGCCACAAGCCACATGTGGCTAGTAAGCATTTGCTATATGACTAGAGTTAACTGAGACACTGAATTTTAAATTTTAATTAAATTTAAAATGCTACACATAGCTAGAGGCTTCCATATTAGACAGCAAAGGCTATAATTTACTAAATCCTTGAAAAAGGAAGAAGCAAACTCATCAGATGAATGTGGCAATTACTTTATGGCCAGAAGGAGTCTAGAATTATTTTTATCTCATGATGAACTGATGATCTCTCAAAATCTTTATTAATTCAGTCATGAAAAGGATCTTTGACCACAAATAAGTAAAAGTATTGTCAAGGAAGGCAAGAAATGATAGAATCAGGGCAGAAAGGACAAGCTCAATCCTGAGACCTGCGGTTATTGTTCTGTCATGTTACTCAGCTTTTTCCAGGGAATTAGAGATTTAAAGAGGACTGGGATTTTAGCCAGGGCAGTTCAGCCTCACCCAAACTTTCTATATAACCAGCAGAACTAAACAAAAGTTCTTGCTAATTCATTCTTTTTGGAAATAATTAGGGTTTTAAATTATCCCTATGCCTTCACTAGATATGATACTGGAAATATTTTAAGGAGATGTGAGTCCCTTGGGGATAATACATATATAGGTGTGTGTGTATGTTTTTCCTCACTTTCTTTGGAATCTCAACACTTCTTTTATTATCGTATCTTATGTATGGCCCCGAAATGCCTTCAGTCATTTAAATTTCGCATTCTCTGAGGTAGGTAAGTGGAGTATAAAGTATTCTCAAAATAGCCATCACCAATTCCTTCCCTACCTGAAGCCACCTGCCATTCCACCCATCAAGCGGTGGAATCCATCTCACTTCATCTTGAATCTGGGCTGGCAAGTAACTTGCTTTGACCAATTAAATATGGTGTAAGTGATGCTGTACCTGGCAGCTTCCACTTTTTCTCTTGGAAGCCTGCCACCATTAAGAAGTCCATCAGGGCAACCGGGTGATTCAGTTGGTTAAGCATCCAACTAGATTTCAACTCAGGTCATGATCTCAGGGTGGTGAGATCAAGCCGTGTTGGGGTCTGCTGAGCATGGAGCCTGCTCAAGATTCTCTCTCCCTCTCCCTCTGTCCCTCCCTCTGCTCACGCACATGCGTTGTGTGTGTGCGCCCAACTATCTTGAGACTACTGTCCTGTGAGAAAAGGCCAAGCTACCAAGAGAAAGGATAAGTGCAAAGCAAGAGGCACTAGCTAATCAAAGTGAAACATTCCCAGCTTTCCAGCTCATCCAAGCCACCAGCTGAATGCAGCTGAGTGAACCCAGCTGAAAACAGCCCAGTGCCCCACCCTAGGTGATGACATGTAGAACAGCCAACCCTGACCCTGTCCAAATTCCTGTGCCACAGAATTATGGGAAAGAATAAATTATTGCCGTTTTAAGCTCTAAAGTTTTGGGCTGATTTGTTATCTATGCCAAACTTTAGTACCAAATTTGTACTTCTAGTTTTTTATTCTGAATAAAAGAAATAACTGGAAAATTCTGGTTGTCCACGTTCACCCACGCTTAAAAACGGCATATCTATGAGGATGTTACTGCCACCACTAAGTAAAAAGAAAGTAAAATTTAAAAAGGAGCTAAAACAGTAATAATGGGTTCTTGAATGGTGTAGTGTACATGTTTATATTGTTCAGAAAGAATGTATTTAGCAAAAGAATCCTCAGCTAAGACCTTCAAAGTGAAATCTGAAGGGTGATAAACAAAAAAAGCCAGATTAGCTGAAACCAAGCAGCCAGGCTGTCCGTCTCTGGAGTACATCCTAGAATCTCACCCCTGCCCCCACTCTATTTCTTGTCTTTTCTTTTTTACCATGAATATTTAATTCAATGATGGGATTAGAACTTGAAATCATTAAAATATATAAGTAGATAAGTGCTAAGTTTCCACATTAATCTTGTTTGCCTATGGAGGAGACTACTTCGTTTCCCTACAATGAAATGATGCTGGGAAAATATTTTTTTGGGGGGAAAATATTTTTAATAGACAAAATAAGTATGAATGGTATGAAAAAAATAGCTGGAGAAGTCTAAAATGCTAAAAGGAATAGTTTCCAAGGTAAAACCTGCTTGAGAGTTCCCAATTCACTTAGACTAAACCCTGAAAGAGTGATGGTAAGGCGGGGGGAACTTAAATAAAAATAGAATAGCAAATTGGCAACTACCATCCTGAAGGCCATCACCCCAGACTTTTAGGATTATTCTTCATGACAATGGTTTAACTTCACCACAGCCACCTCCTGAGTTCTTTGCCTAGGTTTGTGGCACCCATCTGAGCTCTTCTAAAGGCATCCGGGAAGGGAGAGGTACAAGGCATAGACTGATTTCATTTCTCTTACAGTCTCTCCCAAGTTTAGCACAATTAGCAAGAATGGTATATAATCCATAATAAAGTGATATATAATCCTTAAAGCAAAGTCTATCTAATGCCTCACTCAATTTGAAAAATTGCCAGTTCTGTCAGAAAGGCCAACGCTCCAATCCAGTATTCACTGCACAGAATCTTCATCTTTCCATCAGTGTGTGGCCAGAGTAACACATTGAAATATGACCAATTTTGTGGCTGACAAATGAATCTTGAAATGTCTATAACCATATGAACAAAGGCATCCCATGAATATGACGCTTCCTCTGGGTCAAACTCCCAACGGTTTTGTGGATAGTGTCTCACCACATTTTTGCATCTTATATTATGTAACATAGGAAATGTTCAAATTGTGAGGGCTACAGGTACAAAGGAGCAGTCTATATCACATGCAATCCACACTGCTGTCATTCAGGGAAAAAATGGGAGGCACTGATTCTTAACGGATGCAAGAGACACTTCACGGCTTTTTTTTTTTTAAACCAAGTTCCAAACCAAGCCCTATTTATTAGGTACTTTCCCATTTAAGGGATTAAGGACATACATGTAAATTTCTCTGACAGCGTTTTCAAGAGCCTAACTCCAAAAATGCAGAGGAATCACCCTATTCATACCACTTTCACTGCTGTGATCGGCTGAGATTTTTGACAGGACCTGGATAAGAAGTAAGAAATGCCTTAGGGTCCTGCTGTTCCTACCATTGCAGGAAGGGAAGAAGCTACTTTGATGTTGATGCCCTCTCTGACTTCCTATCAAGTCCTTTTTGCTTCTCAGCAGCACTGAAAGCATTCAGAAGTCAAGAATACTCTTTGAGACCATTATAAGGAACTCCGTAGGGGAATCGAGTTATATAAAGTCCATTGTTTATGCAGATGAAAGGCAATCTTTGGAGGATCAATGCTTTTCTGTAACTAGGAACATAAAGGAATTCTCCTTCTCCATCAAGAAGGATGATCACATGGATCCAGCCTCATGTCTGAGACAGACCCAACATTTCTGGCCTTAAGAAATAGAGTCCAGGGTATAATTCTGAAACCAAAAACCAATCCAGCATTCCTGACTTTTGGATGCTTCTACCTCAGCTCCACCTCTGACATACACTGACAAACCTGTCTTTTGGTCTGCCAACTCTCAAGCCAAGGAACACCCAGAGGTATCTTCAAAAGGATCCCCATGTACCACATTCTCTGAAGCACGAGAGTAGCTATCTTTACCACTGGCAAAGCCCATTCCTGCTCCCCACCAATCCCCACCAAAATCTGTTTGCTCTAAAATAGCTTGCTCAGTGATGTCCCTAGACCTGCTGGTATAACAACAGTGCTTTCCATTTGCATTTCCTTAGTAGGTTGTTGGCTCCAGGTCCTCCTCTCTAAGATTCTTTTGAAGGGTTCTCATAGCATAGACATACATACATATGCACATTGGAGGCAGCCAATTTCTTCTTTTTCCAAGAAATCTCACAACATTTTCTCACATTCTCTAGGCTCCCATCTTAGATTATTCATCAGTCTATAATTATTTTGGTGGAAAAAGACAGATTCTTATTTTTCTTAATTAAGATATAATTAACACAGAATAAAATACACATATCTTAAATGTTTAATTCATGAGTGTTGACAATTGCATGCAGTTGTGTAACCACCACTCAAAAGAGGACACAGATCATTTCTGTCCCTAAAAGAGTTACATCATATCCCCTTCCTATCAATCTCCCTCTCCAACCACTATAGACATCACCATAGATTCGCCTGTATTTGTAGTTCATGTAAATGAAATAACAAAGCTCTTACTTTTTTTTTGCAACAGGCTTCTTTTACTCAGCATGTATCTGAGATTCACCAATGTTGCTTGAATTAGTAGTTTATTATTTTTTACTGCTGAGTAGTACTCCATTATAAAGAAATGTGCTTATTCATTCTCCTGTTAATGGACATTTGGACTATTTCCAGTTTAGGGCTTTATGAATAAGACAGCTGTGGGCATTCTAGTGCAAGCCTTTCTGTGGGCCAATATTTTTATTTCTCATTGGTAAATAACTAAGAGTTAAACTGCTGGGTCATACAGCAGATGTATGTTTATAAGAAATTGTGGAACAGTTTTCCAATGTGATGAAACCATTTGATACTCCCAGCAATGACTGAGAATTCCAGATGTCCACATCCTTCCCAATATTCAGCACTGGCAATCATTTTCATTTTTGCTATTCTAGTGGATGTGAAATGACATCTCATTGTGGCTATACTTTGCATTTTCCTGACATCTAACGATGTTGAGCACCTTTTATGAGCTTATTGGCCATGTACGTATCTTCTTTTGTGCAGGGCCTGCTCAAGTCTTTAACTGGGTTGTCTTTTTCTTGTACATTTGTAAAAATTATGTATTTTGGATTCTGTCCTTTGTCATGTGAATATGTGCTGTGAATATTGTCCCAGTTGGTAGTGTCCATTCATTTTCTTAAACATTTACTTTGGTGAGCAGAAATTTTTAATACAGATGATGTCCAATTTATCAGTTTTTTAGTTTTGATCTATTTGTGTAATATCCAAGAAATCTTTGCCTACTATGAGGTCACAAATATATCTTCCTTTGTCTTCTAGAAGATTTATGGTTTTGAGTTTACACTTGGGTCTATGATTCCATTGAAAACAATTTTTTCATTATTTTTTAAAAGATTTTGTTTATTTATTTAGAGAATAAGCAAGCATGGGGAGAGCATAGGAGGAGGAGATAGAGAATCTCAAGCCAATTCCACATGGAACATGGAGCCCTATGTGTGGCTCAATCTCCAGACCTTGTGATAATGACCTCAGCTGAAATCAAGAGTCAGACACTTAATCAACTGAGCCACCCAGGCATCCCAAAACCAATTTTTTAGTACGAAGACAGGTGTCAATGTTCATTTTCTTTCCGGAAAAAGAATATTATACTATTATGTAAATATGTGTGTGTGTGTGTATTTACTCAGACTATTCAATACTATTTCTTGATAAATAGTTGTATCTCAGTGCATTTAAATATAATTTATATACACTTTAGTTTACGCGCAAGTTGTACACTCCCATACCATGCTGTTTTTATTTTCTACTGCATTCAATATTCTAGTAGAACTGGCCATCCCAACACTGAAAAGTATTACAGGGATAGATCACTTAAACTGCACATCCTACAGCAGCTAGACACTGAACTACATAAACATTTCTTTTTTTTTTTAACAGAAGCTCAGATATGGACTCTTAGGTTTCTAATTTTAGTGAAAGTACAATCTCATAAATACAACTATTTAAAATGAAATGTTTATAAGTATAAAATATCCATGATTTGTTCATGAACTCAAAATGGGATAGAGAGGTAAGCAATGGGTCCAATTCATGCAGCATGAATTCAGAAGGCAGGAAAAGACCGTTTGCTATGAAGAGGGCTAAGAGAATTCATCAACATTTTTTCTTTTAAGATTTTACTTATTTATTTGAGAGAGTGAACGAGAGAGAGCATGAGCTTGGGGAGGGGCAGAGGGAGAGGGAGGAGCAGACTTTGCACTGAACGGGAAGCCCAATATGGGACTTGATGCCAGGACCCCAGGACCATGACCCAAGATGAAAGCAGATGCCCAATTGACTGAGCCACCCAGGCACCCTTACATGCATTTTTTTCTTGCTTTTTGTCCTCTTCCCACCCTCTATCCTACCCTTTTTAAATCCTACCTGCCAAATAGAAACCACCTTGATTTATGTTTATAGAAAACACAGCTCCTCCTTCAGACTTAGAGCCACAAAGGAATGGAAGCCATCTGACAGTACATGCTACAAATCTTGAAAAAATAATTATTTGAGACTCAGTTAAGTGTACTTTTTCCACCTTTAATTCAATTCAAATTCCAGTCAATGTTCAATTTAACATAGGAAACAGAGTATTGGCCAATGAATTAGGTAACTGTACCTTACCTATAGAGCTACTGGAAAGTTGTCCACTGTTTTCTACTTAAACTTACCAAGACACCAACCAAATGAGGATATCTTTGACCTCAAACTCCCTGTAAGTAGATCTGAAACACTGCTGAATTTCTTATTATAATTGAAGTACCTTTATTTCCCCAGCAATAAGTTATACAACCATGTGTTTTATTTTTGATTGTATAAGAAGGAAAGTGTGTGTGTGTGTGTGTGTGTGTGTGCGCGCGCGCGCGCGCGCGCGCCAGGGCTAAGTAAAAAAAATGGGAAATGGGGATCCCTGGGTGGCGCAGCGGTTTGGCGCCTGCCTTTGGCCCAGGGCGCGATCCTGGAGACCCGGGATCGAATCCCACGTCGGGCTCCCGGTGCATGGAGCCTGCTTCTCCCTCTGCCTATGTCTCTGCCTCTCTCTCTCTCTCTCTCTCTCTCTCTCTCTCGTGACTATCATAAAGAAATAAAAATTTTTAAAAAAATGGGAAATGTAGAGAATTCCTTCTTCTGTTGCTAGGAAAGTTACTCTACCCTTGATTTTTGGTAGAATGCACATAATGTGCATTTTGTGGAGAGCTGACTTTCTGTAGTGCAGCACAGGACAGAATGGGGAGGAGCAGTGAGACCAGATCAACACTGATAGGAAAAACTCCTTGATAAGAATTTTAAAAAATAAAATATATTCTATTCTCCTATATTCAAGCATCTATCAAGATTTAAAGGCATGCTGTGTATTCCCAATGCCAGTAATCACTTGATATGTAAAGACGGAGTACTTGAGTATCACATATATAAAATCACAAAAGTCTTAGTTAAGATACAAATATCTAATTATTTACTAATAACTAACATTTACTGAATACCTACTAGATGCCATACACTAAGTACTTCACGTCTTAACTCATTTATTCAACAATGATAAAGTCATGAAATAATTACTATCTTCATTCTAAGTTTACACATACCAAGAAACAGAGAGGGTAAGTAACTTGCCCCAGGTCACATTCAAACTCAAGCAGTCTGACTTCAAAACCCACCGAGTATGTGCAGTGGACCATATTGTATCTCCCCAAAATTCATTATGCTGAAGCCCCAACTTCCCATGTAACCATATTTGGAGATAGGGCTTTTAGGAGGAAATTAACGTTAAATGAGGTTTTAACAGTGGGTTCCTAATCCAGTAGAACTGGTAACTTCTCCCCAAGTGCATGCACCAAGGATAGACCATGTGAGCATACAGTGAGAAGATAGTCATCTGCAAGCCAGGAAAAAACTCATTAGAACCTGACCATGCTGGCAGCCTGACCTCATTCTTGCAGCCTCTAAAAACTGAAGAAAATAAATTTTTTGGTTTTTAAGCTAGCCTGTTTATGGTATTTTGTTATGGCAACCTGAGCAGAATACAAGACTATGGAAATCACTTTTCCCAGACATCTCCAAATAAGGAGAGAAGCAAAGAGAACAAAAGATCTAACTTTTGCTTCACCTATCATTTCTTTGCATACTAGTAAACCTGCCCCTCTTTCCTAGGGTACTAAAAGCATCTAAGAAACTGAAATCTTATTGGATTTTATCACTATAAATATTCATAGATTTTTAAAATATATGCATCAATACATGCAGGTTAAGACACGTTTACTATATTGATCTTTGCAAAAGAAACATAAAAGCTTCTGATCAATATAAATGTAAAAGTTTTTGGTTAGATTTTTAGCATAACTAGATTTTCAGGCAATGACTCTGGGAATAAAATGGAATAAGAATGAAGCCCTTAAATGGCTGCTGTTATAGTGTTCCAGATTTATTAAAAATAATCACAGAGTACTACTGGTAATGCTAAATCTCCAGCATTCCAATCTAGTGCAAGGAATTATCAGTGTCTAAAAGGTCTTTGTCAACTCGAACATCTATAAACATTTAAGTGGTATTGAGCAGATACCATAATCTGATCTGCTTTTAACTGTGGAAATCAATGCAATTATTAAGAAGCTATTTAAATAATTCATGCTGTAAGAGAAAGCCTTCAGAGCAGCCATAATGAGTTTGCATCTTAATGGTATTTTAAATAAAGTTGTCTTGCTACAATGCACGCTGGTGAGCAAGACCAATCAATTCCCACCCATCAGTTCGGAAGGAGCGACAAGAGAAATTCTGACAGTTTAGAGAACAGTTAGGCTATTTGGCGTTGATAAATAAGGGAGTTAAGAGAAATTTTCTCCCTCCAATATCTCTGAGGAAGATAGTATCTGCCTTTTCATTCATCCTACTGTCTTCTTGCTGGAGTTTGACACTCTGTTGGAGATACCATTCAGTGATATCACTGCAAGGTCATTTAGCCATATTAACCAGACTAAATGCCTATTCATCAGCCCCAACAAAAAGTATGCAGTTAAGTACCAAATGGTTAGCTTGGGGTAAAGACATTTTTGTGCAAGCATAGCTTTTATATCTGGAAGTTTTTTAGTCTTATACACTTCCTTGACCTTGAAATCAGGGTGAATGTAAGTAAAGTCAGCTTTCATAACATTTTAAATTTCAGATAACTATCAAAGGATATGAGACTATTATCAGTGAAGACCTCAAAAGTTTTCTCATCCCAACCTCATCCAAAACCTGAACCGCCTCCATCACTGCATCTCTCAAGTTGTGGTGCCAGGCTATTTCAACACTTCTTATTCTTAAAACTCATTGCCATCTTCTCTAGGACTGAACGATTGCTATTCAGGCAATTATTGACAGAAAGTTCTTCCTTATGCTGAACCCAAATCTGTCTCCCTACCCTTCTACCTATTGTCTTAACAAAGCCCTTTGGGACCACTTAGTCAAGTATATTCCTCTTCCACTTGCTATTCATACTTGAAGATAACGATTATAATCTCAGGATGCCTGGGTAGCTCAGTGGTTGAACGTCATCTGCCTTTTGTTCGGGGTGTGATCCCAGGGTCCTGGGATAGAGTCCTGCATCGGGCTCCCCACAGGGAGCCTGCTTCTTCCTCTGCCTATGTCTCTCTCCTCCCTCCCTCCCTCTCTCTCTCTCTCTCTGTGTCTCTCATGAATAAATAAAATCTTTAAAAAAATGATTATAGTCTTTCCAAGTTCCCTCTTCTTCAACTAGAACATTCCTAACTCCTTCGCTTTTCTCATGTTCCATCAATGTCCATGTCTGTGTTACCATCAATGGAGGGGGTCTATGACCACAAACTTTCGAAAACCACGTATGTGGGACAACCCACTAAAAGTATATCCATCACTAAAAGTTATCTCAATTTTGAGAAATTATTCTAGTATTAAACCATTTACCAAATCTGGGCTAGTTCCTATTCTTTAACCATTTGAACCACCATTACACACTTCATCCCTTACACTGCTTTTCCCTCAAGGCAAAGTAGTTCTCTCTTAGCTTGGGCCACAGAACTTTCCATGATCTGTCCTCCTTGACTTTACTCTCCAGTCCCATCCCTAAATACTGCCCTCCACTCCCACTATACCTGGCCACATCAAACTTCTTACTATTTCCCAAAACTTCCAACCTTCTCCCTCCCCTATGTTGTTATCCACCTGGAACACTCTTCCTCTTCATTCTTCATATAACTAATGCTTCCTATGGGCAGATATCCTTAGAGTGAAGACAGAGTACATTAATCAGCACAATTAACTGCTTTAAAAAAATAGCCTCAAATCTAAGGACTTAATATAATAAAAGGTTATTTCTCATTTATATCACAATTCCATACTGTTTGGAGAGCCAGGGTTTACCTGTAGGTGAGTGAACTGCACACAATCTTTCAAGGAGCCAGGTTCCTTTTATCTGATAATGTTGCCATCTTCTGTATCTGGTGTCCAAGGTCATATTAGAAAGGGAATAAAGAAAGTGAAGGATCTTATATCCAGTCCAAGATGTGGTATACATCACTTCTGCCCACATTCCACTCACCACATCTCAGTCACAGGGCTCCACCCTAACTGCAAAAGAAGCTGGGAAATGCAGCTGCCTGAGGACACTGAAAGAGGGTTGCAAAATCCATAATCCTGTCTCTAGATCATTCTACTACATTGTCCATGAAAGTCTATGGGTACTGCTCTCATTGCACTTACTGCTCTGGCTGGGGAAATTATATATGTTGACTTGGTTTTTTTCGCCAAATGAACTGAACGCTCCTTGAAGATATCAATGGGGCTTTCATCTTTATATTGTTGGTATGTGGCACAGGACATTTCTGCCACAAATGCCAGCTTACACTTATGAGTGAATGAATTAATGAAGGAGGCTTGCCCACCCTTCCTAATAATCCTAATTAACTTGCTGAAATTCTGAAGACCAAAGATCAAGACAGAGTAGAACATGGCTCCTCGAGCACTGGGGGCCAGAGGAGGCTATAGTGGCTCTTATAGTGGATTGGATGATGCCCTCAATGACTATGGAGAAGATTCATTCATCTCCTTTTTCCCTAGACTACAGGCTCTCCAAAAAGCACAAGCTAGGTCTTACTCATCTAAGAATTTTTAGCACTCAACACTCTTAGGAAGTGTTGAATGAATGAATGCAATATATTGTTATAAATAGGGGTAATCAGATCACAGGCTCTATTAACTTTAATTTCATGTCAAAGGGAACAAAATTATCAGGACCAACCATGAAATGCCAAAAGAGTTAGTTCTACTATAGCTTACAATAATTATCTTCATATTCTTTTATAATACTGTCTATTCTGATATTTTTATAATACCAGCTTGAACACATTTAAAGGCTAAGAAATTTTTGAAAAAGCTGCATTAATTTTTAAATAAAGTGAAATAGTGAAGAACACTTAACCACTTGAACCTAACAACTCTGACCCCCAGCTTTTAAGAGTGGTGGTTTTTTCTGCAGATGTATAAAGAATGACTTCTTCCTTTGGATTTATTCATTACAAACTGAGATATCATCATTAGGAAATGCAAAAGCAGGAAAGGCTGTCTTCCTCTTCCAGCCTATAAATAAACAGGAAGACAAGGATAAAGACTAAAGTAGCTCCCAAGCCAATATTTTGAAACTCATGTTGACCTGCCTTAACTGCCTAACTTACTGTGACCAGTTTTCAAGGGAAAAAACAATAACAAAAAACAAAAACACTCAACTAATGTCTAAACTAGAAAAAAATTCATAGTGTGCTTCATTTCTTGATACATCATATTAACCTTAAAGAAACAGTGAGGATATTTAAATGTATTTGTTTACATTAAAATCAATTTAAATGCTGGCTCTTTGGATGTTGGTTGTTGTGCTCAAAATACCTGAGATTAATCTGCTGAAATGAGTGTTCATCTTCCAGTGCCTTCACGGTTCTTATCTCTCAATAAATAGAATAAATAAGCACAGGTGCAAAACTAATAATCCAAAAATACAGTAGTCCCCCCCTTATCCACAGTAGACCCCAGTGGAAGCCTGAAACGGCAGATAGTACCAAACCAAATATTATGCCTTTTCATATATATATACACACACATAATATACATATGAAATATGTGTGTGTATATATGAATATATACATACCTAACAACATATGAAATATATGTGTGTATATACATATACACACACCTATGATAAAGTTTAATTTATAAATCAGGCACAGGAAGAGATTAACAACAATAACTATAATACAATAGATCAATTATAACAATATACTGTAAAAAAGTTATATGAATATAGCCTCTTTCAAGATACCTAATTGTACTGTACTCACCTGTGTTGTGATGACTGAGATGATAAGATGCCTATGTGATGAGAAGAGGTGAGGTGAATGTCAGAGGCACTGTGACGTAGCGTTAAGATACTACTGACCTTCTGACAATACATCAGAAGGAGAATCATCACCTCCTAGACTGTGGTTGACCATGGGTAACTGAGAGTGCAGAAAGTGAAACTGAAGAAAGATAAGGGGGATGCCCGTATTTACTCTAAAATGTACAATGCAACCCACATTTAAACTAAACTGTAAAAATGAAGAATTTATGCTTTTTTTGTACTACAGAAATCCATTTCTTTACTGGTAATTTTCAAATATTTAAATCTGATCCATCAGACAAAATGTAAAAATCAAATTTTTAATGCAGTAGTACCTCGGAAAATCATCTTTCTATGATCTCCACCTATTTTTTTTTCAAATTATAAAACCGTAGAAGTTCAATGAAAATCAGATGGATAAAACCTGAATAAAAGCAAACTTGAACCTTTAAAATAAGCTGCTCAGAGAATCTGAACATCAACCTTGGCAGGCCTAGAGTCCCTGTTGTCTACACTTACATGAGGATGTGAATAGTTCAAGGCCGACACAATCAAATCAATTACTAGATGGCACCACAGAATAAAGGAAACTGAGAGGAGATGGAAAAGAAGATACACAATTTGATCTAGAGGCATTTAAGCCCCAGAAAATCCCAAAGCTTTCATTATCTCAGGGCCCCAGGGCTATCATGGAACCTAGCTAACAAGGACCCTGTTCCAGTGTGAGTACTTTTGCCAAGTTGGCGCATTACAGGCATAGTAACCTTACAAGAGTGGCAGTCGTTAGTATTGACTGGTTGGCTAACTGAACACCCTACCGTATGTCATGTGATCACAAAGCTAAACACTGGTGGGTACAGCCAGTAACAAGACAGACATAGAACATGCCCTCATGGGGCTTACAATCTAACAAGGAAGATCCACATTTATCAAATAAGTTCTAGTGTGAGAAAAGTGTTCCAGGAGAGCTTAAGGGCTATGAGAACACATTACAGGGGTTCCTAACTAGGTCAAGATGTGAGCTGTTAGAGAAGTCTTCCCTGAGGGAAAAAAGTAGTGATATTTATACCTGCTGAAGTCACTAAATGTGGCAGTGTCTTAGTATCTTCATCTATAGAATAAAATCATCATGGGGCATATGGGTAACTCAGTAGATTGGGCATCTGATTCTTGATTTTGGCTCAGGTCATGATCTCAGGGTTATGAGATTAAGCCCTGTGTTGGGCTCTGTGTTCAGCGGAGAGTCTGCTTGAGATTCTCTCTCTCCTTCTCCCTCTGTCCCTACCCTCACTTGTGTTCTCTCTCTCTAAAAAAAAAAAAAAAAAAAGTAAATAAAATCTGAAAAAAAAAAAAAAAGTGAGGGACACCTGGGTGGCTCGGTGGTTGAGTATTTGCCTTTGGCTCAGGTCATGATCCTGGGGTCCTGGGATGGAGACCCGTATCAGGCTCCTCACAAGGAACCTGCTTCTCCCTCTGCCAATGTCTCTGCCTCTCTCTGTTTGTCTCTTACAAAAAAATAAATAAAATGTTAAAAAAAAAATGAGATCTCATGCCCACCTTATAGAAATCTTGTAAGGATTAAACTAGATAACAAATGGAAGCACAAATCACAGTGACCAAGATCTGGCAAGTGATCAGCGTATGTTTCTGCAATTATTGTTATTATTAGGATGCTTATTAATTATTAATATTATTTGCCTGAAGGAGTAAAACTTAGCCAGGTAAAAGGGGGAGAGGAAGAACAACAAGAGAAACTACTCCAGACAGAGGAAAAAATAAAAGTAAAAGCCCTGAGACCAAGAAGGCTGTAGTCCCTCTAGATGGAGAAAATTAGGACCTGCAAACAAACAAAGGGATCTCCATAAGGGCAGATCCTTGTGGATCTTTTCCAAAAGTTCCCTCCTCATCTTGACCATCTTAAGAGCGTTTTCTCTTGACTTTGCTATCCCTTCCAGGTACCATATTACCATATCACCATATTTTACTTCCTTTTTTATAATTTGCTGCATTTTCTAAATTCTCTCTATTAAGCACATATACTGTCATAATTTTTTAAAAGAAATACAGATTTTAAAAAGAGATCCCATCATTATTTCTCTTCCCATAACAACCTAACTTCTGCAAAGTTGAGCAATATATTATTCCTTGCCCTCTTCTATCCCTTCCCACTCTGTCAGCAACTCATTGCCACCACTCAATTGAAACAGCTCTTTTGGAAAGGTCTTCAGATAGAATGCCAGCATTGTGTTTCTAAAACACAGATCTGCTCTCTCACTCACATGTTTAAAATATTTCATGGCCTCCGTGGCCTACAAAACAGTATCCAAACCTGTTAGCAAAATCACCCAAATGATCCAGAACCTAAGCCCAATCTGTCCTTCCAATATCATTTCCTGCCATCTTGCATTACTAGCCTTTTTCCCACGCACTCCCAAACACACAGAACTTCTCTCAGCATGTACCCTGATGGCTCTCTGCCTTAGTCCATTTCAGTTATTTTGCCAAGAGCAGCCTTCCAATCTTCTTCATCTAGCAAAACTATACTCCCTCTCTAAACTCAATGAGCTTCACTGTCATCTCCTTTATGAAAGTTTCTCCTACCCTGTCCACCTCTCCCCAAAACATAAGCCCATGGGTACTATCCTCATGCTGCCTTCCAAAGAGTTAACTCTTTATCTCTCTGCTTATGAGTTCCATTAAGAGAAAAGCTACATCTAATGTACCTTTGTGTGCAGAACCACTCAGCTCATAACTCAAAAAATGTTATTCAAACTAAAATAATATTACATGGTTTTTTGTTGAGGAAATCACATGAGAGGTAGAAATATTTAAACTAGAGAGAGAAAATAAGCAGAGACATATGCAAACCATTTCAATTACTTATCCACCTCTTGCAATCTTATGAGTATTTACCAATTCAGCACAGAGTTACTGAGTGCTCGCAAATTGCCAGGCACTAGGTATAGCTGTGAATAAATCAGGATCCTTGTCTTCGTGGGGTTTACAATCTACTTGTGAAATCGATCCTAAAGAAACACGCAAATAAATACACAGTTACAGACTGTAGTAAATGCCATACAGTTAACAGGAGACCATGAAAAATGGCAACTTTGAGGCTCCAAATTAAATCAGGGAAAGAGAGAAGCCCTCTCAGAAGGTAACTGTGACAATGAGAAGTAAAAGCTGAGGAGGAATTAACCATGTACAGAATGGGAGAAAAAGCATTCTGAAAAAGGGGAAATGTCCTAGAAGGTCGTAAGGCGGGGTGGACATGGAGCATGAGGAAGTAAGTGAAGGATGGCCAGTGTGCCAGGAAGTTGGTGAAGAGGTGTGATGGGCCAGGTCCTAAAAGCAATCCTGGTTCTATGAAAGAGACTGCACTTTCTTCTCAGCGTACCCATATGCCACTGATTTTAGACAGCGTTGTCTGTTTGGGGGTGAGGGTGACAATAGGATCAGATTTACATTTTTAAAATATCACTCTGAAGTGAGGAATTAAAATTCCTTTTAGGTAGAATTACCAGTGAGATGGAAAAGTTCTCCGTTTATTTGATTTTTCGGTACATTTAGGATAATAGTTATTTGAACATCCATCAGTCAAATATTATATTCATCAGTCAAATATTTGTCTTTGATCATTCTCAAAAGTTAAACCTGAACCACCCCTGTAGCTCTTGTTTCTCTGAACAGTATTGGTGTACAAAGTTACAGTACAGATAGCTCCCAGTTCCTAAAATGTCACATGGTACGTGCCAACAGATGTTTAATCAGAGCTACCGTTCCAAAGGGTGCAAATCCTCCTGTCAAGATAAAGACTACTATCTGACGTTGATTGAAACTC
The DNA here is from genome assembly GCF_905146905.1 of Nyctereutes procyonoides. Lineage (NCBI taxonomy): Eukaryota > Metazoa > Chordata > Mammalia > Carnivora > Canidae > Nyctereutes > Nyctereutes procyonoides. The sequence continues at coordinate 25,098,063 of NW_026575142.1, read as the reverse complement.
AAATTTTTCATTTTAACTTCAGTTGAAGACTTGGCCTTTCCTACCTGAGCTGACACTTCATGAATGGCATATAAGAAACAGCAAAAGCTGTTATTTTTGTTTGTGTAGAAATGTCACAATCTTTCCCTCTGCTGAGAACAAATTCACTTCAGTCGCAGTTATGTCACAAAAAGGAGATGAAGCGCAGTATCATTTTAAGAATGCTTTTGTGACAATTTGTTAAACCAAAAGAAATAGCATAACCCGAAAGCGAAAGCGGGAGAGGAAAGAAGAGAGACGCGGTTACAGATTGAACAAAGACTAACAAGAACATACTTGCACACTTCAGCATATGGACTTTGGCTGGCAAGCAGCAGCGGTGCACGAGCACTACTTAGAGCCTGGGAAGGAAAACTGTGAACACACATGGTGGGGACACATCTAACACCCAGCCAAGAAAGAAAAGAAAGAGCGCACACAAAATGTAATATAAACCCCTTTCCCAAGCTTTTAATGTGCCACAACTTAACCAATGTAAAAACAGTATTTGGAAAATGAATGAAAGAAAAGGAAACCTAGACCAAACAAAGGAGTACAGAACAAGGACCTCCAGGTAATATAAAAGGTTTCAGAAAAATAATGCGGAAAAGGTAAGACAGTAGTTGTAACATTCATAGTAAATACACCTGTAATGAAAGCTAATCTGTATTTAGGATGTACTGTTAGGGATGCTAACGCTTTCCAGGGATTATTTTTAACCTCCTACTAGCTCTGTCATGGGTAGTAATTTTATTTCCATTTGAAAGATGAGGAAACTGTTGCTAACTGTAATATCCCAAAACCAAAATGTGAATGCCAGGTCAGCTCTGTCTAACTTGGCTTTTGCAAATGAACTCCACGTTATATTCTGGTGTTGGTTTTAATCTGGATAATTAAGGCTAAAATAAAATACAATACAGATTTCTACCTCAGTTCTTTTCATGATAAACTTTCTGTGTCATAGTTTAGATTTTCCTTCTTTAAAAAAAAAGATTGTATTTATTTATTTGGTAGACAAAGAAAGAGCACGCACAAGCAGGGGTGCAGCAGGCAGAGGAAGAGGGAGAAACAGGCTCCGCGCTGATCGGGGAGCCCGAGGTGGGGCTCCATCCCAGGACCCTGAGATCACTGATTGAGCCACCCAGGCACCCCAATTTTCCTTCTGTCTTAAACACAATATCCCTGGGCATAATTTCAAGGTTTCCTAATGATTCACAATATGCTGAGCACAATTTAAACATTAGCTATTATGTTCGGCCTATTACAAATAGCAACCTCAAGAGATACTAAGATATGCAGGGCCATTTGCTCCTACGCCAAAGTTCTTTGAGTTGTTCCTGTTCTTCATATTCTGACTGTGTAGTCTGGCCCTTCACTGCCAGGTCATCAGCTCTAACTACCAGCTGCCGTTGGGCAGGGAGCTCTAGTAGCCATCTGCTTGTGTGTCCCTCCCCCCTCCCCCCAATTAGGCTTCTTCTTGCTTCTCCAACCTCCTCTTGCAGCATCCACTGTCTTCTGAATTCCAACCAGTTCAATTCGACACATTTCATAAAGTCTACTCTGCCCTATATTTGTTCTCTGTGGGCTATTTCATCAACAGTAATAGTAGAGACACTGTGCCAAACCAAGAAAACGTGTGCTTTCTTTCCAGCAAACCTCAGCTAGCTAGTTCTGAGGGACTTTGTGTAGCTTAAGGTTGACAAGAATAGTTAAGTAAGAGGTTGAGAAGACTAACAATCCTGTGAATTAGTTGTAGGGTTCTCATTTTCCAGACAGGTAAACTGAGGCTCAGAAAGGTTAAGCAACTCTATTAAGCTTTCACAACTATTAAGTAGCAGAGCTTGCATTTGAACATGGTCTGATTCCTAAGCTTCACTGCCACAAAATGGGGGTGGGGGGCGTGCAACACAATTTCTCACAATACTAATGACCTCAAAAAATAGCCACAATTTGCTTTAACATCTTTAATATAGGCTAAGTATTGAAATATCACAAATCCAACATGAAACAAGAAAATAGGATTCAAAGCGCAGACCAGAGATTTGCTAAATAGGCAACATATAATATTTGAGTTGTGCATGAATCAGTGCCAGGCTGAATGTCACACTTTCATATATCATGTGACTTCCTCAGTGATTTCCTGGCACTGTTGGGTGCAACCCATCATTCTGGAAGCAGATTATTGCATAAGAGTAAAACAACTATGCAAAGATACAAAGATTTCTCTGGTACATATTCAATATCGTTTAGAGTAAAAATACTGCTGGCATCAGTTTTTGCATATCATCACACTTGAGCTTTACTGATCACCTTATTCAGAAGCCCATTTACCTCTCCTATTTAGACCTAATTCTATTACAGCCTGGTTGTCCAAATTCATTTATTTATTTAACTGATATTTATTAAGTAGATACTTGGCTACAGATACTCTGTGCTGCATACTAAGTGAGGTGGCAGACAGAGGTTAACTTTTTTTTTTTTAAGATTTTATTTTTATTTACTCACGAGAGACACAGAGAGAGAGGCAGAGACATAGGTAGAGGGAGAAGCAGGCTCCCCATGGGGAGCCTGATATGGGACTGGATCCCAGGACCCCGGGACTCAATCACTGAGCCACTCAGGTGCCCCAGAGGTTAACTCTTTCTATGGTGTTTAACTGTGGCTATTTACTTAGGTACAGTGATTGTAACTGGATTAACATGCACCTTTGCTTATTCTGAGTAATCCTTAAATTGTCAGTAATTTAAAAATGAATCAAGAAACTTGCTATAGAAGCTGTTTCAGGGTGCACCTGGGTGGCTCAGTCGGTTAAGAATCTGCCTTCAGCTCAGGTCAAGATCCCAGGGTCCTCGGATGGAGTCCAGGAGCCCAGGGTCTCGAGCTCTCTGCTCACCAGGGAGCCTGCTTCTTCCTCCACGCCTCCCTCTTGCTGGTGCGTGGGCGCTCTCTCAAATAATAAATAAATAAACACATACATACATACCTGCATACATATATGCAATCTTCTTTAAAAAGTTCTTTCATACATGAAATTACACTTTAACAAGTTTTCCTCCCACCTTACTAATATTTAAAGTTACTGGTCTTTACTTGGAGCAGAGAGAAGTCCTTACACAGCAACCACACCCTAAGAAGTTCCCTGGACCTACTGCAAGCGCTGTGGGTTATGCCTTGGGGTTCTGGATCTCAGAAAGAAATCTCCAGAGAAACTTTTAAACACAAAGACCAATAATATATATAACATACATGCAAGTGTGGAGAATGGCTACTTGGATGGCCCAGGTCTCTATGTTTCACTTACTTTTAGACTCACACAGCCTTTATTTGCTGCTTTGACAGCACATCAAACCACAAATCAGAGGCACCCTGGCAAACATGGTAACAGCATAAATAGCTCCTTAGAAATTCAAGCAGCACCTTTATGGCACTGCTGGAGACAAGACCTAATGCCCACCATGTGGTCTAATTGTTCTTGTGATGCAATTACATTTTGAAATTGGCCTCCACCTGGCCTGCATTTTTGTTCCAAACAATCCTACCAACAGACTATCTATGACACTTCAGGTAGGAAATTTTCATTCACGTAGATTCAAGAGTTTTCTTGGTCTCTTTCCTAACACTGACATATTTGTTTCTATTTCCTATAAATATTCATCCTTTTTTAGGGTTACTAAGTTGTTGCCTCCCGTCCAGAAAACTCTAGTAGGTTTCCTAAGTACATGACATTTAGTTTCATCTTAGAGAAATAAGCAGGACACCGCTCAGAGTGCTGCCATTCTTCCTGCTTATAAGATTTACATTTAAAATGCTTCTACTTGATCCTCCATGATCTTTTTAATAGCATAAATGCTTAAAAGATTAAATGCATTTTGGGGAAACTTTAAAGCCATAATTCTTGATGGCATATTTCAAAAAACTGAAAATGATACATAGGCTTATCTTTAAAAATTTCAACAGAAACACAAGCTGACATAAACATTTCCTCTTTCTTCCGCTCATTAATCATTATTAACTGTTGACCAAATTGTATATTATTTCACCCTATATGGTTAATCTTACAGCCTCAGGTAATCAGGGAGCATTTTATGAGCAAAGTTCTCAGTAAATAATTTATTCCACTTTTCCATTACTTGGAAAATAAAGTTTCCGACCAGTGCCTGACATCAACACTTGAAGCACAGCACCTGACTTACTGGACAGATGAGATAAGGTTTAATGCACTTATCTTCTTTCTAAAAGATCGGTTCGTCAATACTGATTGAACCCGGTGCGCACACAAGTATATATTAGGAGAGAGGAACTTCCTCCAAACACTGCTTTATTTCAAGTTTAAGCTTACGGAGACAGGGAGAATTTATGGCTTTTCCTGCACCAGCATCATTAATTGGGAAGAATCCTTAATTACAATCTAACGCATAATTAAATCCATTAACCTTGCAGAGAAGTTAAAACAAGAAGGCCCGCAGAAAGGAGAGTCTCCCTGAAATCGGTGATGCACCCACCCCGCCCCCAACTGTTTCATCTTAACCTGAAGCAGGGCAAGCAAGGTGAATGTCCTGCTTCCGGTCATAAATTTCGGGATGCATCTGCCTTCTGTGGGGAATAGGAAATCGAGGCTACTTAATGACTCTGAAAGGCCGCAGGTGAGAGGAGCAGAAGGGAAGTGTGCACCACTTCTGGGCACCTGCATCACTCAGCGGGTCCCCGCGGGTAAGGGGCTCAACAATCTGGGGCCTCACAACCCACAGCCTGTTGATACAGACACTGCAGTTGAGAAGCGGAGTCTCGGTTAAGGTCACCGCACAATTAACCGCTGGGCTCTGGCCAGGGGTCAGACAGCTGGCAGCTCCCAGGAGAGGGAAGTTCCAGAAGCTGCTGCTGCAACAGTCCTCACTCTTTTCAATCCCAGACCCCCCGTTATTTTTTTTCGTATTTTTCTCTTTCGCTGTTTTGCCAAAATCCTGGTGTGGACTCAGTTTATTCTAGTTTCACTAACGTAACTACCGCACCGGGCAGACCTGACAGGTGGGGAGCAAGGAGGTGCGTTTTCTCTCCAGTCCCTAAGCTCCCCGAGGAATGACCTTCCGCCAACCTCCCTTTCTGGTGATCTGCTCCAAGCTCTTCCGAAGACACAGCGTCCTCTCGGTGTCTTTGCTCTTCGTCCCGTCTACCGCAGTGGGAGCTAAGTGCACAGGGAGGCGTAATGTCACCCACCCTCTTAGAAACTGTGCTTTGAGAAAGAAAGGGACAAGGTTCTGGTGAAAGCAACAAAGTGACAATGATGGCATTACAAACTTCAGAGGCGGCTGTGGCCTTGTCTGCGGTTCTAGAACTTAATCCAACTCAAGTTAAGTGGAGGGGCAGGGGGGAACTCTGATCCCACCCAGGCCAGAGCCTGCAGCAGCATCACCTCTGGAAGGAGGGCCCATGGCGCAGCTCCGGCTCTCCGGGCTCCGGGCTGTGGCGAGCACACGGGGCGACGGAGACTGAGGAAGCCACGCTCCCCCCCACCCCACCCCCCCCACCCCCCGCCCAGGCCACCAAGGCCCCTCGCCACCTTCCTCCCTGAGTTAGCACCTCCCTTTCCACTGCTCTCTATACTCCATTAGGCCCACGAGAGTTTACGGCAAATGACCCAGAAATTCTTCACAAATACAAATTTCCAGTAGAAAGGGAGACCGAAAGGAGAGAGAGCTGAGCTTCTGATGGACCTGCTGCTTCTTTTAGGCATTAGCCATGTGGCCTTCTGCTTATCTAAGAGAATTCCTGGGGCTAAGAGACAGCTGAATGGCATCACCATTGTCACCTTCTCGATTTATAATTTCTCTGAATATTCTGTGTTTTATGACAATGGAAGGCAAGAAGCAGAGCCAATGACGCAGAGCAACAGACAACACGACTTATTGTTATATTTTAGCTATTGTCGTTTTCTATGCTCTGCTCCCCCATTTCCTTCCCAAGCTCTCTTCTGCTTAGCCTGGGGGGGAACCCAAACTTGAATGGGCACCAAATCCATCTGGGAGAGGGTAGTCAAGCGGCCTGAACACATACTGTGTTTTGAGGAAAAGTGGTCTGTTTTGTGCCACTTATCACAAATAACTGGCAAGTGGACACTCAAGAGTTTGTGCTTAGTATTTACTGAGTTCACAGATGTGCTACGGACTACGTGGAAATAACAAGGACGTGATCCCTGCCCTTTGTTCCCACAGGTCCCTTTCGCCCCTGGGGGTTTCAAGGTAGCAGCCCTGAGGAAACCTTATCTTGACCTACAATTTACACATCACACTGGTCAGATTAGGGCAGGAAAGGAAAGGCTGACCACAGAGGAACCAGCTGACTCCAAGGGCAGTGAGTGGACCCAGGAGGAACTGGACAACCATGGGATAGTTGAGATTCTAGTACTGAGTATATAGAAATGATACCCTCAACAATAAAAATATTTGGCAAGGAAAACAGAGAGTTTAAACAAAAGGTAGGGAACATAGAAGCCATGGTCATTTGCTCGATGGAGATAGACATTTCAGTTGAAGAATGAGTAACTGAGAAGAATGGAAGAGATTTGAGGTTAAAAAGGCAGTCTAACACTTGCTATTTATACATTAAAGGAAAGCATGGCAAGGAAATGGGCTTTTCCTGCAGAACTGAGGAAAACAGTCCACTGTCAGGAGAGGAGAGAAAAAAACAAAAACAAAAAAGAAACATGATCCATAAAATTAGTCATAATGCTTTTTTTTTCCTTCTGACAAAACTAGGGTTTCATTTATGCTAATAGTAGCTTCCATATAAAAGAGATATCTTTTCTAGAAAAAAGACGCTCAGGAAAATGTTCAGAGTGGTCAGGATGGTTAATCCAATGACTGTGAAAGCTGATTTTCACCCACTAAGCTATTTAATCCAGCATCTTTCATTAGATATCAATTTTCATTTCCTAATATATCTCTCATAAAGCATCAGTTCAGGCTGCTACAAAACTGGGTATAGAGGGCTGAAAAACGATTATCATGTCATCTTGTCTTGTCAGCCAGGAACATCATTGGGAGGTTTAGCCACCGCCCTTTCTGAATGAGATGCACTTCAGTGCAGTTCAAAGCAACCCCGATGGAGGGCAACAAAAGGGTTTTTAAATAACCTAATACCTTCTATTTCATTCCATGGCTATCCCCTTTTTTTCATTCACAAGTGTTTTGTGTATTATGTTGTCTTCCTGAAAATTTTATGGTCATGGAAAAGAATTTGAATTTTGTGAAATTAAACAGCAGTTAGGCCATCTACCATGAACTTAAAAAGAAAAAAAACCCACTTTGTAGATTTCACTAAATACTAAAGCCCCTTTGAAAAAATATAGAAGAGAGGTCCTCTCCTGCATGCTGGTGGAAGGATAAATAAAGACAGCCCTTTCAGAGAGCACACAACAGACCAAGTCGTTCCATTCTCTTCCAGAATCCTCCTCAAGAGAAGTTTCTGTACATATGCACAAAGAGATCCAGATGGGGATATTCAGAACCACATTTCCATAACAGTGAAAAAATATGCAACAATTTAATTATGTATCAAAAATTGAATAAACTTTGGCATAAGAGAAAACTAAGCAATAAAACAAATAAAATATATATACAATATGTAAACAACATGGACATTCTTCAAAATCATGTCTGAATGAACAAAACTGCAGAATAACACTCTATCATAGAGTATGATACCATAAACGTAAATTTAAGAACACCGAATACGGGGATCCCTGAGTGACTCAGCGGTTTCGCGCCTGCCTTTGGCCCAGGGCGCGATCCTGGAGTCCTGGGATCGAGTCCCGCGTCGGGCTCCTGGCATGGAGCCTGCTTCTCCCTCTGCCTGTCTCTCTCTCTCTCTCTCTCTCTCTATCATGAATAAATAAAAATAAATCTTTAAAAAAAAACATCAAAAAATCTAGTACTGCATATTATTAATACACATAAATGCAGGAAAAACTGTCAGGACATGAAGTCTCAAGATTCACAATGAGAGGTAGCTGTGAGGAAGTAGGGTAGACAATATTTTATGTCTTTTATGAAAAAGAAAAGAAGGAAGCAAAGCATATGTGGCAAATGTTAATGGCTATTAATACTTTAAGGCAGATATATGGGTTCTTAATGTTATTTCCCTGTAGGTTTCTGGACGTTACATTGATTTTTTAAAATAGTTTACCTCTGATTACCATTTATTTAAAAGTCGTATTTTTCTTAAATTCATTCCATTGCCCATTTATTCAATGCATTCAACAAATATTTGTTGAACGTGTCATTAACCCTGGGATATGAAGAAAAATCCTTGCCCTTGTAAGGCCTAACATGAATGGACTAATTCCTATTTAGGAATCTTGTCACATTCTGCAATGCAGTTTTCTATATACAGTAAGGAAGGATTTCTGTTAGGTTTGAAATTGCCCAAGAGTAACTGCACTGAGCTTATTTACAGGACAGCATACTACTAAAGTTCCAAAAATATAATTGTCAATATTTACCTTTAACTCTTCTTGCCAAGAGTTTTTGAAAGGTCAGTAAAGCAAATGAGTTTTGAAGATGTTCCAAAGTGAGTTATTATCAAACAGACGATTATAATGACAAAAAGTCAAATAAGTTAATCTTTCTTTGAAAGTTTTCCAAGGAGACAGATTAATTGGCCAACCTGTCACTACTAATGGCAACTGTAGGTGATAGAGTGAAACTTGAACTTGGCATAGTTGCTACAACACTACGATAGTACTTCCAGTATCTCATGGTTCTGTTCTGTAGGAATTGAAGACTAAAAGACTTTTTCTCTGAGGTGGCTGTATGTAGTTCTTGCACAACAAATCTACGTTGTCACCTCTACTAAAAATACCACGCCTCAATACTGTTGCTAACTCCCAATGTTACTGTAACTGACAAACTCAATCCTTCATTTTTCACTGAACTTTTTTATTCGATAAAGATGAGAAAGGCACCATTCTCGGTCATCACCTGTCAGGCCCCAGGCCTGCAGGCAGGTTACCCTGACTACTACTTACTTTCAAAGAGAGGCCAGGTCTAGGGGTGTGAAAAAGCCAGACACTAACCAGATCATGGCCATATCAGGAATAAGGAATCCCAACGTGGAATCATTAAAACAGCTTGGCTCAGAAACCGGGAGTGAGGACCATGGGACAGAATTCTCTCCTCTCTCTAGTGCCTTCTTCTGAGAGTAGTTATCAATCACTCAATTTCATGGTACAGCCTATAAGATTAGGAAGCTGGTTCTGATGACCCAAGCTTATTATGGCTAGGTCTAATCAACCAGTGGAGACCAAGAGGCCAGGCAAATAAGTCAGCCTTAGTAGGGCTACAGCTATGTGTCCACGCATGTGCGCGCGCGCACACACACACACACACACACACACTCTTACACTTCTGAATTTCTATCTTTATCTAGTAATTATGAATGTCACCTAGCTTCCACAAAGCCTCTCTTTCTGGGTAATTCTAACACTGATCAAAAAAAGCTTCTTTTTTTAGCTTAACATGTACTCATGTGTTATTATCATATGGTATATATATGCTCAAAGTGTTTTATTTTTTTTTAAGATTTATTTATTCATGAGAGACAGAGAGAGAGTGGGGGGGAGAGAGGGAGAGAGGCAGAGACACAGGAAGAGGGAGAAGCAGGCTCCATGCAGAGAGCCCGATGTGGGACTCGATCCTGGATCTTTAGGATCACACCGCTGAGCCACCCAGGGATCCCCTCAAAGTGTTTTATTATCATTTTACTGCAAGTATCGCCATCCCAAGTGATTTAGATGTCTGTCAATCATATCTGTAAAAGCAAAGGTTTCTAAAATAATTTTCTTTTATGACATTAAATTTACTCAATAAATTACATCCTAAGTTCCAGAGATTCTGAGCATGAGGCTAAATGTAAATACAAAATAGTGTTTGCTTTCAACTGATGCTTTACCAAATTCTGAAAAGGAAAAAAACGTCTAAAGTATTCATCCAGGTAAAAATGAGACACCAAAGCATATACCAGGCTAATTTTGAGATTTTTAAGTTTGGGAATTGGATCAGCAACATCTCAGGTTTTGTTTTTACCTAAGGTATAACTACCCATTTCTCAAATGTTAACACAGAAACCAAAACCAACAAGTATACAGCACACACACACACACACACACACACACACACACACTCCTCAAAATGAAAGCCCAAATTTCATTTGACTGTACCTATGATGCAGTCAGATGCAGCATCTGTTTTACCTCAATTCTGTATGTGTGCTGATTCTGTATTGTAGATAATCACTTAAGAGAGCCCACGAGAAGCTAAAACAAACAAGCAAACAAAAACTCTGTTGGGAGCTCAGACCTCGGATGTAGCATGAGATAGAACCAAATAGTCTGACTTTGCAGTCAGACACGAGTTTCAAATCCTAGTACAATGCCTTACCTGCTTTATGGCCTTGGGCAGGCTGCTTGACCTCTGTGAACCTCAGTCTCCTCTTATGTAAAATACGGTAATAATAATTGTCTGCCACAGGTTGCTGCGAGAATTAAATAATTTCATGAAGTATACCTTTCAGTAGTAGGCAATAAATAAACGTTAATTCTCTTCCTCCCGTCTCTTTCCCCAAAGCAGAGAGTCACCTGGGGACAGGAGCAGTAAGAATGCTGACAACGCTCATGAAGGAGAGAAATAAATAGTCTGTTAACAAGTGGAGCTGTATTTCAGGAGGGCATTCTTGTAGGCATGTGTGAGAGCAAAGGCACAGGCCAGGACTAATTGCTGTGAGAAATGCAAAGGGATGCCATTGACCAGCAGGTTTGTAGAGAAGTGTAGCCATTAAGGAAAAGACAGGGTACTTAGTGTGAGCTAATGAAAAGAATTGGGACATCAGATGAAATGCCACTTGGACTCCTGATTGTATTAGTGAGTAGCTATCTCACAGTGAACCTTAGGCATAGCAAGAAACCATGAAGAAGGAATTTCAGTGGGACCTCTTGTTTCCCAAACCCCAAACAGGCTTAGCAGAATTAACACTGCTAAGACATTAATTGTCATCCAGATTGACTCCCGCCTTCAGATCCACAAAGGCATCATAAGCATCTTCTATACACAATAAGCTTTCTGGGCCCTTGGGCAGCCCAATCCACAGAACCGCGGTCTGGGCTTTCAAATGTCACCAGTCAGCTGGATAACTGCACCCCGAAAGCACTGTCTTTCATCAAATCCAAGATGCCACCAACAACAGTATATACCATTATTTTATGTACCACTTAGAAATAAAAGATGCTGTAAAGTTGGGAACCTGATACAGTACAGGCAACGGGGACACCATAAGGTCACATTCTCTGGGGAAGAGCAAACAAGAAATCAACCTACCATGCTGAGAGAGAACAGAGGTGTGCATGTCTCAAGCCTGTGACTGGGTGAAGACAAGAAAAAGAAATCTCTGCTGAGAATTTGAACTATCAGCTGGTACTACACCCACACAACCAGTGTGGCACAAGAGAAGTCAAGCAGAGAATTTAAATTCAAGTGCTTTCAGATTGATGGCATCCCCAGGTGGCCATCACAAGTAAACACAAATCCACAAATCCCTTCCAGAAGAACTGGACTTGAATCCAGGCTGGCAACCACTCAAACATGCTCTGATTTCAGGACAGTTAAAGTACTGAGGGGATAGAGGGGAGGGAAATGTGTGCATCTGGTTTTTAAAAGGCAGTATCTATTTTCTTAAAAAGAATAAGATGATGTTATGTATGGATCTGGGTCACTCATCGGGTATTTATTAGTATGTATCCACTCTGTGCATAACAGCGATTTCAAAGCAATTGAAGGCATGACCCTTGCTCACAAGCAGCTTACTAACAATCTCCTGGGAACAGAGATGCATGCTTCTATCTGATTTACTTTTGGATTGTTATGATTATAGTGCTGTCACAAAATGGTTAGAAGGGTAAATGCACCACACCCCTCATCTTGGGTCTGCTTTTTTTATGGTCTAACATTGAAAAGGTGTCTATATAAAATCAGTTCTAATAGAAGTAAACTTATTTTCATTCCTCCAATTTCAACAAAATTCAATAAACAGCAAAGTACTTTATGATTACTTTGGTTAGCTTTTAGTCGAAATAACAGTATTACACACAGCATGTGCGATATACAATTCTGATCATTTGGTTACAATTTATAGCATAAGTAAATATGATTATACTTCTATATTGGGCAGGAAAGTTTGAAGGAACTTCTTCATCCCTAAAGCTTTTTTAAAAAACTGTAATATTAGAAATCATCAGAGCAACTTTCATACATTAATTCAGCTTTGCAAAGGGAACATCTAATTTAAAGGTCAAGAGAGATCCGAACTCTTGCATAAAAAGAGACATCAGGGCTAGCCTAGTAATAACTCACTGAGAAACTGTTAGCATTACTTCTGTCCTTACCCATGACAGACTTAGTATTTGCCAGTGCTGGGGCTATTACATGTACACAGGCCAAAACCCAGCCTCAGGGGACCCTAGCACAAAAAGCTTCTGTTTGACACCACTTCTTGGGAAATGTTTTGTTATCACCATCCGAAGGAATATAGGTTTCTCCTCCAAAGATGTGGTTTCATGCTTTGGCACTTTTCTTACAATGCCCTCAATCCCCACTCTGAGTCCTCAGCACTGCATGTTCAGAAAATCATTTAAAAGGGATGAAATGCCTTTCTTGGTAACTGTTCACAAGCAAACGTGAAGACTCTCCAGAATAAACTGTATACAAACTATACACATTCTGGATACGTACTCTCACACCGCAAGTGGGCTAGCTCACACTAGATCATTCTTTCAGGGCTCTTCTCCAAGTGAACCCCCCACTCTCAACCTTAGCTGGAACCAGCTCCCCTGTCTGCCTCCTCAGACGCGAAGGACCCAAGAGGTCTTGCTGGTCTGGTCCTCATCCCCTAGGTCCTTGCTGCCACCACAGCCCTGACTCCTAAGTCTTCGTGGACTCTGCCCAAACAAGTTACATGGCCCCTGATGGCAACTCAGGGCTGCAGGCTTTGAAGGCTTCAAGTCTTTTCTACCCTTGTCAATTCATGAGTAGGCTCTAGCTTCTTCACAGTTGCACAACCCTCTGCCAGAATCTCTACCCAAAGGTTTCTAGTTGTCCACCTTGGTCCTACTCCCCCAGAAACCATGTTTCTTCAGGGAGTCAGTAATCTCAGCATTTAAATCCTGACCTTCTGTTTTCTCTCAGGCCATACTGGTATCCCTATAACTCTCTCTCAAACCACAGATTTATGCAAACAACTTGAAAATCATTCTGGGTAAGCACTGAGAAAGTCATCACAAGACAATATACATAATTATAAGATATACACATTCCAGAATGCAACTTTGTGAGTAAAAAAAAAAGAGATGTCAAAAAATAAAGTTAAGGGGGACGCCTGGGTGGCTCAGCGGTTGAGCATCTGCCTTCAGCTCAGGGTGTGATACCGGGGTCCAGGATAGGGTCCTGCATCAGGCTCCTTGCAGGGAGCCTGCTCATCTTCTCTCTCTCTCTCTCTCTCTCTCTCTCTCTCTCTCTGTCATGAATAAATAAATAAAATTTTAAAAATAAATAAATAGTACAACCTGAAATCTGGCATTGTGATGCCCCCAGCTATGGTTTCCTTTTTTAAAAGTCCCCTGGCTATTCGGGGTCTTTTCTGATTCTACACAAATCTTAAAATAATTTGTTCCAATTCTCTGAAGTACTACAAAGCTGTGGTCATCAAGACAGTGTGGTACTGGCACAAAAACAGACACATAGATGAATGGAACAGAATAGAGAACCCAGAAGTGGGCCCTGAACTTTATGGTCAACTAATATTTGACAAAGGAGGAAAGACTATCCACTGGAAGAAAGACAGTCTCTTCAATAAATGGTGCTGGGAAAATTGGACATCCACATGCAGAAAAATGAAACTACCCCACTCTCTTGCACCATACACAAAGATAAACTCAAAATGGATGAAAGATCTAAATGTGAGACAAGATTCCATCAAAATCCTAGAGGAGAACACAGGCAACACCCTTTTTGAACTTGGCCACAGTAACTTCTTGCAAGATTCATCCACAAAGGCAAGAGAAACAAAAGCAAAAATGAACTATTGGGACTTCAAGATAAAAAGCTTTTGCACAGCAAAGGATACAGTCAACAAAACTCAAAGATAACCTACAGATATTTGCAAATAACATATCAGATAAAGGGCTAGTTTCCAAGATCTATAAAGAACTTACTAAACTCAACAGCAAAGAAACAAACAATCCAATCATGAAATGGGCAAAAGACATGAACAGAAATCCCACAGAGGAAGACATAGACATGGCCAACATGCACATGAGGAAATGCTCCACATCATTGGCCATCAGGGAAATACAAATCAAACCACAATGAGATCCCACCTCACACCAGTGAGAATGGGGAAAATTAACAAGACCGGAAACAACAAATGTTGGAGAGGATGTGGAGAAAGGGGAACCCTCCTGCACTGTTGGTGGGAATGTGACCTGGTGCAGCGACTCTGGAAAACTGTGTGGAGGTTCCTCAAAGAGTTAAAAATAGACCTGCCCTACGACCCAGAAATTGCACTGCTGGGGATTTACCCCAAAGATACAGATGCAGTGAAACACCAGGACACCTGCACCCCGATGTTTCTAGCAGCAATGTCCACAATAGCCAAACTGTGGAAGGAGCCTCGGTGTCCATCAAAAGACAAATGGATAAAGAAGATGTGGTTTATGTATACGATGGAATATTCCTCAGCCATTAGAAACGACAAATACCCACCATTTGTTTCAACGTGGATGGACCTGGAGGGTACTATGCTGAGTGAAATAAGTCAATCAGAGAAGGACAAACATTATATGGTCTCATTCATTTGGGGAATATAAAAAATAGTGAAAGGGAATAAAGGGGAAAGGAGAAAAAATGAGTGGGAAATGTCAGAAAGGGAGACAGAACATGAGAGACTCCTAACTCTGGGAAACGAACTAGGGGTGGTGGAAGGGGAGGTGGGCGGGGGGTGGGGGTGACTGGGTGACAGGCACTGAGGGGGGGCACTTGATGGGATGAGCACTGGGTGTTATGCTATATGTTGGCAAACTGAACTCCAAAAATAAATAAATAAATAAATAAATAAATAAATTAAGTAAGTAAGTAAGTAAGTAAGTAAGTAAGTTAAGGCAACAAAAAGCTGACCTCTGTGAACAGATAAAACAATGAAAAGTAGGGAGTTGGGTGGGGTTGTACATTCCTGAAAGGAGGAATGAAAAAGAAGATTCTTAACAGAAGATGCTCGACCTGCATTGGCAGCATCTGAAGCCTAATGCAGAGAACTATGATTGTCATTGAGTGTGGTGGTCTTGAGCCAAGATGGTAAAACTGCAGATATATTTTTAAATCCATGAGGCTGTTGGGCAGGTGTAGATGTAAAGGAAAAACAAATCCAAGCTGGTGTTCTGCTTGGAATAGCACCACATCACACTCCCAAATATTATTCTGTACACCCAATTTACTTTTACTTTTTACCATATATTAACTACATTATAGATTTTTTTCAATTGTCAATATAAAGCTGTGTCATTATTTGTTTCCTATGGTGCCTTGTACGTAGGTATTTTCTTGATTATATGAAAAGGGACAATATTCACACATTAAACTTGTTCTATTTAACAACCACATCAATTTGTTGTTCTCTTCCCTTTTAATTGTTTACTCTAACATAAGATATATTCACACATAACTACTAAATATTATATTTTAACAATAATGTTTTGCATGCATATACATATAAACTCCTTGGAACAGTGCCTGGCACACAGCAAATATTCAATAAATGCTAGCTGTAATCATTATCATTATTATTTTTGTTATTGTTGTTAAAAACAATTTATCTTACTATAATGAATTCTAATTAATTGTAGCTTATACTTGCCAGGAAATTCCTACACTGTGCAGAATGGATTTACAGAATATAAATCCACTATCTATAAAGTGGATTCCAAATTCAAATAATTAATGGAAAAACATAGACTCACTTTGGCTAGATATCTTTTGCACACATTGCACGTACATTTTATACTTAAACAATTTTGTGATCAGTAGTGAAAAGAGCTGTTCAACACTAACTTTCTTTGAAGAATATACAAAGTACCTCAGCTAGGGGTCTTCGAGAAATCTCTGACAAGATTCCCAGAGAAGCAACTTTAAAATACTTACAAAGCCTTATTATTTTTAGAGTTATTCCTTACCTTCAACTCATTCGTCATGCTAAATTAATCTCCCTGAAGTGTTGTCATTCTTCAGCTTAAAAAATTTAATGGTTCCCATTGCCCAAAGGATAAAAATAAGAACTTTTCATTCGTCTCATCTTCTACATGGTTTGCCACACTGAATCCACACTGCACCTCCTGTCACCTCAAACATAACAAGGCTTCTCTGCCACCGACACCATTCGTCCTAACCATTACTTCTTTCAAGGCTGAGCACAAATGTCGCCTCATCCACAGAACTTTTTTGATCTCCCCTAGAGAGAAGTGAGGTCTATTTCTCCAGTTTTCCATAGACCATTCCCCTCATACCATCTATGGCTCTCATCTTAGGTTGTTAATGGCTATTACTTATGTAGCTCTTCCTCTAGTTATGCTGCACTCTCTCCAAGAGTGGGGATACGTCCGACCTTTGAATCCTCCAAATGTCTAGTTAAGAATATTTGTGCCAAGGACATTATTATGGAAGGATATGTAATATGAAGCCAACATAAAAATCATGACATAAGTTCCTTAATTACTTTAAGTTCTAAGAATGGTGTCTCTCAGACTAATGTCTAGCCTAACTTAACATTTTTACATAGTATTTAAAAGAAGCACTACACATCGAAACACTCACATCTACATATAACTCTACTCTTCCATCACACTGACATACTGAGCTGATGAGGATAAGCTGTGGAAAGTGGGTCAAAGAGGCGACAATGATTTTCAGTCGCTGTAAGAATGAGATGCAAGTAAAGTAGACATCCCACTAAACTCTCAATTACAACTAGAAGAACGTTTGAAGTCATTTTGGACTACCCGCAAAGTAGCTGCCCAACACGAACCATAACTCAAAACAGCAAGTAACGCTGGGCATGGAGAATTATTTATTGAAAATAAAATCAAAAAACCTAATGTTAGTATGTACAAAACTCAAGCGCATCTGGGATGCTACAGGAAGCTATAATTATTGCCCTTCCAACAAAATGAAAAACAACTAAAATGATTCGAAGAATAGAGATATTTCCACGCAAGTATAATTTCAAAATTAGGATACTTCAGTCTGGAAAAATATTAATTTAAAGGAGATTTTTTTTAAGTTCATAAAATCATAACAAAACTTATGTCTCGAATCATAGAAAATCAGGAGTAAACATTTGAAATGTGTATTTTCATGGGGAAAAAAAGTACTTCACAAATATGTGTGGATCACATGGCTTTCAGTGTCCCAAACATATAAACAGGTGCAAGAATGGTCTAGTCACACTCACAGACAGGTAGATCCATTGTTTATTTAAGGGATATCTGGGGCATTTGTTTGACCTTGTCCAACTGTCAACTAATGCTCCAAAAAATTCCTCCCTTATTTCCAAAAGTAGGGTCAAAATCATGTTTGGAAAATCCTTGGTCTAATGCAACATAACCTTTCATATATTCTAATTATAAATGGAAGCTCACCAAGTATTTTGAGAAGTGGGTAGACGAATTTATACAGTAAGAGAAAGTATAAAGAAAATCTTCTGTATTGAGGGCTCCAAACTCCATTTAGCTTTAGGCTAGGGGTAAGAGGAGGCAACCATTTAATTTTTTATTGGAAAATCATACTTCAGGTAACCTTTTAATTTTCTGAGGTGCTCTAACGTTCGGCCATTCACATATCATGATGCAACAAAACTTTTATAGATTAGTTTGATACTCTTTTTCTGAAAAAAAAAAAAAACTTTTGGCCATATAATAGGTCAACTTTCTGTCAAGCAGTTTAAGCCTTTCTAGGATTGTGCTTGACAAATTCTCAAATTTTAGACAACACATTAGAGAAAGGAGGCAAATCATCTAGAACCACTGACCTAAACTGAATTCAAACCTTCCTCTCAGTATGTGATCTGGATATCCTTTATTTTCATGTCGATGTAAACTAATTTTCATCATTATAAAGCCAAACATCCCTGGGAAAATGGCAGGAAAAAATATTACAGAGAAAACCCAGTATGTGCATTAAATATATATAGCTATATTATAAAAGCACAGAACTATAAATCTCTTAAATATTTCTCCTTTCAAAAAAAAAATTGCTCCAGTTGTGCCTCTTGTTGCCGTCAATGCTAAGAATCAACCCTGCAGGTATTACCTATAACTATTAAATCAGCTTAATCGAACTTTAATAAATGCGATGTGGATTTAACACTTTGTGTTTGGTTTCATTTTAATCTATGATACATCGTTGCTTCTTTACATTTGCTATTTTTAGTAAATGTCTGAAAGAAGGAACCAGGAAGTGTATTTTGTACTAATTTCTAGTGTAAAGTTATTTCCAAACAAATAAAATTCACTTTGTAATAAATTTAAACACAATCTTCCTTGTTTATATAAGCTTACATAAAAGTCCAAAGAGCTGAATGTTTTAGGCTCAGTTGCAAACAAAATAAAAGTATTAAATTCTTTGACAGTCAAAGAAATAATTCTCATTCAGTGATCCCTTTATTATTGCTATCTTTAGTTTCCATGGGGGTTTGTGTGAACAAAATAAAATAAAACCCCACATGCACTTAGATAGAATTACAAATGAATGTTCCCCATTCCTGTTTAGGTTACGAGTTCCAAGAAGGACTATCATGTGAGTATAATGGCGGTCTTTTAGCAGGACTGACATAAAAGGGCCGTTGAACAGTGTTGTTTAATTGCATATATTCCAACGCTAGGCAACTCTCCAAACCTTATTGTAAACACTGTATAAGGCCTGTAAGCTCAGCAAAATAATGGAGTTCAGGCTTTTTACAGTTAACTCCAAGTGACAGTTGACTTCTCCTTAGGATTTTATATATTGTTTGCCATGATTAGTGCAGATTGCTTTGTCACATAAAACAAGCTGACATTTGGAAACTCAGACTAATGTTATGCTCTAAGGGTGTCATTTCTTTTCCCCATGAACCTTGACTTGGTGCAGTGTTTTGTTTCCATGTCTATAGAAAAAGGTAATCTATTATGAACCGATGTACAGTTATGTTAAGGTTAGTTATACAACAGAGTATAATGGAAATATATAATCAGTAGCTATATTGAGCAGGTACTAAGTATCCCCCTTACTATGTTACAGCAACAGAGAAATTTTAATTTGATGGAAATTATACTTTAAAAGTATTTCTAGGCAAAAATTCATGGTTTTGTACACTCCTGAAGTAGTCACTAGTTTCTAACCACTAGTGCAATGATTAAGGAAGAAAAAAAAGGCAGAGAACCATAGGATAAAAGGTAGTACATTCCTACCCTTTCGTTTTATAAGAATGAGGCTCATTTACTGTTCAAAGGACATTGTTTATACATTCCAGACTTCCATCTTATAATTGCTCCAGGATTTGTAAAAAGGAAATCTCAGCAGGGCAGCAAAATTTATTCAAAGCAATAGCTGCACATAATTGGTATAAAATACCAGAACAGTCTGCTCTGAAAACTCTTTTCTCAGCAACAGAGATTTCTACTTCTTCAACTCTCTTTCCGTATTCAAATAAAGTTTACCTCCCTCTCTTGCACTACTTACTTGAACCTTTCCTTTCCCTGCCCGGCTAACATATTTTTTAAAGGTCCTATGAAGAAATTTCAGCACAAATTATATGGGAAACTTTGATGCCCATTTAGTTTTATGAGTGTTTACCTGGTTACTATGCCAACAGGAAAGTAGGATGAACCCTGTTGTGGAAGAAAGGTTGGTTTTAACTTTCATATTTTCACAGAATGTTTTAAGTTAGTTATGTGTTTTCTTACACATAAAAAACAGCTAAAATGTCATTGCTGCATTAGTATCATCTCACAAAATCAATTAAATGAACAGAAGAAAGGAAGCTTAAGTCTGAATGTTATTCTACAAATTTAAGAAATAAAGGAACGAGAGTCACAAAATGTGGTACACCTCAAACATGACAATCATAACCTTTCTCTAGGACACTGTGTCACTGTTCCAGAATATGTTAGTTGGGCTTCTGACAAAATTCCTTCAAAAATGATATGGAAAGGAGCAAAATAACTGTTTCTTCCTATTTAAAGTAACATTTTCATTTTAAAAATTATTTCAACAAGTTCTTTTTGTTTGTTAACAAACAAGCCTACAAGAGCTTTGCTAATTTAATACCACTCTAAAATGCCATTAGATAAGATTTTAGCAGATGTTTCTTTACAGACAAGAAGGGGAATTTGCGGGTGACTTTGTTGTTGCTTTCTGGAAAAGACAAAAATCTCCATGAAACTGGAAACATCACCTCTCAATACAAAGGATTAAAAAAATGTTCTTGAGTGCTGATGGTTGTACAACAAGGTGAATGTACCTAATGCCATGGAACTGCACACTTAATTAGTTAAAATAGTAATTGTCATGTTATGGGTATGTCACCACAATAAACAAAACAAAAACATTCTTGAGTATGTACAGCAAGAGCCATTTTTCAAAATTTGTCACATTGAACTTAGAATTTGTTCCTTTTAAAAGGTACAGTCTCACATATAATCCTTATATCTTAATTAAAGACAGGTCAAATGAAGTATAATGTGGAAAAGGGTAGGCAAAAGGTAGGCTTGAGCAGAATGAGAATAATAAGAAAACAAATATCCATGAACTTAATGCCCTGAGAAGTACCTTTAGCTATATTACAGGTAATATGTTATATTATAACGTGATAATCTGCTTTTTCTTATGAAATAATTTAGAGCTTCAAGTGATTTTTTTTTCAGAAAAACTCCAAGACAACTCTCAGATCAGATTCAGACATTTTATCATAAAGCTGAATACACATACACACACAATACATACACATACACAACAAAATAAAAAAAAAGAATGAAGCTACTTATACATCCAAATCGTGAAGATACATATGCCTTTAATATATTATCAGTCAGATGTTCTTCTAGCTGTGTACATATTAATTCCCTATTTTCATTCATTGAATATCTTCTTTGTAACCAATTCCCTTCACATGGAAGCAACTAATATGGTAATTACAGACCAAATATCTAGAATAACTACATCATAGAAATAAAAGTATTGTTTTTTTAATTGAAGTAGACATCTTAAAGATAAGAAACCTGGAAACACTGGTCATTTTAAAATAGAAATCAGTCTAAATAAATACATCCTGCATTTGTAAAGCATATACTATATAACATAAAGAATTCTTGTATTTTTTGCTTTGCTTTTATTATCCAAAGCTTTAGGACCTGCTCTACCTTGGTTGCTTCCAATTTCTTCCCTTTACATTCCGGTGACCAGTATTTATAAGGTTCCTATATATGGAAGTTTGGTAATCTGAAAATCTGAAAATGCTATATCCAACTTCTTCAAAATGGATTTCATACAAGAATTACGTTGGGTAAGTGCATGTTTATTTAACAATTTGCTACAAGCATGGTGTCCAATGTGAGAGCCACTAGCCACATGCAGCTAAAAAAATGTTAAATTCAGTTCCTCCATGGCACTAGTCAAATTTCAAGTGCCTGATAGTCCCCTATGTGGCCAGTAACCAGTGTATCACAGTGTAGATACTAAATATTTCTATCACTGAAAGTTGTGCTGGACAGGGATGCACTCTATAGGATTGCTCTAAAAACCAAGCTTCCCAAATGTACTCGAAATGAGGTAGTCCGGATTACTTTATAATGCCCCTTCAGATTGTTGAATATCAACATTTGTTTCACTGCTTTCAGCATCGATCTATTATGTTAAAGCAAGGGACAACTGTACTAGGAGCTAATGTCTTAGAAAGTTATCCACTATCAATAGCAGCAGGCCTGGCAAAATGCTTTCCACATAGTAGGCACTCTACTGAGTCATGCTTATCTTATTTGAGTAATAATGCAGATTTTTAAGAAGGCAGTAAGTAGCACTGTTATTAAAAGAGACAAAACTGGAGCGCCTGGGTGGCTCAGTCAGTGCCACAACTGACCCTCCATCTGGGCTCAGGTCATGGTCTCAGGGTCCTGAGATCAAGCGCTTAGGGCTCCGTGCTCAGCAGGAAGTCTGCTTAAGAGATCCTCTCCCTTTCCCTCTCCCTCTGCCCTTCCCCTCTGCTCTCACACTCACACACACACTCTCTAAAAATAAACAAATAAATCTTTAAAAAAAAGAAACAAACAAACAAAACTATCCATTAAGAAAAGTAGTAAGCAGCCATTCATTTATCCAACACCTATTTAAGGAACTCCAAACCACCCTGTCTTTCCACCCTATTCAATGCCCTGGGAGGCTGACCCCCCAAGGCCCTGTATAAAAGGAATCCTCCTCCCTCCAGGTTCCTACTGGTTCCAAAAGAAGGCACCGGAAGGAGAACCCACTGTGGGAAGACCGTGAGGCATATCGGCCTAACATGGGTCGGCCCTGGTCCTCCGCTGAAGGTCACGGCTCCTCTCTGGCAGCCCTCTTCGCAGGCCTACTGCTCTAAGGCCCAGTAACTGCTCCCAACCTAGCCCTTCAGACCTTGCTCCACAGAGGTAGGTGCCCATCTTTCACTGGCCTCAGAATATGTCATTATGTCTTTCTGGTTTCCCTAATTTCTGCCAACACATTTGTAAGTATTCTTGTTTATCAAACATCCCTTAAATACCAAGTTCATGTTAGGTACATACCGTATGTTTCCTGTGACAGACAGAATCACACATCCTTCCACACACAGTTCTAGCCCCTTAGAGACCTCTAGCTGATCCTAAGAAAATATATTTCTTAGAAATGTAGCCCTTTTTAAGTGCTTTTCACTATTAATGCCCCAACCATACATTATTTTAAAAATTACACTGATCAAGGAGCAATTGTATTTTAATGGGCTTCCGATGTCTATATTCATGATATTTACTGTATTTATTTTTTTAAAGATTTTATTTATTTATTCATGAGAGAAACACACACACACACACACACACACACACAGAGGCAGAGACACAAGGCAGAGGGAGAAGCAGGCTCCATGCAGGGAGCCTGACGTGGGACTCGATGCCAGGTCTCCAGGATCAGGCCCTGGGCTGAAGGTGGCGCTAAACCGCTGAGCCACCCGGGCTGCCCATATTTACTGTATTTAACTTAAAGGAGTCATTGAATATTCTGTTTCTGTACTTCATGAGGTGCTTATAGGATAATGACAAACTAGCCTGATAGTAGTGATGGGATCTAGGCATGAACACAGAGTCCAGCAGAAAAGTTAGAGATTCAGAAAGTTATTTAGATAATTTAGACTAACAGCCCATTTTTAGCCTGACCATGTATGCATTTTAAGCAGAAACATTTCATCCTAAAAGAATTCTTTCTGTGCTTCATATTTCTCTTTATCATGTTAGTAAACAAAAGCTATGGATTCAATTTAATCAACATTTATTAAGTACTATGTGCAAAGCATTTAATAGGCACAAATATGAACAAGATATATTTGTCTTAGAATCTTACTTCTTTTTTTAAGATTTTATTTATTTATTCACAAGAGACACAGAGATAGAGGCAGAGACGTGAACAGAGGGAAGAGCAAGCTCCCTGTGGGGAGCCTGATACAGGACTTGATCCCAAGACCCTGGGATCATGACCTGAGCCGAAGGCAGATGCTCAACCGCTGACCCATCCAGGCATCCCAGAATCTTACATTCTTATAAAAAAGACCACAGGTATACAAATTACTGTTAACAAAATATTATTTTAAACTGTTACTAAATATGCATACATATATACATACATACTTAAAAATATATATAATTTTATGCTATACTTTTTCTTCCCTGATACGTCTTTCTCAGTCTTTTCCCCAACATGTAAAATACATTATAATGTAAATTTATTATACAGTATAGTCTAAATGAAATTCTACTTGGTACGAGTTAAAAAATAAGAAGAAGAGGAAAAACTGAATTAGTAAACTATCACGTCTCATTTCAAATATCCTTAAAAAAGAGATTTTATAAGCTGGCTAAGAGTGAGTACATAAGAGTGAGTACATAACCAACACAGAATTTGGTATGTCTGCCTCAATTTGCCTGTATATTCTTAACAATGTGAGTTAAAAAAAAAAAAACTGCTTGAAAGCTTCATCGTATTTTGAGGAAGTCAGATAAAAACTACTCAAAGCAGAAATTTTTAGTTTAGGAATTAAACTTGGACAAGGCAGGGAACTCCCTGTATACTGATGGATAATAATTACTCATATGCTTATTGGTACTCTAACTTTCTTCAGACTCTAAGTCACTCTCATTGAACATGTATGTTCTAACTTAGTCAGATAATGCCCAGGACTTCTGAAGTGTCAAGCATGCCCATCCATCTTCCATGGCTGACTATTAAATATGTAAAGGAAATCCAAATACAGGCTACTTCTGTATTTGGGTAGATATTCAGAGCAATTAATGCACAAACATTATTACCAGCAAAATGTGCTAGATCAACATGTTTTTAATTTGCTCTGAAGATCTGAGAGAACTTCCTAGCCCAAGGAGTCAACTGCTCTGTAAAAACAAAAACAAAATACCTAAAATGTCTAAAAAGGCTTATCTCTTCCCAACCTTTAAACATACCACTGCCCTGGAAACCTCCCTGACTGGGACATCTGTCAACTAACAAAGATCCACAAACATCTCCGTTTTCTTACAGATAATACGTTGCTCTCAGCCCTTTCTGCCATTTCCTTTTGTGCATCCCGTGGTTTCCAGAATTTACCAGTTATGGTTATGCCCACTTACAGGAAGAAAAACAAAAAGGTTTAAACCAATCAGTGCAGAGGATTCTTGAGACAGTGCAAAAATAAAAGTAGCTGTGGTTGTACCTTGCTTCACGCAACCATAAATTCCTAAGATGTTGGGTGTAAATCAAATACAACAAAATATCTTCAACCCTTCCAAATGACTTAAATTATTTCATAAAGTATTTTTCTTAATATCTAGTTAATCTTTATAGGCCACCATTCCTGATGGCTTTAAATTATACTTTCTGTCAAAGACTTAGTGATCTACAATAACCCTTGAAGTATGTAAATGAATGAAGGATACATTTTTAATGGTGAATCTTTTGTAAAGCGTGGAAAAAAATAATTCTCTCTTATTTGTTTAATATATCCTAATTTCTCCTGTATTTGATTTCCCTAATGCATGGCATAAAGCCAGGTACGATATTTTCAGCTAGTGTACTTAATGAGTATATGATAAAACAGCATGAGGGAAAAGCTGTGTCCAAGGGGTATAATGGGCTTGTTGATGCCACCTACTGTGCATTTTGTTTTTCTAAAGTTCCCCACATAATTGACTAAAACAGAGTTCCTAAAGCCTGATCATATGATGAGTGCTGAAGTCTTCCAACTATGTTCAAGTATCTCATGAAAAAAATAAGAGATGCCAGAGACTGGTGTGATGTGCTTGGCATTAGGAAGAAGGTGGTTCCCAACAGAGTGGTTGGCTTCAACAAACAAAGAAGGTGTTTAATCAGTCCCTCTGCATTTTTTTCCATGGTGACCAACCACATTATGGCAGGTAGTGATGGCAGGACAGAAAAAGGTTAGCAAGAATGAAGTAGTTTGGACTCTCATCCTCCTAGTATGAGAAAGCTCCAGGCGTGTTAAAAAAGTGAGAAGGTTTTGGTTCCAGATCCAAGGCCACATAAACAAAGACCCTCAGGAACATGGTAATGGAAGACTCCAGAAGCCGAACAAGCCCACGTACAGGCCAAAAGCCATGGAGGATGAGCAGAGCCCGATTTAAGGGCTTCCCAGCTCATTTGCAAGGCTAGAAACATGAGAACAAAGCTGAATCAGCTCCGGATGCTGTCTCGGCCAACCAGGAGAAGCAACCAGGATGGTGAAAGGGAGTCTCGCTGGCCCTGCCTATGGGGGGGGTGAGGGGGGTGACCTCAGACACAGTGACCACTACTGGTTTCTGATGTGATACCAGCTGGTGACACTGGCCCATTGACACCCGTCGACCTCTGTGATAAGTGTCCTGGAATGACTGCTAGAACTGTGTGTGGCCCCTCTTGTCTGTTCCTCCTCTGCAGGCCGCGGCACTGACCTCAGTGTCCACGTGAGATCAGGCCCGAGCCTCCCCCTCCCACGCCGTCCCTCCAAGCCAGCGCAGCTTCTGTCTCTCCTCTTTGGGCAGCTTTCCTCACAGGCACAATGAGTGGCTTGGACCACATTATCTTAAAAGTTCCTCCCAGGTCTACTAACATTCTGCGATCCCTGGATATTACAAATTCCCAGAATCATAAAACTTAGAGTTGAGAGGAACTTCGGAAGTTGTCTATTCAACCTCCTGCTCAAACTAAGCTAACCTAGCCAGAACTAATAAGCTCTGAAAGTTCTATGTAGTTGTTTCTGGCTGGATGAATACAGTCATAATCAAAGCTTAAAAACCTTAACTATAAAGCATGAAAAAAATATGTGTATAAGATCTTTAAAACATCTAAGAAAAAGTTTGAAGGAGCCAGCGCCCGTAGAACAGCATGTTCTGCTGCTTAGAAGTTCATACCTAAGCAGCACTTCCCAATCTCTGTTTGCAATCTCCAGAGCATTTTGAAAAATCACAAACGGTGTCAGAAATTTCTCCAAACAAAACTAATTTTCAATTTCTCATTATGCTTATAAGTTTGTAAGACAGGATGATGGGCTGTCACATCAAATAAAGTCTCAGAGAGGAGAATAAAAAGTATTAAGGGGAAACAGAGTGACACTTTGAAATGCATTCAAGAAAAATCAAAAAGAATGTCATTTGTTCTTAAACAGTGTGTTTTAGTCGGCTGCTTTTCAAAATTAATTTGGATCTCTGATAATTAATATTTCTCTCTCCCTCTTCAAAAAAATTATTGTCTTAACAGGGTCTATACCAGCTATCACACTACAGATCTTGAAAAAAATCATTGGCTGTATTTAAGAAACAAGCCTTTGAAACATTAATATTTTCCATTGTGTTCTATTATTAGTTACTTCAAAGTCCTAAGTTTATCAATAAATAAGAAGAGCTACATTTACAGTTTGGAAAATATCAGATTCTCCCCAAAATTGATATATAGATTTAATGTCCATTCCAATAAAAATCTTGTATTTCTTTTTTATGGAAATTGACAAGCTGAATCTAAAATTTATAAAGAAGTACAAAAGATCTAGAATAGTTGAGACCACTTGGAAAAACACACACTTAATTTACTGCTATAGTAACTTATGACTCTGTAGTATGAACATGAGGATACACATGGAATCACACAGAAAGTCTTGGAAAAAGATATATATAAATGTGGTCACCTGATTTACAATAAAGGCCACACTGAAATTCAAAGGGGAAAATGAAAATATGTTCACAATAAATGGTGCTGAATCAACTAGATATTCATATGGGAGGGAGGGGCTAAAAAACAAATCTTCATACTGTGCACACCAAACACAAAAAGACAGATGTGGGACGCCTGGCTGGCTCAGTGGTTGGGCATCTGCCTTTGGCTCAGGTCATGATCCTAGGGTCCTGGGATCAAGTCCAGCATGAGGCTCCCCACAGGGAGCCTGCTTCTTCCTCTGCCTGTGTCTCTGCCTCTATCTCTCATGAATAAATAAAATCTTAAAAAAAAAAAAAAGACAGATGTGAGACTAGTGGTTATCTTTGGGGAGTGCAAACTGGGAAGGGCCATGAGTGTGCTTTCCAGGTGCTGGAATGTACATAGTGACCCGGGGGGCCATCACATGAGTATGCGTACCTTAATCTCTATATTTAAAATTTGTGTACTATATGTATGTTCTACCTCAATAAAAAATTTAAATAAACACACAAGTAAACAGAATTATCCCATTGTGCTCCACGATGGCACAAATCATGTCTTATTTACATATTTGCACCTTCCAGGGCCTGATACAATGCCTGCTCATTGTTTGTTGAATTTAATTAAATTTGCCAGGTAGTTCCAACTATGGGATCTTAACGAGATGATTTTGGTACAATATGTCTGAGCTGTCAATAGTAGAATTATAGCTGTGCGCTTTCTGCAGACTCCTTTTAAATTCCCAATGCATTCATATTTAAAATATCTGGCTTTTTTCCCCAAAAAAAAGAGGGAGATAGAAACATTTGCATATTGAAAACCAGCCCCAATTTCAGGGTTTAACAAGATTCAAATCAAAAAGGCAAAAGAAGAAAAACAAAGAAAGGTGCTGCCATGTGGCGCCCTAGCAAGCAGATGTTCATTAGGGCCCAGACACACAGATTACTATCACAATGTACTTATCTGAACACGCTATCGTCAGACCACACAGTCAAATCAAATTTTGAAGGCTCAAAGGATGTGCACTGAAGAACATCCTGTACTGCTGAAACATGAATTTGAATTTTGTGACACAGACAGAGGGGTAGGCAAGAACACCACAGATCACCCACTGTCATTTTAAATCCTATTTATGTATTAAGAGGTAATCTATTCTTTAAGAAAGCCATCAAAATCAACATTTAAGATTTCCATTAAAATGAAAATCTGAAAAACTATAACCCAAGAAGAAACATAGCATTTTTTAGCCTTTAGCAAATTAAAAAACACACAATACTCTTGTGATTATTTTTAGATAATCATTTTGTGAAATATTCAAGAAGAAGAAAGAGATGGTTATATGTGATTTTAAATACTAATCTGGGTGAAGAAAAATGTAAACGGCTTACCA
The DNA here is from genome assembly GCF_905146905.1 of Nyctereutes procyonoides. Classification (NCBI taxonomy): domain Eukaryota; kingdom Metazoa; phylum Chordata; class Mammalia; order Carnivora; family Canidae; genus Nyctereutes; species Nyctereutes procyonoides. The sequence continues at coordinate 25,069,137 of NW_026575142.1, read as the reverse complement.
TTTCACTACCTCATATTTAAATTCTAATCGCATTAGGAGTACACATTTGTCATCAAAATACTTTCTATTATGCTAATTATGTTCTCTTTTGTTCAAAGTATTACATCATGTCTGTACTTCTATAACTACATTTATACATTGCCAAATAAAATTTTATTTTAAATTTCCATATAAAATAGGATAAAAAATAGGAAAGAAAATCTGATTCAAAGAGGCAATTGTAGTTAGCAAATTCTTAATCATAATCTGTAGCATTAAGAGGTAGTAAAGATTTTTTTTTTTAATCCAAATTAAGTCAGACACACTCGGTCCCTGACTGGGGCCAATTGCAGTGGGAACCGCTTGTATGCAACAATCACCCTGGTAGATGGACCAGTACAGTAGTGCAGCACATACACCTGTGGCTGGTCAGAAGTTAAGTCCAGAGTGACTTCCAGTGCAGGGAGAAAAGTTGGGGTAGGTGCAGGGGAGAAGGGAAAAGGAGCGAGCAGGGGAAAAGGAGAAGAGAGAGTGGAAATGTGCACGGAGATTGCCCAAATTCATATACTTTATCCTCACCCATTTTCATTTTGCAGGCCCTTGGGTCTTGGGTCTCTCTTTACCCTAGAGCCAAGCCACAATCCAGAAACAAAACAGCAAGGGGTCCATGGTCTGAATCCTCCTCTTATGCACTGATTGGTTCCGCTTTGACTTCCTCCCAGGGTAGGGTTCTTAACGTGGGCTCCACAGGCCATCTTGGGAAAAATCTGAGGTGACAGGGAATGTGCCATCAGCAGTTTCCCAAGGTTTGGAGTTCCCCTATGAGTTATGAGCCATTGTTGGACCAGTACTAGACGAAAATAAGAGAAGCACTGGAACTGGACGGTTTGTTCTTTCATTTTCTTTCATTCTTGTTTCCAGACTCAGAAGCTGTCTGCTTGATATGATGCTCAAGGAGAGCAAGGAAAGCTGAAAGGCTGTAATAATCGAGCCAGTGATGAGCAAAGGATGAAAAGCACTACTAGAAAGCTTTGGACTGCATTTTTTAATGGACTGCGATTTTTTTTTTGGGGGGGGGGGGAAGCAAGAGATTCTCTCTGAGGCCAGCACAGGAAAACAGGTGAGTAGGAAGTCAGTCTCCCAGGGAGTGAGGAATAAGGTGGGCTCCGAGGGCCTCAGCACAGTGGGAAGCTCCAGAGTCCACACCTCACAAGACTTCACAAGCCACACCTCCCATCTCTTCTGGAAACCTAATCCTCCAGTCCTAGAAGCTTAAAGCTCTACTGAAGGGAAAGGCTGTCTTCCCATCACCCCTGAGGTGAGTTAGGAAAATCTACCCCCTCCCCTGAAGGGGGCAGAGATGGGTTCCTGGAACCCGGAATTCCAACTATGAATGCTCATGCCCTCCCTCCACCCAAATATTGCCCAGCACAGTGCTTCAGGTCTATGATGAGATTAGTATGGAACACCTACCTGTGACTTATCAAGTAGGCTACTTTTACAGGCTCTTCAAGGTTGGCTGGGGACCCTATCATTAAAGATAACAATTTATGTATGAAATATATTAGATGAGTTTCTGGTTCTAAATAACTGATAAGTGAACTGTTTAGAACAAACTTGCAAACGATTCACTTGTAAGTTCAGTTATACCCAATCACTGAACAAATCATATAGAGCTCGAGAAAAATATCATCTGCCAGCTACAGAACTTTTCTATCAAAGATTTTCCGGTGGCCAATTCTTTAAGTGTTGTTTAAATGAAAGTGTGCAAATAATCATGTGGAGTGAAACCTAAGAAGAGGGTGAGATTAGGAACTTTTTTTGTAAGGCTTCCATCTTTGAACAATGAAATTAATCAAAGTCTTGCTTTGTAGAAGGGAAAGAAGGTTTTGGGAATACATCAATCAGTTAATGACCTAAAAATAAAAACTGGCAAATTTTTTTTATTAATGTTTGTATTTGTCGAAAGCTTGTTTAGTGATGAATCCAAATGCTGTTGAGAAGACAAAGGTAAAGTTGATGGTATTACAAATTTCTAATAAAATTTACTTTTGCTTACAATCAATTATTTTATCTGAGACTTTATTTTATAAGCTGTAATTGTTGGAGCACCTGGATGGCTCAGTCAGTTAAGCGACTAACTCTTGATTTCAACTCAGGTCATGATCTTAGGGTCTCGGGATCAGTCCCCACATCAGGATCGCTCAGCTGGTAAAATGTGCTCCTCTCCCTTTCCCTCTTCCTTTGCCAACCACCCCCCACCAGCATGTACATGTGCATGTACATGTGCACGTGTGCTCTCTCTCTCTCTCTCAAATAAATTTTTTAAAAATCTTTAAAAAAAGATGTATAAGCTGTTATTGTTACTCTACAGGTAAGGAAGGGTTTAGAAGTTCTCCAGTACAAGTATACTACCAATTGCAACTCTCAAAAGAACCATGTTTAAAAAGTATTAAACAGGGGAAACAGGATAATGTTATTTGAAGAGCTTAAGTATAATAAATATATAAATTTAAAATCTAAAATTCATTTTTGGCAAATTTGATCTCCCTCCACCCACCAAGAAACTTAGGAGCACAGTATTCCATCATGTATGCATCCAATACTGCCCATTTTAATTAGTAAATTTCTCAACTGATTAAAAAAAAAACTGGTTATCACCTAAAATGGGGCCACACACAGGCAGAGCTCAGAAAACAATGTACTTTTCTTATAAGATGGGTAAAGATTATTTGTGGTATCTACAAAATGACTTAGCTTTGTTACACAAAACCTTTCCCTGGTTTTGACTTAGTTTCATTTGCAGAGGTGAAGAAAGCTTATTTTAGAATCAAAGCTAGAAGCTGACCAAATAAAGAGAATAAATACTTGTATCTATGAAAGATCATGAATAATAAAAAAAAATCTGTTATTTTCTGAAGAAATAACAGCTAGAATTAGATACATTATCAACATGTAGATTGCAGGCACACGATGATGTAATTAGCAGCACAACAAAACTCTAGACATTTTCTCCTTTTGCCGCAAGCAAGCCTAATAAATTAGGAGAAATAAACATCATTTCAAATGGTTTAAAACAATAAGAGTAACAATTCCGCATAACCATTATATCATCATTTAAGCATGATATGCTCAGCCTGTCAAAACCTGAATAGGTTGGCTTAGTAGCACATTTATAAGCATAAAACTTGAAAAATAATAACGTAAAATAAGGTAATGGGATATGAAAATCTGAGGAGAAGGAGTTAAAGTACAAAAAAAGTGTTATCCTATAAAATTCTAATACTCCTAAGAAAATTAAAAAGGGCAAAAAATACAAAACAATAGTGATTATAAATTCGAGACATTTTAATTAATCTAAAGCCCCAATTTCTTCCAAAAATTCTCAGGTTTTTTGTGGCCTTTATGTGCCCTTGACGTTTTCTCACAAAACATGTAGCAGAGTTTTTAAACCCACAGATGTGTATCTTAGTGATTTCTCTGTCACTCAGACCCTTGGTATGCTGCTTTCCTGGGTGTACTACTTCATAAATATTTTTCCTCACTTATTTTTGTCTTTCCTGGTAGCTGGTGAGATGCTGGAGAGCAAGGACACACACTCCCAAACCTTTTCCAATGACAAGTGCAGAGAACGATGCTCTGGGATCACTCGGGAAATACAGCTGATTAGTTAGAATTTCAGTCCTTTATGAACCTCAGCAACTTTTCAACAAGCTACCAGCTTAAAACGTAACCTAATCCCAGAATACAGATGTTACAGCCAACATTGGAAATCACCCACCAGACATTGTGTTTATGGTACCAGAGTTGTAAGCAAGTCAACTGTTCGTACTAGCATCTCATCTCTCTTTTAGGATTTAGGTTTTCATATTTGTCCTCTAGAAAACTGTTCTCCATCCTCTATAATGACAAACACATCCATTTAAGAATTAGCTAAAAGAATATGTATGGAGAAAGACAGTGTTCAGTTCTGTAAGTTTTCTTCCCCAGGAAGTCTGAGTGTTGATTTTTGCCCCCCTCCTTTTTGTCTTCTCTTCTCTCTCACCATTACTGACACACTTCTTTTCCCGTGCCTATTTGAAAAATTAAAATACTCATATAATTATGTTAAAGAGACAAAAATGCACTAAGAAAAAGTAAGGAATTCAGCTCTGCGAAATACATGTTCAGTTTATTTTTGGCTTAGCCATCACCATCTCCTTTACGCTTTCCCTTCATGTTAAGAAATGTTTAGGGGTGCTTGGGTGGGTCAGTCGGTTATGCCTCCAGCTCCTGATCTGAGAATCCTGGGATGGATCCCCTCATGGGGCTCTGCACTCAGCTGGGAGTCTGTTTCTCTGCCCCTCTCTCCCTCTCCCTCTGCCCCTCCCCCTGCTCACATGCTTTCATTCTCTCTCTCTCTGTCTAAAATAAATCTTTTTTAAAAAGAAAGAAATATTTATATTATCAAATTTGTGTGTGTGCTCAGATTTGCATATATATTTCATACACCTGATTCTAAGGAGACATTTTGCCATGTATCATCTGGTCAAGCTCCCACTGGTAAAAGTCTGTATCATCCAAGTGCTGCCTCTCCTGAGGCATAGACAACTTCCATCAGGTTTTACTATTTATCCATTAAAAGAACAGAGAAAGTAGAACATTTAAAATCATTCCACATAAAATCTCCAAGTCTGATGTTCAATTTTGAATATATGATTTGATTTTACAGCAAATTTTATGGTATTGCATTTGAATCACTCACGTACCATTACTAGATTTTCTTTAATAAAGCCATGTAACATTGAATCCAGCACTTGCACTTAAGAGCAACTTGATATGCTTCTGCTTATTCCTCTAATACCAGTAAAGGGGATAACAAGCTAGGTGGCTGAATGTCATGTTTAGGGTTAGGCAACAGTCAGTAATTGCGAGGTAAGTAACTTTGAACACCTCAATGCTAAGGTATATTTCAGTTGTTCTCCATTAAATGAATAAATGTTTTTTATCAAGTTTGAAATATATTTTTAAAAAAGGCGATTTTCTAGAAAATTGAGCAGAAAAAAGTTTCAATTGTGTTGGTGGGGACCACTGACAGGAAGCAAAGACCAGGCTGAATCACCCGTTCATCACAGGTAACATCCCCCCCACCCCCCAGTATAATACTATGAGATTTTTTTTTCAGGCACCATATGCTTTAAGGAAGCGTGTACGAAAGGGGCACTTTTTATTCCATGAATTAAGCATTGACAAATTAATATGTGATTCCCCTTAGGGCTCTTGTTATAGTACAGACAAAATAAATCAAAACCTAAATCAAACTATGCATTTCTATAGAGAATTAGACTGATTACATTTGTAGATTTTAGTCTATAATTTTTTTTCCTGATCTAAAAAGATTTTGCATGTGCTTATTCTGAATAATAATAGCCACTAAGAAGCATTTATTTAGCACCTACTGTTCTGTGGTTCAAGCAAGAAACTAGAGAGGTGTTGATATTCCTTGCAGAGAGACTTACAGCGGGATAGGAGACCGGGCTTGGGGAGAGTAAGCCTTAATGAACTGAGCATCCAATAAAAAACAAACTAGACAGGGACACTCAGGTGGCTCAGCGGTTTAGCGCCTGTCTTCGGCCCAGGGCATGATCCTGGAGTCCTGGGATCGAGTCCCATATCAGGTTTCCTACATGAAGCCTGCTTCTCCCTCTGCCTGTGTCTCTGCCTCTCTCTCTCTCATGAATAAATACAATCTTTAAAAAAAAAAAATTGACAAAAAATTCCTCTTCCTTATAAAGAATGAACAATATTTAAGTGTTAATATGATTTTTACTAAGCACTTATCCTTCCATTCAATATGTCCCTCACATGATTTTTACTGGTTAAGCACACATGGGGAAAAATATTTTATTTTCTGAAAACTCTCTACTTAGTAAAGAAGAAAAGGAAGAAAGACCCTTTTGTCTTTACCTAAGACCCATAACTTAAAATTTCAGTACTCATTAAGCTGGGGTAATTTTAAAGTTCCAATAAACCATTAAGCAAAATACAAAGTCTGAGCAATATATCAGTAAAGTTTAAAAAAAAATTTCTTCCAAATGTATTACATGGAAATTGTCCATACTTGAATTTAAATTCAAAACCAAGATTGTCAACCACATGAGGTATATCTAGTTATACTAATACTAAATCATTGAAAGCTCTCCTACTTCTCTTCACAGATCTTTTCCTTTTCCTTTCTAGTAGCTTGAGATTTGGCTCCCAACATATAAAAATATAATATATGCTATGGGAAATCCAAAAGAAATAGCTATCTGAGGGGGAAATGCTACAATATTGCATTATAATGCATCTTCATTTTAACCATCCCATGACCTTGAGTCTTCCACCACCACTTTTAGATAGTCACATTATCCCATTCACCTAAGGAACTAGGGCATATTCATAAATATATAAAATATTGCATGGCTGTATTGATATATTTAACCAAACGTCATTCACTGTATTAATGTGGCTACTTGTTAGGACACAAAGCACCCTCAGTCTTAATATCATGCTTCTCTATGGCTAAACCAACTTAAAATACTCAGTAGCTCTATGTAAAACCCCTAATTCTTTTAGAAACAGATGGACAAAATATTCTTATGGCTACTACATAAAAGTTAAGGAATTCAACAAAGTGTTAATGCGCACAAAAATTCAATTCAGGGGCACCTGGGTGGCTCAGCAGTTGAGCATCTGCCTTTGGGTCAGGTTACGATCCCAGGGTCCTGGGATAGAGTCTCGCATCGGGCTTCCAACAGGGAGCCTGTTTCTCCCTCTGCCTAAGTCTCTGCCTCTCTTTCTGTGTCTCTCATGAATAATAAAATCTTTAAAAAATTAAATTCTGAAAAACTACTTTGTTCTAGCAGTTTTTATTATACAAATCCCTAATAATACCACTCATTATTTTTTCACATTTTGAAACTTAGGTTCAAATATGTTCTTTAGCATACACTTATTTAAAAACAGCTTTAAGAGAAACTTTTGTTTTAGAACATTTCTTTAGTATAGACAATGCTGTTGATGCATAAAAATTATTAAAGCAAGCTTTCAATAAGGTATGTTCTATAGAAATATCTTCTGATAACTGGGAACAAACATCACAAGTGTGTCAAATTGCATTTAGTTGCTACAAAATATTAGCTAAGCATGTAAAGAACATCTTGTATTCTTCAGAAGAAAGACAATATTTCAATTCCCATATATATTTGCATACATGCATTGGCAGTCATGTATGCTGTAGTATCTTTGAAATAAACAGACCATGAGGGGTGCCTTTGTACTAAGTGAAATTAATACTGCCAATGTTTGAAAATATGCACATACAAATCTTTAGGTTAAAATATGTTAAATTATTAGATTTTTTTTCTATGTAGCTGGAAAGTGGATACCAAATTTAATTGTTCATAATATAGCACAGGCCATTTATAATTCAGAAAATCCTTTAGAACAATATGTGCTTATATTTAGGAAGTTACATCAAACCACCTCCTAGAATGAATGTGTCAGGTGATAAAGAGAGCCTGCTGTGATAAGACCACCCTGACAGAGAAACACAAAAACACCCAACAAGCATGTAAAATCGGGTTACTTGCAATCTGTCTTACTCCACACTAAGATATTATGAAAATTTCACAATCTCCTTCACTTCCCCCCCCATGGCCTGCCCCTGTCCATAGAAGCCTCAGACTTACTTTACATTTAATGGAGCCATACAATTTTTCTAATGATTTTCTATTCCTGTCAAAGTACAAAACATACTGAGATGCTCACACGCTGCAGCAGAGCTCCACAGATTTTTGTTGTTGTTGTTGTTGCTAGTAAGTGTAGAAATAACTAACATTGTTTTTATGGGGAAAAAGTACTAAATAAAATTGCCAAAACAGACTCTGATGGGATGATTACCTCCAGATTAATTATTTGACATACGTTAACTTTGTAGAGTATGGTAACAAAACTCTTCAAGTGCCATTTTCATTGGTATGTGTCCCTTCTGATGAAAGGAAACCCAATCCATTTATTCTGTCTTGACTCAAAACCATCACATCCATCTCTGAACTGCAAATTTAAGTCAGATATCACCTTGTAAACAACGATGCCATTCCTCAGTTTTTGATATGGCTTCCAAACAGAAGTTTCAAAACAACTCTGACTAGCAAACACATCACTGTACTTTAAACAGGCTGATGTTTTTTTTTCTATCCCACGTTTCAGAAAGGTTAAAAGACGCACACAGGCGAGGATCATCACTATAGACAACAGATTCTAAGTGTGACTGACTATTCACTCTTTAGGTAGATTGGGCAACGACTTGTTTTTAAACTCACGACAAACCAAACTAAGTCTCCCCCTTTTTTTTTTTTTAAATGACTCACGCTAGCCTGTTAGCAACAAAATATGTCAGGGAGAAAAAAACAGAGCTAGGTGTTTCAAACTGTGCTTACCTAAAATCTGCATCTAGTCACTTTACATTTTAGGAGATGCTCCTTTCTGAGATAATGAAGATACTTTACAATAGGGAATTTAGGTTTAATTGTCGAACTCGAATACCATGTTATATAGGTCAAGTCAGTATGTGTGTCTTTCTCCTGAAACAAAGAAATTCAAAGAGTAATAGGATTTCAGATTTCATAGTAGAAACAGCAAGATATGTTTTGAGAATGTCATTTACTGTAACACAAATCAATATTAAATGCTTTATGCAGGAAGCACACTTTCAGAAAATGGGCCCTAAAGCTTTCTGGGCTCCGACCCTAATTACTGGAGCAGGCTCTTGCCGTTTGTCTCTCTCTTCAATTATTTACGGGGCAAAAAGAGCCAAATGGCATTGCATTAGCTATATTAAATGCTATGTACTTGGTTTCTAACTTACTAATGGTACATAAAAATTACTAAGGTGAATGTGCCTGTAGAAACATGGCCCCTTTTCTTCTTCACCTGAGTGTATGTATTCATTATTCATACAGTTAAGTGTCGAATAGGATGTCCTTTAGGCACCCAGTGCTGCATAATTTAAACAAGTGCATTAAACATACATGATATCTAAAAGGTAGTGCATTGATTATACCTCAAAATTTCTTTGAACAACTTGTATTTACAATGTCGCTCGCAAAAAAAAAAAAAAATGAGCACCTACCTTGCACCCCTAAAAACAAATGTGTGGGGAGCACACAGAAATGAATAACGGGTATCCTCGCTCCTACCATCTTGCTGCTTTCTGGCCACCCAAAGTAAAATGAAAATTGGGGGGGAGGGGGGTAAAAAAGGAAGCCCCGGATGGCTAGACAATCTCTGGTCTCAGTGCTGACAAGTGTCCTTTTCTACGTGAGCAAATACAGAGCTACGTTGTAGGTACATAGCATGGACCACACACACTGTAGGAAAGGGAGGCTTATCAAGATTGAATCAGAGATTCTGTGCACCAGGCCAGGAATGTCCTCTGCCAGCAAGGAGGGCACGATCACAGCCTACCAAATAAAGTTCAGACGCCGCATCCGTACTTGATTTTTGGTGACCTACAAGGGCACCCGGGGTAGGATACAAGATGCTAATCGCTGAAGAAGGCTGGTGCGCCCAACTCCAACCCTCTCAAATTGTGCGAGAAGCTTCCAAAGCAGCCAGACGGAGCCTCGCTCTTCATGCCCCATAAATAAATAACTTATTTTCAAGTTTGGGATGCCTCAAATCCTACAGTAAGGACAGCGTAGGCCCACTCACGAGGGTACGCAGGGTCCCCAGCCAGTCATTCGCGATCTGTGTGGCTACAGGGCAGCAGCCTCGTTACCTAAGCGTTTGCCAGGCCACTTCGGAGAAAGCCCCCTGGGGAGGGGCCGGCGCTCCACACACAGGGCCCTATTCTTCCAAAGTCACTTCGTTCTCGGCACTGAAATCCTGCCCATTGTCCCTGCCCTGCGAAAGCTGCAGGGAAGATTAGGAGGGACATCAATGAACGGTGAGTGAACTTTGGCCACTTTTCCACCCAAAACACCAGCGTAAAAGTAGAAATCAGTAACCAGGTGAAGTGCCACACGCACAAAGATCAAGGCGAGGGGCGGGCGCGCAGGGCCGGAGGCGGGCAGGACCGCGTCCCGGGGGCCGGAGCTGCGCACCCCCGCGGGGGAGGCCGGGGCCGGGGCTCCCGGGGCTCCCGGGGCTCCCGGGGCGGGGGCGAGGCGGGGGGGGGGCAGGCGCGCGCGGCCGCCAGCACCGGGCCAGGGGCGCCGCTCGGGCCCGCGCCCCCCCACCCCCCGCCTCCCGGGCCAGGAAGGGGCCGGCGGCTCTTTCCTGTCTGGTCCCCCCCCCGCCGGGGCTGTAACCCGATCCCCGCGCTCCGCTCCCGGCAGCCGCCGCCCCGCGCCGCCCAGGCCGGCGCTCTAGTTAGCGGCCCTCCCTCGGCTGCGCGCGCGGCGGGGGCTCCCCGCGCCCTGCCCCGCGCCCTGCCCCGCGCGCCCCCCGCGCCCTGCCCCGCGCCCCTACCTTCGCGTGAAGATACTGGGGGTAGTAGTAGGTGGCGTACTGCGGGTACATCTGCTGTTTCCACACTTTGCCCATGAAGCTGGAAGGCAGCCTGCCGGGGGCCTGCCGTGCAGGGTCGCGGGCACTTCGGGGCTTCCAAGTCTCCGTCCCTCCCGCCTCTCCCTTTCCGGCGGCGGCGGCCGCCGCTGCTCCACCTCCCAGCCCGGACCAGACGTCGTCGCCGTCCTCCTCCTCCTCCTCCTCCTCCTCCTCCTCCTCCTCCTCCTCTTTCTCTTCTCTCCTCCTCCTCCTCCTCCTCCTCCTCCTCCTCCTCCTCCTCCCCCTCCTCCCAGGCAGAGGGCAAGGCGCCGCGGGGCGCAGAGGGCACCCCGGGCAGGGCGCTCCCGGGGACTCGCTCCCGGAGCCCGACCGCTGCGAGGCTGCGCGGGCCGCCCGGCTCCCGGCTCGGGCTCGGGCTCGGGCTCCGGCTCCGGGCACGGGCGCGGGGCTCGCGGGCGCTCAGCACGAGTGGGCAGCTCGGCGGCGGCGGCGGCTGCGCCCGGGGCCCGGCGGCATCTGGGGTGGGTGCGCCCGGCCGGCGGGGGAGGGGCCGGCGGGGGAGGGGCGGGGCGGGGCCTGGGCGCCGCGGGGCCGGGGCCGCGGGAGGTGAGGCGCCGCCGCGACCCCCGCTCACCCCCGCCGCCCCCGGGACCCCGACCGCTTTGTGTCCCGCCGCGGGGCCGGGGGCGGGGGGGGGGGCTCGGGGCACCGGCCTGACAACTGCAAAGCGGACACCTCGGTTCCTCTGCTGAGTTTTTAATCTTCGTAAGGGGGAGGGGAAGTCAGGGAAAAGCGGAGGAGATCGGATCAATTTCTCACTTTACCCCCGCCCGGGGATTTTTTTTTTTTTTTTCCTTTAACAAGAGCTCGAAAATGATTTAGCATCCGACCCCAAAGCTGGAGTCGGGACACCTGGGCTCTGTTGCCCCCCCTCTCCCCCAGGCCACGGCACTAATTTTCTAGGTGACCTTGGGAGGGTTAGTGTCCTTCGGCTTGGGTTTCCCAGATGTGAGAGGTGAAACCCTGCCCTCTGCACAAGGGGAGCCGAGCTCTGTGAAACACGCGCGCGCGCGCACACACACACACACACACACGCGCGCGCGCGCGCACATCCCACAACAAATAGTCGATCCTTCTAAGGGGAGATGCCGCAAAGAGGCAGAATGTTATTATTAGAGGACACAATATAGACATCAGCTTTTCTCTGCCTCTTTCTAATGCTGCCAGACAGTCTGTCAACTCCCACTCAGGAGCAAGGAAACTCCCTGAGTTTGGAATATTTTAAGGCCATTTTGAAAGTCACGCAGGCATATTGTTGCAGTGTGCTTCGGTGACATACAAAATCAATCTCTCTCTCTGCCTCGCTCCATCTCCTAATTGTCACAGTTCTAGACAGCCCCAGACAGCGGTGGCTCAGTTCACTACGTAACTGGATATAATTTAATGGAGTTAATTGGTCCCTGAAGCCGCCCGTAGAAGACTTTTATATTCCAGCTCAAAAAAGGGATAACACCAAAATGTACAATAGAATAAGGAAGAAATCACCTCCAAATCGGAGCTCTTGCACATCGAATAAAACGTAGTAAAAAAAAAAAAAAACATTTGTGATTAAATAGACCTTGGTTACTTTGTTTTGTCATGCTGGTTTTCCAGGAGTCTGTATTTTCCTAACAGCACAAAGGTGAATCGAACTGAACTGGAATGCGTGATTTTGTTCGACAGTTACATTTTTATAGGGTTACAATTCAAAGCAGGTTTAGTAAGATACTTTAAGACAAAGAAACAGTGACGTGAAACCCTTGTAATCTTACATGATTGAGACAAATGTTAAGCTTAGACATTTTGACATAACAAAATAAATGTAAGTTCATGTGAGAACATTTTGGATATGCCACAGAAGACAAATCATGTTCTCTTTAAAAATATTAACAGTTAGCCTATGTAAAATCCTATACAGAAACTAGTATTTGCTGAGCCTCTGCTATGTGGTGGGCATTGTCGAGGTTAAGGTAAATCTGAAGGTCAGAGGGTTCCCTGTCCAGCTAAAGGAGCTTTAAAGTTCCTTACATTGTTTCAGTGTGGGATCCTTTAATGCTTGTGAGCAGAGAACTGTCATGAACTAACTTGTGTTTTAGGAACTTGTGTTCAAAGGCTTGAGGTGCTAAGGGAAATCACCAAACTTAGACTGTTCTACTTTTTTTCCTTGGATGATGACAGTTCAGCCTGTGTTAAAGAACCCAGAAGCACACACACAATCATGTAGACACTTGATTTATGACTGAATCGGTATCGCAGAGCAGTGGAGAAAGAGTGAGCTTTACAATAAATGATTCTAGGTCAATTGGCTATCCATATGGAAAAAATGAAATTGGAGCCCTGCCTCACAAAAGGGAAACAAAAAGGTTCAAGTGAATTAAAGACCTAAATTAAAAAACAAAATGATGAAGCTGTTAGAAGATGATGTAGGGAAATACTTTTATAGCCTTGAGGTAGGGAGAGATTTCTTTATAAAGGTGACCGAGAGTACAAGATTGATCAGTTTGACCATATTAAAATTGAGAATACTGGTGCATGAAAGGATTCTGTAAAGAGTGAAAGACCAAGCCACAGAATAGCTATTTGTAATCCATAAAAGTATAAAAAGTTAATATACAGAATATACAAAGAACTCCTTGGAATCAACAAGAAATAGGGAAACAACTTGTTAGAACATGAGCAAAAGACAGATGCATATTTCACAGAGGAGGAAGCACAAATGGTCCTATAACTTGTGAAAATATGCTCACACTCATTTATAATAAAGGAAATGCAAGTTAAAATAATAATGAGACGCCAGTTCACACTTACCAGATCGACAAATAAGACTGAAAATATTAAGTGTTAAGTGAAGACGGGGAGAGGGGAAAATCTTGAAAACTGCTTTCCAGAGAAAGACTGAATTGTTACAACCACCATTTTAGAAAACAGTTTGGCATTGCCCAACTTCATCTGCATGTATACTATGACACAGTAATTCTACTTGTGGGTACATACCTCAAAGAAAATATTCCATATATGTACCATGTATTCCGTATGGATACGGAAATGTTCACAATATACTAAAAAGTCAGATGTCTATGAACCATTTTATGGATAAAGAGGCTCTAGTACATGCACACAATGGAACACTTCACAGTAGTGAAAATTAATAAACTACAATTAAATACATCAATATATGTCTTTTCATAATTGATGTTGAAGAAGCAAGTCAACATAAAGCATCATTCCATTTGTATCAAGTTCAAAAACAGGAAAAATTAACCGAACAGCATATTGTGTAAGAATGGGAACCTTACACAACATGAACAACAAAACAAAAAATTCTATAAAGAAAAATAACGAGATAACACAAAATTCAGAATGGTGGTCATCTCTGACGGAGAAGAGTGAGATATTCAGGGAGGGACCAAAGGGGGCTGGTAGAGATGGTAACATTTCACATTTTGCATTGGGTTGTGGATACCTGGGAATATATTTCAATGTTTTCTTTAAGTAGTTCCTAGATTTTTTTGTATATTTGCTATATTTAACACTAGAACATTTTAAAAACAAAACTCAGCTTTTAATTTTAATCCTGAACGTTTTTAAACAAATATAAAGGAGAGAGAATAATGAACCAGTTTCCACACTTATCAACATTTGTCAATCTTGTTATACCCGTACTCACACCCATTCCCACCCACACACTGACACACACACAAACATGCTTTTATTTTTCTGTAGTATTTTAAAGCAAACCCCAAACATCATGTCATTTCACCTACACCTATTTTAGTTAGCATCTACCTCACAGAAGAATTTTTTAAAGACAATACCATGATCACATCTAGCAAAATTCATAATTAATTAAGGTTAATTCATCCAGTTCTTGTTCATTTGTCTCTGATTATCTAAAAATCATGTTTGCAGTTCATTTAAATCAGACTGAAACAACATCCACATATTGAGTTTGGTTGGTGTATTGAGTAAGCCTCTTTTAATATATAAAAGTTCACCCCCACTCACTTTTTAATCTGATATTCATTTGTTAAAGAAATCAGGATGTTTGTTCTATAAAATGTCCCACATGGCTATTTTCAACCTCCTGCTGTCATTTAAAGTGGTGGTTAGTTCTAGAGGTTTAATTACATTCAGGTCCACTTTTTTTTTGGCAAAGAATACTTCATAGATGGTGTTGAACATACAGGTGATGTGCATCATATCATATCGGGAGACACATAATGCCTGATTATCTCATTTTTAGTGATACTAAGATTGATCAGATGTTCTGGTATTATCAGTCTGATTTACCCACTAAAAAGTTCCATGGTTTTAATAGTCATTCATGAGTGTTACCTCAACCTCTTTTTCAGTTGGTGTTACAAAATTATGGTTTCATAATTTTATCATTTCTTCTGCACTTATTAGTTGGAAATTGTCTATGGAGAAGAATTTTCCTCAAACCCTTTTGTTAATTTGAAACACAATTAACACAGGAAAAGCAGGATAAATTTCTCCCTATTTACTAATTTCTAGAATAGTGAGTTGATGCCATAAGAAACTCCAAAGCTAACCAGTTTTAAATAATATTCTGAACTTACAGATTTTTTATATATTTTATGTGTTTCAAGCCATGGCAGTCATACTTCTTCTTCTTTTTTTTATGACTGTCTATTCGTACTGGTGCTCAGATTGTCCCATCTTTGGCCAATGGGAGACTCTTTGACATGGCTCCTGTGTCTTTAAAAAAAAAAAAAAAAAACAGATCCTAACAGTCTGATAGATCTTTTGCTTTCTAGCTTGATAAAGTTATCCCAGGTTTTTGTACAGTTCGTACCCAAACCTGAATCAGCTATTTCTCTAATAAACCCACGTTGGCTTGCTCTTAAAAAATTTTTTTTAAAATAATAGCAAATTCTTTAAAAGGTGTTCTTCATACTTAGAGTGTTTGGGAAAAGGAGCTACTGAAAGATTCTTAATGAAATGTGTGCCAAGATAACCCCTAGGAGATCTTGAGCCTCTGAGTGATGTTCCCCAAGAGAAGCTGTACTTTTACACCTTCACCAACGTTTAAGCAGTATCTTCTATATGCAAGACACCCATAGATACCACTGCGGATGCAGCTTACTTGGTGTTGGCCTGTATGGAGCTTTCCATCTAGTAAGAGAGACAGAAATAAAACATTAGGTCGAGGCATACTCTATGAAGAAAGCAACAGTATAATGGGAAGAGAGCAACTTTGTGAGTGTTGCGTTAGAAATTTTAAGTAGAGTTGTCAGGGCAAACCTCTTTAAGGAGACATGCTGGAAGAGAATAGGTCAGCCCTAAGAAGCTTGTGTGAAGTGAAAGGTGGGGAGCTGTGTCCGTGCAGAAGCAGCAGCAAGTTAAAGCTGTTGAAGCACAAATTGTCCCATCTGAGATCTCCAATCTGGTTTCACTTATAACCAAAGGAAAACATTTTTTTTTATTATAGGTAATCAGAAGCGGACCAAGCCAATTAGCATTGATTAATGCCTTTGTTCTAATGCCATCTGCCAAAGAGTATTGACATAATTGAGGATAAAATTAGAAATTTTGCTACAAAACCCCCTGTACTAGAGCATTAGTGAATTGGAAATAGGATTTAGATTTATTAGAAAGACTGCACGCAGAACTTGGAGAATTACTGATTGTGAATACTCTTGCTTCCACACTAGGTAACGAGTTGATGTCCGTAATACATTTACTGACACTTAAAACAGAAAGGCCAGGTTTTGCAAGGTGAAAGTGGGACTGACATAAATATTAGAAGTCTGAAAGGGTTGGGGCACCTGGGTGCCTTAGTGGGTGAGCTCAGATCATGATCCCGGGGTCCTGGAATCCAGTCCCCCATCGTGATCCCTGCAGGGAGCCTACTTCTCCCTCTCTCCCTATATCTCTGTGACTGTCATGAATAAATGGATAAAATCTTGAAGAAGACGGAGAAGGAGAAGAAGAAGAAGATGACGATGATGACTGAGAGGGTTAAATAAATAAGAAGATAGACAAAAGGGAACCAGTGGTTATACTCCACAATGAAGTTTCATCATGAACGGGATCATTTTACAGTCTTCAAGAAGTCTCTTTTCTTAAATAAATATTTTATTTATTTATTCATGAGAGACACAGGCAGAGAGAGAAGCAGGCTCCCCGCAGGGAGCCCGACGTTGGACACGATCCTGGGACTCCGAGATCACGCCCTGAGCCAAAGGCAGATGCCCAACCACTGAGCCACCCAGGAGTTCCTCTGAAAAAGTTCTGTATAAATCCTCTAGCTTGATATCTCTTAGATATTTATCTTTAGGCCCTATTTTGTAGACCCCTGCCTTGAGAAACTAAAATCGTATTACGTTTGTAAGTAACATTTTTAAAAAATGTTCTTGTGGACTTTTTTTTTTTTAAGATTTTATTTATTTATTCATGAGAGACACACAGGGAGAGGCAGAAACATAAGCAAAGGGAGAAGCAGGCTCCCTGCAGGGAGCCTGATGTCGAACTTGGTCCCAGGACCCCAGGATCACGACCTGAGCCAAAGGTAAACAACCACTGAGCCCCTTAGGTGCCCCTAAAAATGTTTTTTCATCAAAATAAAACACAAATTTAAAAATTCTCAGAATATGTCCCATATCCCTGACCGGAGTTTGGGAAGCACTGTTCAGTTCACACTTTCTATCACAGCTCATAGCCCCATTCTTGACCAGATCCTTACCATTTTTCCAGATTTATCCCTTTCCATGTGACCTCTTGGCTTGTAGTTCTTTCCCTCCCCTCCATGCCTGTTCCTTTCAACCTCCACTGTATTGTCATACAACTCCAACCAGCTTTGGTTTTTTCTGATCCATTTCACCTTTCTTCACCTGGTGCACTCTACTCTTACCTTGTGACTCAGGTCCATCACAATTTCCTCCAACCAGCTCGGGTTGAATGCCCCTCCAACCTGAGCCTCTCTCCAAACATCAATTACCCATTTATCTAATTAATGTGCAAGTTCATTGGAGGCACATGGAGAAGTGTGTCAAGATTAGGAACCCTCCAGAATTTGCAGCAGGAAATGCTTTTTTGAGTGCTCAAAGATCCCTTCCAATTCAGACACTCAGGAATTTTGTTATTTGCAGGAATGACTGTGTAACAACCCCCCACTCATCCCCTCCTTGGCCCAGTGTATTTTAGACCAATAAAAAAAGTCCACAAATGTTTCAAACAGTAGGTATTAACTATAGAAAAAAAATCCCCCAATAAATGAAATAGACAAAAAGTATACATGAGTTAAAAATTGTTTTTGATAAATTTAGTGAGAGCTAGATGTGGGCACAGTTGAGGGAACTCCACTATAGTGAGTATTTATTAATGTTGATGATGGGCTACTATCTCCTAAATATAGCAAGTAATGCATGGAGATGGGTGCTGCTATCTAAGAAAGTGCTGGAACTAAGGATTCAGTTTACTATCAAATATGTACATTCTCCCAAACAGCTGCTTAAATAAGATTTCACCTCTTTATCACTGTAACTGACCTAACCCAGATTATCATGTCCACCAAGGGACAAACTAAATAATTTAGTAACTAATTAGCTCATCCAGTGAGCATGCAGTAAGCACCATCAGTATGCAAGAAACTATTTGTTGATGGGCTCTAAAGGCAAGTAAAGATATGGACCCTGTCCTCAAGGAACCCTGGTTCTATTATTTGCAGTCATTAGCTCATCTTAAGACTATTTGCAACCAGTCAGAATGGCTAAAACTAACAAGTCGGGGATCTTTCCTCATGTTGGCAAGGATGCAGAGAAAGGTGAATCCTTGTACACTGTTGGTGGAGTGCAAGCTGGTGCAACCACTCTAGAAAACAGTATGGAAGTTCCTCAAAAAGTTGAAAATAAAGCTACTCTACAACCCAGCAATTGCACTACTGGATATTTACCCCAAAGATACGAATGTAGTGACCTGAGGGGGTGCCTGCCACTCCAATGTCTATAGGAGCAGTGTCCACAATAGCCAAACTTTGGAAAGAGGCCAGATGTCCATCGACAGATGAATGGATGAAGAAGATGTGGTACATATATACAATGGAATACTACTCAACCATCAAAAAAGAATGAAATTTTGCCATTTGCAACAACCTGGATGGAACTAGAGGATATCATGCTAAGTGAAATAACTCAATCAGAGAAAGACAATTATCATATGATCTCACTCATATGTGGGATTTAAGAATCATATGCTAATTAATTGAATTTAAATTTAAAAAAAAGGAAAACATTTAAAAAAGATTCCCCCTTTTAAACTCTGGATATGTTGAGGAGCCTAAAAAGAGTATCTTTTGAAAAATAAGGATTCTATAAAAAGGAATACATTCTTGAAGTTATAATGATAATTAAAACTGAAGTGTATAAAAATAAGACTTATTCTCATGTAAAGCTCCTTCCTATTTTTCTTGTCTGAAGAACACCAGCCTGATATATTGCATACACTGGAAAAAATATAAATAAAAAAATGCATTTCCTCTTTAAGAAAAAAAAATCCATTTGTAAACAGGTTGCTGATAAGTATTATCATAATCTTTGATGACATCAAAACCCAAAATATTTTAATATTTTCAGGAGTCAAGGGAGTAAGCCAGTGGAATGGGAAGGGAAAAAATTTCTCTCACCTTATTGTCTGATTTCTTTTTTATAGGCCAGCAGTCCTTGAGCCACTTTTTTGTTAGAAATTTGGATTTTGTGGAGGTCAATGTTTCCTAGAGATAGATTTAAAATTTTGTTCCTTTCCAGGTTTTTAGAATGCTTTTGATAAAAATCATTTAATGGCATGACCTTTTAAAAAATGTTTTAAGAGGACCAACAAAATCATGTTATTAAATACGTGTCTATGGAGGGGTATTTCTTTCAACTGCAATTTCACTTTTTAAAATAGCCTGCCCTGTTAAGCCACATGTTTAGATGCCTGTATGAGGTAGGCTCTGATTTCATGATTTCATAGAAGAGGTCAAGAAAAGGTGCTTGTGCTCCAAATATTTTAAGGCTCTTTTAATGAGGATGTCACCACTGTGCTCTCCAATAACAGAACTTTACAGAAGTATCCGAAGAGATAGAAGAGAATTTTTGCCTTTCCCTTTTTTTTCTTTAAAAAAAGAAAATTTAACCACCCCCTCCCCCAGATTAAAGGTAACTATTTAGTAATTTCAATTCTTAGGTGCTAGAGATTTAAGTGTTTAAAAATGAGATAGAACAAAGAATGTCTTAAAAGCTGAGATTTAACCAGTATGCATGCATGCATATGTACATATGTATATATCTATATACGCACAAACGTACTCTTCAATGCAGTGCTGAAATGAAAAGTTATAAAATATTTCAAGATCACATAGAATACTTCAATAAAAACAAAAACCCAGGACTAGGAATTCTATCAATTTTTATCTTTTAGGGTATGGGTTCTCTGGCATTGTAGATTAATTAGCTAGGTCAAGGCGGAAGGCATTGGTGGTTCTATTTACTAGGTGCTGCTGTGGAATTAGAAAGCTAGGGAAGAAGGAAAGACCACATAAAAGAAATATCATCTTCAGCTTCCTTAATACTTGTACATTTCCCAAATCTAAATTGTAGTTGAATTCTCAGCAATACTTTGTTTTTGTTCTAGGACTTCCTGTAGTCTTACCTGGACTTTATTACCATCATTGCCCTTACCATTATCTTGAAATTATTTTAACATCATAATTACTTTTTAGTTTGCAACCCCTCTCCCATAAGTTACCTCCTTTGATCTTCCCTGAAATCCTTCCAGGTAGATATTTTTACTAAGGGCACAGACTCTGGAGTCAGACTGCCTAGGTTTAAAACTGGCTGTTCCACTCTCTAGCTGGGAAAAGGTAAAATGAGGTTGTTGAGAGATTAAATGAGTTCATATACAAGTGGCACTTAGAATAGCGCCTGGCACAGGTTAAAAACGACAAAAGTATTAATTATTATTAGTGATTTTATGTATGGAAAAAGACCAAGGCTCAGCGATTCAATGATTGGCCTCACTAAGGTTGGTTATGGTAAGTTAAAAATCTAGGGCAGGGCAGCCTGCGTGGCTCAGCGGTTTAGCGCCGCCTTCAGCCCAGGGCCTGATCCTAGAGACCCGGATCGAGTCCCACATCAGGCTCCCTGCATGGAGCCTGCTTGTGTCTCTGCCTCTCTGTGTGTCTCTCAAGAATAAATAAATAAAATCTTAAAAAAAAAAAAAATCTAGGGCAAAACCTTAGGACTTCTGATGCTGAAGGTCCTATTGCTTCATATTGTTCGGTACTACCCTCCCATCTCGATTGAATTTCCTTTTGGATGTCTTTCTTCTTTCTCTTCTTTCTCCATTTCATCACTTCCTTTCCCTCATCTTTTTCTTCCTCTTCCTCCTTTTCTCCTCTCCCTTTTCCTTCTCCTAGCCTGCCATCACCCTCATCACCTCTTCCACCACTGTTGCCCCCAACATTACCACCAAAAACACCGGCATGATGAACTAAATTGCCACAAACTTAAAATTTTCATTGATAAATTTCTTTTTAATGGCATGATGAAGAAGAAAGAAGGATGGAAAGAAACAAGGTAGGATGGAAGAAAGAGAGGAAAGATCATTTATGTATTACAGCATGAAGGGGCACATTCTAGCTGATGATCTTACTATAAGGTATATTTAACTTGGAGTTATGATCTCTACTTATTCATGAAAAAACTGCCTGAGATGAAAGGTGTAACTTGAAAGGATTAATAGCAACTTAGACACTGTAGAATAAAAGATTAGTGAACTTGAACAGATAGCAGTAAAAGCTGTCTGAAACAGAAAAATTCAGAATGCTAAACCATGTGAATACTATGAATGGAAATTGATAATTTATATAAAAACATGGAAATGCTTGCATAAAATTTGTAAGTTTGTGAGCTAGGATGTTGTGATAGTGGATAGTTTTTGTTGCTGTTCTCTCTTTAATTGTCAAGATTTATTCATTCTATTGTTTAGCACATGTATACCAGGCGGGCTGACACTGTTAATCAACAGAGCACTAAGGATAAATTAAATATTGTGCCTGTCCTGGCGTGGTTCGCAGTCTAGTAGAGAAAACAGACATGTAAGTGCATGATTGCTATAGAGTATGGTGGGATAGATAGGGAGGAAGTACTTTATTTGGGCTGACGACGTCCAATGAGGCCTCTCTAAGAAAAGACATTTTTAACTATCATTTATGTGTGGAAGAAATGAATTTACTAAGTAAATAGAGATACAATTAGAATGGAGTAGGGGCAAAGGGGAATTGGAGAATTCCAACAAAAGACCAGTATATGCAAAAGAGTATGTGTGTAGTTAGTGCACTACAAATCTCCCCTTATGGCTTATAAGGACAAGTAGATGCAGAGGTGAGTAGGGTTGAGGTGGGAAAGGCTTACGTAGGGGCCAGATCATGATAACCTTATTAAAATACTACTGTGTAATAAGTGAAATTTTTTCTGCATAGGCAGAAATGAAGAGTTTTGTAAATCACCTGAGCTTTATTCTGTAGTCACAAGGGAGTTATTAAGGGGTTTTATACAATCTGAATTACAATCTGAGCTACAAGGTCAGATTAATGATTAGAAAGATTACATTGCTATCACTGTGGAAGACACATTCACTGTGGATGGGCGAGACTAAAATCAGAAATTCCACGGAAGGGATGACAATGGCCAGACTGAGCCAGGATGTATGAGAGCAGTGGGAGCATTTCATTCTGAGTACAGACAATAAGCAATAAGGGGGCACATTATCGTGGAGAATTTCAAAGCAAAAAGAAAGCTAACTAAAGGCAGTATGTTTTATATTATCACTATGCACCCTTTTTATCACTAAACGACATTAGTGATAAAACACCCCTCCCTGAAAAAAATCATTTGTTCATCTGAGTTCCAAATAATTGTGGTTTCTGTTGAGTTTTAATAACTGTATTAGTTATTCATTGCTGCCTAACAAATTACTGCAAAATTTGCAACTTAAATAATAAACATTCATTATTTCACATGGTTTCTGAGGGTCAGGAATTTTGGAATGGCTTACCTGGATGATTCTGGCTCAGGGTCTGTCGTAAGATTTAGCTCTCAAGTAGAACTCTAGTCACCTGAAGATTTGACTGGGGCTTCTAAACTCACTCATGTGGCTATTGGCTGCACCCTCAGTTTCTCTCCATGTGAGCTTCTCTATAGTAGAGAGAGAGAAAGAGCTGGAGCCAGAGACAGCCCTCAACCAAGACAGAAGCTACAGTGTCTTTTATAACCTACTCTCAGAAGTGACATACTATTAATCCTGCCTTATTTTATTCATTACAATGTGGCAAAGGACTGACTGTAAGAGAATGTGATCCCAGGAATGGAGACTGTTGGAGGCCACCTTGGACTCTGACTACCACACACCATATAGATTATATACCATGATGTATATAGAAAGTGTAAATGAACACATTCTTATTATTTACTGTTTTACTTACTCCACTTCTAAGCTATGATAAACATTCTAAGCTACATGGAAGTTAATTCAGAAAATTACCCATTAAGGAATCACTCCTATTCTCCATTCTCTTCCCAGACTCTGGCAACTAATTATCTGTTGTCTCTTTCTGTGGATTTGCCACCTGTGTACATTCCATATAAATGGAATCATACAACATACGGCTCTTTTTTTTTTTTTTTTGGTTTGGCTTCTTTCACTAAGCATGTCTTTGAGCACATTGTAGGCATGCGTGTATCAGTACTTCATTCTTTCTCATGGCCGAGTAATATTCCATTGGGATGTTTATACCACAATTTGTTTATCCACTCATCCATTGATGGATACTTGGGTTGTTTCCACCTTATTGCTATCTTGAATAGTGCTGTTATAAACATTTGTGTAAAATACAAATAAAATTTATATTTGTTGGGGGAGGTGCCAGTGAATATGTGAATGAATGTGCCCAGCAAGTATTTATATCCATGGATATGAAGTTAAGAGGAGAGGTCAGAGATGAGGTAAGCTTGGGGTCCTCATTCTATATGACTGGTAGTCAAAACCAAGGGAGGGGATGAGATCACCTAAGGTGAGCATATGCAGAAAAGAGAGCAACCGACTGAAAGTAGGAAGTAAGTCAAACTGTTAGTGATGTATAAGACTTGGCTAAGACCTCTAGACGTGCTCTGGTCTAACACCTTGAATCTCATAAGCATCAAACTGGCTCACATTAGGCAGAACATCTTATTTGTTACTGACCTGTAGACTTTGTAGGGTCATATGACTTCCTTTGATAACTTATTCAAAAATTCTTTTTTATTATCAAGAAATCACTTCCCTTTAGGTACTTAAATTCCAATATTTGACATTAAGAAATCATATCCTGCCCTGTGGAAGATGGATAATGTTTAGTCAGTGTTCTGTGATAACTAAGGCATATTTTCTATTGACTAAATAATCTCAGGCCTTTCAATTTCTCTTTAAATATTTTCTAATATTTAGATGTATTTTCTAGGTCTCCCATAATTTACTGCATCATGATTCAATTAGATAGTCTAATAAAGCACTGTCTCATGTGCAATAAAGTATGTGCTCTACCAAGCTCTTATAGTCTACCCTTCTTTTAAGATAGTATCATGCTCTATTATTAAAAAAGGAACAAGACAAATCCACTATTGATTTATCAGTATCTTTAACATGTGTGCCATTGTAATCTTGAACCCGTTTATTGATGTTTATGTCTAGATAATAATTTCTCCTATTGCATTAGCAGAAAGTATTTTAATTTCAGGGCACGTGTTAATGTTGCCTTTTCACTTTTCTATCAAAATTCTTTGTTTACACATGTCTCTAATTTATATAAGAACACTTTCAATTTTCTTCTTGTACTTTTTTAAGTGTTAATAATCTTGTCATATTTGACATCATCCCAGAATTCAGAATTTTCCCAATTCCATTTTATCACTGATAAGGAATATTGAATAACATTAGGATCCTAAAATTCGCCCCAGTGTGGTAGCTTTCAATCAGATTGACACTAAGTTGTTCACCTACACTTTTGGGGGACATTACTCTCCATCAAATTATGCTTCTAGAATTGCATGAACCTTCTTATGTTTGTAACCTTCCCACTTGAATGGGTATTGGAGCATAAGAAAGACTGTAAATCTGTCTGGTGGACTAGTTTCCAGCTCACATGAGACTCAGTCATTTCCATTTTCTGTATGAGCAATGCAGAATGCAGTGATTGTAAGCTGTCCAATCTTTGTCAGGACTTCCTGTGTTTGGTATATATTGTGATTGACACAGCAAAGATAATGAAATGCAAGTAATCCTGCACTGTCAAGATGCTTTAGATGGACTTCCTTGTATTCGGGGGATGTCTGGCCTTATGGGAGGAGGAAATCTAATCTAACATTCAGAAGACCAGTACCTGCTCCCTGATGTCTAGAAGGAAGTTAGACTCTTGGATAATGTGATTATAGGGCAGTGGTGTTTACTGCTGTGGAATCCTCAGGATATTCCAACTCTTTGAAAGATGGGTCTCTTATGTGCTCAAAGGATGGAGTTAACACCCTTTAATGAATTCTGTGCAGGGAGATTAGATGCCCTAGTGGGTAATTGGTGTTGGTGGGGAATGGGCAAAGTAAGCTGGGTCAGGGCATCTCTATCCCCACCAGGATCCAGCCTGCTAAACATTCATTTTTGAGTTGGCTTGCTGGAGGTCATGCTTACATTTGACTTCCATGAATCTTTCTCACTTGATGACTCTTGCACAATGCCACTTACTAAATGTTATCTCATTTAATCTTCTCAATTACCCTGCTTTGTAGGTTACCATCTTTGCATTTTCAGGTGAGAAGACAAAGACTATGTGAGGTTCATTCTGGCCAAGGCTTCAGAGTGAAGGAATCAGGATTTGCACTGAGTCCATACTCAGTGAAGTATGCCTCATTATTTTTCACTTCAAGCAAAGAGCCAATGGAACACAGGTATGGTTTAGTTAATGAAATTTAAATTAATTTTGAAATGAGTAGGCACATTTATGTAAAGTTTCTGTATCCTTATCTTGTAAAAGCTGCTTCTGATTTTAATTCTGGTATAATTAAGATTTTTATATATTTGTAACCAGCAAACACACAATCTCAAGTTCTACCTTTCTCATATAATATTTCATTTCTACTTTCCCATGTTGCATAGTTTTTATAGTTATCATTTTAGTAGTTACACAACAGTACAATCAATAAATATCCAGTCATTTAAAAAAAATTCTTAATGCAGTGGTGAAAATTAAGACAGTACTCTACTAGTACATCTCACTGTAGGAAAACTAAAATTGTAGACAAACAAAAAAGGGAAAACTGAGGGTGAATGTTTTCTTAATGAAAGGATTCAATATAGAATTCCTTTAAATAGTATACTTCCCTGGATTCTCAGGGGATTCAGTTTCTTAAAATTAAGAGTCATACACTTTTGTGAAGGTCTGTCTAAGGCTGGCTAATTTCTGGAATCCTTTCTAGCACCACCATGTCTAATACATCAGTTGAGTAAAGGGAGGCTACCCATATATTCTAGGTGTTTTCCAGTTACAGAAACCTACAGGAATGAAGGATGTGTTTACTTCTCAGGCCCTCGTGGTTCAATAAAAACTCAGGAGAGTTTTTTACTCATTTAGTCTTACGGTGCCGAGTCCAAGCATTTCTAGGATCGTTGAGTCCCCAGGATGTCAGGGACAGTGTGCGGTCATCTATTCTAGTCCATCCTCCTGCCTCCAGTCGGCACCACACCCAACTAGCCCAGACAGATGAGACTCTGTCCTATTTTTAACAAGACCCAGGGACAGGGAGCATTCCTCATTTCCTCAATAACTCCATTTCAAATCCTATCCATACTTTGAGTTTAACTTTCACACATTTAACAGAGAACCTCCATGTACTTCTTATATCTTTAGATCTAATATGAAACATTTTTCATGAATTTAAAATTAAGAAACTAATAAATATGGATCAACTAGAAAACAAAATGTATTTTAGGTTGTTGGTGACTTTAGATATACTAGTAGAATGTCACATAATGTGATAACATTACGATATGTAATAACAAATATTATCTCCTAAAAATCCTAAATTTTACTCTATAAGAGTAATTACATAACTTAAATATCTTAAGACATTTGATTGGGAATATCTGTATTTAAGAGAGAAGATAATGATACACCTTTCACTCACCCTCAAAAAAAGATTTCATTCTTGCTTAGTAAGATTAGATTATATTTAAATGAGATTATATATGAGCAAGGTTATATTTTAGATACATGATAATGAAAACCACTCTACTTCCTTCCACTCACAAACTATGGTTTTATTTTTGTTCAATGGGTTAGAGTGCTTTGGGGAAAAAAAAAAATCTCCATTTACCATTGTGCTGGTGTTTTGCTAATTGCCTCCCATTGGCTTTTATTTAGTTCTTTTAAATATTAGGAAGCTGGAAATTTTGAGGAGACTTGAAAGGACAAAGATTAATCAAGGATAAAAGTGACTACTTTAAGTTGCATCCCACAACCTCTCTGATTTTATGTTTTCACGTAGCCCAAGCTGCTTGTTTGGCATCACATGGGAATCTTTCTGAGGTAAAGGACATGGCTTCCTAAAGCATCATGCCTTATTGCTGTAGTTTGAACCAGTTTATTTAATAAGTTTATTCTAAAATATAGATCGATTGTTTTCCTCCTCTGATACCACTGTTCTGACAGGCCTGGTTCCCTCACTTTATTCTGAGAGGATTTCTCTATTGAAGAGTGTAAACAATAAGGCCTACTCCTCCCTGATGGAGTGTTCTTTCTGTCTTTTTGGTTCAGAGGCCACAAGTGCTAGATAAGAATTCCTGATTCAGATTCAGGAATCATTCTGCACATGATTAATTTTGTCATGAGCAAAACAGTATGTTTTCAAGGTTGCTCGGGCAGTCACTGTCCAAAGCTATTCTTGCCTTTAAATCATCTTGGTTTATGTGTAGTAAAACAGAAGCATGTCTTAGTTGAAACAATTGTTTTCTTCCATTCATGCTACAGTATCTCCTGGACTTTCTAGGATCATATTTTTACACCTATGAAAATGATTGACATCACTTTGACAGGTTGTTTGATCTTCCTTCATGAATCACAAAATCCCTATGACAAAGACATGATTTTTTTATATCATAACTAATTTTGAGGCAAGTTACTTTAGTGAAAAGGAGAAAAGCAAGACAGCAGTCTGAATCGGAGAATGAAAGAAAACAAAAACAAAGAAGAAGACAAGATAACTTTCTTATCAAGCACCAGTGAAAATTTGCAAACTCAAGTGCCATGAAATTTTGTATTTTACTACTGTTCAATAGATGCATGTTCGGCAAATATTACTGATTAATAGGTCTGCAAACTCAGAAAATGTAGCTATAGATCATATCAAACTATAATGCAGTCTCTACATCTGCAGATGGCTTGGTGGGTGGGAGTCAGAAGATAAACTTAGATTTGAAACTTTGCTCTCTCACTTAATTGCTGTTTGACCCTGGGCAAGCTACTTAACCTCTGTGTACCTCTGGTTCCTCCTTATAAAGTGGAGAAAGTAATAATTGTTCTTTTATTTTTTTAGAGATTTTATTTATTTATTCATGAGAAACCCAGAGAGAAAGAGAGAGAGAGAGAGAGAGAGAGAGAGAGAGGCAGAGACACAGTCAGAGGGAGAAGCAGGCTCCATGCAGGGAGCCCAATGTGGGACTTGATCCTGGGACTCCAGGATCATGCCCTGGACCAAAGGCAGGCACTAAACTGCTGAGCCACCCAGGGATCCCCTGGTAATAAGTGTTCTTAATCATAACTTATTGTGACTTAAACTTATTGTGAATCAGTATATATTTGTTCACAGTATATGATATTCTGAGTTATAAGCATTTTGATATTCATATAAATATGTATGTACCACTGAGAAGTATATCTGATAAATAATAAGTACTATATATGTGAGCTATTATGCTAATTTTAAAATCCAAGATCTCATTGTTGGGATTATTATTATACTGATCTTGGACATCAGTAAAAATTGAGGTGTTCAGAAATGATTGCCAAGAGAATGGAAATTCTTCATAGAAATTCCAGACAACACAGGAACTCCATGCAAACATAAGGAAAAGAATGTACTCTTTACTGAACAAATCTTAAAGTTCAGTTAACTATCATGAAGAGTCACAGAGGCAACTATGACTTCCTCGAGATGTCCAGAACTGGCATGACCTGCTCCAGTCAGCAGAAGTCAGGATGCGGGCACTCCTGGATAGCTCAGTCGGTTAAGCATCTGCCTCTTGATCTTAGCTCAGGTCTTGATCTCAGGGTGCTGAGTTCAAGCCCCACATTGGACATGGAGACTACTTAAAAAAAAAGACCAGAAATTACTATAGATAGGATCCATGTTCCAAACTTCCTTTAGTTTAAGGGGATTTGCAAACTGCCTTAACTTTATATTTGCCAACCTCTCTACTTACCCCATGGTGCTTTCTCCAAGTTTCATCTGTGTCCTCCTCATTTCGGTAACTGGTTGTCATGTTTCAAACTTCTTCAGATGGCATTGGAACAGTCAGAAAAAAATTACTGGATTGTTAGTAAATTTTCCCTACTCTACACGTCATATGTAAGAATTGCTTAACTAAAAAAAAAAAAACAAAACAAAACAAAAAAAAAACCAACAACCTACAAGCAGATTAGAATGTTTTTTGTCTCTAGCCTTCATTAATTCAGTAGATGAATATGTATTGAACATTAGCATGTGTTAAGCACTTGACACATAAGGATAAATAAACCATGGTCCTTGTCCATCTTGGATTTACAGTCTGGTAGTTTAGTGTTGATTTCTTATATAGTTGATCCTCATTATTATTTAGTCTGCTCACTAAAATTTGTAATTTCATAATCAATACTCATGGTGCTTTTGTGGTCATTTCTTGACATGTGCAGAGAGGCAGAAAGTTTGAGTCCCCCGTCACACACTTCTGTTTGAGACAGAACAAGGCAATGCTCTCTGCCTTCTTGTTTTGGCTCTCCTACAGTAAACAGTGTCCTTTTTGTGGTCTACTTGTTGCCACATTTTTTGCATTTTTGGGCTTTTTGTTGGTAATTTTGCTGTTTAAAATGTCTTCAGGTGTAGTGTTGAAATGCTGTCTAGTGTTCCTAAGCACAAAACTGTATTGTGCCTTCTGCATTAGATAAGCTTTGTTTGGGCATGAGTTGTAGTGCTGTTGGCTGTGAGCTCAGTGTTAATAAATCAACAATATTGTACATCCAGAAAAAGGAAGAAGGAATTCAATCAGTATATGAGACTGCTCCAGAAAGTTCTACCTTATTACCCTTAGTGCATGATGAAGCTATGAAAAAAGATGAAAAAGTGGCTGAATTGGTGGATTCATGAGATGGCAAGTGGTTGGAAGGCTGAAAACCAAAGAAATTTATAGTCTATTACTCAGGATCAGGAAAATGTTAAAGCCCTCTTGACTACTGTTTTACTATGAAGAAATACTGCATATAATTATTTGAGAAATTTATTTTAAATATTCTGCCTTTAAACAGAAACATACAAAAAATGAGATTTTGTATTGATCTTATTGTGACCAGAAGCTTACAGGAACCTAACCCTGTATTTCCCCTAGAAGCAATGGCTCAGTATTCACCAGTTCAGTGTTTCCAGTGACTTTATAGAACCTACCTATTATGGATAACAAGAGCAGATGGTATACTCTCTGGTACTCTGTGGCAGTGGTTCTCAACCATCATGATTTTGCACCCCAGGAGACAAATGTGTAATATGTGGAGGCATTTTGATGGTCATGATTGGGTAGAGGGTGGGGGTTGAGAAGGGATGCTACTGGCATCTAGTGGCTAAAGGCCAAGGATGTTGTTAAATCTCCTAAATGCATAGTACAACCCAACCCCCTCCCCCAACAACAAAGAATTACCCCATTAAAAATGTCAACAGTACCAAGGCTGAGAAACCATCCTCTGTACTGAGGGTCTGCAAACCATTTCTATAAGGACCAAATAGTTCATATTTTCTCCTTTGTGGGCCAAGTGGTCTCTATCCCAACCATCCAACTCTGCCATTGCGACATGAGAGTGGCCACTAACAATATCCCAGCTGACTATGGGCATAGCCGTTTTCCAATAAACTTTATTTATAAAAACAGTCAGCATGTTGGATTTGGGCCTGGACTATAGTTTGTGGATTCCTCCATGGCAGCGATTTTCAATCTTGGACGCTCATTAGAAGAACCCAGGAGCTTCTGAATGATGGTATTGTCTGGACTTCCCTCCTCCAAATTCTGATTTGGTTGGTTGGGGAGGCCCCCCAGTGCTGGTATTGTTTAAAAGCTCCTCAGGGATTAGAATGCATAGCTAATGTTAAGAGCCACAGCTCTGAAATCCTTGCTGTTTGTGTATTTAAACGTGGCCCCAGCAGAATAGACCCTTATCAGTGATCAGCAGACCCTTCTCTTGTGATCTGGCTTTTGTCCCAGGCACTCTCTTCCAACTCCCCAAATTAATGGCCTTTGATTAGTGCTCATTCCTCTGAACCTTTGAGGTTCAGATTTAGAAACATTGCATGTATTCAGGTGCCTGACACTCCTTGCTCTCCTGGTCTTCTGTGTTTCTAACTACCCTTCTGCCGCTCCAACCTTTCGCACCTTAAATATAAGTGCTCCCCAAAGAGCTGCTCTGGGTTCTTCTCTCACTAATTTTCCCTGCACTGTGTCATGGCTTTACCTCTCAATAAGCAATGTTCACACAATTCTCTGTTGGCCTGGTTTCTCCCACTGGGGTTGGGTTTTTTTTTCATTTTCTTTTTTTTTCTTTTTAAACATTTTACTTATTTATTTGGGAGAGAGAGAAAGTGAGAGACAGAGAGAGCACCTGAGCAGGGTGAGGGCCAGAGGGAGAAGCACACTCCCCGCTGAGCAGACAGTTCCATTCAGGGCTCCATCCCAGGACCCCAGGATCCTGACCTGAGCGGAAGGCAGATGCTTGACTGACTGAGCCACCCAGGCACCCCAGGGTTATTTTTTAGTAGGCCACCTGGTGACTCTATTCTTGGTTTGATCACAGTTTTGGAAATAGATATGAAAATTCTTATTCATAAAACTAAGTTATAGTCTCTTCCAGCTATCAACTCCCACTGCTCAGGATGTTTCATAGAACATTTTAAACACTGTAATCCTTTCTGTGGAACTAGCTTATAGGAGAAACAACCCCACAATAAGGTCATTTGGGGACTTTGTAATGTACCTTATGTATCTAGACCTACCTCATGCTGAATAGAAAGTTACCAGTGTACACAAATTTAAATACTATTGAATAAGGCTAAGTGCCAATGTTGTATTTATGTCACCAGAACAGTCCTAGAGTTCAAAGTTATAATAATGAGGCCCAAGTTCTTTGCCAGGTGTATCTAGCCAATCTTGGCAGAAGATAGGGAGTACACACAAACTGGGTAATTGACAAGGGTTTTAAGAGGGTCTGTTTGCAAAGATATGGACAGGTGTATTGGGTTTCCTGGGGCTTCCATAACAAATTCCCATAAACTTGGTGGCTTAAAACAACAGAAATTTATTCTCTCACCATTTTAGAGGGCAGAAGTCCAAAATCAAGGCATTCGCAGGGCTGCACTCCTCCTGGAGGCTCTAGGGGAGTATCCCTCCTTACCTCTTTCAGCTTCTGGTAGCTGTTGGCATTCCTTGGTTTCTTTGACTCGTGTCCACATCACTCCAATCTCTGCCTTCCCTTATATCACCTTCTCCTCTTCTTCACATCACATTTCTGTCTTCTTGTCTGTTTTGCTTTTCTTTTATAGGGATACTTGTCATTGGATTTAGAACCCACTCAAATAGTCTAGGACCATCTCCTCATATCAAGATCCTCAGCTTAATTATATTCTGCAAGGATTATTTTTCCAAGTAAAGGATTAAAACAGGCCATTAATTTTTTGGCTGCCATAATTCAACCCACTACAGCAAGATTAGGAGAAACCAACAAGGGACAGTGAAGCCCTATAGGATTTTTCTTTACGAAGGCTGCAGGAGAAAGCGGAGAAAGCACTCAATGAAGTCCAGAGCCAGTAGCTGTAAATATAGGGTGAGAAGGAGGCACCTGACAGCCCTGTGGCTCTTGAAAGGAAATTTTACTTAATGTGTGAACTGACGTAAAGAAGGCTGGGGGAATAAATACCCAAATTTATTCTCTTCCCACCCTCCTATTGGTGCCTCTCATTGGCAAAAGCTAAATTGTTGTCAGAGAAAAAGATGCCCAATGATGTAATTCCTGAAAGAGAAATGTGGAGAGTGAGCCTGGAGGGGCAAACAGAAAACATGTAGACATTACCATTTTTGAGCCC
This sequence comes from Nyctereutes procyonoides, assembly GCF_905146905.1. Taxonomy (NCBI): domain Eukaryota; kingdom Metazoa; phylum Chordata; class Mammalia; order Carnivora; family Canidae; genus Nyctereutes; species Nyctereutes procyonoides. The sequence continues at coordinate 25,036,189 of NW_026575142.1, read as the reverse complement.
TCTCAAAACAGAGAAGTTCTCAAGTTAGAGGTTCAAATGAAGGTACTTCCACAAGTGCAGCAGTACATTTCACTTTTTCTATATGTAAAACAACCAAGGAGAACATATTTCACTTTTTTTCCTGTAATTTCAGACCATTACACACCGGTACTGGGAAATACTAATTACCTCTGTGTTTTGGGAAAAGAACTATAAACAGAGTACAAACCACCACAGTCTTTTCCATCTATAGAAATAATCCCATTATCATAAGCATCATCATATTGTAATTTGACTCCTCTTATTTATATTCCTTTTCTTTTCTCAAAAAGAATTTAGGTGGCTCATTACTTTGTAAAGATGATGAAATTGAAATTAAAAAGTCAAGATAATGAAAAGGAGGAAAAAGCAAATACATCAATCTTAAGGGCTAATGGGATGTTGTGATTGAGCATCACATTTCTGGCAGCCACCATTATGGTAACACAGCTATGGCCACCTCCCACTCTAGCAGAGTTTTGCTTAGTTGGCTATGAGGAATTCTGCAACACATGATTCCATAAAAGCTATCTCCTTCTCCCGTTCATGTAACAGTCACTTTCTATGCTTAAAAATTACTAGATAATTTGTTCAACTAATTACTTATTGTGGAAATAGAAATTTGAGAGATGGGGAAAAGACTATAGAAGAATATAGAGATGAAAAGGAAAGAAATAATGAAGGGGAGAAGAAGGTATATAGTTAAGGGCAATGTAGCTTTCCCAATTGCAAATTATTTTCTAACTTTCTCACCCTTGCTTTTATATTATTTGTTTATTTTTTTGAGGTGTAACTTAAAATATATTTTAAAGTTTTATTATTTTATTTTTGCCTGTTTTATTATATTTTTACTATATTATAATATGTTAATGTAATATATGTTTTTATTATAATGTATGTATTATAAATTCACCTGTTTATTTTTTTTAAAGATTATTTATTTATTTATTCATAGAGACACACACAGAGAGAGAGAGGCAGAGACACAGGCAGAGGGAGAAGCAGGCTCCATGCAGAGAGCCTGACGTGGGACTCAATCCAGGGTCTCTAGGATCACGCCCTGGGCTGCAGGCGGCTCTAAACCGCTGCACCACCGGGGCTGCCCTAAATTCACCTATTTAATGTGAATTGTTGATGATTTTTGATAAGTGTTACTAGCTGTGAAATAACCACCACAATCACTATATAGAACATTTTCATCACCACCCAGAATTTCCACATGCCCTTTTACACTCAGTCTCTTTCTCCCATTGCTGGCCTCCAACAGCAACTCACCTGCTTCTTATCCATATAATTGTGGCTTTTCTAGAGTTTTCTAGAATTTCACGTATATGGTCTTTTGTGCCTGGCTTCTTTCACTTAGCATCGCACATTTCAGATCCATCTGAAATGTTGTTGCAGGTATCATAGCTCATCCCTGTTCATTATTGAGTCGTTATCCATTTTTTAAAATATACCACAATTTATTATCTGTTTACCACTTAGAATGGACATCTGAATTGTTTTCAGCTTTGGGCAATTATGAATACAATTGTTAAGAACATAGGAGTACAAGTCTCCACGTGAACATATGTCTTCATTTTCCTTGGGTAAATACGTCGTAGTGGGATTGGTGGGTTGTATGGTAGATATATGTTTAACTTTATAGGAAACTGGCAAACTGTTTCAAAAGTACCACTTTACATTCCCACCAGCCATGTATGCTATTATTTCACATCTTTGTGAATGCTTAATATTGTCAGTTGTCTTAATTTTGGCTGTTCAAGTGTGTGTAGGTGGTATCTTTTTAATTTACAGTTTCCTAATGATTAATAATGTTAACTATCTTTTTGTTATTCATTTGGCACTCTTTGGTGAAGTGTCTGTTTAAATCTTGAGCTCATTAATTTTTTTTTGTCTCACCGTTGAGTCCTAAGAGGTTCTTTTTGTTTTAAAATAAGGTTTGATCTGATTTAGACAAATTCTTTAGTGTGTTTTCTAACTTTTTTTTTTCAGCTTAAAAAAAAAATATTACCACAGAGTTGTAGTAAGAATTAAATTAGATGAGATAATAGGCAAAGCTTCTGATACTTAATAACCACGTAATCGATGTGGGTTCTCTTCCCATGTCCTTTACCCCATTAGTAGATTCAAATCCTGTAGAAAAGTTGAGAATGATGCAAACAAGAAAAGTCTTTTGATGAATGCATTTCAGAAAAAAATATTATTCAGGAGACTAATGGAGTCATAAATGAAATGACACAGGATCAAAATGTAAATCGTAAGAATTTAACCAAGGACAAAGATTATTTACTTATTCTTTTTTTGAAAATTAAGAGATGAAAGAAGAAAAAAGAAGGCAGTAGCATCAGGGAGAAACAGCACAACACAGTGGTTAAGGACACAAGTCTGTAGCCAGGTGCTCGGGTCTGAAGCCCAGCTTGCTGCTTACAAGCCATGTGAACATGGGTACGCTATTTAATCTCTCGGTGGAAGAGCAGTTAAGTGAGGAGGGCAAGGTTCCCAAGGGAAGTTATGAGGAGGAGCTTGGGAAAAAAAGTTCAGATTTGCATTCACTAAAAGAGAAAAGGTCACAAGGAATTCTGAGGGACACATCAAGTCAGATGATGTTTATTTTTTCAGTAAAGTCTGATGTTAAGCCATCTTCCTAGAAAAAGGCAAATCAAGGGCACAGTTGGGAATTACAGAAAACAAAGAAGGTGAGGAAAGAGTAGTTGTTAAGATTCAAATAGTGATTTGGCAAAAAATTCAAAAAACTAATAAACAAAACATTAGAAGATTGCCAAAAACCAAGAAGGATCCAGGTGAACTCGGGAGAATGTGAATTAGAAATGGATTTCATCAACAGCTCTTGTGACTTGCCGTAACAATATTTTATCAGTGTGGAAGCAGGAAAGAGAAAACAGAACACAAGCTACTGAGAGGAGATAGTGGTTGATAAAATAGCAAATATTTAAGGGCTTCCAGATGAACACATCGTTGAAATGGTCAAGTGTCTTATAGATATATCTATACTATTGAACAGTGTGCAGCTAAAAAATGAGGTCTGGATGAGTGTATTTTATTTCTGTAAGTAGAAAAAAAAGAAAGGATAATTTTTATAAGTAACAAATCTTAAATGGCTTCCCAGATGGACCAGATAGTGTGAGATGGATAAAAAACCCTGAAAATGTGGTGGCTCATGTATTTCAGATTTAGTGATAACCAGCTGCAGATGGAATTGAATTGAGGGATGGAGAGATGTCAATAGGGGGTTCTTCTGTCATGGGGAATTTTAGAGAGGAGATTTTTCAAGGTAGAAAGCTTTGGATGTTGAGGTACACAGTCTCACGAGTGTCAGAGCTAGAATGGAGATGGGAGAAATAGCAAATTCATTGGTTAAGAGACTGCAGGGTCAATAGTAGGAAGGGTAACGCTTCTGGTGGTATGTGAAGGGTGCTCATGCACGCTGAGGAACAATGACGTCCCCATGAAACAGGGAAGAGTACTTTGGAGATCAGGAAGCTATTGTAGAGATTTCTCAACTACCTTATTTTGCCATTCAGTTCTAATAACAGGTAGTAGATCTGTGTCCAGCTGAGTGTTTGCTTGGCCTTGTCTTGTACTCAATACTAAGTGAGTCTCTCTATTATCCTTTATAATTGATGTCATCTCAGTACTCATCACACACCCAAGTCCTGCTCCAGAAAAGAGAAGCTGTCAAGGTCCAAGTCTCAGTGGCTTCCTCCTCACTCTCTAAGGTCACAGGCCTGCTCTGGCTAACTCCAGTGAGCCGCCTTTGCCTGGGACAGAATTGGAGGGCTGGAGAGAGTGGAAAACAAAGTACTTTCCCCTTTTGTTTCCTGTGGAGCCACTCTAAGGGGGTAGAAGTGTGTGAGGGAGGGAGAGTTTATTCATATTTCAGAGCTGGTTAAAAAACATACATTGGCTTTTGACTTATTGTGCTAATTTATGTATTTGACACATTTGCACTCTGAGCTCCAGGGTTCTTACCTACAAGCACACAAGCATGTGAAAGACCATTTAAGGCAAGTCTCGGAAGTCTGTAGGGGAAATCCATTCTCTTTCCTCTTCCACTCCTAGTGCGCTGCTAGGTAAAGCTGTATTTGAAGTTGTCCATAGGAAGAGAAACAGCTTTTATAACTCAGCTAAAGCTTATGAGATGTCATTTACCACACTGAAAAAAACTGAACTTGCCAATGTCCACCTCAAAAAGATTTTAAGATTTGTTTAAACAGGGTCAACTTCTTCTTTGTGAAATAGGCAAAGGATTGCCATTTAATATCCCTCTTCCAAGTAGCTTGCCCCACATACACAGATAACTGAGGGGTTGAGGAGCCTGTATTGATAATTCAAATTTCAAAAAGTCATTCTGAGAAAATGTTTTACTGCCTATGTGGTCCAGACTGACTGTCTCCATTAAATACATTCATTGGATAATTGCTTAACTTTCCATTTTCCTTTTCTGGTGAAGTCACATATAATATCTCCAAAATGGCTAGAAGGAATCATGGGATTTATGCATATAAATACAGCATTGCTTTTCAAAAAGGACAGAATACATTCAAGAACTATTTATATTCTGAGTAAGCTTTGAATTATATATATTACATGTGCAGAAAATAATTCATTATGAGCATATCTCATGTATGCCACGCTAAATGACCCTTTGATACTGATGTCATGTCCATTCAGTTTGAAGGAGTTATAGATACCAAGAGGACCAAAAATGAATGCCAAGAATGCATGGAATGGTTTCCATGGAGCATAATGGCACAATTGTCTGATGGAACAAAATTGAAAAGAACTAGAGGACGGGAAAAGGGTGTGGTGTCTGCAGAAATGAAAAACTTTATTCATGGATTCAAATTTATGCTTAAAATGAATTGGATATGATATATCATTCTCGGTTTTCAGGCAAAAGTTAGAAACTAGTTAAATAGTGATGGAACTTTCAGAGTAATCTGGCAAATTCCCCTGGAACTTTCTTTCCTTCTACCTCAAATATATTAGTCCTATCCTCTTTCCCTAAAGGATGATGGAATATCCACCTTTTTAAACCAACGCTTTTGAAAAGGTTTCCTTTTTAGGACTTCCCACCACCGATCTTCACATTGCCTTGTAAACTTGTCATTGCTTCCCATCCATAGATCTGGAAGGGCCTGTTGGTAGAGTCCATTACCACAAAAAATCCCAGCCTGACTAAGAGACAGTTGGGAAAAATTCTTGAACAAGGGATGATCCCAAGCATTTGCTTTTTTCGTTAGACTCTTGGTTATATCTTTATTCTGTTCTACAACCGCAATTAAACCTTCCTCTGATTTCCTTTTAAGAACACTGACAACCAATAAGTAGCTTTAACATTCTCACAAGTGTGTAAATCTGGTCACCGAGAAGCTTCTGGATGGTACAATTTCATGATTTTGGTGCCATCCCAAAGATAGTTGCTTGTGTTAAATTCAAGTGAAGGTGTTTTTTTTTTTCTTTTATCTCCCCTATTTATTAAAATCATTCCACAGGTTAGTTTCATTACAACTAGTTCAAACAATTTTGTCATGGTGCCTTCCCCACTAAGTAGTCCCTTTCTGACTCTTTATTACCTGAAAACCATTTCATTCTTCCTTATGGTTCCTGATTTTCTGTTTTAATTTGACGAGTTTCTTCATTTGTTGGCTAATACTTTCACACTAACCCTCACTCTCAACTCTTACTATGGATATTTTTCTCAGGGTCCTTTTCATCTTAATAGTACCAAAATTTAGAGGGGTTGCTTTCTAGACCTGATGTCATAGCAGAGCTTCCTTTACTTGTGCCCCTTTCTTGGTTGGATTTACTATGTTTTTGGATCCTATATATTCCTTTTGATTACTTTGCACTTTGTTTTTCTCTAGTACATTTTCAAGCAATTGCCTATGAAAAGCTGAATGAGATGCAAATGTTCTGAGACTTTACCAGTTTGCAAATGTCTTTTATCTGCCCTTACCTCTGATGGAGAGCTTGACTGAGTGTAGAATTTTGGGTTGCAAAAACCATTCTCTTAGAACTTCTTCAATACCTTTCACAAAGGAATCTGTGAAAAACCCACAGTTAATATCCTACTCAATCGTGAAAGCTTTCTCCCTGAGACTAGGAATAAGACAAGGTTGCCTGTTTTCACCACTTCTATTTAACTTTGTACTGGAAATTTTAGCTAGAGGGATTAGACAAGATGATGAAATGAAAAGCATCCAGATGGCAAAGGAAGAAGTAAAACTATCTATTCACAGATGACATGAACTTAATATAGAAAATTCTAAAGAATTCTTCAAAACTACTACTGTTAATAAATGAATTTAACAAAGTTGCAATATATAAGATTAACACACAAAATTCAATTGTCCTTAACGTCTACAGTTGGTTAACTTTAGGAAGATTACCCTTGATAATGTGAATGGGTTTCATCCAATCAGTTGAATGGTTTTAAGAGCAAAGAAAGAAATTCTTCAGACTAAAGTGTCAACTCCTGCCTGATTTTATAGCCTGATGGCCTGCCCTACAAATTTCAGACTTGCCACCCTATAATTACATGTGTCAATTTCTTCAAATAAACCTCTCTCATGTATATGAGGAAAAAAAAGATTCTCTTAAAGTATTGAAGACATCTTCCAAATCTTTTCGTTGCTGATGAGAATTTTGATACTAGTCTGATAATCATTCTTTTGTAGATGATGCCTTCCTTCTCTCCTTCCTTCTTCCTTCCACCCTCCATCTCTCTTTCTTTCTTTCTTTCTTTCTTTCTTTCTTTCTTTCTTTCTTTCTTCTTTTCTTTCTTCTTTCTTCTTTCTTTCTTTTCTTTCTTCTTTCTTTCTTTTCTTTCTTTCTTTATTTTCTTTTTTTCTCTCTTCCTACTTCCACCCTCAGCAACAATAGCCATAATGGTCACATTGAGAATGATCTGGCTCATAGGCTTCTGCTTTAGAGATAATATTGAATCCTCTCAAAATAATTTTATTCATGACAGTATTTGAAGTCTGAGAAGTCAGTCCTATGTCCATCTCCTGGCGATGATGGGGAGGGAGAGAGGGAATTTGGATCATACAGCGCCTGAAATATGAGGTGTTCATAGGAAAATTAGGCAGAAGGAGAAGTGGATACCAAAGAGAGATGACCAATGTCCACCATAAATACTATCTTCAATGGCATCTTAAAATTCAACAATACTATTATATAAATGCTTATCATAACGCATTATAGACTTACAGGGTGGTGGGGTTAAGTGACTTGCTTAATTATGTGATTATTTGCTCATTCATTTATTGATCTCTCTTGTGTGCCTACAATTAAACAAGAGCTCTTGTTAAGTTATCCAAGATGTGCTCCTTAGATTTCATTTCTGTCAAGCCAGGAGTATATTAATGTTCAAGTAAAGCAAATATACACATGGCAAGAATTTCAGAATTTTATGAATCAGATTCACATCTAAATATGCTCTCATCAGCCGTTTCTAAGAAACAATGTTGTCAGAGGTTGCTGATAACCCTCACAAATGAATTTGTTCTCGGTTATCAGGACACTAAGCCCATATTGAAAATCAATGTTAATTCAAGAATTCTTAGCTCACCATGCAGCTTGTTCTGAGCCCTAGGAGTTGTGCAGGAAAAGGAAAAAGGAATGATTTGTGATCTGAGGAATATGCTTTGACAGCCCAAACCCAAAACACATTCAAAAATTTTCACAGGGGCTTTAAAGGTGACCTTGGTGAGGAAGGGAAAACAATCTTCATCCGATGAGGACAGGGTGAGAAACATTGCCTAGAAAGATACACAGACTAAATTTAAAATGAACATAATTTTGAATTTTACCAGATGAGTGCTTTCAGCTTTTGGAAATATAGTTTGAAATGCTGGTATCTCAGCAATAAGTATCAGAATCTGGAGACTAGAAATCAGTTGGTGGCACCTGCCAATCACCCTTCAACAGCAATGAAAAGATTCACCTATTAGAACAGGGAGCGTTAGCTCCCACTGTCCGAAACTCAGTCTGTCATGGAAGTGACTCTCCAACCGCCTCCTTGGAAGCTGGTTCTGGAGTTGGTCCACAGGGAATAATTATAAGATTCCTAAGCTCCCATGCCACTGTTAGCTAGAAATAAAGGTAATCTTGATCACAGTTCAGCTAGAAATCTCTGTCCTGAGTTAAATGTGAGGGAACAGGAGTAAGGAAGGCCTTGTGCTTCAATTCACAAATGCTTAAAAGGAACCACTGATAGAAATCTTACTACTTCTCCATTATTTAATAAACATAGAAATAAAATGCTAGATATTTAAATGTTCAAAAAAAAACACAAGAATCCTTCAAGACTGTTCAGAGTAGAGCACATGGGCTCTACACTATAAAGTCATAATAAACTGTGATGCATATTTTTAAATAAAACTTAAAAAAATAATACTTTTTATTCAAGATTGTCTTCATTAGCCTAGCAGTATTATGAGACCAAATGGGACACAATGCTACTTGAATTAGAAATTATAAAAGCCTTGTTCCATTTCAAGATGATGAAAGATAGCTTGCAATGACATGGATGGAGCTAGAGTATAATGCGAAGTGAAGTAAGTCAGTCAGAGAAAGACAAGTACCATACGATTTCATTGATATAAGAGATTTAAGAAAAAAAAACAAACAAACAAACATGCAAAGGAAAAGAGAGAAGGAGAGAGGGAAAGGAGAGAGAGAAGCCAAGAAACACTTAACCATAGAGAACAAACTGATGGTCACCAGAGGGGAGGAAGGTGGCAGAGGGTGAAATAGGGGATGGGGAGTAAGGAGTGCAGTTTTGATGAGCACCGGATGATGTGTTGAGTTGTTGAATCAGTAATTTGTACCCCTGAAACTAATATACCACTGTATGCTATGCTAGAATTGCAATTGAAAAAAATTGAAAGATTGCTTTCTTAGTCTTTAAAAAAAAAGCATCAGATCAAACATAAGAGAACTGATCTTGGGTGTATTTTTGATTTATAAAATCAAAGTCCATTCTCTCTCAAAACTGATGGGAGTTTTAAGGATTATTTCTTGTTCAAAGACCCTTTTACATATTTTGGCTCTATTAGAAATATTTTAAGTGATTATAAATGAATATCTATTTGGGGCATTCCATGTGGATCACATGTGGATCACATTGTTTTAAGCCATTAAACTGGAAGATGTGACCCCTGCCCTCACAGGACTCAATAATTTAGAAATCCTAGACTACAGACAGCCCAATTTCAGGGGTGGAAGACAATGGGTACCAGGCCAGGAAAAGGGGTCCCGGCCTTACCAATAGTTCATTTGAAACTTGTTGAAATTCACTGAATGTTTAGGATTTCTATTTCCTCATCCGTCAGTGGTAAGGTAATAATACCAGCCCTCCGCATCTTGTGCATTCCTATATGGAGACCACAGATACTGCCTATATAAACATTCCTAAAAATTTTAATGCATTTTTGTCATTCATATTAGGCTGAAAAAGACCGCAAAGAGGTGTGCATTTCCTTTTAAATCGCTTTAAGAAGCATCATTGCAATTTTTACAGTTCTGAAAATCTCTTTTTAGTCCCATATTGCAGAATTGTGGTTTTAGCTACAACTTCAGTTGTGACTTCGGAGGAAGATAGAAGTTATACATCCTCCACCCAGAAGCAAAAGGTGGATATTCTGAAGAAATTTTTGCCTTTCAAGTTTTGTTGAGAAAGACCTGACATATGTCACTGGATAAGATTAAGGTGTATACAGTATGATGGTTTGATTCATATATAATTGGGAACTGATAACCGCAATAGGTTTAGTCAACATCCATCGTATCGTGGAGATATAATAAAGAGAAAAAATTCTATTTGTGATCGGAACTCTTAGGATCTACTACTCTGTTAATAACTTTTCTATGTGTCATACAATAAGTTTGTATACGTCATACAGAAGTGTTAACCATAGTCATCCTGTTGTACATTCCACTCCCAGTACTTATTTATCTTACAACCATGAGTTTGTACCTTTTGTTCACCTTCCTTCAATTACCTGTCTCTCCACCTCTGGTAACCACAACGTTGACCTCTTTTTGTCTGAGTTTGGTGTGGGTTGTTTTGTTTTATATTGAAGAACTTTTTTTACTGACACTCACAGAAATGTGGAAAGAAGCAAACTATAAGAGGAAGGGGAAGATTATTTGAGTCCTGAAATATATATTAAAAAAATTGGCTTAGGACCTTTTGGGGTAATTGACAAAATACCAGGGTTAACTTACTTTATTGTATCTTTAGAAATGTCAGAGAATAAAACTTTTTAGGGCTACGATGATACTTGGATAATATATTTAAAATTTATAGAAGGTAATTAATGAGTTACAGAAAAGAAAACGTAGACAGTTGAGTTAATACGCTAACGGAGGAAGATTATTTGTTTTAATCCTAGGTTCATTTCTGAAAAAATGAAAAGTTGAATGTGAAAAACTTCATTCCCATATGAGTTGAAGATATTTTGTACCATTGCCTCTCGTCTTATTACCCAACTGTGTGTCTCTGAGTTTCTATTCCCATGACCAGCTCTGTTTCTAAGTATTTCACATTTAAACTTCTCAAGAGAGGGTTGGATGGATTCTTTAGTCTATTCAGTATTCAGTGCCCCCTAGGTCTCAAAACAGGTCACTTCTGAGGTCACTGGCCAGCCAAGTGCAATTCCAATTAGTTGTGGCTATGCTTGTGGGGTCACATGATGCAAAGCCCATCCTGAGGATTCCACTGCACACAGTTGATGTGGGGAGGACAGGAAACACTCATTAGGGAGCAGGGAAGTAAGATAGGGAAGGAAAGGCAGCCAGTAAAGGGGACAGAATCAGGTACTGTGGGTGACCTGGGGTTCAATCCTGCAGGAAAATTCAGGCATAAAACACATCCCCTAGGGCCAGGGCTATCCCAGGGAAGTGCAAAGGAGGTGGGTATTTAGATACCAACCCCCCTTAATCAGTGGTGGAGAGCTGCTTGGGAGGGAGGTGGAGGAAAGGTGTTTATTCTTCCACACACCAGTGTTCACACCCTCAGGTGAAGAGGTGGTGTTAAACCCGCAGTGAAATGTGCTGTAGCTCAATGCGGCAGTTAGGCTTGAGGGGCCTGGGAGAGGCATTTACTGCACCCAGTACTGTATGTGAGAAATCACTCACAGCCACTTTCCACCAGAAAGGCTTTTCATGTGGAGGCTTCATGGCTTGTCCGATACCATTTTTATGAAGGAAGTAATTCAATTTAAATTTTAAGTTCAAATTAATATAGGTGGTATTAGATTTTTGTGTTTGACTCTTTGGACAACCTTTATATGTACGAGTTTAAGTGCCTAAAACCCTTCTTTATATTGCATTTAGATTTTTGTACATCAGCTGACAGATAAATATTAAGCTTTTCTGTGGGAATGCTGGGCATTAATCAATATTTTGGCAGCATTGAAATTTTTGTCAATTAATTGAATTAGGCACTTAGTGGACAATTTTAATTTTTGTTCCAGTGTTAATGAAAAGTAGAAGTGTTAATGTTAATCCTAGGAACTTTCATACACTTATAAAATAGAGACAGAGATGCAAACCACAAAGCATGCCCCCAAAATGGAAATCTTCGGTCGTATTTGAACTTAAACTTTATTTTCGATCTCAAGAACAAAATTAGTAAGAACAAAGCACAAGGGGCACCAGGGTGGCTCAGGTGATTGACCACCTGCCTTTGGCTAGGGTCGTGATCCCAGGGTTCTGGGATCGAATCCCACATCAGGCTCCCTGCTTGGCAGAGAGCCTACTTCTCCCTCTCCTTCAGCCACTTCCCCTGCTCAGGCTTTCTCTCTGTGTGTCAAATCGATAAATAAAATCTTAAAAAAAAAAGAAGAAGAAGAACAAAGCACAAGACTATGATTCAAATGTAAGGTGAGATTAGGGCTTTTATACTTTTTGATTTCTGAGTAACAGCACCCTTGAAAAAAAATCAAAGTTTATTGTTAGATGTCCACTTTTCGACTTTGGTGAATGCTGTTTTAGAAATGGACAGAATCAGAAATTGGAGACTGGAAAGTCAAACTACTTACTGAAAAAGTAGAAATGATTAAAAATGTCATGGTATTGAGGGAAAATGGAGCTCTGGTAGAGATAGAGCACCTGACCAAAAGACCATGCACATGGAATCAGCCCTCAGGGTCTGAGTCCTGTGAGTCCCACCAGCTAGAAGTTCAGGCAGGCACAGTCGCCATCCCTCATGAGGTGGGACTAATACATCTGAGGCCAAGCAGGGCCAGAGGGCAGGAGCAAGCTGTGTGAACAGAAGGCCCAGATCCCATGCCTGGAGAAGCATCTTAGCTGACACCCATGACTACACTGGAATTCATTATAAACAGCTGATGGAAGAAGAAATAACCTAAACCTGACTTATGGGTAAATCTGCCTGATTTGCAGATACAAACCAAGAACTTAGGTGAAAAGTTGAAAGACTTTTCAGACTGTGCAAAAAATCCTAAGTAAACCAGCCACTTGTGGGTGACATAGGATATGCTACAATCAGTGGATCCTGTAGACCTAGAAGACTCTGGCAACTTCTCTGCTGTGAAGTGCATCCCCTGATCTTTGTGGGATCCTATGCCATTGGACCAAACACTGTTAGCCCTCAGATAGTGGGATGGCTGGGGCCCTCCCAGTGGGAAAGGCAGACCTGTACCTGGAGTGTCCTGGTAAGACAAATCTCAGGCCCTTCTAGGCTGGAAGAGTCCATGTAGTCCCTGAGTGAGATTGCTGATGCAGCTGTCCAAGTTATTTTGTCTAGTTGCTTAGATTGATGTTTCTTTTATGTGGATGCTCTCTGGTGGATGCTGACATGTGGCACATAGATCTTCACACTTAGTGCCCACTCCCACATGCCTCTAACTTAGATCTCATTGTACTTAATCTTTCAGTTTTTTAATTTCCAGACCTAGCTTCTGGTTAAAGAGCTAGGCCATTTGCCATTGCTTCTGAATCACATATGGTCTGACCTTGGGCCACTTCTTCTGCCAAAGTGGATATAACCAGGTGCTAGGAGCATTTATATATTTTTACATTCCTATGTTCTCATTTCTCTTCAGTAAATATCTACCAGTGCAAGTGCGTGTTTAACTCTATAGGAAACTGATAGGGTATTTGCAAAACAGGTATAGTATGGAATCCCAGTGAAGTGTGGAGATCACATGCTAATTAATACTTAGTTTTTTCTGTCTTTAATTTTAACTATTTTATTTTTTAGATTTTATTTATTTATTCATGAGAGACACACAGAGAGAGGTAGAGACACAGGCAGAGGGAGAAGCAGGCTCCTCAGGAACCTGATGTGGGACTCGATCCCAGGACCCCAGGATCACAATCTGAGCCAAAGGCAGACACTGAAACTGAGCCACCAAGATGCCCCTAATTTTAATGATTTTAATTTTAATGTGTCATCACATCTCATTGTAATTCTAACTTGCATATTTCCTTTGGATTCCTTTCTAAATTGTTATTGAGCAATAAGATTTCTTTATATATTTTAGATTCAAGAACTATTTTTTTCCCTTTCTGAGATTAGCCTCTTTATTTCTTAATGGTATCTTTTGAAGCGAGTTTTAATTTTGATGAGGTTCAGTTTATCATGTCTTTCTTTTTATGTTTTGTGATTTTGGTGTCCCAGCCAAGAATCTTTGCCTACTACAAGGTTGCAAATATTTTCTCTTATGTTTTTATCTAAAAGTTTTATAATTTTAGCTTTTACATAGATCTATGATCCATTTAGAGAGCTGGGTTTGTTTGTTTTTGTGTGTGTATAGAGTGAAGGAAATACCAAGATGGATTTTTCTTTATATGAGAATATTAAAAAAATGGTTGTTGCAGTACCATTTGCTGAAAGGACTGCTTTTCACATTGAGTTACCTTGGCAGTTTTGTCAGAAATCGATTTGCCATGTATATGTAGGTCTACTTCTAGACTATTCTGTTTTATTTATTCATGTTTCTTCTTATGCCAACATCACACCATCTCTTGATTTGTTCTAAGTCTTAATTACTTTAGCTTTATGTCTTGAGGTCAGATACACAAGTACTTCAACCCCATTCTTCTTTTTCAAAATTGTTTTGTGTCTTTTAGATCTTTGCAATTTCTAAACAAAAGATTCCTGGTATTTTGATTGGGATTGTACTGAATCTATAGATCAACTTGAGTAGAGATGATTCCTAACCATATTGAGTCTTTCAATCCAAAAGTATGGTGTATTTCTCCATTTATTTAGATATTGAATTTATTTTTTGCACTTTTCAGTGCAAAGATATTATACGTGATTTTATTCAGTGTATCTCTAAATATTCATGTTTTGGGATGATAATGTGAATGAAATTGTTCTTTTAATTTTATCTTCCAATTGCTTATTGATTATATATTGCAATACACTTGATTTTTATATATTCTCTTTGTATTTAGTAACCTTCCTAAATTCACTTATTGGTTCTAGTGGCTCCTTTGCAGGACTTTTGGGATCATGTTATTTTATTTCTTTCCTTTAAATCTTTATGTATAGATGCATTTATTTATTCATCTGTTTGTTTGCCCATGGCACTGGCTGGGACCTCCAGTTTAATGTTGAAAAGAAGTGATTTGAGCAGATATCCTTTTTTTGTTCCTAATCATAAAGGGAAAACCATTTTTTTACTATTAAATATGATGTTATCTCAGGTTCTTACAGATATCTTTTATCAAGTTGATATCTTATTAAAAAGATATTTATTGAGATATAATGCATATACCGTATCACAGAGTTGTACGACCATCACCACAATTTAAGTATAGAACATTTTTATTACCCAGAAGAGAAACCTTGTACTTATTAGCGGTCTGCCCATTCTCCCACTCCCCACCCCTCCCAGTGGCAAACACTAACCTACTTTCTATTTCTATAAATTTGCTATACTGAAAATCTTACATAAATAGAATTATGCAATATATGTGGTCTTTTGTGATTGATTTCTTTCACTTAGCATAATGTTTTCAAGGTGCATCTAAATTGTAGCATGTAACAATATCTCACTCCTTTTTATTGCTTAAAAATGATGATAGTGATGACGATGATAATCCCTTATGGTACATTTTATTTATTCACTCATCAGTGGATTGTTTTCATTTTTGGCTATATTGAGTGATGCTGCTACGAACACACATATATAAGTTTTTGTGTGAACATATGTTGTCATTCCTCTTGGGTATATATCTAGGGGTAGAATTGCTAGGTCATATGGTAAATCTATGTTAAACATCTGAGGAACTGTGAGACTGTTTTCCAAAGAGGCTGAAACATTTAAAATTTTAAAAGCAGTGTTTGAGGATTCCAATTTCTCCATATCCTAGTCAACACTTGCATGATCTGTCTTTCTGATTATAGCCATTCAAGTGGGTATGAAATGGAATCTCATAGCTTTGATTTGCATTTCTCTGATGACATTATCCGTGTGATATTCCAAAGACAAAAAGAACTGCAGAGAAAACTAAATTTAACTCAGTAGTTTTTTAAATAGTAATATTATTATAATTTTGACACTATTTTATATGCATTAGGTAGGGTAAAACAAAAGAGACAATGTGTTAATGTTATTAGGAACTCGGATTTTTAATGTAAGCATTAGGAGATAAAAATAGAAAATTAAAGTAATTAAGGGAAACAAATCTCCAGCACATAAATTTGAATTGAATTTAAATTGAAATTGTCAATATAGGAACACCTGTTAAGTGTCATGATCTCGGGGCCCTGGGATGGAGCCCTGTGTCGGGCTCCCTGCTTAGTGGGGAGTCTGCTTCTTCCTCTCCCTCTGTGCACTCTCTCTCACTCTCTCTGAAATAAATATATAAATAATATCTTTTTAAATTAAAAAAAAGAAAATATCAACATAAAACCCTTCATATTATATCAAACCTGAAATTGTCTAGAATCATTGATACTCCAGTAGCAACAGTTATACTTAACATCCACATCTTAGTTGGAGCTGAAAGGAATCATCTTCTTGAAGAAATGCCTAATTCTCAGGCAGGTGACAGGAAAAGTACAAAGTGAGCCTGGTTTGTCTTATTGTAGAAAGCAAGGAGGTTCTCAAAGACTCGTGGGCATGTGACAAAAATAAGAAATCAGATTGAAAAGGCTCCAGTGGCCAAATTTTAGTAGTAAGAAGAGTATCAAGTGTAACTGATTATAAGTCATCAATCCATAGTGAGAGAGAGAAAGAAAGAGAACACATGTTTCATTTGTCACATTGAAGGTGACTTTTACATCAAATCCTTACTCTGAAAATCTGTAATTAAAAAGAAAGAATAATCATTTACCATGTCATTTTAGAAGATAAGGGAAAGCTCCTCTGTATAGAAGGATGTTAGCTAATAAACGTAGAAGAAATGAGAGAATTAGAAAATCGTTCTTTTGCAATTCCCAATGAAAAAAATTATTTTTGCCAGGATGACCCATAAATAAAAAGGCTAACACCATTAAGTGGTTGTAGAGAAGGACTAACTCATGGTGCTTAATATTCCTTCATTGCTATCACTAAGGGAAAAATAAAACCACTTTTACGGAGATGAATCTTGTTGTCAACCCTTAACTAAATCAAGTTCAAGTAATGTCCCTTTCTAGTAAGAGGATCCATTCCAGAATTATGTGTTGTGCCCAATTGTCATGTCTTTCTAGGCTCCCTCAGTTTGGAACTTGTTCTCTGTCTGTCCTTTAGATCCATGCCATTGACATTTTTTAATACAGGGCATCCCTTTTTAAAAATGTGCCTCAGTTTGGGTCTGTCCAATGTTTTTTTGGGGATAAAACTCAGGTTATTCATTTTTTGCAGAAGTGATAGGGCGTTCTCCTCACTGCACGTTATCTGGTGTTACACTAAGTCCATTTATACCATTACTCATGATCTTAACTTTGAGCACCCAATTAAGAAATGTCTGCCAGGGATCCCTGGGTGGCGCAGCGGTTTGGCTCTTGCCTTTGGCCCAGGGCGCGATCCTGGAGACCCGGGATCGAATCCCACGTCGGGCTCCCGGTGCATGGAGCCTGCTTCTCCCTCTGCCTATGTCTCTGCCTCTCTCTCTCTATCTCTCTGTGACTATCATAAATAAATAAAAAAAAATTAAAAAAAAATGTCTGCCAGATATCGCTCCCCTTGTTTCTTTTCTTTCCCTTTGTAATTCGTATTTTTTGAGCTGATACTTTTGAAAGTATGTAAATATTCCATTTCTTATTCTACTTTCGCCCATTAGTTTTGGTACCCATTGATTTCCTTATGTGAATTATTACTGATGATTGTCAAATGATTTTCCAATTGCGTCATTTCTTCTACATTTATTTTCTAGCTTTCTATAGTAAGAAAGCTCTTTCTCTTCTATTTATTTGTTTACTTATTGTAATTCATCACTATCTTTATTTTAATGATCCAGTTGTTCCAGTTTTGGATATTAGAAGCTCCCTCAAGCTGCTTCCTGTGTCTTTTGCCACGTCCTATCACTCTTTGAGCATTCTCTTACTTTCTGGCATAACAGGGTACTTTTGACTCCTCTTGTACCTTACCTGTCCACCCCTGAAATCAGTAATTTCTCCAAGAAGTCCTTGTTCCTTTTAGAGGAGAGTGCGATTTGGAAACTAAGATTTGGATGAGAGCCGTGCTATGGCAGTTGCAGTGCTACTGCTCCCAGGCCTTCTCACGGGGAGCAGCAGGAGACATGCAGACAAGCCTTTATACATCTCTATCTCACTGAGCTCACACAGCTTCAATTCCATTTCAGTAGGGCCGGATTCATCCTACTTTTTTTTTTCTTCTTCTCATATTTGTGTTCTCCCTTCCATCAGTGAGCACCTCCCGTCATCCTTAGAATACTTGCTTATTTGTCTTGTCCCCTGTACGTAGCTAATTTCCTGATCCTGCCAATCTGTTTCTGCTGCCCTATTATGACATCGTCCTTGGGTGGGACACAGGTACTGGCTGGCACAGACAGCAATGTTCTCCTTCCCATTCTAATGCCGTTCGTATTAGTGCCAGCTGCCACTGGGCTTCCCCTGACAGCTCACTCCAATACTTTCCATGCAGGCTGTCATTATCCATCTTGTTTCTTATGGTAATGGAAAAAATTCTAATGATTCTTCATTATGTATGATGCCAGATTTTGGTCAGGTATGTATGTACGTAACATATGTATATGCACTCACGTACATGTACACGTATGTACACACACATTTATACATATATGTGAATATGCCTATGACTTTTAAACCAGGGAAGGACATTCAACTTTGCAAAATACCTTCTACTATTTATAGAAGTGGTTAAGTAGGATTTCTTCTTTAACCTATTAATGTGATAGCAATAAATTAACAGATATTCTTATTTTGAGCTATCCCTTGCATCCCCAAAATGAACCCCATTTAGTCTGCTTATTTGCTTATACTTTATGGCATTCTTGTATTGTTATAGATTATATACTGGTATGTAGTTTCCCTTCTTTTGCTCTATTGTCAGATTCAGTGACAGTCTCATTTTTTTCTTTCTATCTCAGATCATGCTTAGGGACCACTTAAGATTGAAATAATATGTTCCTAGATGATTTGAATGAAGTCATTAGTGAGACTGATAGAGCCTGTTGCTTTTGTAAGGGATTAATCTTTGATAACCTTCTCAATTTCTTTAGTGGTAATTGGTTTGCTTGTCTTAAAAAAATCTTTTCTAGGGTCAGTTTTGATAATTTATATTTCCTCAGAAATGGATTTATTTTATCCAGATTTTCAAGAGTACTTGAATAATTTCATGCAAAGTATTTTCTTATGATTATTTAGGTTTACCTAAATTTAGGTATGTTTATGATTCTCTTACACATCTTTTAAAAAAATGAGACAAGCTACCATTTTATTCATTTTGTCGATATTTTTCAAGTAATCAAGTTATGTTTATTTCATTTATATTTTTTGTTTCAAAATCATTAATATGTCATTCCGTCTTTAATCTCTTTTTTGCTTTCCTTAGATTTATTTTCTTACTCTTTTTCTTACCTCTTGTTTTGAATATGAACTCACTTATTTTCTTTTTTTCTTGTCTGGTAACTTGGTTAAGGCTCTGAATCATTCTTCAGAACATTTCTTTTAGCCATAGCACATGGATTTTGATCCTTAGTGTTTTCATTAATATTATTTTAAAAATATTTTTCAATTTCAACTTCTATTGCCTTTAAGTCAACTTCTTAAATAGTCCCAAGTTTTAGGCAGTTGGGGATTTTGTTTTTTTATAAAAAAAAACAATTCTATTTTGTATTAAAATTTGACAATATGATCTGTATTTTTGTTTATTGTGATATATTGGTAATATTTTGTGGTCCCACATAAACCAAATTTTTTGGTGAATATTCTTTGACTATTTAAAGATGAAATATTATTTGTTTTCAGGGTGAAGGGTGTGATATATTTTAGATAGACTAAAATTTTATTTTATTAATTTATTTTTAAAGATTTAATTTATTTATTCATGAGAGACACAGACATAGGCAGAGGAAGAAGCAGGCTCCATGCAGGGAGTTTGATGTGGAACTAGATCCTGAGACCTGAGGATCATGCCCTGAGCCAAGGGAAGACGCTCAACCACGGAGCCACCCAGGCATCCCAAGAGATTAAAACTTTAGAGAGACTTTATGAATTGTAGAATTTGATCCTATATCTTTATTTTATTTTACTACTTTCTTGATCTGTCGTGGGTCAAGAGAGTACGTGGTCTTTCTCCATTACTTCTATATTTTTCTCTATTTCTCTTTGTATCTTACATAGTGTTTGCTTAGGAATTTTCAGGCTAGGATTTTGGCATTAATGATCCATGACAGACCTTCATTATGATTGACCCTTTTATCTTTATAAAATGAACTTATTTGTCTTATTTCATGCTTTTACTGTGAATTCAATTTTGTTTGATCTTAATAAGGTAATCATTCCATTAGCCATTTAAAATTAATTGCCTCATATATACGCCCAGTATTTAACCTTGCTTTAAATGTGTCTTTTGCATGCAACAAATAGTTGAGTTTGATTTTCTAAACCTATCTGAAAATATTTTTCTTTTAATATGCGGCTTGATTCCATTTATATATATTGTTATGCAGATATGGTTAGGTATTAGTTCTCTCTCATCTTTTATGATTTCTACTGTTACTGCTTTAGTTTTTAGTTTGTTAATATCTATACTTTCAAAATCAAATGTGTATGTGTGTGTTTCCCTCTGATAGTTTAGAAGATTTATAATGTGTTTTTAAGCCCTTTGGTGACTACCCAAGCTTATATTTTTTTATTTTTTGACTTTTTTTTTAAATTTTATTTATTTATTCATGAGAGACACACACACACAGAGGGGGAGAGAGAGAGAGAGAGAGAGAGGCAGAGACACAGGCAGAGGGAGAAGCAGGTTCCATGCAGGGAGCCCGATGTGGGACTCGATCCCAGGACTCCAGGATCATGCCCTAGGCTGAAGGCAGGCGCTAAACTGCTGAACCACCCAGGGATCCCCGTATTTTTTGACTTTTGATGCTACATATTGCCTCCCTATTATAAATAAAAAAACTGATTTATGCCTATTTCCATACACCCATTTGCCAAGTCTTAATTTTAATTAATTATATTTTCTTCAATTCTTCATTATAACTATAATTTACATGATTTATAAATTAGTGTCTTCTTGAACATCAGATTTATGCAGGTATAATTTGCCCTTTTAGGTATATAGCAAAATTCACCCTTTTTAGGTGTATAGTTCTATGAGTTTTGATACATATGTACAGCCCTGTAAATAATGCCGTTATTACCATATGGTAGACTATTTCCTTCATACCATAGACCCCCCCCCCCGAAGGCCTTTGTAATCAACCTCTTACCCCACTCCCAACCTCTGGCAAACACTGATTTTTATCCCTACAGTTTTGCTTTTCAGGAATGTCATATAAATTGAGTAACTCATTATGTTATCATTAGTGTCTGCTTTCTTTCACTTAGTATAATGGTTTTGAGGTTCATCCATGTTGTTGAATACATCAGTGGCTTTCCTCTTATGTTGCTAAGTATGGATATGTCACAAGTTGTTTATCCATTCCCAGGTCAACAGACATGTGGGACATTTCCAGATTTTAGGGATTATGAATAAAGCTGCTTTAAACATTTGTGTAGAGGTGTTTGTGTGGACATATGTTTTCATTTCTCTCGGGTAAATACCTAAAAGTGGATTGTCCGGTTTGTTTAACCTTTTAAGAAACTGTCAAACTGTTTTTCCAAAGTAGCCGTACTACTTTACATTTCCAACAGAAACATATGAGAGATTCTGTTGCTTTGATTCATTGTCAACTCCTGGTATTGTCACCTTTAAAAATTTTAGCCATTCTAGTAGGTGTTTGATGGTATATCATTGAGGCTTTAATTTGAATTTCCCTAATGACTAATAAGTTGAACATATGTCCATGTATTTGTTTGCCATTTGAATCTTTTCTTTGGCAAAGTTTCTATTCAAATCTGCTCAATTTTTTTTTAACTGGATCCTTTGATTTTTCTTTACTATGTTTGGGGAATCTTTATATATTCTGGGAACTAGTCCAATTTATCATTTTTTGTTTATGGTTTGTACTTTTCGTGTCTTATTTAAGATATCTCTGGTAACCCAATGTCATAAAGATTTTCTTTTTTTTCCCCCTAAAAGTTTTGTAGTGTCAAAGAAAAAAACTTAGTTGGACAGTAGTTAAAGTGGCAAAACCAGATTTTATTCAGGAAACTTGCGATAGTCCTCAATATAGAACAGAGTTCAATTCTGAATACATGGGCAAGTGAGGATTTATAGCCAAGGAGCAAGGTGGGTTTCAGTGGATGGAAAATCACTAAGAGGAAATAATAGAGTAAGGAGGATTCTGGCTAAACTCATCTAACAGAATTCTTGCTGAAGACAAATCAGCATGATCATATCACCTGGGAGAGGCTGGAGGATGGGGAACTTGATCATACATCAAGAGTGATCAGATATGGTGGGTGGGACATTCTGGTTAGATTGACTTAGTAGGATTCTTGCTAAAACTGGATTTTATAAAGAAGTGCCCAGATGGGCCTAGGGGAGGGTGACTGACTAAAGTTTGGTCAAGCAAAGATTCTTTGTCAATAATTTTAATTTACATTTAGGTCAAAGATTCAAGTTAATTTTTGTATATGATGTGAGATATAGATCCAACTTACTTTTTTGTTTTATGGTTTGTGCTTCTTGTATGCTATCTAGAAATATTTGTTAGCCCAAGATTCCAAAAATTTATATTTTCTTCCAGAAATTTGATAGTTTTAAGTTTTTCATTTACATCTATGATTGATTTTGAATTAATTTCTGTATATGATTGGAGATGTGGATGAAGGGTCATTTTTTTTCAACATAGAGATTCCCATTTGTTCTAACATCATTTGTTGAAAAGACTGTCCTTTGTCTATTGAATGACTTCATCAAAATTTGATGATAGATACATGGATCTATTTCTGAACTTTTTGATCTCTTCTATTATCTATATGTCTATCCTTTTGTCAATATAAAGCTTTCTGGATTACAATAGCTTTATAATAAGACTTAGAACCAGGGAGTATGAGTCCTCTGACTTTGTTTTTCTTTTTCAAAATCATTTTGGTTATTCTAAATCTTGGTTTTCATATACCTTTTGGAATCAACTTGTTGGTTTCTGCAAAAAAATGTCTTCTGACATTTTGATTGGGAGTTGCATCAAATCTATAGATGAATTTCAGTAGAATTGGTATCTTTAATGATATCAATTGAATCTGTCAATCCATGAAAATAGAATATCTAACCATTTATAACATTTTTGATTGCTCTTATCAATGTTTAATAGTTGGGTTTTTAAAAATATTTTATTTATTTATTCATGAGAGACTCAGAGAGAGAGGCAGAGACATAGGCAGAGGGAGAAGCAGGCTCCCTGTGGGGAGCCCAATGTGGGACTCGATCCCAGGACCCCGGGATCACGACCTGAGCTGAAAGCAGATGCTCAACCACTGAACCCCCCAGGCATCCTGATGTTTAGTAGTTTTTTAGTTTATTTGCTGATTACAGGGAATAATATATACTGGGAATAAAAATAGTTTTACTTCTTCCATTCCAATCTGTATGTCTTATATTTCTTTCCCTTACTTTGTTGCTTTGACTAGAGTCCTCAACACAATATTGCGTAGGAATGGTGAAAGTGGACTTCCTTGTCTTGTTCACAGTCTTAGGGGAAAGCATTCAATCTTTCATTGCTATGTACAGTATTAGCGGTAAACTTAACTGGTTTTTATTTTTTTATTTTATTTTTTCTCCATTGAGTTCTAAACAGTATAATTGACCATGGTCCCTTTCCCACAAAAACTGATTCCATCTTTCTCTATCAACTTATAGATTTTCAGGGATGCCTGGGTGGCTCAGTGTTTGGGTGCCTGCCTTTGGCTCACGTTGTGATCCCAGGATCTGGGATCGAGTTCCACATCGGGCTTCCTGTGAGGAGCTACCTTCTCCCTCTGCCTGTGTCACTGCCTCTCCCTCTCTGTCTGTGTCTCTTATGAATAAATAAATCAATCTTAAAAAAAAAACTTATGGATTTTCTGAATATTATTATCTCTACATTGCTTTGTTTCATAACATTTATATTTTATTTTGTAACCCCATTGTTTAGTCTTAGTTCTACATCTAAGTTAATTTAAAGAGCATTGCCAGAACGTTAGTCACGTTTTCTCTATTTG
Organism: Nyctereutes procyonoides; assembly: GCF_905146905.1. Classification (NCBI taxonomy): domain Eukaryota; kingdom Metazoa; phylum Chordata; class Mammalia; order Carnivora; family Canidae; genus Nyctereutes; species Nyctereutes procyonoides. Next base: position 25,012,377 of record NW_026575142.1, on the reverse strand, counting down.
TCTTTTGATTAATGAAATTCTTCAAATTTATTTAAGAAGATTCAGATTAACTATATTCCTAAACTCATTCATGTTTGAAAGTAGTTGTTGTTCTTATACTTGAGTAAATGTTTGTTTGCTTTTTTCCTATGGTCTTTGCAGACATTTTTCTGTTTTTCTCTAGAATTGAGCATTGTATTGAAGAAATCTAAAACTATCCTTACTGGAGGGCAGATGGGGAAGCCGGGCATGAGTTACGTAGGTGATGGGTATTAAGGAGGGCACTTGTGATGAGCACTGGGTATTGTATGTAAGTGATGAATCATTAAATTCTATACCTGAAACTAATATTACACTGTATGTTAACTAACTGGAATTTAAATAAAAAATTGGATAAAAATTGTCTTAATTCCTTTTAGGTGATTTTATTTTTATTGCCTTTACTTTCACAGAAATCTATTTTTAATTATTTACATTTAAATAGTTCACTTAGTGCCTAGAGCTTAATTACTTAGTAAATGTTAGTTTCTTGTTTTGATTTCTTGTTGCATAAAGACCATTGTCTTCTCCTAAGTTCTCTTATTTAATGGAGAACTCTTTGGCTTATTCTATGGCAAAAAATCATGTGTGTGTGTTCTTCATCTGTTTTTTGTTAGCTCTTTTACTTGAATTATTTTTGTATAGATTCTAAGTTGATGTTGTTTTTAAAAATTACTGATTTTTAAACAGGGAGCATTCTTCCTGAATAAACTATTTTGGAGAGAAATGTGAGGAAAGACAGGCCAGGGGACTAAGCTGAGGTAGCAGTAATTTGAGAAATCTCAGAATTTTAGTAACATCTTTTCTTAGCACACGGGCCAGTGGACATTCATTGTCTTTGGAATAGTGTAATTTCTCGATGGCTCACAGTGAAGTCCTGTACGATGTAGGACATACATGTGCCTCTGTGTGTGTGTGTGTGTGTGTGTGTGTGTATGTATGTGTATGATTTGGATTTCCTTTTCTTCCATATCCTTGACTCTATTTTACTAAACCTACTCCCCCCCACCCCCGTTTGTTTTTTGTACTGGTTTTATTTTCTTTCAGCTGCTCTACATGTCTTTCTACAGGCTAATTGTCTTCATTTTCTTTCTTTTGTCCTCATTGGTTGCAGAGTTCCATTTCTGATTATTACTTATCTTTGAAGGAGGGTAGTCTGGTCACAACTAGCTATGATGTCAAAAATTTGGAGGAAAGGGCCCAGAAGATGAACTGAAGCAGTGGGCAGTTTCACTCAGCAGACTAAGCTGAGGTAAGAGTAATGTGAGAAATCACAGAGTTTGTGGAACCTCGGAAAGTCGCAGAGCACTTTCTAGTTCTCTGTTAAGGCTCTGCCTGTGGGCATTCTATCTACCCTCCCTTGGTTACAGGTTGGCTTTTTAGTAATGACAAAATGGGGTTCCTGGGTGGCTCAGTGGTTGAATGTTTGCCTTTGGCTCAGGTTGTGATCCTGGGGTCTTGGGATCAAGTCCCACCTCGGGCTTCTGGCAAGGAGCCTGCTTCTCCCTCTGCCTATGTCTTTGCCTCTTTCTCTGTATCTCTCATGAATAAATAAATAAAATCTTTAAAAAAAGAGAGAGAGATAACGACAAAGTTTTTGTGTGTGATGATGTTTCCTTCCTTCATTTTTCATTCACTCATGTTTCCCTTCAAAGAGGTGCTCAAACTTACTGTTTACAAGTGTGAACTCTGGAGGCATTCTGCTTAGGTTTGAATTCAGGTTCTGTTGCTCATGAGCTGCAGTCCTGGGCAAGACATTTAACTTCACAGTGCCTCAGTGTCCTCACTTGTAGCAGAAGAATAGTGATGGTAATAGTACCTACCTCACAGAGCCATCAGGATGAAGTGGGTGAAAATTTGTAAGATACCTTGAGCAGTTCTTGGCAAAGTGTAAGAACTAAGTGTTTATACAAATAAATAAGTCAGTGATTATCTGCTACGAAATCCGCTTGCTTATTATCATGTATTTGCCATCTGATTCCATGAACAGACTTTGTGTCTACGTGTCACATATCAGTGTTTCTCACTCAGCTCCACATCTCGTAATGTTAGCAGGTTAAAGATGGCATCAGGGATATTCCTGGGCACACTCCAGGAACTGGCTGTGCTAACCTAGTGATCACTGGTGGAGACTTCAGGGCCACTCGCTGCTTTTGGGGAATTTGGCCTACTGCAAAAGACTCATCAGTTTGGTGCCTTTCCTCTCAGCCTCTTTCTTTCATTTTGATCCAGGATCTACTGTCTTTTGGCAGCTGTTTTTCATAGTTTGTGGTTTGAGGGTGTGATTATTTTCCAGCTTCATTGGAAATGAAGTATTTGTCCCTGTTTTTATCATTGTTTTGTTGTTTAGGTTGGTTTCAGGGAGGAGAGCAGAGGTAGAAATGTCTTTACTAGGCCATCTAGAGCTAGAGGTTGAGTTAGCTTGATTTAAATCACTTTTATTAAGTCACATTTTAAATTGCTGTTCAAAAACTAAAAAGACCGTATGTTTATGTTTTAAAAATTAAGCACTATTATTCACAACTCATAGGGACATGTTCCATTTTAAGTTTATACATTTTAGGGTAGTAATTAAAAGTCTTTTATTAAATTAATAATTCACCTAGTTATGAATCAAGTAAGACAGAGAAGCCTAAACAAAAATCCCTCTTCCCCTTCTCCATTTTCAATTCCCACAGCCTCACTTCTCCAGAGCAATCATTTTTACCAATTTCTTTTTTGAGTTTTCCTGGCAGTTAACTTGATAAATTTGAATTATCAGGAATACATATATATATTATATTCATATATATTTATATTCATATATATATAAAATCATTTTAGAAACCATATATATATATTTTTTCCTGGTTAATTTTACAATACATAAAAATCCAAAATAGCAAATCGGCATGTTAGAACATGTTCCATGGATCCTATCACGTTCCTCTGATAAGAGTTCCACTGTCTGAATTTCACATGAAACTTCATTAACCCAGTCTCAAATACAAACTCCTTATGATTTGCTGTCAGAGTAGATTTTCCCTTCTGCAGAGAACTGATTCACTGATTCTCAGGTAAATGGGGGCAATTTTTCTGAAGACTACCAAAGTAGTCTGTTCAAAGATTTCTTTGTTGTTTCTGCTTATGTTTAAGTCAGACATTACTTTCCTCTCAGATTTGCTCAGAGTTTTCCTGAAACCACTTTAATCCAATCTTAGATTAAAAAAAAATATTGTTCATTTGATTAGTCATTTGGTAGTGTTTCCAAATACAAGTTCAAAATGCTTTACTACAATTCAAAAGTAAAAAGCTTTGAAAACCACAAGTTGTGTGTGTGTGTGTGTTTAACTCATTTGTTGGCAAAACGTGGCCTGAACTGATTTGAGGGAATATTTATTCCAAGTGTTTGATCATGAGGTACTATCCCATACCCCAATTGGAGCTATTACACAATTTAATGTATATACACAGTTTCCTTTCTAAAATCTGAAATATTCTGAATTCTGAAACATTTCTGGCTCTGAAAACTTTGAATAAGGACATTGTTGACCTGTGTTGTAAAAGTGGAATGTTAATACTACTGGAATTCTTGGCTTAATCCAATAGCTGAACCATGTATGCTAACTGCCATCTTAGGGCAATAGGGCTGTTTATATTTGTATCCCATAGTGTTCGTCAGGAAAAGGAAACCACACCAGTTATTTTAACAGGGGGAATTTAATCTAGGACCTTGGTTAAATGGCTGCTAAAGGATCAAAGAGCAAAAATGAGACATGGAATTTAGATAGAGGGAGCAGTGGCAGGAAGAGCTACTACTCCAGGACTGGAAGAATAGAAGGAAGAGTTTGGAAGGATTAGAATTTATTTATTTTTTAATATTTTATTTATTTATTCATGAGAGACACAGAGAGAGAGAGAGAGAGGCAGAGACACAGGCAGAGGGAGAAGCAGGCTCCATGCAGGGAGCCCGACGAGAGACTCGATCCTGGGTCTCCAGGATCACACCCTGAGCTGAAGGCTGATGCTCAACCACTGAGCCACCCAGGCGTCCCAAGGATTAGAGTTTAAAAAAATGAATAGAGGGCAGCCCGGGTGACTCAGCGGTTTAGCGCCACCTTCAGCCCTGGGTGTGATCCTGGAGACCCGGGATCGAATCCCACATCAGGCTCCCTGCATGGAGCCTGCTTCTCTCTCTCTCTCTCTCTCTCTCTCTCTCTCTCTCTCTGTCACTCATGAATAAATAAATAAAATATTTTTTAAAATAAAAAAATGAATAGAGACCCTTGGTGGTTGGAATTCAAGCCTCCAAAGAGATGGCACTACCTGTCTGGAGCTGGAATGTTTGAAGGCACGATAAGAGGTTGATTCTGGGAATGACAGAGAAAGACAGTGTAGCACCATTTGCTGCTGCCAGGATCAAGGGCAGGTGTTGGAGCAACATGGGCAGGAACAGCAAGTGAACAAGAGGAAATCCATCCCTTCCCTGCTCTGGTCTCCCTGTCTCCTTCGAGTGCCCTCTATTGATAGAGACTATCAAAAAGCTGGCTGGCAAAGAAGGAATACAGTTTGTGGACTTTTATTGACAGGATTCCAAAACAAAGTATAGAAGGATGGTTTTGGAATTGAGGAGCAATGTCTAAAAATGGGCACAGTCCAAGTTTGGGGCTACTTGGCATCCATCTACCCCTTCTAAATGTATTTGAATTTCTGTACAGCAGCAATGACAAATGTATGTAACCACCCTCCTACGAAAGAAGCTATTTTCACCTTTTCCTCAAAAAGGGGAGATATGAAGTCATAAGATCAAATTAAGTAATATCCTAACATATAATATTTAATACAGGGAAATCATGGTGTCCATCTCTAGGTGATATTAATTAGTTCTGAGGTTTATTCCCAGGCCCATATAAGTATTCTGAAATCTGATGACTAAATTTTAAAGTTCATCACTACCAATAATCTTTTCAAAATAATAAGGGGGAAAAGAGGATGCAAAAAGAGGTCGATTAATGCAAATATATAATACATATCACACAACATATGATATATAATATAAAAGGTAATAAATAATGTAACATTGTAATAATGTGTCGTGTAACAGGTGATATATTTATTTATATTTATGTAACAAGCAAGGAAGAAAATATACATAGTTGTTATAGTTCTAGTTTCAGAAGGCTATGGTGATATTTATAACTTCCTTTCTCCACTAAACGTTGCACATTTTCTTTGCCCTCAGCCAATGCTTCAGCTGGCCTAAATCCTTTAACTGGTGGAGTGACTCAGATCTTTACTATTAAAGGGTCTAAATCTTTAATGGTCATGCCTTTCTTCAGTTATTATAATTTTCCAATAACTTTTGCTCTTGGAGGTAGAAATATTAGGAAGTGCCTAGAAGAATACCTGGGTTTCATACATTGTCCTGCCTGCCCCCATTTTGTAGCAGTAAACTGGCTCCCCTTTGGTGATTAGGATCAATCACTTCAGTCAATAAGTGTCCCCTCTCTTTCACTGTTGACACAACAGCATAAGCAACTCAAAATAGCCAGGTAGTAGTCTGCAACTTCCAATTCAGTGGAATTGTTGTTGTGTCCCTTGGTGGGACTTCCAAACCTTTAGAATTCAAAATGGGAAGAACAGGAGTCAAATATTCTGAGTGTCTATAATACTGGAAGAAGGCACTCCCATTATTCTGACTATGGGAGAAATAGCACCTTCTGATTCAAAGCTTTAACTGTAACCTGTAGAGGAGAAACCAAACATTTTAGAATATTGTCTCATAACTCGTCTTGTAACTGAATCTTCAGTAGGTCATGCTACTGTCCTATCTGACCAGGCATTTCTGGGTGGTGGGGTGCTTGGTTATATCCCACTAGCCACAGATCACCAGAAACACAAATGCAAGTTTATTGACTTGTTCCTACAAAGAACCACGGGGTGTGTTACAAATGGGTGCATCAAGGAGGCTTTATAAGATTTGAAGCTGGAGTTAGTCATTGAATGGACTTAAGAATATTGTGATTAAAGGCCAAGGATGCCTGTGAACCATTTAGGACCTTAAACCAACTAAGAAGGAAGAAAATAACCCAAGAGTTAAAAACCAAAAAAAAAAAAAAAAAAAAATGCAAAGAAATGAGGCAACCAAGGATTTTGGGAAGCTGGTAGGTCTTGTTCTGAAGGTCTTGGATGAAATGAGTCTATTTCTACTAGTCTTTTCTTCCTAACGTTCAAGAGATGCAGCGGCTTGCACTGCAGACTGGACTTGCTACAGAGCTTTTTCTTATTCTGAGCCCACTCAAAATTTGCAAGCTTAGAGGTTATTTGGTAAATGGGTCAGAGAAGCACATACCAATGTGGCATATATTTTCTTCTAATTCGAGATTCCCAGGTTTAAAAGCAGCACAGTATTTAACCTTCTTGGACCTTAACATTTTTAGAGAGGGAGGAAAGCTGGATTCTAAGTATACTAAGATGAATAAGTCTGTTGTCTTTAAGTTGCATTATAATAAGCAGGTTAAAAATGATTGCTCTCAGCATATGCTATTTGAAATCCTTTATATGCATTATGTCATTTAATGCTGATCAGATTATAAGGGAGTAAAGTTAGGCAAATTTTCAAATTTGTCCTTAATGATCCTTGACCCTCTTGGAGACATGGATCCATAATTTGCAAACTCAAACTAACATCGTTGCTGATGCTCAGTGAGAACTTCAAGAGTTCCTCAAGGCTGGTGGTCTGAAACTACTTACATCAGAATCATTTCAAGAGTTTAGTTACGATGTAGACTTTTAGATTTTACACTCCAGTTTCCCTATGGGAATTTTTGAATATGGAACCCTGGAATATTCAGTTCATCAAGCTTCCTACACAATTCTTATGCACAGTAAGATTTGGGGGCCACTGTTTACCTACATTCATTAATCTCAGATTTCCATTGAGTACGTCAAATTTTTAAAAGAAATTTCCTAAATAATATAGTGCGATACTTAAGGAATTTTATAATATTAAGTTCTTAATAAAGTCTTTGACCTCTTGCACTTATTTATAGCACCTTAATAAAACAGCTGTGTGAGTAAATATCCAATATGCTGTATGATAGTCCGTCAGATTTGTGAGGTGTAGTTTCCTTAAAACATCATGGAAGGAGAATTTGCAGGCAAGAAATTTTAGAACTTAAAGGAAGCAAAAGGTTGGAAAATTAAATGTGAAACTACTCTTATATCTTCTTTCTGTGAACACAAATTAAAATAATTAGGATATCTAAATAAAAAGACTATCACTGGGCATTTTACATGTCTTGTATTAGTAGTTCAGTCTAGGTTCTCTCTGTTCTAAGTGGCAGATAGCCAAATCAAGCTGACTTGGCCTAAAAACATTTTTTTTTTTAAGTTGGTCTAAGTAATTGCAAAGTCAAGTTGGTAGGCTCATTTGGATCAGGTGCACACAAGAGGACTTCAGGAATCTGTGTCCCTCCCATCTGTCCCATGCATTGTCATCATTTCGGACAGGTCTTGCTCAATACTGCAAAAACATGGTCACCACCAAGGCCAGGACTGGAACACATTGGTTTGTCAATTTCTGGGAAGAATTCTTCTTTTTATCAGTAATCCCAACAAAAATCCTGTGGTTGGTAGAGTACTCATACACATGGATTGGAGATGCAGAACTTTTAATGGCCAGATCTGGGTCATGGATCCAGGCTGGGAGAGGAGTTTGCCTTGAGATGGTGAGGGAGGGTGATGTCTCAAAGGAAATCAGGGGGTTGTTTTCAAAAAAGAAGTATAGATCAGGGTCAGATGTGAACCACAGCGATAGTGTGTAAACTGAGTAGTGTGGCATTGGTTTTCATTAATTGCCTTAAGCTACTTTAAGAAAATCTTTAGAATCTTCTTTAAACTTCCAATAAGATACTTGTTAAGTTTGTTTGCCTTTGCTATGGATAGTCTTTACACAAAGAGGCTTCCTTTTCTTTTTTCTTTCCTTTTTTCTCCTTCCTTCCCTCCTTCTTTTCTTCCTTCCTTCCTTTCTCCTCCTCCCTTTCTTTCTTTCCTGTTCTTTGTCTTTTTTTTTCCCCAAATAATCAATTCCTTTCTAATGTTTTACTCAGTTTTGATTTTTCTTCTCATTCTGGGCCCAGAGCTAAAGAATAACCAGAAATCTTAGCTTGCAAAAGCCTTTATTTAGCTTTGCGTTAACCTTTATGGCAAAGCCAACGAGGTGTCTCTCACACCCTGCTCCTGTACAGAGAATTCTACATACTTAGTCACAAGGATAGTGCTGTACTATTTAAGCCCACAGTCCTTGGAGTCACACTGCCTGGGTTCAAATTCTGTCTTTGCCATTTTCTAGGTGTGACCTCAGCACATTTTAAACCTTTGTATAACTCAGCATCTTCATGTACAGAATGAGGCTAACTGTGCCACCCCAATAGCATTGCAGGAAGATGGAATGAAGTGCATGAAGTGATCTGAGCTGTGCAGTGCATGAGGAAGCTCGGGGGTGTTGACAAGTGTCCTTATCCATGAAGTCCACCATCACCTTTAGTAGTTTCCCATGTGCTTTCCTTTATAGATACAAATGTGTAGCTCCAAGCATGAGGTCTACTTTCCTCTCAAAACTCTTTTCTGCTTTACAAAAAATCGGTACTTCCAAACTCCCTACTCCAGTTCTGCCACAAACTTTTACCTTCCTCTTCTATTTCCAGCTCTCTGGTTCCTCTTTTCTCATTACTGTGGAGAAGCCTGACTCAGCAGTTTCCAATATGGAACTGAATTTCTTGACTTTGCTGAAAACGGTATATAAAAGTAAATCCACACGAGCAAAATTTTGGTGAGGTCAACTCCAGGTGGGGGAAGAATTTGTTTTATTGTGTATTTGTTCTCACATAACATTCCACAAATCTTGACTGCCATAGACCTGTGACTGGAAGAGAGTTAGTTATGTAGACGCAGTGGGAGGCAAAAGCTAAATACTGCATGGATTCTGTTCTTAATGAGAGAAAGATTTTGCGTCCCTTTTCCATTATTATATGGTTGAATTTAACACAAAAAAACATTTTTTAAAGAGATTTTTATTCATTCACTTGAGAGAGAGAGAGACAGAGACAGAGACAGCAGAGCAAGAGAGAGAACATGAACTGGGGGGAGTTGCAGAGGGAGAGGAAGAAGCAGGTTTCCCACTGAGCAGGGAGTCCAATGCGCGGCTTGATCCCAGCACCCTGGGACCATGACCCAGGCCAAAGGCAGGTGCTTAACCGACTGAGCCACCCAGGTACCCTAACACAAAACTATTTGTACAAAATAATTTGATTTTGTAAATCTTTTTTTAAAAAAAGATTTAAAAAAGATAAAAAAAGATTTATTTCAGAAAGAGAGAGAGAGAGAGAGTGCAGATGTGTGTGAGACAGAGTGGTGAGAGACACAGAGGGAGAATCTCAAGCAGGCTCCCCACTGAGCAGAGCTCGACACAGGGCTTGATCCCAGGACCCTGGGATCATGACCTCAGTTGAAATCAAGAATCAGACACTTAATCAACTGAGCCACCCAGGCACACTGGATTTTAAAAATCTTTTAAAAATAATTTACTGTTTTCTCTGCATCTAATGAATCTGCTGAAGATGATAAACACAATTTTAACTAATAATTATTGTATCTTTTACATATGCCAGACTCAGTTCTATCTGGCTTATGAATACAAATCATTTAACTTGGCCACACTACTGATTCCCACTTTGCCAATGAAGAAGGAGAATTTTGGCGAGGTTAAGTTTCTTGTCTAAGGTCATGCAACTTGTAACTATGGATTTTGCATAACTATACAGAGGAGGTTGTTTGCTTGTTAGGTATATACCAAAAAGAAAATCCGAAAACTACCAAATAAAATGATGTGGGATTAGGAAATCTCTTTGCTTTTATTGATCATTGCAGTCACCTATAAGGTCCTCAGTTTAGAAATACAGTTTTTTTTTAAGCCTCTCATAATATGACATTTCCACTTTTCTCCCATCTATCCTTTTTTCTTTTAGGTTTATTTTCATTAATTTATTCCATAAACGTATATTGAGTGTCCACTCTACTGCAAATCACATAGGACTGAGATAAAGAAAAGATACTTATTCTCTATAGAAAAGTAGGTTCCTTTAACTTTATGGATGGTCACCTTTGGGAATTATAAGCTGTTCTTTATTAAATAAATATATATAAATACATATTAATATATATTAAATAAATATTTATTTATTTTTGTTATTCATATATCAAATATGTATACATATATAGAGAGAATTATTCATATATCAAATATATCTACATATATATATAGAGAGAGAGAGACAGAGAGAGAGAAAGAGAACTCATGTGCATGTGTGCTTGCATGCTGGTGGGATGAGGGGCAGAGGGAGAGAGAGAATTTTAAGCAGGCTCCAGATCCAGCACAGAGCCTGACACAGGGCTTGATCTCACAACCTGAGACTATGACCTGAGTCAAAATCAAGAGTCGGTCACTTAACAGACTGAGCCACCCAGGTGCCCCTCATTAAATATATTTTTAAAAAGTTTTTTGGATGATATCAACAGGGAAGGAAAGGAATAAAATCGGGCAAAATTTCAACCAGCATTTCACTGGCAAAGTGTTCTGGGTATAGGAATATGTCTTTGGGGGGAGCTTTTTCTTCATCTGACTTGTACTTTGTTCACTTTTCAGATACTCATAATTTGCTGTCAAAGAAACCTGCTAACGCACTAATAAAGAAAAAGCTGAGGCTGTTATCCAACCATTTCAGAATTATAAAACATTTTTTTCTCAGTGGTATTGCCTTAAAGCTTAAGCTGACTCTCAAAGAGATAGTAAGAGTTATTAAGGTGGCCTCTAAAATTTCCAATGCTATCATATACCCTTGGTAAAAATAATTTAGATGAATGTCTTTATTGTTGTTCACTTACCTGTTTTCAAATTTTCCTCTGTTAAAATAATGCCATAGAGAAATTATTCACTATAATAGATGCTGGCCAATACTTACTTCTTGGGATTGCATACAACAGTATTCAGAAAGACAAAAATGCTCAAAAGTAGATCTAGTTGATAATATAAACTATCTTATTTCTATTACTACTGTGCATTCTTGTTTTTGACTGTTTACACCTCACTTCTGATGGAATTCCTAGTAAAACGAAACAAAATAAAACAAAACATCCCATATCCTTAATAAGATAGTAGAGGAAGCATTTCTCAATTCTTTATGAAGGCACATGGACCTGAAGGCATAAGATGCTTTCTAAGCAGGAAGCTGAGACATTTGGTCCAGGATGTGGTGAACTACAGTTTTTTTTTTTAAGATTTTATTTATTTATTCATGAGAGACACAGAGAAAGAGAGGCAGAGACACAGGCAGAGGGAGAAGCAGGGTCCCCGAAGGGAGCCCGACGTGGGACTCGATCCTGGGACCTCAGGGTCATGACCAGAGCTGAAGGCAGACGCTCAACTGTTGAGCCACTCGGGTACCCCAGGGTTTGGGTTCTAAGGTGAAAAATGTGAGCCCTGGAAAACGAAGAATCCAATTCTCATGAGAGGATATTATAGTTTAAACTACTACAAGACAAAAGTTTGCTGGTTGTCAATTTCTTTTTTATTTTTTAAGTTATGGTTGTCAATTTCATTTATTACTGGTTTTGGGAAGCTATGTCAAATTTATCCATGTTTTGAAATTTGGAAAGAATAGTCAAACTAAACTACAAGATTGAGAAATCCCCTCCCCTGACGATAACCCTTAAAATTATATAGTTGACTTTATTTTTTTTTTCCTGTGGGTAGAACATCAAAACCCAACAGAGTAAACCCAGAATACATTCAATTTAGATTTCATGCTGCTATCTTCATCTTTGACTAGCGGTTAATGATTCTGAACATATTTTTTGGTTATTTAATAAGACTCATGAACTCGGGTGTAGTTGTATGATCCCAACTTGAAATATGCAGTTTGGTGTAAACTGCTTGATTGCACTGACAGAGTTGGAATACATTCCCCTGGCCAAGTTATTAAGAAGGAAACGAGGCATTGCTCCATATAATGTGTGAATATGCTACTTCTCAGGTTTAAGAAGAATGCTTATTGATTAAAAACTGAGGCCATGTGGGATATGAACAATCAGCTTGTTCACATAAAGGTGCCAGAACTAGCATGTTTTTTGTTTTTGTTTTTTTCTTCTCCCACTATGCCTTCATGGAGTCAGTTCTGGTCAGTAATTTGGGCATCTTCATAATTCAGATTTAGAAATTTCCATTGAGGATCTAGCAGAGAAAACTTTTTTTTTTTATCTAGATGTCATCAGATTTTAGCCCAACATATTTGTGCCTCAAATGAGCAGGGGCATTTGAAAGATTTCTTCAAGGTTTTGAGGACAAGAAGACAGAGTGCCTTTTAGCATTAAAGATATCTTTAAGTTTCTCATTTCCTGTCCCTGATGTGTTCACCTTCAATATTTCTTTTGTACCAACAGATTTCTGAACAGCTCTCCAATAGCATTCCATTTGAAATAGAATTGATTTTGTTTTGAGGCAGCTAACATTAGGAGCTAAGTGCATATCATTTCCTAAAAAATGAACACACTGAATATTTAACCTATTTGATAGTGGGGGGAAAAAGTGTAGACCTTTGGCCCAAAGCCTAAAAAAAACCAATAAGAGCTCAAGAGGTAGCAGACTGGGAAGCAGTTAAGTAAGTTATTAAAAAACAAATCTGGAATCTCCAGATTACATTGGATGAACTCTCAGGGTTTCTGAGGGTCAACGTCACAAGATACCTAATCCAATCACTTTGGGTTTGAATCTCATTATATCCATGCCAAGTGGTCACTCTGGTGTATAATGCCTTATCATGTGGGGACAGGTAACCCCAAAGTGCATCTCCCTAACTCTGATCACAAGAAAGACCTTCATTACGTGGACTCAGAATCTGTGTCATGGTAATTTTTACTTATTGGTTCTGGAGAAATCAATGGGGGCCACACAGAACAAGTTCCAAATTCTATTCAGCAGATCATTAAACTTCTAAAGACACACTGACACCTCCAATTCTGTCAACAGTTCCTGCATTCCAGGTCTGCTGAACAGACTCCAATTTGTTTATGAGAGTTTGTGACCATGGCACTGAGTCTCAAATCTGTGTTCTAGTTGCAGCCTGAGCAGAACAGAGTCAGTCAGGACTTCATCAGCCTCATTTCAGCAGAGGGATTCTAATTAAATAAAGCCCTAAATGACATGCACTCCTTTAGTAACTCTGTCCTACAACTGAACTCTACTGAATGTTATAACAACTACTAAACCTTTCTATTTATTAGGTAATGTTGCTACCAGTACGACCCCCCACCCAAGACACTCATAACAACTAATATTTTTTCTGGTACTCTGTGCCAGCAATATTCAGTTACTTTACATATATTAACCCACATAAGCTACTACGAGTTAGCTGTTAACATTATTCCCTTTTACAGATGCAGGAAGTGAGGGAGTTAAGAAGAGTTGAAGTACCTTGCTAAAGTTTATACCAGGTAATTGATGGCACAACCAGAGGATGAACTCATGTTCTTTAGTTACATACGTAAAACATTGCATAATTAGTTGGCTTTACTGGACCCAAGCTGGTCACGTATCTCCATTATATCAGTTTATATTGGTTTATCACTCTGATTGATCCAGATCTTCGTGGATCCTGAGCTGGCACCTGATGCATTCATTCTCACCTAGGTTTCAAGCCATCAACATTAGCTTGTTTTCTAAATCTCATCCAAGACACTCATAAAAATGAATACTGGACAGGCCAAACTAAGACAAATCCCGGGTGCATCATGCAGAGCCACCTCTAGGTTGACACGTATCCATTAATCAACAACTTTGGATAGAAGTGCTCAATCATGTGTGTGGCTTTATAATTATACTATTTTTCTAGCTGAAGATTTCTCAACTCTAATGTCACAATATACTGGTGTGTTGTACTCAACTGTGAGGTATTTCATAACTAATTTGTTTATTAAAAATAGAATAGATTAAATATTGCCACCAAGTAAAAGCCACTCTCATTCACTGCCATTTTGTCAAACTTTCTTGAGATGATAAATAAGGTAGGGGGTTATAGCTGGCATGAGAATAAGAGTGGATATGTCCTTGGGAGAGTGACAAATAGAAAACTCAACTCTCAAATGTGTAGTAGTGGAAAAAAAAAAGATGATAAATGTTGCTCTGGTCCACATTTTTCCATCTTGGTTACAAGGATTTAATAAGAAACTTTGTCAAATTCATTTTGAGTATTTCCTCTCTCCATTCCCAGGGCCATGACCTTGTATCGGGTTCTTATCCCCTCTTCCATAGGGTATTAGAATGGATTTTCACCCTTTTATTCTGAAAAATTTCAAACACATAGAAAAATGGAAAGAATAGTTATAATGAACATCCATGTACCAACCCAGATTCAACACTTCATCTTATTAGCTTCATCTGTATTTATATGCATATATTTTTTTCTCTGAACTACTTACAAATAAGCTGCAAGCATCATGACAATTCCCTCCTGGGACCAGTCATTTTTCTGCTTTATCCATTCTTTGCTCTTCCTCTGAATTTTTCAGTATCTCAGAGAACCAGTGCCAGCACACTAGGTTTCCAATACTCTCTGGTGACTGGGTTCTGTTTAGGTTTTGGCCAATGGGAAGCACTGGCTGGAGATAAGATGGTAAGAAGAGAAGAGAAGACAGGATATTTCCATGGTCTTTGCTGTGTTTTGGAAAGTGTCTTTGGCAGTGTCTTTGTCTGTTTCTGTCAAACAGCCCTTCTCTCCATGAATCTAAGCCTCCACTGAGGAGCCCCTGTCAATACCCACTAGACAGCCCTGGCTCCTGGGCTCTGAGGACACCACTTCCTCCCATTGTTCCTCCAACTCAGGAGGTAGCAGTGGCTTTCTGCTTTTGTTAATACCTGGATTGCCCTTTTATTTTTTTATTTTTTATTTTTTTTTACTTTTTTGGCCTTTCAACTCTTCTGAAACTTTTTTTAGCCAGTCCCCTGTTATTGATTCCCCTCTTGTGAACTCTCTTGGGAACTCTGTTTTCTTCCTTTCTCCTTTTTTCTCTTTCTTTCTTTTCCCTTTAAAAAAATTTTTATTTATTTATTTATTTATTTATTCATTCATTCATTCATTCATTCACGAGAGAGACACACACAGAGAGAGAGAAGAGGCAGAGACACAGGCAGAGGGAGAAGCAGGCTCCTCACAGGGAGCCCGATATGGGACTTGAACACCAGACTCTGGGATCACGCCTTGAGGCAAATGAAGGCAGACATTCAACTGCTGAGCCACCCGGGCATCCCTTTTTCTTTTTCTTTAAAGTGTGTGCTTCATTGTACTGGATTCAAGTCAGTGTACAGGTAAGCCCTGGCTGCCTCCATGCCTCAACCCCACTGGTAGGTAGCCCAACATATCAAGTTGGGGGAACAAAATGAAGGCCATGATGGCAGAACATTCAAAATAAGAACAAATATTCAGGCGATGATTTAAAAATTTTTGGATTACATAATTTACAATGCTATCACTCTTTCCTGGGTGGATTTTGGGGAGGACTGGCCAGGGAGAAATGGAGTTGATTTGGGGAAGGCAAGGGACTTCCCATAATAATGCATCTCATGATATTTGGGATGACTTTTTTTTTTTTTTGAAAAGCAATGTACAAAGTCCTCTGCCACATTGTAGAACTTTGGGGACACTTGCTCCAACCAACTGCTGTCACCTTCACCATTCCAATGTTTAGATCCTGAGTCAAGTG
Source organism: Nyctereutes procyonoides (assembly GCF_905146905.1). Taxonomy (NCBI): domain Eukaryota; kingdom Metazoa; phylum Chordata; class Mammalia; order Carnivora; family Canidae; genus Nyctereutes; species Nyctereutes procyonoides. The sequence goes on along the minus strand of NW_026575142.1, from coordinate 24,996,567 downwards.
CCAAAAAATAAAACAAATAAACAAAACTGCCCCAAATCCAAAAACAAACAAATTAAAATAAACAAATAAAGCCATGCCAGTCTCATCTCGTTTTCTGTGCAAGTCAGCTTTTGTCAAGAAAGGGTATAAGACAACTAAGGTAACAGTCCACCTAGAAGCATTTGTGATGGATGATGGAGGGGGCAGGACTCGTACTCCTGCTTGCTTGCTGATGCACCTCTGCTGGAAGCTGGAGGGCAAGGCTGGTTGGAGCCCCCCATCCACATAGAGGACTTGTGCTTAGGCAGTGCGGTGATCTTGATATTCATCGTGTTGGGCACCAGGGCGGTGATCTGGTGCATCGTGTCAGCAATGCCAGGTACACAGGATAGTGCCACCAGATGGCCCCGTGTTAAGCCGTGGTCCTCGGCTTGTCGACGTCACACTTCATGATGGAGGTGAAGGTAGTTTCGAGGATGCCACAGGGTTCCAGGTGAGGAAGGAAAGCTGGAAGAGTGCCTCCGGGCAGCAGAACCCCTCGCTGCAGGTGGTGATGGCCTGCCCATCTGCAGCTCACAGCTCTTTGCTGGGGATGAGCTGGAGGCTGCGGTGGCCAGCTCCTGCTCCAAGTCCAGGCGACGGAGTGCAGCTTCTCCTCGATGTCACACACGGTTTCCTGCTCAGCAGTGGTGGTGAAGCTGTGGCCACTCAGCAGCATGTGGTGCTCCTGGAGGCCACGCACAGTTCGGCCTAGAAGGTGTGGTGCCAGTTGGTGACCACACTGTACTCTACGGGGTCCTTCAGGGTCAGGATGCCCCTGCTGCTCCTGGCCTCACTGTCCATGTAGGAGTCTTTCTGGCCCATGCCCACCATGATGCTCTAGTGCCAGGGCCGCTGCCCCATGGTAGAGGGGAAGACAGCCTGGGCGGGGGTGGGGGGGCATTGTGGCCTGCGAGGTCGGCCTTGCACTTACTTGCCCGAGCTGTGGTCAACTGGGAGTGCAGTGATATCGTCATCCACGGTAGTGGGATGGTGGTGTAGACCCGCCAAGCTGTGAGGGCTAAAAGCCTATGCTTACCAGGTGGATGGGGTCTCAGGGGTGCTGAGTTCCATTTTCTTGATTCTAAATAACATAGCCTTTAAATTCGTTGACATTCTTCTTCTAAAAATAAGTATTCTATCAACATCAACACCATTATCACTTAGAAAAATCAATAACTCCCTAATATCTTATACTCCACTTCATATTAATATTTCCTCACTTGTCCCCAGAATTCTTTTCATAGTGATTTCTTCAAAGTAATGCAATCAATGTGAAATCATTGCATTTGATTACTTTTTTTTTTTTAGCTTCTCTTAATCTGGAGCAATTTCAGGATTTTTCTTTCCTCTAAGACACTGACTTTTTGAGGGCCAAAAGTTGTCTTCTAGATTTTTCCACATTCTAGATTTTTTTTCTGATATTTTTCCCTCTTGATGTTGCTGGACAGAAGTCCTAAACTTTATACATTATTTTATAATCTGGAAGTTAGGTATAAAGGCTTGATTAAGTTCAAGTTAAAATTTTTTGGCAAGAATGTGATGAAATATTTAATCACTTAGGTAACATTATGACTACTAGATCTTATAAGCAGTCGATTATAAGGGTATTTGCCACTTTTGCATTTGTTTTTGGCATTTTTGTAGTCCTGTCTGAAAATTAACTGAATATTAGTATATTTCTATCACATGTAAGCTTATGTTTTACATGTATAGGTTAGTGACCTATGTACTTTCTATAGAATGCTACCTTGCAGGTTATACATGTTCTGTGAAATGAATGGCCAGCCATGAGTTTTATAGCAGTGTGAATGCTTGCTCTTACATCCTAGTTCCTCTTTTACTAATCTCTTTCTGTTTTGCTAATCTCCTCTACACTTAGCTTTTATATCCAGTAAAAAACAAAAAAAAAACAAAAAAAAAAAAAAACTAACAAATAACCAATGAAATAGAAATGGGTTAAAACTAAAGTCAACTAGTGTTCGGCCCATTCACATTAGTTGACTCAACATGTCTGAAAATGAGCTCATCATCTTTCCTACCAAACTTGCTCTTCTCCCTTTGTTGCTTAACATGGTGATTAGCATCATTCAATGGCACCAACTGCCAACTGAGGATGCATCTTTGACCCCAGACTGTCACTCACACCCCTTACCCAATTAGTCCCCATGGCGTGTCCATTCTGCCTTCCTGGCTGTGTCTTTTTCAATGACTTGAATATTACCACCATTATTCAAGTTCAATTTTTCACCAGCCCTTATATAGACTATTTCAAAACTGCCCTCCTTGGGGCACCTGGGTGGCTCAGTGGTTGAGCGTCTGCATTTGGTTCAGGTCGTGATCCCGGGGTCCTGGGATCAAGTTCTGCATCAGGCTCCCCGTGGGGAGCCTGCTTCTCCCTCTGCCTGTGTCTCTGCCTCTCTCTGTGTGTCTCTCATGAATAAATCAATAATATCTTAAACAAAACAAAACTGCCTTCCTTGCTTCCAGGCTCATACCCTCAAATCTTTCTTCCACCTTACTTTCAGGAAGTTCATTCTGATATACAGATTTCCTCATTTCATTTTCCTGCTTACAATGTTTATTTGTTTATTTTGCTTAAAATGTTTTAATTGCCCTCCAGCACCTACAGGACTCAAGGCCCTTCACATAAAGGTGCTGTCCAGCTGCTCTCCAGTCTCTCATCTTGATGCTCTGCTTCTTGTGCTTTCATTCTCTACACTAGCCCTCACATGTTACGGTTCTACAACAGGCTATGCTTTCTTATCTACACACTTGCATGCAGGTTGCTCCTCCTCCCTGAGATCTGTCTCCACATTGTACTCATCTGGTCACATTTGCTGATGCTTCGGTCTCAGCTAAAGAGCTGAAGAGCTGTCTTTACATGAATCCTTCCCTGATACTCTCAGATGAAGTATGCTGGCACAGTGCTGGTCTAAGGAAGTGAGCAGTACTTTCCTCTAGCCCACTGAAGGGGGTACTCAGCCACACTTCTCCCTGCAATCCTCAAAAGGATTTCCCTGACCCCTCCTTCTAGCTAAATTAGCCTCCATCCCCACTAATAACTCCCTCAGCAAAATTTTCCTTATTTGCCTAGACCCATGATGGCTAGATGTAAATATAAAGCTATTAAAAATATAAAAACCTATCCCCAAAGTAGAGACTCCAGGCTTGAAGCAGAGATCCTCAGGCCAGCATCAAGTTTCTGGCCTAGGCTTATAGAGAAAGGCTGGGGAGGAAGTCTAATGAGGTCACAGAAAGCATCAAGCCAGGGTATGTCATCACCAGGAGTCAAGGGCTAAGATCCAAGAACATGGGAACCACTGCAGAGCTAAAGCCTGGGAGAAGTAGCCATAAGAATCCCACTGTGTCCTTTTCATCTCATCTTTGGGACTATGAAGCCAATGATTAATCTAGAAGTTTGTAGCTTGTGAAATAACAAAATAAGGCTGATAATAGTTGTATAAGAAGGAAGACTGGGCATCGGTCTTAAATTGTGGTACATTAAAGAACCATTTCTTTTTCTTGAATGAATCACTCTGTTTTTCTGTATCATTTTTTGCATCATAGGCAAATGAAAAACAGGGACCTAACAAAGAATAAAAATAAGCCAATGATGAATTTTAACAAGGCCAATTCAGAAGAATGCAAATACTACTGCATGAATCTGGATAGGAGAAGGAAAAATGTCTTCAAAAGTGATTATACAAAGAATGATAAAAATAGCAGTATAATATATGGGAAAATGTTACACATGAAAAATAAAAAAACACTATCTCCTAACTTCCTTACTTGCTTGGTATCTGATAATCACATCACTCTTCCTCCTAAAATCTTCCAACACCTTCCTAATGCATTTGGAACAGAATCCTTAGTATGACCTGCAAAGTCCTGGGGTCGGTCTCCTGCTGACATTTCTGGCTGCATCTAACACCTCTTTCGTCTGTCACTGGGTTCTAAGCACACGGGCCTTCTTTCTGGTTTTCAAAGACACAAGGTCCCTTCCTTCTTCAGGGCCTTTTGCAGAATTTTCCCCTTTTTCCTGGCATGGTCCTTAACCCCCTGCCTCCTGATTCTCCTGGCTATACTTATCCATAGTCCTCAAAAGCCTTACCCTGATCCCTCTTTCCATCTAAATTAGCCTCTATCCCCATTAATCTCTCTCAGCAAAATTTTCCTTTATTGCACTAATCAAAATTTGTAATCATAGGTTGATCTGGGTGGCTATTTGTCTGATATTTGAAAGCTTCAGAAGTGTGGAAACCATGCCCATTTTGCTTACTGCTATACAGTAGGAACTCAATAGTTAAGTATTTATTGAATGAAGACAGAAATGGAGAATGAAAAAATGGACTGGGGTGATCATCTTTGAGGTACAGGCTCCCATTTATCCCTCAATCTCTCTCAGTATCATCTTTTCTTCCTTAGTAATAGAACCTCAGTTTTGACTCAAACACATGCGTGACCAGAAAAAGTCTACATTTTTCCATACTCCCTTGCAGCATGGTATAGCTCTGTGACTAAGTTCTGGTTAACGGGATATAAGTGGAAGTAGCATCTGCAACTAATGAGAAAGACTTTGGAAGGGGGTTGTGTGCCTCATTCTTTGACCTCCCATCCTTTCTACTGGCCGGAGTAAAGACATGATGATTGGAATTCAAGCAGCCAAACTGACATAGGTGGCATGCAAAGAGTGACATAGTGCAAAGTAGAAGGACCCTGGATCCCCAAGGATTTTGTGGAACAGAGATTATCAGGTTGGGACTATGGAACTGTTATAGCTGTACCTGATCCTAATAGGTAAGTATAGGTAAGGTGCTATGGCAAGGGAATGGAGCTTCAGGGAATCTAAGTGGAATTTTGAGAACACTGGGGTTAAAAAATGAAGGACATTCCGTGGCAAATAACCTCCATTTATATACACACTAAGTAATGAAGTAGCATAGCATATTTAGGTAATGATAATTAAAACTCTAGAATCATCAATATATAAGAGAAAAAGTAAAATTAGGTTACAAATAAACAGCTTACAAAAACAGATTATAAACACATACAAGATTGAAATTGTGGCAGATACTATGTCTTCTCCCAACATCCATGCTCCCCTTCCTCCTTAAGTGTGGTGTTATTATTCATAATTATAAAACATTTCCATTTCTCCTCCTTTTGTTTTTGCTGTAGTGGTGGGGGGAGGAGCAAAGGACAGGGAGAGAGAGAATCTTAAGCAGGCTCCATGCCTATTCCAGTGCGGAGCCAGACTCGGGGCTCGATTTTACAATCCTGAGGTCATGACCTGAGCTGAAATCAAGAGTTGGACGCTTAATCAATCCACTGAGCCACCCAGGCGTCCCTCTCCTTTTGATAAATGGTAAAACTACACTTTTCTGTCTCTCTGTAGGTAGATTCACTACGTGATTTGCTTTGGCCAATAAAATGTAAACTTTAAGAACCAGAGTGAGATTCATTCTCTCTCTCTCTCTCCTGTGATCACTGACAATATTTCTGATAGTGGTTTTGGGTTTCAGAGTGAAGACACCATGGATCAGAGCCCTAACAATCCAGGATGATTATGTAATGTAAGAGGAAAATAAACCTTTGTTATTTTAAGACTTTAAGATTTTGATTGTTTGTTACTGCAGTTTTATTTAGAGTGGCAATACACTCACATGAAATAACTTTTCCCAGACTCTTTTTCAGCTAAGTATTGTCAGATAACTGTTTGCTGTAAGACACAGTACAAGCATTGTGCATAACTTCTGGGAAGTTCCATAACTGGCGAAGACCCATCCTCCTTTCTGTCATCTGGAATTCAGGCAATAATCTCTGACATTCAAAGAACTATCTTGGACCATGAAGCAATGAAATTCTTATAGAACTAAACATTCAACTCCCGTACAACCTACTAATTGTACTCTTGGGCATTTATCCTAAAGAAATGAAAACTTATGTTCATGCAATCACCTGTCCATGAATGCTCGTAGTTATTTTATTCATAATAGTAGAAAACTACAAATAACCTAGAATTTCAACTGGTGACTGGTTAAACAAATGGTACACACAGGTATGTACCATGGGATACTATTTAGCAATAGAAAGGAAACAAGCTCTTGATACTGAGACATGCAACAACCTGGGTGAATCTCCAGAAAATTCTTCTGAGTAATAAACCCCAAATGTAACATACTGTATGATTCTGTTTATACAACATTCTCAAAGTGACAAAATTACATACACAGAGGACAGATTAGTGGTTGCAACTTGTGCTGATGAAAATGTTCTGTGTCTCGACTATTATCACTGTCAAAATCCTAGTGTGACATTGTTCTATAGATTTGCAAGATGTCACCGTTGGTGAGAACTGGGAAAAGAGCACATAAGATCTGTCAGTATTAGTTTTTACAATGGTGTGTGTCTCTAAAATAATTTCAAAACATTTCTAATAAAAAAGACCAAAAAGTCAAGAAAGAAAAAAAAAATCCACAGAAGTCAGATTTCTCCCATACCAATTGGGGAAAAAAAAAAATAAGGCCCCTAGGGCTCGGATTTAGGACTAGATATTTTGTTCAAAGTGCCCCAAAAGACTGTAATGTTCAGCTACACTTGAACTCTAAAGAGAGCTGGTAAAAAATGGTACCATATGCTGTCCCAGGGCTTCTTCTAAAGCCATGGGAACAGCCTTATCCCCAACCCCAAATCAGATACATATACAGAATACTGTGGGGGAGAGAGGAGAATGGGAACAGAAGTTATCAGGGTCTCAGTGTTCATCACCTGAGGTTATTTGCCGCCACCACCCAAAGAGAGCTATTTGTGCTTCCTACCCGACCTCTGCCCAGCCCAGAGCGGAAGTGGGCCTCAAATTCTGTGTGGTTCCACAATCTTGTTGGAAGACCCCAGTTGGATGTCCGCTTAGGCGGAGGACATGTTGATTTACCTGCTGTCTGCCCACGCAGAGAAAAGGGGAGGGACAAGGGTGGCAGGGCGAAGGCAGAGGATGCAGGGGAGGAGCCTGAGCTGCCACGTTTTGGCCTGAGTTCCCCACGCACCTGGACTATCACACAAGTATCGTTAGGCTGGAGTCTTCGGGCTACTGCTCCACGCAAGAGAGGAAGGTCGGTTGAGGGAATTTTAACAGGAAGGGGGGGTGAAATGTTGGTGATGAGAGCTGAGGAGGGGTGAGGAGGGTCAGCAGGAGTGGGTCCTCAGAGCAAGGCAGTGAGGAAGCACTTACAGTCTTTTGAGGAACTCCCAAGGATGATCTAAAAGAAAGCCAGAGGATGTTGAGGTTAGTTCAACCAGAAAAGAGGTAAACAGCAGACAGAGGACCTCAAGAGCAGCTAGTTGTGGGAGGTCCTCATCCCTTGTCGCTTCCCTCTGGGCTCCAGCACCGCAGAAGAGCTGGTGTATGGTTCTCACCTGACTGCTCATTAGCATCACCTGCAAACTCTTAAATTCATTGCTACCCAGACCTCACCCTCAGACACCTCACCTTGAGTCTGACCGAATCTAAAACCTGTGCTACATTAGTGCCCAAAGACATGGCACAGGGCAGCTCCCTTAGAGAGCCTCTCTTCCACTTGAGGTACCAGTCACCCATCAAAGGTGAGTCAGAACCCAAGGCCTGCCTTCCAGACCAAGCCACCATCCATGGGGTCCTGTGTCTTCTCCGTGCTGAGTGGAAACATATGACAGCACAGACAGAGGCAAGCAGGAGGGATTACAAAGTAAATTTAAGAGAGTGCAAGAAAAACATGACAAATGAAAGTCATACAGTGGGAGAATGGGAGCATCGCCTGGAGGCTTGTAGGGCTTATTTTGCATGTGCACAAGGAATGAGTTATCAGTGATAGCGACAATAGGGCTTTCTCAGAAATGGAAGATGCTTTTTACTAAAAGAGAAAGTAAACATTACTTAGAACAAATCTCATATCATACCTTAATGTTTACAAAGGAGACAGAGGGAGAGAGGGCAGGAAAGAACAGATTTCCCAGGGGAGGAAATTGCAATGAGAACAAGTAATCTGGATCAAGCCAGAGCATGTTTGAACAGAAAGAATACCCGAGGACAGAGGAAACTCTAAGGATAAGATAGGATTTTACATAGCAGGAACCCCTACTAGATTGATTTTAGACTGTTTTAAAGTGGTGACTATCGTCAAATGCCAGAGCAAGAAGTTCTATAAATGAACACTATTTCCTACAGATTTTGATGCTCGAAAGCTTTTCCCAAGTTCAGAATAAGTATCTTTAAAATTAAAGACAGGTTGAACTTCCAACGATAGGGGAGTGATTAAATAAATCACAGTGCACAGCATGAGATGGAATAGTATGCTACCTTTAAAAATGATGCAGAGGACACGAACTCAGCATAACCCAGACAGATGAGGTTAAAGAAAGCAAGACACTAACTGTGGTGCTTACAGCTATGTGAAAAACGTGTATTTTCTTTTATACTTCTTTGCTGTACATTTCTAAATTTCCATCGATGAGTATATATTATTTTAATAATCAGAATCAAAAGATAAATGTTATTTATAATCCTATAGTCCACTTTAATGTTTTACCTTCTTTTTCCCCCCACCTATGTGCTCACAGAAGCTACTTTTGACACCACCACTGGGGTCCTAGCAATCGATGAGTCCCTTGGCTCCAGACACTGCTATATATTATTTAGGCTTCCTTCTCACAGTACTAACACTTGCCGAGCATTTTATTCCTCCAGTGGCTTTTTTTTTTCTGAGGATACCATATCAACTTCAGGGAAGTCTCTTAGAATACCCCAACTGCTAGGCAGGTGTCCTCCAACATTTAGCACACACTCTTTTTCATACAGTTTGTATTGGTTTTTTATTGCTGAGTAACAAATTAGTGCCAACTTGGTGGTTGAGAACAATTCTTTTATCTCCTGGTTTCTGTGGGTCAGGAATCCAGGTATGGATCAATTGAGTCTTGCTCATGGTTCTTTTCAAGATCAATTTTGTTGTTTTTTCGTCATTGTTTGCTTGATTGTTTTGCCAAAATTCAGTCTTTTTAGATTTTGGTACTTTTTTTTTTAAAGATTTTATTTATTTATTCATGAGAGACACACAGAGAGAGGCAGAGACATAGGCAGAGGGAGAAGCAGGCTCCATGCAGGGAGCCTGATGTGGGACTTGATCCCGGGACTCCAGGATCACACCCTGGGCCGAAGGCAGGTGCTAAACCCTGAGCCACCCAGGCTTCCCTAGATTTTGGTACTGACCCACATTCTCCTGCTGTTTATTGGCCAGGGGTCACTCTTAGTTCCTAGAGGCCACTTCCATGTGGCCCTCCCACAGCTTACTTCTTCAAGGCCAATGGAGAGTAGTTCTCGCTACTGCTTTGTGTCTGTTTCAGGGGATCACATGATTAGGTAAGGCCCACCCAAGGTAACCATTAGATTAGCTCAAAGTTGACTGAATAAAGTCCTTGTTTACAGCTACAAAACCCCATCATTTTTGCTATATCATTTAACCTAATTATGAGAGTGCTGTTCTATCATAACTGCAGGTCCTTCCCGCTCAAGGGGAGGAGGTTACATATAGTGCGCATACCAGAGGATGAAAGTCTTGGGGTCTTAGAATGTTAGAATTTTACCTGCCACAAGATTACAGAAGTAAATTAAGGGTACTGCAAACATTGGATTAAAATTATTTTAAAGTATCTTTTAGCTGAAATTCATAATAAAAATAACACCTTCCTATACAGTTTTTGTGCGTATTTCAACATTGTCTTGAATTTGTGTTTGTTTAGAGAATTTCCCAAGAACGTAAAGTTAGCTCCTTAAAAAAAAAAAGTACCATATTCAGTAGTTATCTCTGGTAATCTGGATCCTCTTGAGACTATAAAACCAATGAATGAATAAAAGAATCAACCAAATAACCAATCACAGTCTGGAAATAAATCAGAGGCTGAGGAGAATAAAGGAATATTTATCATTTTTCAATGAGGGTGGGGGGGATGCATTTCAGATTTCCTTTGGGAAACAGAAAAGTCCTCCTGTTAGAAAATTGAAAAATTTTCAGAACTAAGTACTGAGGTAGGGCGGGGGTGTGTGATGTGTACTGAGGCAGGAAGGGGGGGAGCAGGGGAAAGATGTCACTGGCCCTGTCTGGGGTTAAGAGACAGGCTGCTCTCTTACCTCACGGCCAAGCAGCACTCTCGTATTTCCAACCCGGCGGGGACGATAACAGTAATGGCTCACACTTTTATGGCACTGACTATATATCAGGCATTGTTCAAAGCTCTTTTTAAATAGTAACTCATTGAGTCTTTGCAATCATTCTGTGAGGTACGTGTGCCATTACCATTATTATTACAGGTTGAACCCATTAGCCATTTTTTATCTTCATCTTTTCGGCTTGGCTGCTCTATTCTCCTTTGGTTGCTGCACTGTAGCTTCTCCTCTCATTGTCTTTTTTGCATCAGCCATTTTGTGCAGCCACTGATCTGGTGGTTAACTCCTTTACCTGTAAGCTTTCGATACTTTGGTGACAAACATGTCCATGGTCTCGGCTAGTCCCCAATCTATTCCATGCTCAGCTTAAGTAGATGAGACCCGCATTCCCTTATGTTTCTCAGACTGGCCTTGTCAACAGGGCAGCCTCCTGGACATTTCCACCATTCACCGTGGAACAGATTTTAGAGCATTTTTGGTTGCAAGTGGCTGAAATTCAAGTCAACTGATCTTTTTTTTTTTTTTTTTTTAAGATTTTATTTAGGGGGATCCCTGGGTGGCGCAGCGGTTTGGCGCCTGCCTTTGGCCCAGGGCGTGATCCTGGAGACCCCGGATCGAGTCCCACGTCGGGGCTCCCGGTGCATGGAGCCTGCTTCTCCCTCTGCCTGTGTCACTGCCTCTCTCTCTCTCTCTCTCTCTCTGTGACTATCATAAATAAATAAAAAATAAAAAAAAAATAAAAAAAAATAAAAAATAAAAAAAGATTTTATTTAGGGATCCCTGGGTGGCGCAGTGGTTTGGTGCCTGCCTTTGGCCCAGGATGTGATCCTGGAGACCCGGGATCGAATCCCATGTCAGGCTCCCGGTGCATGGAGCCTGCTTCTCCCTCTGCCTATGTCTCTGCCCTCTCTCTCTCTCTCTCTGTAGCTATCATAAATAAATAAAAATTTAAAAAAAAGATTTTATTTATTTATTCATGAGAGGCACACACAGAGAGAGGCAGAGATGCAGGCAGAGGGAGAAGCAGGCTCCATGCAGGGAGCCTGATGTGGGACTGGATCTTGGGACCCCAGGATCACAGCCTGGGCTGAAGGCAGACACTAAACTGCTGAGCCACCCAGGGATCCCATGTCAACTGATCTTAAGAATAAAATGATATATGGCTTCTCATAGATTGTAAGGGTACTGAAGGCTCACAGAGGTGAGCTCATGAAGATACAGTAGCTCATAGAACTTTAGGTACCAGAGTCTCAGAGACAAGAACTATGGACTCATTTCTTGACTCTTGCCTCTGCTTGGCCTCATTTCACGGCTTGGCCATCTCCACATGGCAGAGAAGATGGCCCCCACCAGGCCAGGGCTGCATCACCCCCTTTTATGCAACACTACATCAAGAGGGCTTCCTTCATCCAGCATCTGAGTGTCCCTCTCAGAGAAAGATTCTGATTGGCCTAGTTTGGGAGGCCTGCCCTTGGCTCAGCCCATGTGAGCTTCCCCCCTGTGTTTCAGAGCAGGAGTGAGGCTGTGCCTCGAGGTTCACTGGGAGAGTTAGAGCTTCTCAAAGGAAGGAGGGCTTTGTTATAAAGTGGAGGGGGAATCATGCTGTGTGACAAAACCTCTGCCACTGCACCATATAAGTAGGGAGATCTCGAATATAACTTAACCTGCAATAAAGTGTCTAAATAATTTTCTCCCTAACATTCAGTTTTCATTTGTGTGACATGATTTAAGAGATGGCTTGCGCTGAATTTAAACTGTAGAACATGATTCGGCAAGGAAATCACGGTGCTGCCCAAGCCGCATTGAGCTTTATGACTATGCAAACCCATAAATGAAATCACCGGGAATCAGTAGGACTTTTCTGTACAGGTGCAGGAAAAGCTCATCCCCAGGAGGGAGAAAGCTGAAAGACCTGGCACAAGGAGCCAGAGCGGGGCCTTGTCGAGCCCCAAGTTAGCATTTGCTAGATTACCGTGTAAGATGGCATCACATACAGCTCACAGGGAGCACCGTTGCCTGGAGAGTGCCCCAGAGCTTGATGGGAGACGTCAGAAGGCCCTGGAGAAGGAGACTGAAGGGGCCTCAGCAAGTGACAAGGGGACTTTTTGCCTTTGTCAGGAATCAGCAGAAACAGCCAGTAGATGCGGTGCTCCCATGCTGGTTTGGCTACAATGAACAACCAAGGGTCTGGAGGTAACTGAAGAAGGGGACTGAGCCAGGACTGGGGAAGGGGGAAGAGGCATTCATGAAATACTTCACTGATGTGAACTCCTGAAGACTTCGGGGATTTTCTCATAGGGCCACACCTTGAAAGCCTCCATCTGGGTAAAATCAGGATGAAATATGTGCTTATACCCTAAGGGTGGATGCTCTTTCTAAGAGCTTCTGAAAGCTTCTTTTCAAGGAAGCCTCAGTCATAAAAAAGACAATAGGATATTTGTGGCTTCCTCTTTCCCTCCCTCCCTTCCTCCCTCCCTCCCTTTCTCCCTTTCTCCCTTCCTTCCTTCCTTCCTTCCTTCCTTCCTTCCTTCCTTCCTTCCTTCCTTCCTTCCTGGTAAACTCTAGCTGATGGTAATTCAGAACCACACTTTGTGTTATTTAGGGTTTTTTTTTTTTTATGCAGAAATGCAATGCTTGGACATGTCAGGAACTTAGCAAAGAAAAAGAATGTGCCTTTTAAAAAATTTAGTACCCCAAATTTGGAACCCAGAAAATTGGAATCTATGAAGAATGCACATCTAAATCTTTAACTTGGCACCTCTAGGGGGTTGTGGGCGGGAGCAGGGTGGTGGTGGGGGGGGGTGTAATTCAAATACCAGCCTGGAGGAATCATTTCGATTACGATGGAAGAAATGGAAGAAGTTATTGTAATGAGGTCAGTTCTGGTCCTTATGTTATTAGCCGACCAGTGAGGACGCAGACGGGGTGGAACAGAAATTAATTAGAGTATTATGGGGGCTTTACAATCTAAGGTATTCAGAAACTTAGCAAAACTAGGTCTGTGTTCTTCAAAAAAAGATTATAGAGAGACCTTATTAAAGCACAGAAGGCTCAGCTATTTAAGATGGTGACATACATAGAGGCAGGAATGTGCAAAGAGAAGCTGAAAGGCAGCCAGGCCCTGAAGGAATTTCAGTGGAATTTCTTCACCGGAGGAGTAGTTAATAAATAGAGCAGATTTCTAAGGGCAGAAACTAGAGCAGCTACTACAAATAGTTTTTTTTTTTTTTTTCTGTTAAAGGAAGGGAGTGATAGGAAGTTGGAGAGGAAAATGTTGAAACAAAGAAAACAAGCCTTTTAGCTGGCAATCCCGGCCACCTCTCATGCAAAACTGTCTGCTCCCACCACTGAGAACGGTGTATCACTTGATAATCATAAAAGCCCTGGTGGAGTTGGCCTGGGTGGTAGTGCTAGACCCACGCTACACATCATCAAGAGATGCATGTAATATGCTACTTTTCAAAAGTCTGAGAGACCATTTGCTCCGTCTTGCTGCCAACGTGTCTGCTATTTTGCATGGCACAGAAGGACAGAACGGAGGGCTAGAAAATCCTTTTGTGCTGGGGATGGCCTCCTCCTGCTTTGATGCGAGGCTGGTCCCCCTGGTCTGAGGCCCGAAGCCTTCCCTGGGGCAGTGTTGTACACTGAGCGCTGATGAATCCAGGCCTCGGATTTTTTTTATCCCTACTCTCCTCCATCAGGTAGGTTGGGATGGTTACCAGCTCATTGTGCACAAGGGTTTTTATTCTTCAGATCGTCAAATGGTGGCGAAAAGAGAATGGAGGTAAGTGTGTGTATCTTTGGGCCAACATATCTGCAGCTTCATCAATATGCAGATTCCCTCCGCCTCACCAGTCAAAACCATTTTTTTTTTTTAAACCAAGACTCAACTTGGCAAAAGTGAACTCAAATTTGCCAATTGACTTGTGGGGTTGGAGCTGTTATCTGTTATTGCTGTTAGCAGTTCTCAATGTGGGTCCCTCTCACTATCCATGAAAACTCCAAGAAATATTTACCGAAAGCCTGGAGATTTCATGGCAGAAGGATTCATTCAGGGCACCAGTCCCTGGGGATGGCAAGGCTGCCAGGCGTGTGAGAGGACTGGCGGTGCCACACAGCAGCACTTCCCACATCGTGGGCCTCATGATCGCCTGGGCTGTCTGTAGAGCATCAGGCTCCCGGGTTTGTTTGTTTGTTTGTTTGTTTTGTTTTGTTTTGTTTTTAAGCAGAAAATCTTTAAGGGACACTTGCATAGCCAGAATTTCTTCTCAGGCTGATATACATAAAATATTCAGTAACTGGGACTGTGGAAGGAGCTCTCAGGGCCTGGAAAAAGGCTCCTTCTTAGGATCATGCGTGGGGTCCTGCAGAGACAGGCCCTACATGTTACACACATGGCTGGCTGGAGTCTGCAGCAGCTCTGGGAATCCGCGGGATCAGGTAGGTGTCCAGCTCCTGGCACTGGTAGAGGGCTACACTGTCCAGTACCCACTCTCGGGTCACCACAGGTGCCTTACACATCTGCCCAATCGCATGGAAGCCACTGTCCTCTGTCCAGGCGTCCGGCTGCACGACTACCACAGGATGAGTGCCCTTGCTGAGGGTGAATAACGAAGGCTCCTTCACCACAGAAGCCCCACAGAGGTGCACCATCCACTCTAATTGATCTGTGGGCATGTTGGTAAAGGGTCCATAGCAACAGATTTCTAGGCCTCTGAAGATCTTTCTGTCTTGGGATTCTCTGTCCTGGGATTCTCTTGCTCGCTTCGGACCCTGGTGATTTCTTCCATTCACAACATCTCCTCTGACTTCAAAATCATGCTCATCTAGTATCTTTCTTTCTTTAATAGACTGGGTTACCCAGAAATAGCTAACTACTCATTTTCCTCCTGCAATACCCAGAAAATATTTCAGTGTTCGTTTGCACACAAATTCAGCATCTGTTTTCATAATGACATGAGTTGTCTCTTCAGAAATTAGATTAGTTAAAGTGATGTGGTGTTTTCTGGCAAACTTGTGCACAAGCATAAATTCTTTTGGGGTCAAGCCTGATGCCACCATAGATATGGCACCCGTTGGGACCCGTGGATCTGCATTTTTTTTTTTCTAGTCACACAGATGATTCTGAGACACATGGGCCTGGAAGACTGGGCTGTGTAATTTGAAGGGGGAAGCCATGGCAGGGGCTAGGAAGGAAAACCTATAGATATTTGCTTTCATTTCAGCCAAAAGCTTGCCGGGAAGGGCATGGCAAGAGCCACAGTGGGTCCTGAGCAGCAGCAGGAGGACCAGGCAGGCAGGGCACATAGGAAACTGCAAGAGTCTGTGCAGAAGTAGACTGGGGCCAAGACAGGCGAGCATTCGGGGGGTTTAGTAGGGAATATAAAATAGGTGATGAACAGAACATTCTGATATCGTGTGTGTGTGTGTGTTGCAGATCATTGTTTACAAATCTGGCAGACTCCTACTCAAAAACAATCCACTTGCACACTGAAGGAAAGCCTAGAGAGTGAGCTAGACCCCGAGGAATTGAAGCTTTGGCTGGGAATCCCTCCTGCAGTTCCGTTGGCTGGCAGAGGGCACGGTGCCCTGGTCAACAATGCCCTAGTCTGTATCAGCGGAAGAGAGGGATTCCCGTCAAGGAGCCCAGGATGCACTTACTAAAAGTAAAGTCATAGAATGGCATAGATGGGAGGCAGCCAAAATAAACCCTGCCCTCAACCAAAAAGCATGCAAACTAAAGAGAGGCAGCCTCACTAAGTGAATAGCCAGCAATCAGAGGCCCTCCAGTAAGCAGGATGGGGTGGGTGGTCAGGGCCAGAGAAAAGTCCAGAACTTCATAGGAACGGGGCAGAAAGAGACAGAGTTAGCTGGAGGGCAGGTACTCCGCAGTGAAAGGGAGACCTGTCATGTTATGCTGCTTATGAAAGATCTGGGGGCTGGCCTCTGCTCCCCTGCTACTGGCCCCTTCCCAGTCTGTGATGTTCCATTCTGTGAGCCCCCTCCAGGCAGGGGTGCCCTCTGCTCTGCAACCTCCACTTCTGCTTTGCTGCCCGCTGAGACATACTGTTCAACCCCCTTCTTCCCTCCTCTGCCACTGGATTTCTCCCCCCGCCCCCGCCCCAAGTTTCCATGGGAACTGTTAAATTGTCAAGGGTTCCACTCTCTTGTCTATTCCCCTCTGGGTCAACCTCACTAGACTTAGGAGCCCCCATGGCTTAGGACAGCTACGCCAGCAGCATGGTTGGTTAAATAGGCCTTTGTGGATTGGCCTGGGAACCATACCACTATGTATAATAATTTTTTTCTATGGGGAAATTCTTTGAGTTCCAAACACCCCATTGACTGGTGACCTTTTAGAACACAACAGTCCTATCTGGGCTCCACAGTGGGGTGAGATCACTCGGAGTTGTCAGAGCCAAGCTGGGAACAGCAAACCGAGTCCAGGCCAGGCTGGGGTTAGATAGTGAGTTCAGAGTGGAGGGATTTCAAAGACAAGTAGAGATTTGAACTTCGAAGTATAGGGATGACTCTCAGATCAATCTTGCTGGGTTAGGGGTTGGGCGGGGAGAGGGTAGATGAGGTGACAAGCAAGCCAGGTGAGGGAAACCTGAGAGCATGAGTAAAATGTGCCATGGGGCTAGAGATGGAAGGTGGCGGTGCCTCTGTTATCACGCCCCCCCTCATGGGGCCTGAATGCTTTGAAGTGGGGAGCTTGGCTGCTGTTCCTTCACTGAGCAAATAAAGTACAGTCCCAAGGGATCTGGGGGCAGAGAGGGCTTATCAAGGGCAATGGTCTTGGGTTGTTGCTAGTTTCTGTCAGTACCATTTCCTCTCCCCCCCATCCCTCAGGCTCATCACCCAGATTCCTGGGGGCTGCCGTTTTCTATCGCGGATCCTCTCTCTGTCTTCCCCTTCACAAAGAATCTCCTCAGTGCAACAGGACCACCCTTCCAGCCTCTGCCATCAGACTCCGTGCGGGCCCCATGGCGCTGCTGGGCTGAGCTGCAAGGTTGCACTTTGACTTCAGACCAACTCCTTTACTTCTGCAACGGATCTCATCACCTCCTGCCTATTTGCAAGTGGTCTCTCCCTCTCCACCATCGCCACCCACTGGAACATTAATTAAAATAGAAACATGTAGTGTCTTCCACTTAGAAACTAGCCATACCTTGACTCCACATTTCTCCCCAGCTTCTACCCCATTTCTCTGCCCTATTATAGCAAACTCTGCAAAAGAGTTGGTTTTCTCAGTTGTTTTCTAATTCTCCTCTCATTTTCTCTCACCTCCTTTCAGGTACAGCTTCATCGAGATATAATTCCTATACTATAGAATTCCCTCACTTAAAGCAAAAATCACTCAGTGATTTTTAGTGTATTCACAGAGTTGTCAACCATCACCACAATCAATTTGAGAATATTTTCATCACTCCAAGAAGAAATTCTATATCCACCCGTTTCTACCCATTTTCCACAATTCACTTCCAGGCCATAAGCAATCCCTAACCTACTTTCTATCCCTATAGTTTTGTGTATTGTAGACATTTCATATAACTAGAATCACATGATTTGTGGTCTTTCGGAAAAGCCCTCTTTCACTTAGCATATTTATTTATTTATTTATTTATTATTATTTATTTATTTATTTATTTATTTTTTCACTTAGCATATTTTTTTTTAATTTTTTTTTTATTTATTTACGATAGTCACACAGAGAGAGCGAGAGAGGCAGAGACACAGGCAGAGGGAGAAGCAGGCTCCATGCACCGGGAGCCCGACTTGGGACTCGATCCCGGGTCTCCAGGATCGCGCCCCGGGCCAGAGGCAGGCGCCAAACCACTGCGCCACCCAGGGATCCCACACTTTTTAAAGCTCATCGATATTGAAGCATATATCGGTACTTCATTTCTTCTTATGGCCGAATAATATTCCATTGTATAGATACACCACATTTTCTTTATCCATTTGCCAGTTAATGAACATGTGGTTTGTTTCTGCTTTGTGGCTTTTATGAATAATGTCGCTATGAACACTCCTAACCAGGTTTTTGTGTGAGCATAAGTTTTAATTTCTTTTTCACTTCTCAAGGTTTTGTGTGGATGAATAATTTACATACCTAGCAATGGAATTGCTGGGTCAGATGATAAATCTATATGTTTAAGATTATGAGTAACTGCCAGACTGTTTTCCGAAGTGGCTGCACCATTTTACATTCCCATGAACAATGCACAAGGTTCCAGTTTCAACGGTTCTAGTCAAAACTTGTTTGTAATCTGTTTTTTCATTATTGCTCTCCTAGTGAGTAGGAAGTGGTGTTGATTTACATTTCCCTGATGGCTAATGATTTTGAGCATCCATCCATGTGTTTATTGGTCATTTGTATATTTAATTCGGGAAGTGTTTATTCATATGCTTTGCCCAGTTTTTAATTGGGCCGTCTTTTTCTTATCAAGTTGTAAGACTTCTCTATATATCCTAGACACAAATTCTTTTTTTTTTTTTTGACACAAATTCTTCATCAGATACATGATTGCCAAGTATTTGCTTCCATACTGTGAGTTGTCTTTTCACTCTCTTAAATGATGTTTTCTGGAGCACAGAAGTTTTTAATTTTGATGAAATCCAATTTATCTCTATTTTCTTTTGTTGTATACTTTTGGTGTCATATCCAAAAAAAGCTATTCCTTGATGCAATGCAATCAGATTTATTCCTATGCTTCTTCTTAGAATTTTATAATCTTTGATCCATTTAGTTTTTCACTTATTTTGAATTAATTTTTGTATATGGGGTGAGGCAAGGGCCCAACTTTATTCTTTTGCATAAAGATCCTATATATAGTGGAGAAAACTATAATGTTGAATAAAAGTGGTGAGATCAAGACATCCTTATACTGTTCCTGATCCTAGGGAAAGAGCTTTCAGCCTTTCACCACTATGTATCATATTAACTGTGGGCTTTTTGTAAATGTATTTCATTTGATTGAGGAATTTCCCTCTATGCCATTTGTTGAGTGTTTTTAATATGATGGGGATATTGAATTTTGTCAAGTGCTTTTTCTGCATCTATTGAGATAATCAGATGGTTTTTATTTTTTATCTACTGCTATGGTGGTGTGCAACATTAATTGATTATCAAATGTTAAACTAAACTTACATTGATGTGATAAATCTCATTTGGTCATGGTGTACAGTCATTTTTATGTGTTGCTGGACTCAGTTTGCTAGTATGGGTTTTGAGGATTTTTGTGTCTATATTTATAAGAGGTCTGTATTTTTCTTTTTCTGTGTTATCTTTGATTTTGAAAAAAAGTCTCATGGAATGAGTTAGGAAGTGTATATTCTTCGATTTCTTGGCAGAGTTTGTGAAAGATTCACATTCATTCTTTTTTAAGTGTTTGGTAAAGTTTGGGCCTGAACTTAATTATTTGTGTTTTTTGACTACTAAAATCAATTTTTTTACTTGTTAGAGCTCTGTTCAGATTTTCTTCTTCTTGAGTTTTATTCATTTATGTCTCAATAGGAATTTGACTATCTTATTTATCTAATTCATTGGCATATAGTTGTTCATAGTAATTCCCATAGTTCTTTTTATTTCTATAAGTCTGGTAGTACTAATCATTCTTTTGTCCCTCATTATACTAATTTGAACCTTTTCTCTTTTTGCTTGGTCAGTCTAGAGAATGTGCCAGTTTTGTCCTTTTGAAGGAACCAACTTTTGCTATAATTGATTCTTTTCCTGTTCTTTATTTCACTCTGCTCTAATTCTTATTATTTCTTTCTTATTGCTTGGTTGGGGTTTAGTTTGCTCTTGCTTTCTACCCCCACAGTGTTTAAGAGTGAAGGTTAAGTTATTGCTTTGAAATCTTTCTTCTTTTAAAAGGTAGGCACTTACTTGTGTGCCTGGGTGGCTCAGTCAGTTAAGCTTCTGACTCTTGATTTCAGTTCAGGTCATGATCTCAGGGTGGTGAGATCAAGCTTAGAATTGGGTTCCACCCTCACTGGGGAGTCTGTTTTTCTCCTTCTCTCTCTTCCTCTACCCCTACCCCTCTACTTTCGCACTCCCCCCACCCTACCCGTACTGCTCATTCTCTCTCTCAAATAAACAAGTATGTCTTAAAAAAAAAATTAGGCACTTTACATGGATAGATTTCCTCTAAGCTCTGTTTTATCTGCATCTCATAAGTTTTGGTATGTAATATTTTCATTCAGCTCAGCGTATTTTCTGTGTGATTCCCTATGGAATTTCCTTTGTGATTTTTTTCCTTTGACCTATCGATTATTTAGCACTGGATTGTTTAATTTCCACATATTTGTGAATTTTCCAAATTTGTTATTGATTTTTAATTTCATTCCAGAGTGCTCTGAGAAAAAGCATCAAAGCATTAAAAAGGATTAAAATATTATAAAGGAATTTTAATCTTTTTAAATGTTGATGCTGCTTTATAGCCTACCATAGAAAGTTCTACGTGCACTTGAGAAAGTATATATCACTATTGTTGGATATAGTGTATTACAGATACCTATTGAATTTAGTTGGTTTACAGTGCTATTCAAGCGTTCTGTTTCCTTGTTGATCTTATGTCTAGTTGTTCTACCCATTATTTAAATAGGGACATTGAAATCTCCAGCTATTATTGTTGAATTATCTATTTCTACCTTTAGTTGTGTCAATTCTTGCCTCATATATTTTGGATGCTCTCTTTGGTGTGTATGTTTGTAATTGTATCTTTCAAATGATTTGACCTTTTTAAAAAAATTAAAATATTCCTCTTTATATATAGCAATGCTGTTTTGTTTTTTGTTTTTAGATTTTATTTATTTATTTATTTATGAGAGACACAGAGAGAGAGAGGACAGAGAGGCAGAAACACAGGCAGAGGGAGAAGAAGGCTCCATGCAAGGGGCCCGCGGGACTCGATCCCAGGTCCCCAGGATCAGACCCCGGGCTGAAGGCGGCACTAAACCACTGAGCCACCCAGGCTGCCCAGCAATGCTGTTTTTTAAGTCCATCTTTTCCTGATATTAATTGTCATCTTTCTTTCTTTTTTTAAGTAAACTCTGTACCCAATGTGGGGTTTAAATCCATAACCCCAAGATCAAGAGTCACATGCTCTACTCACTGAGCCAGCCAGGCACCCCTAATATTGCCAGCTTTCTAATGATTGTTGTGTGCATGTTATATCTATTTCTGTCCTTTTACTTTCAACCCACTTATGTTTATTTTTTTCTTTGAAAATACTTATTTTTTTCCAAAATTTTTATTTAAATTCTAGTTAGTTAACATATAGGATAATATTGGTTTCAGGAGCACAATTTAGTGATTCATTACTTACATATATCACCAGTGCTTATCACAAGTGCCCTCCTTAATACCCATAATTGATTGAGCCCATTCCCCACCCACCTCCCTTCATCATCTATCAATTTGTTCTCTATCCCTAAGAGTCTCCTCTAGTTTGCTTCTCTCTCTCTTTTCTCCCCCCTTCCCATACGTTCATCTGTTTTGTTTCCTAATTCCACATTTGAGTGATATCCTGTGGTAATTGTCTTTCTCTGACTGACTTATTTTGCTTATTAGAATACACTCTTGTTCTATCCATATCATTGTAAAT
Source organism: Nyctereutes procyonoides (assembly GCF_905146905.1). Classification (NCBI taxonomy): domain Eukaryota; kingdom Metazoa; phylum Chordata; class Mammalia; order Carnivora; family Canidae; genus Nyctereutes; species Nyctereutes procyonoides. The sequence goes on along the minus strand of NW_026575142.1, from coordinate 24,974,742 downwards.
GGCAAAATTTCATTTTTTTTAAGATTTTATTTATTTATTCATGAGAGACACAGAAAGAGGCAGAGGCACAGACACAAGCAGAGGAAGAAGCAGGCTCCATGCATGGTGCCCGACGTGGGACTCAATCCTGGGTCTCTAGGATCACGCCCTGGGCTGAAGGTGGCACTAAACCACTGAGCCCACCCGGGCTGCCCAAAATTTCATTCTTTTTGATGGCTAATATTCCATTGATTATATATACCACATCTTCTTTATCCATTCAACAGTCGATGGACACTTGGGCTCTTTGCAGTTTGGCTATCTAATGTGTGCCTCTGGAAGATAGCATATACTGGAGCTTTTTGGTTTTTTTAAATCAAGGCTTACAATCTCCACTTTTTGATTGGACTATTTGATCCATTCACATTTAATATTATTACTGGTATAAGTAGACTTATATCTGTCATTTTAATTATTATTTTTTATATGTCTCATATCTTTTTTTGTCTTATTCTTCCTTTTCTACCTTCTCTTGTATTAATAGTTTCCAGTGTAGCATTTTAATTCTTTTAGCTATTTCTCATATATACATAAATATATATATATATTTAGTTATAATATTTAGCTATTTTCTCAGTGGTTGTTCTAAAGTTTACCATATGTATCTTAACACTCCCATTCTCTCTTTAACCTACTCTAAGAGGTTTTGCATGCTCATTCTATCACTGAAAATGCTCATCAAAGAAATGTATTTTTAAAACCTATAATAAATTTTCATCTTACTCAACTAGCATCTGATCCAGTTGAAACTTAAATACCTCTCCACTTTCTGCATTGCAACTGCTCTAATATAAGCCAAAATATTCCTTTATCTGGAGTCCTGTAATCATTTCCTTCCACTATTTCATCCCACAGTATATTCACAGAGCAGCTAGGGTGATGTTTTTTAAAAAGTCAGGTAATCTACCTTCTATATTGAACACTAACTGGCATGGCAGGCTAGTTCTTGGTGGGAGGCCTCTGATACTCCCCATGTATGCTTCTTTGTAAGTTGCTTGAGTGTCTTTATAACATGGCATATAGTTTTCTCCAGAATGATTGACTCAAGAGAGAGGGGAAGCACAAGCAGTCCTTTTTATGACCTAGTCTCAGAAGTCACGCAGCATCCTTTTATCACATTCTATTTATTAGAATCAAGTCCCTAAATCTGGCCTGCATTTCACAGGAGAAGAATTAGACTTCTCTTTTTGAAGGGAGAGGTATTTTTTTTAATAAATTAATTTTTATTGGTGTTCAATTTACCAACATACAGAATAACACCCAGTGCTCATCCCGTTAAGTGTCCCCCAGAGTGCCCGTCACCCATTCACCCCCACCCCCCGCCCTCCACCCCCCTCCACCACCCCTCATTTCCCAGAGTTAGAAGTCTTTATGTTCTGTGTCCCTTTCTGATATTTCCCACACATTTCTTCTCCCTTCTGAAGGGAGAGATATTACAGAATTTACAGACAAATATAAAATCACCACAATTTGTTCCTCATATTCTTTTCTCATCTCCTTTCTTTACCCTCTTCCTTGTGTACTCAACCACAGCCATGTTTGTGTTTACTATTCTTAAAACAGGACAGGGATGTTGCTACTTCAGGACATGCACATTTGCTGGTCATTCCACCTTAAAGAGTTTCCCTCCAGACAGCCACATGACTCATTTACTCACCCTTTATATCCCTACTCATCATGGAGGGCTTTCCTGACCATTTTAGCTAAAATAGCATTTTTTCTCCTTCTACCTCTCTCTCTATCTGCTTTATTTTGCCTTGGTTTTTTTCAGAGTTCATATGCATTCGTACATACCTACTCTTCCTGCTCTTAAATATAAACTCCCTTAAAGTCCGGATTTGGTGTTTTTTATTCATTCCTCTAAACTCATTGCCTTGAACATTTGCCAGACACATTGTAGATACTTGATACATATTTTTTCATTGAATGAACACATTGAATTACTCTGTTCATAATTATCTTGGTGGACATATTTACCACATGATAGGTACATGTGGGAATATTTGAGGGAATCACATTTTCAGTAAAGTAATTGAGAAGAAAAGATTGTATAGGTGGATTTGCTAACAACTTTTTTCTTGAATTTGGTCAGTATCTCTTTTTATATACTTACATGGCATTTTATCCAAAATTATAGTCATAGGCCTTCAAATAACTTATGAGAAAGTTAATTCTCAAATTTCCAAAAGGCTTTTGGGATTGATATTAAATTGTAGTGTTTTACCAAAGCATATATTATATAATCATTAAAAGCATTATACTTAAAAAATTTTTCTTTCCACAAGCTCCCTTAATGAGCATTCGGCAATGAATGATGCTTTGATAAGATAAAGTGAATTAGCTCCCAAATTTTAAAAATGTATAGATGTATGCTCAGTTAGAAACATTTTCATCTAGTTAGAAACATTTTTATTTCATTCCAATTTCTGGGATCAAATCAAATCAATAACTTTTTGGTATTATTTTGCTTTTTCATCTAAATTATGTATTGAGTAAAAAAATGTAAATTTGATATCCTTGGTATTTGCCTCTCTGGAAGCATTACCATTCTGCTTCTTTTAGGAAAAGTAAAACTTTGTGCTTAGCCTCAATGACTACTCCTTAGACATTAGTATTCTCTAACCATTTTAAAGAAGTTTTAAAAATCACTCTATGATATTAAGCACTAACATTTTTTGGTCCTTCTTAGGGCTTGAGTGAGATCTTGTATCTTAGAACAGCTTTCTATATCTTGGCCTTTTCCTATTTCAAATGAATTATATTTTTGGTCAATAAAAATTTGTGTCAATTTGAACATTCTTTTGAAATAAACATATTAGCCTATATGCTCTTCATTTTCTTACTCTTTGCTAGCCAAAACTGAAAGAAAATGTGACAGCCCTCTTAACAGAGTTGTAAAGAACACTGTAATGCTAACCATGCATTATCAAGTTAGAGGATGAAATGTATGTATGGTGTGTGTGTGTACATAAATATAAATAGGTATCTCCCCAATGGTTTCAAGGACATTTGCTGCTGTATTTGGTTACAAGTAACAAGAAGCATAAAACAAAAAGGGTGTATTATTGTGTGGATATTCAGGGACATCTCACAGACCCTGAAGTGTAAGAAGAGATAAGAAACAAAATAATCGGAAATGGATTGGAAAATTAGGAAGTCTTCTTCATCCCTAATCTTTGCTTCTCTCAGGAGATCGGTCTTATTCTTCTCTTTCCGTAGAATAGTTTTAGCTGTTACTCTAACATGGTGGATGGAATATGGGTGACCCAGAGTTCCTGAGTTACAGCATCTCCATCCATCAGACCGGCCTGGAATTCCTTAATCCCAATTCCACGTCCTCAAGAGAACGAATCTGATTGGTTAGGAGTCTGCTTTTTAGCCAATCAGCTCTGCCCAGGTGTGTGCAGTGAAGACAGGCCTTCTGGGGAACCCCCAGTCAGTGAACTGGAACCCCAGTCAGTGAACAGGGTAGGCATTTTCTAGAGAAAAGGGGGTAGGCAGCAATCCAACTACTCCTGCTTTCCTTTAAGTTTTCTTTTTAAAACTTGAGAAGTGGTCCTATATATAATGATACCATGAAATTAATTTTAAAATTAAGCACTTGCCCTAAGCAAGCAGATTACTATGCAGGCTAATATTGTTTGAAGGCTCTCTTTCTGCCCATTCAATCATCAAATGTCACTGATTTAAAATCAAACTCAGTTTACTGTATACTCCCCTGTGTGACTGCTTCCTAGTGCTAGCTGATGTTCCTAGTTTGGCCCATGTGCTGAGCATATAGCTCTCTGCAAGACACTTAACATCACATTTAGTCTTCATAATTTCTTAGGAATGTAAAACTGGGGCTCGAAGCAGTTAAATATCTTATTTAAAGATACAATCCTAGGTCATGGGTTGGAATTCTAACTCTTGTTACTATCTTTGATCTCTTATTTACAATTAGTAAGGGATAAAACAATAAGCTAAATGGTACCATGAGGCATATCCAGAACACGGGACATTATATAGGATAGCTAGTCTAGTCTCTTTAACAAAGGGATGTCATTTAAAAAAAGAAAAAAAAGAGAGTGCTACATTAAAAGGATCTGATGAGACATAGGGAAAAAAATGCAGTATGTTGCCCTGGATTGAATATTTATTTAAGTAAATCAACTTTAAAAAAATTGTAAAACACATTGTTGGGTCATTGGGGAAATTTGAGTATGTTTCCAGAATTAGACAAGAAAAAATTTACTGAAACACTTGTCTGAAAAAGCAGACTTTAGAGCTAGGTATGATCTTATTTTGATGAAAATAAATATGTGCATTTAGAATGGGATCTGGAAGTATTTGCTTTAAGGTGTTATAGTGCTGATTTCTAAGCAGTAGAAATATGATATTTGAATTTTTCATATGTGCTTCTCTGTATTTGAATTTTTTTCACATCACACATGTACTACTTATGCATTAATAAAATGTGATTTAAAAAAAAAAGAGAGTGCAAGCACTGGATTTAGAATGTCTTGGTTCTGGTCCTGGTGCTGGTACTAATTTAATACTGTGACCTTGGGCTAACTTCTGTAAGCCTTGCTTTTCTTTTCTTTTCTTTTAATAATAAATTTATTTTTTATTGGTGTTCAATTTGCCAACATACAGAATAACACCCAGTGCTCATTCCGTCAAGTGCCCCCCTCAGTGCCCGTCACCCATTCACCCCCACCCCCGCCCTCCTCCCCTTCCACCACCCCTAGTTCGTTTCCCAGAGTTAGGAGTCTTTATGTTCTGTCTCCCTTTCTGATATTTCCTACACATTTCTTCTCCCTTCCCTTATATTCCCTTTCACTATTATTTATATTCCCCAAATGAATGAGAACATATAATGTTTGTCCTTCTCCGATTGACTCATTTCACTCAGCATAATACCCTCCAGTTCCATCCACGTTGAAGCAAATCGTGGGTATTTGTCATTTCTAATGGCTGAGTAATATTCCATTGTATACATAAACCACATCTTCTTTATCCATTCGTCTTTCGATGGACACCGAGGCTCCTTCCACAGTTTGGCTATTGTGGACATTGCTGCTAGAAACAACGGGGTGCAGGTGTCCCGGCGTTTCATTGCATCTGAATCTTTGGGGTAAATCTCCAACAGTGCAATTGCTGGGTCGTAGGGTAGGTCTCTTTTTAACTCTTTGAGGAACCTCCACACAGTTTTCCAGAGTGGCTGCACCAGTTCACATTCCCACCAACAGTGTAAGAGGGTTCCCTTTTCTCCGCATCCTCTCTAACATTTGTGATTTTCTGCCTTGTTAATTTTCCCCATTCTCACTGGTGTGAGGTGGGATCTCATTGTGGTTTTGATTTGTATTTCCCTGATGGCAAGTGATGCAGAGCATTTTCTCATGTGCATGTTGGCCATGTCTATGTCTTCCTCTGTGAGATTTCTGTTCATGTTTTTTGCCCATTTCATGATTGGATTGTTTGTTTCTTTGGTGTTGAGTTTAATAAGTTCTTTATAGATCTTGGAAACTAGCCCTTTATCTGATACATCATTTGCAAAAATCTTCTCCCATTCTGTAGGTTGTCTTTGAGTTTTGTTGACTGTATCCTTTGCTGTGCAAAAGCTTCTTATCTTGATGAAGTCCCAATAGTTCATTTTTGCTTTTGTTTCTCTTGCCTTCGTGGATGTATCTTGCAAGAAGTTACTGTGGCTGAGTTCAAAAAGGGTGTTGCCTGTGTTCTCCTCTAGGATTTTGATGGAATCTTGTCTCACATTTAGATCTTTCATCCATTTTGAGTTTATCTTTGTGTATGGTGCAAGCGAGTGGTCTAGTTTCATTGTTCTGCATGTGGATGTCCAATTTTCCCAGCACCATTTATTGAAGAGACTTTCTTCCAATGGATAGTCTTTCCTCCTTTGTCGAATATTAGTTGACCATAAAGTTCAGGGTCCACTTCTGGGTTCTCTATTCTGTTCCATTGATCTATGTGTCTGTTTTTGTGCCAGTACCACACTGTCTTGATGCCCCCAGCTATGGTTTTCTTTTTTAAAATTCCCCTGGCTATTCGGGGTCTTTTCTGATTCCACACAAATCTTAAAATAATTTGTTCTAACTCTCTGAAGAAAGTCCATGGTATTTGATAGGGATTGCATTAAACGTGTTAAATTGCCCTGGGTAACATTGACATTTTCACAATATTAATTCTGCCAATCCATGAGCATGGAATATTTTTCCATCTCTTTGTGTCTTCCTCAATTTCTTTCAGAAGTGTTCTATAGTTTTTAGGGTATAGATCCTTTATCTCTTTGGTTCGGTTTATTCCTAGGTATCTTATGCTTTTGGGTGCAATTGTAAATGGGATTGACTCCTTAATTTCTCTTTCTTCAGTCTCATTGTTAGTGTATAGAAATGCCACTGATTTCTGGGCATTGATTTTGTATCCTGCCACGCTACCAAATTGCTGTATGAGTTCTAGAAATCTTGGGGTGGAGGCTTTTGGGTTTTCTATGTACAGTATCATGTCATCGGCGAAGAGGGAGAGTTTGACTTCTTCTTTGCCAATTTGAATGCCTTTAATGTGTTTTTGTTGTCTGATTGCTGAGGCTAGGACTTCCAGTACTATGTTGAATAGCAATGGTGAGAGTGGACATCCCTGTCTTGTTCTTGATCTTAGGGGAAAGGCCCCCAGTGCTTCCCCATTGAGAATGATATTTGCTGTGAAGCCTTGCTTTTCTTAAGCCCAAATGGGCACTGATCTTGGGATACCTTCATATAGTTACTGTGAGGATCAGAGAGATGACAAATGGAAAGTGAATAACACAAAGTCCATTACCTAGTCATGGCCTAAAAAATGTTAATTGTTATTACTATGTGCAAGTGTCACCAACAAACATTTGAATATAACCTTTATCTAAGAAAATAAGAGATCAAGACCAGAGTCTGGCTCTGTGCTGGGTGCAGAGCTTGCTTAAGATTTGGTTTCTCTCTCTCTCTCTCTCTCTCTCTCTCTCTCTCTCTCCCTTTCCCTCTGCCCTTCCACCCTCTTCCCTGCTCACATGTGCACACACACTCTCTCGCTCTAAAAAAAGAAGGAAAAAAAGAAAGAAAAGAGAAAGAAATAAATCATGGCTTTGGGGCATATTGAAGCATATTACAGAGTGAGACGTCCATGAATGGGTCTCCTTAGCTTAATATGCTAAGGGCCTTTCTTTATGGCCTAACTACATATCAAATAAGTGGCCTGAACCAAAGCACACTCTGTTTCTAATGGTCTGTGGGATTCAGACACATGCCAATGCATGGAAAGCATCTGATGAACTTGGGGGTTTATCCAAAGCATGCTTCTCTTCAGTACCCTTAATCATCCTTCTAAGGTTTAAATTTCACAAAAAGGAATTTAACCATGACAAGGGCACTACTACTTACTATTTATATTACAGAGCTGCACCATCTGTCTTAAAACCACAATTTTGTAAATTGTTTTTGATGACATATTGTAGGATTGCCCTGTATATGTAGTTCATGATGAAACTCTTCAGTGAGTCCTCTTTGGTTGAATCAAAATCAACATATTAATGATTTAAAGCAGAAAGGCAGCATCCACACTCTGCTTGATGAATTAGGGATGCAGATTGCAAATTTCATGAGGTGAAGGTTTGTTTCCATTAGACTGACATCCAGAATCTGCGTTATTATTTTAGATCACCTTAAGTCAGGTAATCTTAATTGTCCACATGCCAGTGAAGGCCTTCAGGAGTCAAATCAAGTTCAGAGGAATTATTATTAGTTCCACATCTTACCCTTCACTCTCTTCTTCCCATAAGATGTCCTGGTAAACATCAACAAAATATAATTCAATAATATGTAGAAATAAATGTAAGATGGATCTACTAATGGTTAAAAAATTGTGGTGAAGAAATTTTGTCTATCAATTAATCATATCAATATCTTAACAAGACAACAAAAGACGAGAAGAAGAGGGGATACTTCAACCTTAAAGAAGAAATGGGGCAGTGGTCTTCTGTATTTGTTTAATTAACACCAGTTGCCCTAACATTTAAACCCCGAAATCCCAATAATTTAACCCAATACAAACTTACTTCTTGCTCCTGTCACAGTCCATTGAAGGATTCCCTGGTCAGCAACCTTCCATAGGTTTAATCAAGGATCCAGGCTCCTTCTATGTTACATGGTCCTTACAATGATTTAATATCTACTTTGGTCTGGAGGAAGCTTCTATCATGTTCTGTGGGGAAGAAATAGACATGAACTATATGAAGGCGGATGGGAAAAATGGCCTGTGGACGGGAAGGCATTGAACAGCCACACTATAGAAAGGGAACACAAATGTGGGAGGTCAGTTAAACATCTTTGCTTCCTTTTCCTTCTCTGCTACCTTTTAGGAGCAGATGCCTCCCGTGTGGAGGTGGTAGTGATGGTAAAGCCTTTTGTGGCACCTCAGTAATACAGTTTCAGAAGGCCCAGTTAACGATATGGTTATTGACATCACCAAGCATTACCCAATCCAATAAACATTTGTTAAGAATCTAGTATGTGCCAGATTCTACTGGGTACTAAGGAAGAGAAAGATGAATGGACTTGGTCTGAAGGAAAAGTGAGGAGACAGATACACGCATAATTAACATTAATTGAAAGTGAGATAAAAGTACCACAACTTGAAGTATAAATCAAAAGGGTTAGTAAATGCCAACCAGGAAGACATTAAATCTTGAATAGTGAGCAGAGAAACCTGATCTCCATGCAAGATGCTGTTTTACTTAAGACCTACTCCCAACTCAGGTAGAGATTGTTGAAATAATACGAAGATCACAAAAAATGAAAACACACTCCAGGCTCAGGAGGAAGGGGGCCTTCAGCAGTTGAATGATGGCAGAGGCCCTCTGATTCCTTTTCTTTCTGCTTTTCTTCATCCCTCTCTGTTTCTGCTAGCTTCCACTTTCACTTAGCCTGTAGTGTTGCCAGCCTTAGCCTGATAGAACTTTTTGGGTCTAGTGTTCAGTGTCATTCTATGCAGTCCCTATATTTTGTAAAGAGCCTGATGGGCAGCTAATCAGCGATAGGCTGGCCTTGGGTCAGCCATTGTTGAGGAAGCATGAGTGTGCAAAAAGGTGGGATCACATGGCTGTTGAGCTGCCCCTTGCAGGAATTGTGATAGGGGCAAGCAGATTAACTGCCTAGTATAGGAGGCAATGTGTAATTCAACATTAAAAGACATACTGAATTTCAAATGGAGGGTGAAGGCTAGAGGACATTTTTGACTTGGGCAGGGTATGAACAAAGGCAAGAAAGAAGTCTAGTCCAAGTATATTTGGGGAAGAATTATGTGGTGTCTGGAGTGATAGGTGTATAGACAAAAGGTAAAAAGCATAATGCTCTCACGGGTGATATGAGTATTCAGCAGGATTTCTTCATGGGTAACTTGTCATCTAGCATCTTAATGGTCACAAAAAGCCTCTTGGTATGGTACGGTTCACTGTAAGAGAAGGAAGTGTAGTAGAATAAAAAGAAAAATATCTCAAGCTTTCAAATCAGGCAGATCTGGGTTCAAGTCCTGACTCTGCCATTTTCTAGCTGTATGTCTTGGGCAGGTTACTTAAGTACTCTAAACCTCAGTTTTCTGGGCAATGTGATTTACTGTTGGCCAGTGCTCCGAGGTATGGCATAATGACTGGAGGGGGTGTGGATAGGCTATGTGTCCATTAATCTGTCAGGCCAGTGGCATAGTCACTATGGAGTTATCGGAATGTCATCCTATTCTTAGGTTTGTGGTAAGAATTAAATGGCGTAACATTTGTAAAATGCTTAGCAAAGTGCTTGGCACATAGCATATAGTCATTACACATTAGTTTTTGTAGTTTTTTTTCTTTCTTCTATTTCTCTCTGAAAATTTTAAATCTTCAATATGATGATGATAGCTTGAATTGGAGAGTCTTTGAACTGGCTAGTTGTATGAAGACTATCTAAGACACCTCAGCAGCATCCCCTTTCCTTTCCTCCCCCTTCCTACCCCCTCCAACCCAGCACATATAGGTAAGGAAACTCCTCACTGCTGTATCAGAGGGATTAATCTTTTCAATAATGACTCTTGCCCAAGGTTATGGATGTAAATTCTACAGTTGCCCAGTCATCACTCCTGAATCTTTTAATACCTCAACTACATACTGAGTTTTTAGAACTTGGTTGTATTATCTTATTTTAGTGATTCCTTACTTTTGCAGTTGACAGAGGACAAACTCATGGATAGACTTTAGATAGGATCACATCATTATGATAATAAGCTGTCAAGGGGGAAAAGAAGTCATGAGGAACATCTGGTGTTACCTTCAGAAGAAGCTACTAATATTAATTTCAGTCAAGAAAGAGAAAATGGAATCTGTGATAGGCCCAGGCTACAAATAAAGCAAGAATGTAGTCCTAGATTTACTCAATTTTGTAGATTAAAAGGAATCCAGTAATTTTGAATTTCTGAGCATGAGTATACTATCTGGAGTGTAAAACAAAACAAAAAAAATTCATAAGCTTTTGAATGCTGTGGTTGTAACCCTCACGGTTTGCAGTGAGAAGTGATCCTGGTAATTCCTGGGGCCCCTATTATTGTGGGGGGATGATTAACAGTATTACATGCAAAGTATCATATTGCCTCCTTTTTTAAAACCCAAGAGGTTTGAATATTCTTATTGCTACAGCTTGAAGAATGCTGCTCTTGTACAGAGAATACTGATTCACAGCAGTGTTTAGCAAGAACAAGATATAAAATTTGAAAGATAATGAAAAAAACATAAGCCCCCTTTCTTGCACTGGGGACCCTCTCTACTGCCTTTGAGCAGAGATGAGTGGAGTAAGAGAACCAAGTTCAAGGTCAGTAAGCTGCAGGCCTGTGGACTCCTTGGTGTTCTACAAGAACCCAGCTTCTTCCCACTCCCTCTTTCTGTTCCACCTACATTTTCATAAATCTCTATTGAAGTGAGAGCACTTATTATGCTTCTTGCCCCAGGCACAGAGCTCTCAGGGTGACAAGGAGCTGCAACGTTACTCTGTCATTCTCAAGAACTGACTAGACCATCAGACATGTCAGAAAATGTAGAATGAGGGCAACGCAGAGGTCTAACAAGGATGCCAACTGGACCAGAACTTAAACTCTGTGGTTAAGATTATCATGAGTTCCATAGTGAGGCAGAACTGGAGACCGATTCCAGAATCACTCTTTCTTTCTTACAGTGTAGTGTATACAAGTGTGTGAAGTAAATGGAATGGAATTCTCATTACTGACTGTGGTTTCGTCGTTTTTAGTTAAGTCCTTCAGTTTTCGTCATCCCAAGATAAGATTTAAAACCCTAATTGTTTACTTGTGATTCCTGAGTTGTTGTATGTACTTGACCTTGTAATTCAATGTTTGGATGCCCGGAGTGAGCCAAACCAAGTGAGACATCGACAGACTGATGAATTTGCAGGACTTATTTCAACACTAGTATGTGACTAGTACATTAAGAAGATCAATAATCACTATTTTCTTGTTTTTGACACTTCATCTCACGATGTTGGGGTTGGGCATAGTCAGGTGTAAGTGCAAGAAAGTGGAGCCACTAACTGCCTAATATTTAAGAACTGTGTCATCCATAAAGCACAACTACACAAAAATTGATTGCAAAGCCCTTGCTCTTGAGAAGTGCCATGATTACCACTAAAGGTGCCTCTAAAATTTGTGTTGATTATAATTCTCTTTTAGCTTCTCTTCTAGAAAGGAACCAAACCCTATAATTATGTCCCTCTAAAGAAGTTTATTACTAATCTATTTTCTGATCTTTATTACTGCAAACTTGTCTGTAAATCTGCAAAGAATATCTTCAAATATCTTTACCCTCAGGCCTTTCTCTCCAAAGATTCCAAATCTTGTTATGCCACCTCCACTGGAAATTTTAGTGTTAGAAGACTTCCCTGATCCATGTGCTCATGCAGATCAAACTGTGATTAACTGTGTGGAATCCCACGTAGCAAATCTTAAAATAGACATGGAGGAGATAGAAAACCATCCCGGGGAATTCAAGTCAGTCAACATGATTTATCATTCATAAACGATCCCTTTTATGGTAACCTGAGAGTTATTCTGGAAAATAATTATTATCTTTTTTTTAAGCACCAATACTCACAACACATTCAGGAATTATTTGTGTGGAGGCAGAAGCTTTAGCTCTTGATGGTGAATTCTGATTTTTATATCACTCATTGTAAGGAAGAATGGGATAAATTGATTGGCAGATATGCCAAAGGCATTTGTTTTTCAACACAAAAGTGAGCATGAACTCCTGATATTTGATTGATTATTGATCATTGCATAACAGGAATTTGAATGATCATTCAAATTTGGGGGAGTTTGATGATGATATCCTGTGTTTCGAAATAACTAGCATTTAGAATTATGTAATCCCAGGCCTCTGCATAAAAAAAAAAAAACAGTGTTATTTGCAACATACAGATGACAAAACTATCTGGTAAAATCTTTGCACTTACTTCAGGAGGCCCTATGGAGTGATAAATGTAGGATCCCTACTAGGGTTTTGGTAGTCTTGGTGGGGACTGGGAAGGACAGCCCTGCCCATTGTGGAGCAGTGTTGCTCGACCCTAAGTGAAGGACCAGGATCTCTGCTGTAAGTAGTAGCAGGAGCAGCGGCCATAAGAACCATTGTGAAATTAAGAGAGAGACAGGCCTTTCCCTGTTCTGAAGCATTACATAAGCACCTTGGATTCCGTAAAGCTCAAAGGAGAGGCTTCTAAAATATGCCACCCCGCCCTGATGAGGGAAACTTGGTGTTAGAATTAATTTAATTTAAAGATCAACACATTTTTGGAATGCTTCTTGTTCCCAAGTATTATCGGGTGAATCTTATACTCTTTACACAAGATAACAATTTCTTTTTTAGAGAAGTTACACAATCTCTCTTTGTAGGCTCGGTATCAGAGCATTCTCTTATTTTTAGTTGTAGGATTTGTGCTGCAGAGTTCTTTATGGATAAAAACATCATTACTTCGTAGACTTCTATTTTTACAATTCACAAACACACTTCCATTAATTCTTACTTCAGTTTTCCAACTTTGTTGGCTTTTTCTTTGGACTTCCTTTTCAAAGCTGGCTTTAAAACAGACCAAATTTTCGTGTTAATCTCTGTCTATTGTTCAGTAACGGGGATCATTAATTCACTAATAGCATTGGAGAGGTGCTAAAGTTTTTCAAAACTGCAGATTGACCTAATTAATGTCTTTTCTGAATTGTGCTAATTCCCCCATTAACCACTCTGGGGCCTCTTAAAACTCCCCAGTCTCTGCTGCCATCTATTCAGAAGTGTTATGCGCTTAGAACAGGTTGTGATTGCCTTGATTATTTGTAAAATAGCAGTGTTTTTAAAATGTTTGCAAAAGTGTTTTCCTTCTTGTCATTTATTGCTTGGGTTATTCACTTATAACTCTCACTTTTACTTTGCCAACTTTTAATTGTCTTCCATTATGCTTTCCTGTACTCACCGAGGTCTGCCTACCACCGCCACCCAGCAGCTACTATTACTCAGTGATTGACAGTGAAGAGGATTAAGCATAGGCCTAGATCAGAAATATTCTCAGAATGACACTGATTAAAGATAATTATTTCGCAGAAAGAAGAGACTAGAGATTAGTGCCAGAATCATTGTATAGCTTTCATTGTTCATTATCGGGGACCTTGTGTAGTAAGCCGTATGTACGGGCAAGTTGTTTTGTCATTTCTGTGCCATATGTTCCTGGAACTATAGCTACCTGTGGATCTTGAGATGGGGGTGCTGAGATTAATACTTGAGTGATGAGGATGTGAGCATTTAGCAAGCAGCCTTTTGGCAGAATGAGGACTTAAAGCCCATTGTTGTCCGTGTGGCTTCTGTGCTACACAAGTACATAGATAACACAAACCGCTCTTTCTTATTTTATTTTTTCTAACGTCGTGCTTAGTCACAAAATGTGATTTCATTTTCACATGCCAGACTTTCTCACCTGCGTGTCAATCAATTCTGTATTGGCAGCTAAGGACTGAATAAAAAAGCGGAAGGAAACATAAACCTCGTCTAAGAAAAATGCACATGTCCATTTGATGATTTGTTTGATAAATAGTCTAGATTTGGAGATGACTGTTGGTTCCTCAACATTTTTTCTCATCTCTGTCCTCTTTGTTTTTCAGAGTGCTGTATTAACTGTGTTTCTGATGTTTTGACATCTGGTGCCTTGCTGACCCTGGAGAGACCATGCCTCCGGGGCCAGCCAGTTCCTGCAGACAGTGAACAGCTGGCCTGTAAGTGAGCCTTTCATACACAAACCAAGTCCGGAGCCCACAGGCCCAGCTACCCACCTGGGACGGTATTCCTCTATTCTAGTCATCCCAGGGCCAGGTACTGAAATCCCAGAACCTGCTGAAATTATTCAAACTAGCCAATCCTAAACCTGCTTAACCTGTCTCGCCGGTTACTTCCTATAGAAACAACAGTAAAGGCTCTTGTCCACATTTCCCCCTTGCTTCCTCTGCCTCCTGATGGGCCTGTGCTTCCCCGTGTGCCCCCTGAGGTGTAGCAGGGCCTGTAAGTATAGAAAGTATCTTTTTTTAAAGATTTTATTTATTTATTTTAGAGAAAGAAAGAGAGTGCAAGTGGGGGGTGGGGAGGGGCAGAGGGGGGAGAGAGAGAATCCCAAGCAAACTCTGTGCTGTGCGGGGAGCCCAATGCAGGCTCGATCCCAAGATCCTGAGATCATAACCTGAGCTGAAATCAATAGTTGGACACTTAACTGACTGAGCCACTTAGATGCTCCAAAGACTGTCTTTTTAATGGTGGCATCCTCTGATCTGCTGGCCTCATTAGAGCTGAGTACGGATAAAACTTCCATTTTACAACACGTACCTATTATCTTAAAAAATAATAGAGGATTTAATCACATTAATTTTCATGATCTAATTCCTTCCCTTTCTACCCTCTACCTGCTAGCATGTGTTGGAGGACAGATATTTTGTTTCTTTGGTGTACTGATGGATTCTAAGGGTGTCGAATGGTGACTGGGGTAGAGTACATGCTCAGTAAATGTTAAATTGAACTAACTACTTATTTGATTTATTTTCTTTTTTTTTACGATTTTTTAAAATTTATTTATGAGAGACAGAGACAAGGAAAGAGAGAGAAAGAGAGAGAGAGAGAGGCAGAGACATAGGCAGAGGGAGAAGAAGGCTCCTTGCAGGAGCCCCATGTGGAACACAATCCCAGGACCCCAGGATCACAATCTGAACTGAAGGCAGATGCTCAACCACTGAGCCACTCAGGCGTCCCTTGATTTCTTTTGTCATCTTTTCTCCAGAGCTGCTTTGCAGAGACTAGCCAAGTTGTGCCTATTGCAAGGATAGAGCAAAGAAGAAATTTTGGAGATCCGAGTGGCTCAGCAGTTTAGCACCTGCCTTCTGCACGGCCCAGAGCATGATCCTGGAGTCCGGGGATCAAGTCCCACATCCCGCTCCCTGCATGGAGCCTGCTTCTCCCTCTGCCTGTGTCTCCTCCTCTCTGTGTGTGTGTGTCTCAAATAAATAAATAAATAAATAAATAAATAAATAAATATTTTTTTTTTAAAAAGAAGAAATTCTGTATTGTATTGTGTTTTTGACATACACAAAGGAAGCAGACATAAAATCCCAAAGGGTGTCTTCCATTCAGTTTCAGTGCGCAGTACAGTAGCTGCCCTTGCCTGTGTATACCGTCTCTGCACACAAGCCTGAATTTTGGCCCTGACAACAGGCTGGCTGAGGGATCCTGAATAAGACCCATCACTTCTCAGGCTCTTTGGTGTACTTGTAAACTGAGGGGATGGACTAGATAAGCAAACATTTACCATGATAAATAACTTTTTTTTAAAGATTTTATTTATTCATGAGAGATACAGAGATAGAGGCAGAGACATAGGCAGAGGGAGAAGCAGGCTCCATGCAGGGAGCCCAACATGGGACTCCATCCCAGGACTCCAGGCTCACAATCTGAGCCAAAGGCAGACACTCAACCACTGAGCCACCAGGTGCCTGCTAAATAATTTTTTATGAATTTTTCCCTTTAGCAATAGAAAGTCAGTAAGTATTGTCCTCTTTATTTTAAAGATGAAAACTTGGGGCTGAGAGAAATGACATAAATTTCCCAATGCCAGACGGTTCATAAACAAGAAATAAAGATTTAAATCCCTTAGAGTTAGTCTGTGCCCCCAGACTTATGTTCTTTCCCTCTCAAATTTTTAAAAAGTATGATATGCTTAGAAAAGTATGCAGATCGCATATGGATAGCAATAAATGATCACAAGATGATGTTGTGTGAAACTATAACTCTTGTCAAGAAATAGAAAAATCCCAGAAGTACTCCCTCTGTTGCAGTCCCGGTCAATCGCTATTCCTTCCACCTTCCCCAAAGGTACACGACATCCCGAATTCTAAAATCACAATTTAGTTTTGCCTGTTTTTGAGGCAAATATAAATGTAAAGGTTTTCCCAGTTACATTTGTTTGTCTGGCTCTTTGGCCCAACATAATGTTTATAAAATTTACTAGTTGTATTGTATGTAAGTGCAGTTTGTCATCTGACATCCTCTTATACAAATATTCTGTAAAATGTTTATTCATTGTACTATTGATGAACATTTGGGTTGTTTGGAGCTATTATGACTAATACCACTCTGAACTTCTCGCTCGTAATTTTGGTGTACACGTGCATGCAATTCATTTGAGTACATACCTAGGAGTGAAATTTCTATATCCGAACGTATCCTCATCTTTCCTACCAGCAGTATTTCTCGCTCGTAATTTTGGTGTACACGTGCACGCAATTCATTTGAGTACATACCTAGGAGTGAAATTTCTATATCCGAACGTATCCCCATCTTTCCTACCAGCAGTATTCACCTCTTTACCACATTGGTACCATCAGCATTTTTCCATTTTTGTCTTCTACTGGACAGTTGTTTTTAATTAGACCTGAGTTTGTGTTTTCCTGATGACTAATGAGATGAAGTATTTTTTCTTATATTTCTTAGTCATTGAATATCTTCTTTTTGAAGTATGTCAAGTCTCTTCCCCATTTTTCTGTTGAGTTGTCTATGTTTTTCTTATTGACTTGTAGAATTCTTTGTAAACTTTGGATATATTTGGTTTTGTGTATTTTGAGTCTGTTTTCCCACTGCAATAACGTTGCTCTATCACTTGGTTGGTAACATCAATACTGGAACTAATTTTGGTGCTCCAATGTTGGGTAGACATAAGTTGGCTCAGTATTTATCTTTTTTGGTGTCATTACTAGGCATACTAAACTTCCCAGAGTAAATGTGGGTTGATTTCCTCAGCATTTTTTTTTTCTTGGTAAAGGTCTCTTCACATAGATGCGGGCTTTACAGAGGCTAAAAACCACTTTTTGCGATTCAAATTTTGGTAGGAGGAGTGAAGAGAAAGTGCATGGATTCAGTGACCTTGAAATAAAAAGTCCTTAGCTAAAAACATCAAGTTTTCCCTGCTTCCCCTCCCACCTGATCCTCATCTTCATCCTGACCCTCCCTTTATCTTGATCTCCTCTTATCCTCGCCTATGATAGGTGGTGGGGCCCTTTACCTACGGGTAAATTGAAGGTCAGGATTATAGTATCAAGGATGAAGGGAGTGTCAGGGATGAGCATGAGAATTTTAAAGTATATAATATGAAAATTTTAAAAGCTAAGAGATTAATTATGTTTAGGTGTAATTCAAAGGTCTAAGTTTCAAAATGGTGGTAGCATGAACTCCACAGCATAGATCGCACAGACACTAGGTGGAAGTGCGAGTCGGTGCAGTGAGACACCAGGCTACTACATGTAGAGCCTCTAGACATCTCTCCGTAGGCCCTGGTTGAATGGAGCCTGCCTGTACTTACACATTGTTGGAAGTTCCAACCTATTCACATATTAACTGTCTCTTATTTCCTCATGGTATGACTTGGCATTTGATGTATTTAATATGCCTAAATTGAATGCCTATAATTTACTATCTCCATATGGAAGCTGCTCAAGAAACCAAAATCACAGTCTTTGAAGCTCAAATTACCTTAGATTATCGGGTTCAGGGGGTCTTATTTTAATTTTTTTTTTAAGATTTTATTTATTTATTCATGAGAGACACAGAAAGAGAGGCAGAGACACAGGCAGAGGGAGAAGCAGGCTCCATGCAGGGAGCTCGATGCGGGGCTGGGGGATCCCGGGACTCAGGGATCATTCCCTGAGCTGCAGGCAGATGCTCAACTGCTGAGCCTCCCAGGCATCCCATGGTTCAGGGGATTGAAACCAGGATTCTTGAATAGGCTTCTGTTGATTGATTCCTGCCATCATATGTGTGTGGATTCCTGCCTCTGCATGCGTGTATGTGAATTTTTCTGGGAAGGGTGCATAGCTTTTGTAAGATATTCATAGGGGTCTGTGATTCCCTATCTATGCCTTGAACTAGTCTAGTTCAACACCTTCTTTTGGTGAGAAAACTGATGTACTAAGTTGTGACATCTAATGAGTAACCAGAGCCAGGCATCACTGTTCCCGACTTGGATGGACACTTCGGTCAGAACTAGAGATAGGGATATACCTCCCAGTTCCCATGAATGGGATTAGACTTTTTCTTTTCTATCAAAACTCACCTTCAATTTTAAGAGGATTCAGTGGAAATAGAGGATTTAATATACAAAACATCACTTTATTGCCACGCCATCCATTTATTTTGTAACTTGGGGGAAGGAAGCCTGTAATTAGAGTTAACAGTAGTTCTTCTGATTAATAAGTCCTATCTGCTCTCACACTGGGCTAGGGTTCCCTCGAGTGCTGGGACATGTTTTATTACCCTGGAAGGGCTGTTGCTGCTCACCTCTTGTCACTTGAATCAGTTGCCTGCTGGCCTGGCACTCTGTTCTGTGTGGCAGAGCCTTACTGAGTCTGCATGATAATGGGCCTTTTAAATCCTAAACAATAAACATTCATTTTACCACTCCACCCAGCACAGAAATGCTCTCTAACCTCAAATCAGCCACAAATAAGACTTGGAAATCAATTCATTGTGCACCGGCTTCCTGCCTGGCTCACGCTTTGCAGCAAATAATTTTAGTAAAATATTTGCAGAGCATGTGTGTTTTTGAATATGCACAAGTTGATGTATTGTGTGTAATGGGGTCTTCAACCTTTTTGTGACATTCCTGTTTTTATCCATAGAACACATTCTGTTGAGCAAAGTGTATTATTTATTCATTGATACCTAGGATAAGCCCTGAGGTGGGCTTTAGGGGTGAGAAAAAGCCTTTGGTGATTTCTCCTAAATTTGGGAAGAATTTTCAGCACCCCAAAGTCCTCTGGTTGAGAAATTATGTTTCATGGAAAAGCAATTTATGATATTTGTGCTGCTCAGACTCATTAGAATATTCTCATGCATAAGGTGTCAGTTGTTGGCGGAGCCTGTATGAGTGCATTTGGGCCTGCAAAGGAATATCTTGTCAGGTTGAGACAGAAGATCAAATGGTTATGTCTCAAATTCCCTTCTGCTGGGGTTTGAAGTTTGAGCCAGGCTTTCTTCTTCATATCTCCTAGGCCAGGGTTCCATTATTTCAACACGCTCTGATGCTCCTGGGAGCTCCAATTTCTTAAAATTCATGAGAACTCGAGGCCAGGAGGGGCAAGCCTCAAATGTTTTCACTTAGAGGACCACTCTGGGAGGCAAAGAGCCTTGTCCCAACTGTTGCTGTTGTGATGACTCTCCCTCTCCCTCCACTGCCTTGATGGTGCTGCAATTAAGGGCAAAACTGATGCTGCTTTGGGGAATTTCAAGGAGCTGATGTGTGTTTTTCATTAGCATAAGAAAATTAGTAACTTATGCCAGAAACTGCAGCATTGGCTCTGTTAAACTATAATATAAACCTTAATATACAGGAGACCAACCCGAAACAACATGGGGGTCCTCTTGGCCCACACCAAGATGGATGTTTTAGAGCAGGGATAGGTGGCACAGCCACAGAAGATCAACTAACCTTTTAATGATATTCATCCATTCTCTCTCTCTCTCTCCCTCCCTCTCTCTCTCTCTTTCTCTCCACACGTTTACTTTCAAACAGAGCTTTTTCCTAGTTTTAATCATACATTCTAATTAAAAACGGGAGCCTCTCCAAGTTTATTGTATGCCTTTTATTTTATGTTTCGAGAGCTCATCTTGAAAAGAAAAACAGAGAGGGCACGTACCAAGGCTATTGTAAGCTACCAAATCTATTCTGAAGTCACGGCAGTGTATTTGAGATAGAGGCATGATATGATGATCTCCCTTACTGCAGTTATGATTAAACATAATGAGTCGGATCAGTCTGCAAGCTTATGACTATTCTGTGTTGTAAAATTGCCCAAGAGTAAAATGCAAATACAAACAAGGAGTTTTAATGAGCCAGGGTAATAAAAGATCCAGGCAACAGGAAGCTGGTGGCTGTGCTTTGGTCCCTTCCCGATGGGTGGCTTGAACCGGACTCTTTCAGAGCAGGTCTGAGTTAGAGTGAATCACTTTCCAAACATCAAATTTAAAGTACAGAAGACTAGTTCCAAACTATATTATTCACTTAAAAAGAAATGTATTTCATGTTCATTCACGTGAGAAGCTCCATTGTACTAACTTGCGAGATACAAAAAGAAGTGAAGCCGATTTTCTTACCATATTTTTTTCTTTTGTGAGTTGCTATAAATGTTTTGGCCATTTTAATTGACTATAACTGATAATACTGGGTTAAGAAAAAGGTCTTTTGGGAGCACTAGAACTAGAACTCTTTCCTTTTTCCACAATCATGTTCTAATTGAGGTTTATACTAAATCATCATCATGGGCTAAAATGTTTTTTTCTTTTTGTGGTGAAAACACTTAAAATTTACCTTCTTAGCAAATTTTAAGTATACAATACAGTGTTGTTAACTATAGTCACCATGCTGTACATTAGATCTCCAGAAGGCATTCATCTTATATAACTGAAACTTTGTTCCCTTTGACCAACATCTCCCCACTTCCCCTCCACCCCTCCACCAACCACTCTGTCCCTGGCAACCACCATTCTACTCTTTGCTTCTATGAAACCAAAGTTTTCATACAATATAAATAATATTCTAATGTTAGACTGAAATGAATTTCCATCATCTTTCTGTAGAACAGCAAAAGCCCTTTAGCTTTCTTCTCTTTGAATACACATACTTTTGCCTACATATAAATGTTCTAAAAGTACCAAAGATGGATGGGCATAAATGGAACACTCAGGTTAATTCAACATGTGGTCAGTTTTTCTTTTTAATTTTTTGTATAAGAACTGGTTGGATTTTAGACTTAGGCAAAATGGAAGAAGCAGGTGATATGAGTCTGTTCACCTTGTGTTGTATCACCAAGGATCTGTGTTGCTGGTGAAGGTTCTGTGATGGGTAAGGATAAACGTTTATCTCCTGACCTGGAAATATGTTTTGTGTGGCTCAGGGCCATTCTGGGTATTATATGTTTGTGAGGACGTTGGTGTGAAGCATTGAACATTTGCAAGAATGGGGGAGACACTTGACTTTTTCCTGGGCTAATCAAAGAATGCCTATATATCAGACATTTGGATTCTGATGGGAAACTGTCAGGGAAACCAGGATATAAACTGTCTTGCTTCATTATGATGCATAAACTTTTGGAAAAGAAGGTAGCTTTCTAGAATTGTTGGTGGTTTTTTTTTTTTTTTTTTTTTTTTTTTTTTTTTTTTTTTTTTTACCTGAGGTGCACACCCTAAAGCTTTGGGATTTAATTATATAATCTCTTTTGTCTAAATTTCCTCTAGTCAGAAACATTTGATTCAGTAAAATGCATTAATCAAAAATAGATTCCAAAATGTGAAAGCAGTAAATGTAGTCACCATTTTAGGAGATGCAACTCATCTCGCTTTCACACTTGGGGAACAAATATATTGTTAAGCAGGATTTTCTTCTTGTTTTGAAGCCAAAAATATAATTATCACTTGATAATTTATGGGGTGCCAACTCTTGAATGGCTTCTAGTAAGCACTGAATTGCTTTAGGGGACAGAAACATTGTATCACCTGCAATTCATTAAAAGGTCACAGGCCATTGTCAAAAACAGCATGTTTGAGTTCCTTGCTGTCATTTGATAACATTGTGTTCTGTCTATGAAGATTCCAGAGTCTGTTTCTCTGGAATCCCCACTTCCTGGGAGCACGATGCTAAAGATCTACTACGAATTGGGATGTTTTAATGGAACCAAAGAGTGGCTTTTATATCAGAGAGATGCCCTTTAAAGCTCCAGAGGACCCAAACCCACTGGCTTTCAATACATGTTGATCTGAAACATACAACATCTGATCAAACAACAATAAGAGACCTCATTGCTCACACAATTTCAGTGAGCAATTTCTTATTTTATGACTCTTGATTTAAAAAAAAAATTATTTTGTGCTATGATCTTTCAAACTTATGAATATACTAGAAACTTCAGAATAAAACCATACTTTTGTGGGGTTAAAGTATATCTACAGGAAAAAATCTTGGGGATCCTACAAACATCAAGAATCAGTCCAAAAAAACTCGCCTAAACTTAGATTGGAATATATTTTCATGGGGCTTAGGTAGAAATGTAAAGGTGTTGGAGAAAATTTGAAAAACCCATAAGAGTGGCAGCTGTTACTCTTTTAGCTTATTTCACCTTCTCTTTTGAGTCAGATTTCCCTGATGGCCTGTCTATCCTCCAACAGCCTCTCAGTTGTTACCTCAAAATGCACTATGGAGCATTGTAAGGTACACACATATACAGATAACATATGTAAAGAGTCACACATTTCCTAAAATGTTGACAGGTGTCTGCAATACTCATCATTGGAGATACTTACTGCTAAAGTTAAAGTACAATATTGAGATTGATAAAGATCAAAAGAGATGGGGGAAAAGAGACTTAGCTAGTTCATGTAACAGCTGCAACCATTCCCAAATGTTTTTCTGCATAATCATGCAAGAAATTCATCATGCATTTCCTATTAAATATTCATGCAACTTGCTCCATAGGAGGGCTGTGGTATTTATTAATTCCCTGGTGTTGGTACATTTTGGTACATCTACTGCCAGCAATAAATGTGTCATGCCTAGCAAATTCAATTCTTGGCAGAAAATATTAGAATATAATGCTTACTTACAGGATATTGCAAACTTTAATTATGTCTAGATGATTTTCAAGACCACCTTGAAAAAAGCAATTCCCTTTGCTTTTAGATGAAAGGAAGGGTCAATGGGGTGGGAAATGGATGGGTAGAGAGCATTTCATTTTAAGTGCCCCATCTTTGTGAGAGGTGATTCGTTTCTACACAAACTAGTAATTTCTGTAGAAAGAGTTGGGTCTAATGATTATCAGCAAGTGAAGTCATCTGCTCTTCTATACAATTGAAAGTTCCTTATCCTAAGATGTTATTAACTAAAGGGATGGAATAGAAAAAGCTAATTATAAAAAATTGTCCCCCAAATTTGTCGGCATATAACATTACGAATCTTTAAGCTGGGATATACCAATAAAGATAGATAAAAATCAAAATAAAGCTTATAGCTTGCACTTCAGAATGCTTTAACATGGATAGACACAGGTTGACACTTGTTTCAGTAACACATTTAAAGAATGTCTATTTTGTGAATTACACAAAACCTGAAAAATGGAAAAAATGAAAAATGGAAGTAGAAGACACAGATTCTGTCCTTAGAGTGTTTATAGTCTAGTTGGGGGAGGAAAATATTCATCCAATGACCAGCTAGAGAAACCAACAAAATATTTGATCATGTAGAACTAATTAGCCATACTCATAATGTGCATCATATTTACCTTTCTAAAACACTTAAATACTTTTCTTATGACAACTACATCAAGGAGGAAGAGCAGATAATGCCCTCATTTATTAAGTGGGGAAAGTAGAATGGCTAGCCTGTGTTTATTCAGCCAGCTATTAAAGGGTTGGGGCTACAGCCGGTTATTTTGCCTTTTGGATACAGTGAGGTAAAACATCCCCAAAAGATCCTCAAGGGAGGTATTTCCCAGTAGCTCTTCTTTTATGAAATAAAAGAAGAAGCAAGAAATGAAAATGGGTCTCAGAACCCATTTTAAAAAGAATATGGATCTTTGCTTCTGGCTACAATGAAGTAGTTTGTAACTAGCCACTCTCTAGCCAAAAACAACTAGAAACACTAGATAAAACAAAACAACTAGTTTCAAGGCATAGGAGAGCTGCTGAAACAACCAGGACTTGGTAAGGAGGGAATATTCCAAAAAGGGGGAAATCTCAGAGATTTCAATCAATAGTCTGCATCAGTTTCTTCCCTGGGGGCATTTGTTGGCTATGGGCATGGGGAAAGAGAATGAGAATCTGGGGTGGAAAACTGAGATTGACATAAGGCTGGATATCTCTAATACATTTATTAAAAATATAAAACTGTGGTTCAGAAAGCTAAGAAGCTAAGCAGAAAGGCTTCAAAAAGCAGGGGAAAGTTCCTAGCAGTCTTCCCATGCTGAGACATAAGGATTAGAGTTCAGGACTCATAGAGAAAAGGACTATGTCTTAGGAACTAAAATAAACCCGAGGTCGACTGAGTCATAGCAAAACTGCCACCAACCTGAGTCAGTTCATGTCTTGATTAAATTAAGCTGATGAGTTCTCACCCTCTTTGTCTAACAGAGTAAAGTAAAACTCTCTGGATGCAGTTAACATTATATGGAGCTTCTACTACCATATCTCTATATCTGTCTACCTAACTATTCTAGTATTTCGTAAAAAAAAAAAAATTCTGAGTGTGCTAGAGATGGAATCATATGACCACAGATAAGAGGAAGAAAAAGATAACAGAAACAGAACTACAGATGATGTAGATATTGTTAGCATACAAGGATCTTAACTATGATTAGGATGCTAAAGCAAATAGAGAAAAGGTAAAGAAAATAGAAAACAAGATGAAAAATTTTACCAAAGTGTTTGAATCTATTTTTTTAAAAAGAAGTAAATGGAAATTCCAGAACTGAAAAACAATGAACTCTATAAGGGTTTCATAGCAGAATAGATTCAGCAAAAGACATGATTAATATACTGGAAGATATGTCGCTATAAAAATATCTAATTGCAGCACAGAGAGAAATAAAATAGAAAATATAAAAAAGAGCATGAGGGACACATGGAAGACAGTAAAAAATTCTACCATGTATGTCAAATGAATTCATAAAGAAAGGTGAGAACACACACAATATTTCATGATTAATTGGTCAAAAATTTTTCTAGACTGATAAACCTACAGATTAAAGAAGTGCCTGAAACTCTAACAAGATAAATAAAAGAAAAACAAACCAAGTTACACCACAGTAAAAACTGATGAAAACCAAAGATGGTAAGAAAAAAATTAAAGTATCAAAAATAGATCCATTATCTTTAAAGAAATAACAAAAAGAATCACACCTGGCTTTTCACAGAAATGATGGAAGCCAGAAGAAAACAGAATGCTATCTTTAAAATCATCAAAAAATGTATCCATCAACCTAGAAATTTATGCTCAGCATAAATATTCCTCAAAAATAAGCCAAAATGAATGTATTTTTCAGGAAACACAAATGAAGAGAAATTTCTGGTAGCAGAACTCCACTGAAAGAAGGTGAAGGAGAAGAAGAAGAAGAAGGAGGAGGAAGAGGAGGAGGAGGAGGAGGAGGAGAAAAAGAAGAAAAAGAAAAAGCAGCAGCAGCAGCAGAACCAGAGTAGTAAAAAGAAGCTAACAGGAGATTTTTTTCTTTATTCAGAAGAAAAATCACTATGGATGCAAAAACAGAAATATAAGGAGAAATGAAGAACACCAGAAAAGGTAAAACATAAATAAATCTTGATTAGAAAACCATTAATATTTGCTTGGCTTATAATATAGAGTGAAATACAACGCATGATAACAATAACTTAAAAGTGGGAGAACTATATGGACTTAAAGTGTTCTAAGGTCAAGCATTTTCAAGGAGATAATAATAGAAAAATTTGATCTCATTGTGATGTCAGTGATACATGATGTAATCTTTAGAATAACCACTGAAAGACTATTTAAAAAGTATAAATACAAGATGCCATAAAGAAAAATGAAAGAACAACAAATAGATTTGTTTAATTAAAAAGAAGACAATATGGTTAAGCACCTGCCTTCAGCTCCAGTCATAATTTTGGGTCAAGCTCTGAGTTGGGCTCCCTGTAGCAGGGTGTCTGCTTCTCCCTCTCCTGCTGCTCCTCCCCCCTACTCATGCACACATGCACACATTCTCTCTCTCTCTCCCTCTCTTCTCTCTCTCTCTCTTTTTCTCTCAAATAAATAAATAAATAAAATCTTAAAAAGAGAGAAGACAACAAAGGAGAGAAAAAAGAAGATAAAATAGTTTGGATAAAAAAATAAAAATTGTAACTATAAACCCAAATTTATTATAATTACACTAAATAAAAGTGGGTTAAATACTATCACAAAACATTTAAGAATTTCAAACTTAAAAAAAAAGAATTTCAAACTTGATTTAAAAGCACAACTCAACAATATTCTAACTAAAAAGACATACTTTAACTGTAAGGACAGTAAGGTTATAATCAAAAGAACAGAAAGAGATATGCCATGTAACACTAACCAAATGAAATGTGCAAGTTTCAGGCAGCACTTTATCTGTTCACCATTTGGAGCTTTGTGACAGTTGGAGAGAGATGCCGCTGAGATGTGGGGCATGGGAATGGTTCCTCAAAGCAGTCAAGAAGTTGGTTGAAATCATCCATCATAGAGGATGGAAGATGGTCAAATAATCTTAACTCGGATTTTAACCTAGATTATCTGTTTATTTCCTATCTACCTTACATTAGGAAGACTGTGTCTTCCCAGGAGAGGAGGAGCTAGTTTACTTGTTCTATGAGGGGCTAGTTTACTTGTTCTATTATTTTGACTTTCCAAGTACTCTTGTGTTTTAGCCATAACATAAAGTGCTAACAGACTATTAAAGAAAACCCAAATTCTGCATTGGAAAATAATAAGCTTTTGTAACTTTTAACATCAGTCAAGTTTTCACCATCAGTTTCTTTTTCCCCCTAATTAGAGTACCATATGTGTGTGTGTGTACATGCACTAACAGAGGGGGATATTAATTTTCTCCTTCCTTCTTTGATAATAAAAAAAGTTCTTGATGTACAAAATCTGAGTTTTCTTGATCTCTTGGTCAATTTAAGTCTTGCTTCTACTTGTGCAAGGAGTGAATAAACTTGTTTTACTGGGGCACAAATAAAAGCTTATCTGGGTCTAATACTGATGTTTATATGTTGTTAATACACGCTTAAATGACCTGAATGGCTATTTTAGAAGAACCAATTTAAAAATATAACTAAAGATGAAAGGCAAACCCACTCAAGATAGTTTATGATTTTAGCTCTCAGAAAATTGTAAATGCTCAGATGGGTTAGATGTAAAAAAAAAAAAAATCCCTTCCATAATATTAGCTGAGAAAATAGTACATTGTAACAATGCATATACCAATTTACCACTCAGAAGTCTTAAGTAAGTAAAATAGTAAGTAGAGCTCAACAATATACAACCTAAAAGCCTTCCAGAAAGGTCCACTGCAATGACAGTACGTTATTTTCAAGAGCTCTTAAATGCTGTCCGCATGCTGGTTTATTAATCCTCACAGTCTTCTGAAAGGAAACAGGTAACAAAAGAAATCCCCATGGATATTCGTGAACTTTTTGAGCCAAGAGCACCAGCAGGCAGCTGAGCCCAGGCTTCCAGGTCCTGAGCACAGGGCACATGGATACGGGGCAAGATATGGGGCTGTGGGCGGCTAAACTGGAAGGGATCTCTAAGCAGAGCATCTCAAAGTGTGGTCTGTGCCTGCACTGGCATCAGCTGGGCTACTGGAAACAAAGCCACAGTGACAACAGCAGGATCCTGGCACCCATCTGAGTGCGATTTGGACTTTAATCTAGAATCTCTGGGTGTGCGGTTTGGGAATCTGCACTTTAATTTTATTTTTGACCAGACTTCCTCCAGGGACACTGATAGCTCACTGAGGTTTGAAACGTATTCCCTCAGAGGTCATCTAGTCCACTTCCTCATTTTCAGATCAGGAAGTTGAGGCCCAGAGAGGGGAAATGACCTGCGGAAGGTCACCCAGACATTCAGTGGCAGAGCTTGAGTAGATCCAGGTTTGTTACTATTCCCAGGCCCTCTCCTTTTTACACCTTGTTGCTTTTGAGAGAATTCATGTTCTTCTTTGGTAAATGTTATGAGCATCCTAAGAACCAGGGCTATATACTCAGAAATACGACGTCAGATAGTTCTGAAGTTCTCTAACTCACATTTTATTTGATCTTTAAAGAATACTGTTGAAGTCCAAAGAATAGGGAATAATTAAAAGTAGCTCTTTTCAGTTATTGTAAAAGTGGTAAGGCTGGGAAACCAGGAAATCCTCCCTTCCGCCACTCATGCAAGTGTGATCATTTCCATCCAGTGAAAAAAGATAATCCCAAGGGTTACAGTTTGTTATCTGGTAGGACATCAGCCAGTTTTGCCTATAACTGCGCGATCTTATGCTAACATTCCTTTATTAAATTGCCTATAAACACTTGCTCCTCTAATTCTCATTTGAGCCAGGTTTAATATCTCATTGGTTCCTTTATTAATGAGCCAAATGTAATCTTTGACCTATTCATTATGTAGTTGAAGGAATGTTGTCTAAACTTTAAAAAATTCTACTTTAACATGATAAATAAACCATTATAAATGGCATGAAGGAGTGAGCAGCAACGCTATGAGGTCTTCCCTGATGGCCCTAGAGTCCCTGGCACTTCCTCTTCTCAGTTCCCATAACACACCCCACATTGCAGAACACGCCTCTCCTATGTATTTATTGCATTGCTGCAAACACCTGCTTGGGGCAGGGATCATTGCTGGGCTTTGCATTTCATTTTTTGTTATTTGCCCCTGGTGGACACTTAATACATTTTTGTTTGAAGAATCACTAACTGGCTTTCCTAGTGAGTGATGATCCATCACAGAAGTGAAAGCTGAAAGAGGGCCAGGACATACACATCTTTGCACTTTTCACAATTCCACTGTGCTGAATGAAATACGGCTAACATGAACAAAATTGTGAAGAAGTTGCTCAGTTTTTGGAGACCTCCTTCTTGGTGGAAATAGTAATAACAGTACATATTAGTACTATTTAGTGCACATGTGTTATATATTATGCAAAGATAGGCGCCTCTAGTCACATAAATATATATCACATCTATATTGTGACTAACTATAATCACGTATTTGTCACACATAAATATATATCACATATATCCATATAAAAGATTTCGACCTCACACTACCCTAGAAGCTAAATAAGTCTTCTTACCTCAATTTTCCAGAAGAGGCAAAGAAGCACAGAGAGGGAACTTACTTGACAATGTTACACATCCAGTATGGGACAGAGGATTTGAACTCTAATTCCAAAGCCCAGGAGTCAATCCAGATTTCATCAATTGCTGGCTACAGAAGCTGAGGCAAGTTAGCTAACCTCCCTGAGCTTCCATTTCCTTGTGCTATCCGCCTTGTGGGGTTGTTATGAAGAGCAGAACAATGCATGAAAAGCCTGACCAGAGTGCCTGCATTGTCGGTGTGTACCTAAAGCTAGCGATCACCACCCCTGTCACTGTCACCCTCTTGGTAGCTTCTTCCCTCTCTTGGGCATACCTGTCACATCCACCCGAATTTTCCCTCACTTGCAGTGATTACAGGGCCCCACAAGTCAGGGCTCCAAGCACACGAGCAAATACCAGGGTTTCTTTTCTGAAGGCACTGCCTGGTGGGCTAGAGCAGTGCTTTCTGAGATTTAAACCTGTGCAGGAATTCCCTGAGGGTCTTGCTATGATGCAAGTCCTGACTCAGTGGGTCTGGGCTGGAGCCCACGCTTCTGCATGTGTAACAAGCTCCAGGGCTGGGGCCCATAGCTCCACACCAGGAGGAGGTCCCATCTTTCTACCACTTGCCCTCTCTACCTTCTTCCGTCCCCCAACCTAGTCTCATTCCCTCAAAGGCTTGTTTTTGGCTACTGTGGAAATAGAAAAACTGTAGATATTCATGATTTTCTCGGGAGACAGATTTGCATTTTAATCATTTCCTGTAGTTTATCGTTTCCCTCTCTTTGCCACTTCTGTGCATATGAAGAAGAGTCACTTATAATTTTAAACTGTAAAGAGGGACTAATATTTGTAAGTAAGAAGAGATAAGGGGTTGGGGAGTGAAGAGGAAGTTTTTTGGTCAAGTCACATATCCTAATGGCTTGTATGGTTGACTTGTATGGTTGTCGAGCAAATAAAATAATTCACTGTAGTTTCAAAATTCCTAAAGCAGGCTAATGAATGTTCATCTCTTATGAACCTATCTTTCATATAAAAAGTGGGTTTTGGGTGCCAGCATGATATTCCTGTTGAAAATGTTGATTAACTTTTTGTGCAATTGAGCTGTTAATAGGCAGTACTGTCGCTCTGGGAAATCTAACAAATATTGACAGAGCCCAGTGAAATGGTGTGGTGATTATCATGCCCTTTCTCCCAAAGACTAACTGGGGGACTTCCTACAGCAGCCCTCAGGCAAACTCTGCCCTTGGGGAGAGATTCAATAACTGACTTAATCAGTCCTTTATCCAAGTTTATAAATAAATAATTCTTAGAATACTATCATCTATCTATCTATCTATCTATCTATCTATCTATCTATCTATCTACTTCTCCAAGAGCTATTCATGCCATACCCATTTTTTTTTCAGATTAGGACATTGATTCATAGAGTTTATTTATCTGAAGAAATTAATTGATATCTAAAGGAAAAAGCAGCCATTCAGAAATACCCAGTTTTATTGACCATTACTTAGAAATATACTTTGCAAATGCCAGTATGTCTTGCATTTATCATCAGCAGCAGCATCTGGTATGTGGTAACGCTCCTCTCATGTGTTACCTAAGTGTGCAAACACAGCAGTGCATGCTGGTAAGGGATGCTGGATGTAAGTACAAGGGAGCATACTTTAAATGTCTATATTTAAAAGGAGCTGCCCTTGAAAGCAGTTAACTTCCTGCTGTGAGACTGGCTGTCCACCCAGCTGCATCCCATAGCTGCTCCTGCTGCCTCCCCAGCCTCCACTTGTATCTCGCTGTCAGACCTTGACAGGCAAGAATCAAAGACAAGGAGATGACCAATACTGCTTTTTACCCTTCCAGCTAGGACTTGAACATGCACCCAAGTCAGCCAGAAGTCATCGAACAATAGGCTTCTGAAAAGGGACTTCCTCCGAGATAAAAACAGATGCATGGAAAATCTGTCTTTATTCTACATTTTGGGTTGATTATGTGAAGATAGAATACACTGGAACCGAGGCGGCCATTTTGTAGTCACTAGAGAAAAAGAATTTGGACAAAAGTAAAACTCTGAGTAAGGAGAACAGAAAGATGAAAAGAACTGGGGTCCTCAGTGACATGACAAGAGTTCTCGCTCGCTCCAGTTGTGGAGCTGCCCCTGCTGCCTCACAGCTTGTTCTGTGAAATGTTAAAACTCTTTGGTTTCAGCCCCACTTAGTGTTCCTTGTGGCCCAGAACACCCTAGGACACCAGTCTTCTAGAAAAGAGCTCCTGGGGCTGTGACCGACTACCTCAGGCAGAGTAAGCCGTGCTCTTGGAGCTCTTCCGGAGGTGGCCGAGAGCAGAGCTGTGGCCAGCTGCACTTGGAAGCAGGTCTTCATGATGGTGGAAGCTGTAAAAATTGGCACTGCCGTCCCTGATCAAGCAGCCTGACCCTGCTTCCTTCCTGTGCCAAATTCCTGGTGTCATTTGTAATAAAGTCTCAGGTTTGGGACCAGCGGTGGTTTTTTAGAGCTTTTGGTTTCATGGAGAGATAGGTGTTTGGGGAAGTTTATTTCTCTGAATATGACCTATGCAAACTATAGCCTCTTCAGTCATACGAGTGGAATAGAATTTAAAAGCAAACTATTAACAGAGCCATTCATGTCCTTTGCAAGTGATGTCACATATAAAGGTCTTTTCCTTTATATAAACTGTTTTCACTGTCACAAGAATTATCTAAAATTGAGCTCATATCCTTAGACTATACTGTAATGAAAGAGGATTTGTATTTATGAACAAGGTGGTAACTATGAAGTGATGCAATTCTATTTTTGGAAACTCACAGGAGTCATTTGTAAAACAAAAATTAGAGGGTATGTGGATCTTGCCTGTCCACTTTTCTTTTGATTTTTATTATAGCAAAAATTGCTTTTTGACTTAGACTAATCCCCTTTTATACAGATAACTTTTGGCTCTCTGTAATCATGAATTATTGCAGTTGCAGTTACAGTTTGTGTGTAGGACATTTAACATTCAAACAAAAGTGGAGATTTTGGAATCAGTAACTCTTTGCCATTTTGGACTTACAGCGTCAAGATTTTAAATGCTGACGTTATGAAAATAGTGGTTAACCTCTTTCATTTCTTTCATTTTATCATGATACTGTTCTAAATCTATTTTTATGTGCCAGTGAAGTTTGCAAGCAAAATGCCTTTCATTCTACGGGCATACAAAAGAAAAGAAAATAAATCAGCATAAGAAAATCACACTGATAGGTACTCATTAAATTTAGAAAGTATAAGAGCTAAGTCATCAAAACAAACAAAAAACAAGGTAGTATCACAGAGGACATTGTATGACAAAACCTACAAAGGTGTCATCACATCAGCTGTGGCTCCTTGGCTCTGTGTTCATTCTTCCAAATACTGAGGGAGAAAAAAGATGCTAAGGGATGGGAGGGCAGAGGAAGATGAGGGCTGGGAAGCCTGTGGTTTCTGCTCTACCTTATTGTACTTCTCTCTACCTCCCATCCATCATCTCCATTGTCAATGACATCTTTGTGCTGCAGAAATTTTTGTATTATTTTTATACTGTGAAATAAGAAAATACCTAATTGAGCCCTACAGTAGAACTTCATATATAAAAATACAAATAGGAATCTTGATTCTTCCAGCAATAGGGAGCCATTGAAAGAATTTTTTTTTTCAGGAGAATAGCATGCTCAAAGCTGTACGTTAGGGAGATTAAGAAGGCAACAGTGTGTAGGGCAGATTGAAAGGAATGGAGGAGTCTAACTGGGGAAGCTGGTTAGAGAACACTACATTGGTTTAGATAAAGTTCAGAGGCTTTGGTGGGTTGAAGGAGGGTGGTGTCCAAGAGAAAGGAAAGGAGATAGATGCAGACACTCAATATATCTTAGGTCTTGTATTCCACTCTGTCTCATCTAAATTTGACACCCAAGTCCAGCTCTGCTTGAATATCTGGGGTCACTTCCAGTCAGATGCCAGAGATGCTTACCCAACCCCAACCACGGGGTCTGATGGCTACACCGGTAACCACCCTTGCTGTCAACGCAATGTACATTGCACTTTTCTAGGCACTCATCTTCAGCACCTTTGCTATGTTCTCTGTCCGAAGTTCTCTCTTCACATTGCCAGGGCTTAATTGTACTGCTTGAGCACCGTTTCCTCTGTGTAGCCTTTTTTTTTTTTTTTTTTTTTTTTTTTAATGATAGTCACAGAGAGAGAGAGAGAGGCAGAGACACAGGCAGAGGGAGAAGCAGGCTCCATGCACCGGGAGCCCGACGTGAGATTCGATCCCGGGTCCCCAGGATTGCGCCCTGGGCCAAAGGCAGGCGCTAAACCGCTGCGCTACCCAGGGATCCCTCCTCTGTGAAGCCTTGCACAACACTTCCAGGTGGTACAGGACCATCCTCCCCTTTGGATTCTTCTGAACCTTGTTTGAATCTGGATTTGGCACTTATCATCCTGAATCACACATACATTTAAACCCTTTTCCAATGTCCATTGTGATGGTCCATAGTAGGTAGGTGGAAAATATTTACTGAACAGTTAAATTCTGATAATTAAAGATTCCTGATTCTTGTTCAACTTTATTCTTCGGTCCTCCTTCCTTCATAACACAGTTCTTACAACTGAATTCCTGCCTTATAAGGCCCCCATTTCTGAGTTTCTCTTGTGCTAATGGTTTAGGAACACGGTCCATATGTAAGGGCTATTCATCTGTGTTCTCTTACTGTCCCTTTCCCCTGCTATCCAGACCTGCCTGAAATCTGCCAGAGTTAGCCATCCCACTTGTTGATAGACCAACTATGAATCATGTGACCGGCCATGTGACAGCTTCCAAGTATCACCTGCTTTAGACACCTGATGACTCAACTCCTAGTTATTGAGTACCCCCCCAACACACACACCTTTGCATACTACCTGGTTTATAGTTGGAGAACTCTGCACACTTGATCTCACACTTGTTCACTAGACTGAACACCCTAGTGTTCAGCAAATAACACCCCTAACCTGTGTTCTTCTCCCAACCACGCACCAGTGGTCATGAGTGATGCTGAGTCTGATCTTCCTGTCCCTCTAGTAAACAACTGGTGGTACCCTGCCGAATCTCAAGAAAGATTTTGCATTTGAAAACTTCTTGGATTTGAAGGAGAGGCAGACAGATGTGGCTCAGGAGTCAAAAGCTAACTGAAGCTGACTGGGTGATTAGGACTGTGGAGGTGGCACGAGGGAAAGAAAGCACACAAGAAACAACAATTTGAGGAAGGGAGGCAAGCAGGTTAGCTTTTAAGAGGAGATGATGAGTCTAATTTTGGATATACCCAGGGGTAACCGTAAAATATTTCATGAGGAATGAGATGGCATCGGCCAACCAGCATAGATGCCAGTGGTACCTATATGGGTACCTACCAGCCTAGGATATATTGTGTAGGGTGGAGTGAGCAAGTGAACAACTTACTGGAGCCTGGAGGAGTTACAGACTTGGACCAGCAAGTTTATCCCGTGTAAACTTCCACCTTATTTTTTCTCTCCCTTCCTTTAAGGGTTAGACTGTGCCTATATACCAGTGGGTGGTAGTCAGCCTTTTTTTATCCTCTTATCAACCCGTAGGAAGTTTGTCTTAAAATTACCCCTAGGGTCCCAGTTAAAGGGACTCCATTGCACCTACCCTCATACCATTTTTCATGACTTTGTAACAGCGTAGCCAGCCCTCCCCTTCAGCATGTGAAGACCTCTTTTATTCTTACCAACAAGAGAGGGCTGACTGCTATGGATTTATGCAAATTCAGTTTTTAACCTGCCAGCTGAAGAATAAGGCATAGAGATTAATTCCTAAGATGTTTTTTGGCTTTTGAATTTTGTGTTTTCATGGAGGGTGTTTTTTGATTTTTCCTTTTGGCAGATTTGATGTAGACATAAAGATGGAAAGTTAATTGTTAGCTCTCGGCAATCAAAAAAGGTGAGGAGTTTTACCACCCTGCCCAGAAAGGACAAACCTATTGCCTAAGGATTTAACTCTGGATTAGTAGCTTCTGATTCAAATTGAAAATACAATATATGTCAAACAACCAAATTGGTTGCATTGGGGGTCACTCAGAGAGAGCAGAGAGTTAGCATAGCTAATGAGAACATTTCTAACAAGGGGAACAAGAACGCTGGATTCTTGTCTAACTTCTGCTAGTGTCATACTAGGAACTCTGGGGCACGAGACTAAGATTTTTCCAAATTCTTTCAAAGAGAAATGTGCATTTGTTTCCCCTTTTACCTTCCAGATATGTAGGGGGTTTAGGTATCTGGAAGGCACGAACTTGTGTGTCTACTGGCACCTTAGGCTGACTACAAGCTTTTGCCCTTCTATTTCAACTGTTTTAATGGGTCTAAGGGGCATTGATAGCAGGGCTGTTTGTCATGCGAGGCAGTTGCTGGCCTATTCAGTGGAGACAGACTGCCACTTGGGTCTTGACTCTGCTATGAGCTTTGCCAAGTGATGACATGAACACCCACTCAAACGTCTGTGAAATGTCTGCCTTTTGAGTGTTCCGTTTGATCCATTCCCCACCCCACCCCGACACTTGTTTCCTCACTGACCTTGCTCCAGTCCCAGGAGTGAGCTTCTTGGCTTTGATCCTCTGCTGGCAGAATCAGCTACCTCCTCTGAATGTTCAAAAGGCCCCTTTTGGCAAGCATTTCTCTCCCGGTGGAGTCGCAGGGCATTGGAGGCACATCACTTCTTAGTGAGTTTCTTAAGATTGCACTTTACCTGGCTCCAGGCCCAGGGTTATCTGGAAGGAATGATATGTTGGCTGACTACTGCATTTGCAAAGATAAGTTTAATGGATTTCTCAGTGTTTTCAGGTGTATTCTTTAGAGTTAAGACTGACTTCATGGAAAAAACCTGTATGTATTCCCTGCCTTTATGCCTTTATGCCTTGTATATAGAGCTGAGCTTTACCTTGTTGTCTTCTGCGAGAACCACCTTTCACTGACCAATTCCTGAATAGGTGGTATAGATTTATTGATTGCGTTAATTTCTTCATCACCTATTCTCATGAATCCTTGGCAATCTGGTTTCCATTCCTAGTGAACAACTGATGTGGTTTTGCATCTGTGCTTTTCTGCCAGCCCTTTATCACCCTCTCGGTTATTACCCCCATTAAATCTCTCAGGGACCTTTGGCTCGCTTGATTATCTTCTTTCCTTAAACATGTGTTCAAGGCTCTGACTTTTTTTTTTAATTTTTATTTATTTATGATAGTCACAGAGAGAGAGAGGGGCAGAGACACAGGCAGAGGGAGAAGCAGGCTCCATGCACCGGGAGCCCGATGTGGGATTCGATCCCGGGTCTCCAGGATCGCGCCCTGGGCCAAATGCAGGCACCAAACCGCTGCGCCACCCAGGGATACCAAGGCTCTGACTGTTACATGGGATCCTTTCCTCACCTCTTCAATTCCTCCTTTTCTCCTTTTGGCCACTGGCTCAAGGCTTTGTTCTTATCCCTGTGCTCATCCATTTTCAAAATTAGTACTTTTATCAGAATGGTACTGACTCCCTCCTAATGTCTTAAACTCTAATTTCTCACATAAAATCTCTTTCCATACTTCTATCTACCTACTAGTCATTTCCACTTGTATATCCAATCTGCCTTCCCAAATTCACCATTCCAGGAAACAGACTGATGGTTTGAAGTCTTGGATCTTATCACCTATTGGTTGTGGGACTCGGGGCAAGTTACTTTATATTATCTCAGTTTCCCCAACTGTGTATGGAAAAGGCTTAGCCCAGCAACCAGGCACCATAGTAAATGCTTAAGAAAAATGATAATTATATTACTAGTCATTATCTACAATACTGTCTTCTCCTTAGTTCTTACAACTAGTAATCCACCAGATTCTTTTCTGCCTTGATAATCTATTTCCTATCTCTGCTTCATTTCCACTATCCATTGAATGAATGTTTTCATAAATAGAATTTAAGAACCTCTTTGTTGTGTGGTCATCACTTACCCGGCTGCTTTCCAGTTCAAAAAGGTTTCCACTCTCAATGAATCCCATTCAAATTCTTCAACTATCACTAAATCTTAGCATCCTGTTCCTGCCGCGGTGATGAGTTTTGTTTTCCATTACTTAATGTGTGAGCTTCAGCTCCAGACAAGACAGTCAACTTCTCTGTCCTTGAATATGCCATGCCATTTCTACTACTTGAGGAAATAGCATGTCCTTTTTTTTTTATTTTTTAAATTTAAATTTAAATATTTAAATTTTAATTTTTAAAAAGATTTATTTATTTATTTATTTATTTATTTATTTATTTATTTGAGAGAGAGAGAAAGAGAGATACCACAAGCAGGGGGAGTGGCAGGGAGAGGGAAAGGGAGCCCCATGTTGAACTTGATCCCAGGGACCTGGGATCATGACCTGAGCGGAAGGCAGATGCTTATGCAACTGAATCACCAGGCATCCCATAGAGCATGTCCTTTAGATGGCAATACCTTCCTTGGGAAGGAGCAGAGGTGATATGAGCCCCATGTATTTGCCATCTTTCATAACTTCTTAACAAATGCATCTCAAATAAATTGATTTTGAAGGAAAAAGAAAATCCTTTTGAAAGTCTTAGAAACAGTATACAAAGTTCTAGAGAGCATAAAAAGTGTGAAAAAAATAGAAGTACCTGGTTTTTATTATTGATTCTCTAAGTTAGACTGTAATAAAAAGTATTGGTTAATTGACTGAACACTTTATGGTTTGCCAGATGTTGTATGGTAAATAAGATCAGCTCTGTTTTCCTCTACTTGCATTTAACTTCTCTTTCCGATATTGAGACCAAGGTCTATACAGCACATTTTGACCTCTAGATCCTTTTTATAAAGAGAAAATTAGGTTCCAGATTATATCCTACAGGATCCACTGCCAAAATCCACCGAATTATCATCTGAGTGATCATTATTAAACAGTATATACTTATTGAGCTCTTAATGTATTCAAGGCACTGTTTAGTGCTGTGAGGACACCTCAAAGAAGAATAAAATATGTCACTTCACTGTACATGTCCTTGGCTTGGCAGTATTTTCAGTGCTTGAGTATATTTTTTTCAAATATTAGTTTGTTTTTTTAATTTGTTTTTTTTAATTTATTTTTTATGATAGTCACAGAGAGAGAGAGAGAGAGAGAGAGAGAGAGAGAGAGAGGCAGAGACACAGGCAGAGGGAGAAGCAGGCTCCATGCACCGGGAGCCCGACGTGGGATTCGATCCCGGGTCTCCAGGATTGTGCCCTGGGCCAAAGGCAGGCGCTAAACCGCTGCGCCACCCAGGGATCCCTCAAATATTAGTTTTTATGAAAAAATACATCGGGGATCCCTGGGTGGCTCAGTGGTTCGGCGCCTGCCTTTGGCCCAGGGTGAGATCCTGGAGTCCTGGGATAGAGTCCCACGTCCGGCTTCCGGCATGGAGCCTGCTTCTCCCTCTGCCTGTGTCTCTGCCTTCCTCTCTCTCCCTATGAATATCATGAATAAAAAAGAAAGAAAGAAAGAAAGAAAGAAAGAAAGAAAGAAAGAAAGAAAGAAAGAAAGAATACATCAATAAAGTTGAAAATATCAAATACTATTATAAGACTTATAGATAAAAAAAAATAATAATAGTCTTCTGCTCCATCCTTCCCTGAGCTCCATTACCCAGAGGTAATCCTATTCAGGTCTTGTAGCTTTGTGTCGAGCTACTTAATGCAATATATATAAAGAGTATTACTTGATTTTTTAATTCTTGCAGGTTGAGAATTTATTTCTCTTATTATCTTTAACCTCTGCTATTTCTCACCTTCTTTTTAAGATAATTATAATTTTTGGAAAACTAAATATTTGGGTTTTTATTACTATATTTATATAAACATTCACCATTCACTAAATAGTATATTATGATCACACTTTTTTCTTATAGTTAATAATAGCTCATTTTGTCACTTAAAAAATTGTTGTTGTAGCTCTAATTGAAAAACAAACAAACAAACAAACAAACAAACATAAAATCCTTCCCAATATGGTCAAACACATGAAATAAACTGTCAGTTTCATCCCTGACCACATCACTCCCAGAAACTCTCTCTTGGAATCCTTAATTTCATGTTTCTCTCTGGACTGGCTGTTCTTTTAGTTTCCTGAACAGTTATCATAATGGAGAATCTCCTGATCTTTCTCTTGGGTTGGATCTCCTTTCCCTTGTTTCATTCTCTCTCTCTTTTTTTTTTTTTTTTTTTTTGAGGCCATCCTTCACTAGCTTCCTGGGAGTGGTTTATGAGAATACATTTTTTTAGATCTCTTTCTAGCTTCAAACTTGAATGATAGCATGGCTGGGTATAGAACTTTAACTTGGAAATCACTGTTTCACAGAATTTTGAAAGCATTGTCCCCCTTGTCTTCCATCTTTAGTGTTGCTGCTAAGTTCAACATTGTGCTCACATTATTCCTTCATTATTATCATTTCGTGTCCTTTTTTTCCAACTTCATGACTTTTTAACCTTTTAAAACATATTAAAGTTTTTGTGATGCTTGGAGATAATTTTATGGGTTCAATCTTCTGTCCTTACTTGGGAGTGTTCAGTGTCATATTAGTTCTGAAACACTAAATTGCTAAATTATATCACAGAGTAGAATTTATTTTTGAGTTACCATACACGGATTATTCAGTGACTATCAATCTCGCACGTTTGAAATTAATTGCCCCTTTCCCAATGCATCCTACTTTTTTTCATTATTTGTAGCTTAGAGAGAATAGTACCTTTTATACCTTTTTAAGTGTGTCTGTCTCAACTGATGTTTATAAACACTTATTGGGATATAATTTGAATACTATAAAATTTACCTATTAAATTTAAATACTATAAAATTGACTTTGTAAAGTCACAGAGTTTTATAACCATCACTACAATGCACACCATCACCACCCCCCAAAATCTTCTATCCATTAGCAGAAAGCCTCCATTTTCCATTCCCTCCTATTCTTGTAATCAGTAATCTAATTTCTATTTGTAAAGATTTGTCTATTTTGAACATTTCATATAAATAGAATCATATAATTTGTGGACTTTTATGATTGGTTTCTTTCACTTAGTATGTTTTTAATGTCTGTCCATGTTATAGTAGGTATTAGTACTTCATTCCTTTTATTGCCAAATTCTACTAAACATCAAGTATTCTGAAGACAGATTGCATCTTTGTATGCCCAACACCTAGCATAGTATTTGGGAGTTATTAGCATCTAACATATTTATTAAATAGATAGATGGCTGATGTTAAGACCATTTTCAAATCTGCCCTCACAGTTCTACTTTCAAAAATTTTATCTGATTATGGTCCTCCCCTCTCCAAAGTTTTTTTTATTTCAAAAAAAGTTTGAAGATTTAGATAAAAATTAATCTTTTTTGATTTCCAAGTTAAAGGGTATTCTAAATATAGATTATTCTTAATTTCTCTTCACTGTGGGAATAGTATGGTAGCCACAACTGTCTCCTTTATATGAGAACTTCATTAGGGTTTTTTTTTTTTTTTTTTTTTTTTTGTAACTCAGGCATTTAATCAAGGCCATAGTCATGACCAAACAAGATTGAGGCAAGTAGTTTTTTTGCTTGGTACTAGTGTCTTTTTTTTTTTTTTTTTTTTTTTTTTTTTTTTTTGCTGAAAGGGATGGCCTTGGTCATCAAACTGATATAATAATTGGATTCTTGTGGAATTCTGCTCTGGTTTAGCACTATAATTTTTTTTCTTGATAGCACTGTTTTCTTTCTTAATCCTTTTCATTTCTTTAAGCCATATAGAATTAGGTCAAGGCTGAGGCAGTAGCATTTCTTCTAGTGTTTTTTTTTTCTTCTAGTGTTCTGTCAAGAACAGATTAAATTGTGTGGGTTCCTCGCCTATCTCCTTGTCCAGTCAACATTGGGAGGCAAAGAATTTGCTAAGACTTCTAAAACTATACTTTCATGGTTTCCCCCAAACATTGCACTCTCAAAAGAAAATACACATACACAATTACTTAGGAAGACTTCCTGCCTCAATATCTAAGGATAATTTAAGACTTCAGCTTGAAAAAATAGGGATGAATAAACGACTTTTCAAACTTACCTTTCTGTGATTCTAAAGTATTTTAAATCCTAACCTCATAATACTAAAACATGTGGAAGGTAGTGGTAGGATGGATATGATTGAGCTGATACCAAAAATTAAACTCACATCTATTTGTGGGCTAGACTTTCCATCTATGTTTATGACTTCAAAAACAAGGATTTAATTTTTTAAACTAGTTTAATGGCCTTGAATTGTTTTTGAACAGCTGGAAATCTTTTACAGTAACATCAAAGGTGATTACTCCTTCATGGCAAGAGATCAGGGGGTTTGTGTCTCTTGGATTGATGTTAACTCAAACATTTTTTTTTTCTGAACACACACACACACAGTATTTTTTTAAAATAAGTCTTTTATTCTGAATTCAGGGGCTATGAAAAAGCTTTAAATGCCCTCTGTAGGGGAGCTCAAGCCCAACAATGCAAACATCTGACTTTATTCTTATGTTTCTTCCTCAAAAAGATGAGAAGGACACAGGGGAAAGTTTGCCTATTTTTATCCATGAAACAAGGTCACTAAATATGTTATGTCAGTTAAATCAAAATCTTATCTTTTAAAAATGTTTCTATATAATATATTGGGCCTTTTTTGCTATAATTCAAGAGTGACATGGGTTCTGTAACTATTATTTTCCTAGTTGGTTATTAGAGTCTAAATTTTTGGTTGACATTTCTGAAATAAATATAGCTACTGGAGCACTAGCATTCTGATTTAAAAATCTGACTACATTAGAAGAAAATTAACCTTTTCAAAAAGCCACTGTTCTAAGGAATGATTTTAATCAAATGAGCTTTAAATGTTGTACCTGCATTTAGAATTTTTAGAGGGATTGCAACTCCCCAGCAATCCACTTTTTGAAGGAGAAAGAAAATTAAAGAAACTGTGGATAAAGTAACTATAAAAATTATAAAGAAGATCCTTGATGAAACCCGTTTTTTAAAAAACTGAAATGCTTATTCAAGTAACATCAGGTTCAGAAATTAAAGTAGAAACTGACTTTATTATAAGTAGTTTTGATATCTTCAAAGAAAAATATCATTTTAATTAATATGCGGTAAATAGTATATTCTTTGTTGAATCCTCTGTGATATATTTATTTATTCATTTATTTCATATTTGATGGGTAATTACACTGTACAAAACACTAAGGGTGGGGTTAGGGAACTCTTGCAGAGTAGTCTCAGATCTATTGTACACAACAGATTGTTAAGATATGAAGCTCTTCATATACATATTAAACATTTGAGTGAAAATCGGAGTGCACATAATGTTTAGTCTATAAACTCAAGTATACAAGGCATATTTTTATTCTCAATTTTCTCTCAGTTGGCTTAATTTGGTATACAAGTCCTGATACTAGTAGCAGGGAGATACTATGGAGTGTCTCACTTCAGGAATTCCTGGGGTTCCTTCTCACTCTGGGGTTAGGCTGAGGTGTTGGGGCTTGCTAGAGATTGAGTTGTTTGTCCTCAAAAGCATGTTGAAGTGTTAACCTGTAATACCTCAAAATGTGGCCTTACTTTGAAAATAAGGTCATTGTGGGTATAATTAGTTAAGACAAAGTTATACTGGAGCTATACGGCCTTCAATCCAATATGACTGGTGTTCTTATAAGAGAAGACAAGCATGCTGAGTGCAGACAGCCATGATAGCCATGCCATGATGGGGGGAGAGAGTGGAGTGTTGCATCTATAAATCACGGAACACCAAGGATTGCCAGTACCACCGGCAGCTGGAAGATGGCAGGGAATGACTTTCCCCTATAGGTCCAGAGGAAGGCAGGTCCCCTATAGACCCTGCTGACATCTTGACTTTGGACTTCTAGCCTTCAGCACTGTGAGGTAATAAATGTCTTTCATTCTAAGTCACCTGGCATGTGGTGCTTTGCTAGGAAAGGATACAGGTTCTTACACTGTGCAAGGTGTCAGGGTGGGTGGCAGGGCATCTGGTCTCTGGTCTTCTGGACACACTGAACAAACAGGTGGCTGTCCCTGCTTGTCTGACCCCCCAGGCCTGGTGGTCTCTGCTGGTGGAAAACCACCCTTGGGACTCACATAGTTTTTAGGAGAAAGGAAGCTCTGAAGTTTTTTGCCGGATATATCAATGACCAGAGTAAAGGCTCGGACACACCCTGACGTACTGCCTTCCCCATGTCCTCTTCTAGTCCTGGGAGAATGTTTACTATTTTAGCAGGTGGCCCCTTTCTCCTGCCTGCTTTTCCAGACTGGTTGGTTTCTTCTTTCAAAATTTGTGTTCCCTTTACCCTTTCTCAAGTCTTGTAAATTCTCCGAAGGGGTTAGAACTTTGGAAATCCCCAGGGAGAAGGTCTTCCTCTGTCTTCGCCCCCCTTCATCCCTCCTCAGGCAATGAAACTACAGAGGAGGAGAGCCTGACACAGGTAACCTGGGGAAATAATGTGGAAAATGCAAGTAGGAAATGTCTATAAAGTCATCTACCACACTATTATTTACTCACAAAGTTGTTAACAAGGCTACATGAAGTTAGCCAGTGAAATTTAAACTACTTGCCTAGACTCCTTATGTCTTTCTAAAAATTAATATTTATTTATTCCCAAGAGGCACAGAGAGAGAGGCAGAGACACAGTTAGAGGGTGAAGCAGGCTCCCTGTGGGGAGCCTGATGCAGAACTTGATCCCAGTACCCTGGGAGCCAAAGGCAAACGCTCAACCACTGAGCCACGCAGGTGCCCCCAAGTGCCCCCAGATTCCTTATGTCTTGACAGTAAATTAAATTTAGCAGACTGGAGCTGAACAAAGACATCAAGAGAACAGTCTTTAATGCAATGTTTGAGGGCTGGAGAACTATTAATAGACCTCTTCAAGATTCCATTTTAGGAAATTTTTGCATGAATAATTGACCGACTCAACCATATACATTACTGATCACCACACGACAGGTATATTGATTTTTAAGACAGGCAAAGTAACCAGACACAACAAATTAAGAGCCAGTTGTCTTGGCTTTCTTAAGTCAGTGATTCCAAACCTGGCTCAGAACCATTGAGGCTCTTTCTAAAAATACGTGCTCAGACTTCAGTCCTGGACATTGCCATTGGGAATAAGATCAGGGAATCTGTGGTTTTTAAAAGTCCCTACGTGATTTTGGCCAATCTGGGTGAAGCACTAATCTAAAAGGTGATATTAATTTAATAATTTGAGCAATGATCATTAATTTATGTGTA
Organism: Nyctereutes procyonoides; assembly: GCF_905146905.1. Lineage (NCBI taxonomy): Eukaryota > Metazoa > Chordata > Mammalia > Carnivora > Canidae > Nyctereutes > Nyctereutes procyonoides. The sequence goes on along the minus strand of NW_026575142.1, from coordinate 24,929,929 downwards.
GCCCAAATGAATGCATAGATTCAGTGATTTGGGATACCATCTTTTATCATCTGCATAACCTTTGCTTTAGCAGAATTAATTTGATAGGCTATACTTACCTATTTTGAAATCCACAATTGGTATTTAAAAGGAATTCATTAACTTACGAGACATAAATCTTTACTAAGTTCCCATCACACTGGTAGGAAGATTTCTTGCCATTTGATAAAAGAGTCTGTTTCATCTGTTTCTAAGTGACACAAAGGTTCATCAATTACCAGGACATTACCAAACCTCCTTTACAGAATAAGCTCAGACATGTCCTTTTGTTTCAGTGCCTATCAATGGACACCATCTAGTTTTTGAAATTAATCATCAGAGTATTCTCAATTAATTATGTTGTTTGACATAAAAATGACTCATTTTCAAAGGAAGGCTGTTTTTAAAATATCTACTCCAATATAGACTCTCATATACTTCAGCAAGTATTGTAGGTGTGCACGTGAATGTGTGTGTGTAGTAAGGTGTGCCTATCATGGTCCTTTTCCCATTCTTGGCTAAGATATGCCAATCAGGAACAATAAAGCAACAATACAATGACAACACGAGACAATATCAGGTGAATTGCTTAGCTAGACGTGTCTAGAAAATTTAGAACAAAATAGTTGATCTGGTGGATTTAGAAAGATGTAAAGCGAGGTCTATCCAAGTGCTACAATTCACTGGATAATGCAGTTAAGACAAAAAAACAAAAAACAAAAAACAAAAAACACAGAGAAGCACCTAACAAAAAGACACTGTGTAGCTAATTGTTGAACAAGAGTCTTTGTTTGTTAAGTACTTGAGGCACAGCCCAGCCCAGAAAACCCAAGTGCTATGGAAAAGGCTTCCAGAAAAGCAGGAAAGGAATGCTAACCAACCTAACCTACTGGAGCTTATCACTTCTGTAGAAGTTGTGGTATTCAGAATTGTTTGTGTCAGAAGTAATAAAGGCCTGGCAGGCTGGTACCTGTTAAGCTGCTGACATATGTTGTTGGTGCTGCTCACGGATTGGCTCTGTGTTCCTTCACGTGGGGGCCAGGGTAGTTACATAGCCCTTGTGCTGGCAAAACAAGGTCTGAAAAAAACAAAACAAAACAACTCTGACCTCAGGGCCACCTCCTTTTCTCTCATTCCTGGTCAAGGCTGATGCAACTTGCATTTGGAGGTCTAGGCTGGCTTTGGAAAGACGTCAGCTCAACGCATGGAATGACTTTGCTTGTCTTTTCTCATAGAGCTGTTTCTCTACATAGGATTTCTGCCTAAGTAGCTTCTTTCTTTTGGTTTCCTTTCCTATTTTCACCTAAATCTGTGTCTTCTGTCGTTCACTGGTACTCAGAGACTCAGCATCTGTTTAGTCTGAAGTGATTCAGGTGTTACTACAGAGTGTTTGAGTGGAGGAGTGAGGGTCTCTACTGCAAAAAATGCCCCCAAAAAGTATTTCTGGGAAGATTGCGAAGATGGGTATTTGCCACAGGTGCTGTTCTTCTCCACACCAAAACTTTGGATTTTAGCTTGGCTGAGTATATTTAAGTGTTTCCACTCAGTTTATTAGGCTCTAGTAGTAGGTTTATTCTAAAATAATTTGCTAAATCAAATGAAAACAGCAATAATTTGCTCAGGAACAAGATTAATATATTTTCAGCACATCAGAGCCACTCTATGGATTTTTCCTTGTCGTTTGTAAATAGAGGGCTGATAGAAAATGTAAGGCATGTTGACAGCACTGTGTGGGTGGTACGCCGACGACGCTGGGATATACCACTTATATAGTTGTCTTTGAGTAGTGACAAAGTGACTCACCTTCCTATTTGGGAAATTTAACCTTGCAGGAGTTTTCCAGAATTAGATTCATGCGCAGGGTGAAAAAAATTCCTATGAACATCAGAGAAGCCAATCACCATTAAAATACAGTCTTGGGAGTTATTTTCTTATATTAGAGCTGAAAGTTTCATGCAATCCTCAAACTTTAACACATTTCGCATTTCATTAAGTGATACCTCCATGTGCTGTGCATGCCAGAGACCTGGGAATTGTCTTCAACAGCTCTGTTTCTTTCGCCTTTGTAGTCAACCCATTACCAAATATGGCCGTGTCAACCTCCAAAGAACATTTGAGTCTATCAACTCCTCTCTCCACTGCTACCACCTTCTGCTTAGACATAACCCTGACTGGCTTTCCTGCTTTCACATTTGCTCCTTCCGATATGTTCATTATGGAACAACCAATATGATCTTGTGTGTGAATTTTTAGTTTCACCCATGCTGCACGTGTGCATAATTTTGTATGCATGTGCATAGAATTATGACGGTCCTAATTCTGCAATTCTTATACTAATTTTAATAACAAAGAGTTGTCTTCTCTTCCTCCTCCATTCTCAGTCCCCAGCAGGAACCACTGGTACCCCTTTTTAGTTGTTCAGTATTCACGTTCTATTTCCAAGTCACATGTTTATACTCCTTTTAACTTGAATTTTTCTGTTTTACTGATAAGAAGATATTATACTTGATCTTAGCCAAAAGGCTGAGAAGCTATGATTTTTCTGTTTCAGATAATACCTTATGACTTCCTGTTTACTATGAAATGATGAGAATTCATGCTTTCCTGAACACCACCCTTTCTCTCTTCTCAGCCCTGGCCCATCTTCCTAATGGAATCATATCATGATTTTGAGTTAGATCAAAATTCAGGGTTTGTATTACTCTGAATGTGATTTTTAGTCATAACTGAGTCATGTGGTAGACTATTATTGTATTTCCTTTCCTGTTTGACTTGTTTCCTCTGTTAATAATTGCCCAGTCTTTGTTTGCTTAGTTATCTATATATGTATTGCTAATACATTCCTAATTCTCCACGAAAACTTGGAACTCTAGTACCAATACATGTTCATGTTCCAATACAGCCTGGTGACTCTTGACGCCTGCAACGTAGCTGCCAGGAGTGTTATTTTGCCATTATTTTGGATTTCTACTACTTCTCTTTTGTATTGGATTCTCTGTCTCTCAGACCCACAGACTGAAGAGATTTTATTCTATCCTCACACTTAATTGACAGGTTTAATTCTAGGTTTTTTTGCCCAAAAATTTGAGTTGCTCCACTGTTTTCTAGCTTCTAGTATTAATACTGAGCAATCCAATGACACTTTGATTGTGGATCCTTCGTATGTGCCTTTCCCTCTATTTTATTTCATGAGTCCTTTTTAAGACCAATGTGCCTTGGTCTTAAAAAGGTGTGGGTTTTTTCTTGCTTTCTGCATTGGTTTTGTTGCCTGTTCATTCTTCTTTTTGCTATTTCTATATTTTGGTCTCTGAGTCTCCCTTTAGAGATTTTCCTTAACTGTCCAGTGATTCCTGGCTTTCCATTCATATTTAAGCCAACTGCTGGGAGGATTTGTCAACTGGGAGACTTTACTCCCGAGCAGTAGGTTTGGCAAACTGGGACCTGTGAGTCAAGTCTGACCCACTGCTGTTTTTATATGGTGCTAAGGATGGTTTTCATAGTGCTAAATGTTGAAGAGAATCATGAGAACAACAATATTTTGTGACACATGAAACTTCTTCATATTTTTACTCTAATTAGCTTACTGTAGAAAACTGAGTGAACCCAGAAGTTGGAATTCCTGTAGCGAAGAAAACAATCTCACATCCCCCTTCAAGGGCTTATGTTCTTCATTAAGAGCATTTCTGACCATCCCAACTACTAGAGAGCCCCAGTGCCAATACAACCCAGACAGTTTAGGCACGTCCCCGCACATCTGCCTCTACGTAAATGCTTTGAAAAGACAATGCTGATAGGGCTGCTCTGGAAAGGACACTGTGCCCAGAGTGTAATTGTTTTGCACCAAGATTTCCAAGTCCCAAGATGGGTCCTGCGGGACATTCTGCGTCAGAGGGGAGGATAGGGGGCTGAAAGATAGCAGAGATTTGTGGAGACATATGCACACCCAGCATCTGAGATCACTTGTATTTTCAAGCTGGATAGAATAGAAAGATTCCAGATTTCCATTTGAAAAAAATATATCCATCAGGTCACATGACTCTACTACTCAAACATTTCCATGGTTTTCCATCACATTTAGCACCAACCCTAAGTTTCTGACCATGGTCTAGAAGTTCCTGCATGCTCTGGTCTCCTCTCTCTCTTCTCTGTGACTTCCTCTGTTGCTGGTTTACCATTTCTTTGCTCTGCACTACCCACACCAGCCTCCTCTCTACTCCTTGACCATGCTGAGCTAGTTTTCTTCTGAGTCTTTGCAATTGCTCTTCACTCTGCCTGGTACAGTTTCCCCAGATCTTCAGATGTTTTGTCTCCTTCATCTCAGAACCATTCCCCACCTTTGCCTCTGTCTGTGCTACATGATTGATCCTTACAAATTACATCTCCCAGCTTCCTCTGCCAATTAGTTTCCAGTTAAGTTTGGTTAGTGAGAGACATTTGAGACATTTGTCCTTTGGGGTTGCGGGATGTGGGGGGAAGGGAGGAAAGATGGATGGAAAGCATCCAGGAAATTTCTTCCCTTTTCTCTCTTTTGGGTGATATCTCCAGAAATCACTGTATGTTTTCCATGGTTCCAGCACTTGCAAAGTGGCTTTGGGCTCTGGGTTTTTTTTCTTTATTCTTCAGCCCAAGGGTCAATTGCAAATCTCTAGGTTGTCACATTGTCACCTGTTTGCTTTTTAAGCATTTCTAACATCATCATAACTGATTCTCCGTATTAAATCTAGATTATGCATTGGACGACTTCTTTCCTGTTTGGATCCTGACTGATATTTCTTGCTTTATGTTTTCCATATCACTTTATCACTACCTCCTGTAATATTACTTACTGGTTTACTTATTTATTTTCTGTCTCCCCTGTTAGAATGTAACTTCCACGAGGCCCACGTGCTTGAAGACTCCAGAGCAATCATCTGAACCTGCTGAGATTTAGAGAGCCATGAATTTCCACTTCCTGATGATTTACCAGAAAGCTGGAAATAAGGGCCAGCTATGTGGTTTTTGTTTCTCTCTCTCTCTCTCTTTTGGAGAGCAGTAGGGAAGGAAGCAGCACATTTGGTAGGATAGAGCCTGAGTCAAGTACTACATAGAAAGCTTTAACTGCCCTAACTTAACTTTAGTTAAGTTATTATATTTCCAGCTTTAGGGAAGATGCTCAAGTTCTGGCTCCAGGAGCCCATTGAGAGTAATGGGAACTGACTCTATGTAGAAAGAGGTAAAACTGTGGGAAAGATTTGAGAACATTAGGGAAGGGACAAGTGGACTGGCAGACAGAGGAGGACGCAGGGTTTTCCATGAGGCAAAGCAGGTAGGAAATCATGTATGGAAATAATAGTTAACATTGGATGTGCGAAACACTGTTCTGTGTCCTGTCCTAAGTGTTTTGCATTATTAACTCTAATATGAATATATGTGACTAATGGTGTATAAAACTGTATTAAGCCACATATTTAAAAATACCCAAACTAACCACATCCTCTATATGTTTAAAAGAGCAGCCATTTAACTTGTTCTTGAACTACTTATTTACTTTTAAAAGAACACATCAGTTATATAAATAAGAGAATCTGTAAATATCAATCTTAGACATATACCAGCATATAAGAGGAGTTAGTGTAACTTTTTGCTAAACACTGAGATAACAGACGAGAATAAAGGATGATTTCTTGTCTCCTCACAGAGGGCTATGTACGTGAAATATATGAGTCTCTTCTACTTCATACCATCTTTAGTAGCCACTTTCATTTCCAAGAGTTATTTAGGAGTATGGGTTTTAATTTTCAAGTATTTCAAGAATTGTTTAGGTATTTTTTATTATTTATTCTAATTTTATTGGATTATGATTATGGAATGGCCTGAAGTCTCTACTGTAAAATTTTTTGCTAAGAACATCTTTTTGTGGCCATTATATAACTGATTTTGTAAATATGTCATGGACATGTAGGAAAAGTAATAAGATTATCTATTTGAAACATCTCTACTTACAGTATTATGAGTTGTTTACTGTATTATTTTATCCTTTTTTCTTGCTTATTTTGTCTTATTCTTACTTTCTAGCCTACTTCTGAGAGAGATATTTTTAAATCTGCCACTATATTTTATGTATATTTGCATTTCTAAAGATTTTTCTTGTTCATATGCTTTTATGCATACAGATCTATGAATGTTATCTTTTTTGAAAGATATGACTTGTATAACTTGTGACTTTTATCATTATATTCTTTCTTTATCCTGTTTAGTGCTTGGAACTTTAACTTACATAATATTAATGTTTCCTCTGCTATTTATTTTTGTTTGTGATTGCCTAGTATTATTTTGCCTTCCCTCTTGTTTTTTGCCTTTTAGACAAAAAATCCACTGTTGAAAGTGGTTTTCTTATAAACAATATGTAGCTCAGGCTTAATTTTTTTTTTTTAATACTAAAGTAGCAGTGCCTGTCTTTAAATAGGAAAATTCAATCTGGTTACCTTCAGAGTTCTAGTTGATACACTTGGTTTTATCCGACCCATTTTCATTAATAATTACATCTTTATTTGTTATGCCCTTATTTCTTCTTATTTTTATAAGTTTGATCAAGTTACTTTTCGTTCTTTAATTTCCCTTACCAATCTGGAAGTTCTCTTGAATATTTTTATTTGGCCATTGATATATTTCCCTTCTGTTACCCTTTTGATCAAACACACATTAATCTATTGGATTGACTCCAAGTTTTGAACTATGCAAAACCTCAAGGCCTTTGGTGAAGTCATAAGCAGATGATGCACCTCAAGAGGCAATATTTTCCTTCCTAATAAGGTTTCAGGAGCTAGAGCTATTAATGGGGAAAATATAAATAGGTGTGTTTTAACAGTTGAGTTTGTGAAGAAGTCAAGACCAGTAAAACACAAATGAGACAGTGCCCTTGTTGGGTAACCACACAAGACCCACAAGGTAAACCACAGAGGTGTAAAGATGGGATTAGGAGTCATCTGACACAAATGCAGTGGAGGATCAACACATGGTTCTTTAGTTGGATTTGACAGAGCTGCCCTCCCTAAATCTTCCAGGGTATGCCAGGGGTCAGAGGAATGCCAACAGTACAAGGTCAGGAAGTATAAATAAGTCAATCTCTATGATGGGAAACCTAATGATCAGTAGTAAGAAGAATGACCAGAATTTTATATGCATGTGGAACAGCAACTGAATCTGTTACCAAGTCCTCATGTTCTTTTGGTAAAACAGGACCGTAATGAGTTCACATATATGGCTCTAAAATTGCAACAGTATTCATGAAACTATGAATACTTTGCTCATTAGGGAAATCAATTCTCACCTCTTTATGAGGCAGCACTGTGTTTGCCTGCAAGTCTCTGAGACCACTCCTCCAAGCCTCTGTGACTTTGAACGTCCGCTCTTCAAGACCCCATCACTTTCTTCTAATGAACAGAATATAAAGTGGGGCCTGAGCAGAGGCTGCAACCCCTCAAAGCCTACCTCTCTGGCTTGTTTCCCCCCTATTCTATTCTTCTTTCCTATTCTGTGTTTTTCACTTAACCCTGGAAAGCCCACCTCACTTGCTTTCTCTAATATATTTAGATTTTGAACTTGGTTCACAATTTTGCTCCAGGTACGTTTTTTTTTTTTTTTAAGAAAAAACTCCATGACTGATCTTAGCCCATTTTATAATTTAGCCTTTGTGTCCCCCCTCCCAACTTTAAATATTTAGGGTTTTTTTTTTCTTTTTCCATCAATATAAGAAACTCTTTGAGGTCATAAAATGTGTCTTTTGCTTGATTTTCTCCTTCTTTAAACTTGAATAGTGATATGTGGGCCTTAAATACTTAAAAAAGTTTATTTAATTGATGTTTGTAGTGGAAATATAGACATATGCAAATATAAAAATGGAAGAAATTTTAAGATGCCAGTAGAATAGCATTGCAAATTATTTTAGGAAGAGCTATTGAAATATCAATGGATAAGAAAAACTATTTTTAGAACTGTAAGAATCAGTCAAGCAGAATTCTAGTATTAAATGCCTACTGTTATTGAAAATGATGAAAGAACCAACAACACAATAAAAATGGATGAAGGATATAAATACGCTCCCAGAGACAGAAATATAAAAGCCTCTTGTTAAACACAAGAAGAGATACTCAACCTCACTCCTTCTAAGAGAAATTCATATTAAACTGATAAGAACTTCTGATTCTTGCCAAGACAGAGTAAGAGGAATCAGATTTAATCTTCTGCCTTAATAACATAGAAAACTAGATAAACCATATGAGATAAGTTTTCAGATATTAGGCAATAAGCACCCCAGGTCTGTGATCCTTGAGAAACAATAAAACAACCGCAAACAAACAAAAAAGAAAGACCTGTACCACAGTCTCCCCTTATCTGTGATTTTGCTTTCTGTAATGTTAGTTACCATGGTCAACTGTGTTTGTTAGTAGCTTCACACTACATCACAAGGTCTACATCACTCACCTCACTTCATCACACATAGGCATTTTATCATCCCACATCATCACAAGAAGAGGAAGAATACAATATAATGAGATATTTTGTAAGAGAGCACATTCATGTAACTTTTATTATAGTACATTGCTATAATTGATCTATTTTCTTATGAGTTATTGTTGTTAATCTCTTATGGTGCCTAATTTACAAATTAAGCTTTATGGTAGATAGAAATATATATATATATATATATATATATATATATATGTCACTTAATATATATATTAAATAAATGGCATTTAATATATATATTGTTTTTTCCTATACATATATTCCATGATTTCAGGCTTTCACTGCTATGTCTTGGAATATATTCCTCACAAATAAAATGAAACTACTGTAATTGCTCTAGCTTGCTGTGCCTGGACACTTTCCAGGCTTCAGTGCGGAAAGAAGGAACTTGACAGAATAAGCTCTCTGGTTGAGAAGAGGATGAAGATTAGAGTTCAGGGAAGCCAAAGGCTAGAAATTGTGGGGCAGATCCTGGAAAGGAGGAACTAGCTCAGAGGGAAGTGGAGATCTGTGGGGGGGGAGGGGGCGCCCCTGGGTGTTTTGCTGATGACTAATGTGTACATGCATGAGAAGAAACCACCTGCAGCTGGGTTAAAATCTTCTGAAATGTCAGTAGGCAGACAAATTCCAGGACCTTACCTAAGACTGGAAATAGTCTGTGTTCATGCCTTCTGGGGTGGAAAGACCTAATACTTAGGTGTTTAGTAGAATTCTAAGTAGAGCTAAATTGGTCCTAGACTAAAACCTGATCTAGGTCTATTCTAACGAAGTTTAAAGGCAGGACTTGAAATAATGCAACTGATTTCATATTACCTAATTATGCATAAAAATAAAACACAATATTATTTAAAGGAATATGAGAAATCCAGCAACAAGCAAGATAAAATTATAATTTTCCCCCCAAAAAACTACCAGGCATGCAAATATGCAGACAATACAATACATAACTCAGAAAAAAACAATCAATACAATCACAAAGACAGAAATCATGAAACTACCAGACAAGAATGTTAAAACAGCTAAAATAAATATGTCTCATGTGTTTATGAAAACATGGGCAGTATGAGAAGAAAATGGGAGACAAAAAATAAATGGCACTTAAATGAAGCATATTTTATAGTTTTCAAATAAATGAAAATTTAATATCTGAAATGAAATATGTACTGGATGAAGTTAATATCAAATTAATAATTATAGAAAAAGTGATCAATGAACTTGAAGACATAGCAATAGAAATTATCTGAAATGAAGCACACAGAAAAAAAAATGAAAAAAATAACTGGGCAGCAGTAACCTATAGGTTATGCAGTCTAATATGCATTTAATTAGGATCCCATAAAAAGGAGTGGGATAGAAAAATTATTTAAAGAAATACTGATCAAAAACTTTCTAAAGTTGATGAAATTTCAAACTCCTAAATCCAAGAGACTCAATTAATCCAGCAGATTTTACATACAGATAGCCAGGACAAAGCACACCATAATCAAATTGTTGAAAACCACTAACAAAGAAAAAAAAAACCTTAAAAGCAGACAGAGACAGAGAATACAGACATATTGTGCCAGAGGAACAAAGATAGGAATGATAGAACAATTCTTATCAGATGTTATGCAAGCCAGAAGACAGTACAGAGACATATTTAAAGCACTAGAAGAAAAGAAATCTGTCAACCTAGAATTCTCTAACCAGTCAAAATGAAAAAAAAAAAAAAAGACATTCAGATATATGAAAACTGAAGGAATTCATTATCAGTGTATCTTTACTTCAATAAATATTTTTAAAAATTCATCAGGGAGAGGAAAAGAATACCAGAGGGAAATTTGGATTTCTATAAAGGAATGAGAAACACTAAAAATGGAAACTATATGGGTAATATTTCAGGTATATTTTTCTTACCTTAAAAATTTATTTAAAAACAAATTATCTGGGTATCTGGAGTACCTGGGTGGGTTAGTTGGTTAAGTGGCCAACTCTTGATTTCAGCTCAGGTCACCATCTCAAGGTCCTGAGATTGAATCCTGCATCTGGCTCTGCATTCATTGGGGGTTCTGCTTAGGGATTCTCTCTCTCCCTCTGCCCCTCCCCCTGCTCTCTCTCTGAAATATATAAATATTTATAACAAACAAACAAAACCCAAAACAAATGGTCTATTTAAAGCAAAAATATCGACAATGTATTATGGAAGTTATAACATGTATAGTAGTAAAAAGCATGACAAAAATAACAGAGGATAAGGGAGGAAATGGAAGTATACTGCTGTAAGATTCTTACTAACCTTATACCTATAAACTGTATAATACTAGTTAAAAATAGGCAGCAATAAGTTAAAGATGTAAATTGCAAACCTCAAGGCAACCACTGAAATATGAAACAAAGATATATGGCTAAGAGTCAATAGCAGAAAATAAAATGGGATCACAAAAAAACAGTTAACCTAAAAGAAGGTAGGAAACGGGGAGGAGGTAGAAATAGTGAATAGAAAAAAAAAAACAAAACAAAACAAAAAAAAAAACAGGGCAGCCGCGGTGGCACAGCGCTTTAGCGCCGCCTGCAGCCTGGGGTGTGATCCTGGAGACCTGGGATCGAGTCCCACGTCAGGCTCCCTGCATGGAGCCTGCTTCTCCCTCCGCCTCTCTCTCTCCCTCTCTCTCTCTCTCTCTCTGTTTCTATGAATAAATAAACAAAATCTTTTTTTTAAAGAAACAAATAGAAGATTTAAACTCAATTGCATTGTTAATCACATTAAAACACATGTTAATAGTCTAAATCTCCCAATTGAAATGCAAAGATTGTGAAATTGGATAAAAATGCAGGATCTAATAATATTCTGTTTATAAGAAATCCAAAAATCTAAAAACACAGGTTAAAAGCAAAAAAATAAAAAAAAATTATACCATGCAACACTTACAAATTAAAAAAGCTGGAGTGGGCTTTATTAATATCAAACAGAGTAGAATTGAGAACAGGGAACAGTAACAGGAAAATAACTTTCTTTAATGATAAACAAGTCAGTTTATCAAGGTGACATAGGAATTCTAGGTGTGCATGCACCTACTAACTAGTCAAAATACATGAGGCAAAACTGATAGATCATAAAGGAGAAATAGATGAATCCACAATTATAGGTAGAAATTTTAATAGTATTCTTTCAGTAATTGATAGAACAAGTAGACCGAAAATCAGAAATGACATACAACACTCAAACAACACTGTCAACCAACCCAACCCAGTTAACAGAACACTCCATCTAACAACAGAAAAATTGGACACAGAACATTTATCGAGATAGGCCATAAAACATAAAACAAGTGTCAGTAAATAAGATTGAAATAATAAAAGGCATATTTTCTGACCAAAAAAGGTGTAAGTTAGAAATTGATAACAAGAAGATATCTGAAAATCCTAGATATTTGAAAATGAAACAACACATTTCTAACTAATCCATGGTTCAAAGAAGAAATCACAATGATAAGTTAGAAGATATTTTAAGCTGAATGAAAGTAAAACACAGCAAAATAAAATCTGTGAGATGTAGCTAAAGCGATGCTTATTAAAGGGAAATTTACGCCATTAAGTGTGCATATTAAAAAAGGAGAAAGTTCTTAAATCAACGATCCAAGCTTAAATCTTAAGAAACTAGAAAAAGATAGTAAATAAAGTCTAATGTGAGCAAAAGAATATAATAATAAAGACAAATCCAGAATCCTTGAAATAGAAAATAGAAAAGTAACAGAGAAAAACAATGGAACCCAAAGTTGGATTTTTGAAAAGATTAATAATATTGATAACCTTTTAATTAAATTGTTCAGAAAAAAAAAGAAATAAAATACAACCCATATCAAGAACGGGAGAGGAGAAATGACTTCAGATTCTTCAAGTATTTAAAAAATAATAGGGGAATATTATGAGTGACTTCATGGCATTAAATCTGATACAAAGATAAAGTGAACAAATTTATGAATGACACAGATTAGTTAAATTCACTTAAGGAGAAATGTATAATACAGATAGTCTTAAATCTATTCAAGAAATTGAATTAGTAGTTAAAAACGTGTCCAAAAAGAAAATTGTATGTCCAGTAAGCTTTACTGGTTAATTAACCAAATGTTTAATTTTTAAAAAACCCACTATTTCTATGAGACTTCTTCCAGAAAAATAGACAAGAAAGGAACACTTCTGAATTTATTTTATGAGGTCAGCATTACACCAATACCAAGCCCATAAAAGAAAAAGAAGAAAACTGTACACCACTAGTCTTTATGGACACAGAGGCAATAAACTTTGACAAAATTTTGGTAGATCATATCCAGGAATAAAAAGAGTAATACATCCATCGTGACCAAATGGTTTATCAGAGATGCAAGGTTGTCTTAGCATTTGGAAGTCAATCAATGAAATTCACCACATTAACAGACTAATAAAGAAAAGCCATATAACCATTTAACAGATGCATTAAAAACATTTGACAAAATTCAACATTCATTTATGAAAGTACTCTCAGCACAGTAAGAATAAGAAGGAACTTCCTCAATATGATAAAGACAACTTACAAAAACCTACATCCTACATTACAATTGATGGTAAAAGACCAAAGAATTGGGGCACCTGGGTGGCTCAGTGGTTGAGGGTCTGCCTTTGGCTCAGGTCATGATCCTGGGGTTGTGAGATGGAGTTCCACATTGGGTTCCCTGCAGGGAGCCTGCCTCTCCTTCTGCCTGTGTCTCTGCCTCTCTCTCGTGTCTCTCATGAATAAATAAATAAAATCTTTAAAAAATAAAAAAAGACCAAAGAATTTCCCCCCAGATTAAGAACAAGGCAAAAATGTTCACTCTCATCATTTTCTTTTCGAAATGGTACTGGAGATATAAGCTAGTGCAATATGGCTAGGAAAAGAAATACAGTCACACACATAAGAAAGAATAACATTTTATTTACAGATAACATGATCACCTACCTAAAAAATTAATAATGAATTTAGCAATGACTTATACAAGGCCTATATACAAACATCAAATGCATTTCTATGCTACCAACAATTGGAAATTAAAATGAAAACACCATTTACAAGAGCATCAGAAATTAAATATTTAGGATTAAGTTTTTAAAAAATATTTAAAATCTGTACAATATAATCTATAAAACATTGCCAAGAGAAAGAAAAGTTCTAAATTAATGAAGAGAAAGGCCATTTTTACAGATGAGAATAGTTATTATTGTTGAAATGTCAATTTTCCCCAAATTGGTATGTAATTTTGGCATGATCCCAGTAAAAATGTGATTCTATTTATGAAATTCACATGATTCTAAATGTAAATAGAAATGTGATTCTAAAATGTAAATAGAAATAAAAGGACCTAGAATAACCAACATGCTTTTGCAGAAGAACAAAATTATAGGACTTATGCAATCTGAATTTAAGAGTTACAATAAAGATAAGGTCATTAAGATAGCATAATATTGGTATAAGATAGACACACAGAGCAATGGAACAAAATAGAGTCCAGAAACAGATTCTCATATACATGGTCAAAAAATGTCAAGAAGATTCAACAGGGAAAATAATAATCTTTTTGATAAACAGTGCTAGAGCAAATGGATATCTGTATCTAAGACGAAACACAACCCTTACTTCACGTCATACACAAAGATTAACTCAAAATGGATCACAGACAGAAATGTAAAAGCTGAACTAGTACACTTCTAGGAAAAAATATAGGTGAAAACCTATGTGACCTTGGTTAGCAGAGATCTGTTAGATAGAAAACCAAAAGCACAAACCATAAACCAATTAGTGGTCATTGGAATTCATTAAAATAATTAGAATATTTTGCTCTTCAAATGACTCTTTTAAGAAAGAAAGGCAAACCACACCCTGGAAAAATATTTGTAAAAGATGTGTCTTTAATAATAGACTTTAACTGGAATATATAAGAATACTTAAGAAAAAAATAAAAAAAAGAATACTTAAGTTCAATAATAAGAAAACAACATGATAAATACTGGACAACATATCTGAATAGGCATTTCACCAAAGAAGGTATGTGAATGGCAAATAAGCATATGAAAAGATGCTCAACATCATTATCATGAGGAAAAACAAATTAAAACCTCAATTACTATCACATATTCACTAAAATGACTATAGTTAGAAACTGACAATATTTTCTATTGGGAAGGATATGATATAAATGGAGCTCTCACACATTGCTAGTAGGAATAAGAAAGGGATACAGCAACTTTGGAAAAGAATTTGATAGTTTCTTACAATGTTAAAAATACATATCATACAATCCAGTAATACCATGTCTAGAGTACTGAAGGTATCCAAGAGAATTAAAACATATTTTCATGCAAACACTTACACTTAAATATTTATGGCTTTCTTTCTTTCTTTTTTTTTTTTAAGATATTATTTATTTATTTGACAGAGAGAGAGAGAGAACACAAGCAGGGGGAGCAGCAGAGGGAAAGGGAGAAGCAAGCTCCCTACTGAGCAGGGAGCCCATTGCTGAGCTCCATCCCAGGACCCTGAGATCATGACCTGAGCCAAAGGCAGATGCTTAACCTACTGACTGCCCCTATTAATGGCTTTTTAAATATTAACTCCAAACTGGAAATAACCAATTTGTCTATCAGCTGGTAAGCGGATAAACAAAATTTAGTTTGTTCTAGTTTATTTA
Organism: Nyctereutes procyonoides; assembly: GCF_905146905.1. Classification (NCBI taxonomy): domain Eukaryota; kingdom Metazoa; phylum Chordata; class Mammalia; order Carnivora; family Canidae; genus Nyctereutes; species Nyctereutes procyonoides. The sequence goes on along the minus strand of NW_026575142.1, from coordinate 24,914,723 downwards.
GTTCATTCTACTCTGCAACAAAAGGAATAAAAGATTGGTACACAGAGCATGGATAATGCTCAGAAACATTTTGCGTAGGAAAAGAAATATAGAAACAGTATACGCCATACGAAGTTTGTATGAAGTTCTGTAAAAGACAAAACAATAATAACCAAAAGCAAATTAGTGATTATAAGGGACTGGGGATGGGACTATGAGATTGTCTATGAAAGGGCATGAGGGAATTTTTTTGCATCTGACGGAAAGTTTTTTATTGCATTTGTGGTTGTGGCCACATGACCATATATATTTGTCAAAGTTCATCAAATTGTACACTTAAAATACATTTTATTATATAAGTTATACCTCTCTAAAGGTGATTTTAAAATCTACTCAGACAATTTTTAACCTACAAAACTGCAAAACCCTTAAAATTTGATAATGCACTGTACTGATAAGACTTTGAAGAAATGGACACTGTTATGCATCATTTGTTATGGGTATACAATTGTTCCTTATGTTATAGAGGGCCATTTGGTAGTATCTGTCAAAATTGCGAATGTATATAGCCTTAGAAAATCTATTTCTCAGAAATCACTGTAGTCATATTCTTGCATATGTGCAAAAAAATTTTATGTACAAGAATACATTCTGCTGTGTAATAATAAATGGTTGGAAATAACCTGAATGTCTATCAGTGGGGAACTAGTTCAATAAAGTACAGTATGTCATACAACAGAATGCCAGACTATTGTTGAAAAGATTGTGGAAGATTTTTTGAAGATACATTGTAAATTGGAAAAAGCAAGGTACTGCAAAATATGTAAAAGAAATGCAGGTGAAAAAAGAAGTTATATTGGCTTAAACATACTTAGAAATTCTCTGAAAAGGTAAATATGTTAATAAAATGGTTACCCATTGGGAAGAAAAGGGAACTGAAAAAAAATGGAGCACTATATATATTTTATACTTTTTGAGTTTGAATTCTAAAAATTTAATAATAGTCTAATAAAAATGTGAATTCATAAAGTGTATATATTATAAACACAAATATATGTGGGAAGAAAAATCCCTGAGAAGAAAAACGTGTATCTAAGGGAAAAAGAAAGAACATGGATGCTAAATAAGGATTTGGATGAAGTTAATTATGATGCAAATTGATTAGACATCTAATTAGTGATCTTAAATCTTTCAGACATGCATGAAAGATGAACAAACGATGTCTATAAAAGAAGTCATAAAAATCTTGAAAACACACTCATTAAAATGTATTAAAAATATTCAACTCAGTGTACAACTTAGTAGCTATGGATGACATTATTAAGATAATTACCATCCTTATTCAAGAAATAATTATAGAAAACCTATCACAGCTATATCACTGTGTCTACAGGATACACGAAGCAGAGACATACCTCTTCCCTTTAGAAGGCTAAGAATCCTTGGTGAGGACAAGACTCAAACACATGAAACGTTAAATAAATACAAGTTAAACTATGGCAGGACGTGCCTGTATGACCAGCAGGGAGATGGTCAATAAGCTGGGGGCCACGATAGAGAGTAGAAATAAAATGGGACGAGGCACCCTTTCTCGGATGAGGTGCAGCGTTTGAGCGATGAGTGGGAGCAAAGGGAGGGAGTGGAACAATGCTCAGATCAGACCAGAGGGAAGGACTTCAGGTGAGAGATGGAGAAGATAAAAGGAAGGACATAAGAGACTGTGATGCTGAACTACTTACAGGCACACGATGCCACCGGAAGCTTGGAGCAGGGCTGAGCCTGCCCTGTGGAGTTGTGAATAAAGCATGTCCAGCTGCAGTGGGCAGGATGCATCACAGCCCTGAGAGACTCCAGGCAGAGACCAATTAGGGAAATGTCATAACTTAGGTGTGAAGTGATAACAGATTCTGGCCAAGAGTCTGGCCTTGGAAAGGAAGGAACACATCCAAAATAGATTACTGCAGGAGACACAAGACTTGGTGACCAATCAGATGTGTAGGAGATAAGAAGGAGAGAATCAAAGCCGTCTCTGGGTTTGAGACTGGCTTGCAGAGTCAATGATAGTGCCATTGACAGAAAGAAGAAAGTCAGGGAAGATGCGTAGGGGAGGTGGAGGGGGAGTGTGATTTTAAAAGTACGTTGCTGGAGGGGCGCCTGGGTGGCTCAGTTGGTTAGGTGTCTGACTCTTGGTTTTGGCTCAGGTCATGATCAGGGTTGGGAGATGGAACCTCTGCACTCAGCGGGAAGTCTGCCTCCCTTCTCTCTCTGCCCTCTGCCTCTTACATGCATGTGCAAATACACACACACTCTCTCTCAAATAAACAGGTAAGTCTTTTTTTTTAAATATTTTATTTATTTATTCATGAGAGACACAGAGAGAGAGGCAGAGACACAGGCAGAGGGAGAAGCAGGCTCCATGCAGGGAGCCTGACGTGGGATTCGATCCCAGGACTCCAGGATCAGGCCCTGGGCTGAAGCCAGTGCTAAGCCACTGGGCCATCCAGGCTGCCCATAGGTAAGTCTTTTAAAAACAAAGCAAAACAAAACAAAACAAAACAAAACTGTGTTGGAGCACCATACTGGATATCAAGTAAAAATGTCCAAATACAGTTAGAAGGAGAGACCAGACTTGCATAAATGAAATAGGGAAGTCATCAAAGGACAGAAGAATAAAGAGGAAAAGTAACAGTTTGATGGAAGCTCCGAAAGAGAGAGGTACAGATAAGATGTGGCCCCAATAATGGCTAACACAGTAGGGAGGCCAAAGGGATTAAGGCCTGAAAAAAAAAAATTCATTAGACATGGCACATAGGAGGTCAGCCGTTCCAGCCAAGGGGGCAGTTGAGGATAGGATTCCTTGGGAAGAGGTTGTGGGGGAAGAGGCCCCACAGTATTAGAGACAGAGGGTACTGACTATTTACTTAACGAAGTGTCAGGAAAATCAGGGAGGAAAAAAACACAGCCAGAGTACTACCAAATGGTCACATATTTTGGGAAGCAAAGGCAGAGGAAAAACCTGAAGAGGCATTGCACGTGAGTCCTGAAAACAAGTTCTAGATGCGTAATATCTACAGTTGTCTTAATTTTTAAAAGTTTGAGTGGATATTGACATTTTTGTCAGTGCATGTATTTAAAAGAAAGCCAGTCTTCCAATGAAAGTGAAGAAGAGTGTGTTTCCTGGCACCCTAGAACAGACTCCCAGTCTAGAACCCCACAGGCTGAAATCTGGCTCGCAGACATGTGCTGCCTGAGAGCCGCGACCCCCATCCCTCCCTGTTACCCCATGGCTGGCCTAAGCCACTTAGACATTTGCATTTTCAGCTTCTGCTCTAATACTTTCTATAAGGCTAAATCGCCCAACTGAGAGAGAAACATTAAAATAAATAACCCAATAATTCAAGGCAAATCCATCCTGACTGAATATACTTTTTTTTTTTTAACACACTGAGTTCGGTAAATTTTATTTCTTGTTGTTATTTTCTTCTGAATAATCTCAACGTGCAGAAGCTGTCTGTGCGCCCTCACCCAGGGCTCACTCTCTCGAAGAACTGATTACGGTTCGAGGGCTCTCACCCTTGCCTTTGCCATGTGCTCCTGGCCGCTTGAGTGCTCCTTTTATCCCGTTCTGTCTAATTGCCATGCAAACCCTCTGTTGAGCTTTTAATTAGCAAGTTATCTTCATCTGAAGACTGGAAACCCTGGGCTCTTTCAGCATATATTAGACAGCTAAAATATGAAATTAAAGAAAACAGAGTTTTAGCCAACAGAAACAAGTGACTCATTTCCTTGTGAAAACACACAAGGTTTATGTTACTCTGGCAACTATATTCCAGAACAGCGTCTCTCCCCTCCCCTTTTAGAGCTTTTATGTGTTCCTGTTACAGTCTGTGTTCTATGGTGACCTAATGTGGAACCAAGTCACTTAGTGATTCATGAGGCTGGAGAATGGTGCTTTCAACTCAGCTCATCCAATGTCCTTTTGACCGAAGGAAGAAAAGTTTACTTTGCACAAAGAGAGGAACCGTAAGAAGAGAGAACTCTTGACTGAGTGCTGGCCTAGGGTGTCAGTGTGGTCCTGCTGTGACTTTCAAAACACCACAACTGGTTCCAGTATGTTAGAATTCTAAGTGTTTTTCTAAAGGCAGCTGATTAAATCATAGTGTTCAACCTGTATGCGTGCCGCGCAGGGAAATGAAGATTTAGAGACTGGTTTCACAAAGACCCCAGATGTTTCTTGGGCCTTGCATCATGGGCGGGAATTTCATGGTGTTCAGGGCCAAAATTTCAATCCAAATTATTCCAACTCTCCAAAGCAGAAATGTGTAGAGCAAAAACAGTTACACTAACTCTCTCTCTCTCTCTCTTTCCCCTAGGTTTTAAGCTCTCTGAGGTACTGGCAAAGAAGTGGAGAGAAGCTTCAATTTATTAGGCTCTTGCTGCTGATGTTATTCGAAAATTATGGTCTGGATGAAGGGAAGGCTTCAAGATTTTAAGTTTAGAGACTCTTCTTGAGCAGCTATATATTTTTATTGAAAGGGCAGTAAATTTTGTAGCTATTAGAATGTAACAGACTAAAAATGACTGGTGTATGAAGATTTTTGGTTTCTCATACTTACAGTCTGTCTGTGCAAGAGATTTTCAGCCTGGCTCAGCCATTTTTCCTCCTCAAAAAGTGTCTTGCCAGTTCTCTGGGCTTTGGAGAGAGAGAGAGAGAGAGATGGGAAAAGTGGGAGGATGAAGGAAAATGATTTAGTGTCAATTTATATATAATGTATTTATATATAATGTCAATTTATATAATGAGGGGCTAGGAGAAAAAAGTTATGTTAAAAATATTAAGAAAAGTTGGGGTGCCTGGGTGGCTCAGTTGGCTGAGCAACCGGCTCTTGATTTTGGCTCAGGTCATGATCTCGGGGTCCTGGGATCAAGCTTGGCCTTGGGCTCAGGGTTCAGCGGAAAGTCTGCTTACAGATCCTCTCTCTCTCTGCCTCCTTCTACCCCTACTCGTGCTCTCTTGAGGCCTCTTTCTCTCTTGAATAAATAAAACTAAATCTTAAAAGAAATAGTAGAAAAAGTCATACAGAATGAAGGTAGAGGAGATTTTTTTGGAGGATTTGAGGAGAAAGGTCCAGGAATTGTTCACATATGTGATAGTGGCAGATGGGAAGGGAGAAAATAGAGGATTTTAATAATAATTGCTGGGATTCATCATAGTGTTGAGGAAATACAAGAAAAGGATCTGATTTATTTTGAAATCAAAATTCAATTTGTTTGCAGGAATTGTATATGTTTATCCATAACATGGCTCTGGAACATGAACCATATGGGTCATGGTATTGTAAACATTAGAAAGTGTTATTATTTTAAAAATTACTTGGCAAAACTCAAAATTATTTCTCCTAGAAAGATAATCTTAACTTGGAGAATGCTGAGTAGAAATTTCTTTCTTTCTTTTCTTTCTTTCTTTTTCCTTTTGTTTTTCTTTCCATGTGTCATTTCTAAATATTAAGGAAGGAGGCAAAAGTCAACAATTTATTTAGGATAAAACACTCTTATTCAGTGTTATCATCAGGATAACATCTAATGTGAATGGCTTTCCCTCCCAATGTAAATAAGTGAAAGACATTGGGAATAATTTTAAATTTGAATCAGTTCATTATAATTTTTTACATGATTTTCTTTTAATGAAAGAATTTACTGATTTTATTTTTTACTGCAATTTTTCTCTTTTTTCTGACATCAACTCAGCTTCTGGATATTAAAAAAAAAGTCCATCTGTTGGGCATATAGCTTGTGAAGTTACAATTACAAATTCTCCATAGGAATACTGATAAAAACTTTTGAAATTGATAATCCAAAGAATTGCAAAATATTTTCAGTTTGTTCAGCAATGTAAAATGGAAAGCATTTTGCCATACAGCATTAATAAGGCATGTTTTACATTTTTGAAAATTATAATTGTCTACTATAAACATTAATGGATCACATCTACATAACTGTATAAGTGCCAGTTTATAAATATTTCAAACATGAAATATAAAATATGAATGAATTATAATTGACTACAAGAATTGAACTTTAATAGAAATAAACACTAACCAGAGTCCTGACTATCAGCCTTAAAAAAATGTTACATGCCACACCATATTGGCTCTGAAATGTATCATCATTATTAGTGAGCAATGAAAGAAACATCAGATTCTCTATTTGGCCAACTGTTGTGGGGCCATCTATTAAACTTCATGATAATACTGTCAAATTTAATGAGCAATTTTACTTATGTAAATTTAGGAAAAAATTCTGGCAATTTTATTCTAGAGTAAATATTGGCTATGTCTATATGATACGAAAATGAGTAAGACTGGGGGAAACTCTGGAGTCTTGAAGCCAAAAAACCCTTGATTAAATAAAAATGTTTAGTCATGATAAAATACCATCTTAACTTAAAATTTACCATTTTGGGGCCACCTGGGTGGCTCGGTGGTTGAGTGTCTGCTTTTGACTGAGGACGTGATCCCGGGGCCCCCACAGAGAGCCTGCTTCTCCCTCTGCCTCTCTGTCTCTGTGTCTCTCATGAATAAATAAATAAAATCTTAAAAAATAATTTACCATTTTTAAGTCTATAGGCAGGTAGTAAATACATTCATTTTGTCATGCAACCAATCCCAGAATTCTTTTCACCTTGAAGAACTGAAACTCTACAGTCAATAAAGAACTATTTCCCACTCCTCCCTCCCCCTAGCCTCTGGCAACCACCAATCTACTTTCTATCTCTATGAATTTCACTACTCTAGAGACCTTATGTAAAATGAAATCACCTAGTATTTGTCTTTTTGTGACTGGCTTATTTCACACAACATAGTGTCTTAAAGATTCATCTATGTCATAGCATGCGTCAGAATTTCCTTTCTTGGATGAGATCATGTCATTTGAAAGAACATGGATGAACCCTCGAGGGTATTATGCTAAGTAAAATAAGTCAGACTACAAAGACGAATACCATAAACCCCCACTTCTAAGTGGTATCTCAAGAAAAGGTGAACAAACAAACAAAAAGTGGAATCAGACCTATAAATACAGAGAACTAATTGATGGCCGTCAGAGGGTGGGTTGGGCAAAATGGGTGGAGGGGCGGGGGAGATACAAGCCTCCAATTATAGAATGAGAAAGTCACAGGAATAAAAGGCAGAGGTAAGAGGTAAGGAACACAGTCAGGGATACTGTAATAGCGAAGTGATAGGACAGATAGTAGCTATACTCGTGGTGAACATAGAATAAGGTATGAACTTGTCAATCGGAAAAGGACACACATTATATGGTCTCACTCATTTGGGGAATATAAAAATTAGTGAAAGGGAGTGAAGGAAAGGAGAGAAAATGAGTGAAAATATCAGTGAGGGTGACAAAACATGAGAGACACCTAACTCTGAGAAACGAACAAGAGGTGGTGGAAGGGGAGGTGGAGGGGTGTTGGGGTGACTGGGTGACTGGATGCACTGAGGGGGGCACTTGGCGGGATGAGCACTGGGTGTTATGCTAAATGTTGGCAAATTGAACTCCAATAAAAAATTTTTTTAAAAGTATAAACTTGTCAAATCACTTGAAACTAATGTAACACTGTGTGCCAACTATATTGAAATAAAAAAAATTCCTGTCTTTATAACATAGGCTGAATAATATTCCACTGCTTGTATAAACCACATTTTATTTTATCCATTTTATTTTATCCAACCCACTTGGAAGCAACCTTCCATCTTTGGGCTATTGTGCATAATGCTGGGTGTGCATATACTTCTTCAAGACCATGCTTCTGATTATTTTGCATTATATACCCAGAAGTAGAATTGCTGGATCATAGGGTGGTTCTATTTTCGATTTTTTGAGGGGCCACCATACTTTTCCACAGTAGTTGCATCATTTTACTTTCTGCAACACACAAGGGTTCCAATTTTTGCACATCCTTTCCAACACTTATTTTCTGTTTGGTTTTTTAAAGTTTGGCATCCTAATCAGTGTAAGGTTGTTCTTGGTTAAATTTAAACATAAAAATTATTAAGTAGAGTGAAGTTTCTTATATGTGTAAAAAGCACTAGAACTCAATTTTTGCTTAAGTTGCTTATCCTTTTTTCAGTTTATTTTTTAAAACGGAGATACATATCATGTAACAACATATTTTAAAATAAAATTATTTCACATTTAGGGGTCTACTTATCTATTGCTGAGTATAAACCATCCCAAACTTAGTGCCTTACAACAATGAAAGCAATTTGCAATCAATAATTTAGTTCAGAAATCAACTATCTGTACAGGTTTGCAGGGGACTGCTCATCTTTGCTCCACTTGGCATCAGCTGGAATGGATGTTTGGAGACTAGAACATTCTGAACTTTTTTTTTTTTTTTTGCCCCACATTCTTCCTTTTATTGCTTGCTATGGTCATTGCTACAGAACTTAATAATATTTGTATGTTTTCTCTGTGTTGTTGCCATTTCTCGTTTACTATAATCAGAGTATGGAGGCTGAGTCTTATCAACTCTGTAGAGGACTATTTTTATGGTGACCAGGTAGGAAAGGGAAGCTGAGACAGGAGCCAGCAATTCTTCATTATTCAATTCAAAAATCTAAAATGAAAACTTTACTCCTCTACACTCAACTATCCAGTAAGATGCATATCAAAGTTTTGACATTGTCTGGTGGTCAGTGCTGGCTGTTGACTGGGACCCCAGTGAGGCATGTGGGCAGGAATGCCTACATTTGGCCTCTCCGTTGTAGGTTCGTGGCTTCCTCGTAGTGTGGTGACTAGGTTCCAACAGGGAGTATCCTGAGAGAGAGCTGGGAGGAAGTTGTATTGCCTTTCACATTCTATTTGTAAAACACGGTGCTGGGTTTTTTTGTACTCTACTGTTAAAGAGGTCATAAAAGCTCAACCAAGTTCAAGGAGGAGATGTGATTCTGGCTCCTGATGCCCCATCAAGGTTCTTGTCCCAATGGGAAGGTTCTGAAGGAGTATGTGAAGTGAGAACTATTGTTGTGACCATTTTTGGAAACCATGATCTGCCACTCTTAGTGACTTGCTAAACCAGGTAACTGTATGCAGAAGCATCTCACTCTAACACTAAAAATAGTCATGTGTTATGTTTTAAGGTATATTATAGATCTTAACCATGCTATGCTATATAGAGATGTACTATATAGAGATGTTTTGTGTGTGTGTGCAAAAATTATCCTCTATTTACATACAAAAAGTCTGTCTGTCTATCCTGCTTCTATTCTATGGCTCATCTATAAGCCTTGTAGGCTCAGAGCAAGAGTATAGCTGGAAAACCACATATCCTATATTTAAATAATTAATAGTTGCAAGTAATCAAGTTAGTAACATGTCAAGAAGAATCATTTCCATTCTCTTGACAAATGCTCATTCATAACAACCTGGAAGGTCAGAGTTTAACTTAGAATTTCCAATCCTACGGGTTCTCTGCCAAATGTGATTGGGAAATAATGCCCCTGACTGCTATGTCCCTTTTCCTTTTCTCTCTACCCCCAGCCCCAGCTCCATCCAACACGTTGAAGAATTTCATGCACATCCATGTGGACATCCCAGCTCATGTCCAAATCTCAGCTACGATCCCATACTGTGTGGCTACTCTTTAGCCACCCCTCAGGGCTAGGAGTACAAACATCAGAAGTACAGAACACCTTCCAGAAGGTGCCCATGTAGATGTTGGCAGCCTACAGGGCATTTGGGGGCCATTTGTGTAGGAAATTCTAGGGCCTAAAATTCATTGAATGCGATGTAGAAGTGGGGATGTGGGTTCTGAGTGACTTTGTCCACTTAGCCCAGTGCACTTAGCTCCCATAGGATGGAGGAGGGCCAGTGCAGGGATCTCTAAAGCTCAGGAACCAAAATAGGGAGACTCTTTTCTGGTCTGAAGGTGGTAACTGTGGGGAAGTAGGGGAGTGAGCAGTAGTGCTCCTCTCTGCCCCAGGCTCTGCTATGAATGTTAGATGCAGCCACATATTCTCTCCTCTCATGTTTTTCTTCTTTCTTCCTTTTCCATTTTTCTTTCTCTTGTTCCTTTTTTTTCTTTTTTTTTCTCCCTTTTATTTTTCTATTTCCTTTCTAGATCTTCTAGTTCCTCTTTTTTCATCCTTGTAACCTCCCAACACTCATATTTAATGCTGGGACTTTGTTACAGGCCTTTCTTTTGCGATAGCATTTTCTGCTGGGACTGAGGTGGTTCAGTCCCAAAAGTGATTCCACTGACTTTCTTTACCTGCCATTTTACTGTATTTTCTTTCATATCTAAGTTGGGAGTCTGAGCCTGCGTATTGGTGCTCTTGATACCCATGCTCATGGTTTGAAGACTTAAAAACCAAGCTTTGTCGTATAGTAGCCATTTCATTCAAGGTGATCAAAAAAGGGTTTGCCCTATTGACCTCCAACCATGCATGAACAAACAACTTTTATTGGAACTGGTGATACTTGGAAGGGACATTTGGAAAGAGTGAGTCAAAGCTGTTTGTATCTTATGAAAAACATTTTTTTCCCCTGGTTTTTAGTTCATTTTAATTCAAGTAACTTAGCAGATGCTTTGGGTTCAGTTCCAGTTGGTTTATCCAAAACTAATAAGACAGAATTAATTAACTCACCATTCACCTCTTTTTTCTTCCTATCCTGTTTCATGTTCTCCAAGCCTCCTCTTTGGCTTGGAATATTTTGCTATCTTATACCTAACAGCTTGTTTCCTGCTCCTCAACTAAAGGTTACTTTAGTTTCTAATGGATTTGCACATCCTCCATGTCCAAATGGGTGATGTTAAGATGTAACAAAGGATACTCCAATCAATTATCTTTTATGCCACTATCTCTGCTGGCTCTTGTCTCTGGCAAAATTCTAAGGTCAGAATACTAATATTCACCAGTGCTCTTCCACATAGCTTCTTTCTCCAGATGGTGTTCTTCATTCTATGGGCTAACCTAAACTTCCTTGCAGCCTGGCAGGGGGCTTTCCCAAGAAGGGCTAAGTTGGAGCTACAAGGCTACATCAAATATAGTCTCAGAAGCTACCCGATGTCATTTTTGCCACATTCTATTGGTCAAAGCAAGTTTCAGGATAAATACAGGTTTAAGTATAGAAAAAAATTGATTCTACTTTTTGCTGAAAGGTATAAGTCTTATCACAAAAGGCATCTGATGTAGGAGGTATTGTTGCAGTCATCTTTGGAAACAATCAATCAGAAGTATTAATAAGAATTTTCAATCCTGAGACTTATTATTTTCAATTTTAGAAAATTCGTTCTCTATTTCCCCCTCCCCCCTTTGTTATATTCTCTGTCCTCTCATTTAGGAATTCCTGTTAGATAGATATTGAACCTTCTGGGTTGATCTATATCTTAACTTTTCTTCCAATTTCTGTTTTTTTTTTAATTTTTAAAAATATTTTATTTGCTTATTTGAGAAAGAGAGAAAGATAGAGAGAAAGCAAGAGCAGAGGGAGGAGCAGAGGGAGAGGGAGAAGCAGACTCTCTGCTGAGGTGGGAGTCTGATGCAGAGCTCAATCCCAGGACCCCAGGGTCATGACCTGAGCTTACTAAGCCACCTAGGTGCGCTCCATCCCCCCACCCCCACCCAAGTTCTGTCTTTTGATCTTTTAGGCGATTTCTTTATTTTCCCCCAGAACCTCAACTGAATTTTGAATTTTGCGATGTTTTAAATTTTTAAGAACTCTTTAGAGTTCTTTGATTGCATATTTTTCTTAGCATTGTACTCTTATTTTCCAAGTTCAACTTGTTCTCTAATATTTTTTTTTGTTCTCTAATATTTCTTAAATTGAAAGGGTTTTTTTTTTTTCTGTTCTCTTAATTATCATTGTTTCTTTTGTGGTCTGTTGTTTTATTTATTCATCATATTTATGAACAAAGCACAGGAAGACAAGCTTGTTTAGTAGTGGTAACTAGTTTGAGTTTTCTCTGTAGATGTTTAGATCTGTTGAACCAACGAGTTTCTGTCATTCATGGAGATATGAATGTGAATATGAATAGTGAGTGATTACTGAAAAGCTTCACTTAGGGAGTAAGATCAGAAAGTAGGAAGGCAAGTAGATCAACTCCATTCTGTGTTATGCCAAGTAAGGAAGCTTTGTTCTGGAGCATTTCCGTTCCTCCCTCACTGGTCCTACTTTCTCCCTGGCATATTGGTCAGTTTGGTTTGGTTTGGTTTGGTTTTGGTTTTGGCATTAGTACTTTAGCTTTATATTGGAGACAAACATTGCGACTATCCTAGGAAGAGTAGGATGGGCTTGATGAGCGGTCAAATTGAATAGTTGCTGTGTAAATAATTCTTAAGTTAATCTTCTTGATTTTTACCCCTTTTCCTAGTGGTCCCCACCAAGCTTGGAGCCTCTCCTTGGCTTTGTTGCTGAGGAAAATTATTCCTATCCTCTTTCAGCTTTTTCGGTGTCCACTCTATTTTCTATCTTCCAGAAATTTACCAAAAGCTCTGATTGCCTGATGTTTCCTCCTCTCCTTTACAACACTGCTATGCACTTATTCTTTTTGTGTTTTATTATCCGAACTTGGGGATATACTCTGTCTGCCATATTGAGATGGAAGACTCCAACATGATATTAATGGTTACTTTGTATTCCGTGATACAGATGGACTGTAATTTGCTTAAATGTGCTCTTATTTCTGAGAAGTTAGATTGTTTCCATTATTTGGTTGTTACTCTTATAAATGTGTCAAGGAGGACAAAATGTTATTTTAAGAGCTAGTTCTGGACATAGCTGGAATAAGACGGATGAGTCAACAAGATAGCAAAAGTGTTTTCCATAAGAAATAAGACTTTTTGTGGGGAGGAGGGAGTAAACGCACTGAGGACAAGAGAAGATTGAAAGATCGAGGCCGTCCAGCAATATGGCAGGAAACTGAAGCCCAAGTAGAAGAGACAACCAGAAGTAGAAGGACCTTGTCAGGAGAGGGATGTCTGAGATTGGCTGTACTCTCCTGCTCTGTAATACCCTCTGGGGCCTCACACCTAGAGCAGTCTTAGGAAGGGAAGGAATTGGCTAGTGTCTAGCAATGAAGGGTGACATGATGCAGAGAAGAGACATTGGGGACGAAGAATACAGCAGAAATAGGTACTTGAAACCAGAAGTTACTAGGAGAAATATAAACAAGTCTTCTCCTTCCCACCCTCCATGGATCCCCAGAGACACTGGAAGAGGGTTTGGGTTTCCCACTGTGTATAAGATAGGGATTCAGGGAAATTTTACTTGAAACTTGAAGTGCTAACCCCCTATATCAGGTTTCCTTCACTCCATCTCAATTTCTTTTTGTTGGGATACACTTCCTTTTTCTTTTCTTTTCTTTTCTTTTTTTTCTTTCTTTTCTTTTCTTCTTTCTTTCTTTCTTTCTTTCTTTTTTTTTTAGAGAGAAAGTGTGCACACAACAGTGGAGGTGTGGGAGGGGCAGAAGGAGTAAGAGAATCTTAAGCAGACTCTGCACTGAGTAGGGAACACATCATGAGGCTCAATCTCATGACCCTGAGATTATGAGCCAAAACCAAGAGTCATATGCTTAACCAACTGAGCCATCCAGGTGCCCCCAAAGTCTCTTCCTTCTAATTAGAAAAAAATTTCCAGGATGCTTTATGTGACTGGGGTTGCACTGCTAACCTTACCCTAATTCTAGCATATAAGGGCTTAGGCTTGGCCAAGAGGGAGGCCTGAAGGACCTGCTTGCCTGTCTCACCCTATCCTCTGGGCCACTAAGAGGCCCTTGACTATTGTGAAAGAAAGCTTGGCTCACATTGGCTTACAACAAAGAGGGAGAAATGACGAACTGACTTGATGTGAAGTCGTGCAATCTCTATTGCATTAAGCTTCATTCTCTCCCTGATAGTGCTCTTACTCTTCAAAGGGTCAAAAAATGGCTAGATTTTTTGATGATGGCACAAACAGCAGTAAGAGAAGCTATCTTCCAGATGTTTCTCTTGAAACTTTTCTCATAAGCTACCAATAAACTTCTCCTTATGCATGTCCACTCTTAAACCAATCCCTATTCTCAATGGCTCACATGGGACCTGAACCAGCCCAGAGAGATGGGATCACATGATTGAATAAGACTGGGAGAGGGGAGGAAAAACCTACTGGGAGAGTGGAAAAAGGATGTTAAGGAGACAGCCTCAATGCCCAGGGTGTTCTCTCTTTCATAGGCAGGGCTCCCTTCCTCCATCTCCAATGCCCATATGATAGGATCTTACTAATTATATGCAGCTATCTTCATGGCCTCTCTGATTTGATGCCTCCGTGAAGGAGAGATAGCAATTAAAGTTGGTTTCTCATTACTCTCCAAGCCCACTGCCATTTTCTGACCCTTGCCAACAAGGATTACCTTCTCTATCTCTTTAGTAGGATTCTCAGCATCAAAGTAGTTGTCAAGAAATTCCCATAGCCTCTACAGTCTACCAAATGTTTTACCTCATAAGCACCACCCTTACGGAAATATTGGTGTCCTCAGCTATCTTTGGGAAGTTGCCATGACAATTCCATGCCTCCTCCTCCATGCAGACTATTGTTTGCTAGCTACCAGAGCATATAAACATTTTAGATGTAGTTGGATATCTCTAACCACCTGTAAAGGAGATGGTAGCAATTCACACTCCCATAAATAATAAATGAGCGTCTGTCTCCTATCACATCCTTGCAAACATTGTGTACTATCAACCTTATGATCATTGTAAATTTTATAGGTTAAAATTCTTAATTTTGTTTATCTCTTGGTTGGCTAGAGTATACTTTATGTAATTTTTGTGTGTTTAAGAGTCTCTGCAGGAAATATTTTCTGAGCCCTTGCGTATCTAGGACAAACCATTGCCTACACACGTGAATGGAAACCTGAAAGTTCTAAGTTCACAGCACAATTGCATCTTGGTTTTGAAAAGAAGTGTGAAGCTAAGCTGATTTTTATCTTGATACATAACTTGATAGTTTTGAATCCTTGAAAATTGTGGGTTTTTTTCTTTTTGTCATCTAGACTTTTTTCTCCCAGAACTTATTTATGCATATTTTTTTTTATGTGTGGTATACATGTGCATCAACACACCAGTTTCCCTCAAGAACACGTTCCTATATTTTAGGTCTACTATTACCATTGTCTATTAGTACTGGTTTCTTCTTCAGCAAACCCCAGTTTTCATAAATTGTATCCTGGCTCCCTATTTCCTGTGTCTATTTGGCATTTTATATCTGGTCTACTTTTTCTTCACTAACTCTCCAATGATAACACACAACACATTTTGCACATCTTAAAATGTATTAATATACACTAACACTTTTTGGTGATTTATTCACTTATTTCATTAATAAGGCATTTACAATTGTTATTCTTCAGAGCCAGGCTCTTAATAAGTACAAAGATAAGATGCTTGCAAGGGCATTCCTGTGTCCATAACTAAATACAGGCTTTAGACCATGTAATCAGACTTTGCCAAAAGCCCCTCTCTCTGACGCTCAGTTGCTTAGACAATTCTTTTATAACCATACCTATGTGAGGAATTCAAGGACAAAACTGGTGACATGTGTTTAACCTTATACATTGTACCAATGACGAACTTTATTTCAAGAAGATTAAGTGATTAAACATGAGATAGCCACACAATTCCTGCAAACAATCATTCTCTACTTTTTACAAGCCATTGTCAACATTTATAAATAAAAGACTCTAGGTTTTGTGAATCACTAGACTAGGTAATTGGGGGTGAACTGGCTGGAGTAGTTATGTGGAAACCACACCCGGCTGATTCTTAATGTATTTTGTAGCTATAACAACATAGAAGACAGTCTCAAACAGTAGTTTCTCATCTTGGCCACAGTTTGGAACCATCTGGAGATGTGTGGATGAGCCCAAACACACTGACCTCTCCAGACACTGTGCCCACTTCAGCACATCAAGCAGCCTGGACAAACTGACCATCCTAATTTCTACTCAAAAGAGCAAAGCATATATGCCCTTTGATGCACAGTTCCATTTCCAGGAATCTGTCTTACAGAAATACTTGTATTTATGCCTAAAGATTCATTTTAAATATACTTATTTATTCATCCAACAAATATTTCTGGAGCCCATATTCATGGCCAGGACTGTTCTAAACACTGGAGATAGTAAACTGTGACCAGGATGATTACAGCCTTGTGGGAAAGGCCAGATAACAAACACACAAACAGATAAACTGGGGAAAGTAACAGATAATATAAGTAACGTAAGTGCTATGCAGAGAATTCAAGTGTGGCGCCCAGTGATGTTCTCTGGAACATTTTCTTCTCACACAGGGCTGAGGGGACACGATTTTAGGCTTCTGTCTGTCTTCACTTTGCATATTTCCACAGGCTGTGGAAACCTCTCTCAGGTGTCTCCCCCTACATTTCCAGCAGGCAATAGGACTATAGCCTGGGACGCAAGGCACTCTTTTCTGTTACCAAATGCTCCCAACCTTATCTGGTTTCTTTCAGTCTCTTTAAATATTTTATTTTATTTTTATTCTGGTAAAATACACATAACATAAAATTTATCATTTTAACCACTTTAAAGTCTATGATTTTGTGTGATTAAGTATATTCAGACTATTGCACAATCATCACCACTATCCATTTCCAGAACCTTTTCATTAATTTTAATGAATCCCAGCTTATCAATGATTTCTTTCATGGATTGTGTCTTTGGTATTTTTTTTTAGATTTTATTTATTTATTTATTCATGAGAGACACACAGAGAGAGTCAGAGACACAGACAGAGGGAGAAGCAGGCTCCATTCAGGGAGCCCGATGTGGGACTCGATCCCAGGACCCCAGGATCAGGCCTTGGACTGAAGGCGGCACTAAACTGCTGAGCCACCCAGGCTGCCCCTTTGGTATTTTATCTAAAGGAGATCACAAATTATAAGCATTTTAAGAAATAAATCAGGGACCAAACAAAGTCAAGGAATATGTTGTTCCTGTAACTGAGGAAAAACAGATAGAAAAAGTACATGCACACACATATTCATTCATTCATTCATTCATTCATTCATTCATATTTTTCAGAGACAGGACATCAGAACAGACAACAAGGAATAGAGAATCAGAATATCAATAAGAACAAAGAATTAACTGATAATGAATTCAAAATAAATTGTGTAAGATATTCACAGTAATTTATTGAAATCATTATATATGTACTTGATATCACTTTATAGAATTTAAGAGGAGTAAGAGTGTTGGAGAGGTAATGCTATATTTTTTTAATAACTGTATAAAACAAGAAGGATAAGCTTAATTTCCACATTTAGAAAATATACTGGAAAGCATTATAAAAAATAATTGTTTAATTCTTAGAAAAGAGATACTGATTAATCACCATCAAAGCTTTGGCAAGCAAACTTTAGGCGGGTTAATCTGACATATTTCTTTTGACAGCCATTGATCAAGATGATACATGAAATACTTTAAAAAATTGTTATTAATAGTTCATAGCCCTCTCGGAGGGACATAAAATGATTTAAAGTCTGCAAACCAGCTTCTTACATGTATCATAGATAAAATACAGTAGGGCAGTTAATGGTCGGCAAGGAGTTGCAAGAATATTGGGTGGATGATTTTGAGATACTTGAATTTGTACTGACTGACTTGATAAGGAGAGAGGAAATTTCATCTGCTGCAGGAGGAATTCAGGCGAAAGATGAGAAAAGTCCCCTTTTTTTTCTGGCTGTGAAACATTGGAATACGTAGACATCAGAAATCATGGAAGCTCATTCTTTAGAACATTGTGAGAATATGGGGAATCCTCCTCCCTGAATAATTTAAGTGCATAGAAAAAAACCATCTGAAAGACGGTATTACTCAGGGTTAAGTTCTAGATTAGTGTTTCAGTTTATTAACACAAAATAGAATCACAAAATAGAATTGAAAGCACAGATTGCATTCTCAGACCCCCTGTACCATCACAGTGGTTCTTAGAGACGAGGGATCCAGCATGCAGGTCCTGGGGCCAGGTGATGGGACACCTGGGTTCACATTTAGTGGGGAGAGTAAGAGTGCCAGGATATTGAAAGACTGAGTGGACTGGAGGCACCTGTGAAAACACATTTGCTTCTGTGAAAAACTCAAGCTTCAAAATTGCGTTGATAAAATTAAACGCTACACAGAAACTGATAGCACACAGCTAAGTAGAAATAAGTGGAGAGTAATAATAAGTAAACACTTCTACAACGCTGACCAGATACCAGCCAGCATTCTAAACCCTTCCATAGGGTCAGCCCTGGTGGCCCAGTGGTTTAGCGCAGCCTTCGGCCCAGGGCCTGATCCTGGAGACCTGGGATCGAGTCCCACGTTGGGCTTCCTGCGTGGAGCCTGCTTCTCTCTCTCTCTCTCCCTCTATGTCTCTCATGAATGAATTAAAAAAAAAGTCTTAAACCCTTCCATACGCCAACACTGAGAGGGAAGTAAAAAGCATGAATGTAATGTAGGGTGATAAGTTCTCAGCTTATTTTGGGGGAAAGACTTGAGATTCTTATTTAAATAAGTATTAAGAAAAATAAATAAATAAATAAATAAATAAATAAATTAAATAAATAAATAAATAAATATTAAGAGATTTAATTTTTATGGCAGTCCACTGAACTATTAGAAGTTGGTAACAGATCTGTATTTTTAAAGAAAGAATGAAGCCAGTAAACTGACAGGCATGAAGCCAACATAGGAAAAAAGAAACATTTTCAAAAATCGGCTACGTGTCAAGGATCATGTCACCTATTGTTTTTGTGACTTATCTCATTTAATCTTTACGATAATCCCTATAGGTGAGGGTCATTGCCACCATGTGATAGATGAGGAAACTGATGCTTGGAGCAAGTTAGTTGTCTCTCTGTTGCCTGAGACATCCCAATATCCAGGTCTTTAAGACTCTGGATTGTGGGCTCTCTCTCTCTCTGATTTATGCTACCTCTGTATAACAATAGGCACAC
Source organism: Nyctereutes procyonoides (assembly GCF_905146905.1). Classification (NCBI taxonomy): domain Eukaryota; kingdom Metazoa; phylum Chordata; class Mammalia; order Carnivora; family Canidae; genus Nyctereutes; species Nyctereutes procyonoides. The sequence goes on along the minus strand of NW_026575142.1, from coordinate 24,895,745 downwards.
TGGCAATCAATAAAAGCCTGAGTGGAATAAAAGGGAAGACTATACAATTATAGTCTCCTATGACTATAGCTAAGAGAAAGCACATATGCACCTTGTCCCAGTTATCCATTGCTGAGTAGCAAAAATCTTAAAGGTATAAACAACAATCATTTCAACATGCCAAAAATTCTTCTGGTCAGGAATTAGGCAGGGCACAGCAGAGATGTGCTTCACAATGTCTGGATTTTTCTCTGCTCCACAGTGTCTGCGTTCTTGGTTTAGAAACTTGAATGGCTGGAAGTGACCGGATCTGCTGGGCCTGGAATCATTTGGAGGCTTCTCTCAGATTCTGGGCAGACTCTGGGATGGGAGGACTCAAAGGGTGGGCTCAGCTGGAATGATTGACTGCAGGTGTTATGCATGGTCTTATCATGTAGTTTGGGTTCTAAGACGGGCATCCTCTGAGGGAGCATCTGGAGGTTGAGCATTCCAAGAGGACCAGATGGACCTTTTCTGGCTCAGCTGTGGAAGTCATGCAGCATCACTTCTGCCTCATTCTATTGACTACCTGTGAGTCAGGAAGATGGGCCCAGCTCAAGAGAGGGCAATGAGATTCCACCTCTTGATGAGGGAGTGGCAAGGACACGTGGAAGAGCAGGTGAAACCGAGATAATGCTGCTGCCGCTTTCAGATAAAACAATGTAATCACACATATGATCAGCAATTGGATGAGACCAAGGAAGTAAAAACTATCTGGAAGGATTGGAGTGTGCATGTGCATGTGTGTACCATTTAAACATTTCTCTTGTAAAATGTTTTTGCAAAAATTATTTTTAAATGATAAGCATGACCCTTGGAAGTGTGAACAGCTATAGTCTGAACATAGATGTTGGCTGCACCTTCTGGTCTATCTATCATGCTCTCCAGATAGAAGTGGAGGACTTTTTTCCTAAGCTAAGTTGAACTTAAAAGAAAAAGGCAAAAGTGGGGTGTGTCCTAAGGTACAGGCGGGATGTGGCTTATTTGTCTCCAGGGTTATTACTGTGACTTGTTAGAAATGATTTAAACCATTCTTCAAAGGATTTAGTTTAGATCCAAAAACAAAAACAAAAATAAAACAAAACAAAAACCCGGCACAGTAAAGTTTGCTGGAAACTCCAATGAGAAAAAAAAAAAAATCCAATGGGTTTTCTGGAGGAAGATTGTGAAATCTTTCTTTCAACTGTCAGCCTCACCTCAAGGTTTGTAAAAATATGACTTACCCAGAATGAGCAGGACAAGTGATAGCCTATTGGTAGGCAGCAGATGCTCTGCTTTCACCTTAGCAAGTGGTGCTGGACTAAATTTACTATTCCAGAAGATGGAAGTTTGAACTCAGAGGTAGATTGTTTCTCTCTGTGCTTTGAGTCTAGAATTTTCCTGCATCTTTTAATAAGGATGGTTGAGTTTTGCGGTGTCAGTAAAAGGATTCTCATTGCCTGTGTTTAGAAAAGCACTGCCTAGATTTTGCCCAAATATTAGTTTATGAGTTGAAGTTTTTTCCAAGTCTTAGCTGGTAATTTTTGGTGAATTTCTGCTGCTTAGTATAGCAAGCCAATGTAAATGTGAAATTAAATCCATAGAACTAAATGTGCATGATGAATAGAACTTTGGTCTGTGTTGAGTAGCCTCTCTTGGAGTATTACTGAGCTTGAAGAAACAGGGAGCAGCCGTCAATGAAAACTTTGTGCTCTGTAGAAACCAGCCTACATAAATATTTTATTTAGCAGAGATAATAACAGATTTGTAGAATAACTTATTTTTACTGTTGCAATCAAATATGATTTGATCTATAAACTCCTAACCATATATTTACCTCCAATGATGTCAAACACTTATTTAGACATATCAAAAAAATTAATTTTGCCTTTTCGAACAGAATATGGAATCTGATTACGTGGGATCCACAGCTCTCTTTATTGGAAGTGACCATTTTCCCAGTTATGGTGAGTCATTTTGCATATCATTTTTCAAAAAAGGGTATTTTAGAGTTGATACATACAACATGCTTCATTTTAAAAGTAATTCTACAGAATCCCAGAGAATTATATTTTGGAAAAGGCACTGCAATTTGGGAATTTCTAAAAGTGTTAAATATAGGAGATGGATTGTCATTGTGAAATGCTGGCCCCTTTACTCTCTTTCATGCCCACCCATAGTTCTGTCCTCCATCTCTTCTTGAAGAAGGAACAAAGGAAAGCAGCTAAATCCCCAGAAGAGAGATCAGGTTTGATTACAAGGCAGAAGAGCCCGTCCTTGAGAGCTGAGAGGCAGCCGGTGCTGATGCTTGGGAATATCTTCTTCATATTTTAAACTTGGCTCAGTTCCCAGGTCAGGGCTGCAAAGATGGACTGCAAACCTGTCACTCTGCTCCAAAAAGCACCGCGTCAGTGCTAGAGGACTTACCGGTCAGTCCTAGCCTTGGTCAGCAGAGACCTGGAAATACTAGCTGAACTGAAGTAACAGAAAAATGTGGCATTGTCCCCCAGGGTAGAGAAGTAGCTTGTTCTTTGGATTCCCACCCAGCCTCAAGACTCCTGTACCGGCTAACTAAAGATGTTGGTGCAAACACACCTCACCACCACCACCACTTTGACACCACAGCAAACTGAACCACAACCACAGCAAAGACTGCTGAGCCCGGGTGCAGAAATGGCACCACCCAATCGCTGAGAAGCCATCTAGAGGGATACTTTTGTGCTTTATTCATGCACTGTTTTAAAATAAAGGTCCTATTTTGATAGCTCACTAGAAACTACCAAAGTCTTTAGCTCGAGGGCTAATACCAATGGCTGTACTTCTTCCTAAGTAACACTAATCGTATAATTAGTAATTTTTTTCCCCTGACTACTCTTTCACTGTGGTTGATAAAACAGTATGAATGAAATTGATGAAAAAATGATAAACAGTAGCAGTAGCCAACATATTTTGAGTAGTGACTATGTGCTAGGACTTTGTGTATGCATTATCTCCAATAGATTAAAAGTCACAAGTCTATAAAGTAGGCGCTCTTATTATCATCCCATTTTACAGATTAATACCGTAAGGACTACTGGGATTAAGTAAATTGCTTTAAGTCATAAGCCAGTGAGTGGCATAGCCAGAATTAGACACCAGCTCTGTCTGATTCCCAAACCCAACCTGGTAACTGTCTTCCTGCTCAGGGGATTATGAAGAATGACAATGAACACAGTGTCACGCTGACATGGCAAATTCCGAAATTGCCTGGTTCCAGTGATTGACAAAAACAGTTAGCTCAAGAAAATTCTTATCCATCCAAAACTCCAATTTAAGTCATACTGAAGTGATGCCAGGAGGCCAGGGACATTAATTTGACAAATGAGAAGTGTCCATTGTCACCCTTGGGCAAGGAAGTATGCTTTCAGAATACAGTTTCCTGTCCCTCTACTAGTTTGTAAATCTCAAGCTTTCTGGCATTCCAGGGTTGAAATTAAAGCCCAGTTGGGCACACAGGATCAGACCTGGACTGGAGCAATGAGTCACAGCCAATTCAAATATGCTACTAATTCAGCAAAGGATATACTCCCAGGGTAGAAAATCCCCATTAGAATCCACAACTTATAATAGAAATATTGTCTAAAACTTTTCATGTTCAGAGGGTAATCCTCAGCAAATATTAATTTTTCCAGATGTTAGTAATAAGACCTAACTTTTATCGAGCATTTACTATTTGCCAGGTGCCTTCCTGAGCTTTCTATGTGTGGACTCATGCAATTTTCACATCAACCTTATGAGTAAAAGACTATTATTATCTTCTCTAGTCAAAAAGATTAAGGCTTAAAGAAGCTGCGGAAGCTTCCCAAGGTCACATGGTATATAGGAAGCTAGACCTGTAGGACTCAAAAGCCAATGCTGTTCATATGATTCTGGTGTGTAAGGAGGGCATACAAGAAAAAAGAATAAGCTAAAGTCAGGAAAGGAAGAGAGTTGTCTGCCTCCCCCTTTTTCTTATTTATGGAGAAAATTCCTCAAGAATACCCTTTAGGCTATAGGAATTGGACATTCCTTGGTCATTAATGATATCCCAGTCTACACTAGCATCTTCCCAGCAGCTAGCTCCTCTTTATACCTCTGCAGCTAATGCCCTACATTCTATACCCTCATCTAGCCTCTCACCAACACCACCACTTCCATCCTCACCCCTTGTTTAAAACCTGACATACAAACCTTCAGCCCCGGGAAGATCCAGCCCTTGCTGCTCTCTGAACTAAGCCAAGCTGGCTTCCAGGAACTGTTAGAGACAGGTCTCCCAGCCAGCTGGTGGTTCTACTCCTCAGGGCAATGTGACATCTTTACCCCTCGCTTCCTTACTCCACACCTCCCACACTCAGTCCCAGGAGAAAACCTCCTAGAAGATTTCTAAGCACCCACTCAACAAATGTATCCACCTAAGTCAGACTTTTTCCATCACATCCCCTACTTCACTCCCATATGGACCCATATTTCCGAGGACAAAATGGAACTTCCCATGGGAAATTTTATGAATGGCAGCCCAAGTCTTGGAGATTGCCCCAATGTACAGTAAGAAGCTAAGGGAACTAAGGACAGGGGATGGCATTTATTATATGGTCATAAGAACAAAGGCAATGAAAGAACACAGAAGAGAATGTCTGGGAAGATTCCAGGAGTAAGTGGTGTTGGGGAAGCCAACAAAGGAATGGAAAGTCCATAGTGTTAAATCCTGCAGAAGGTTCAACTAACTAATTGCAGTTCAACTGTTAGATTTCATAAAGAGAAGTTTAGCAGGTACCTTTGCCCTGAGGACTCAATGGAGGGACAGGGATTCAAGTCAGATTGCCATGGATTAAAGGACAAATGGTAGAAGATGTTATGAAAATAGTTACTATAGGACACTCTGTGTTTAGGGTAGTGTTCAAGCCTCTATCATACTTTCTTTGCCTGGTCTATATTGCCTTCTCTGCCTAGCTCTCATTCTACATGATTTGCCAATGTCCATGGGGGAATGCACTAGAACATCATTCAAGATGCTCAGTGGTAAACGAATATATGGAAGCAGCCATAGGTGAATGTAGGCCTGGGAAGAAGTTATTTTCATTTTTTAAGATGGGAAAGACTTGTACATCATCAGTTTATCAGTAACTATCTACTGAGTGTTTCAGCTAAGCTCTGTGAAAGGCAGGGCTCCTGACCTCATGGAATGAAAGTCCATTAGGAACAACAGACATTAAATGAATAATTCTAAACAATTAAGTAAGCAATTATGAGACAAACAATGAAATATCAGATGCTCTGGGAATATAGAATAACAATGCCTATGAGTTTGAGGAGGGGTACAAAGAAGGCCAAGTGGAAGGCATGCTGGAGTGAAGATAGCATTCAAGCATATTTTAAAACCTATGCAAAGGCCCTGAAGTAGGTGAGCACATGGAACATACCTGGAACCAGTAGGAAGTGCTGTGTAGCTGGAGCACAGAGAAAACATGCGGAATTTTTGAGATGAGGCTGGAAATGGGAATGGGAACCATGCAGGAATGCAGCTTCAGCTACATGGAAGGAGCTGAAGAGAAGGTGAGAAATAAAGAAGGGAGAGGGGATAATTGCCATAGGAGACTTCTGCAGATATCAGAAAGAAACAAAATTCTGACTGCTTCTAGGTGACCCCAAATGGGTTTTCCAGAGCTGTTTCCAATATAACAAAAATGGAAATGATCCCTTCTGTTTATGATACTCCTCTTCTAAGACTTGCTCCCCTCCACTTCTCATCCCAAACTTGGATCTTTGCCTTGTATTCTCCTTCCTGGTAAATGAGATCAACCTTCAACCAAGATGCCTAAGTTGAGAAAGTCATAAACCTGGGGGTGGCGTTACTGTAAACCCCTAGTAACGCTCTTGTACTTCATGTGATCAGTTCCTAAGTCCTGACAGTCTACAGTGCTAACAGCTTTCAAGTCTGCCCTCTCCACCCCATCTCCAGAAACACTGGCCTGGTTCAGTCTCAGTTTCTCTTACTTGGACTATTGTAACAGCCTCCCTATCCTTCTTCCTGTCTCCAATCCATGAAGTACACAGCTGCCAAGGTAGCCTCTCTAATATTCAACTATATGGATGGGACTCCTTTCCATAAGAGAAAAAAAAAACTTTGCTATTTTCCCCATCACCTGTAAAATCCAAACTCCTTAGTTTAGCACACATGTTTCTTTGAGTCTGGAACTCTTCAGTAGCATCTCATGCTTTGCTGCCCATGCATATTTCAGGGCTGCTAGCAATCTTTCCACTTCCACATATCAGCCCTGGGAATCCTCTCTTCAGCATAACTACGTGCTAATCCCAGATCATCTTCAAGGTCAAGTGTCACTTCCCCCAGAATGTCATCCCTGTCCTTCCTCCCCAGGCAGGCTTTGGTTTCTCCTCTGGGCTCTCCTAGTGTCATGTGCATGCCATATTTACCATATCACTTACCAAACACTGACACAATTGTGGGTTTGCTCCCTGTTGCTTCCACCTAATTGTACATTTTGGAGATAGGAACTGGCTGAAACTTGTTGATTTTCAAATTCCCAGAAACCAGCACAGTGCTTGGCATAAGGCAGATATTCAACATGAAAGATGAATCTATTTCTTTGGCAGTTAGCTAAGAATAGGAACTATACACAAAATTTTGCTGGAGTCCCCCCACCCTATGCCGCCAAATTCTAGCAATGGAACAGCTTTGAGATTTTGTAATAGAAGTCAGGTTAGTCAGGAATTATACCTCATTCACCTGAACTGTAATTACATCGTATCGGAAACTATCTGAGAACATTTTACAGTAGTCTATTGTAATTTGATGCATTTAAATTTTTATTATGACCTCCCATCTTCAGGCCAAGATAGATGTAGTGGCTTATAAATTCAAAAATATAGGGATCCCTGGGTGGCGCAGCGGTTTGGCACCTGCCTTTGGCCCAGGGTGCGATCCTGGAGACCCGGGATCGAATCCCACATCGGGCTCCCGGTGCATGGAGCCTGCTTCTCCCTCTGCCTGTGTCTCTGCCTCTCTCTCTCTCTGTATGACTATCGTAAATAAAAAAAATTAAAAAAAATTATCAAAGATATAACTGTGTTGGTCATGGCTGTTTGTGACTCTCTAGTTCTTTCCATCAGTCAAACCCTGATTTTGTTCATTTTGTTCATGTGGCAATGAGCCCAGCAAAAATAAATAAAATAAAATAAAATAAATAAAATAAAATTCAGTGTCCCTTCTATCTAGGATTGGTCCTATGATAAAGTTCAGATTAAAATAAGCATGAATGGTACAAGTCTTTTGCTATTTGTTTTTCTTCTTCAAAGAATAAGGAAGGATTCAGTGCTGGAGAAGAATAGCCATCTTAAGAGCACAAGACAATTGGAGAAGGAAAGTCTTTGCCCTGCAGGGAAGATTCACTGTTATGTGAGCAAAATAAGATCCTACTTGTTTAAGCACCTATTTGAGGAGTTTCTTATGTTCACAGCCAAACCTAATTCCTAACTGATAGAATAATAAATGTTAGAAGTAGGAGAGAAATATGAGACAAAGGGAAAACAAGGCCAGGAACATAAAAAGAACTGGGAATATATCTAATACAAAAAGTGCATACTGTGAAGTGCTGTGTACTTTCTGTGGCCAGGCCATATATTTGTGTCTAAGGTATCTAGAAGACAATAGGAAGAGGGAAATGTGGTTAGTTATCTCTATAAGAGGAAAAGCAAACTTACTCAGAAGAAGAAAATGAATTTTGATAGCGAGACAAAGCAGATATTTCTTTCCAAGTTTCCCCAGTAAAGGAACAGCATGACACCATCAACAATGTCCTTGTCAGCATCCTTATAGCAGTAACCGTCTCTGGGTGGTTCTAATAACTAATGGTCTTATACAAAGTACAGTGAAGCAAAACAATTAGAATATTTAGACAAATAATGGGCTACACATAGCTCAGGCAATCCTCCATAGATAAACTTTCTCAAATTTTTTTTAGGTACATCACATTAAAAATCTGAGGAAAATTGTAGGCCTTCCAACAGAAAAATGCACGTGCACGCCAACTTTTAACTATACAGTTGACCCTCGCATGATGCAAAGGTTGGGATGCCAACCTTCTACACACTTGAAAATCCATGTATGACTTTTGACTCCGCCCAAAATCAACTACAAATAGCCTACTGTTGATTGGAAGTCTTACTGATAACATAAACCATTGGTTAACACATATTTTGTATGTTATACATATTACGTATTGAATTCTTAAAGTACGCTAGAAAAAAAAATGTTATTAAGAAAATCATGAGGTGCCTGGATGGCTCAGTCAATTAAGCATCCAACTCTTGGTTTCAACTCAGGTCATGCATGATCTCTGAGTCGTGTGATTGAGCCCACATGGGGCTTTGCTCTTAGCACGGAGTCTGTTTGAGATTCTCTGCCCTTCCTCTCCCTCAGTGGTTGTCTGCCTTTGGCTTGGGTCATGATCCCAGGGTCCTGGGATCAAGCCACATGTTGGGCTCCCTGCTCAGCAGGAAGTCTGCCTCTCTCTCTCCCTCTGCCCTTTCCTCCAGCTCCTGCTCATGCACTCATGCATGCTCTCTCTCTCAAATAAATTTAAAAATAAATAAAATCTAAAATTCTACTCTGTGTATGTATATGTGTGTGTTTGTCTGTCTCCATTTCCCTCCTCTCATCCCCAAACAGCTGTGTGGTTCTCCTATTGTAAAAGACAAAAATGATCATTTTGGGGTCTTCTTGAGTTAGTAAAGTCTTTTTACTTGAAAAAGAAAATTATGAGGGATCCCTGGGTGGCGCAGCGGTTTGGCACCTGCCTTTGGCCCAGGGCACGATCCTGGAGACCCGGGATCGAATCCCACGTCGGGCTCCCAGTGCATGGAGCCTGCTTCTCCTTCTGCCTATGTCTCTGCCTCTCTCTCTTTCTCTCTCTGTGACTATCATAAATAAATAAAAAAAAAATTTAAAAAAAGAAGCATTTTGAAAAAAAAAAAAAGAAAAAGAAAATTATGAGATCCCATCATATGTGCTGGGCGATGGTTTCTTTTTAAGCAGTGATGCTAAATTATATAAACAGATCTTAGTCTGAGAAGAGGTCCCTTAATTTGGCAAATGTAATCTGATCCATTATATTCCCTAATCCAAAGTAAATAATTTCCTATAGAACAGATTGATCTGGGATTTAAGTGCCAGAAAATTTGGGGGATATGAATAAAAGCATTAAGAAAAGTAATCATTGCATTTAGATTTATGAATAAAAGATACCATTGGTTTAGCAGAGCACTGATCACAGGAAGATGAAATTTCCCTTAAAGTGAAAACCAGTCATTATATAGGTAAAACACATGTTGTCTTTCAAAACTTTTCAAAGATTAGAGAGGGCAGGTGGAAAAAAATTCGTAAGCAAAGTAGATCTTCGCAGCAGTGACATATTAAAAAAAAAAAGTACACGTTTGCCAAATCCCGAGTTATACCTAATGGAGTCTGAAAAAAAAAATGGAGGTTAAGGCTCATTAATTAGTCAAGCACGTTATCAGCATGAGCACTGAGGTTCTTTGTCCTTCATTTCTTATTGCATGCCTCTGCTTGCCTGATGCCAGGTTACTGAAGCTTCCTTTCTAGGAGTAAACCACTGGAGTAAGAAAGGATGCGTATACCACTTTGGGACACCAGGTATGGACTGCAGGTCAATGAATTTGACATTCTAGGTATCCAAGTGAAGAAAGGACAAAGAGTGTGGGGAAGGATTTTCAAAAAGTATTACAAGCTAGGGATGCCTGGGCGCTCAGTCAGGCAGCCAACTCTTGATTTCCACCATGAGATTGAGCCCTGTGTGTCGGGTTCTGTGCTCAGCAGGAAATCTGCTTGAGATTCCCTCTCTTCCTCTGCCTCTGCCTCTCCCCTCCCCTCTACACACACTCCTCCTCTCGCACCCCCAAATAAATATATAATCTTTTTTAAAAAGAAGCATTATAAGCTGTGTCTGAAGAACTTGATGACTTTGGGAGATAGTTTCCCAGTTTTTCCAACTACAAGTGCTATTTCTCGCTCTATGAATTTCAGCTATATGATATAACTTTGGATTTGTAAGTAGTTTTCGTTTTTTAACTGAAGAATATCATATTGCCTTACCACACAGCTTCTTGTTATTTGGGAGAAATTCTCCACTCTCTCTTTGGTTAAGGGATATATGGAATTGGACTTAGTAATAGAACAACGAATCATGAGCCAAATTTGAGCCAACCTTATTAATGCAAACCAAATCTCTTCTATGTGTCTCCATTTTACAAGGACATGTTCTGAAATATGATAAGAAAAGCTATCCTTGAAGTATTTCTAGACAAATTAAAAGCAGGAAATACCAGAGATTTCATGTGCTGAACTCTCATGAGATTTACTGCCCAATTTAGCAGTTTCAGCATGAGCCTGGGATATATGCCTCTGTACATTTTGATGTGAATTCCAAGTGGACTGAACTTGTAAAGCTTTAGAATTTCATCCATCACTTAGCATTTCTTTGATTTGGGGTTATATGTCACCATTAATCACAAAAATACAAGATCCTTGAAGTTAGGCTACTTGGGCTCCTCTGTAGAATTAATAGGGTATAAATGAACAAACCAACAAACAAATCAAGTTGATCCATGAGCATAATGATCCAGATTTAAGTCTAAAAGTTATTTAAAATTTTGTATTTTCAGATAGTTTTCAGAATGGATTAAATGTAGCATTCTCTCAGGGGTCTGAGGTGACTTTCTGGACTGCCTTATTCTGCCTCAATGAGGAAACTTCGCAGCAATTGTGGAACGTGAAGCTACATATGATCTCCCTTGGGTTTGCTGCCCCCAGTATTGCTATCACCACATGCTTAATGCACCTTTGACATCCTGGTACCCATGTGGTTAAGTCAGTGAAACAGATAAAATTGGAAATAGAAAAATGTTTGTTGTTGGACACGCAGCTAATGGTCCGAGTGGAATGCAAGAGTTATTTTTATTTAGAAAAAAAGAAGGTTGTATAATTCTCTTACTTGAAATTTTTCATTCCTTCCTCATTGCCTACATCTGAGGTTCTTTTTTTTTTTAAGATTTTGTTTATTTATTCATGAGGCACACAGACAGAGGCAGAGACACAGGCAGAGGGAGAAGCAGGCTCCCTGCGAGGAGCCTGATGTGGGACTCGATCCCAGGACTCCAGGATCACGCCCTGAGCCAAAGGCAGACACTCAACCACTGAGCCACTCAGGTGCTCCTACATCTGAGGTTCTAAGATTCAAGTTCCTGCAATGAGCACCAGTGGGGTAAAGGTTTTAAAGTTTCGAAGTTAGGGGGCCTGGCTGGTTCAGTCCACAGAGCATGTGATTCTTGATCTCAGGTTATGACTTTGAGTCCCAAGTTGGGTGTAGAGATTACTTAAAAATAAAGTCTTTAAAAAAATAAAGTATCGAAGTTAAAGGAACTTTAATTTTCTACTTTTTTGGTTCTTAGGGGGAAAAAGGGCCTTTACTTTATGAAATGCTGGCATTTGCAAATGTAAGTTTGAGGAAAAAAATGATTCAATTAACAAAACAGAAATTCGATCATCTTAAAATGTCTTTAAACTTTGCAGGTCTGTAAAATCCAAAAGTCTGGGAATCACTGCCCTGTGCAATGGTGATGAACTTTCTTCCTGTGCCATCTTAGACTCTTCTCTTGGTCCAGCCACTTATTTTCCAACTTCATTCTTCCCTACTTCAAGCATAGGAATTCTGAAGTCCAGACACAGTCAATGAGTTTTACCACACACCATGCAAACCCTTCCATTCCTTGTCCTCCCGGAAAATCCCTAATTATTTTTTAAAATTCAGGTGGGGAAAGAATTTTCAGGAAGAATCCGGGTCCTCCTTGTTTTCTGTTCCCACTGTTTCCAGGTATCACATGGGTTACATGACATCATAATGATGTGTTTTTTTGACATATGCTCCCTATGGAATGAAAGCCTTAGGATACAGATTTTTCTTTTCAGGTTCATTTTTTATTCACTGCATCTAAACCAATGTTTTTTTGTTTTTTTTTTTTTGTTTTTTTAGATAATACAATTTTATTTTATTTTATTTTTTTAATAATAAATTTATTTTTACTGGTGTTCAATTTGCCAACTTACAGAATAACACCCAGTGCTCATCCCGTCAAGTGCCCCCCTCAGTGCCCGTCACCCATTCACCCCCACCCCCCGCCCTCCTCCCCTTCCACCACCCCTAGTTCGTTTCCCAGAGTTAGGAGTCTTCATGTTCTGTCTCCCTTTCTGATATTTCCCACACATTTCTTCTCCCTTCCCTTATATTCCTTTTCACTATTATTTATATTCCCCAAATAAATGAGACCATATATTATGCTGCGTGAAATAAGTCAATCGGAGAAGGACAAACACTAAACCAATGGTTGACGCATAGTAGGTGCCCAATAAATGTATGATTAGATTTTGGTTGGTTGGGTAATTAAAGGATATCTTGCAATAGTGTGGCTTTTATTCATTATTTAGTAATTTATGAAGAAACATTTAAGTGCTTGTTATGAAATAGCTTTTCTGGGTACCCTGATAGTTGCACAATGAAAAATATAGCCTTTGCTTGTAATTTGCAAATAATCCAATTCGGGAAAGCCAAAGAATCCGTATGGAAAATGTTATATAATCAGTACAGAAAATGATCAAAGACCAGAGCAGCATATATTATACATGAATGAATGGAGCCTACGGTCAATGTTTTCAACTTTTACCAGGAGACTTTGTTATAGTTTATGTTGGCCAGAAGTTTCAAGAAGGATGTGGGAATTGGTTTGAATATTATGAGCCCTCTGTGCTACGCAGCCAGAGCCACACAAAATCAAGGCTCTTGTTCTTTCTCCCAAAGCCATGCCCTCCATCCATTTCACGACCCTTTGACTTGTCTGCCTGTTTATAGCCCTGTCTCATCCCTCATATGTGACACCCAGGACTGCTTTTCTGTCTCTGAGCCTTCAGTTTTTCTTCCTCAACTGTAATTGATCCTCACTGGTTGATTTTGCAGCCCTCCATAAAGGCCTAGGGTGAATAAGCCACCTGGTGTTTTCTGGTCCAGTCCTTTTATTTAATTGACAAGAAATCTGAAACCCAGTAGTCACAACTCACCTGAGATCCTCTGGCTATCATTAACATTCTACCTCTGGGGTTCTTCCCACCCTCCTACAGTGTATACCCATGGAGCATCTTTAAGATGTCCGAAGGAGATTAAAACGTGAATCTCTCTGAATTGAGGTCTGTTACTTCCATAAAACCTTGGTCACCAACACATTTGTTGGAGGGCCAGGGATCTGTAACTTACTGAGGCAAGTGTGCATTAGACCTTCTTCTCAGAAATTGTATGTGATTTTCATTTTACATTTTTCTTTGTATTAAAAATATTGAATGTTAAATGGAAATTTTTTTAGCTGTTTTAACAGAACTTGACCATGAAAGCTATATCATGGAGTAGCTACCTGAGTTCTACATTATACATTGCCTGAGAACCACTGGTCTTCTCTGGGTGTCAGTTGGCTCATAGGTAAATTAAGGGGAAGGAGGAGATAATTTCTACTATCTCTTTCAGCTACTAAATCCTAAAATTATTTGCAGACCAGTAATATTAAAATTTGTTTTTCATTGACCTAGTAGTACACACTTAATTTTAAAAATTTATGCTATACAGTAATATATAAAATAAAACCTGAGTGTTTTTGTTACTTATTTACAGTCTCCCCCACATCGATGCATTTGCTCACACACACTCACACCTACACTTATAATTAGAAATGATGTCCTTTAATCCAAATTCACTTGCAGGGCATCTTTCAGACTGATTTCCCCACGTACACAGGAAACAAAAGCCAGAAATACCTTTCATTCTTCCTAATTTAGGTTATGATAAATGATATACAAATATTAATAATTTGCAGAATTAAACTCCACAGACTTCCAGCAATTATTTGCAAGGAAAAAGCTACTTTCATTCCTAATTGCAATGAAGTAGAAAAGAGATAAAGGTCGTTTTCATCTTTATTTGTCTTTAGGTTTACTTTATTTTTCTTTGAATCAACTTTTAAGGATCATTTAAACATGATTTTGTTTAACTTAAACCAATTTGTACCCTATTTATATTTACTGAGATGCGACACAAGTCCCAGCTCTCCACTGTTTTGATTTTTGTTTTTGGATGAAATCTTACTTGTTTAATGAACTTCAATATTTATATTTAGTTAAAGCTCTGCTATCATTTATAACCAGATGAGACAGCCAAGAGAAGATAAATTGATAATTTATTCCTCTTGCATTAGGGAAACAGGGCTTGTATTTACAATATGCTTAGCATAGCAATTCCCTGCCTAGCCTCCTAATATTTGTGTACATTTTATAGTGGAGTGTGACTTTCAAATTAAAAATGATTTGTTGCAAGAATATTGACTGGGAAATGCATTCTGAGAGGAGATACAGAGAAGATGTAATGAGATTTTTCACTATTCTTAGCCCTGGGCTATTCAATAATTTTTCTTCTTTAAAGCTAAGAGGAAGAAAGGGGACCTCAAACTGAGTGGCAGATGTTAAGTCAGGAAATGGGAAACTGTGCCTTCCCCAGAGCTTCAAGTCATCTCCATGACCTCTGTGGCCTCATTGAAAGGCTTTCTCTGAATTGAATGACAACACGGAGGCTGTGGGTAATATTCCAAATCAGAGAATGTGGGTGTGACTAGGAAGCCGTGACCCTTGCCCTGTGTGGTAGTTCAGACCCAGGTTAGGGGCGAGGTGTGAAGGGCTTTGCAGCACTGGGTGGTCTGAGAGGGTCTCTGAGGTCCTCCCACCAAGAGAATACAGGAGACTTCCCCCGAGTGCTCCTACCCTGGGTCTTGTTTGCATCTCTGGGTCTATCCTCCCAGCCTGCCTTCGGTGTATCTATCCAGTTAACATCCAGGAGTCAGGTACCATTTGACCCACATGTTTTCTAGAGTCACTGTAGGCATGCAAACACAGGCAAATGCAGAGTGCATTTAGAAAACCACTCCTACCTCCCACTTCAGGGCATATACACGGTGGTGTGGCTCCGAAAAGACCTAAGGTCCTGCAGAAATAGAGCACAAATTGGAACAGGCATAAGTGACAAAAAAAGTGACTCTGAGAACACGGTCGCCTCCCCACCTCTGCCAAAGCTTTCTTGAGATATAATTCACATCTACCACTCTGTAAGCTTAAGAGCTTGCAGTGTGACAGGATTTGCTACAGGTATATGCTGAGAAATGATTACCATGATAAGGTTAGTTAACACACTCATCATCTCACAGAGTCACTTTGTGCCTGTTGGGGGGTGGGGAGGGAGAATTTTTTTTTTTTTTTTTGAGGGAGAACTTTTAAGATCTACTCTCTTAGCAACTTTCAAGGATAGGGTACGGCAATGTTAACTATAGTCACCTTGCTGTACGTTGCATCCCCAGGACTCACTCATCTCATAACTCAAAGTTTGTTTTGTCCCCTCTGGGCAACTTCACCTGTTCCCCACCCCCCACACTACCACCAATCTTCTCTGTTTCTGGGAGTTTGGCTTTTTTTAGACTCCACATATAACTGCGCTCATACAATATTTGCCTTTCTCTGCCTGACTTATTTGAACAGGATCTTTTAAGGCAGAACTTGTTATGCCGATTTGTTTAAGTACTGCAGCGGTCAATGAAATCATACAGTCGTGATCTCAGCTTTTTTATTAGAAAGTTTAAGAAACATTTCTGTTTTTATGTGTTTTAACAAAGATGCCAGTTACCAAGACTAAGCAATTTATTGTCTTCTTCAGCAAACTTTGTTCATTTTCTCAAAACTGGCATCTTTTACAATGCAGTGCACACTGAGTCTCTTTCCCGCCCATGCATCTGTCCAATTTGCATGACCTTTTGTTCTCCCGTCATTGCTCGTTAACCTAGTAAACCAGGGAATATTGCCTTTTAGCAGCTTTCCCTACACTTCCCTGTGTGTAACCCAGTCCAAGCAAGGAAAAATAGTATTTATCACATTGGGGCAGGTTTCCGAAGTCATTGAGTAGTTCCTCTGAAGAGAAGAAAATGGGGAGCATGGGAACTGCTGAAAGAAGAAATAAGCATGCATTCCAACCAGCAGGAAGTAGAGATGGGGTGCCTCTGTGAAAGATGAGGATGCTCCAGGAAGGAAGCTAGAGAAAATGAGGCAGAGTTAGTGGAACGAAAAATGCTTTAGATCTCAGAACATGTCGGCTACTAGGATGTTTTTTGAGGCATACACTATCATTTTTCTCTGAATGGGTTCTGTGTTTTGGAGACAGATGAAGTACATTCCCTCCTCGAGGGGATGGGATTTATTCTGGGAAGTAGAAGTTTCCCTTGGTCACTAACATACCTTTATCAGAATATTTGTCATATTTGTCTCTCTATTTGTCTGTTTGTCACTAAGGAAAAAATAACAAGCATTATTCTTAGATGTGTGTTTGTGTGTGTGTGTGTGTGTGTGTTTAGGACAGGCACTGATGGACCAGAGTAAGAAGGCATTAGAGGCCCAGGTTGGTGTTGGTTATGACGAGACATTGGCACTTCAGATTGAAATAGTACAAAGTACCCAACCTTGTTAGGGTATGGCCAGGGCAATGGGAAGCAAGAGAGGCACAGAGGTCAAAATCACTCGTTGGTAGAGAAGCTTAAAGCCAAGGTGTTTGGGTTTGGCCATATAGAGTATGGGGCTAAAAAGATAAAGGCAGAAATCCAAATGATACAGAGAGGTGTAAAATGAAAAGTAGAAAATTTCCATCCCAACTTCCCACCCCCTTAGGACATTATGGAGGCTTCTTTATTAAAAATATACCCTTTAACCCTTGCAAGGGGCTTGTTGCTGGGGTACCTACCAGTTCTGCGTTTCTTGATCCAAGTGCTGGTTATACAGTTGCAGTGTGTTTGTGAAAATTCATTAAACTTCACACTAAGGTTTTTTGGTCTATATTATACTTAAATTAAAAAGTTTATTTACTTAAGCCAGATTTATTTTAATTATTTCAGACTTACAGTAAGATATTAAGAATACTGCACAACACAAGCACCAGGATAGCTTGTCTGCCCTCCAGCTAGTTTAAGAAATAAAATGTTACAAGTGCCCTGTGCATCATTACCCGAGCACGTTTTCTACTCCCATCTCTAGATAACTACTCCCTTCATGTTGTTGTTTTCCTTTCCCATATATTTATACTTTTACCAAATATATATCTATTCTTAAACAAGGTATGCACTGTAGTGAGTGCTCTATGGTTTCATTCTACATAGATTTCTCTCCAACTTGTCATTTCAAAAAATGAAAGTGAAATTTACATAACATGCAAGTAAACATTTTAATGATACAAGTCAGTGGTGTTTAGTATTCACAGTTTTGTGCAATCACTAGCTATCTCTAGTTTCACAACTTTTTCATTACTCCATAAAACACCTCATACTCATTAAGAAATCACTCCCCATTTACTCATCCTCTTAACTCCTGGTAAATTCTATTTCTGTCTCTATGGATTTGCCTTTTCTAAATATATCACATAAAAGAAATTGTACAATACGTGACTTTCACTGTCTGCCTTCTTGTACTTAGCATAAGTTTTGCAAGATTCATCCAAGTTGTATAGCACCATGTTTCACCATTTCATTCATTTTTTTAAAGATTTTATTTATTTATTCATGAGAGACACAGAGAGAGAGAGGCAGAGACACAGGCAGAGGGAGAAGCAGACTCCATGCAGGGAGCCTGACATGGGACTCGATCCTGGGACTCCAGGATCAGGATCTGGGATGAAGGCAGGCACTAAACTGCTGAGCCACACGGGCTGCCCTGATTTCATTCATTTTTGTTTGTAGCCAACCTAGTGGGTGTGAAATGGTATCTCATTCTGGTTTTAATTTTCATTTCTTTACTGACCAATGATGTGGAACATCTTTTCAGCTGTTTCTTGGATCATTTGTACATCTTCTTTGGAGAAATGTCTGTTCAAGCCCTGTACCCAATTTTTAATTGGGTTATTTGTCTTTTTATTATTGAGTTGTAAGAGTTCTTTACATATTCTGAATACTAGACCCTTATCAGATAGATGGTTTGCAATTATATCTCCCATTCTAGGGTTGCCATTTCACTTTTTAATAGTGTCCTTTCATGCACAGAAGTTTTTAATTTTAATGAAGTCAGATATAACATTTTTTCATTTGTTTCTTGTGCTTTTAGTGTCATATCTAAGAAGGCTTTGCCTAACTCACAGTCATGAAGATTTGCTCTCATATTTTTCTTAAGAATTTTATGGTTCTAGCTCTGACATTTATGTATATGGCCCACTTGAATTAACTTTTGTATACAGTGTGAGGAAGATGTTCAACTTAATTTGTATGTGGCTACCCAATTGTCGAATAATTTGTTGAAAAGACTCTTTTCTCATCAATGAGTTGTTTTACCACTCATGTTGAATATCATTCAATTATCCCTGTACCAGTGCTGCATAGTCTTGATTACTATAGTTTTGCATTAAAACTTGAAATTGGGAAATCTGGGTTGTCCACTTTTGTCCCTCTATTTCTAGACTGTATGGGCTATTTCAGCTCCTATGCATTTCCATATAAATTTTAAGATTAGTTTATCAATATCTGCAAAACCCAGCTGGAATTTTGATACAGATTGCATTAAATCTATAGATCTATTTAGGGAGTATTGCCATCTTAACAATATTAAGTCTTCCAATCCATGAACCTGGGATTTCTTCTTATTTATTTAGGTCTTCTCTAATACTATCAACAATGTTTCATAGTTTTCAGAGTATAAGTTTTATACTTCTTTGTTAAATTTATTCATATTTTATTCCTGCTGATGACATTATAAATACAATTGTTTCTGATTTCATTTTTGGATTTTTCATTGCCAGTGCATAGAAATATGATTGATTTTTGTATATTAACCTTGTTGATGAACATATTTGTCAGTTCTAATTTTTTAAGTGAATTCCTTAGGATATTATTTATACTAGGGAATGCCATTTTCAAATAGATAAAGTTTTATTTTGTCCTTTACAATCTAGTTGTATTTTGTTTCCTTTCTGTGCCTAATAGTCCTGGCTCTATCTTTGTTATGAAGCTGAGTAGAAGTGGCAAGAGCAGGCATCCTTGACTTGTTTCTGATCTTTGGGGAGATTTCACTAATATATGTGCTAATATTTATTATACTCTCTGCTTGCTTTAGGTTTAATTTGCTCTTACTTCTGGCTTTATTATTTAGAAGCTTAAGTTAGTTATTGTAGATTTTTAAAGAAGATTTTATTTATTTATTTATTTATTTGAGAGGACGAGAGCATGAGTGGGGGCAGGGGTGGAGAGAGAGGAAGAAGCAGGCTCCCTATTGATCAGGGAACCCAATGTGGGGAGTTGATTCCAGGACCCTGGGATCATGACCTAAGCTGAAGGCAGATGTTTAACTGACTGAGCCACCCCAGCCGCTGTACTTTCTAATATATACATTTAGTGCTACAAATTTTCCTCTAAGCATTGCTTAGCTGTATCTCACAAATTTAGTATTTATATTATCGCTTAGTTCAAAATATATTTAAACTTCTCTTGAGGTTTCTCTTCGACTATTTGTTATTTAAAAGTGTTCTTTAATTTCCAAATACTTGGGAATTTGCCAGATCTCTTTCTAGTACATTTTATTTTTAGTTTTAATTTTGTTGTAATCTAAAAATATACTTTGCATGATTTCTATTATTTTAAGTGTGTTAAGCTTTTGTTATAGCCCAGAATATGGTATATCTTAGCGAACATTCCATGTGTGCCTGAGAAGATGTATATTCTGTTGTGGTCAGGTGAAATGTCCTGTAAATACCAATTACGTCAAGCTAGTTGATTGTGCTGTTCAGGTCGTGTATATTCTTACTAACCTCTGCCTACTTGTTTCATCAATTCCCAAGACAGAAATGTTGGTCTCGAAATATGATTGTGATTTGGTCTATTTCTCCTTTCAGATATATTAGGCTTTTATTTCATGTATCATAGAAGTCAGCTGTTGGATGAATACACATTTAAGATTTTCGTGTCTTCTGGGAGAATTAGTTCCCTTACGTAGGGCCCATTTTTTTCCCTGACAGTTTTCCTTGTTCTGAAATCTACTTTGACTAAAATTAATATAGCTATTCCAGTTTTCTTTAGATTAGTATTAACATGGTGTAACCCTCTCTATCTTTTTTAGTTTTATCCTGTCTTTATATTTAACGTGGGTTTACTACAGACAGCATATATGTTTTCAGTGTATCTATATGACTATACCGATACATCTATAGCTTTCTGTAAATAAATGCAACTGATTAACTCACCTGACATTTTTCTAATGAAGGGAATGTCCTTTTCTTCTCAAAATACAAATAATCACTGGAGTGTAATAGAGCACTTTTATAAGCAGTTTCTCTGAATTTTCTGAGTCAGGATAGTTGTTTTCTGAAGTCAACATACTTCAGAAACACTTATTTAATATTGGACATCATGGATTGAGACTTGATTATGTGGCTAAGGGGTAGGAAAGGTCCAGGAGGATAAAACTATGACATGTAAGAGTTCTGAGTGTCAGGGAACTTTAAATTCAGAGAAAATGGCTTCATTTTATGTGGTGATTATATCCTACCTAACCATAGTTTAGACCGAGTACAAGCATAGAGTTTCAATGAGGTGGAGTTCAACATTCTGGATTCATAAATGAGGAATCTGAAACCAAGATCTGCACACCTAAGTTTCCACACATCAGATCATATTTTCCCTGTGCTTTTGGCAGAGCAGCATAAGTTACATGATTACATTGTTTCTGTGATTGTTTTAGCAGTAAGAGCCATCCCAGCAGCTACTTAGATTGATGCTTGTGAGTGGCCATAAGCAGAAGAGTGAGGCTGCTCTTTGTGGTAGGGGGTGGGGAGGTACCATCATAAATAAGATGTCTCAACTATTGAGCTGGGCTCCATGGGTCTAATCTCTTTTTCAGCTATTTCTCAACATTCTTGTGTTAATTTTCAGATCTTGCAACTTGGAATCTTGAATTAAAATGTCCAAATTGCATTTACCAACACCATTTAAATTGCTATTAGTGAAACTAGCATTCTCTTTGTTTCTGGCACCTTGTCTTTTAGCCTGGGAGGCTTTACTTGTGTAAATGACTAGTACTTGCCAATGCACAACTGACCTCGCAGACTTGCCTTCTCTGGGCTGTTAACAAGGGCCTAAGAACTTCAGGGTCAGCTTGATTTGGTTAAAAAAGAAATCTAAAGTTTAAAAATGAAGATTGGAATTGTGTGAAGCTCTAATTTCTTCCTAAACCTATTTTAAGGTTTTAAACAAGAATTCTTTCTTAGATATTTTAAATTTCTTAAGCTAATCATCCATGATGCCAGCAAATAAGAAAAATCTTCAATTTGGAGAAAGCAACTGCCAAATATTTGCAGTATCTTTCTCTTCAAATGTTTGAATTGTCAATTTTATTTCAAGGTGGTTCTTAATTTATCCAAACAGACTTGTCAGCCTGTGCTATTACGGGGCTCCTCATAGTAGAAGTAGAATGACAGTGTTAGTACGTCTTTCCATTATTCCAGAAACTCTATTTTTTTTAAAAGTGCCTTTAGTAGGATTCTGGGAATTCTCTGTAGGTTAACAGTGGGGCTCCCACCATTTAGAATTCTTTTCTCCTAATGAAAGGAGTCTGAACCCTTGAACTCTGTCAGAGACTTAGGCATGTTCCCTGGGCCTGATTTTCATCCTCAGAAAATGGAGGTCAGATACATGTCAAGAATAAAGGAAGGGTCAGATTAGAGTACTTAAAGACTTTGTACATATCCAGATGACATTAATGTGTTGACCATAGTCTCTGGAAACTGCTAGGCACTTGGTGAGTGAGTGAACTGACAATGAATGAATAAGTAAATAGTGAGTAAAAATGACAGCAAATATCCAGGGAAGCAATTAATTATATGCATGGTAAAATATCTTACTTTCAATGTGTTTGCCTGGAGTAAATGGAGATTTTTATTAAAAAAATATAACACTTCCCTAATGTGTTCCTTTTCCAACAGACTAAGGCAGTATAATTTGGTAATGCATTTTCATAAAGAAATGACTACTGGAGATGCTAATTTAGGATTATAAGGATTTCATTTTTCTTATAAAAATCGGCTTTGATTATGACCACTTTACTTGATGATAGGATCTGTGAATCTCAGTTTGATAAAAGTGTGAAACAACATAGGGGAAAACCATGTCTGTGTTCTATCTCTGTGATTACAACTCTAGTGGGTTTAGGAGCTCAGGTGTGTAAGACAAAATTTTCTTTATTGTCTCTTACTCATCTTCTGGCTTTTGGCATCTTTTCCATTAGATTGAAAGATAAAGGGGCAAAAATTCTAGATCTTTGTTGGGATTCCTCCCCCCCCCCAACACCCACACTCAGTTCTTAGGGTTGTGCCAACTTTATGGGAATTACACAGTACTCAGATTTGGGGGAGAAAGGGTACAACTTGATCGTCATTCATACAACCCACAAAATGCGACTGTGATACCCTTCATCCTTGTTCTTATGGCGGGTCCAGAGGACACCTTGGCTCATGCTCGGGGCACAGGAATTTTCTGGGTAAGGTTGTGTCAAGTCTGACTTTGCTACATGTATGCCCTGCTCCCTTTCTTCTCTAGGGTCTTCCTCTGTGGAGTTTTGCCACCATCTTGAGATCTTGTTAAGCTGTACTCCTCTCTCTCATCCCAGCCCCTCTGCACTATCTATCCTTCACTCCTCCTGCTACTCTTTCACCCCCATAAAGAACTTCTATGTAGCAGAGGGGCGATCCTTCTCTACATTTCTTCTGGACAGGTAGTCTGTGGTTTTTAGTGTTACAAATGTGGGAAAGTCTTATAGGGTGTTTCCATGCTTTGCTCTGCCACTTGTCTCCCTTATAAAGAACTCCCTGCTTGAAAGAGAGAAAGGGAAAAAGAAACTGAAAAAGAAGGAAAAGAAAACCCAAAAAGAAACCTTTTTAAATCCATAAATAAATATCTCAAAATAAAAACACAGACTGAGGGCAGGCCAGGTGGCTCAGCAGTTTAGCGCCGCCTTCAGCCCAAGGTGTGATCCTGGAGGCCTGGGATCGAGTCCCACCTCAGGCTCACTGCATGGAGCCTGCTTCTCCCCCTGCCTGTGTCTTTGCCTCTCTCTCTCTCTCTCTCTCTGTGTTTCTCATGAATAAATAATAAAATCTTTTAAAACACACACGCATGCACACACACACACACACACACACACTCACAGACTGAGATGTGAATGGGAGCTAATGTTATTATTTAATATGTTCCAAGCACTCTGCTTGATTCCTTCTGATATATTACCTCATTTCATCAGCAGAACAAGACTGTGAGTAGATGTACTTATCACCTTTTTACAATCAGGTTAGAGAGATTAAAGAACCTGCTCAATATTAAATTTGAAGTCAGGTGGTTAAAATTCTAAATTCTGGAATGCCTGGGTGGCTCAGGATGTGATCTTGGGATCCAGGATTGAGTCCCATATCAGGTTCCCTGCAGGGAGTCTGCTACTCCCTTGGTCTCTCTCTCTCTCTCTCTCTTCCTTTCTGTCTCTCATGAATAAATATAAAATTTTTAAAAATAAATAAATAAATAAAATTCTAAATTCCATACTTCCCTCTCTTTACTTTGTGCCACTTCACAACCCTACAAATACAATGTTCAGTTAAAGCTAGCTAGCAAATGAGAAATATAAAAAGATAGTTATTTAGAATTATGTTCTTAGCCCAAATGTTCTGGGGGACATTTGGGCTAAGAACTAGGGTCTGAAAGTGAGGGTTTAGTTAACATTGATCTCAGTCCTTGTAGAACCTACAACACAAAGTTGCTCAACCCAAGCATCCTTCAACTGGGGAACTGAGAGATAAATTGTGGTACATTACAATGGAATACTACTCAGAAATAAAAAGGAATGAATTACTGATACACTCAACAATGTGGATGAATTTCAAATGCCCAATGATAAATGAAGAGAACCAAACTTGAAGGCTACATAGTATGTGATTTTTTTCCTTAAGAACCAAGCTTTATTTATTTACAGAAGAGAAAGAAAGAAAGAAAGAAAGAAAGAAAGAAAAGAAGAAGAAGAAGAGAAAGAAAGAAAGAAAGAAAGAAAGAAAGAAGAAAGAAAGAAAGAAAGAAAGAAAGAAAGAAAGAAAGAAAGAAAGAAAGAAAGAAAGAAAGAAAGAAAGAAAGAAAGAAAGAGTTGGGGCAAGGGAGAAGACAAGTTTTACACAAAAGTACTACAACGGTAATTCCCTTTGGTAAAAAGTGTAATAAATGTCTTGTACCTCTGTTCATAGGTACTAAATCTGAAGCCACATAGAACTATGGTACACAAGAAGCTAGAGCAGCTATGCTAGCACATAAAAGCATATTTCTTTTAATAAAAAATCAACAGTATGTACATTATTTACAAAAAAGAAAAACCAAGTTAAAATTGTGTGTGTATGTATGTGTGTGTGTGTATCAGAGAGTAAAGCTGGTGGATGGCACTAGGGTAGACCAGTAAAGAAGCAGGTACAAAACAGTTCCACGGGAGCTAAAAAGGACAACGGATTTGAACTTGCTGAGGTTGAGAACCAGAGGAGAGAGTGAAGGGTGGGCAGCAAGGGATTCATCCCTCGAATGCATCCCTCGAATTCATCCCTCATCCCTTTATATGACCCCCCAAAAGAGGGAAAATTTTAGGGACTGTTTCATATTTTGATTGAGGTGTTAATCACACCGCTATAGGTGTCAGAAATTGCAGAACTGTAGAGTAAATGGGGGAATGGTACTGTATGTAAATTATACTTTAATTTTTAAAATGGGAGAAAAAGTACAAGGTTGTTTTTTGATTAAGTGCTTTGGTAACCTCACTAGAAATATTCTACCTTAGGATTTTTAGGTTACATTTCTGAAAACAGAATGGATTCATTCCCTTAATAACCAACTTCCTTTTGATATTATATATATATATATATAAACCACAGGAGCCCTAGGAGCCCCCAAATGCCATATATTTCCTCAACTCAATCACCATCGTGAAATTAAGATGCTTCCTACAACTGATAAGTGACAATGGCCAGGTGCACCAGATCAGTAACTTTGGATGAAGTTGTCATTTTCTGCAAATGTATAAAATGTACAAAATTAGCCCCTGAGTAATTAATATTGACCTTCAACTAAATTTAGATTTATTTATTGTTCCTTCAAATGATCTCAAAATTACTACACTTAGCTGTATATGATTTTGTACACAGAAGATTGACTGATATCTACTAGGCAATTCAATTTAAGGGCAAAGAAATTGCCAAATTCTGCATAAAGAGAATGTTCTAAAGCTAGGAGACTGTGAGGGTCATTAACTGATGTATTGGAAGAATCATCACTCAAGACTCGAATGTATCTCTCTGATAAGACAAGAAGACAATAGAAGGCTTGCACTCTCCCTTCCAGCAGTGGAGAAGTCTTTTGACTCCATTGGTTTCCCACTTTGTGGTGGCATTTGGTCATGGGTGAGAGGAAGACAATCAGCTGGGCTAATTCACATAGGGTTTCTTATGGACGAGGAAAAGAAATTCAGAAAACAGGAAGGAAGAGAAGAGAGAGGAGAGCAACCAGTGGGGGAGGGGGACAGGATTTAGAGTTTTAGTGAGATGTTTTGTTTTGTTCCATTTGGTGGAGGGCAGAGTGGAAGGAAGGAGCAAGAGACAGACATGGAGAAAGAGCACTTGAATACGTTTTTCTATGTGTTATTAATAAAATCCTTTTTTGGCATTTTTTAAAGATTGCACTAAAGATTTAAATTACTTTTTGATGATTTCTGGATGTTAAGATTGGTTTTTCTCTTGAAGGGGATACCATGCCAAGATGGACCATGAAGAGGCTCAACTTTTATGAATAACATATCTTTCAAAGGCTTCAGGCTGACTTTCAAGAAAAGCTGTTTAACTTCCAGGGAGATGTAATTTAATGAAGGAAAAATATGAAACTATTAGTTTAACCAAATAGTAAGTGCAGAAGAAATTCTGATATTTTTCAATCTCTCTCAGAATTATACTGTCAATCTTCAAGGGCTAAAGAAACCAAAATAATGAGCACTGGTTATGAAAAACAGCTTGTCACCAGGATGCCAGGCATATCTGTCAAGGGCTGAACGTGAATCCGAAGACCCTCTAGACAACATGTATGAACAAATCTTCACTCAAACTTTTCTCATTATACTAAAGAAGAAAGCCTATAATTACTTATGAGTGCTTTTGTTAGTTATTGAAAGTATATACAGTACTTGCACAATTAATTTATAAGCCTTTTTCCTCCTAAACAGCTATTATTACGCCTGTGATACAGTATACAATGTATGACATCTTAGAATCAAGTTCCAGGCATTCCAAAAATAATTTTCCAGTTATCATATTTTTCTTCCAAGAGACACACAGAGATTTGACGATTGTGTGCAGGCAGGGGACAGGTCAAAGGGCTAATAGGAGAAAGAGATGTAGGAGAAAGAGGAGAAGTAAAAACTGCTGGCAGGTGCGCCCTGCTTCCCTCCGGTGGCCCTGGATACCTGCCCTGGAGCACAGCGTGTGTGAGAGTGTTGACAGAGAAGTAACAATGCTGGTTGGTGGAGTGGCTCTTTCTTTTTGTCCAGCCCCATGAGGTTTGGCAGGCCGCACTGCCTGCAGTTTCAGGTTCTGCTTTCTTCCCTGTGTGTGTGGTTTGGGAGGGATCCTAAATGAGCACAGAGCAAGACCCCCTCCAGAAAATTTGGAGAGATCAATCCCCTGCCTCAGTGTCTGCTGACATTCCGTTCCACTGTCAGACTCAGGGTGTGGGAAAGCAGGGGCTTCTTAGAATGGCTCACCAGCACCTTGAGAAATTCTCTTTTATGGGAAGAATGTCTCTCAGTTGCCTATATACTTGGTCTTGGGGTGCCTTTGACTTGCATTTTGCACTCTTGCCCATCAGATTCGTTTATATTTGAAGGGAGCAATAGTGATTAAAACAGATTCATCATGAAAACAATGCATCACTTTTTCTGAGTTGTAAACTAGGAGACTGGTGTCTGTTTCCTTGAATGTTAACAGTTCAGAGTGTTTAAATTGCTTGCTGAGCCTGCATCTCCTATGCAGGAAAATCAACACCAGGAACTCAAAGAACCAGAACACCCGGCTTCCGAGCTAAGGCAAGTGTGGTGTCAACTACTTGATGTTAATGGCAAGTCGACTAGAGAAACCAAAGACTGACTGTAGCTTTGTATGGGAGGATTCTCGCATTTGTTTATCATTTGTTGGGCAAATGGCTGTGCCAGGCATTGCTCTCAATGGTGGTTTTACAAGTGGTACAGAGCGCCTGAACCTTGGTCAAATGCTGTCTGCATTCTGGCGTAAGAATGATGGGCGGCCACAGTCAGTGGTGTGCTGTATGCAAAGCATATTTCCCACTGAACTTCTCTGAGCTCATTTCTCCAGGAATTTCATTCATTACCTCTTGCCAGTTGCTCATTATTTTCCTTTATAAATGAATTGGCTAAGTGACATGCATTACAGATAGATTATATTTCTAAACCTCCTGAACCTTCATTCTGGTAAACATAAGCATCCGCCTTGAACAGAGAAAGTCACAATAGCGAGCTGAAGTTGTTATAGCAACAATGAGAACACTTCAATATTCAGGAACCATCGTTTTTTCAAGAATAAATGATACAATGAATGCTTGATACTCTATTTACAGACTTCCCTGTGACTCATAACTCTTCACATGTCAGTCCCAAACAGATGGAAGAGTAATTCTATGAGACTTAAACAATAATTCAAATATTGGTATATGAACCTGCTTTAAAATATCTTGACAGGCTTTTACCCATGATAGATTTATACCTCTTTTTTATTGTAAAACTTCAAAAATTGCATCTAAATTAATGAAACTTTTCCCATTTCCTCAGAGGACAGCTAAAACATGCTCATCTAGGTAAGTACTTTTGCACATGCCCAAAGAAGATCATGGAATAGTAGAAAAGCAAAGCCCACACAGGCTACAGAGCCATGTGGCCTGGCTCTGCTGGTCATTGCCGAGTCAACTTGGGCAAGTGTTTGCCCTCACAGCACCTCAGTTTTCCTATTTGTAAAATGGAGATGGTAAAGTATCTACTTTGTGGGGATGTTGTGAGGATTTTTTTCCCTGAGATTTCATTTATTTATTTATTTGAGAGAGTGTGTGTGCACAGGTGGATGGGGAGGGGCAGAGGGAGAAGTAGACTCCTCACCCAGCAGGGAGCTGGAAGTAGGACTCTATCCCAGGACCCTGGGATCATGACCAGAGCTAAAGGCAGACGGTTAGCACACTGAGCCCCCGGGGCATTCCAGGTTGTTGTGAGGATTAAATGTACATGACATAAAGAGTTTTGCCCAGAGAAAGCATTACACGAATGCTATTATTATTTTTTTTAAAGAAGGTTATTTATTTGAAAGAGAGAGAGAGAAAGAAAGAGCATGAGCTGGGGAAGGAGCAGAGGGAAAGAATCTTCAAGCAGACTCCCACGGAGTGCAGAGCCTGACTCAGGGCTCCACACCAGGACCCTGAGATCATGACTGAAGTCGAAATCAAGAGTTAGACACTCAACTGACTGAGCCACCCAGGTGCCCCACATGTTTGCTCGTCTATATCTGGTTCAAGTATTTGCATTGGAGCAACATTTAGCAAGATGAACAGGTTAGTTGTGCATTATTTTCTTAGCATTCTCTATGGAACAAATGAACTAAATATAGAGGGATATCTATTTCATCTAAGTTTTCTTCTAAGAGCATGGTTCAAAAAATTATTTGAGTAACTCCCAGTTACTCCTTTTGTATCTCTTCCCAATCCTTGCTTGTGGGAACATGTTTAGGGGTGACATGATGGGAAGAAGCATGGGATTTGGGGAGGAACAAGGTGGGTTTTTTTTTTAAAGATTTTATTTATTTATTCATGATAGACATAGAGGAGAGAGGGGGGCGGGCAGAGACACAGACAGTGGGAGAAGCAGGCTCCACGGCAGGAGCCCAACGTGGGACCTGATCCCAGGACTCCAGGATGACGCCCTGGGCCAAAGGCAGGCGCCAAACTGCTGAGCCACCTGGGGATCCCCAGGAACAAGGTTTTTGGAAGTCAGGCAAAACTGGCTCAAATCTAAGCTCTGCCGCAGATAGTGACTTCAATGTTATCACTTGTATATGGGGCAAGGTTGCTTCCTATTTATGGCTATTGTGATATTAACTGAAATATATATAACTCAGCACAACCTAAAGGTCAACAATTGTTGGTTCCTGTCTGAGTGAGGCATCCTAAACCATCCCTTGAGCAGAGGAGCCCAAGTTCTGACCCACAGAGGCCTGCCCTGCTTCTTTGCCTCCCACCTTGGCCCCACAACATCACAATCACTAGAAACACACAGCCGATTCAAACTGCAGTCAGACGTTTAATAGGTTGACCTACAACCTATGAAAGCAATTGACATGAAACGTTTTCTTCAAAAAGGGATAATGAGATCAGCTTGGCCAATCAGTATCTGTTCCAGTAAAAGTTTTGGAGAGAAATTGATGGAGAGGATTAACAGGAGCTAAAAAACAAACAAAAAACAAGATTTGGGACACCTGGGTGGCTCAGTGGTTGAGTGCCTGTCTTTGGCTCAGGTCATGATCCTGGGGTCCTGGAATCAAGTCCTATATCAGAGAGCCTGCTTCTCCCTCTGCCTGTGTTTCTGCCTCTCCCTCTGTTTCTCTCATGAATAAATAAATAAAATCTTAAAAAAAAAAACAAAACCCCAAACATCAAGGTTTGAGGGGGTCAGGCACACAAGTATGCTGACATGATGAGGCAGCAGAATCGATGAACACGCACCAACTGTAGGAGATAATTAAGGGAAGACAGGGTGAGTCAGTTGGCTGGCAACATGAAGACTGGAAAAAACAAAGCCCAAAGAGTTAAATCGTTCTGATGGCAGTGGTTCCATTGACTCCTGCTGCTGTGGGGGGTTCCTAGAGCCACCCTCAATATGAGCTCCCCGGCTTCATCTCCCTGAAGCTGATGCTCCACAGTTCCCATGAGGCTGGGGTGAGGGGTGGGGAGGAATCTTTCTGTGGGTTCCCAAATAGCCCTGGCTTGATGGTGGAGGTTCTCGTTCTACCCATTTCTATTTCCACTCTTAAAATAAACTGTTTTACTTGAGGTCACTCAGATACGCTCCTGTGTCTCTCTCCTCCAATGTTGTACCTGTGAGGAAAAAGAACATGTCTGATACCAGGAAAAGATGTCATCTTAGTGTGGAATCCCAGGTTGCCTGTGGAATTGGCCTATATATTTCAGAGTCCCAGCTTGGCTAGGTTTTTTTTAAATAGAGGTCAGTAGAAATTGGCTTTTTAGGCTTGAGTATTAGATGTCAAATACTTGTAGTCCCTTACTCATTGTCCTTAGAATTTTTAACTTGTGTGCCCTTGGATAAGAGGCAGTATAGAGAGAGGTGAACCGCATGGCTCTGGCATCAGATTACTTGTACTCAATTTCTGCCTCCGCCATTTACCAACTTGGGCCACATCCTTATCTCTCTATGTTCTAGTTTCCTCATCAGTATTATTATTACACATGCTTAAAGATTACTGCTAAATATTTTGTCAATCTTCCACCAAAATACTCATTTGTTATATTTGTTTACTTCTATTTCTCTTATTAGACTCTTGCCTCTTTGAGAGCAATTAAGAATACACTTTTATATTTCCATTACTTAACATAGTAGGCTCTCAATAAATTAATATTTTAAATTTCCTTATCTGAAAAAAACTCCAGGGATCCTTGAGTGGCTCACCGGTTGGGCGTCTGCCTTCGACCCAGGGCATGATCCTGGAGACCTGGCATCGAGTCCCACGTTGGGCTCCCTGCATGGGGCCTGCTTCTCCCTCTGCCTGTGTCTCTGCTTCTCTCTGTGTGTCTCTCATGAATAAATAAAATATTTTTTAATGAAAAATAAATAAATAAAATTTAAAAACTCCTTGCAAAATTTCATCCTGCTAGTTTTTATTTTCTGAATCTTACAGAGATTTTAAACCTCCTTAACTTCTCCTTCCACATGTAGATATTATCTTGCTTTAATTATTCATTTATTTTATTAATCATTCTGTTACTTAATTAGCTTCAGCTCAGCAACCTTCAGGCCCTTTAGAGCCCACCTTTGCTTATCATGTTTGCCCCTTTCTTCTGACATACTTTTTTTGCTCTATTTTTACTCAAATTAATTATTATGCTTATCATTCTTGAGTGTCTTTCTGCCTGAATCTATCTGCTTCTCCAACTTAACAAGGTCATTTTGAATTCGAATCCCATCTTTTAAGAAGTACACTGTCTCTCTAGGTGACTACATCAGCTAAATCAATGAGTTGCCTATTTCTTCAAACAGGTCATTGATGAAAGTTAAAACACACAGCTTCTGCCTGCCTTATAAATAAAAAAGTTATTTTCCAAAGCTATAGGAACAGGAGTAGGTATTTGAAAAGCCAAGTACAGAAGACATTTTTATGTAAGGAAAACTTTTGATTGTGAGAACAAATGGCTCAATAAATCTTTGTATAATTGCTCAGTGCCCTATAACCCAATATTTCAGTTTATAAACCAAGATTTAGCTTCACGTAACTTAAAAAGTTGAGCATGTCCCACATCTAAGTTTATCCAGTAGATATTCATAGTACCCTATATGTAGGTGTAAGTAAAAATTTAGCAAGCCAGCAAATAAGAATATATCCCAATTTTAGTGCAGTTTGGATGAGCAACTCTTAGAGGCTGGGTAAGAACAGTTTGTATAGACTTTCAGCGATAATTGGTAGAGTCTTGATTTTAATTAGGTTTGTTACTCTAAGAAAAAAAGTATGTCACTAAAAAGAAAGGTGAACCAACAGATCAAAATATTTTATTATTTCATTAGATGAAAGCAATAAATCTAAATAATGTGTTTGCAGATGAAAGGAAATCGTTGTTTTTTGGTCTTGGAAGAATACAGCCTTATTAGAAATCTAAGAGTTGCTTGAGCTCCAAAACACTTTGCCACATTTAAAAGTGTGTTCAGCTTTCCTGGTGTTTACCCAGGCAGTTTATGCCACTCTGCAGGTCACAGAAAGTGACCTAAGCTCTTTACCATTGGCATCCAAAGGTTTCTGTCCACTTCTCAGGAGAATGCCCTTTCATTACTTTTCCAGCCAAACCAACCTACAGCAGTTTGTTTATATGATCACCTGCTGGAACACTAGAAAGAATCATGACAAAGGTAAAGATTTACGATCATGGTTAAAATTTAGGCAGAATTTTCATGGATTAATTTGCTTCATTGAAAAATTAGCTTTTACAGAGATATGAAGACTTTTGTAAGCAAGGACTGGAAAGGTCTCTTGGGGCTTTCAGCCTGATGTTTTGTTTTGCCCCACTGGGGCTTTTCCTTAGGTTGTAAATTCCAGCTTTCTAATGTCAGATCTCTCCTTTGTTGAGCTTAAGGCATTTCTGGAATTACTCAGCAGAGGGACTTTGACAATTCCCTGCCCAGTTCTTAGGTCATAGAGCTGATTTATGGCTGGAGGAGGTTCTCTAAACAGTAGATGAAATTGGTGAGATGTTATCCATTTATTAAAGTGGGTTCAGGAGTTCCTCCTGCTGATCAGTGGGAGTCATCCTAAAAAAAAAAAAAAAAAAAATCAGCCCTGGATGCATTATTGCTATTCTGTGAATTTTACTGCAGGAAAATGAAAATCACCTTTATATAAATTGTCTAAGAGTAGAATCTGAAGAGCATATACTGATAGTGTTATGGCAAATTCTATATCTGCTATTTCAGATTGAGAGCATTAAAGCACTTTCAGAAATGGCTGTTCCTATTAATGTAAACTTAAAACTTCAGGGTTTATTTAACCAACATTTATTGAGTGTCCTTCTTATTCAGGTATTGCTCTGAGTAATGTGGACCCGGAGAATAGGCAGACAAACTCTGCCTTCTGTGACTATTGGGGACAGATGTCATATAATAACAAATAAATATATAGCAAAACAGCTGATATTCAGGACTCTGATGAAAAATATAGGAGGGATTTAGAGAATTGGGAGTGGTAGTCACTTTGGAGATGTGTACGTTTTCTACTGCTGCTTTAACAAATTATCACAAATTTACTAGTTTAAAATAACTTAAGTTTATTATCTTATATTTGAGTCTTACACTCCTCAAATTAAGTCCTAAAATCAAGGCATCAGTGAGCTCTAGGAGACAATCCTTTCCTTTGGCTTTTCCAGATTCCAAAGACTTCTCACATTCCTAGGCTCCTTGCCCCCTACCCCCGCCCTGTCCTTTATCTTTAAAGCCAGCAATATCACATCTCTCTGACCCTTCATTTGTTGTCACATCTCTTTCTGACCACAGCCAGAAAAGATATTCCTGTTGTAGGAGCTCATGTGCTTAGAATGAGCCATTCATAATCCAGGACAATCTCTGTATTTTCAGGTCTGTTAATTAGCAACCTAAATTCTATCTACGACCTTAATTTCCTTTTGCCACATAAGAAAAACATATTAGCTTTTATTTAGATGCTTGAATTATCTGATGTTTGGTCAGTGGGAACCTTTTCAAACTGGGTTCTGTGACCTTTTGACATGTCCCTATCATCTTCAAGTACCTTCTCACTTCTGACACAATAAGGTGATCTAGGCTTATTTTGTACTTTCCTAGCCCCAGCCCAGGAATCAGCCATTTATTTATTCAAGAATTCTTGGTTCCTTTTAATGAAAAATTGGTAAGTAGTTGTTAGGTATGTTCATTGGCTTTGAGATCTGTATATAATTTGAAGGTATAGTCTGAAGGTATGAGTGATAAGAGGGAAGCAAGATGAGCCAAAAGTTTCTGATCTGAGCTAACCGAACCATGGAGTTACCTCACAGAAGTGAGGAATGCTGAGGTGGAGTAGGTTTGGAGGCAGGATCTGGAATCCAGTTTTGCCATGGTCAGCTGAGAAGCCTGTTAGACATTCTACTGGAGATGACAAGTAGGTAGTTGGCTATCTGGGTCTACAGTTCTGGAGGGAATCCTGGATGACATTTGGGAATCATCACGGTATAGATGACATTTAAATCCATGAAAAAGGATAAGATCATGAAAGGAATGAGTATAGATACGGAAAGAAAGATGGCCAGGGTCTGAATCCTGGGGCATACCAAAATAAGAGGCCCAGGTGAAGAGGAACAAGCAATAAGGAAGACTCAATGGGAGTGAGCCCTGAGGTAGAAGGAAAAGCAGAACTTGGTGTTCCAGAAGACAAGTGAAAAAACATGAATGGAGAAAGTGATCGACTGTGTCAAATGCTGTTTCTAAGTCAAGTAAGGTAAAGACTGAGAATTGACCACTACTGGGGGATTGTGGGCAGTTCCCCTGATTGGAATGAGTGTGAACAAGAATAAGAAACATGGAATCAAACGGAACAAGGGAACAAGCATAGACAAGTTCTTTGAAAGGCTTGCTGTAAAGAAGAGCAAAGGAATGGGGTAGTAACCACTGAAGAACTAAGGTCATGTAAATTTGTTGTTGTTATTGTTTTCAATATAATGGAAGAAATAACAGCCCATGGTTATGTGGATGGAAGTGACAGACTGAGTAGGAACTAAAAAGATTGATAGATGGCAGCAGGTGGGGTGGGTAGAATGTGTTACCTTGCCATTTCCAGCTTCTAGAGGCTACCCACATTCCTTGGCTTCTTTCTTCCATCTTTAAAAACAGTAATAGCCTGGGAGTCCTTCTCACACCTCTCTGACACCTCTTCCTGTCACCATCTCTCTCTCTCTCATCATGCTCAGGAAAGAGTCTCCAATTTTAAGGACTCCCATGATAAGATTGGACCCATCAAATAGTCCAGGAGGATCTCCCCTGCACCCCAAGGTTAAGGAACCTTGATCACATCTGCAAAATCCCTTTTGTCATGTTAAGTATCACATCCACAGCTTCTGGAGATGAGACTGAACATTTTTCTGCCAGCCCTAACATCCCAGAGGTACCAGAATGCTTGAAATAGATGGATTCTTAGTTGGTTTTGTTTATTCCTTGGACCACTTGGCTTACTTTTTAATTATTTAGACTGGGATAAGCTTCCTGTGAGTTCTCATGAATTCTAGACAAGTGAGACTTAGTCTACAGACACCTACATATGGGCCTCATGGATCTGTCATTGAACTGATGTTGATTAGCTCTGTATTCACTCAACTACCACTGAAAAGGAAGATGGATGCAAACTCCCAGATTCATCTCCCACTCTTCTCCTGTGAATAATGTTTTCCAGGCTTCTTTGTTGCATCAGTGGAGGCCTGGGGAGAGATCAGACTATAGGAAGGAGTGGAGGTATTTCTCGCTTTCTGCTTCGGCCTCGTGGGGTGGTTCCCTGCAGCCACTGTATTGCTCTGTGGTGTCTGTTCCTCTGGGCAGCCCTCTCTGGGACTCAAGCTTCAGCTGGAGGCCTGGCTTCTGGGTTCTAGTATCACTACCTCTTTCCTAGCCATGCTTGTTGCTTCCTGCTGTTGCTAATCTCCGGGCTGCCTGCATTCCCTATTTGGCTTCTTAGCTCTTTCATCATTGTGTCATTCATTCACTACATCAGCTTTCCTCTATTTGAAAATATCTAGAGTAGTTTCTGTTTTCCTGGCTCAACTTTCACTGATAGAATGGAAAATAAAACTATGCTAATTTCAGTCTTGCATTTATAAAAATAATCTTCCTTACCAGCCTGAAAGGGACTCTTGTATTCTTAAAAAATAAAAAGCTTGACAGAAAATCCATTCAGTTTGTTTAGAGGTATATAAAAAAAAATTTAGCACCCTCATGGCATTTCTGACATGAAATATGTGGCTTGGTGTTTACTTACTGAGACTGATGTCATAGAGTGAGCTCTACTAGTACACAAGAAAGGAATTTCGGGAAGCCACTCTGAACTGCTGGGGATCAGATTTCTGAATGATGAGCTGGGTGGTGTTGGTGTGGCAGGGGACAGGACCATATCCCACAAATGTGCCAATCAAGAACACTTAATCACAGCTTTGGGGCACAAAGGACAGGATAAAGAGAATTCCATATGTCTAGGAAGTGCTTTCCTCTATTTCAAGGAGAGGGAAATCTAGGGCAAGAATGCAGTCTAGGCTGGCGGTGGCTGGCTGCCACTCATTTCTTCTTAAAAACAAATACACACAGACAGTGGAAAGGGAATGAAGGGAAGTCTACTTTCCTCTGAATAGGAAGGCTATTAGCAAGAGTGAAAAGATTAAAAAATAATTTGCATACATGATTATTAGGATGGAAAAAGATGACACCAACTGCAGTTCTTGACACAACTTTGTGGCTTTCTGTGGTTGAGATAATGTACATAAAGCAGAGACCCCACCATCTGACTAATTAACTCGGCAGCAGGGAGGGAATGGATGAAAGGATAATTAATAGGTCAAAGACCCAATGCTGTGTTATGATTATTTGAATAATATTATGATAATTTGAATAACGTACAAGAGTTTGTGAAAATTGGTTGCTGGCTAGGACTCCAGCTGACAAAACATTTGAATCACGCTCATTTTATACCTCCTGGGTAGCTTTCCTTCCTTCCTGAAAGTACTGAGCATATGTTTGAATATCGGGGGCAGGGGGGAAGAGATGGTGGGAAATGACTATGAAAAAAATACTGTTGTAAATGTCCAGGGCAGAATTTTTCCAATTTCTATTCACATTGAAGTGACCTTACCTAGCAGCAGGCATTGCAGCCAGAGACAATAGATACTGCAGCAGACGACTTCGCAGGGAGCGGTCAATGAAACAAACAGCCCAGTGCCTATTTCCTGGTTTAAAAAATAAATTGCATAATTAGATTAGGTCTATGGTTGATGGATTTCGATCTTTATATAAAAAAAAACTACAGAATTACTCTTATTTTAAACAAGTAGGGATTTTAAACTGAGCCATTTATTTGGGATTTTTTTAGAGATACTGAATGTTGAGTGGGTCCTAGGCAAAAATTTGTTTCAAAAATCTTGTAGATTATTAACTGATACAGCTGTGGGAATATTACAAATACTGTAATATTCCCATGGTTGACAATGGTGCAACCTCATATCATTTCTGTGGCTTTTTTTTCTCCCCTTTTACTGAGAAAATGGACTTCATTGTCAAAATCTAAGCAGCAATCTAGAACATGGCCTGAGGGTGTTTAGGACAAGTAATAAGAAAGGCCAACCTGCTTGCTGCTGCTTGAGTTTATTTTCCTGCAGGACTTCTGTGTCAGTTTTATTACTTATGTGAAAAGAGTAGCTTCCTTCTGCCTTCCCATTAATCCAGTTATTCTCAACTAAGGGCGATTTTGTCCCCCTATAGGACATTTTTGTCTGTCACGATTTGGGAGAGCTACTGGTATCTACAGGGTAGAGCTGCTAAACATCCTACAATGTACAGAACAGCCCCCACAGTGAAGAATTGTGTGGCCCCAAGTGTCAATAGCACTGACACTGAGAAACTGCATTAATCCAAGAGTGGTCTTTGGTGAGTACAAGAATGAAAACGATGCTGCCTTGGCTAACACCCTCTTAATTTACTGTGAGCCTTTGTTCTCCATTTCTAAGATTTTTGCCTCTAAAAATAGGGAAAGTAAGGACCCAACTGCCCATGACTAGATGTGGAATCTCTTATGCTAGCATTTTAGGTATAGATGTGACATGGCTACAATTTGATTATTAAGGACTAACATTAATGAATGAATAAGTGCAAACAATTATCAGTCCAAAGACATCATAAGTCAAAGATGAACCTAGGATAAGATGAGTATATTTTTCTGAATGTTCAGATGAACAGTGGCCTTCAGAGGATCTGTAAGGCTACCGACAGCCTTCTGCAACCAGAAAAGATTGAATAGTACCATGGAAGCTGAACAGGATTTCAGAGGAAAACTGGGCTCTGTCTCCTAAAGACACCATCTAGATCCCTACCTACACAGTGTTTGCAGTCCCATCTATTCTCGCTAGCTACTTTAAAGAGC
Source organism: Nyctereutes procyonoides (assembly GCF_905146905.1). Taxonomy (NCBI): domain Eukaryota; kingdom Metazoa; phylum Chordata; class Mammalia; order Carnivora; family Canidae; genus Nyctereutes; species Nyctereutes procyonoides. Next base: position 24,857,583 of record NW_026575142.1, on the reverse strand, counting down.
TTTCGTTGCTCAAAGATTTCGTTTGAGACTGTGACATCTATTATTATGAGTGGTAGATGAATTAAACAGACATCTTGATTTCTGAAGTAGACCCACAAATAAAAATTACATGCTCTCAGGGGACCTCATTGATAGTAAAGAATATGCTGTTTGGTATATAGGAATACTTATCATAGGGGCTCCTGGATGGCTCAGGTCACGATCCCAGGGACCTCCTGCTCAACGGGGAGTCTGTTTCCCCCTCTCCCTCTGTTGTTCCCCCTGCTTGCTCTCTCTCTCAAATAAATACATAAAATCTTAAAAAAAGAATAATTTTCATAAATATTGCTTAAGAATGTTATTTGTATTTTAGGAGTGACAGGGCTTTAGACCAGGTTAGAATTTCAGCTTTTTCACCATAAGTAATCTCTCCTTGATTTCACTTCCTACAGCAAATATTGCTAACGTTTAGGTTGCCAAACAGCTCACAGTAAGCACCTGTATCCACCAACCAGTTTCTATAAATAAATAGAAAATACAGAAGGTGGAAAAAGGATTATTGTTATGCAGTTAATGGCTTAATGTAGAACAAGAGATTATATACATTTTATAATTAGAATGTAATTTTTGAAACATATGTAGTTATGTATTACTATGTAACATGTGAGCTCCAAATGTATGTGGTTACATTAGGCATCTTTGAGAAAAAACAGAAGTTGGTCAGATGCAGAAACTTTCATCATTTACACGTAGTGAGAATGTGCAATAATACAGTCGCCCCTGCTTTCTTTCACTTATTAAGCTTTGTATTATAAATGCATGTTTCTTACTTTTGTGTCTTTGACATAAAAGAAAATTTAATAAAGCCTTCTTGTGATACAAAAAGAGAGAATATTTTTTTTAAATGTTGGCTTTTGTTGTTGACAAAAGGGTTTGGAAATAAGCAATAAAGGTACACCCACTGATATCCATCAACACAGTAGGAGATAAGTATGTGGTATTGTATTTTAGATTTTTATTAAATAATAAACCATATTTAAATAATAAACATATGCACATATGGTGTCAAGATATGAAGAAACATTGTGGTGCTCAATTTGGGAATTTGGGCTAGATAACTTTGGTAGATAAAAATACAATATTTAAAAAAAACAGTTATTTTGGATTGGTAGATAAAAATGCAATATTTCAAAAAAAAACAGAGTTATTTTGGATTGATATATGAAATCCCAGTTTATAGATAGTCCACTGAAGAACATGACTCCCTTGTAACTCAGAGATTGTCAAAATATGCTACTAGATCATTAAGAGCTATGATCTGAGATTGATGGCTCAAAACTGTAAATGATAAGAAAAGAGAAAGAGTAATCAACATTAAAAGAAGGATCAGTTAAATGCAGAGGTTTAGAGTTCTAGAAGATTCCATCACCAAAACAGAGTTCGGTTACTCAGACACAAGGGCAACCATGAGCAAGCTGTGGAGTCCTCTGTTAATTCAACAAGGCCCTAGTAGACATATGGGCAGTAGTTACACAAGGGGCCCCTCTGTGATGTTCCTTGATGGTACATACTGCCTTCCTGGGACTGAGTCCCCAAGCAGGACAGGAATCAAGCAGAGCTGGGGGTGGGAGGATGCTTCAGCAGAGATGCTGCTCTTTTTTTTTTTTTTTTTAAGATTTTATTTTATGTATTCATGAGAGACACAGAGAGAGGCCGAGACACAGACAGAGGGAGAAGCAGACTCCCTGCAGGGAGCCTGATGAGGGAATTCGATCCCAGGACTGCAGGATCACAAACTGAGCCTAAGGCAGACACTCAACACTGAGCCACCCAGGGATCCCAGAGATGTGCTCTTAAAGCCATCTTGTTCCAGTCAGTTCTTGATAACTCTGAGAAGGTGACTGTATTGACTTGTTAACATCAATTAACATCAGCTGACAGGAAAGCATGGGTAGGCCTACAACTTCATAACACACTTGTATAAAAGCATGTCCACCAAAAGTGTACTACCTTCCATTATCATCAAATCCAGAAGCCCTGACCAACTGGGATTTTTAGTAGGGACTCAGCTCTCTCACTACACATTTTCAATATTTGCCAGCAGTTCGTGGATTAGTGATTTGTAACCACAATTTCTTCCCTGCATCTTGTGGCATCTCCTAGCCTCTATGTTGCTTACCCAACACCACTGAGGGCTCTGGTATCCAGCTTATAAAGTTTCTCTCTAGCTCCACTCCTAAAATAGTCCCGGGTAAACACAGTAGATGCTGTCAGTGGCACAACTCTATCCCCTTGGCACTCACTGCTCTAATTTCCACCATAATGTTTGCTACAAGCAGCGATGACTCTCACCTGGAGGCCAGAAGTGCCAGGAAGTTAGAGCTGCCAGGAACTTCCCTCAACCAAAGACAAAAGGGGAGTTTGGAAGAGAAATGCCCCAGCTCTTTTACCACTAGAGGGACTATGGGTGTCCGAGACAGGTGCTCTGTGCTCTCTCCCAGCATTACCCAAAAAAACTCAGCCCCAGTTGCCCACAGCAGTAACCTGCCAGTAATGCACCCTAATAATGGCTTCCTTCCCTTTTTCTCTGCCACTTTTCTGTTCTCCTACCACTGCTTTCCAGGATCACCTCTCACATAAGCTTCTTGCACTCGAAATCCTGGTCTCAGGACCTACTCCAAAAGGAGTCCCACTGAAGAGAGTAATTTCAAGGTTTATGTGGATAACTCCTCAGTTGCCCTTGGTTCATATAAGAGCTCTTATACTCCAGTGACTTTGGTCTTCAAGGTCATGGACTAGCTCTTATCCCCTGGGACTGCTCCAAATTTAAAATCTTAAACTTCAAAATTCCACCCTTTGAAAGAGTCTATGAAGAACCACTCCTCACAAACTTAACTATCCTAAACCCACTCTTTGAACTTATCAACACCTGTAGCCTTGAGTCCCCCTTCAAGTCCCCTACATTTAATGGCACTTCCCCCCATATCTGTAGGTATTGTTAGTCTGTTTAATTATGCTCACCTGCATCCTTATCTATTCCCTTAACCCCTTGATCACCTTTTACTCTGACCTTGAAAATCCTCAAACATACATGAGCTGAACCATCTTGCTTAGATTTGGCTTCATATCTTTAATCTTACCCACGTGCTTGATACATTCCAGCTACATAAACCTTCTCATTATTCACTGAAAAGGTTGCATCCTTTCATATCACTAGATTTATATTCCTGATGTGTTCTTCTGACCTTTGGAACTCTTCTATAACCCTTCTTCAAAGTCACTCCCTCAGTGGTACCTTCTCTGACACTCTCAGGCAAAATTACTTGCCGTCTGTTGTGTTTTTCATAACACTGTACACATATTCTTTAGAACAATCATCACTTGAAATTATAATTACTTATATATCTGCCTTTTTAACAGCAGTATGAACTTGAAGACAAGAGTAGTCTTTAGTCAATATCCTGTGCTCCTCTGGCTAGATTGGCTGGAAAATAGCAGGTAGTAATTTAATGTGTGATAAATCAATAAAAGTTACTCATTAAAGTTGCAGTCCTTTTCCCCCAATACTTCATCTGATTTTCACAGAAAACAAGTTTCTGTTGGTATATGTCATCCTCAATTCTGAAATGATCTGCCAGCTGGTTTCTTATGTCCACATGTCTTCCACTTTAGCTAGATGTTTTTAATTACCAACTCAGCCCAGACTGACAGTAATCAGATTGATTTCTGCCACCAGAACCATTAAACAGCTTTGGGTCTTATCTGATCTGCTATTTCCCAAGCACATTCCTAATTCCCAACTTCTGTTTAGGGTAAACTGTAGATGTCCCAGTGGCCTAAGTCACCATTAGTTTGGCTTTTAATTAACTGCAACTAAAAGAAATCTTAAATGATGAATATATGAAATGATACTTTTAAATTGCATTAAAGAAAGGACACATAGTATTTAGAGAGACAACAAGAAGGTAGGGATGGGGAAGGAAGTACAGGAATGAAGAGAAAGAAGGAGTGAGGAAGAATTAGCCTATAGAGGCTTTACATCATAGGCGAGTCCTAGAGTATCAAACAAGACAAACATGGTTTGGTAAAAAGGAGAAACGAGCATTCTTAAGTGGGCATGTTCAAAGACTCAGAGATAGGAAAGGGTATGGGAATTCATCTTCCCACAGAAAACAAAGTTAATTAAAAACAAACACTTGGAACACATGTACAAATGAGTTAATAGAATTTATGATTTCTGACCTATCTGAAGAGAGAAATACTGTTACAGCATAATGGTGGAAAAATTGTATTGGCACCATGATGATAGTATTGAGGAACCAAATTACAGTGCAGCCATTGGTGGTGACTCAGGAACTCTCCAGTATCATCGAGATCATGTTCACAAGTTTGTATAAGACAGGTGTGCACTGTCCTTGTTGTACCATCAAAGGACAATGTGACTTAGGGCTAGTCACTTAAGAGCCACTCAGGCCTGACTCAGTTTCTTCATTTTTGGGAAAAGGAAAAGGAGTCTGAAGATTCAAGTTCCTTTCAACTTTACATCCATGGCTCAATCCTCTCAAAGTTAAAAGATTTTTTTCCTACCAGTTCTCTCTTAATGTCTTTATATTTTTTGAATCTGTATTTAAAATATAGTAACTGAAGTTCTTAAAAATTACAAAATAAAAAAGTAAAAGTAGGGCATTGGAAAAAGTTACCAAGAAAAATTATATTTCAAATTTAGTACGTTTTCTGAACGAAATTGTTTCTGACAGAGAATTTTCTATTTTACTATTTTTACTGCTTTTTTTAAAGCCCATTAGATAGGTAATTAATGCTCTTAGTTGTATTTCAAGCAGTAGGTTTTGTCAATACTAACTAAATAATGACGGCATCTCCTTTCTGCTTCCGGGCTTACGGACCATGCTCATAAAAGTTTTTAAATTTTAGAGAAGTGAAAACATTTTCCTTTCTCGAAGAGCAGACAGTTTCAAGGGTAACATGTGCAATATGCAGTACACTCCTATCAGAGAAATTGCTTCTTTATAGTTGAGGGAAAAAATGGTGGCCTATAATGTGTTGGACAAAGTTCTGGTTCCTGTGGAAACCAATGTTCACAGATTCTGACAGCACATGGCCTCCTGATGATCTTGGATCAAACAGCTGCACACAGCATTTTAGTTTGCTTTGTCAAATGGAAAATAACCAAAAACTCCCAAATGAAAATTCATGAGGCAGCTTGATATACGTTGACAATGGCATCACACGCACTAGTGCAGATATGACTTAGAACCACACACGAGCATTAGATCTTGAGACATTAACTCTCTCTGCCCCCAAAATTGCATTTGTGAAAACAAATAAATTATACTCTCTCTTTTTTTATTATATGTGCTAAAATTTATTTGACTATTGGCTCTATTTAGAACACCCTATTTAAAAGCAAGATATGTGTTTCTCTAAATGCCAGGTGTCTTTGTAAGGACTGTCCTATATGCTTTTTGATAGTACTTAGCTTGAGTATGTCTAGATTACAAATATTTTTTAGGCTACATAATAATATGAATGATTAATTCCAACATGACTTAAAAGCTTTTGTTTTTAAACTTGGGGAACAGACTTGTATTGAGGGTTAGGTTTAATTGTTATTGTTTTGTTTTGCTTTGTTTTGGTCTGAAGTTCATCTCATTTTTTACCCTTATGGCTGTGGTGTGAAGGATAATTAAATTTCTATTGAGTTTTGTGAACCCTGTGGAGAAAAGATTTATATCCACGTAGGAAATCTTGGAAGCATGAAGTTTTGAACACACATTCTGGGATTTCTGTTGTTACCTTGTTAGAAATCTTGAGAGTTAGCCAAGGAGTAGAAATGTAGAGCATACCCAGAGATCTGGGAAAGAAATGGGAAGATTTGAGAATGTGAAATGTTTAAATTTTTTCAGAATTTATCCTGAGATTACTGAAGTAAATTATCTAGATAAGATTGGGTCTAGGATAGAAGCACAGAGAGAACTGGCTTTTGAAATAACAGAGATAAAGGTACTGATGATAATCAAACATAAATGACAGGGTTTATAAATAATTGTTTCAAATATTTAACCATGAACAACATTTTTGTTAATCATTTTTTACTATCCGTGAATTTTAAAGTAGATATACCACCAGATACAGTAGGAAAAAATTACAAACTGGAATTATAATAAATTCCTTAAGCCTTTTCCTGTGTATGAAAAGGGAATGCATATTCAATATGACATTTCATGTTTAAATATTCACTGAGTACTGAGTGTACAGAGAACATGTTTCCAGAACATTAGAACACTAAAACCATGTTTGAACTTAATGATCTTATAGAAGCTGATTTTATTAGTTAGTGAAACATTTTAAAAAGAGTGAAATGATTCATAAGAAACATTATTGTTAATTATTAATAAAGAGTATCATCTGGAAAAACAGAAAGCTTTCTATGGTCTGCTGGATGTACAGGTATAATGGTGGGAAAGAACCATCAACATAGGCATGTGTTAACTTGGAAGGCAGGAAGGAGGGTACAGGTGCAAAACAAAACCTCTTCTTTTCTGAAAATGCTCATATGCAACTTCCTGGTGGCTAGCAATGGCCAAAAAGAAGAGCTATAGACTGATACTTCTGATTTGTATTTTGGTGAAATTCCTCAAGTTTTTTTTTTTTTTACCAGTTTATTAAAAGCCAACCCGGTGTGGGTAGATTGATATTTTTGCAAGTGCACCTTGCTAGTAATCAGGCAAGTCTTGGGAAGCATTCTTTCCACTTAAAACAAAAAATCACTGAGAAAGGATGGACCATTTTCTCACACAAACTGCCCTTGACTAAAACCTTTATTAAGTATTACCACAGTATCATATTCATTACTCCATGGTCATGGATTGGCAGACTTGGTGTCAGTTTTCTCCCAAATTGATCTCAGTGCAATGACAATAAAAATTCCAACAGTGTGTGTGTGTGTGTGTATGTGTGTGTGTAAGAAAATAACAAGCTAACTTTAAAATATGTATGAAATACAAGGAGCCAAATTACTAAGACAATCTTAAAAAAGAAGAACAAAGCTGGGAGCCTTCCACTGCCAGATATCAACACTTATTGTAAAGCTACCAAAATTAAGACAGTGCAGTACTGCAATAAGTATAAAAAAATAGTTCACAGAACAGAATAGAGTTCCCAGAAACAGCTACACAAGTCACCTGAACAATGATTGCCCCACTCATGACAGAAGTGGCATTGCTGTACAGAGGGAAAAGAATGGTCTTCAATAAATGACACTAGGTCAATCAACTACGCATAGAAGAAAAGGTATATTTTGACCTTATTGTCGCACTATACACAACAATACACACATACAAATCAACTCAAAATGGATTGAAAACTTGAACATAAGACCTGAAACTGAAAAATTTCTAGAAGAAACTTAGATGAAAGATGGTTTAAGTAGGATACAGAAAGCACAAACAATAAAGACATACTTAGAAGAATTGGACTACGTTAAAATTACAAATTCCTCTTAGTCAAAAGACATTACTAAGAGAATGAAAAGGCAGGGAACAGAATGTGAGAAGACTTTCTTCATCATATAAGACTTACAAAGAGCTCATACACAAGATAACGCTGATATATCAATGAGAAAAAATAAGAAGCCGACTCAACAGAAAAACGTACAAGAGATTTAACACAGGCACTTCTCAAAAGGAAATCTACAAGTGGCCAAAAAATATATTAAAATATATTTAACCTCATTAGTCATTAGGGAAATGCTCTATCATCTATCTATCTATCTATCTCTACACAAAACAAAACAAGAGCAACCACAATGAGAATTACACTATTACAATAGCTAAAATGAAGACTGATAATATCAAGTGTTGACAAGGATGTGAATGATTGTAACTCTCATAAACTGTGAGTAGACAAATAATTTAGTAGTATCTAATAAATTTAGGAATAAGCATTCCCTATGACCAGCAAGAGGAAATTGAAATGTATGCCCAGCAAAATAAAAGTACAAAAATATTCCTAGCAGCACTATTTGAAATAGTGTAGATTTGAAAAACAATGCAGTGTTCAAAAACATTTGAGGGACAAATAAATTGAATCATATAAAGACAATATAATAAAAAATTGTCACTGTAAGCAACAATATGGAAACTATCGCAAACATAACCTTTAACAAGGTAGCTACAAAAGAGTTACAGGCTGTACGATACCATTTACATAAAGCTCAAAAAGGGATAAAGTTAATTATAGTGTTAGAAGTCAAGCTAGCGGTTACCTTGAGGGGCGTAGTTACTGAGAGGACTTGAGAAGGACTTCAGAGGAGCCAGTAATACTATTTCTTCATCCGGTGCTGGATACATGGGTATGTTAACTTTGTGAAAATTCAGTGCCATGAGTTTGTGGGTTATTTACATTTCTGTATTATGTTATACTTTAATAAGAAGTTCATTTTTAAAAAAGTCATGATCTTATCTGTACGTATTTCAAGTTTTATAGAAGAAAGCTTGGCAACATGTACTAAATTTTTAATACAGTTATAGCCTTTAATCAAGCAATTTCATGTTTAGGATATTACCCTTCTAAAAGATTTGAACAGAGACACAGAAATATGTTTGCTGCTCCATTGGTCATTCTCTTTTATTGGTACACTGTCGTTTCCAGCTGTCATTTCATGGCAGCACATTCCTCTCATTTCTCCTGACCTATATGGCATGTCTTGGTTTTCTTGGCCAGTTCTGCTCCCTCTGTCACCTTTCTGAATGTAGGAGGGCCCCACTGCTCTGCCCTGTGCCTCATGCCTTCTGTCTAAACTCTCTCCCAATATGACCTCTTTCAGTCCAATGGGTGTAAATGACATCTAGATGCCAGTGGCTCCAGGTTTTATTTATCTACTCCCCATCTCTCCCCTAAGCTCTAGGTTCATATATCCAACATCCAACTCGCCGTTTCTACTTGGCTATCTAACGAGCATGGCAGATTTAATGACTGAAAATGGCATTCTTTATACATAGCTTTGTCAAACTTATTCTTGTCGGTCTTCCCCATCTCAGTAAATGGTATCTTCATCCTCCTAGTTGTTTAGGACCCAGATCTAGTTCTCCATTACACAACCCCTTTTCTTTACCATCCATCCATTCAATTCTTCACCAAGATAATTGTTGCCCTTGAATTTGCTCACTTCTCTTCATCTCCAGTGACATCAGTGGAATCATTAAATCCCAATTAGGTGATTTAAGTAGGCCCTTAAATGGTTTCTCTAACTCAATTCCTCCCTCTTAATAATTCACTTTTTAGTCGGAGTACCCTTTTAAATCCTAAACCAGATTGTGTCATTCCCTTCCTTGAGGATTTAATGGCTTCCCAACACTTTTAGATTAAAATCTAGACTCTTCCCCACAGTGACCCACAAAGCTCTATATTTTCCAGTTCCTGCCTTACATGGTACCCCTCTTATTACCAACACTCCCCCTTGCTTTCTGTATTCTAGCCACATGGGCCTCCCTGGTGTTCCTCCAGCCGCCTAAGCCACTTCTATTTACTGCATCTTTATATTTGCTTTTCCCTTTGCTCAGTATGGTCTCACTCTGCAAATAGCTAGTTCATTCTCATCCTTTAAGCCTCTGCTCAAATGTTTCCTACTCAGAGAATTCTTCCCTGACCATCTTTGTCTAATGCGGCCTCACCAACTACTCATCTCATTGCTTTATTTCCTTCACTGCATTTATCATTGACTGAATTGTTTGAAATATGTATCCACCTATAATTTTTAATATTTATTTATTTATTTATTTATTTATTTATTTATTTACAGATTTCCTTGCTTACCAAAATATAAACTGAATGAGGGCAACATCCATATTTGTGTGCCTTATTCACCAACATCTAATATAGTTGTGGGAAATGGTAGACAGTCAAAACATTTTTGTTGAATTGAGAAAGTTTCTCCCTGTCACTATTCTCATCCAGTGGTGATTTTGTCCCCCAGGAGGTACTTGACAGTGACTAAAGACGTTTTTTATTTTCACAACTGGGAGGTGGGAAGGGGAGGTGGTGCTATTGGCATCTACTGGGTAGAGACTGGGGATGCTGTTAAGCATCCTGTCTTGCACAGGCAGCTCCCACAAAAAAAAAGATCTATTTGGTTGCCAATAGTGCTGAGGTAGGGAAACTTGGATGAGGGGAGGCAGTATCTAGCTTTTACTATGTGATGTCTGCTTGGAGACCCGAACTACATGGAGTGATGGTTCAGCTTCAGATCTTTACCCTTTTAAAACTGCCCGCATCCAGCAGCCATCATGAGTCATAGTAATTGACACTTTACCACCAACTATTAGAATAGCAAGGATTTACCTAACTTAGCCTGAGCAATTCCCTAACTTTTAGTTTTTCGCATAGTTCAGACTTGAGACATATTTCTAAAATATTTTAGGAGGTATTTGCTTTGTGACTGCCCTTCTACTTCTCTTCTCTAGTGGATAATTAGAAGGATTTATTCTCTGGAGATGTCAAGTAGACACCTTTCCCATTACCTAAATTCATTTAGAGAAAAATAAATCAGTATCCAAATGAAAGTGCAGGAAGTGTCCAAGGGAGCTGTTTCAATCCAGAGAAAATAATTTCTACTGTGTATGATCAGAAAGATGCTAAAGAATTATTTACCTCCTTCCTTTGTAATAGCCTTCTTATATCCCCAAAACTGTGTGGAGCAGAATTTATAACTTGCTTAATTTACAGTGCAAAGAAGAACCTTTACTCTCCAGGTTTGTTTGTTTTTTTTTTTCCAGTCAGTACAGGCCAAATTCTGGGGTCATGTGAGGTGGGGGATCATATGTTTCCCAGGATAGAGTGAGCATACCAGTTTGAGTAGAAATAATGTTATCTATCTTTTAGAAGGCTCCAATGAGAGAAAACCAAATAAGGGTCAGGGAATAGGACATTAATGGTAGTTGCTGCATAAAAAGAAGAAAAATAGAAGAAGAAAAATACTACAGAAGGTGGGGAATAAGCCCAGAATGGTGTTTCTTTGATTCAAAGCCATGGCTCTTGAGTTGAGAAGGGACATGTCACAGAAAGACTCCTGCAATATGTGAGTGTCACATCTCGCCTTGTCTTAAGCATGACCAGGGCAGAAAGAGGGCAAGAAGCTGTCTCTCAGGTAAAATTATATTCAGAGCCCTTGTCTTAGCCATTTCAGGCCACTATAACAGAGTGCCAAAGACTGGGTGACTTATAAACAACAGAAATTTATTTTTCACAGTCTGGAGGCTGGGAAGTCTAAGATCAAGGCACCAGCATGGACAAATTCTGGTGAGAGCCCTCTCTCTAGTTTATAGCCAGGGCCTTTGCACTGCGTCCTTAAATGGCAGAAAGAACCTCTACAGAGTCTGTTTTATAGAACACTAATCCCATTCATGAGGGCTCCACCCCTATGACCTAATTACCTTCTCAAAGACCCACCCCCTAACACCATCATCTGGAGGTGAGAAATTCACATATGAATCTGAGGGTGAAGGGATACAAACATTCAGACCATAGCACATGCCTACTTTTCCCTGCTTTCCCTACAGGTGTTTTCTAAGTTTACTTTCCAAATAAACTACTAGCACTGAATCTTTGAAAATCAGGTTCTACTTCTAGGAAGACCTAGACGGAAACAGACATGGGGAAAGTACATGAGAACCCTGCCTCCCAGGCCAGTGGGCTATGCCACCAAAGACTGGAGAAAATAGACGGTGCTATTTTTTGTGAGACAAGAAAAAGTATGTTTGCTCCATAGATGTCATGGAAAAGTGGAATGAGTGGCATGAAGTTGTGCAGTGAGTTCATAGAAAGAGAAGAGGAGGAGGGAGCTAAAAGGATTGGGCAATCTAGAAAAACTGGGGAGAAAAACTATGCCAAATGGAGTATACATAAGGCTGACGGGTATGGTAGGTGCAGCAAAAACTCTCTCTGCTTCCCTGGTGGGCTCTTCAGTAAACTTGACATTGCTCACTAAGGAGCTCAGAGGGAGTGGACTCTATTGGCAGATGGTGAGAGGTGCTGAGTGCTCTCTCATGGTGGATGTGATGTACCCGCAGACATCACCGGCAGGCACAGCTAGACATCTGACTTAGGTATTACAAATTTTTATCATTTATAATACCTAGCTCAGGGCAAAGGCACACAGTAGCTTCTATGAATAATAAGAAAACTTCTTCTTCCTAAGCAACTGCACAAATAGATGTACTGTTCCATCTTTTGATAGGCACATCGATTAATAATCAGTGACAATCATTTTCTGTATTCTGTGCTTGAAATTGCCTCAGCCTCAAAGCATACCTATCATATTCATTTATTTCCTTATTCATCCTATCCCAGGTAAGTACACACACACACATACACACACACAGACAATATGCAACAGCTCTTCTAATACAGTTACTTGAACACTTACAGAATTCAGTTTCGGTGCTGCAAAGGAAAGCCCGGGAGAATAAAACTCATTTAATAATTCAACAAATATTTATATGACAAATATTTGTCAGTTATTGGAGACTCAAAGATGAAAACATAGGGTTCTTGTCTTCAAAGATGTCTCAGTCTGAATTAAGTCATCATTCTCTCTACGATGCTCCCTCCTCACTCTGAACCATTGGTGAGTCATTCCATGGAAAATGCCTACGTTTCATTCAGTTCTGTCTTTGAGGACAGACTTCCTGTGCCATTAGTATATCATGTTGTCTTTCTTTAAAGAGAACTCTTAAATGTACTTCTATTTATCCTGGGAAGGTGAAAGTACCTACCGAAATGTAAGCACATGTATTATTATCTTTCTCATCCCCAGGCTTCCTTTTAACCACTCACTTCCCTTGATATTCTTCCCAGAAAGCAAAGCAGAGTTTCTGAACATTTTGTTAAAAAACAAAGTTAAAAAACATACAGGTCCATTTATTTGGAAGTCACAGCCAATGTGTGTGGATGGCTATTATACGTAAGGTAGTTACAGGTCAATAAGGACCTGAGAAGTCTATGCAGGATTGGAGGAAGAGAGATGAGAGCAATAGGGGATGGGAATAGTCTTGAAGTACAATGTGAAGACTTCGCAAAAATCTATAGGCTTTCTCTTTAAAAAGGTAATTTTACAATTTAATTTATTACTGGCTTTGGAGACTGTCGGTGTTATTCTTTGGAAATTGCCCATTTGAACATCTCAGAAAATCTGATGGATAAAATGAAAAGTAGAGGAGAGAAAATAGTAAAGAGGCTTAAGTTGTAAGTTACAAATCTAGTGATTCTGACTTTAACCTTCAAAAAGAAAGAAAAATAGTTTCTGGCTTGAAAAAGAACAATTATGCACTCCTGCCTGTTTTTAAGCTCAATTCTTCATAAGCCCTTAAAAGATAAATCCAACTATAAATCACCGTGGAAAATGCACTTGGAATCTGAGTGGGACTGCATTGTTTGTTTTTTCCTTCTTTCTACACTTGATTTGTGTTTAAAGAAGAATTATTTGACTCTAACAAATTCATCTAATGGATTTCAAAGTATATCTCACTAATACTCTAAGATTTTTTAACCACTACATTTAACCAACAACTGGTTAAATGTAGTGGTTAAGCTAGCGGCAAATATACGAAATATAAATATATATTTGTATTTGTTAATATAATATTTATATATTTATATATATGAAGCCAATGAGTATTAAAGCAGATACTTCTTTACCACATTGTAAGGAATGCCCAAAGTGGACTTCTTTCTCTCTCTCTCTCTCTCTCTCTCTTTTTTTTTCTTTTTAAGATTTATCTATTTATTCATGAGAGACAGAGAGAGAGGCAGAGACATACACAGAGGGAACAGAGAAGCAGGCTTCTCACAGCCGAATGTGGGACTCTGATCCCGATTCCCGGGATCACACCCTGAGCCCAAGGCAGACACCCAACCGCTGAGCCACCCATACATCCCTGGACTTACTTCTCTTTCTCTCTAATTTGATTAATGCCATTAAACACACACACACACACACACACACACACACACACACACGGTATATTGTCCCTGACCTTGAAGCACTTTACATGCTCATTAAGGAGATACTATTTTATTTACATATAATAAATGGAAAGCAGTCTAAGACTGTTTGTTTTGTTTTTTAAATTAAAGACTGTAGAGACTCAGAAAAGAGCAGGACCATTCTTGCTTACAGGAGTTTGTCAAAGATCAATTAATCCAATGCTCTTTTGGGAAATGGATGATGGTGAGATTGAAGTTGGGCATCAGTGAGATGTTTCAAAAAGGCACTAAACTGTGCTGACTGCAGAGATGAGGGATTGGGGATTGGAGGCTGTGGGACAGATTAGGCTGTGGTTGGGCAAAGTAAGTCCAAAGAAAGAAATGTGATCAGAGAGGGAAAGGAGAGCCTGGTGACAAAAGGACTTGAAGGAGTGACACGACAAGCAATTTTCCTCGCTGTAACTGCAGCAAGTAGTAACTTGTATGTTCAAAGAAGCTCTTATTGCACTTTCTATTGACACATGTGATTAAATCAGCAAAATCTCTTGTCTTGGATGAAAAAAAAGATTTTTCTCCAATTGAAAGATAAAATTTTTTCTAAGGTTTAAATAGACACCGAGGTGAGAAATCCATATCCAGTTATGACTAAGCGATGAGTTATTTTTTTCAAACATTATAATACATATTAAATAAGATAACATGATTTTCAGGCACCTTCAGTACATGAAAAGCCAGAATTTCTAGTCCTTCCATAGGAAACTAAAATATGCACAGAAAAACAATTTTTAAAAAAGTACAGGCCCAGACAAATGCTTTCTTCCTCTGTTTTTTTGTTGTTGTTTCTTTGTTTTGTTTTGTTGTTTTTGAGAGGGAAAGGAATCAGAGGAGAGGGAGAGGGAATTTTAAGCTGGCTCTATGCCCAGTGTGGAGCTCCATGGGGCTCAATCTCACAACCCTGAGATCATGACCTGTGCAGAAATCAAGAGTCAGACATTTATCCAACTGAGCTACCCAGGTGACTCTCTTCCTCTGCTCTAACCTCACATAAAATTAATGAAACTTTGGCTAGGGATGGGAAATTAATTAAGCTGTATTGCAGAATCAGATGTCTGATTTGAATGTTCATGTGACCCAAACCAGTTTTGCTAGATTATGGAGAACCTTGAAGGTGGAAAACTCAACTAAATAAAGACTCAAAGATATTTGAGAATTTCCAATATTTATTTTTATGTCAAGTTTCCCATGTATATGAACTTAAAATGTTATGTTTGTCCCTAGTTAATTATTACTTTTAAATCTATATAAGATTTATAACTTAACTTTAAAAAATATATTGCTTATTTGTTAAAGGGAAATAATAAAGTTATGAGGCATCATTGTCTAAGCCAGGGGTTGGAAAACTTCTTCCTAAAGTGCTAGATAATAAATATTTCAGACTTGCAACTACACAACTCCACTATTGTAGCGTCAACAGAGCCATAGACAAAACAGAGAAAAAAAAATGAGCACGACTATAGTATAATAAAACTTTATAAAACAGGTAGCTGTCCTGGAGGTGTGGTTTGTCTACCCCTCATCAAAGTGATATCACTACTATTAAAGTAATTGCTAAGCTTCTTCCAAGTCGAACACTAGGATAAGCCTTCCTACAGCTACTTATAACTACTACTCGGGGTTGGGGTTCTGGTATATGAAAATGGAGGGAAAGAGGTTATTTTGATAAACAGCTGCTATTTATCCATAAATATTATGTACCCCTCTTCAAATTTTCTTATTTTAGTTTTTAATTCTGAAATATGTCAACTGGTAGACAAGCAAAAAAATAACATAACAGACATCATTATACCCACCACATAGATTCAACAATAGTTAATGTCTTCATACTTGCTTTAAGATCATTTTAAAAGAAAATGTTACAGACAAAAATAAATGCCTGTTCCAACCCTAGTCTCTCTTCTCCCATGCCAAAAGTTTAATCCTTCCTTTGTTGTTAATCTGTCTTTTCTCTCTGGTTGCTTTTAGGATTTTCTTATTGTCTTTGATGTTCTGAAATCTGTGGATTTATATCTTTGATCAAATCTGAAAAATTATCAAAAAATAGTTCTTTAAATGTAATATCATCTCCATTCTGCTTTCTATCCTTCTGGAATTCCTATTTCAACATATGTTGTATCTTCTATCCTCCATTTTTCTCATTTCTGTCTTGTATCTTTCCTTTATCTTTCTGTGCAGCAATGGGGGTAATTTCGTTATGTAAACTTTCTAGTTCACTAATTCCCTTTTAAATTGTCTAATTTTTATGTCAATTGAATTTTTAATTTCAATGACTCTTCTCATTTCAAAAGATATATATTTCTTTTTCAAATCTCATATATTTTTATAGTGTCATGTCATATTCTTTGAGATTTATTTCTATTCCATCTTTTTTTTACACTAATCGTTTTGTTTTGTAGATGATTTCAGATTTTTTTATTATATTGTTTGCAGGTAGAAAAGGTTATATAATCTTTATGTAAGTCTTGTGTGCTCATTTTCCCTTCATGGCCTATTATTTATTTGTGTGTGAGAACTCATTATAACAGAAAAGTGTTCTTTCTTTGTATTTTTGTTTTGTTTTCCTGCTGGAGTTCTTGTACTTACAGAAATGTTACTCCGTAATGGTTTTGTGTTTTGCTAGGTGCTCCAGGGATTTCATCTAACTGAAGTAATCTTCTTGTTAATTTCTCACATTAGGCATGTCTGCACCCATGGAGTATAAAAATTTGGACAGTCTTGGAATTTTTATTTTTTATAGATGAGGGTTTTTTTTTTTACCTCCTTAGAATCCTAAACAAAGACAAGTTTCCTTCTTGCTTTCTTGTGCCAGTAGGTAGAATTTTTCTATTTCCCCGTTTCCCTGAGAAGGTTGACCTTCCATTTTCCCAGCTTTAGCACAAAGTGTGATGCTTTAGCTCCTTCATCTTGCCTGAGCCCAAAAGTCATGTCTTCTGTACCTATATGGACTTTATGGTACTTTAGGTATACCTGAAGATTTCAACTTGAGGTATTTTCTTTTTGGTTGCTGGAATACCAGGTCCTGAATTTACCATTCTGATTTTCAGTATCCCCCTTTATTTTTTCCCCCTTTATTTTTGTCATCGTCTAGCTTTTGAGCCCAGGTATGTAATTAAACATTATGTTATTATATATATGCATCATTTCTATATGTTTGTAATTGAACAACAAATCTCTGACTTACTTATTTTGTCATATTGCTTGGATTGCTCTTAAAGTTATCGTATCAATCCAAAGATTTGTATATATATGATTATATGTTTTAATATATATTATATACACTATTTTTAATTACAAATATATATATTTTTAATTACAAAGCTATTTGGGGATCTTTTTAATAGACATCCTAAAAATGCTTTTATTCTTGAATACAAATTTCATACTGTCTCATAGAATTTATCCATCTGAGTTGAGTCTGAACAAAAAGTCTGTTGATTATTTAAAAATAGAGGGATCATTGAAAAATTCTTGAGTTTAGATACTATTTTCAATGAGTATATAATATATAGTAATAAGGGTGCTATACACTCAACTCTTTAAAAAACTCTAGTAGATTTCACAATTTTCTCTTAATATATAATTGAAATGTTTGTTATTATCCCAAAAGAAAACTGACATACTCCATGATCAAAGATGCTTTTGCTAGTATATGTGGAAATTAATTTTTGCATTGTAGGAAAATGCATGGCATTACACATTCACAAATTATACCCATACTGCCAAAAATCCAAGTATTTAATATGACTTGGAAATGCATTTTGAATATTACAATTGTGCTAATCCTGCCCCAAATAAGGATCAGCATTGCAGCTAACTTAGTGCTTAAGTACATATTAAGGTGCTTTTTCCCAGTGACTGGACCATATTCTGTAGACCTCTGAAACTGGGAACACATGTAAAAGTTAAGGGCTTATAGTTCTTAATATCCTTTCCTCATTATCATCCTATAAAATAGGATTTTTATAAAGTGCTTCTGAATTCAATTGTCCTCACAATTGGGGCTGTTGGGACTGTGCCTAGGAGGCACCATGTGCTGAAATGCTGAGCCTAAATGAATGTTGATGTAGTGTCTTCCTGGAAGATATAACTGAAAAAGGTCTCTTCCTCCCACCCCCTGTAAAGAGTTTATAGCATTGAATAAATATCACAAATGTAAGCATTTCAAACTGGAAATTAAAAAATCATGTGACAGCTAGAGTCAGTTTGTTTATACATTTAGGCACTCATGTTTATCTGATTATGGCATGGATATAGTAGACAATCAATCTGGGTCAATCAAACCAACAGCTAGCTTTTCTGGTGAACAGATTGACCCCCAATCCTCACTTGTTAGAATTTGTTTCCAACCCTTGTATCATCAGATTCTACTTTTCTTCTGATCTCATCCTTTTGTGTTTTCTTGGTTATAGGAACACCTGCTTTGGAAATCCAGATTTCAGTCTGTTCTACACAGTTATAAAAAAAAAAAAAAGTACTTTCCATTGAGTTTTCTTTAGTTGCTGGGTGAAGCCCAAATTTTCCCATTTGATCTAATTAAGATTGTTTTCTCTAAGAGTTGCTTTAAGAGTGACCTTTCTTCTTTATAATTCATAAAAGTCACTCTAACTTGAGTGTGCTTTGGGAGAAGAGGAAGTAGATCTCTGCAATCTGGCTTAGGGGCAAAATACTTTTTTTTTCTCTATGATTTTTCTCAGGTGATCTTTAGTTCCTTTCACTGAAATGTATCTTATCTGATACTAAAAAGGGTTTTAAGCTCTACAATGCTAAGAGGTTAGAAAGGTGAGTAATTTATCAATTTTAAATGCATTAGAGTTATTTCTCAATCTTGTCTTTTCTGCTTTACAAGTGCTTCCTGATGCATTTCCTGCAAGTGAACCTTTCCATTTCTCTTTATAGCCCCAAACTCAAGCCATAGCTCTATCTCTGACCTATTTCCCTTTTTTGCATACAGACAGGTTTGAGCTTGACCTTAACATAAAGAATAGGTAATAAACTGTGCTATAAGCTGGATATTTTAAAGTTGTCTATAAAATAGGCTATTTACCAAATAGTGATGGATACCTATAGAATGACCTTACCAAACTATCAGCATCTATATTTAGATGTAGTTATCTAACAGCTCCTAAGTCCTGAGAAGTACATAGCAAAATAAAAGAAAGTACAACCTTTCTTAAATTTATCAAGATCAGTAGATATATATAAATGTATGTATCACTTTTCCTGTTTTAGAGGGAATTTCAATTCAAAGATCAAAGGGTTGCTTCCCGTTCATCACAGATTTCTTCTAGTCATCTTCCTTCTGAGGTTGGCAAAGTCATCCACATTAGTGGTTACACGTTTTCAAATGTGCAACTTATAAATCAAAGGAGCCAAAATGGATCATGAATATTTGAAGACCGTAAAAACTGCAAAGTGGGAAAAGTCACTTGAAACTTAAATAAGAAGAATAAAAATGATATACATAGATCTAGGCATTCTGGCCACTTGAGTTTATGCTTTTTCAAACCCAGGAAGAGAATGTGAGACCAGTATCACATTTAATCAGGGGAGAAATAACCACAAGGAAATGAAAACGTCTTCATTGTTGCCTGCAGTTCTAGAGGAAGTGTTAGGATTATAACTGTCCTCAGAAAGACCATTAAACAAGTGTTATCTGTAGTGGAATAATTGGGGAGCAAGGCAGTATATCTTTAATGCCAAAATTTCATTAAGCAGGAAAATCTTAACCCTTAAATATATAATTTATGCCTTTCAAACAAAATATTAAGCCCACTTTAATTCTTATATTGGATTGTAGATAGGACATATTCTCTAAGCCTCATCCAAGCCTAGTCTTTTATTTTCTTTTAACTAATCATGTTTTAGAATGTCAGTGCAATATTTCCTACACATTTAGAATGAAATTTGAGGTAGTGGACACATATTTTTTAAAGATTTATTTGTTTATTTTAGAGAGAGGGAGAGAGCATGGGCATGCATAGAAGGAGGTGCAGAGGGAGAGATGGGGGGGGGGAGAGACTACTCAAGCAGACTCCCCACTGAGTGCAGAGCCTCAGTGGCATGGAGCTTGATCCCAGGACCCTGAGATCATGACCTTGATTGAAAAACATAAGTCAGGTGCTTAACCAACTAAGCCACCCAGGCACCCCAGTGGCTATATTTTTTGATACTTGAGTATATCTTATAATTTTGTCACTTGTTACTTCTAGCACAATATAATGCTTAAATACTAGTGATCAGTTTATAATCAATCATTCATTGTGATAGAACAAATTAATGTTAAAACTGGCATTCCATGTCCCATCTCAGGACTTCAGTTTAAACTATGAGATCAGCATGTAAAATAATTTGATCATGACAAAGCAAACTGTATTAATTTAGAGTTGATATCTCCCACCTCCCCAGAGATCCCTTCCCAAACTACTCAATCTGAACATATATTCACACACACACACTACTGCATTACTGGGTTTTATCATGATGCTTGCATTTTTCAGAGACTACTGTGTTTACTCTAATATTCTGCCTATGGCAGCTGCCTCTGGGGCCACACATCACATCTCCTTGGTTTCCTTGATTTCAGCTACAGCTGTGATAGACAATTCCCTGCAAGCTCAGTTTTACCTCCCTGCAGTGACCCTTCTCAGCCTCTTCCACTTGTTTTTTTACTTTTCTGCTGTCTCTGGTCCTACAGGTGCCTGCTCTGCCCCAGTACAAGCACAGACAATGAGAAGTGGAAATCGGTGAATAGATACTCCAGTCTCCTCCCAGTCTTCAGATGGGCCAAGCTTTCTCAAGAGATTTCAAAGGAAATCAATCCTCTGTTCCTGCAGCAGCAGGTTTACTACTGGCTATTTCTATTTTCTCATGTTGCATGAGAAACCTCTTCTTCAACCCTATTTCTTGGGATCACCTCTGAATTTACCATTAATAATCAGTACTCAAGAGTTTGTCTCATGCCTTGTTACCAGGGGAAACTTAAGACATCTCCTGTAGGATATAAGATTCTTAGAGCTAAGAACCTTATCTTTTTTGTATTTTGTTTTATTTATAATACTTAATAGGGATTGTCATGTGGTGAATGCTATATATATGCTTACTTAAAGAACCATAGGTAACAGTAGAAGTTGTGGGTGAGTTTAGGGAAGAAATGGTATTCAAAAGAAAGTGATAATCAGAGGAAAAAACTGCAGAAAGTATAGGGTAATAGAAGCATGAATAATACTAACTGAATGCAGAAAAGATGTAAAATATGCATATAAATTGCTGGAAAGTTCTAAGACATTCAATCATATACAAGAAGACTTAGTATTAGAAAATTCTGGTAATGCTTTATGGTGTTGATCATCCTGTCACAGAAGTCAAGTGGTGTTATTGTCTTACCTCTTTGAATACCAAAATATCATTTTTTGGAATTTCAAAGCTTGATTCATATGATAAAAGGATGATGTTAAATCCAAATATTTAATTTGCTAATTAGGTCTTTTTGAAAAACAGGGGTGCAAAGACTTCTACTTACAGCTATGTCAAACTAACTGGTACCAGACTTGTCTTGCCATTAACAGACAGTATACATGAGGCAATGTTCTCAGTACTAGCAGAGGGACCTCAGGATTAAGAACTTTGAGAGAAGGAAAATACATAAGTTGAGCCCCATATTTGCTATGACTTTCTGCCTGGAGACACTTACCAGCTGGCGTAGGCTCCTGGAGGCAAAGCAGAGAGGGCAATATTGCTGAGTGGTAAAAGCAGAGATCAGATTAAGGAAGAAAGAAGTGACAGGAACCAGCAGAAAAAGGTACCCACATAGGAAGGGTAGGCAGAGAAGCTCCTAATGATGACAGCTGAGAGACCTCAGAAATCGTGAGTGCTGGTACTGTTGGAGCTCTACACCAGCCACAGTGGAAAGATTACAGAATACCGGAGACATTCCGTTTAAATCCTGGAAAGGCCAAACCTGACAGGCATATGAACCATACTCACATTTAGGACTAAGGCAAAACCAAAATAAATCCAAACTAACAAAAAAATAACATTAAAATAACAAAAATAACATTACACTTGACAGGTTCAAAAGGATCCACAAGTAATTTAATTGGGTACTGGAATAAAATTCAACACTTTTTATTGTTTTTTAAAAGATTTTATTTATTCATGAGAGACGCAGAAAGAGAGGTAGAGACATAGGCAGAGGTAGAAGCAGGCTTGCGGGTGTAGCAAACCTCGATTCTAGGCCCCTGGGATCATGACCTAAGCCAAAGACAAACACTCAACCACTGAGCCACCCAGGTGTCCCAAAATTCAACACTTTTTAAAGGTAAACAACATAATCTGGATTCCCTGCATTGTATCATACATAATGTCCAACATCCAATAAAAAAAGATAGTGTTCTGAAAATACAACTATGCTGATAAAACCCTAACTAGACAGATTAAGAGGAAAAGAGAAACTCAACTTTCCAATAGCAGGAATAAAACAGGAGATATCTTATAGATCACACTGACATTAGAAAGACTATCAGGGACCTTTATAAACAACTTTATGCTAATATATTTGATAACTTACATAAATGAAAATACTCTTTTCTTTTGAAAAAATTAAATTATACAACTTACAAAGATAAACACAAGAAGAAACAAAGTCCAAATTATTTCTATAATAGTACTAGAAACTTCTTTGCTTTTTCCACTTTTAGTCTTTCACAAGTGGACTTCTTCCAGAGGCTACATAAGGCATGATATTGCAATGGACTGAACCTAGCAGATGGGTGAACTAGGGGCCTTCAAATAAGCTATACATTCTATTAAGCTATTAAGCTATACATTAGTGACTAGTGAAAATGTAAAATGGTGCCTCTTTCCCCGCAAAATTTTTTTGGAAAGTATTTTTCATAAAAATATATTATTATAATTTACTATTTTGAATCAATTAACAAATATTTTATCTTAATTTTTTATATACTATATACATATATGTAACCCACATAAATAAAAGCTCTTTGGGGAGTCAGTGATTTTAGAAATTTCAACAGATTTTGAAGGCAAAATGTTTGCTAACTACCAATTTAATAAATCTGATGTAAGCTCTTTCAGGTAATAGAGGTATAGGAAAACTTCCCAATTTGTTCCATGAGGTCAGCATAACACTGATATCAAAACCTAATAAGTAATTACAAGAAATCTATAAACTACTATCCCTATGGACACACATGTAGCAACATTTGTAAAATGTCTACAAATTAAATACAGTAAAAATTTAAAAGCCTAATATATCATGATCAAGTGGGTATCATTCCAGGAATACAAGGTTGGTATAACAGTTGAAAATCAATCAATGTAATTTGCCACATTCACAGAAAAAATGTGGCTACACAACATGATCATTGCAATAAATATGGAAAAAGACATTTTAAAAAATTCTACATCCATTCCTAATAAAAGCTCTCAGAAAACTGAGAATAGAAATGAACTTCAAAAATCTGATAAAAAAAACTCTACAATTAACATTACATGCAATGGTGAAAGAATTGAACTTTTTTCCTTTAATGTCAGAAACAATATAAGGGTATCTTCTTTCATCATTTCTATTTAACATTGTACTGGAGGTCTTAGCATGTTCAATAGACTAAAAGAAACAAAAAAATAGGGCTATAGTACTTGATTATTAGTTTATTAATTGCCTATTTGTGGCTTACCACTGAGTTCCTCTCCAGAAATTCATTCAGTGAAGAGTACTTCCCCTGCTCAGAAATCAGCCTACTTCCCATGACTGGATGGTGCGATAGTACAAGTCCTGTCCCCATGTTTCCATTTGGAACAACTTTCTGCACACAATTCTCCATCTCAGAGCAGTTTCAATGCCACTAGTTTAAGCAAATCCTAAAATGAAAATTTGAATTTAGTGGGCCACCCACTAGCACACTGGTTATGAATAGCCCATTACTAATCATAGATGAAGTATGGGTGTACCTTGGCATGCTGCAGCAGTGCAATTCTACTTCTCCTGGTTGTGAATTGTGATGTGATACTATTGGAAAGGAATGCACTGGGTAGGCAGCAGGGGTATAATATTTTAGGCATTTGAGAGGTTGGAGGGAAGTAGTAATTATAAGGACAATAGGGTTTGATGGATGTTGCTGTAGGCTATGAATGCCTTGCAGAAAGAGAATGAATGGCTGAGAGTGATTAATCGCTAATTTAAAAAAACCGAAGGCCTACTTGGAAGCATGTAAAGAAACTTTTATTTACTGCACCAGAGATCAGAAATGCTGAGGAACAGGCCAGGACTGAATTACAGGGAACATTGACTTCTCAACCTAGACACGACCATTTTGTTAAACTCTTGGAATTACTGTTGAGAAAGAGTGGAACCTTGAGACTTGGAATACAATATTGAGGTCAATACACTCAAGTGCATTGACCTCAAGTGCAATACACTCAAGTGCATTGGGATCCTAGGTTCTGTAAACCCTCTGGGCCTGCCAAAAGGGATCTTCCCCCTATTAAGGGCTGGTGCTTTGTACATGGCTTCTAGGCAATGCAAAACTTCTCTTGTGCAAGACAAGGTGCATTGTCTTCCGTTTTGTTCCAATTATTTCCCATCCTCCTTCATGGCTCAGAGACTAGTAACTAGGGTTCTTGGCAACATAACCCAACTAAGAAAGTGTTGGGTCCACACTAAGAAAGGAAGGAGACAATACTGAATACTGAAGGGACTGCAACATTTAGCCACATGTGACAGCATGAACAAGGAGAGTATGAATGGGATGGCTCCTGGATGTGCTGGATCAAGAGAGACAGAATATAAAGTTTGAAAAGAAAGAGTTTTTTGATATGAAAGCACTTTCTCATGATACAGTATTTGACATCTCAGCAAGATCCTAGAAGATAGTGCTATCATAGGTCGGCTCTTAGAAGCATTAAAAAAGTGATGTAGTACATTAAATAATGTAGAAATTCCAGAACTATGCTGGCAGATGATGGGGAAGTGATCAAAAGGCTTAGAGAAGTAAGTATGCTAGAATGGAAATGCACTATTTCAGGCCATGAAGCTACCAGCTGATTGTTAGATCAGTGGAAGTCACTCCATTTACCAAAAGAGACACCAATAACGTTGAGAAAATCAGTGGTAGCCAGGGCAAAACAGGGAGATAATGTTACAGAAATAAGAGTTTTGGAGATATTTAATAGAATATGGCGCCCCCAAAGGGTGAGATAGATAGCCAGGCAATAAAGATATTGTTCAAACCTACACCTGTGTTATCCAGTACAATAGCCACTAGTCACAGGTGGCTATTTGAATTTAAATCAATTAAACTTAAATACAATTTTAAAAAATTCAGTTCTTCAGGTCACTAGCCTCATTTCAAGTTATCAATGATTGCATGAGGTTAGCAAGCTATATTGGATAGTATAGATATAAAACATTTTTAAAAAGATTTTACTTATTTATTTGAGAGAGAAAGAAAGCACGAGCAGGGGGGAGGGGCAAAGGGAAAGGGAGAAAGAGATTCCCCACTGAGCAGGGAGCCCGATGTGGGACTCAATTCCAGGACCCTGGGATCATGACCTGAACCAAGGCAGACTGCTTAACCAATTTAGCAACCCAGGCACCCAATATAAAACATTTTTAACAGCTAAAATAGCTGTTCCAGTTTTTTAACATTACAATTCCTCTTCTGATGTTAGTCAACTGTAGGCCTAGATTCTGCTGAATAAAGGAGAGACTATGTCTCCAGAAGGAAGGGCTCAGGAACATCAAAACAATCCTTCTCTCAAAGGAATATTGCTGCCATTTCCTCAAGTAACTGAGTTAGGGAAAGGGGAATAATCATACATTCCTGACATTTTAAGAGTTATGAGACACAGTCTAAATTGATACCCAGGACTCAAAGCGTCGTCATAGGCCTTGTTGTAGTGGAGGCATGTGGGTGAGAAGTAGGAGTCATGACCCAGGCTTGGATCATAGTGGATCTACTAGGTCCGCAGGCCTCAGTCCTAACCTGTATAATTGAAATGAAGACATTTGGTAATTGCCTGAATATCACATTTATTCCTTAGTTTGTTGACTATGAACTATAATAGTGCAGGAGGCCAAGACAAAACCACTGAAGTTGCCATTTGACCAAAATAGTAAATAAAAAAATATTGTTTTGCAGGGGTCATGACAGACATCCATGCCATATGAAAGACTTAAGGAATTTCAGAGCATGAAGTCCATTTTACTTTCATTTAGCTCAGCAATCTTGCTCCTACCCAAATCAGATGAATGTTGGAGGACAATAGTGGATTAAACAAACTTAACCAAGTAACAGCCTCAATTGCAGTTGCTATACCAGATGAAGGTATTTTCTGGAATAGGCTGATATGGATTTATGTACATTTCATGGAGCCATTGATTTGGCAAATATTTTTTTCATTCCTATCAGAAGGAAGATCAGAAACTATTGGCATTCATGTAGGATGGACAACAGTATTCTTCACAGTCTCTCTCCAGTGCTATTTTAACTCTCCTGCCATCTGTCATACTATAGTACTAAAGGTTCTGGACCATCTGGACTTTCTGGAGAATATCACATTGATTTACTATGTGGGTGATATCACATTAATCAGACCAGACAAACAAGAAGTGGCAAGTATATTGGAGGCCATGGTAATTCCCTTGTGCTGCAAAGGATTGATTATAAACTTTACATGATTCACAGTGACCATCACATAATGACATTTTTAGGGCTCCTGTGGTCCATGAGAACAAATTATTGCACCTTGTCTCTACCACCAAGAAGAAAGCAAGGCACCTAGTAGTTCTCTCAGATTTCTGGAGGCAGCATATTCTATACTTAAGAATATATCTCCAATTCATCTCCCAAGTGATTTGAAAGACTAATAGCTTTGAGTGGGGTTCACAGATTTTAAAAAAAGATTCTTGCAGTAGGTCCAGGCTGCACTACAAGCAAATCATATAGTACTGGAGTTACCTGTGATGAGAATAAACATCATGAAAAGTTTATGGCAAGACCCCAAATGAGAATCAAAATGCAGACACATGTGTGTCTAAAGTTATCCCACCGATAGTACGTTTATACCATTAAAAAAATAGTTCCTCACATGCTATTAATTAGGAATTGCTAGAGATGGAACACTTGATCATGAAATATTGAGTGTCTACATAGTCACAACTACCCACCCTGTGCTGGGTTCTATTAGAACCTTCAAGTCATTAAATCAGGCAGGTCCAACAGTAATCCATTGGAGAAGCAAGTGGTGGCATTGAGCACAAGTAGGATCAGAGAGTACATGTAACCTGCACAAATATTTGGGGCAGCTCATGATGTCGTATTGTCATTTCTCCTTCTGCTCACACCAGTATCTATTTTGGGGATTCCTTATGACCAGGCCAAAAAAAAAAATGGTTTACAGGTAGATCTCCTTGGTACATAGATGCAAACCAAAGGTGAGCAACAGATAAACTATATAGCTCCATTCAAGGTGAGGAGAGGACAGCAATAAAGGGAAATATTTTAGTGGGCAAAGTATGGGTAGTGAACCTAGCCAACTACTTTGTGAGAAAGAAGGGGCCCAAGATAAGAATATATATAAACTGATGGACCAACATGAATGGCTTGCTTGGTATGAGAATGGATAAACAAATTGTGGTATTTTCATACAACAGAATAGTAATCTGTAATAAAAATGGAGGAATAAACTTACAATGCACACAACATAATAAATCCTAAATCATTATGGTAAACAAAAAAAAAGACAGACATAAAAGAAAATATATATGACGGTGCTTATATGAAATTCTAGAAAAATATATTATAATATATAATAGCAAAAATAAAGACACTGATTATCTTTGGATGGTGAATATTGACAGGATGGGAACATAAGGGAATTTTCTTATGGTGATGAAAATGTTCTATTATTTATTGGGGTGATATTTACATGGATGTAAACATTTATCAAAACTCATTGAGCCATACACTTAAAATATGTTCATGTCATCTGTGTGTAAATTACACCTTAATATTAACAGATTAAAAAAAAATCTAAAAAATGTAATCAAACTTTCTTTTACTCCTTTTTATTGCTTTAGATGTTGGGTATGACATTGATAAGAAAATAAAAAATGGATTTATGACTTCAAGTAGATTACAACTAAAAGTAATAGGGGTAATTTGGTGTGGAAGCCAAACACCTCCAAAAAATCTTGTAGTAGAAATAAGTCCATCATTACTCTCCTAAAGATATTCTTAACTCTACCTAAACAAGTTAATCAGTTGATATATAACATTAGACATCAGTTCATCAAATCTCTTTTATATGTACTTAGCTCAAACTAGTTTGGTATTTAAAGAAATCTATGATAGTAGTCAATAACTCTTTATAAATTTTAATTTGTGAGTTGTAAAACTATCTTCATGTTCTACAAATATTTGGCCAGCCTCTTTTTCACATTCCATTGGCATACATAAACTCTCATGACCCTGATTAGTAGCAGGTGTAGTAGTATAGTTTTTAAGTGATAGGGACTATTCAAAAATTGTGTATGTTTATGCAATGTATAATGTGACTATTTCAGGAATGGGAGAGCAAATCATCATGATTTTATATTTTTAAGATTATTATCAAAATTTATATCTTTAAAATTAGGAGCAAGAGGAGATGATGCAAAAATGCACTGGACTATGACATTGAAAGTTTCATGTAGAAGATGCTTAGATAATTAAGGGTTGACTGCACTTAGTATCACCCTGATAGGTCGAACGCAGATGTTCTGCTTGTTTACTTAATCCACATTGCTGCAACAACATGCTTTAAGGTTTCTGCAACTCATTATTAAATGGTCTGTTAATGCTATCAGTTAATTTCATGCTTTGAAACTGTACTGCTACATTTAGAAACAACAAAAAGGTTATATTAAATGTGAATGCCAGACCTGAACTACAAAGCCATATATATATATAAAGGAAAGCTTTGCATTTAAGGATAAAGAGAGATTTAGGCAGGATCAAATGATGGACGTATTTTCATAACGGGGATGATTTTCCTATATGATGAGTAAAAACCCAGTGATACATGTAAATTGTTTAAAATTTAAAATAATATTTTTCTTTAAGTATATACTTCTGTAGATACTAGCAGGTAGCAATCAAGAAAACTGGAAAGAAATGTATATTACTATCTTCTCTTATATTAGCATACTAGCTAGAGAAATGTAAGAGGAGGTAGAGCAGAGATGCTCTAATTGTGATTATTAAAATAAAGTGACTTTAGATGTGTTCTTTGCAAGTAGGAAATTATAAATAAAAACAATCATTTAAAATATCTGGAAATGGATCCAAGAAGATACAACAGATGAAGAAACATTTATTTAAGAAAATCTAAAATTCAGACCTGCACACTACCCCCTAACTCAACAAGATGGAAATTCCACTTGAGACTCATGCAGGGCTTTTTCTCCCTCTAGCTACCATTTAGATGATCTTCCATGAGGGCAAGACATTAACATTTCTCATTTTGTTCCCAGCTATCTGTTGCTGAGGCTAAATTTAGGATGAATACAGTGAGAGATGAGATTTCATTCCTCAGCCCAGCTCCCACTCATGGAAAAGGGGCTCTAGCTTGGGCATGCAACTGCTGAAATTTCTGGGACCCCAATTATCCTTGGCCCAGATCATAAAGTGATGATTTTGTGCTGGGAGACATAAGCTCAGAAGATAGGAGGCTCCTGGACCCCTCACACTGAGCTCTCAGCTACTAAAGCTGGGGTGTGACCTATAGAGAAAACATGCTATTGTCCTTACCTCCACTACCATAGCTGAGGCTCAGAAATTTTGCATGGGGAGAGACGAGGCCATACAAGAGATAGTTCCTAATTTTTTCATAAGGAATTGACTTCCACTTGCAACAAGAGTATGAAGAAGTTCAAGCCTAAGGACAATCTTAAAAACAGTGGAGGTTGTGGTGAAAGGAATTAGGAGGAAATTGATATATTTATTGGACATACAGGTTAACCATAGGCCAAGCAGTTTACTTAACATATCTAGGGGAAGAGACAGCTGGAGGGAGTTGCCTGGGGTCTGAACAAATCTCAAACACTGACTCAGGAACAGTCTCTTCAAAGAGGCTCAAATTTTATTGATTTAACATGTGGAGCAAATTTTTCCCTAGGAAATTTTTACAAATAAGAGAAAAGTCAGTAAAATCTGGGTGTGGTGAGGGAAAAAGATAAGTCAAAGAGAATCCAGTCTATGAGGACTGAGAAAGGTGGGTGTTCTGTCTAATGTGCAGACACTGACACAGAATCAAGGAAAATTAAGAAACAGGAAGATATGTTCCAGGATAAATTCCCAGAATCCAAGAATGGAAGAAAGTATGTGCCAATCATATATCCTAATAAGGCACTGGTATCTTAGAATATATACGGAACTCTTCCAACTCCAATAATAAAATTACAAGGAAACTAAAAAATGGGCAAAGAATCTGAGTAGACATTCCTCTGAGGAAGATATACAAGTGTCCAGAAGTTATTTGAAAAAATGTTCAACATTATTAAGTATCAGAGAAATGCAAATACAAACCAAAATGAGGTATCACTTACACACACTAGGATGCCAGAATCAAAAAGTCAGTGAATAAATGTTGCATGAATACAGAAAATTCAGGGCAGCCTGGGTGGCTCAGCGGTTTAGCGCCGCCTTTGGCCTGGGGTGTGATCCTAGAGACCAGGGATTGAGTCCCACATCAGGCTCCCTGCATGGGGCCTGCTTCTCTCTCTGCCTGTGTCTCTGCCTCTTCCTCTCTGTGTGTCTCTTGTGAATAAATAAATAAAATCTTAAGAAAAACCCCAGAAAATTCAGAATCCTCTCACACTGCTGCTGGGGATGTAAAATCATGCTTCCACTCTGGAAAACAGCCCAACAGTTCCCCCAATGATGAAATATAGGGTTTTAACATGACCCAGTAATTCCAGTACTTGGTATATACTAGAGAGAAATGAAAATTTCCTTTTAGCTGTTATAGAAGGTGGAAATATCCCAAATGCCCATCAAACCGATGAATGGATAAACCAAAATGGTATATCTACAGAGTGGAATATTATTTGGCCATAAAAAAGGATGAAGTACTGATACATGTCACAACATGGATATGAACCTTCAAAATATTATACTATATGAAAAAAGTCAGTTATAAAAGGCCGCTTATTATATTAGTCTGTTTATAGAAATGTGCAGAATAGGGGAACCTATAGATGGAAAGCAGATTAGTTGGTGCCTATGGCTGGGGGAGTGACTGGAAGGACAGGTGAGGTGCTTCTTTTTGAGATGATGGAAATTTTCTAAAATTGACCATAATATTATTTGCATATATCTGTGAGTATAGTAATCCACTGAGTTGTATACTTTACATGTGTGAGTTTATGGTATGTGAATTATATCTCATAGCTGTTTTTTTTTAAAGGAATGGATATTACCTTTCGCACTTATGATGCAAATCAAAAAAGTCCACTTGCCTTGCCTTGAAATGAAGTGTCAGATACCATCATCATTTTTTATCTCAAGACTGAAAATAATTGTTTTGAGTCTAAAGAGGGGAAACCAGAGAATAAAAATCATCAGATAGCCTAACCAGACAGAACTGCAGTCTGTAGACTAAAAATTGTACATACTTTATTTCCTTCCATAAAAACTGCAAACCCTGTGAATGAAAGGACACACTGGAAATGTGTCGGTCACAGAATTGTGGAATGTGAGGGCAGGAAGGAAACTTGGAGAGAGCCACTACAACCACCGATATTTCATGCAAAGCATCTAAGACAGAGGCAGCAAAATGCCTAACATCACACAGTAAATTTATGGCATCTCTGACTGTGGGACTTTTCATTTTGATCCCCCGTCCCAGTCAAATCATTGCTGAGGCTGGGAAGTTAATGTGCACCAGGGAAGCAGAGCCAGCCAGATGTAACCGAATTTTCACACATCCTCCGAATAGTAGGAACTAGACATCCAATGCTCCATCCAAAGAGAGCAGCACAACTTAGCCCCCACTGAGGTTTAAAGGTAGAACTACAGACTCATTGTTCCTTCACCTTCAGAATTGTAAGAGACCCTAGAAGTCCAGATTCCTGGATGAAATCTCTTGATTTTGTAATTTAAACAAATTTAAAGATACATATATGTGTTGGTTTTGATATAGCATCTGACTCTTTTTGGCCTCTCGAAGTGTCTTTTCTTTAGATCTTGGCCTGTTTTTTTTTTTTTTTTCTGTGCCTTGAATTATCTCAATGAAGGAGATTAGATTTGGGTCTCAGTGCTGTTGTCATGAGAAGGATAAGAAATAGAAAGATCATGGGCTTGTAGGACACACCCAAAGAGTGGTTATCTGTGATTCATTACTAGTGAAAAGAGAAGACTCTATTACTTAGATATCTATTACTTCAGATCCTGTAAAGGTCAATTTCTCCCCAGTGGTACATACTTATTAAATGAGTAGCCACCAAGGAGTTATAGGAAAAGAAACAGATTCCTACTCAGCTTTATTTTCCTCAACCACTTTAATTCCTTGGAGTCAATATGTTGACTTGCTTCTAGGAAAGTCTGTTGTAGACATCAGAAATTGTTTTTGAAACTTTAAATAAGGTGCAGAAAGGTGATTTATTACAATTTAAAAATTCTTGTACCAGGTATGGATATCCACAGCCATACAAGCCAATGCAGCTTTGTGTGCTAGCAGACAGATTAGGGTCAATAAAATTACTAATATTTCAGAAAACATTTCAAAGCGATTTCATGAAATTAGGGGATCCCTGAGTGGCGCAGTGGTTTGGCGCCTGCCTTTGGCCCAGGGCTCGATCCTGGAGACCCGGGATCGAATCCCACGTTGGGCTCCCGGTGCATGGAGCCTGCTTCTCCCTCTGCCTGTGTCTCTGTGTCTCTGCCTCTCTCTCTCTGTGACTATCATAAATAAATAAAAAATTTTAAAAGAAAA
This sequence comes from Nyctereutes procyonoides, assembly GCF_905146905.1. Taxonomy (NCBI): domain Eukaryota; kingdom Metazoa; phylum Chordata; class Mammalia; order Carnivora; family Canidae; genus Nyctereutes; species Nyctereutes procyonoides. The sequence goes on along the minus strand of NW_026575142.1, from coordinate 24,824,553 downwards.
AAAAACAAAGCAATTTCATGAAATTATAGAAATGATTCTCTCATGTGTGAATGGATTCATTATTTAAAAAACTTCTACCTTCTAAAATAAGCACAGGAGATATAGGAAAAAGAAATAGAAATTTTTTTTCTATGAGAATTGAGTTATTTTCAGACCTGGAGTGTGTGAAACTCCTCTGCATTTATCTTAGAATACCAACCCCTAAGTGACAGGTTTAGTTGGGAAGCTGGGAAGTGCTAAATGCTGGAGCAGAAACAAGTGAATGTATCATAATCCTTTATTTCACAGAATCCATTGTATTAGAGTGTGCTGTCCACCAAGGAAAGGTTGATTTTATAAACTCATCTTTTTAAGGCCAAAATCCCCTTTGGAATAAGAAAATATTCCTTGGTTCTGTCTACTGGGACAAAAGAAATGCTTTTAGCTTATGGTAAATTCCTGTATTACACATTGCTTTACAAAGTCAGCCAATTTCGGGTCTCTAAAGAATTTCTCCAGGAACTTCCTGAGTCCATTCCCTTGAAAACACAGATTTGCCTGATTCAGTCAAAAATGTCATCAATTAGGATCATGCAGTAAATAATAGCGTAGAGACCATTCCCTGAACAACAGTGAATGATTGTCCCAACACACAGCATACAGGATTATTAGATGAGAAGTAAAGAGTTATGGAGAGATGAATTGTGCCTGCAGCTGCAGGCAGGTGAGTCGTGCTTGCTAATGGAGGAAAGCACGTCATGGGGAAATAGCCAAAATGATACGAGTATGAAGTTCAGTTGCTTTTATTCAACAGGTATATGTAAATATAGAGATAACCAACATATAGCCATGAAGCTCTTTAAAAGGCTCAACTTTTTGTATATCATGAAGCCACACTTATGACGTTCCTTTGAAGAAATTAGGTCTATAAATTTCCAGTTACAACAGGGTTCTTCTCTGTCCCTAAATAAGATCTTGTCCACGTGGCAAACTTCTAATCGACCTTCGAGACTCAGGTTGTCGCTTCCCTGACTTTGCTTCTTTTCTTCTATCCAGGAAGATGAATTGCTCCTCCAGCATTGTGCCTAAAATAATAGTATTAGCAATAATAGCTCACAGTTACCGAGCACTTTCTATGTGCCAAGGGCTGTTCTAAGAGGTAAGCAATGAATTCTCACAAAACTGTATGAGACACGTGTTACTATACTGCCTGTTGTACTTATGAAGAACGTGAGGCATGGGGAGGCTGTATGTGCTGCCCAGGCTCACACAGTGAGTGAGTGGCAGACTTGCAATATGGATGCGGGGGTTGTACCTCTCCCACTGTGCAACGCTCCCTCACATCAGCACTGTTCTACACCTATCACATTATGTTAAGTTACTGTTCGGGAGTCAACTTCATTGCCAACCATGTTCTCTGTAAGAGTAGGGCTGTGCCTCATTGGTATTTGGGTACCTGGGGCCCAGAAAATCCAAAGAGAGATAGCTGCTTAGGCCAAGGCATAGATTTGTCATTTGCTGTCCTTGGCAATGTCTTAGCTCTTACATTCTTTCCAAAGTGGTACTTTATTAATCCAAAGTACTCTTTTTTAACAACCAGCATTCAAGATGCATCTTGAGCTAAACAGTGCTTCACTGAGAATTTATTGCCATTCTCCCAATGTCTTGTTGCTAAAGAAAAGCTTTGCAGTTTTCTCACTCTTAGAGCCACAAACTACCATGTAGAAGACCATTTCCCCTGGGGTTGCCATCCTGGAGGCGCCATGAGTAGACGCTCTAGATAACAGACCCGGCCAAGCCCAGTTTTTGAACTATTTCACCAAAGCACCAGATAAGTAAATAAAGGATTCTTGGGCCTTCCAGACCAGTTCATTCACCAGTTGAACACCAGCGAGTGACTTGATTTAATGCTTTGCTGTAGCCATCTGGGAATTCTTAATTTTTGAACAAGGGGCCCTTCATTTTCATTTTGCATTGGATCCAACAAATTATTTAGGTTACTCTAATTACACCATTGAATTACACTGTATTATATATTCTTTGAAATGATTTTCTTCAATCACTTGTTCATTACTCTTATTTCATCACCTTGATTGTTGACAGTGTATTAAAGGTGGACTCGGTGTCTTCCTCTACTCCGACAACTCCTCACTAGTCTTAGGTATAGGTACCTAGACAATATGTTTTGAAAGACTTGACATTGAAGAGTAAATGGCATTTTTAGAGTATATAGCCCTCAGTGGAACATGGAAAGGGCAGTAGAAGAGCCAGTTAAGTCTGTTTACCTGCTTTTCTCCACAGTACACTTTCTGTTTGGGTCTCAGTTGAGACAGAAGGCAGATGTAAGCAAAAGCTAGGCCTCAACATTAAGGTTTACAAAGAGGGTTTTTACCTTCTCTCTACTCCCTTTTTCTTATAGCCCCATGGATGAGTTTTATTACTCTGCAGGGTTCAAACCAAGCAAGTTAATTTTGCTCTCTGCAAAGTGACTAGGTCGAGCTGTCCTTCACTTTGTAAAGTGAATTGGCTAGAGAGAGCAATCAAAAAGGCATTGAGGCAGGTTTGTTGCTTTAATTATCTCACCTTCTAACAACAAAATTAAAATATATAATTCTTATAAAACGGAATGTCACTAATGAAACAGAGCTATTGTCATAAATGTTAACACAAAATGATGAGAAATACATAAGCTGAAATTCCACAGATCAAGGAAGACAGGGAGAAAGAAGGGAAAGTGTATTGATATATAAGTGCAAAAGCAGTCAAGCATTCCTTGTCACTAAGTAAGTTTACCTAAAACATTGTTATAAATGTCATCAATCTCATTCTTAAAAACGATTTTATTTATTTATTTGAGAGAGAGAGAGAGAGAGAGAGAGCGCGAGTGTGAAGGACAGGGGAAGAGGCAGAAGGAGAAGCAGACTCCCTGCTGAGCAGGGAGCCAACCTTGGGTGATCCCAGGACTCTGTGATCATGACCTGAAGCCCAAGACAGACACTTAAGTGCCTGAACCGTGTAGGCACCCCTAAATTTTATTTTTTAACCAATTGGCAACAAAAGTAAACAATAACAAAAAGATAACAAAGTGAGTTTCTTGATTTAGAGGTCAGTTTCTGGAATTTTTTTTTCACAGTATGAAATACTTTTGGTAGGTGAGGTTAAGGAAGTCACTAGGTCTTACCTCTTGGTATACTACATTTGTGAATGAAGTAAGGGCTTGCATGACTTCCAGAGAACTAAGACATATTACTAGAGTATTTAACGTCTGAGAGATCTGATTCTAGCACAGAAGGATTCATTCTGTACTTCATTTATTTCTTCACTAAATATTCAATAGCCTGCTCTGTACCTGGAGAGTCTAGGCCCTGAGAGAAATACTGGAACAGACATATGGTTCTATGCCTCTCATGCATTTCAGGTGATGAAAATAATTTTCTCTTTGTACTTTCCCAGTCGCAGACACTTTGTGGAGGGCAGCTAAAACCAGCCAGTGATGAAAATTCAGTAACATCTGTTGTTCATGTTTTTCCTTATTCACAAGTCACTGTTTACTAAATTTATTCAATGACCATCCCATGCCCAACCTGACAAAAACACTCTTTGTCCTAGTTAAAGAAGTGGACCACTCTAGCATTTTTAAAACAATACACCATTTTACTCCAGAGAGATTACAGGTTAGGTTTTAATGACAAAGGAAGCACATATTTGAACAGTACCACCTGTTGAAACTTGTAATGCTATTGCTTGAGACTCTTCAGAATTCAAGATTTAAACTTTCCTCTAGTCACATGAGAGCTGTTGTGAGCACTGCCAAGAAAATAATGACAAGATCCTCTGTCCCTACAACCCAGACATTTCTGAGCCCAGCTTCAGGGAGAAACAGCTTTCTACACCAGCAGCTGAGGCACGTTGTGTCAACAAGATGGAATGTGCCTGATTTCACTCTGCAGTGTACACTGGAACCCAAACCATGGCAAGATGACTGTTTAATGTGCACAGTTACTTGGGAGTAATGGCAGCACCCTTGCAGGGTGCTTGGATGGGAAACAGCTGTCAGATTTGAAGCCACTGTTAGATGTGGTCATTCTAGATGTGTTTACTGACTGCTCTTGTTCAGTTCCTGTTGGTTAATTACAGTGAGGATTGAAACATTTTTTCTTTGAAAAACAATTGTATACACATATCCCTGTGTGTGTGTGTGTGTGTGTGTGTGTGTCTGTGTGTCTGTGTGTGTGTGTACGATATTTTCTGAGCAGGACAAATTCAAGGAAAAAGACCAATGGTCACTTCCTATTATTTGGAAAAATCCAGTAGTTTGTCCCTAGGAAAGTGGAATTCACCATAAATCTGCAGTGATCATGGTGTGGATTGCCTTTGAAATTCTTACTGTTCTGGCAAGGAAGGTCCACAGACTGGGTTTATTCCTTTATGTAGTCTGTCTGTCCTGCTTCCATCAGAAAAACATAAATATAAGTAATTTTAAGGGAAATGGCTTATATTCCTTAATTTTATAATTGACAATTCCATAGAGAAATATGGGGGAGATCATGGAAAATAATGGAGCCAATCACAATAATAAAAAATGAGAAGGGTAAAAAGTCACAATTTATCTTAAATAAATGAGAATACAGGAGGAAAAACAGATATCATTAACTGTATTTTCAGGTCCCTTATGGTTATAATAAATAAGAAGCAAGTGAAACTCAAAGCATAATATTGTATTTTTATCTATCTATCTATCCATTTATATGTCTATCTATCATCCATCTATTTTGGTCCTCTTCCATGATTCACCTTGTCAGATCCCAAGGACTCCTATGCCTTTGGCTAGACAAGAACAAGTTTTCATTCATTCTCCCATGTTTTTGAGCATTTTTAAATGATAGCTGAGTTATGAGTCATTGCCAAGCTCTTCGGCATCATTGTACCAAAAGCACATAACATGTTTTCTACCTGTCGATGTAAATTATTGCCTGCATGTAGAACTCCAGAAATGATTTGGCTTCCTGCCCACACAAATGACTTCTCATCGTTCAGGTTTCAATTTAATGCCAGTATGTACTGTAAGATGTATGTTCAATCCTACAAATGAGTTGCATGTGCATTTCAATTTCAGAAAACCTGGACTGAATTTTAAAAGAAAGCAGTTGGGATCTATTGTATTAGAGGGACTTCTGAGCTAAGTGCATTCTAAATACGATGCAAGATCAAAAATAGTACTAGACTTTGAGTATTATACTAAATTTTAAAAAAGAAAAAAATAAGACAAATGACACCTTCACTCTCTCAACTTGCTTTTCCAGAGAACTAAGATACATTGTGAGTTTTCTTTTTACAGTTACCTTTGTTTTTTTCCTTTCAATCTGCCTTCTCTCATCTTCTGACCACTAGCCTAGTCATTCAAATCAACTTGAAAAGAAAAATAGCTTAAATGGAAGCTGGGATTCAGAAAGCATATGTTATAAAGACAGAATCTACTCCAAGCACAAAAATATACTTTTAGGCTTCTTTGCTTTCTTCTAGTGATTTTCTTTGTGGGTGAACATCTATATGAAGTACATATTAGTATGCACTCCAAATTTACAGATTTAAAAAATTGTCAGGTAAAATGCTTCTTTAAAGTGTGGCAAGGGGGCACTTGGGTAGTAAGTTAGCATCTGACTCTTGATTTTGGTTCAGGTCATGATCTCAGGGTTGTGAGTTCAAGCCTGCATCGAGCTCCATGCTGGGTGTGGAGCCTACTTAAGGTTCTCTCTCCTTTTCCCTCTATCTCACTTGAATGAAAGAGAAAGAAGAAGAAAGAAAGAAAGAAAGAAAGAAAGAAAGAAAGAAAGAAAGAAAGAAAGAAAGAAAGAAGAAAGAAAGAGCAAGAAACATTTATTTCTGTACATCCATGTTAGTAAAAGTTCAAAAGACATGATTTAAAAAACAAAACAAAACATGATTGCCCACTAAAAGAGCACCAAAATATAGGTTACGTTGGAGAAAGGAGTGTTCTGAAGTGACTGAGAAGTGACCGAAAACAAGAATGTTTCATGTTTTTTTTGCATTAGCAAAAAGAAATACAGCATTTTTATGACCAATACCAACCAAAAGGACACCAAGTATGAAGCCATTCTCCTTTACTGGAATCGTGCACCTTCTGTAAAAGCCATCAGTGACTTCTGACATGTGATCACACAGATAATAAATATTACGTATTGAATAGCCTGGGTGGCTCAGTGGTTTAGCACCGTCATTGGCCCAGGGCCTGATCCTGGAAACCCGGGATCGAGTCCAGCGTGGGGCTTCCTGCATGGAGCCTGCTTCTCCCTCTGCCTGTGTCTCCGCCTCTCATTCTCCCTGTGTCTTTCATGAATAAATAAATAAAATCTTTTTTTTTAAATTACATATTATACCAAATATATTTTAATTGAAATCTGATCCAGAATGCAAAGAAGATCCATTTTATTTTTAACGTTTTTATTAGACCAATTTATTGTAAGGAGGGCATTTTTCCATGCTTGTGGGTTGAGAGAATTAATATTGTTAAAATTTCCATACTATACAAAAAAAAAAAAAACAAATATATTTTAATGGATTCTCTTTTCACTCAGCTGTAAAACAAAACTAACAAAGTAAGACAGTGTTCATAAGTCACCATCTTCCTAATGTATGAAAACTAAGCTGAGGAAAAAAGAAAATATTGGTGTTTCTTCCAAGGAAGGATAATATAATCCTTCCTTATTTTCCATAATTTTTCCTTTTAATGCGACACTAGTTTAGAGTTTGAATCATCACTGAATACTAGGTTGCAATATTTTCTACTCACCATAATTATATTTGGTTACAGAGACTCCATTGTTCACATTATACCAAAGTCTTATTGGTAAAGAAAGAGACGCGGGGGATATGGTGGCATTGTTGGGTGTAGCTGTTAGTTGTTAGTTATAATTAGAGCGCATTCTTCTGACCCTTAGAATTTAAGTAATATTTATTCTTACACTTCATTATATACTGCCATTTGTTTTTGTTATTTTATATTTGTATTATGGCCCAAACTAGAGGGTAAGTTTCTTGAAGATAAGGATCATTTTTTAAATTACGTCTATAGGATGACATCAGACTCCTATACATCACCAAGGCATAGCCTGGCTTTAAGTTTATGTGTTCATACAGAGTTTGAGTCAGGTACTGTGCTAATGGTATCAATAACCCTCCTCCTTGCCATGAATTGTATGTCCACTGAACTGTAGAACTAAAACTTACATCCCATATAATCAAACTTTTTACCTACAGACAAGAAAACCAAGACTTAGAGCCATTAAATACTTGGCCCAAAGTCAAATGGAGGATTCATAGCTTTCAAACATAGGAAAAGGGTTCATCTTATATTTGAGTAAACTCTGGCCTGGACACCTGGTGTTTCTTGGCAGCCTGCCTTAAGAAGGATCATAACTGATGAATGGACATTTATGGTTTATTCAAATTAAGATAAATCTCACTCATCAGTTGGCATAAGGCAAATTCATTCCTAAGCATAATTTTTAGAAACCAAATGCTTTGGTGAAAAAAGGGAAGCAAGATCAGTAGCCTAGGTGAAGATGCCAAGTTTTCTAACAAAGTCTCTCTGTAAGGGTTTAGCAAACTACCTAAGGATCATTTAATTACTTTATTCACTCATGCATGGACATATGTGAACACAGCAATACATCTGGCAGCCTCCTTTCTAAAGAATTTAAAAAGAGTCATCAAATTCTCTAAAACATGGCTGTCAGATTTTCCAGGTTAGAAGAATTTGATTGAAATGGTGTTTCAGAAATAATTACTCTTCCTTCATATTGGATAAGAATATTTGCTGAATTAATTGATGTATGATTTAGTAAAAGGGCCTTGGGTAATAAATGCATTTTGGGTAAAAGACTCTTGAACTTGAACGAATGAATGAATAAATGGGTTAGAACAAGATTAAAGGCAAAAGGAGGAGATTTATAATGGAGAGCAGGAATTCTGCTTTCTTTTTCTAGATTGTGCAAGTTGCTCTGTTGCCAAGCCAAGAATTCTCTTAACATTCCGCTGGATAGGGAAATTTGACTTGGAATTCCTTTCTTAATAGGTTTTCCAAAAGAAGTCAAAAGCATAAGAAATTAGGTTTGAATTAAGCTGCAAATTAATAGCACTTTCATGAAATAATTTTATCTATATTTATGCAACAGGTATAGAAAGTATTTATGCTCCACCTTTTTTTGAAAATTCAAAACTGTACCTTGATGTGAACTGAGATCCAAATTCTCAAATCAGCTTCTTTGGATATTTTATTTTCAAAAGCATAACTTGATATCAGCATCAACAAATAACCTCTCAACACTGCATCCATCAGATAATATCTTCTGATTTCCTTTCTACAGAAAAAGAGAGTACTTAAAAATGGATTAAGCCTTTTGTCAAACTGTCAGGATAATTGAGAGATGCATTTTTCTTTTCTAATAAAGTGAGAAAATCTTTTCCTCTCAGCCATATTCCTTTTTATTGAGATATGATTTACATGTAGTAAAAAACACAGACTCTAGGAGTATAATTAAATGATGTTTTAAATCATCACACCTATATAATCCATAATCCAGAAAATTTCCTCATGCTCCCTTCCAGTTCAATCCCTTTTCCAAGAGGCAACCATCGTTCTGATCATAAATTCATTTCATTTATTTAGAACTTAATGTAAATGGTATCATACAATATATACCCTTTTTCTGTCTAGCTTTTGTCCAATATACTGTTTTTGTGATTCATGCATGCCATCGCAGGTATCAGAAATTTATTTTTGTTGCTGTTGCTGAGTGGTATTCCATTGAGTAAATATACCACAATTTGCTTATCCATTCTCATTTTGATGGCCAATGGACTGTTTCCAGTTTGGAGAAATTATTTCTAAAACTCTACTATGAACATTCCTGTACAGGACTTTTTGTAAAATTGTTTTTATTTCTCTTAGGGTCGTGATTACCTTTAAAACAGACTGCCAAACTGCTTCCCGCCAACAATATATGAGGGTTTCAGGTGCACTTCTTGCTTATCAACCTCTGATATTGTCAGCCTCCCTTATTTTTTCCTTTCTAGTGGGTGTGAGGTGGTATCTTGTGATTTTATTTGCTTTTCTGTGATATAATATTTCAGGTACATTTTTGGCCATTTGTATTATTTTGCTGATTCATGACTTACCATAAGGTCTCTTTTGGTGATAATCTCATACATGATTGAGAAGAGTCTACATTTTACAATGGTTGGGTATAGTATTCTATAAATGTCAGCAAGGACATATTGGTTGATAGTTGTTCAACTCTTCTACATCCTTAGAGATTTTTTTTGTCAACTTGCATGTTCAATTACTGATAAAGTGGAGTCAAATCTCTGATTATGATTGTAGATATGTCTGTATTCTCCATTAATTCTGTTAGTTTTTACAATCATATGCTTCGGAGTTCTATTATTAAATACATATACCTTTAGGACTTCGGTCTTTTTTGTTGCAATTGGCTATTTCATCAATAGGGCAATATCTCTCTTTATCTCTGCTAATACTCCTTACAGTGAAGGTGACTTTTTTCTACTATTAGTATAACCCCATCAGCTTGCTTGCTTGCTTTCCCGCACCAGCTTTCTTATACTTAGTATCTGTATGGAATATCTCTTTACATTATTTTTTTTGAGAGGCTTTCATTCTTAAAGCAGTTTTAGATTCACAGCAAAATTGAGTAGAAGGTACAGAGGTTTCCATATACTCCCTGACCCCACAGGTAGTTTTTCCCACTATTAACAATTCTGCACCAGAGGGTACATTTGTTACAATTGGTGAACCTACATTAGTATCACCCAAAGTCCACAGTTTAGAGTTTGCTCTTGATTTTGAGAATTCTATGGGTTTGCACAGATGTGTAATGACACATATCTACCATTATAGTATTATTTAGAATAGTTTCACTGCTCTAAAAATCCTGTGTCACCTATTTATCACAACTCTGGCCCCTAAACTCTGGCAACCACATTGACATGCAGTTTTGGCTGTTATTCCACAATTTTGGTGCAGGAAGCAGTGTAGAGGACATGCACTTCGGCTGGGTGCAGATTACATTGGGAATAGTTCTCTTGCTCTAGCATTGCAACAAGTCAACAATGCATGTTTTGAAGAAAAAAAAAATTCCCCTTTGCCATCTCTGGGTGGGACAGTTCAAATCTGACATTACCAAGGAACACCTGAGGGCCTTCCTTCACTCTCTAATGGCTGCTTGCTTCACAGAATTTTGTCTCTGATTAAATGTAGTCCACTCTAATTTAAGAACAGAATCTGATAAAGACTATGGTTCTAGTATAAAAGACAGATTTCTTTTTAGTTGCAAATGCTTCAGAGCTATATTAACTTTTACTCTCATTTTGTTTCAGTTTTCCAACTTGATTCTGGGCATTTGCTTAATCTCTTTGAGTCTTAATATTTTAATTTTCTAAAGGGGCAGCCAATTGCAAAAGCTTTTGAAAAAGAGTAAATCATTTTCAAATATCTTTTCTAGAATATTTAAAAGTTGGCTGAACTGTAATGGGTTGGATTGGCTTAATATCAGTGCCATAAAATTCAGTTAACCTCATAGCCACTAAATCTGATTTGTAAAAAGAGCATAATTCTACATAAAAATGGTGTTTCACACTTCATTAGATTTGATTGATCTCAATCATGGCTATATATATGCTACAGATGAGCTTAAACAGGATTTCAACTTTTAGGTGGTTCCAGCTTTATATTCTTTAGATTCTAGAATATCTTCATAATTACTTTTCTCCTGATAGATTGAAAATCATGCACATTCAACAGATTAAATATTATTGTGCTTTTGAAGAGATTGGGTTCTTTCTAGGAGAGGCAAAATGGAGCCACTGAAAAATGAAAGCTTATCATCCTGCTTGAAATGTGATCCCATTTCTAGACATAAAAGAGTACCCAGAACAGTTTAGTGACTGTGCTCCCAGTGGCATATTCTTGCATCTGTCATGTTGGAAAATAGAATTTACATTATTTTTGAATACCCACATATATGCTTAGTGAGTCTAAGTCTGACGTGGAGGGACCCTTGGAACTTGAACATCAGATTTTGCTGACTCCGAACTCAAGACATGAGAAAGAAGTGGGGTCAGCAGTGCATCACAAACTTGAGGGAGCCAAAGAGTTCTTTTTAAAAAAGATCCATTTGTTTATTTTAGAAAAAGACGGAGACGGGCAGCCCTGGAGGCCCAGCGGTTTAGCACCGCCTTCAGCCTGGGGTATGATTCTGAGGACCCGGGATCAAGTGCCGCGTCAGGCTCCCTGCATGGAGCCTACTTCTCCCTCTGCCTCTCTCTCTGTCATGAATAAATGAATGAAATCTTTGGGAAAAAAAAAGAAAAAAAAGCATTTAGAAAGAGACAGAGACAAAGTACACAAGCAGGCAAGGGGAGAGGGAAAGAGTTTGTCAGGCAGACTCCCCACTGAATGCAGAGCCCATGTGGAGTTTGATCTCATGACCCTAAGATCATGACCTGAGCCAAAACCAAGAGTTAAATGCTTAACTGACTGTGCTACCCAGGCACCCCTAAAGAGTACTTTTTATTATTATTATTATTTTACAGCTATTACAGTAGCTATGACTGGGTCACCATTTGCCTGTAGTGGTTTCATTGATCAAGATCTTAATTAAATCTTTTCTATCCCTTTAGTATGCTGTCCTTCTTTAAGATGGATGAGCATCCCAAAATGCATATTTGTAAGATTGATGCATTTGCTTGTGTCAGTCCTTCTCAAACCCAGACTTTTAGCACTCTTCACAAAACCCAATAGAATGGCATTCTTGGGTTGGAAGGTTTTTAGGAGAAAAAGGATAAATGGTCAAATTAAGAACCTAATACATCATTTTTTTAATTCCTACATCCTCCTTTGAAGACTTTATTCTTTCTATTCCTCCCCTCTTTTCTTCCAATATAGAAACATAAATAAGCACACTCACAGAACTGGTAGGAGTTCCAGAAACAAATAAATAGTCCAAAGCATAGAACAGTGCAATGAAGGCAGTTAATGGTCCACTAACACAAAATTCTCTCTTTTTTCATGGTAGCAGAATTTCTTTATTAAATTTTTTTTAATTTATTTATTTATGATAGTCACACACACAGAGAGAGAGAGAGGCAGAGACATAGGCAGAGGGAGAAGCAGGCTCCATGCACCGGGAGCCCGATATGGGATTCGATCCCGGGTCTCCAGGATTGTGCCCTGAGCCAAAGGCAGGCGCCAAACCGCTGCGCCTCCCAGGGATCCCAGAATTTCTGATTTTTATCTGGAAACATGGCTACTCAGAACAAACATTTTCCAGCCTTGCTTTCATCTAAATGTGGCTATGTGACTACATTCTGATCAGTGAGAAGTATGTAGAAGTGTCATGTGACAGCATCTAAGAACTTAAAAAAAGCTAATGTGCAACTTTTGCTCTTTCTTTATCTCTTATTGTCTTTTGGATGGAATGCAGGTATGATTGGACCTCATACATCCAAGAAAAATCCTTGGTAATGGTACTTGTTTCCCTGAGAATCTTTCCTTTGAACTGTCCTCTTTTGGAATCCTACATAAGGAAGAAAATAAACTTTTATATTGTTTTAACTACTGTTTCTCAGGTGCTTGTTACTTGCAGCCAAGTCTACCTCTAACTAGTGATTTAGTATTGCTCATTCTTATTGGAAACATTTCTCCCAAAGATATTTATTATAACAATTATGTCTTTCAATCACTGTAATTTGCAAGTAAAAAGGTCAACAAATATTTGAAATGTCAGTCTTTTTTATCTTCACGCACCAAAATGAAAATTTGTGCATTCTGTACTCCAAATGTATTTGTATATGAATGTTCATTTTTAAAATAATCTTGACACATAATCAATTCTTTCATTTTCTGAAATGTCACTATTGATTTAAGGATGACCACACTGATACCAATGATCATTGTAGATCTAATAATAACTCACCCCAAATTTGTAGTCCAATTCTATGCTTGTATTATTTTTTGAAACATTCTAAAAATGATGGTGTGGTTTCTAATTCTATGTGTAAGGAGCTTAGAAGTCACTGCTGCATCATAACAACAAGTAAAAAGCTGAACAGCCTGAAAAGTCAATAGCTCTTCTTAAATCCATAAGATATGTGAAGATACCAGACAAACTGCTGCTCCTGATATTGAAGAGAAAGACAGGTAAGTGCAGGGAGTGACAGTTTAACAGGACAGAGGCACACCAGAAATCATTGTGGGTGTCAGTGCCAGGGTAGAAAAACCTGAACTGTAATTGGTAAATTGCTAAAGACTCAATGTGGATGACTCTAAGAGTTAAAAAAAACCTCCAGGGGTTCCCAGTCTAGGGAGAGCCACACAATATTATGAGACTAACCCTAAGGAGTTTGAAAGGGTTCCCACAGTAAATATTGGAGAAAAATCCCCTTGAGCTTCTGGTGTGGTAATAGGTAAAGGCATCATTTTGGAATATGCCATAGTACTGTTTTTGTCAAAAAGTCTGCCTTCATGAGAAGCTAGCTAATCAGAGCCTAACCTGCTGAGTGTTATCAGCGTCAAGTGGAATTGGGGGAAGGGAAATATCCAAATTCAGTCCACTATAGTCCACTATAGTCCACTCTAGCCATTCCTTTAGAACCAGAATGGGAGGAGGAAAAAAACTGAAAAATATGTGAAGTTCACAGTCTAGGGGCATAGGTCACTAAAAGACTGAGGGCTAATCACTGAACTATAGAACTCCCACAATTTCAATACCACATTACAGAGGTCTATTTACAGCAACATCTTTTTGACATCATGTCTGTCAAGAAAAAAATTATGGGGGGACATCAAAGGCAAAGAACACAATTTGAAGAGAGAGAGCAAGCATCAGAACCAGACATGGCAGGGATGCTGGAATCATTAGACAAGGAATTTAAAACAACTGAAATTAATATGCTAAGGACTCTGACAGATAGAGTAGAAGGCGTGCCAGAACAAATGAGCAAGGTAAGAAGAAAAATGGAAATCCTAAGAAGACACCAAAAAGAAATGCTAGAGACAAAAGACATTGCAACAGAAATGTAGAATGATGTTGACGGGGCTTATCAGTAGATGAGACATGGCTGAGTTTGAGGATATCTCAATAGAAACCTCCAAAACTGAGCAAAGAGAACAAAGACTAAAAAAAAGAAAAATAGAACAGAATATCCAAGGCCTGTGGGACAACTACAAAAGGGTGTAACATATGCATAATGGAAATACCAGAAAGAGAAGAAAGAAAAAGAAAGAAAGAAAGAAAGAAAGAAAGAAAGAAAGAAAGAAAGAAAGAAAGAAAAAAAAGAAAGAAAAAAGAAAGGAACAAGGGAAGTATTTGAAATAATAATGGCTGAGAATTTCTCCAAATTAATGTTAGACAACAAACAATGGATCCAGGTAGACTAGAGAATACCAAGCAAGATAATATGATGAAAAACTACACATAGCCAAATCAGTTTTCAAACTAAAAAAAAAAAAAAATCAAAGATAAAGAAAACATTCTGAAAGAAGTTAGAGGAAAAAACACTTAACCTACAACAGAGCAAACATAAAAATCACATTCAACTTCTCAAAACCAAGCAAGAGAGTGGTAAGAAATATTCAACATGTTGAGAGAAAAAAAATCACCAACTTAGAACTTTACATCCAGTGAACTTATCCTTCAAAAGTAAAGGAGAAATACATTCTCAGACAAAGAAAATTTATTGCTTGTAGACTTGGCTTACAAGGAATTTTATTTTTTTAAATATTTTATTTATTTATTCATCACACACACACACACACACACACACACACACACACACACTGAGACAGGCAGAGGGAGAAGCAGGCTCCATACAGGGAACCTGATGTGGGACTTGATCCCGGGTCTCCAGAATCACACCCTGGACTGAAGGTGGCACTAAACTGCTGAGCCACCCAGGCTACTTACAAGGAATTTTAAAAGAAGTTCTTTAGTGAGAAGGGAAATAATATAGGTCACAAATATGGTTATATATAAAGAAAGGAAGAGCAGCAAATAAAGAATAAATGAAGGTAAAATAAAAACTTGTTTTTCTTATTCTTAGTTGATCTAACAGATAACAGTTTGCTCAAACTAATAAAACCAGCAATGTATTCAATTATGTATGCTTAAGCATATGTCATATGTCTGTGTATATATGTAACTGGAGAAATATTTAGGTATAATCTAAAAAAATACATATAAGATCCATATGTGGAAAACTATAAAACTGATGAATAAAATAAAAAAAAAACTAAATAAATGGAGAGATATTCAAGTCCATGGATTGGTAGACCCAATATCATCAAGATGTCTGTTCTTCTCAGTTTAATCTACAGAGTCAATGCTGTCCCAATCAAAATCTCAGCAAATTATCTTATAAATGTCAACAAACTCATTCTGAAGTTTATATGGAGAGACAAATGCCCATTTCATTTTCCATGAGTTTGATTTGACTTTTTTTTTTCAGATTCCACAAATAAATGATACTATGCAGTTAATATTTGTCTTTTTCTGTGTGGCTTATTTTACTTAGCATAATGCCCTCCAGGTTCATCTCTGTTGTTGTAAAGGGCAGAACTCTAAGGGAGTTTTTAAAGGCTGAATAATATACTATGTTTTCTTTATCCACTCATCCATCAATAGACACTTAAGTTGCTTCCAATCTTTAGCTATTGTGAATATTGCT
Source organism: Nyctereutes procyonoides (assembly GCF_905146905.1). Lineage (NCBI taxonomy): Eukaryota > Metazoa > Chordata > Mammalia > Carnivora > Canidae > Nyctereutes > Nyctereutes procyonoides. The sequence continues at coordinate 24,808,812 of NW_026575142.1, read as the reverse complement.
GCAATGAACATGGGAGTATAGATATCCCTTCAAGATAATGGTTTTGTCTATTTTAGGTATATACCCAGATGTAGGATTGCTGGGTCATGTGGTGGTTCTATTTTTAATTTCTTGAGCACATTTCATATTGTTTTCCATACTGACTGCACCATTTTATATTCCCACCAACAGTGTACAAGGGTTCCCTTTTCTCCACATCCTCATGAGCATTTGCTATCTCTTGACTTTTGATAAGATATCCTACTAGCTGTGAATTAATGTCTCATTAGGATTTTGATTTGCGTTTCCCTGATAATTAGTGATGTTGAACTCTCTTTTATTCATCCCTTGACCATTTGAATGTCTGGAAAAAATGTCTACTCAGTTTCTCTGACCACTTTTCAAATGAATGGCTTGGTTTTTTGCTATTGAGTTGTGTGAGTTTGTTATATATGTTTTATTAACCCCATATCAGATATATGATTTAAAGATATTTTCTTCCATTCCATTATTTATTTTTTTATTTTGTTGATGGTTTTCTTTCTGTGCAGAAACTCTTTAGTTTGATGTAATCCCACTTGTTTATTTTGCCTTTATTGACATTGCTTTTGGTGTTGAATCCAAAAACTCATTCCCAGAATCAATGTCAAGGATCTTATTTTCTTGTTCTCTCATAAAAGTTTAAAGGTTTCAGACCTAATGTTCAAGTCTTTAATTTCTTTTGAGTTGATTTTTGTGTATAGTGTAAGGAAGGGGTCCAGTTTCATTCTTTTGCATGTGACTTTTTTCCAAAAATATTTATTGAAATGATGTACTTTCCTCATTGCATATTCTTCCTTGCTTTCTCAAGAATTAATTGACCATATATGCATGGGTTTATTTTTGGTTTATTTCAGCTTTCTATTCTGTTCTGTTGATCAGTGCATCTGTTTTTATACCAATACCACACTGTTTTGATTACTATGGCTTTTAACATAGTTTTAAAGATTTATTTATTTATTTATGATAGACAGAGAGAGAGAGAGAGAGAGAGGCAGAGACACAGGAGGAGGGAGAAGCAGGCTCCATGCAGGGAACCCACTGTGGGACTCGATCCCAGGACTCCAGGATTGCTCCCTGGGCCAAAGGCAGCACTTAACCGCTGAGCTATCCAGGGATTCCCTTAACATAGTTTTAAATGAGGAATGGTGATGCCTCCAGCTTTGTTCCTCTTTGTCAAGATTGCCTTGGTTATTCAGTATCTTTTGTGATTTTTAGAATTGTTTGTTCAATTTCTGTGACAAATGCCATTGGAACTTTCATAGGGATTTCATTGAATCTAGAGATTGCTTTGGGTAGGATGGATATTTGAGCAATATTAATTTTTCCAATCCATAAGCACAAAATATCTTTTCATTTATTTGCATCTTATTCATATAGTTTTATCAATATTTTATAGTTTTCTGTGAAAAGGTCTTTCAACTTCTTGGTTAAATTTATCCCTAAGCATTTTATTAATTTTTTTGATGCTATTATAAATATATGTTGACTTTGTAGCCTACAACTTTACCAATTTATTAGTTCTAACAGTATTCCAGTCAAGTTTTTAGAGTTTTTCTATATGTAACATCATATCATCTACAAATAGATGACAGTTTTATTTTTTTCCTTTCTGATTTGGATGCCTTTTATTTCTTTTTTTTTTAAGATATTATTTACTTATTCATGAGAGACACACAGAGGCAGAGATACAAGCAGAGAAACAAGCAGACTCCATACAGGGAGCCCGACTTGGGACTCCATCCCGGGTCTCCAGGATCATGCCCTGGGCTGAAGGCAGTGCTAAACTGTTGAGCTACCCAGGATGCCCACCTTTTATTTCCTTTTCTTGCCTAATTACTCTGGCTAAAACTTTCTGTACTATGTTGAATAAAAGTAATGAGAGTGATAATCACGTCTCATTTCTGATCTTAGAGGAAAAGCTCTCAGGTTTTCATCATTGAGTATGATGCTATCTCTGGGTGTGTCATATATGATCTTTGTTATGTTGAAGTACTTCCTTTCTACATCCATTTGCTTAGAATTTTTTTTCATTTGCTTAGAATTTTTATCATGAAAAGATGTCGAATTTTTTCCAATGCTTTTTCTGCATCTATTGAAATGATCATATGATTCTTGTCCTTCCTTCTGTTCATACTCTATATCACATTGATTTGCAGATGTTGAGCCACTTAACAATGGGATATTATTTGGCACTAAAAAAATATGTTACCAATCCACAAAAAGCACGGAGAAACTTTAAGTGCATATTACTAAGTGAAAGAAGTCAGTCTGAGAAGGCTATGTACTATATGATTTCAACTATATGACATTCTAGAAAAGGCAAAATTGTAGAGACAATAAAAAGGCAGAGGTTGCCTGGGGTTGGAGAAAGTGGGGAGGAATTATGAGGCAGAACATGGAGGGTTTTTAGGCGAGTGAAAATACTCTGTATGATACTATAATGATGGATACAAGAATTACACATTGGTCTACACACAGAGAATGTGCAATACCAAGAATGAGCCCAATGGTAAACAATGGAATTTGGATTATTATTATCAATGTAGGTTCACCAATTATAACAAAATATCCTTTGGTGAGGGAGGTTGATAAAAGAGAAGGCAGTGTATGTGTTGAGGCAGGAGTACATGGGAAATATATATGCTCTCTGTTCAATTTTGTTCTCTTTTAAAAATAAAGTCTTTAAAAAAATGACGATGAGAATGAATATAGTTTAGAGCACCTAGAAGGTTCTAGAACAAGTCATTCTGTGTATATGTCTCTGCCTAAAGTAACATTTTTACCCAGGTGGTATCTGGTGAACAGTTATAGATCAAAATAAACATAGAATTTAAAACATCAATTAGTAGGTATTGGTGATGTAGAGAAGAATTATAGTCAAGGTCAACAAGCTGTCAGAAGGCAAAAAAGCAACTTGAAGTTTGGAAGGAATATATAGGCTGGCAGCAGACCTGTCCTCCCTCCTCCTTTTTCAAAATAGGACCCTGATTATTGTCCCCAACCTCTATGGATGTCTTGGCATAATAAAAGTGGTTTTCTTTACTGTCCAAATTCTTAACCTGCCATGACTAATACTTTATGATGTGATTACTGCCCTTCTTCCCATCACTTTCCCTTCTGAGCAACCCCATGCAGACTACATATGTGTCCTCTAAATATACCAAGCTCTTTCCCATCTTGAGTTCTTGTATATATTGTTCCTTCAGCCTTGGATGTCCCCCTCCTCCTTTTCTTCTGAGTAGACACTCTCAAATTACAGCTCAAACAATATCTTGTGGATGAAAGCTTCCTATAGTCTGCCTTCCCATGTCCTCTCCAGGCGAAGAAAACGCTACCTTCTCTGTATGCCTAGAGCACCTAATATATATCTCTATTATAACATCACATTTTATTGTAATTAAGTATGTGTTTGGCTTTCTCTCCCACTATACTGTGAATTCTTTGGAAGCTGAAATGGTCTTATTCCAATGCCCACTATGTTTTCAAGTCTTATCTCTGTGGGCCCCACTGCTACAGAACATGAAACATGACCCAATGGCGGAAACATACCACAGCAACCACAGCATTTAATATTGCATTCCTTAAACGATCTGATTCTGGGCAGAAAATATTTGAAGAATAGACCAGAGGATATGGAAATGCTCTCTCAGAAGTATGTTGGCTCTTCCTAGGGCCTAACATCACAAATCAGAGGGTCCTGATAGGGTTAGATATGACCAGATTTTTATCTCATATATTTTGTATCAGAGGCAAAAGTGTATAGGGTGAAAATGTTTGTGAATGTGTATATTTCAGTATTCATATTATCTCCCAGATGTAACTACATGGGTATCCCTAACTTCTTTACCTTCAGCAATCATTTATATTTTTAATACTCAAATAAAGTGGTTCAAACACCCCCCTGTTCTCCCTCACATTTTTAAGGATTCTTGAGTGCCTGATGCTTTTCCTTATTAACTCTGATTGTAATTTCTCACACAGCATTTTGATCTCTGATCTAAAACTCCTCTCCTGTCTCCTCCTCCCTCCTTGAACTTCACATATCCCATCTTTTGTTAGTTTGACCCAGGGTTTTTCATTTCTCTACAGAACCACTAGCATAGATGTGTATAAACTGGTTTTTACTAAGGTTTCACAGATATAGTATAGCATATTCCAAGCAATAACTTAAATATTAATATTAGACATCCCTGTCATAAAATGTCAGCATCCTTTCCTGCTAAAAGAACTCCTTATTAACTAGGATTTCTTAGTCCAGAGCTTGTCTTCTTTTCAGATTACTATTTCTCCCACCAAGATATTCCAGCTGCCAGCTCACAGTTTTCCAATATATTTTGAACAGAGGAATTTAACTGTCTCTAAACTCATTCAACCTCCAATATGTTTGCAGTCTACTTTTGCATCTCCAGAAACTATTGGGAAATTCTAATAAAGAATGATGATCTGTAGCCTTCAGCAGCCCAAAGAACCAGCAGAAATACTGATATTCCATTTTCTATTCTAGTATAATTATATTTGTATGCAGGACTCCTTCCTACCTATATCCAAAAGAGAAAAAGATTTTTCTCCTCTTTTACAGAGTCGGTTCCCAGAGGTCATGATTCACACACACACACACACACACGCATTACACAGCATAGGGACTGATCTATTTGGTCAGGTTCTTGCATACATGGTTTCTGATTTTGATAAAAAGACTCAAAATCCACTTTCTAGTCATATTTAGCAAAGATATAGTCTCAGAGTAGATGGAGGATTTTCTCACACAGGAATTAGAGGCTCAGAATTTCCATTGGTTTTTCCAGAAAGGTGTATCCACCAAGCCATTCTTGAGGATATATAAGAGCCATCTCTTTCTGGGGGCTTTTTAACAGCCTCTAACTCCCAAAGGTTTAGACCCACAGTACACTAGATTTGAGCACAAAGGCAATATTGTGCCCTGCTATTTTCTGCTAAAATGGTAGACTTGTCTGAGCACCAAGGTACTACAAGACAAGCCTGCTCTATTTGGCTGCTTCTGTTGGAGAAACATGATCAGTATTATCTGACTCCTTGTTCCCATTGTCACTGCTACACAGTACAAGGAAAGTGCAATCAAAGAGACAAATGGTGTTTTTTGAACCTCAGCATCTTAATAACACAGCTGATTTGACTGGCATACTGACAGGAATGTAGCTAGGCTAACACAAAACACTAATAAAGAAGCCTGAGGCTTCTCTTCCTTGATGAGCCTGTGTCTAACACATAAACATCAGCTATTTATTTAACACATGTGAGCCAGTGTTATAAAGGAGAGCAGGTAGGTGCATTGGTACTAATACAAACCTCATAATTACCGAATAGAAAAACAAACCAATGAACAAACAGAGTACGGAATGACCTACTCCTACAGGCTATTGCAGAAGTGTCTTCAAATTTCTAAGTCTACAAATTAATGAGTTATGCTGAAGCTGGAAGCGAGGAGAAAGTGAAGGAAATGACCCAACCATTGTTTCACATTCATGCAGCACTATGGGAACGTAAAACATGATCACTATATTGTAAATCATTTCATTTAACCCGTGCTATGTCCAATTCACATTTGAGGAAACTAAGATTCAGATAAGTTAGGTAATGGAGCCAAGATCACATAGCTGCCAAGGAATGGAGTATGGACTCAGAGAGGTGTTATGAGCTCTGTCTAGATTTTCTCCCATTTGCCTTTGCTGCTTCTAAAACCAGGGTTAAGGCAGCCTAGGTGGCTCAGCGGTTTAGCGCTGCCTTCAGCAGGGAGCCTGATCCTGGAGACCTGGGATTGAGTCCTACATCAGGCTCCTTGTGTGGAACCTGCTTTTCTCCCTCTGCCTGTGTCTCTGCCTCTCTACCTCTCTCTCTCTGTGTCTCTTATGAATAAATAAATAAAATCTTAAAAAAAATAAAACCAGGGTTATCCTGTGCAGAATACTGAAAATTCCATTGTTGTTATCTTATCTGAAGCCAGCAGTTTCCAGAAACCTCTGTGCTAAGCTGTGTGTTCAACTTTTGGGTAACCTTCCCATCCTTTTTTATATTTTTTCAGATGTTTACAAATCATTATAGATATTGGAAGATCTTGAATAGATAAAGATTCTGGTTTCAAAGAAGGTAAATATTCATTGACGGAGACCTGAGTTAAAATCACCCTAGTGATTAAAGCCATACTTCAAATATAAGGCCATGCTAGAAAACAGTCATCTCCTTAGTTGTGAGACTTCTGAAGGAAGTGAAAGACATACTAGTGACAGGAGATGCAGCCCTTATCAGGGTATAGGGTCTTTGCCTTGTGAAAAACAGGAAAAAAAAATAGTCCCTTTTTGCACATGAATCTAGGAACACTTGAAGCTCTTTCTATATGTGGATAAGTGGGAGGAGAAAAAATTCAGCTGTTTTCTTCAATCTTGTCTTTTAAATGCAATTTTTGCAAAAGCAATCATTTCATAGATGATGTTCCTTGAACTTTGCATATATGCAGGATAGGGAGTATCTTTTATTACATAATTCTAGTTATTTAAATATAGTTCCATGGAAGAAAAATAGTTCTCTGAAACCCAGAATCAATATGGCAAGAAAATTTTCTCCATTATTCTCTTCTGAGCACAGTTATTTTTTAAAAAAGTTAGAGAAAAAAAAAAAAGTTAGAGAAGCCTGGGTGCCATAGTCAGTTAAACATCTGACTCTTGAACTCAGGTCAGGTCTTGATCACAGAGTCATGAATTTATGCCCTAACTGGACTCCACAATGGGCATGGAGCCTACTTTAAAAAAAAATTAATAGATAACTATTAATGGATGAAAATTTTAAAATCATTTAGGAAGGAGGTCAGGAAGATCCCAGGGTGACTGTAGACTGTGGGAAAAGAATCTAACTATGTTAAAATGCCACCTAGGTGGCGCAGTTGGGTTTAAGCATACAACACTTGGTTTCTGCTCAAGTCATGATCTCAGGGTCATGTGCATCAGGCTCCATGCTCAGCATCGAGTCTGCTTGAAATCTCTCTTCCTCTCCTTCTGGCCCCCCCATTTGTGCTTTCACTCTCTCTCTCAAATAAATAAGTAAGTAAGTAAATAAATAAATAAATAAATGTGGCAGGATGGGGCTTTTTGTCTATTCTCTTTTAGCTTTGAGAGTAATAGCCTATAGCAATGATGCAGCAGGAATGGGTGGGGCTGGAAGGTGAGATAGCAAGAGAGGAATGAGAGAGAGGGAGAAGAAGGGAGGAGAGGAGAGATTAGGGCAAAGGAGGACTTGCTGACTTGATCACAAATCACAGGTATAATTTAAACCTGAATAACCCCTGAAAGGAAGAAACACATGGAGTTTCTGGAATTTGTGTGATGAAAAGACTGCTTGAGGCTAATAGGAAGAACAGTTCTTAACCATTGTATGGACTCAAGAAAATATTCATTGTCAGCTCCAATGAAGACATTCTCTCATGATGGACTGAACTGATGCATTTTCCAAACTTTTGTTCAGTGTGACAGCAAAATTATGAATATGATGTTTGCATTGTTTTTAATTTATTAAACATTTATCTTCAAAGAGATATTTAAACCCAATAGATTAGTCATTATAGTAAAATGATAAGTGCTTGGACTAAGGAGGCAAAGTACCTGCCCACATAACAATATATCCATTTCTCTCCCTTTCCTAGAAGTTAAACCAATGTTGGATGGCTTCAACACTAAGCAGGAACAAAAATGTTGGACAGACTCAGGTATTAAATATATTTTTTAAAGCATTAAAGGCCAATAGACACATAAAATATGCTTAACATCACTAATTACTAGAGAAATAAATATCAAGACCACAAGATACTACAGATCCCATGAAGATAGAAAAATAATGAAAAAATACTGTGAACAACCCTATAGTCTCAAATTTAATAACCTAAATGAAAGGGACAAATTCCTTAAAAAACATAATTTGGCAAAACTCATACAAGAAGAAATAATCTGAATAGCCTTGTCTCTGTTAAAGAAATTGAATCAATAATTGATAACCTTCTAACAGAAATCACCATGCACAGATGGGCTCATTAGTGAATACTACCAAACATTCAATGAATAAATTATACCAATTCTATACAATCTCTTTCAGAGGATAAAAACAGAAGGAACACTTCCTAAATCATACTATGAGGCTGGAATTACCTTAATCTCAAAATCAGACACAGCCATTACAAGAAAACTACAAACCAACCTCTCTCATGAACATACATGTAAAAATCCTCAAAATAGTTAGCATACGAAATTCAATAATGTACAAAAAGAATCGTACACCACAACCAGGTGGGATTTATTCTAGTATGCAAGTTTACTTAAACATTCAAAAAGTAATTAACAATCAACCCATCATACCAAAGAAGAAGAATCATGATCATATCAGTAGATGCAGAAAAAGCATTTGACAAAATCCAACATCCATTCATTTTTTTTAAAATTTCAGTAAACTACGAATAAAATGGAAATTTATCAACTTGATAAAGAATACCTATGAAAAACCTACAGTTGATATAATTCTTAATGGCAGGAAACTTGAGATTCTCCAGGTATGAGGTAAGGATGTCCCCTTTCACCACTTCTTTTCCACATTATACTGGAAGTTCTTGCTAATGCAAAAAAATAAGAAAAGGAAATAAAAGGTATACAGAATTGGAATGAAGAAGTAAAGCTGTTCACAGATAACATGATTATGTATGTAGAAAATCTGAGTCAACCAAAAAATCTTCTGGAATTAGTAAGTGATTAGAGTAAGGTTGCAGATTACAAAGTTAATATACAAAAGTCATTTACTTTCTTATCAGTAATGAACAAGTAGAATTTGAAATCAAAAATACAATGCCATTTACATTAGCAACCCAAAATGAAATACTTAGATATAAATCTAATAAAAAATGTATAAGATCTATAAGAGTAAAACTATAAAACTGATGAATAAAATAAGAAAATAACTAAATAGATGGAGAGATATTTCACAGAGGATTTTTAAGGCAGTGGAACTATTCTATATGGTGCCATAATGGTGAACACATGACATTATAAATTTGTCAAAACCCAAAGAATATATAATTCCAAGCATGAAACCTGAGGTAAACTATAGACTTTGGGTAATGGTGATGTCCTGGTGTAGGTTCATCAATTATAATAAATGTACCCTCTGGTGAGGGATGTTAATAGTGGTGGAGGCTATGCATGTGTGGGAGCAGGAGATATTTGAGAACTTTCTGTGCTTTTTGCTCATTTTTGCTTTGAATTAAAAACTGCTCTAGAAAAATAAAGTCTATTAAAAACACACTCAATGAGATACCACTTCATGTGCATTAGGATGGCTATTATAAAAAGACAGAAAATAGCAAATGTTAATAAAGATTTAGAGAAATTTGAACTCTTGTGCACTACTTATGAGAATGTAAAATGGTGAAGCCACTATGGAAAATGGTAGGGTGGTTCCTCAAAAAATTGAACATAGAATGGCCACAGTATCCATTCTACCTCTGGCTGTGTACCCAAAAGTATTGAAAGTAGGTATTTGAACAGATATTTATATGCCAATGCTTATGGCAGCATTATTCATAATACCCCAGAGCTAGAAACAACCCAAATGTCAAACAAGAGATAAATGGATAAGAAAAATGTGATATATATTTATTTACTATGATGCTTTAAAAGGGAAGCAAATTCTGACACATTTAATGACATGGATGAACGGTGAAGGTAATATGCTAAGTGGAATAAGCCAGTCAACAAAAGGACGTATACTGTATGATTCCACTTACAGAAAGATATGAAGTACCTAGAGTAGTGAAATCACACAGATAGAAAGTGGAATGGTGGTTGCCAAAGGCTGTGGGGAAGGGGAAACGGGGAGTTCCTGCTTAATGGGGACAGAACGTTAGTTGGGGAAAATGAAAAAGTTCTCTAAATGGATGATGTTGATGGTTGTGCAACAACGTGAGTGTACTTAATGTCACAGAACTGTGCACTTAAAAACGGTCACAATGGTAAATTTTTTGTGATGTATATTTTACCACAATAAAAAAAATGTTCAAGTAATTTTCATGACAAAGAAATCAGAAATTTGTTGGATTTCCTGACATTTTATAATGTGGTATTATTTTTATTTTGATTTTTATATGGGTGGGTAGGTTACCAAATATTTTCTGGACTTTGGACTTGAGAAAATCACAGATTTCTGGTGTACACAAAAATGCTAACAGGTTATCCAGAATTATTAGCCCTGAGTTGTGTGGGAACTTCTGTCCCTTTCACTTAAAGACTCACAGTAAGAAAGGCAATGTCTAGATATACTTGGAGGTTTTTTTCCCAATGTTTGATAGTTTGGGAACAGTGTCACACTTGTATCAGGACACACTGTACTCTTTTCTCAGCTCACAAAATCACCGTGAAAGAGAATGTTTGGTGTCGGAGCGTATAGTGAACATACCTGGTAGAGAGAAGTTCAGGAAAACAGACTGAAGCTATGCCCAATAAAATATTTCATACAGAAATACAAATATTACTCAACTGATGTTCATTCAACTAATATTTATTGAGCTTCAGTTCACCAGGAATAAAACAGTGAAAAAGATGCAGTCCCAATTCTCAAGTCCACAGTACAAGAGGGAAGAGTTTCCTTTGGGTAGTATCCGTATCTCCATGCAAAAGCAGGATCCCCTCTCCTAATTCCAGCATGACGATTAAGTCATTATTACCTTCCTCCCTATTCATGTGGATCTTCATGGATTTGCATTTGTAACTGCTATCATTCAAAATAAATTTATTAGTTTTTTTTAATTTAAAGATTTTATTTATTTATTTATTTATTTATTTATTTATTTATTTATTTGAGAGAGAGAGAGCATGAGTGGGAGTGGAGGCACAGAGAGAAAGAGGGAGAAGCAGATGCCCCCCTGAACTGGCAACTTGACCAGGGCTTGATCCCAGGACCCTTAGATCATGACCTGAGCCAAAGGCAGATGCTTAACAGACTGAGCCACCCAGCTGCTCCAGAAGTTTATCAGTTTTAACCACAAGTATACTTGGGTTAATAAGAATGCGGTCCCTTTCCATTGTAATTTAGTGTCCACTTGTTTGCCATGAAGGGAGCCCCAGTCTGTCTGGGTTGAATTTCTGACCTCTGGGGTGTGGCCAGAAGACAGTAACAGGCTCAAAAAACCTTTTCCCCTTCTCGCCTATTTCTTCACCTGAAGTACACATACTTATTCATCTCCAGGTCTCAGATTAGCTATCACTTTCTCCAAAAAACCCACTGTGATCTAGAAATTGTGAAATGCAAGAAATAAATGTTGGCGAGGATGTGGATAAAAAGGACTCTCATGCACTATGTTGGGAATATAAATTGGTGTAGCCACTGTGGAAAACCGTATGGAGGTTCCTCAAAAAATTAAAAATAGAGCTATCCTATGATCCAGTAATTGCACTACTGGATATTTACCCAAAGAATACAAAAACACTAATTCAAAGGGATATATGCACCTCTATGTATATAGTGGCCAGCTTGGTTACTTATAAGCTATGTAAGCAGAAAAATTTACCTTCTCTGAGTCTTCATTTTTCATCTGGAAAATGACACTGACACCTACTGTATCACAATGTACTGTCTCCTATGCTCTGAGCCTACATAGGTATTCTTGGCTCATCTTCAAATAAACGCTTTTATGAAATATAGTTCCTGTTTATTCGCTGAAAGGACCACACAAATGAGCACATCCCAGCAACCAGGCTTCAGTTTCTAAATATCATTTCCCTCCAAAACCTTGGAGAAAGAGGTCAGAGGCAAGATTTAAATGATCCTGGGATATCTTTTGGTAGAAAATAAAGAGGTTCTAACATACTAGTGGGGACATGATAATAGGACACTTGAAGAAACTTCCACTAGCCAAATTTTGATCACTGGGGAGTCATAGGTTATTATAGTGACTCTCCAAAACAGAAGGAGAGAGAGAAAGAAAAAATTTAACTATTTTGCTAATTTTGGGTAGAGTCTTTTTTTGGAGATTTTACTTATTTATTCATGAGAAACACAGAGAGAGAGGCAGAAACACAGGCAGAGAGAGAAGCAGGCTCCCTACTGGGAGCCTGATTCAGGACTCCATCCCAGGACCCTGGGATGATGACCTAAGCCAAAGGCAGATGCCCAACCACTGAGTCACCCAGGTGTCCCTGGATAGAGTCTTATATCAACTTATTACTCTGAAAATTAGTAACTAACTAAAAGGAATTAAGCATTTGACATGCTTTTTTTTTAAGGATTAATAGTCATTCACCAACGTTTGATAAGGAAAAGCTCTTATTTACGGAAGAATCTCAGCACACATATGTAGAAGGAATGAAAAAACGGAAATATCACCAGTTTGCAACTGCAATGGAATAATGGATTCAAGTAAGGAACATCAATGGTTATTAAAACCATTAGGTGTCAAGTTGTTAAGAAACAGGATATGTGCCTAGTTCCAAACATCAGACCACACATTCCTTGCCAGTAACGTAGGAAAATACTGTATTTTTACACTGGGGAGAGCCAGAGGTCACAACCTTAACTGAGTCATCAAACCTTGTATCATTCATAGGGAAACAGCCTCACATTATGGGCCTGCTGATGATGCAATATGAAAGACACAGCATCAACTATAAAGCACTTTTACCAAAAAAGATTTATCTGGATCTATTTAAGCTTTCCCACCCAAATTACTTTATAAAAAATATAGCGGAGAAAGAAACAAATTAAATGACACAGAAAATAATCAGGCAATTCCAGGATGGCGGATATTTTATAAAAAGTCATGAAAAGAAATGTTTGGGTAATGTTCCAGATGAAAGGGATTATAAGGATTATAAACATAAAATGAGATACAATGAGCCATATTGATTGGATCCTGATTTGGAAAACAAATCTATAAAAGACATTTTGGAGACACTGAAAAAAATAGAAAATAAACCAGCTATTAAATATATGCAGGAATTATTTATAATTATTGTTGTAACAGTGTTATAGATATGTAGAAAACGTCATTATCTTTAGGAAATACATGCTGAAATATTTAGAGATGGAGTGTTCTAAGGTATAAAAATTACTTTTAAATGATGTACAAATATAAGAAGCAAATATAAAAGATGTTTTTTATTTTAATTTTTTAAAAATTCTGGTATAGTTACATATAGTGTATTGTTAGTTTCAGGTACAATATAGTGATTCAACAATTCTATATATTACTCAGTGCTCATTATGATAAGTATATATTTTTAATCCCCTTCACTCATTTCATCCCCTCTCCCCCACCTCCCCTCTGGTAACCATCAGTTTGTTCTCTATTGTTAAGAGCCTGGTTTCTGGTTTGTCTCTTTTTTCTTTGTTTTGTTTCTTAAATCCCACATATGAGTGAAGTCATGTGGTATTTGTCTTTCTCTGACTGGCTTATTTCACGGAGCAGTATACTGTCTGGATTCATCCATGTTGTTACAAAGGGCAAGGTGTCATTTTTTATGGCTGAGCAAAAGTCCATTATATTTAGATACCATATCTTCTCTATCCATTTATCTATTGATGGATATGTGGGCTGCTTCCATAATGGGACTATTATAAATAATGCTGCAATAAATACAGGGGTCCATATAACCTCTTGAATTAGTGTTTTTGTATTCTTTGGGTAAATACCCAGTAGTGGAGTTACTGAATCATATGGTCATTCTATTTTTAATTTTTTGAGGAACCTCCATGTTATTCTCTGTAGGGACTATACCAGTCTGCATCCCCACTAACAATGCATGAGGATTCATTTTTCTCCACATCCTCACCAACACTTGTTTCTTGTTCTTTTTATTTTAGCCATTTTGACAGGTCTAGGGTGACATCTCATTGCCGTTTTGGTTTGCATTTCCCTGATGAAGAATGATGTTGAGCATCTTTTCATGCGTCTGTTGGCCATCTATATGTCTATTTTGGAGAAATGTCTGTCCATGTCTTTGACCCATTTTTAATTGGATTATTTTGGGGGGGGTTAGGTGTTGAATTGCAAAAGTTCATTATATTTTTTGGATAGTAACTCTTTTATGGATATATCATTTGCAAATATCTTATCACATTCAGTAGGTTGTCTTTTAGTTTTATTGATGATTTCTTTTGTTGTGCAGAGCTTTTAATTTTGATGAAGTCCCTATAGTTTATGTTTGCTCTTGTTTCTCTTGTTTCAGAAGACATATCTAGAAAAATGTTGCTATGGCTGACGTCAAAGAAATTAGTGCCTGTGGTCTCTTCCAGAATTTTTGTGGTTTCAGATTTGACATTTAAGACTTTAATCCATTTGAGACTAAAGGTCTTTAATACATTTGGGATTATTTTTGTGTATGGTGTAAGAAAGCTGTCCAGTTTCATTCTTTTGGATGTAGCTATCCAGCTTTCTCAATACCATTTGTTGGAGAGACTTTTTCCCATTGCATATTCTTGCCTCCTTTCTTGAAGATTAATTGACCACATAATCAGGAGTTTTCTGGGCATTGATCTATGTGCCTATGTTTGTGCAAGTACCATACTGTTTTGATTACTACAGCTTTGTAGTATATCTTCATATCTGGGATTGTGATTCCTCCAGTTTTGTTCTTATTTTTCAAGATTCCTTTGATTATTCAGGGTCTTTTGTGGCTCCCCATACACATTTTAGGATTATTTGTCCTAATTCTGTGAAAAATGCACTTGGTTATTTTCATAGGATTTGCATTAAATCTGTAGACTTCTTTGGGTAGTACAGTATGGACATTTTAACAATATTTATTCTTCTAAACCATGAGCATGAGATCTCTTTCCATTGGTTTGTGTCATCTTCAATTTCTATTATCAAGGTCTTATAGTTTTCAGAGTACAGGTCTTTTGCCTCATTGGTTAAGTTTATTCCTAGGTATTTTATTTTTTACTATAAATAGGATTGTTTCCTTAATTTCTTTTTCTGCTACTTCCTTATTAGAGTATAGAAATGTAATGGATTTTTTATATCGATTTTGTATCTTGTGACCTTTCCAAATTCATTTGTCAGATCTAGTAGATTTTTGGTAGAGTTTTTATGGTTTTCTTTATATAGTATCATGTTTTTGGCAAGTGGAGACAGTTTTACTTCTTGCTTACCAATCTGGATGACCTTTATGTCTTCTTCTTGTCTGTTTGGTGTGGTGAGGACTTCCAGGACTATGCTGAATAAAAGTGGTGAGAATGGATATCCTTTCCTGGAAAACCCCCTGCTGAGGCCAAGCAAGATTGAGGGGGCAGATCCGCAGAAGTGCATGGAGCTCTGTTAGCAAGCTAGATGAAGAGTGTTGGGCTGAGCTGGTTCCCACAGCTGTCGCTATATCTATTCTGTGAGGCAGGGGAGGGAAATGGTGCCTGCCAGCTCTTTTGTTCTTGGAGAGGTCTCCCAAAGATCCCTGTTCCTCCAACACAGAGTCTGAGATTAGTAATAAATCTCCTTCCCATATAACCCAGGCAATTTTCAAGTTTTCAAACTGCTCTTTGTATGCTGTATCTTAGCAAAGCTGCTTGTTATGCTGTCTCTTTAAGGGTGGGAACTAGGTTTCCTTTCCTCCTCCCAGCTCTCCCAGAGCTGGACCTGCTGATTTTTAAAGTTCCAGGTGTCAAGTGCCACCTATAGTAAGAACTCATGAAGTTAGGCCCTGTGGTTTTCAAAGCCAAATATGGAGATTCATCTTCCCAGTGTGAGTCTCCCATCCCTGAGGTGCCTGGTTTTGATGTTTGCTCCTCTTCCCTCTCCTCACCTGCAGCCTCCCTCCCTCCTACAGACAGTCTCACAGGTTCTTTTGGCTCCCGACTGCGACTGCGACTGCGTCTCTGCCCTTCCTACCCTCTTCGAAATGATGTCTTCTCTACATACTGTAGTTGAGAGTCTGTTCTGCCAGTCTTTGGGTCATTTTCTGGGTTTTTATTCTGATGTGGGTATTTTCTAGTTGTATCTTTGGGACAAGGTGAGCTTAGGGTCCTCCTACTCTGCCATTTCCTCCTCCTATTCAGCCACCTTCAACAAAATGTAGTCACTGACTCTATTGGTGGGTATAGAGTGTTAATTGCACCATTATTCTAACTGCATGTTTGACATTTGTGACAACATAGAAGGACAATGGAATTGAGTTAAATTTTAATAATATTGTTTTGGCCTTACTGTATTTGTTTTTTATAAATTTTTTATTCATGGCATTAATAATGGTTTTCTTTTCTGAATCATAATATTTCCTCTTAAAGTAAAAAAATCTTCAAATAAAAAAGAGTCAACTTAGAAAATATTAAATACATGACATGTAGAGTAAGTAGACATAGTAAAAGTCAGGAAAATAGAAGGCAAATGACTGAAGTTTCAGAAATACTACCGTATAGAATATATCTGACATTTATATAAGGCATATTAATTATCCTTCAATATGTCCTCAAATTTTAATAATCCTATCGGATAGCAAGATGGTTTGGTATCAAACAAATCGCAGCTCAAACCCTAGTAGTTCTAGTTTATACTTGGGGCAAGTTACTTAATTTCTACCTTTTGATATGTAAAATGGAGAAAATATCAGCTTACAGAATTATGGCTTATGGAAATAATTGATGTAAACTGTCTTAATGTGTCTAGCACAAGGCAGAGGTTCAAAAAGTGATAGTCATTCTTATTAGAAGATAGATATTAGACACTCATCTTACAGATGAGAAAGTTCAGAATCAGAGAAGTTATGTGACTAGTATAAATTAAATATTACATACTTTAGGTGCATCATTTCTTGAGCATTGACTTAAATTTCCAAACCCACATTTTATCACATCCTTAATGAAATAATAACGAGGAAGGTATATACCAAGACTTTCATTCCAATGCTGATTAGGTGCTGCATTTTAATATATTGCTGGTTGCCAGAGGCAGACAGCAGGGATGTTGCTGCTATTATTATAAACTTAATTCTTGAGAGATTCTTTTCAATTTGTTCACTTTTGTGACTACAGAGTATAGTTACCACCTAACTAAATGCTGTTGGTGACAAGAAGGACTAAAAAGAAGGTGAAAGTATGAAAACTAATCTTCACTACTAAAAAACAAAAGTGAAAGTAAGAGTAATTTCTTCTCCTCTCTTCTTTCCTTTTCTTTTCTTCTTTCTTTTCTCTCTTTTCCTTTGGCTTTCTTTACCTTTCTTTTTTCTTTTCTTTTTTTTGTCCCCCTCTAGTAGCAGAGCCAGAGAAGCACTGGCTTTAAGAGCACTAGTTTAGGAGTAGTGGTGCACAATATAGACTAGATAGACATCAGGATGAGGGACCACAGTAAGAGTATCGTACTCCAAATTATTATTATCTCACAAGATACCATGCCATGCAGCCTCCCTGACCAAGCCAAGTTGGTACACAAAACTGAGTTCACCTTCTCTTGATAAATACAAAACTGGCAATCTCAAAGTGTGAAATTATGTCATATTTCTGGCATTTCTAGATTAAGAAATAATCTGTTTTATTTTAAAAATAACTCCTCAGAACAGATTTAAGATCAGAGTATGAATCAGTGGGGGTGGGGTGGGGGGAACAAAACTTAGAAGCCTGAAAATCCTGACCTAGTGCATCTGCTATCTTGAGCACTGCTACTTCCTCCTTCCCTACACATGTAGTCAATATGGTCTGAACCTTGTTTACTCAATAATTACATTCTCTTGCTTCCCTAAGTGACAGCAGTACCTTATTATGGTATTTAACACAATTTACATAAAATACACTTCAGTAAATGGATATTTTGAATCCTTAATATGGAGTTGTGATTGGGTTTATATCACATGCTTCTTGAGCAATTCAATACCAACTCACAGCATTCTTGTCATGGGGCAGTTATGCAGTTGCATGAAAGTATTGGTCATGACAATTCCACATGGAAGTTCAAAAAGATGAAAGTCTGAATGTCACAAGATGTCATCAGTGTAAGTAGTTACAATTACCTCTGAGGGTAAAAGATTAAATCTATTTTTACAGGAACTTTTGACCACCGTATCTATACTTTCTAGATTGCCTTTTATGTAATTTGCGATCTGATTTCTTGACAAATTAGACATGTAAACAGGAAATGATTCGAATAAAAAGCAGTGGTAATGTATTTGTTCAAAACTGCCTGAGATTGTTTAAAATGTAAGATACGTCTCTATGAGAAACACATGACCATGGTAGAGGGCTAGGATTCCCATGAAACAGTTAATCTACTAAGGAAGCCAAGACATTTGGTAAATATGGGTGTTTCGATGTTAAGAGTAAGGAAAAGTAGCAAGTTACCAAGGAGAGATGTTACCAAGTAGCTAACAGGTTCATAGACATGTTTGTTGTAAGCATCTCGATTTGTGGCACTCATTTGCCCCAGGAAGTCACTGACATGGGGGAGGAGATGAAGTAGACACTGTAGTTGCGTCTAGTACCGATCCAGACAAAACCACAATCAAAACTCAGGAGCTGACATTTGATCATTAGAGATCCCAGCCATTTGTACAGTGCACCTAGCTGACACTCAAAACATCTCAAAGAAGGCAGAACCCCAATTTCCAAACAAGGAAATAGAAAACTGCAAAGTCTGAATGTTTTTATCTATGCTCAGATTGGAGCAGTAATGGCATTAAAATAGAATGGGTTTAATAATAAATCTTGGCAATATAACTTCAATCTACGGAGTAGTAAATTTTTCAAGTTCATTTGCTCTACCTCCTTTTAAGCAGTATACAAGTGTACTATGTACGCATATACAATGATGCCATTATATTGTGGCAGTAGTGGAAGAAATGGCTATGGCATGATTAATTGTAGAACAGAATTACTTGACAGCAGAGCTGTCAAATATCAAAACACTTGCCAGGATTTTAAATTGAACAAGTTGAGGAATGTATATTGTTGTTGCTATAAGAGAAATCAACCCACAATTTCAGTAAAAATTAACTCTTTATAGTGCCTTCCTCCTTATCTGTGCAGCATCCAAAAAATGCCTACATGTAGACAGGCATTCAAGATTGATGATTGGTAAATAAATAAAGGAGCAGCATTTGTAAGGCCCTTTGAAGTTTGCAAAGAGCTTTCATGTACATTATTTTGTTTAATCCTCATAACAACACTATGAGATTGATTAGGTAGGCATTTCAATTCAATTTTCAGTGAAGCCTACTCTGGGCTGGGTTTTATGCTAGACACTTAAGATGAAAAGATAGATCAAGTCCCTTTAGCCAAGAAATTTCACAAATAAGGAAACTGAGTCTCAGAGACAGAATAGTCTAGTAAGTTTTTACTCAAAATTCCCCAAATCTATATCTTTGGGCTCAAAACCTGACGCTTTTATCCTTTTACCATGTGCCTCTAAACAGAATGGGGCCAAATTAGTCAAGAGAAACACATTTTCATTGAAAGCTGGTTTCCAAGGCACACTAAATTTCTTTCATACAGTGAAACCAGCTTAACAGAAAGCTCAATTCAAAGATCACTTGCCTATTAACGCAAGGGTTTTAGACCACTAATTTTATTTCCTTTAGGAGAAGCGCTGAATAAACTTGCATTAAAACAGAGCGAACTGTTCAGCTTTGACATGTAAAGAATCTGGAAGACATCAGTCTTAGCCTTACAATAAGAATAACCTGAAAAATAGATGACTTTTCTTAAAGCCAGAGAACTAAGGTTGCAGGGGAAAAGCCACCTTGAAATTTGAAGATAGGTGCATCCGGAAACAGAGAGTCACAATCTGCTAACTTAGAGCTGAAGCCACTGGAATCACAAATTGATAGAAATACTTGATAGTGTGGAGCAGCTAGACTTAAAAACTCTTGGAAGCCCAGTCTTAGGGCTGGAGAGAGCCACACTTTCATGGGTTTTTACCTCCAGGAACAGGTCACTCCTGTCACTTAGGGAACAGGTTCTCCTTATGAAGATTAGAGAAGAATCCCTTTGTGTGTTTGGCAAGGGGAAGGTAAATATAACTAATTTGAAATATACTTAGGTGAAAAGTAACTATATGTCATGGTGATAATATTTATCCTTGATATGCTGTGATGAGAGTGGCACTTCCCCTTTGTGCTTTTCCTCCTCAAACCCCTACCCCAGTCTAATCATGAGAAACACACTAGACAGACCACAATCCCAGGACCCTGAGATCATGACCTGAGCTGAAGGCAGATGCTTAACTGACTGAGCCACCCAGGTGCCCCAATAAGTTTTTCACAATACCACTTGTGAAATGCTAGCAGATTTTTAACCATCTGTGTAGTAGCAAGTAAATGAAATAGAAAGACTAAGGAAGAAAATAAAAAGAAAATGTTATGTGGTCCTAATAAAAATCATGAGTAGTGGAGGGAGAGAGGTACATTTCTGTGTATAAAATTATCTATTAGGTTTCCTTGGTAAATGTATAAGGAAAGGTAAGATTACAACTACACCATCTGTGGAACTATATGAGAAGGGACACACTAATGTGAAAAGAAAGTAGCTAAATTCACACACTTTAATGTACCTAGGTTGACTTTCACATTAATCTATTGGCGATAAGTTCAAAGAAGATAGACTAAGAGATCTTTTACCTCTCTGTACATGGTATCTTTTAGGGAGAGAGTCGTAAGGAGTGGGGAAAAAAACATTTTCTCTGATAGTTATCAGTGAAACATGGGCCCATTTTCTTCCAAATCATTAAACCTTTGAAGGAATTAACAGATCTAAATTATCTATTTTTTGCTCCATTAAGACTTGCATTTCTTTCTGAGTTGTTCTCTTTTTTAACAATAATCCTTTTGAAAAACTTCTACAAAATTAAATCTCTATAGCTGAAAAGTCATAAAATCATCTCCTCAAGTGTATAGCTCAACTTCTGTAAGCTAAAAGACCAACTTTGGAACCAACAATTCTCATCAGCTTCTCCCTGACAAAAAACACACTCCCCCCAACAAATCCATATTCTGCTAGTTGGGAATATTGAAGTATTCATCTAATTTCCTATCTCCTACAAATGAATTCAGGTATCCTTTTTCCAGTAGACCTTTCTTACTAGGACATTGTTATTTCTCTGTTAGTAAATGTCTTGAGTTATAGATTTCTTTCTGCCTTTTAAAGTATTTTCTATTCCTTGGCTCACTTGATTTTCATAATCATGCTGAAAAATCCAATAAGTATGTGACTTCCCCATTTGCCCATGAGCAATTTGGATGGTTTACCCAGTTTCACAGAGCAAACTGGTGATTGGATGAAGTCTAAATCCAGTTCTGAGTGTTGGTACAATCTCTTTCTACCACATCACATTAAGTGGTCTGGAATACAAAGTTTTTTTTTTTTATATTTTTTAATTTTTATTTATTTATGATAGTCACACACACACAGAGAGAGAGAGAGAGAGAGAGAGGCAGAGACACAGGCAGAGGGAGAAGCAGGCTCCATGCACCGGGAGCCCGACGTGGGATTCGATCCCAGGTCTCCAGGATCACGCCCTGGGCCAAAGGCAGGCGCTAAACCGCTGTGCCACCCAGGGATCCCTGGAATACAAAGTTTTTGCTTTCTGTTACGTATGCTGTTTTTTTCCTCCCCAGGTTTTTTGTAAGATTGTCTGTCCCAAGACTAAAGAAGTAGTAATCACTGTACTGAAGCCAGTATAAACATTGTATATGTATTCCTGATAGCTCTAGTCTGTGGGGCAGAAAAAAAGTGTTATCACTTAGTTCTTTGACCAGTAGCCAAACTTTTGTTTCTATGAATTTAAATGGCTTAGAATTCTTAGTATGCTAAAAAAGCCAATTTGATATTTCAATTGACTAGTTATTTCTCTTGAGAAAATCCAGTCATTAGTAAAGAGCAAGTTGGAGAACTGAAAGAGTTAATATTGCTTCTAAAGGTGAAATTATAACCTAGAAGTAATTTAGGCAGCAAGAGAAAATGTCTCACTTCAAAAATGGGAATGTTGAGCCATGCATACAAATGGGACTGCTAACTCATGTGTGACTCAAAATCAGCAACCATAGATTCCAGAGGCTAAAAGGAACCTCAAGAAGCCATTTGGTCCATCCCTCCCCTGCAACCAACTTTTGCATACTTGAAGTCTTCTCTTCATTTTAAAAATGTGGCACCTGAAGCTCAGAGATATGAGTGACCTGGTAGCAGAAAGGTTGGTGAGAGGAAGAAACCTGGAATGTAGGTATCCTGTTGTCCAATTGTAATGAATTTCTTTGCTATGCACTCCATCTCTTGGCCAGCCTAATTTGTTTCAAGAATGAGGGAATGAATAACACATCAAATGCATTAAATTTTCGAGTAAGAAAAGGACTTGAGGATCCATTATAATTGGCTATGAGGAATTTCTTAGTGACCTTAGTAAACACCGTTGTAGTGACATGGTGGAGAACAGAAGCTAGAATATATCATTAAAGGCAATTCTCGTAAGACTTTGGCTCTGAAGATAAAGGAAGAGAGATGTCAGCAGTTGGAAGAGGATGTGGGGTCCAGAGAGTTTTCTTTTTTTTTTTTTCCATAGAGGTTTCTATGAGGGTTTTTGTTAAGGGGTTGAAAAAGGGACACTTTCCCTTAAAATTGAAGAGTATAAGATATTTCAAAAGGATACTGGGAAGAATCCAGTAAAGGGAAAAATTTAAAGATAAAAAATGCAAGTGAGAAACAAAACAGATTAAGAGTTCCTGAGAAAGTGGCCATATGTAAGGTCCAGACAACACAAGGAAGTTCAACAGGAAGGATACTTCCTGCATTATAATAAAAGGGAAGAAGGGAGATGCAAAAACTTCACAGGTGTTGCTATAAAGATGGAAGATAGAAAATTCAACAACTCAGTATCAAAGCCTTCTACTTTATGATCCAGGAGGCAAAGTCAGGCTGAGAGTAGAGAGGCACATGTTCTTGGGGAGTGGCCAAAGGTTTGAGGACGGTAGAAAAGCTTTGAGGTGGTTGCTGAAGAGAGTGGTGAGAAGTGTTGGCAGGCAGTGTCAGGAGCCCAATTTAAGTGGGAGACCGTGAACATACAGTGACACTTTACCCTAAGTTGCCTGGGCATATGCATGAAGAGGGTGTATGGCAGAGTTCATCAAATTGCTCTTCTTTAAGAGTGAATGTGAGGGAAGGACAAAGTATGGGAACTTATGGTTCATTAAAAAAAAAAGTGTTTGAAATGGAACATAGAATCTGAGAGGTAGAGAGGGAAGTGAAGACAAGAGGAGTTTGATAGATTAAGAGATAGTCTAGTTACCAATGTTTGGGAAATCCTGATGAAGTGAAAGAACCTTGCAGAAGGGGCACTTTACCAAACAAGTTGGAAGTTTAGGAAGTTGTTGTCAGAAAGGGGAATGTTCAAATCAGTAATTTCAGAGGTGGAGCAGTAGTGATGACAAGTGTCAAAGTGTGACTTAGGAAGAAGTGGTTGGAGGAGACAGGCACTGGAGATGAGGGGTTCAAGGGTTTCAGGAACAAGGAGGTTGAGTGGGTTGCCTATATGAAGGTATTCTCTGAGGAGAGGAAGACTGACTCCCAGGTGTTCAATGAATAAGGATAGAGAGCATACAAAGATGGAGAGTGTGATAAAGAGTGTTATAGTCCACTGATCTGAGTCTCATGGGAACAGGTGTTTGTGGTTCATCCATACAATAGAATACTCTCAGCAGTGTGAACAAACAAACAAACAAAAAACACCTATGGAATCACACAACATGAATAAATCACAAAATAATTATGCTGAGCAGAAGAATCCAGAGTACATACAGTATAACTCCTTTTATGTGAAAGCAGGTCATTGTTTCTCTGGGATGGGGGTACAAGGTTTAGGATGTGGATAGAGAGATTACAAAGGGTCCACATAGAAACTTCTGAAAACAAAGGAGTTGTTATTTTTATTCTGCTGATGGGTTTGATTAAAATATCAAAATTCATCAAATTGCACATTTAAATATATGGGGGTTATTCTACATCAATTATACCTCAGTAAATTTGTTTTAAAAGTACCCAGTCACTGCTGCCTTTCTCTTTAGCAGATCGGTATGTCACAGGGGAAGATAAAGGGTCCCTGATCAGGATGGCTTCTGCCCAAGTGTTATATCTATAAACCCACTATTTCATTCCCTTTGAGATCATTACTGTCTCTCAAGGCAGGACTCTTGGTTGTATTTTTTTAGCCTCAATTGGAAACTTACCCTGAAATAAGTTAAATTTAAAGAGGGATTTTATCAACCAAACCGAAGTCAGAATGGATCTGGAAATAACCTCAATAGCATACCATGCATTCAAGGCAGCCACTTACTGTCCCATTCTCCTCTAACTTTCCATGGCTCTCACTCTCACAGTCTCTCTCTTTCTCTCTCTCTCTCATCTTATTCTCTAAATTTCTGGAATGTTCTTGTTTGGCTTTATTCTTTCAAACTGGCCTTCCCTAAGAGGCCAGAAAAAATGGCCCTTGTCAGCTCTAGCTTACCTTCTTAAAGCTCACAACCAAAGAAAAAAGAAGGCTTTTCCTATAACTCCATTTCAAAAAAAAAATCCCCCAAACCTAGCTTGGATCCCAGTCTTATTCTAATGAGTGAGCAGATGCACTGTGATTGGGAGAGTCGTACCTGAAAATTTTGCATTATATACCCAAGGAGGTGGGAGTAAGGAGAGAGTGAATATACAATGAAATTTTCTACTTCATGATATTGCCTTGCACCAGCCTGGATCTCAAACTCTGGCAATATATGAAAAGTGTTGTTTGCTTTGTTTTATTTTGTTTTGTTTTGTTTTTACTGTCTATGGCACCAGGCTTCCTTTCCCAGAACAACCTTATGAAGTAGATAACACTACCAATAGAGCCCTTGAAATCCCCTCCTGGCCCATCTAGAACTCTTTTCTCATTCTTTTTTTCACCTAAAAAGCCAGAAAACTAAGGTAATGCTCATTTTCCTCAGCTTACTACAAAATAGTGGTTGTGATGTTTCAGCTTCCAAATAGATTTCTCATACTCTCTTCATCAGATGAAGCCAAAGATGTTTGCATACAAAATGACTCAGAAAGGAAGTGAGTCTTGGCAGAAGAAGGCTGACTGCTTTTTTGTCTTAGGAACAGGTTCCCTCCCCCACCAAGAAGGTTAGTTCAATCTACTCCAGTGGGTGAAGAACTAGTCAACAAATAGTTGAATGTATCCAGATTGCATTGCCCAATAACAGTGAAAATCACGCAACCTCCTATTCAGTTACTAACAACTATTGAGTTAGGAATGAGGAGCTATTTAGGATCATGCAAAAGTATAAAGACTTTTCATTTTACAAATGCCAAAACTTTTACATTTCAAGTTCTATTTGGTTTGGACAAAAGTCAAGTTGAAAGTTGTCACTTTTTAAAAATGTTGATTGTGTTCCCCAATACTGTTAGAAGCACAAAAACTCCAACCATAATCTTTTCATATTTTATTTTAAAATATGCCTATTTATCTCCAAAAACAGTCATGAAAATGAAAGCCAGTCCTGCCCTTGTCCAACCCCTCACTTCCAAAAAAACATTCTTTGTAAATTATTTTTCAGTATTTTGAATTCACTTCAAAGAGTCTGGCTAATATTTAAAAGATTTTTTCCAAAGTCTTAGACATTACCACATGCACAATTTTGATCTTCCCATAAGCATTACCACTGCAGGCCATTTGGGAATTCTACTGGAAGAATTCAAGTTTCTCTTGTTCTGGGCTGTATCTACCAACATTTCTTGAAAACATCACACACACATGCACACACACACACACACACACACACACACTCCTGGCACAGCTGTATAGTTTCTAAACCACACAGCATTGAAAAATGCATTGCACAATTTGGTCTTCAAATCTGTAAGGTTATCTAAACCACTGTATCCCAAAGGAGTGAATGGATGTAGTTCACAAATGCAGCAGAAAGACTCCAGGATAGTCATATATCTTTTCCAAATTCATATACAATAGAGCTAGTATAAACCTGAATTGTTTGTTTGCTTTTACTGTGGTCACCATTATTGTTATCAGAAGAAATTATAGGTCTAAAATTTTTAGATATTTTTATTTTTACCAAAGTCATATGTCAGGGAACAGTAAGAGACTGATAAGGAAGACAACAATGCCCCCTACAGCCCCCACACTTCCTAACTTCCCAACTCATTTACCAGAGGCGGCCACTTTTTATTCTCTTGGCTATTCCATCAGAGTTACCATTTTATTTCAAATAATTGCATACTCAATTTGTTGATTTTAGACATTAACTTCCTCCTATTATAAATAGGACTGAGCTCTCCTAACCTTTTTTCTAAATAGAATTATAGAGCTATTTTCAGTTTACATTTTATGATGATACAAATATTATTTCTTAATTTTTTTCTAAAAGCACCCTAGTATCTCCCAAACACTTATCTTGTTTTTGCTTTGTTTTCTTTTGTTTTTCCAAATGACCTCTCTTATCAGATGGTCTCTTTCCTGGTGGCCTCCTCCTGGCACCCTCTGTCCTCTGGCTGCATTCTGAACCAATTGCTTTGTAACAGGCCTGTTGTTCAGCTGTCTTCCCGAGGCATCTCTTTCCTGTGCTCTTGGGTTTGATACACTGCTCTCTGGATCCCATGTCTACCTCCTACTTAGTTTAGTGCTTCTCATAATTGGAACTTACCCAGCTTCTCAGGAAAGGGATATGGGAAGTAAATTGAGTCTCAACATGTTAAGAAATATCCTTTTCTGCCCTCACACTTGTTTAATAATTTGGCTGGATATTATATTCCAAGTTGAAGATCATGTTCTCTCAGATTTTTGAAGTCATCGCTCCATTACTGGCTAACATCCACTGGTGTTTATGAGGATTCTCATCCAAATTTATTCCACAGAGATGTCTCCATGGCCTGCAATGTAACAGGCACAGCCTAAATTACAATATAAAAAGCAGGAGATCTCCCACCTTCACAGAGCTTACATCTCAATGTTTAAAACAGATGAGGGGTTGGGGGGAAAGTAATACATAAATGAGATAATTACAGATCACAAAAAGTCCACGAAGAAAATAAAACAATGTAAACGACTGGGCATGGAGATGCTGCTTTATGACAGTAGTCAAAGGATGTTGTACTAGGGAAGTGTCCTTTATGCCCAAACGTGGACAATGCCCAAAGGGTCCAGGAATGGACCTGGGAGGGAAAGCAGCCCAAACTAGGGGGGTCAGTAGTGGAATCCACTCGGCTTGTCTGAAGTGGCTCGTGTGACTGGAGGCTGGTGGAGCACTGGTGAGAAGGGATTTTTCAGGTAGTCCTCCTCCTGGTCCTACTTCATGAAGATTTTTGCAGAACATGGAAGTTTTTCTTCATTACAACAGAAAGCCGCTGGCTGGAAGGTTTTTAAGAATGTAACGAAACACTGTGATTTAAGTTTTTGAAAGATCATTGTGCTGTGTGGAAAACTGTAAGAGTAGAAGCCAAGGGACCAGTTATGAGGCTATTGGTTGCTCTAGTCTCTGTGAGAGGTGACAGTGGCCTGGGATGTGGTGGTTGCAGGGGAGGTGTGAGCAGTGAGCAGATCTGGGATATATTTGAGAAGCAAATCCAACAAGAACTCCCCAAATTAGCATATGTAATATGTGGGAAAGAGAAAGATTTCAAGGGGAACTTCAACTATAAGTGTGATCTTTTGTTTCTTTAAAAATACATATCCAGGGATCCCTGGGTGACTCTGCAGTTTACCACCTGCCTTCGGCCCAGGGGCTGGTCCTGGAGGCCTGGGATCGAGTCCCACATCAGGCTCCCTGTGTGGAGCCTGCTTCACCCTCTGCCTGTGTCCCTGCCTGCCTCTCTCTCTCTCTCTCTCTCTCTCTCTCTCATTCTCTCTCTGTCTCTCATGAATAAATAAATAAAATCTTAAGATATATAGATATACAAAGAGAGTAAGGGGAAATGTTAATATATTTCATAAGTCTGGGGTGCATGAATCTGTAGTATTCTCTGCAGTTCTCTGACATATTTCACTTTCTTGTTTTTAATTATAGTATTAAAGAACTAGCTAGAGCTCCACATTTGTGGACAAGGCCTGCAGACTTGGAGCTTCCCAGTTGGGTGACCAGACAGACATCCATGCAGGCAGGTCTGTAGACTCCAGCTGATCCAGTGTCTAGCCTGGCATTTCCTTGTGAGCCCCAAGTCTGTCCTTTTCAGGATTTCTTCAGTAGGGACAGATACAGGTTTTATGGAACCTGAAGCTTTTAATTAGTATTCTTTTCATTTATGAAGAAAAGAATCAAGAATCAAACCAAGAATCCAAATTTAGTACAAAAGTTACTATTTATAATCAGAAAAAAAGGTCACAATAAATAGCGAGTTTTAAAAAAGCAAACAAATTCCACAAATGTTACAAAATTCAGGAAAATAACTGAATTTTTAAATTAATTTTTATTTTTATTTTATTAATTTATTGATAATTTATAATTTATTTTATTAATTTACTGCATGATACTTTTTTCCTACATTTTTTTTGCTATGGACTCTTGGCCTATTTATATAACAATAGTATAATATCGTTTCTGTACAGAAACTAAGAAAATAATTCCGTTAGCTTGATTGATCTGAAAATCTTGGTAATTTAAAGATGTTTCTTTGAGTTTCACAATTCATCGGTAAAGTCATATAAATTAAGATTGCTGCCAAATTTGGGGAGCCCTCTATTACATTTCTTTCACTGCAAGCTGGGAGATTTCAGGCCATTTCAAAGTGCCTTGTGTAATGACTAGTCTTAAAAAATCTTTAAATTGCTGACATTCATTAACCATCTTGTCATCGGATCTTCATCATGATGGTATATTGTGTTTCATGTTATTTTTACAATGTCAATATTTCATGTAAAACGGCCAGAAATTAAAATTTTTTGCAATGCGTTCCCATGATTTCACTTCTTCATTAATTGGATTATCAAATTATCCAAAACCCATCATTTCTACTTAAAAATTTTCTCTCTTGATGAATCAATCACTGCTTTAGTATAACCTAAATTGTTTCTTTCAAGTTGCTTCTTTATCTCAGAATAATTTCTACCAATTTCAGTTATTGTGATCACTCTAGTTCATACTCCATTAAATGGTTATCTAAATAAATACTTATATTACATATCGAGTCTTATTCTTTAACATATGTAAGACTTTTTACACTGCTATTTTAGGCCATTTGCCTTGAAGGCAATCTGATCCATTGGGATACCTAAATCATGTGATTTCACTCATACACACTTATTGTGTGTATGTGTTTGTGTTCCTACATGGGGAAATTCTGGCTTGTTCTTTTTTTTTTTTTTTTTAGATTTTATTTATTTATTTTTGAGAGATACAGAGAGAGAGAGAGAGAGGCAGAGACACAGGCAAGGGGAGAAGCAGGCTCCATGCAGGGAGCCTGATCTGGGACTCGATCCCGGGTCTCCAAGATCACGCCCTGGGCTGAAGGCAGCCCTAAACCTCTGAGCCACCAGGCTGCCCTGGTTTGTTCTATTTTTTGCAATTCCCATAAAAATATTGTACGGTACAATAATTGTACATATTACATTATTAAGTGTGTTTCCAACAAGAGAGAATTTCCATTTTAACCAGACATTGATGGGAATGAAATCCTTTGCTTGCTCTTCATAAATCTGATGATTGGAAACATTTTCCATGAACTACCTTGCTTATTCTCCATTAATTACTTATTCCCTAAGCTGGGCACCATAGGAAACATTCATGCCATTGTTTAACTTTTGTCCTTGAATCTATGGGCCACAATGCAGATTTATTGATAGAATGAATGATAGTTCATACAACAGGTAGCCCCTTCTACATTGGGATGGCTAACAACACTATACACAGAAGTGCCTGCAAACCACATAAAGATATCCCAATAAATCCAAATTAAATGCATGCCCAGCTCAATTTTCCCACAGACATTTCCAAAATGCCCATAGGCACTCCAAAGATGTCTGAAATGAGAGGGAGTATGATGGAAAGGAATTTGAATTGGAAAGAGATAGCTGTCTTAAATAGAGTTAAAATATTTGCTTTTGCAAAGTTTTAAAAACTATGTATGTATGTGTGAACAAGTTGTTGGTCCTGTTCTGGGCTCTCTCTCTCTCTTTGAAGGGGTCTATTCAGATGGGGGACTTTGAAGTTAAAGCTTTATTACCTTCCCCACAAATCTGCCTTTTCTCTGGAAAATAAAGCTCTTGTCGCTTCCTGCATGGGGAGAGTAGGCATGTATAGGAGGTGAGCATCAGTCTGGTTCTCTGTGTGGAAGGGCCGATGTTGGAGGTGACAGGTGATATAGTCTTTAACTCAGCTCCCATTTGCTCCATCTGGGGCCTCACCTCTGCCTCTCATCCGTCCAAATGCTGAGCTTCCCACTGGTTCTGCTGTGCCAATCTATTCTCTTCGTCCAGGCTTTTTCTCTGTAAGCACTATAAATCATGGCCTCTCCACCTGCTCAGTCAGTTACCACACCACCATCTGCTCTTTGACTGCTCTAAACCCCACATGCACCCTGGATGCCTCAGCAGGTGACACGTTGCTCTGATGGAACTTTTGATTCTAGGCTGAGTGAGCAGAGTTGTTTATAGCTTTGTCTTTGGAGTCAGCATTTTTGTTCTACTATGAATAGACATAATGAATTAGGTGAGTGTATGTGAGTGAGAAGAAGAAGTATGTGTATGTAGACCCAAATTCTAAGCCCATTCCCATTGCAAAGCAAATTTAAAAAAAATAAACTTGTAATTACTAAGGCTATGTTTTCCTTTCTCTTCTTATAGATTCATTCTTTTCTTATTCTTTTAAAATCATTTTTAGAGAGGCACTGGAAAAAAAGGAAAGTATCTTTACGTAGACCCTAAAAAATCCTTCTCCTATGAGTCCAAATAGTTTTCTATGTTTCCAAAGTCATGTTTTCTTCTTCATTCTGGTCACAAAAGAATCTGTGCTAAATGCTGTTTACACTCAGGCTTTCCCAATAGAAATTTCTGCTTGAAAATCTAAGATGTTCTTCTGGAATGTAGCCTGCTTCTCAGCTCTTTCAGGAGGCTCCCATTCAGTAATCAGATATATCCTCCCATGGCCAGGTCTGTATTACTCCTCTGCTCACTTCCCATGGTGGTCTGTCCTCTTGCTGTATCTGCTTTACAACCAATGGCCTATGGTTCATACAGACGGGTCTTGACCTTAAAATGGAAACAGCGACCTCTAAGTCTCAGGATTGGGAGCCTGACCCTTGCACAAGAACAGAAGATCAATGTCTACTAAGCAATTAGTCATTAGTTAGAGTTTCAGCATTTAGTAGGCACAACACTGAGAAGAAAGGGGAAGGTTATTTGGAAGCTCAGAAGCTACTCTGGCTGATATGTGAAAGGTTCTTAGATTTTTCACTGAAACTTGAAAAGAAGTGACATTTATTCTTTATGTTTACTATAACACTGGTTTTATTTCTTGGCCACTATGAAAAGTGTCATAAACATGCTTCTAATCATCCGTAAGGGCTCATCCAATTGTTTACTGATTTAGAATTTGTTCTCAAGTTATTACTAGTTCACAAGGTAAACCAAATAGCATGACTTTCTATCTCATCAACCCAAGCATCATTACCTTGAATCAAAGGCATGTGTAAAATGTACAATATTCACCCTCATGTGTACATTTGGTTTTTCAGGAGCTGAAAAAAAAACCCTAACAATAAGAATTCCAACTCTATATGAATTCCTCCTTGTTCAGAAGTAGTGGTATAAAATTTGCTTTGGTGTAAAATTTGGGCATGGCCTTACCATCTCTGATGAACTTTAACAACACCCATCTTTTACGAGATTGTTACTTGAATAAAAATAATACAAATAATGTTCATAATGATAAAACCACCTTGACTGATTCATTCAAAAAATGTTTTAAAAAAACCATTTTGTGCCAGACATTGGGTTGTAATTTTCGTAATATTAGGAACTTCATCTATTTTTTCCACCATTGTATTTCTAGCATGGTGAAGAGTACCAAGCCAGGTAAGGCCCTCGATACAGAATTGGTGCTGTTGAATAGGTACTTGAATACGTAATAGCTAATTAGGGGGCATAAGCAAATATAGTAACCTATAAGAGAAACCAAATAGAGGTCTATCTACTGTATTAGTACTGGTGTAACAAAGAATTCCAAGTTCAGTGGCTTAAAACAACACGGATTTGTTGCCTTACAGTTCTGGAGTTCAGAAGTCCTCAACTACAAATGTTGGCAGAGATTCTTTCTGGAGGCCCTGGGGGAGAATATTTCTTTGCCTTTTTCAGCCTCTAAAAGCCACCCACATTCTTTGCTTGTGGCTCCTTCCTTCATCTTCAAAGCCAGCAAAGTAGCATCTTCAAATATCTTCTCCCTCCCCACCCATTCCACTTGTTTCCACTGTCACCTCCTCTTCTTCCACTTTGATACTCCTGCTCTCTTGTTATAATGACCTCTTGTGTTTACATTGAGCATACCAGATAATTTAGGATAGTCTTCCTATTTCAAAAACTTTAACTTAGGGACGCCTGGGTGGCTCAGCGGTTGAGTGTCTGCCTTCGGCTCAGGGTCTGATCCTGGTCAGGGGATCCAGTCCCAAGTCAGGTTCCCTGTGAGGAGCCTGCTTCTCTCTCTGCTTGTGTCTCTGCCTCTCTCTCTGTGTCTCTCATGAATAAATACATAAAATCTTAAAAAAAAAATCTTTAACTTAATCACATCTGCAAAGTCCCTTTCACCATATAAGATAACATATTTCAAGAGTCTCAGGATTAGGGTGTGGGCACTGGTCGGGGGAACTTATTCTGCTTTCCATACCTAGAGTATGATGGGCCACAGGAGAAGGATGCTTCATTTCAATCTGGGGAGACAGAAAAAGGTTTATAGAGGTTATTGTTGACCTAACTCTAGGAACATGAGCAGATAAAGAAGAATGACTTTTATTGGCACAGGAAGCAACATGCGTATAAATAAGAAGACGGGAAACAGCAGATCTTGTCTGCTGACCTCAAGGGGCTTGTTAGAATTTGAATAGAACAAGAAAGATAAAATTGGGGAGCAAGCGCTGAACAATAAAAATCTGAAAAAGCCTGTGGTGACCATTTCATGGAGTCTTGTAGGATTCACTAAGGAGTTTGGACTTTATCTTACAGGCAAGTTTAACCAATGAAGAATTTTAAGCAGCCTAAAATGCTTCAGTGTTTTCTCTTTGTACTTGGGATAAAGTGTAATATACTTAACATGGTGCCATAAAGGTCCCCTTTGGAAGTCTGTTAAAGCCTATAAACCCCTTCTCAGAATAATATCTTTTAAGATTGTATTTATTTATTTGAGAGATAGTGACAGAGACAGAGATAGCAAGCAGGGTAGGGGCAGAGAGAGTGAGAGGCAGATTCCCCGCTGATCAGGGAGCCTGCTGCAGGCTCCATCCCAGGACCCCAGGATCATCACCTAAGCCCAAGGAAGACACTTAACCAGCCACCCAGCTGCCTCTCAGAATAATATTTTTAATACAAAAAGTACATACAATTACAAGGAAAATGAGTTTTGTTGAAATAAAAAGTCCTACCCATTAGTCCCTTGGGATTCTACGGATCCCAAGTAACAAATCACTCAACAACCTGTCTCTTTCTCTCCCTTCTTCTATCTTGAACTCAAAACTCCCAAATCAAGGGCCTTTTCTGCTCCATTAAAATGCGAGGTTCCTCCTACCTTAGTCCTTGCCATTTTTAGTGTTTTCCTTCTCCCTAGTCCCTTCTCCACTCACACCTGGATAACTCTTACTTGGTTTAAAATGTCACTTTATTAGGAGAATTCATATGATCCTCAAACTAGAGTTTACAATACAATATCATCTAGTAATTTTCCTCTACACTCTATACATACTCTATATTCTATAGTTATTTATGTGATTATTTACATAATGCATCTTTCACTAATCAGTCAATAATTTCCGTGAGTGCAGGAGCTATTATCTCTATTCCTAATATCTAGCTCAGTGGCTGACATATAGTAGACGCTGCATTTATTTATTTATTTATTTATTTATTTATTTATGCTGAATTTTTTTAAAGGTGTATTTATTTTTTTGAGAGAGCATGCACATCTGTGCATGCAAGTCAGGGGAGGCAGAAAGAGAGGATCTTCAAGCAGACTCTGTGCTTAACACCGAGCCTAATATGGGCTCCATCCCACGAC
Source organism: Nyctereutes procyonoides (assembly GCF_905146905.1). NCBI lineage: Eukaryota > Metazoa > Chordata > Mammalia > Carnivora > Canidae > Nyctereutes > Nyctereutes procyonoides. The sequence continues at coordinate 24,774,595 of NW_026575142.1, read as the reverse complement.
ACATGAGATCATGACCTGAGCCAAAACCAAGAGTCAGACTCCCAACTGACTGAGCCACCCCGGTGACCCAACACTGAATTTTTAAATATATATATATATATATTTTTAAAGTCTTATATTTACAGAAAAAATTGTGAAGATAGAGTTACCATACACCCAATAGCCAGTTTCTCCTATTATTAATATCTTACATTTGTATGGTTTATTTGTCACAATAAGCGAATAAATATTGATACATTATTATTAACTAAAGCCCATACTTTATTCAGATTTTCCATTTTTATCTAATGCTGTTTTTCTGTTCCAGGATCCCATCCAGTATATCACATTACATTTAGTCATCATGTCTCCTTAGTCTCCTCTTGGCTGTGGCTATTTCTCAGACTTGCCTTATAATGGATAACCTTGAAAGTTTTGAGGAGTACTGGTCAAATACTTTGTATAATATCCCTCATTGGGATTTGTCTGATGTTTTTCAATGACTAAGCTGGGATTATGGATTTGGGGGAGGAAGACCATAAAAGTAAAGTGTCACATCATTTCAAGAGCGCATACATGATTTATCATTACTGGTATTAACCTTGATCACCTGGCTAAGGTGGTGTTTGTACATTTCTCCACCATAAAGCTATTCTTTCTCACCCTTTGCATACTGTATTTTTAGAAGGAAATCAGAATGTATAGCCCACACATAAGGAATAGGGATTTGTGTTCCACCTCCTTGAAGTTTGAGTATCTACACAAATAATATGCTTATACCAAGCATAAGAAGCTTGTCCATTCTCATCTGTTTTTAAAAATTTATTCAATCATTTATATCAGTATTAATTCATGGTTATTTATTTTATACTTTGTGTTATAATCCAATACTACTTTTTTTTTATCTGTTTGTTCAAATTGTTTCAGCTTTGGTTATTAAGAGCTTTGTTTAATAGGTTCCTGTGTCCCTCTTTACTTTCTGGCATGAGAAATTCCTTAAAGTTCACTGTGTCTATTTCTTGCCCTAGCCCTAGAATTGGCTATTTACCAGGGAGCCCTGTTTCCTTTTATAAGAGAATCAAGTTAGAAACCAAGATTTGGGCACTAGATATGCTCATTGCTACCAGGGGATCTCAGCTGACAGAGCAAGAAAGTACATTTGTTTATTAATCCATTTTTATACCTATCTCTATAACTATTTCTAAATGTTGCCATATGTACCTATATGGAGTTAAACATGAGTTCAGAGTCATATCTCCAACTCTGATCCATTACCATACAATCATTCCAGCCTCTCCATACCCTTGCTTTCTGTAACTTCCCACTGCAACACTGAGAAACCCAGCTTACTCCATCTGCCAACCATTTGCTTAGCTGTTCAATTCCATCATAGATAGAGTGGTTTCAGAATTGTTAATCCATACAGCCATGGGAAATAACTTCATTAACTAGATTATTGTGTTTATATATAGTTCCTTTCATCTTTAATCTTACAGATTCCAATAATTTCCAAAATGATTGTCAGCACCTACTTCAGTGAGATTGTTTCATATATTTGTAATACAGTTAGATTCTTTTTTTAAGATTTTAAATTTAGTTCTTTGATGGGAGAGGGGGGAGGAGCAGAGGGAGACGGACAAGCAGACTTTGCATTGAGCACAGAGCCTGATGGACAGCTCTGTCCCATGACCCTGAGATCATAACCTGAGCTGAAATCATGATTTGGACGGACACTCAACTGATTGAGCCTCCCAGCACCCTTTTAATACAGATTCCTTTGCCACAGTTCGCATTCTCCCTGGGATTTCCCTGGCCTTCTAAGTGATTTTTAAATTTGCATCCATTAATAGTCACTCACCATAAAGTTTTATGGGTTTTGACAAGCACATAGCATCATGTGTCTACCAGTATGTTATTCTACAAAATAGTTTCACCATCCTAAAATATTTTCTGTGCTTTGCCCATCACTCTTCCTTCTTCCCAAATTTGAATTCCCAACAAACACTATTTATCATCTCTATAGTTTTGCCTTTTCTAGAATGTCATATAAATGAAATCATTTAATACATAACCTTCTTAGAGTAGCTTTTTTTTTTTTCACTTAGCAAATACATCTAAGATTCATCCATGTCTTTGCAAGGTTTGAAAATTCATTCTTTTTTATCTGTGAATAGTATTCCATTGTATGGATATACCACAGTTTGTTTATCCATTCACCTGTTGAAGGACATCTTGGTTTCTTCCAATTTTTGCTAATTGTGAATAAAGCTGCCATAACATTCTGGTACAGGTTTCTATGTTGACATAAATTCCAAATTTCAAATTAAGATAAATACCCAATTGCGTAATTTCTGGGTTGTGTGGTAAGACTATATTTAGCTTTGTAAGAAACTGCTAAACTGTCTTCCGAAGTGTCTGTGCTTCTGTTCATTTTTCAATGAATTATGAAGTCAATCTGGTGGCAGTGTGCAGATGTTAATACGATTAAAAGCTGAAGGTTAAATTTAGTTAAGAGTCTGTTGTAATGGCTGGCCAGAGATAATGAACACCTGGAAAAAAAAAAGCAGCTGAGAGGATAGAGGGCAGTGTTATGCCTTGAAGAGTCCACAGAAACGTGGCCACTAACTAGATAAGAGATATTAATGGTATATGGTAGCTCCCTGGTGTCTAGTTCAGGTAACTTAAATGGAATAGAAAACGGGAGCACTTTGGGAGGACTGGAGATTTGGGAACATTGTGATTACATGAGTCTGGAGTGTTCATGGGACTTACCAGGGGAAATGTCTAGGAGGCACTTGTACACCTAAGTCCTAAGCTCAGAAATAAAACCTCTTTGTCAGGATAGAAATAAATAAATTTTTTCACAGTTGTAAAGAGGCCTGTAGTAAATTCTAACTTAGTAAACTGTCAACTTTGGTTTAAGAACCATCATTTCCATTAAATTTAAATTTTTGTATGCAATGTATTTGGTAAGTGACAGTGGTTTCAAAATGAAGATAGATATCTACATCACCATCCTTGTATGCCTGGTTGCTAAATTATTCTACCTGCCAGCCTGGATAATTCAACCTCTATTTATCAACTATGTTCTGAATATTCCCTTTGATTACCAATATTTTGTGTTTTAGAACCAAGAAAGAGTTTGGAGACCATCTAGTTCAACCACTTATTCTTGAATATGAACTTAATTGTGTATGTAGTTTAGCCTGATCAATTTAATTACTATCATTTTACTATGCTTCCTTGGTTCTTATTTTTAAAAAGTACCTAGGTTATTTTAAAGCAAAACCAACATTTATTGTAATTCACAGGAATAAGTTGTTCTAAACCCTGGGCTGAAGGTAATGTTGCATTTATTTATTTTTCTATCTAATAAAGCCCAATTCCAATTCTCTGCCCACCAAAATTGGCAGTTCAGGTCCAGTGTTTTTGAGGACTCTGTCTCTGGGGCATATTAGGTCCTAGAAAATGGGAATAAGACTAGGTTTCAGATTTTGGATATTATTGCTGCCATTGTGCTTTGCAGATGCTCTTAAGGGCTGGGAAAAGATGACAGCTCTTCAGTGGCTCTAGTCCATTGTAGTAAGCTCAGTTACTAGAAACCTTTATTAAGGCAGAGAAGTTAGTTCACAGGACTCACAGGCTCCTGCCTCTTCTGCATCTGGACATCTCAGACAAGTGTCCTCCAGAAGGCTCTTTACCACTCTCTCTCTTGTTTCCTTTCCATTCCTGGGAGATCCAACTCTACTGAAGTTAAATCATTCCCTTCTTTACCTTCAAAGTACAAATATTTCCCTTTGCCCCTCCAGACAATCTACCTTAATTATCTGGATAAATGTAGATCAGGAATTCTAATTTCTCTTGACCAGAACTTGAAAGCAAAAAGTAGAGCTGGCCAGGTGTAAGACTGACAAGTTAAGGACCATATACCCTGTCTATAGGGTGTAGCACTATCCAACCATATCAAGTCTTTTGATTCAACAAGAGAAGCCAAAGAGACACTCTTTTAGGTGAATTCTCACAAATTTCAAGTTAGTGACTATTTTTTAAAATTCTTTAAGATTTTATTTATTCATGAGAGACACACAGAGGCAGTGACATAGGCAGAGGAAAAAGCAGGCTCCCTTGGGGAGCCTCATGCAAGACTCCATCTCAGGGCCCCAGGATCATGACCTGAGCCAGAGGCAGACCCTCAAACACTGAGCCACCCAGACGCCCCTATTTTAAAACATTTTAAAATGCCCTTCAGATCAAAACAAAAAATCCTGTAATTGATAGGCAACCTTTTTGAAACTTTTCACATAGGTCTTCTAAATGGACATGTATGTTAAAGAAACACAAATTCTTTCTGGAAAATTCTACCTTCTATTCCTCGAATTTAAAAAAAAAAAAAAAAAAAAAAAAAGGATAATTACTCCTAACTGGAGTTAAGGGAAATTCACCATACCTCAGGAATAACATTTGGGTGAGGAGGTGCAGAAAATAAGTTTTATTTTTTTCTAATGAGTTTTCAACAGAAGGATTCATTTGAAAGTTAAATTTTCAACTTTGTTACGTACATTTTACAATCCTTCACGTACATGACCTAATTTGGACATGTATAAATAATCTGTGTTAGAATATAAGGCATTTGGGTTAGCGCTGAATCTTCGGTTCCTCTTCTATTGATTTTTCCCAGTGATTTGCTAAGTGAGTTCAATAACTATCCCAATAATTGATGGATTAATAAAAAGAAGGAAGCATATGGTCCATTTACTATTTCCGGGTATTATAGTAAGACGATTCAATAACACATTTCTGTTTGAAACTGTACAACCCTTGATAATTGTGCGAGTGTATATGTGTGTAGACGTCTGTGTCTGTGTATGAAGATATTTGGTCATGACTATTTGTCTTGGTCTATTTAGGCTACTATAAGTAATTTCATCAGACTAGGTGACTTACAAACAACAGAGATTTATTTCTCATAATTTTGGAGGCTGGGAAGTCCAAGATCAAAATACTGGCAGATCCAGTGTCTGGTGAGAATCTGCTTCCTGGTCCATAGATGGCCACCTTCTCTTTGTGTCCTCACATAGTGAGAGGGAGTGAGGGAGCTCTCTAGGGCCTCTTTTAGGGGCACTAATCCCATTTGTGAGGTCTCTACTCTATATCTTAATCACATCCCAAAGGTCCCACCTCCAAATGCTATCCTTGGTGGTTAGGATTTCAACATATGAATTAGAGGTGGGCACACAAACATTTAGCCCAAAGCACTATTGAACCATTTTGTGAAAATCATTTGGAGGCGCAGGCATAAATCCAATCATAGAACTCTTACAGCAGAGAGGTCTTTGCAGAATGAAGGTGCCTTTATCATGGGAGTAAGAAAGAATAATGGGGCCTTTCCTTCCGGTTTCAGTTTAGGAAGGCCTGGCTTCTTACTTATTGAAATGAGTTAGTAACTCTGTATCTTAAACTTCAAAAAGTAAAAACTCACTCAAACTTACCATGATTACAAAAAGACTCACTGCAAATCACCATGCACTTTTGTCTCCTTGAAATACAAAGAGCTCCATGCTTAGTATTCAATGCAGTATGATTGTGAATGACAGCCAACCCGGAGAGGACCACCATATTTCATACTCAGAGGCCTCCTTAACTCCATAGTATGCACAGTGCATTCATTTCCTCATCATCTAATCAACTCTGTTAGCATTTTACCCTACTTCACCTCTGTGGTATTTTTCCCCCAAACCCATCATCTTATTCTAATCATGAGAAAAATATCAGAAAACTCAAACTGAAGGATATCCTACAAAATGCAAAACCAGTACTCCTCGAAACTGTCAAGGTCATGAAAACCAAGGGAAAATGGAGAAACTGCCACAGGCCAGAGGAGATTAAGAAAATATAACAACTAAATGCAATGTGGTATCTTAGATGGGATCCTGGAACAGAGAAAGGACATTTCAGAACACTTGTGAAATTCAAATAAAATCTGTATTTTAGGTAATAACAATGTGTCATTGTTTTGACAAATGTGCCATGGTCATATGAGATGTTAATATAGAGAAAAACAGGGAAAATTTATAGGAACTCGGGACACCTGGGTGGCTCAGCAGTTGAGAGTCTGTCTTCACCTCAGGGTGAGATCTGGGGGTTCCAGATCGAGTCCCGCATCAGGTTCTTTGTGGGGAGCCTGTTTCTACATCTGCCTACATCTGTGTCTCTCATGAATAAATAAGACCTCTTTAAAATAAAAACTGTAAGAACTCTCTATAATATCTTTGCAATTTTTTGTAAGTCTGTAATTACTTTAAAATAAAAAACTTATTTAAAACAAAAAAAACTTTAAAATTGTGCTAAAGTTAACTCCCTCGATATCTGTCTAATTTAGTTTCTTCAGTCAAGCAACTTAGTATTAGGCTTTGGACATCAAAGCTCCAGGTGAATACTTTTGTTTTCCATTACCTTATGGCCCCTAGACAGACTGTCCTGAGTCAATGTGCCAGTCAGGAAGGAATCCTTTGGCTGCAAGTGACAGAAATTTCAATTCAAATCAACAAATAAAAACAGGAAATTCTCAGTTTATACAACTGTAAGTCTAGGGTTGTATTGGCTTTAGAAAAAAGGGAATATTGTCAGTAGTTCTTTATTCTCTTAGCTCTGCCTTCTGCCGTGTGGCTTCATGACTTTCTGCAACCCCAGGCTTATACTCTCTGCATTCAAGTTCACCAGAAAAGAAACCATGCCCTTCTTTTCAATAGTTGCAGCAAAATGTAATTCCTGCTCTTTGACTTTGATTGGATCATGTGCCCAACCACAAACAAATCATTGTAACTAGAGAATGCAATTTCTGATGGTCAGGCTTGAGCCACAAGTCCACCCCTGAACTGAGGGTGGAGTTAACTCCCCTTGAAGCTCATAAACTGACAGTTGTTTTCCAAAGGGAAAAGCAGGCATTGTGACAAGGAGCCGACTAAAAGGACATAGGATAGCAAAGAGAACAGATATCTACTTTCCTACAGTGCACTTCCCTTAAACTAAGCTGCTCCTCTAGACTTCCATCTCTGGCTCACAATCAGTGCTTTTCTATGGAGAGGGAGAGAGCCCTGCTTCTTCGATGCCCTTTTCATGCCTACCTGTAACTCCCTCAGCATATAGCATCAAGATATACTGTGGGTTTACCTGTCCTAAAAATGCTGATAAACCTTCCTTGATTCCAGCCACATTCTCTTCCTTTGTCTACTCTTTAATTCATTTGTGATATTTGAAGTCGGTATTACAAGCAGTGATAGCCATCCCTATGGAGCTGTGGCTTCATAGCCCTACTACAAACCAACAACATGTTCCCTACTATGGGCATGGAAACTGTTATTTTTCCATTAGTGGCTCTAGTCTTTTTCTAGAAAAACTTGAATTATTCCTCAATCTCATTATCTGTCTGAGACCTGATCAAAGTAAAAAAGTCATAATTTCCCATTGTTTTGTGTCAGGAAGGCTTTGATGTTTGATGGCTTTTCATCTTAGAGTATTTTTTTCTGCCCTGAATTTTTTTACTTTGGCTCACTTCAGCCCACTTGGGCCACTTGAGCAAATCATGAGCAAATCACATATAATTCACAGATACCCAGACTAAGAGTTGTGTTTTAGGAGAGGCAAGCAAAATAGGCACTTCTGTCACCTGCTGGACCATGTATAGTAGTCAGTGTCTTATTGTGTGTGTATGTGTGTGTGTGTGTGTGTGTGTATGTGTGTGCCTTGACCACTATCCTTTGAGCACTCACTGTTCCTTACACTCTGATGACTCCTACTAAAAGCACCTGAAACTGTCTTCCAGATGGCTCTCTTCAACCACAGGAAGATGCTTGACTCACATTTGGGGTAAGCCAAAATTACCAGGGAATTAATGCTCTCTGGAATAGAGTCACAGTAACTGGTAGATAAATACCACTATCTTTTGCTCCTCAGGCTCTTTCTATGAAGAAAATGCCTTAAACCTCTGAGTGAAGATAGCAAACCTTCTCAGCCCTAGGTCCCAAGTAAAAGACCATTGCTAGGGGAGAGGTCTGGAGTATGGAATACACGCACAGATCCATTGCTGTTAGGGAAGGCATGGCAGCAAAACCCCTCTGCTCCTGAGAGAGGCAGAAAAATATCTTGGGCACAGGATCCTCCACCATTAAGCAGAAGCTGGCTACAAGAGTGGGGCAGAAAACCATCCCACTCAAGACCAACCAGATACAAGGCAGAACTTGGCAGCCACAGGAATGGGAACAGGAAGCACCACCCCCAAGGACAAGGTATAAAAGGCCTGATTGATTCCAGTCATGAAAAGAGAATCCTCTCCACACCTGCTGTGACACTAGCAGTGAGTGACAAGCAGAAGCAGTCAACCACATGCAAAAGCATGGACAGAGAGACTCCGTCTTCAGCACAGGCAAAGGGACTGCTAAAGCTGAAGATGGAGCAAGAACACAGAGGGAAAACCCTCCAGCACACTAGGCTCTACTCTGAGTCCAAAACAAGGGCAACTAAACTCTGGAGAAATCTGAAGTCTGTGGTAAACAGAAAGTGAAAATAGCAACTATAAAACCTAAAGCCAGCTCAACTCCTGACTAGTTTGACTTAATCCCACACACTAAGGGCCTGATAAAAGGGGCAAGCAAATTTCTCGGTGTAGATACTATTTAACTCAATCTCTTCCATTATGTACACAATGCAAGGTAATTAATTTTTAAAAAGAAAGAAAATTAAGAGATAAAGCAGTCAATGCAACCAGATTCAGAGATGACCAAAATATTGAAACCATCAGCCAAAAACATCAAAACAATTTAAATTAATATGTTAAAGGATCTGATGGAGTAGGTGGCAACTTTCATGAGTATACAAGGAATTCCAGTAGAAAGATAGAAATTACTAAAAAATATATATACGAAATGAAATGCTACAAATAAAAAAACATAACATTGAAGGTAGAGAATTCCTTTGACAGGCTTATCAGCAGGCTGTAAGAACCAAAAATAAGTAAATTTAAGATAGAGCAATAGAAATTATCCAAAATGATACACAAAGAGAAAAAAAACAATAATGAAGAACAGAGCATCCAAAAGCTGCGTACAACATTAAATTTCTAACATACATGAAAATGGAGTCCCAGAAAGAGGAAACAAGATGGATCAGAAGAAATATGTGAAGAGATGTCTTCAAATTTTCCAAAATTAATAATAAAAAACAATAAGTCATAGATCTAAGATTCCCAGAGAATCTCAAGCAGGGTGAACACCAATAAACATACAGATATTCACACCACTAATCAAACTGCTATAAACCAAAGAACCAGAGAGAAAATTTTGCAGGCAGCAAAAGCAAAAAGAAACATTATGTACAGAAGAACAAACAATTATAAGAAACCACTTATCAGAAACTTTGCAAGTTAGAGGACAATGAACCAAGCACTACAAGAAAAAAAATTATTGATCACTGAAAATACCTTTCAACAATGAGAGAGGGCTGAAGGTATTTTTTCAAATAAGCAAAGGCTGAAAGAATTCACTGTCCACATATCTGTACAACAAGAAATGTTACAGAGAATTCTTTGCATGCAAGGAAAATGATACCAGATGGAAATTTAGAGCTACAAAAAATGAGGGAGAAGAAAATCATAAGTGGTAAAAATGAGGGTATATGTAAAAATATTTTTCTTAATATTCATATTTTAAAAGATAATAGATTAAGACAAGAATGAGCTTTTTTCACTAAAAACCAGTATTAAAAATAAATAAATAAAATAAAATAAAAAATAAAAACCAGTATTTTAGGCTTTTAAACCATATAGGTTTTCTGTTGCATAATCTACCTTCTGGTTGTTATTGTTTGCATAACCCATTACAAATATAAAAACCATTCTTAGCTCACAGACTGTATAACAACAGGCCCTGGGCAAGATTTGTACTGCAAAGTTTAGTTGCCTTTGTTTTGTACTCAGATCAGTATGCAGATCATACTTTGCTGCCCCCCTGATCTGAAGCAAAATAGTTAACTACAGTGGTTTATTCGTAGAATGTAAGGCAACAATAATATGGGAGGCCAGAAGGAAAGAAAAATGAGAAAGGGGTTGATATATTTCAAGGTTCTTATACTTTAGGAGCAGTTGTATAATGATCAAAGATAGACTGTGATAAGGTGAAGGTGTATATTGAAAACCCTAAAGCAATCACTAGAAAAATTAAAAAGTGGACATAAGATGGAACTATGAAAGAATAAGGGAAAAAGAACAAAGAACAGATAAGATAAATAAGTGAAAAGATGGTAAATGTAACTCCAACTATTATCTATATGTATATTTAATAATTACATGAAATATGAATTGTCTAAAGGATCCTATGAAAAGGCAGATCATTAGATTGAATTAAAAAGCAATATCCGGTTCTGTACTATATGCTACACAAGAAACGCACTTTAAACATAGAAACATAGGTAAGCTAAAAGTATAGTGATAAAAAAGGTATACTATGCAACTCTAATTTTTTAAAAACATTGAAGTGGCTGCATTCATATCAGACAAGTAAATTTTAGAACAAGTAATACTGTCAAGGATCAGAGACATTACATTATGATGAAGGGGTCAAGAAACATAATACCACTAAATGTTTATGTGTATATCAGCAAAGAGTCAAAATACATGAAGCAATAACTGACAGAGTTGAAAGGAAAAATAAGCAAATAAATCCACACTAATAATAACACTCCTCTCTCAGTAACCAATAGAACAAAGAGATAGAAAAATCAATAAATATATGGAACAACGGTGTCAATCAGCTCAACATGACCGCCATTTATAGGACCCTCTGTCTAATAACAGCAATATACACATTCGTTTCGAGCGCACATGGAGCATTCATCCGGGCAGACTATAAAATCTCAAAAAAAAAATGGAAAGATTTAAAATTATACAAAGTATATTCTCTGACCACAACAGAATTTAACTAGAAATCAGTAACAGAAAGCTATCTGGATATCCCTAAATACTTGGAAATCTACAGAACTCCTTCTACACAATTCCTAGGTCAAAGAAAAGGACACAGAGAACATTAGAAAATATTTTGAATTGAATGGAAATTAAACTAAAACATATCAAAATTTGTGGGAGACCCAATATAACAAATGTTTTTTTTTTTTTTTGAGTTGACCCCAGGAGCTAAGCTCTGTTTCAGATAGGGGCAACATCCCAGTCCACTAAAACTTCAGGGAGGAAGCAATAATTTTGTCAGAAGCTGCTGGTCATGTCAAGCCAGATGAGAATGGAAAGTTAGCCAGTGGCTTTGGGAGCATGGAGGCCAGTGGTGACCTGCATGGGAGCAGTTTGTGCAGAGCAGAGGGGACAAACACCTGACTGAAGGAAATGGGCTAAGAGGAATCAGCTGAGCTGAGTGCTAGTTCAAGGTGTTTTTCCAGAGAAAGGATGGTATTCAGTAAGGGGAGTAGAGTAAGAAGACTTTTTTGTTGGTTTTGTTGTTGTCTTTTTTAAATTTTTTCTAAAAATATTTTTTTTCTTTATTTAAGAGAGAGAGCATGAGCAAGAGGTAGGGACAGAGGGAGAGGAAGAAGCAGACTCCTCGCTGAGAGGGGAGCCAGACATGGGGCTTGATTCCTGGGCCCTGGGATCAAGACCTGAGCCAAAGGCAGCCACTTAACAGGCACCCTGTTGTTTTATCTTTTAAAAGGGAAGAACTAACACCATGCTGGCCTTCTAGTGGGCATGACTTAACAGGCAGCTAATAATTGACGATATAGGGGAGAGAGGGAAGACACGCCGGCCTGATGTCCTCCTCCAGGAGACAGGGGAAAGCTGTCACACAAAATATTCAGGAAAATATTAGCCCAGAACTCACAGGCCCACAGTGAGGAGTAAAAGAAATCATGCCTGAAGAGTAGTTATTTCCAACTTGTAGAAAATGCTCAAAAATGTTAGCCATTGCTACTACTAATGCTTATGTTATTGTTGTTGTTGACTTTCCTGGGCCTCATTTTCCTCATCTGTGAAAAGAAGCTGGCATGTATTTTTAAAGCATTCTCCAATTCTGACAGGCTGTGAGATGAGATGACTCAGGAAGCTGTCCATGATGTCTGAAGTGGACCTAGTCTGTGTGCCAACATCACCCGGGGTCACTGGGCAATATTTAAAATGACACCTATACACAGCTGAAATATACTCAGCCATCTGTGAAACCTTAATGCTGTGCACAAGGAAGAATTATGATGCCACTGGGCCTGTGGCTGCAGTAGGAAAACAGTGCAGAAAACATCCTCCTAACACCTGAGTCTCTAAGACTCTCCAAAAGCAATTGAGTCGTGCAGCTCCCATTGTAGACTGGGTTGCTATGTAAACTGGGCTCCATAAGGCATTTAAAGACTTAGCACAAGTGGTTTGAGGTTTAATCTTTTAATTCCATTGCTCCATAAGTTCCTTGTGGGTTCAGTGAAAAAGGAATTTCGACATAATATTAGAAACCCATTTTCAGGAAAGGGCTTAGGCCTGGAAAAAATGTGCTGCATTTTAGTACACAAAAGGCACCACAGACTAATCTCTAGATTTACTCAGTCTACGGGTAATTCTCGAGCAGGAATCCTGCTGAAAAGACTCATCACTTTGCACAGTAAATTGTCTGCGGTGTACTTTTTCCTGCATTATTCACCCTCCTCCCTCAGCACCTCCAAAGGCCTCCTTTATTAAAGGGCTTGTGTAGATGGAATATGTTCACAAACACCCCAATTTGGGTCATTTGCTCCCTGATGAAAGCCCCGATTCACTGTGAAACATTATGTGCCACTTATGGACTTGGGGACACTTGCGCTTTAGAACCATAGAAAGAGTCACGTGACCACATTATCAAACGCGGTGTGGATGCTCAAACCACTTGTCCCCAACCCAAGCCGAATAAAGGCCGAGCATTGTAATAGATGGAGAAATAGTAACAGGAAAAACAACTAACAATTTATCCAGCCTGAAAAACCAGTGCTCGTTTACATGTATATCAGATTTAAATTTATTTTTCACGAGTCACTTGAGGGCAAGACACATTTTATATTTGAGCTTCGAGGAGGTGCTGAATTTGCTCTTCTCACTCTTTCCCTCCTCTCTGTGGGAACTCGATGAGTTATCAAGAGTTGTGATATTCCTTGACACTTTACTAAAATCATCAGATTCTTTTTTTTTTTTGGTTTTTAATATTTGATTACATTAACTGTTTAGTAACTCTAAACAATTAGACAAAGATTCATGAGGCTGGGAAGCCACGAGTTAAGTTGCTAGGATAGAAGAGGTTGTAGTGAGTTTGTGGCTAACACACGGTGTCCCAAATTTCTTGTTTAGACAAAGAAGGTAATTATCTGCACTTACATTTTTCTATCTGGAACATCCAGACAATGATAGTTCCTTCAAAGAAATGTTGCAAGAATTAGAAAACTGCTCTAAAATCTCTTAGTACTTCTAGACAAAAACTTCTACCACTATTATTTACATAACCTAAATATAATATTTTATTTTAATAATGGCACTGTCAAGGACTTTTCTTCTTTACCCTCTAGTTCTATGCATCACAGGGTTTAAAAAAGAAAAGGGAAAAGGAAAGAAAAGAAAGAAGAAAAAAAGAAAAGAAGAAAAAAAAGAAAAGAAAGAAGAAAAGAAAAGAACTCATCTGAGGTTGTAACCAGAGAACAAAGCACAAGAAACACATTTTTGATTTAGTAAAGCAATTTTACTATGAGTGTCATCAAGGTACAAAGGAGAGAGACAAATTGTGGCATGTTTTATCACTTCAAGGTATTTAAGCCAATTTTCACTGGTGCTTATAAAAGTTTGAAACAGGAAAACTCTTTTAAAGTCAAGTTTTCTATTAGAACCTTTATTATATGTATTCTGCTATGACAAGAGGGGATTTTTTCATCTCCTTTGTCCCACCTGATGCTCAGACCTGCCTGATTTGGTGACTGCGTGCCAGGGTTGCCAGATTTAACAAATAAACGTACAGGACACCCAGGTAAATTAGAAAGTCAGGCAAATAAGTAATTTCTAGTATAAGTATGTCCCATGCAATATTTGGGATGTACTTAAACTAGAAAGTTGTTCTGATTTAAGTGATATTCAGATTTAACTAATTCTTAATCTGAACTAATTATTACACAAGAAGTCCTGTTCTAGTTGGAGACTTAATGGTATTCGTTTGACAATTCCTGATGAAAAATCCATCGCAAGTATTAGATTGACCCTTAATCATTATCATCCTATTAGGACAAAAAGCCATTTGAGTCCAATGATTATACTTTCTGTTATTTAAACTACAACCCTAGAATTACTAACAAGGAAAACCTTCTCTGATTAACTGAATGAATGAGCTCTAAACAAAGAAAATCCCTCCACTCGATATAGGTACTTGTATTGATCAAAATGAGCTATTTCATTGATTCTGCAATAACATATGTCCAAATGTGAACACTACATGCCCATATCACTATAAATTTTTTGACAGCTTTTGGATTTCAAGAGTCCACTTGTATAGAACAGTGGCTCTTAATATTGGCTGTACAGAAGCATCATCTAAAGGGCTTTTTATCTTTTTAATTTTTTTAAGATTTATTTATTGTATTTTAGAGAGAGAGCAAATGGGGGATTGGGGCCATAGAGAGAGAGAGAGACTCCCCACTGAGCGTGAAGCTAATGTGGGGATAGATCTCACAACCCTGAGATCATGAACTGAGCCAAAATCAAGAATGGATACTAAACGGACTGAGCTATCCAGGTGCCCCAAGCAGGGCTTTTTTAAAAAGCAGAAACAAAAACAAAGGAATGGGCACCCCTCCTAGACCAATTTAATTCTAATCTTGAGGTAAAGAATTAAACATCAGTATGTTTTAGGAGTTTTCTGATTTTAACAAAAAGCCAGTTTGAAAGAATTGAGTAGAGGAAAGAACAGGAGCTTTTGAGTCTTCCCAAGTTGAACTGAAACTCAGTTTAATTAGCTATGTTGAAACTCTGTATTTGTTACCTATGTTGCCTTGTGCAATTGATTAATTTCTCACAGCATGGATTCTCCCAAGTTCCTACAAAAATGGAAGTTACTATTCTAGAGTTTGTATAAAGAAGGAAGAAGGTAAGCTCCTTTTGACATCTCCAGTCAACTAGACCATTCCTTCCTTCCATTCAAAAAGGCTGACATATGGAACATAAAGACTCCTAACTCTGGGAAACGAACCAGGGGTGGTGGAAGGGGAGGAGGGCGGGGGGTGGGGGTGAATGGGTGACGGGCACTGAGGGGGACACTTGACGGGATGAGCACTGGGTGTTAATCTGTATGTTGGTAAATTGAACACCAATAAAAAATTAATTTATTAAAAAAAAAGGCTGACATAATAATTACAATTTTGTTCGGTGTTTGTCTTTCTCGACTTTTTTTATTGCATGCGTGGAATCAAGTTCTTGATATAAAATGATTCCTTAATTTTATTATATATGTTTTCCACTTTTCTTTGTTATATTGGCTCTTCCCCTAGCCATTTCTGAAGGCTGGACAGGAAGGGCTGAAGATTTTGGTACAAAATTTTATTAAAAGAAATTTAAATTGGCTTCACCACACAATCACTATTATTCCCTTATGTCTCCTGCTTTGGTAAGCAGGAGTGTGCCCTACTTACCAAAGAACTTCTACTTTCTCTCTCAATCTCCAATTTCCAAAATTTACAAGTTTGATTAGAAATTGATTCTAATATTTACTATTTTATTTTATAAAGTAGGTAGTGTCCCTTGCTAAAATTGCTTTCTAATACAGATTTATTTTTAAATTTTTAATCAATTTTGTTATCAGAATATTTTTGCAACTCTCACCATAGCCCTTGAGGTTCTGCTGATGAACAAAAGTCACATGGTTAGGGTTAGAAATCCAATTTCCAACTGTCTTAAAGATGAATGGATGTAAAAGTTGTAAACAGAGTTGATATTCAAAATACTTAGAAATCAGTTCCATAATATATACTAAAAATAATACAATTAAAAATATAATCCCCCTTTTTTTCAAATGTAACTATATGGTGATGATACATTTATGGTGAAACTATTTTTAAACAAGTAACATGAGATGTATCACAAATTATTCACCAAGTCATTCTGAGAATTTCCAAATCATTTACAGGTTTTCAAAAATGAGTATTTTCTTTTTTTTCATTTAGTTTTCATGTTTTTGCTTTTTTGTTTGATGTGGCTGTCACTAGCTATATGGCAACGTCATCTGAGTCATAAATTGACTTAAAAAACTTCATCAGACTCCTAGGAGGGCTTCTTCACTAAGTGAATTGCTATTAAGTCTCAGGAAAAATAATTTTTCCTAACATAATGGCTATTGTCTATGGGGCTGAGTCTCATAACCTCAAATTTTCACATTTTAAGATTGTTTTTAAAATATTTCTCCAGAAACAGTTCATGTTTCCTTGATTATTTTTGTCATTTTAATGTCTTGACTTACAAGCTTTCCAAAAACTTGTCTCATTTTGGTAGATAAAGGGTTTACAATAACTAGGAATATAATTACAGACTATCGTGATCTGCTCATCTCAAACTCACCTTTTTTTTTAAAGATTTTATTTATTTATTCATGATAGATATAGAGAGAGAAAGAGAGGCAGAGACACAGGCAGAGGGAGAAGCAAGCTCCATGCCGAGAGCCCGACGCGGGACTCGATCCGGGGACTCCAGGATGGTGCCCTGGGTCAAAGGCAGGTGCTAAACTGCTGAGCCACCCAGGGATCCTCTCAAACTCACTTTTTAAGAATTCCATTAACATTTCATGTCTGTGCATGCTCAATTCTTTTTCTCTTAAATGAAGTTTTTGGTTTGGAATAATTCCTGATTTGTAGGAAAGTTGCAAAGGTAGTATAATCTCACCCACCCATCACCCTGTTTCCCTCATTGTGAACATCTTAGATATAACCATGGTCCATTGGTCAAAAAAAGAAATTAACATTGGTCAAATACTATTTACTAAACTATAGTCTTTATTTGGATTTCACCAGTACAACTCAAGTCCGCTTTCACTACAAATTCCACATTCCTCCATCAAGGTTGACTATAATTACCAATTCAGTTTGGGTGCGTTATAGATATAGATATAGATTATAGATATAAATATAGATATAATCTGCAGAAATATGGTTTTGCTCTGGTATTGTGTTGGATTTTTTTTTCTCACAGAAATCTTATTGTAGTGTTCAAGTTGTCTTTACCCAAAGACATGTTTTGTCCAGAAGCAAATGGGTTTTATTTGTTATCTGTGCCCAAAAGCCTTAGAGGTGAGAAGTTTCACTGCCTTTACCCTGCAACTTAAGGTTTTTCTTTCACCTGAAAAAGGGTGCAGGAAAATGGGCAGTGCTTCACAGCTTGTTTTCCCAGTGGCAACCAATCACATCCTGCAAATTGGTGCCCCTGAGGAGAGCACTCTTCAGCCAGTCCATCCCTTCGCTTCCACCCTGCCCCCCTCCGTTTTTCTACTGAGCTCCTAGAGGATGCCTGTGGGGAGGACTCTGAAACTGAGTGTGAGCCCCTAATGGTCTGGTTGCTTCCAGGTATTGTAAATTGATATGTTGGCCCACATTTGCTTTTAGGAATTTATAAAAATTATTACCAATTTTTTCTTATTCACTTCTTTGGTGGCTACCTCTTCCTCCCATGTTCTGCCAAAGGTGAAATAATTCATGTGTATTCATGTGTGCTGCCTCTGAGACCTCAACCCTCTGATAGCTTCAAGAAAAGTTATGATTGACTAAATTGACATTTTTAGGCTTTTATTCATTGTTAGGATGGAAGTGAAATTTTCTTGTCACTTTTACGTTTTAAATGGAAGCAACCCTCTTGACTTCATGAATTTGGTAGAACAATCATAGACATATTAATGTTTTTAATTGTGGCTTTGAATTCTAGAATGAGACGTATCATGGCCCAAATGAATTTGTCCCAAATGGTTCAAATAAAGAGACTTTAATGGAGAACTGTTCACAGAGGTGTGGACAGGTTTAGGACAATACGCAATTTTTTTTTAAGATTTTGTTTATTTATTTGAGAGAGAGGGAGAGAGCATGAGCAGGGGGAGGGACAGGGGAAGAAGCAGACTCCTCGGTGAGCAGGGAGCCTAAAGTGAGTCTCTATCTCAGGACCCTGAGATCATGACCTGAGTTTAAGGCAGACGTTTAATTGACTGATCCACCCAGGTGCCCCAAGAACAGGCATTTTTCTTCAGGATTCCAGTATCCAGTTGTTGTTGTTTTTTTTTTTTTAAGATTTTATTTTTAAGGAATCTCCACATTCAATGTGGGGCTCGAATTCACAACCCCAAGATCAAGAGTTGCATTCTACTCGCAGTGAGTCAGCCAGGCACCCTAGGATTTTAGTATTTGTATGTGTTCCTTAATTCCTAGATGTATATGGAAACAGGGACATCATAAACCTAAAGCAAGTGAACCTGTTGTTGACCCGATGTCTTTTATTTAAAGGCAGTTGTATTAGTCAGGGTTCTTTAGAGAAAGAGAACCAATAGGATGTGTACATATTTGGAGAGATTTGTTACAAGGAATCAGCTCACACAGTTACGAAAGCTGACAAATCCCAAGATCTGCAGGGTGAGTCTGCAGGTGGGAGTCACCTTATGGTGTTATTCCAGTCTGAGTCCAAAGGCCTGAAAACTTGGAGATCCAATAAGGTAGTTCCTATCCAAAACCTGGGAAACTTAGGACCCAGAAAAAACAAATGTTTCAATTTGAGCCAGAGACAGAAAGAAAGCCAACGTCCCAGTTTGACAGTAGATAGACAGGAAGACTTCTCTCTGGCTCGGGGTCAGCTTCTTTATTCTATTGAGGACTTCCATTGATTGGATGGAGCCCACTCATATCTGGAAGAGCAATCCACTTTACTCAGTCTACTGATTTAAAATGTTAATCTTACCCAGAAACATTCTTACAGAAACCCCCAGAAAAATGTTTGACCAAATATCTGGGCACCCTATGGACCAGTCCAGTTGAAACATAAAATTACCATCTTGACAAGGAAGAGGCCAGTTGCTCATTTCAATTCATGAGGCATTTTGTCTTTAAGAATTGTTATTCTTTCCAATCTAAGAGCTGATGGTGATATCCTATTTGGGTAACATGTGTATGTGTTCATACAGGAGTATGTGCATGTATGTGTGTAATACATAACATATATACACACACACATAGCTACTTGTTTTAAATAGGAAACACAAGATCTCTGGATCAGAGAACAAACCATTTATTATTCACTGAGCATCTTAGTCATGAGTTTCAATCCCCATTGAGCAATTCAATGAAACCTGAGGTCACCCTGCACATGCAATGGAATTTCATCACAGGAGAGGAACCCTTAAATTATAGAACTTGGGACTTTTATAAGTTGCACACACATTTGTTCATCTTCCCCTCTGGAGAGGGAGAGAGACCTTTACTCTGGAATGTAAACAAATCTTCTCTGGAGAGGAGAGAGAAAGGTCTCTACCTTCTCTTCACTGTCCAGGAGTGTAAAAAAAAAAAAATGCTGCCAGTGGAGGTAAGTCTATAATTTCTTCAGAGTAATAAACGATCTGTAACTTCCAACACGTGTTTGCCTTTTAAACTTTAAATGCAATGATCTTCCCTGACTTCTTCAGAGTGGTTATTAATTACTAAGATTTCAGTTCAGTCAGGCAAAATAACCATCTGTAAGGTGTACAGATCGTTATAAAAATCATAAATATAAATATTTTGTTTCTTCAGTTGATTTTCCTAATCCTTTTCCCCATTGATGAGCAACAAATGTAGATGGCCTTAAAAGTTCATCTGCTTTCTTTTAATAGCTTAGCTGAGAGCTGGCTTAGCTGGACTAAGCCAGTCTGTACAGGGATAGCAGAGCCTTCGGTTGCTGTCAACATTCTTGGTAAACAAGGCCGTTCCCAGGGTCCAGTATATATACTTCCTAGAGATTTTCTTGTACCTAGACGTCCTTTGATAGATATATTTATTGTGACTTAGAAAAATGAGATGTTCCCAACCCTTCCTAGGCTAACCTACAAAGAGGTACTACGGTGTGGGCACAGGACTCATTTTTGCTCTTGGAGAGTTCTCTGACTGCCAGCCAAGGCAGGCCCCTCTCTGCTGGGATCTTGTCCATGGTGGATATACAATATTTATGCCAGGAAAGTTCTGGGGAATAATTAAGAGGTCAGAGTTACATGCTTTTTGCTACTTCTTTGGGGTTTTTTTTTCTCCCCAAGAACACGATTTTATATCTGCTCTGTGCTTTGCTAGTTGTATATAACCAAAACCACTCCGCATGACAGTAAACAGTACAGATCTTCATATTTTGAAAGTCAAAGTAAGGGGTTTTTTTCTTTGTTTTTCCAAAAACCTTTTCCTGGGAGGCAGTTTCCTTGTGATCAGTCAGCCCAAATTCTTCCTCTTCTGGCTGAAACTGCCTCATTCAGCTCATCCTAAATGGAAGTAATGAAATACTGTTCCTTCTGACATTCTCATTGAAGTACCATGTCATTTAGCTTTCATCAGTTTCTTGAAGGTTCTGTGAGTGAGAGTTCATCCTTTTGATTATCTAGTTTCGTGGGGTATGATTTTTTTTAGTATAAAGTTTTTCTTCTTTATGATTACAATTAATGCCTATCTAAATGTGCTGGAGATGACTGAAACACATCCCTGCATTATATCTCATCAAACCTCACATTCTTCTAACAGAAACTATATTTAAAATGCTAATGTGCTCACCAAGCAGGTGGTGTTCAGTAGCACTACAAAGAAGTATCATGAGAGTTATGTCTGCCCAGTAGAAAAGTGGAAGGTCCATTTTTCGTCTTATATCCCAAACTGGAAGCTATTTTTTTTCTGTGAAAGGGGAAGGGTTTATACAATTTTTCCAAAGTGGCATCCACAGGAAAGGGACTAACTTAAGTTTAGAGCACCGAAGCAACTTGCCCAAGACCACAGAAAGCTCAGTGCACAGAATAGATGTTGCCAAAGACAGGATTTCTCAAACAGAAAGAGAGGCTAGACCTGAGTCCCACGAGCATGTGTACAGACATATTTTCAGTATATCTGAGGAAAGTATAGCCTTTATAACAATAAGCTTCAGCTTCAGGAAGTGCATGGAATAAAATTCCTCTTGATCCTTAACACCTAATACAGTGGCTGGGATGTGGTATGTACCTAACAAATGCCACCTGAATAAATAAATAAATGAATGACTAAACCTAAACTTATGGCTGAAGGGTAGCCAGGTAGTATTGACTTCTTAAGAGAGATTATTCCAAATTCCTTACTTCTCTCAGGCTACGTTTGATAGCCTCATTCCTGATGATGTGGTGAGCTTCCTATTCACCTACCCTTCCAGGAAGAACCATCCCATCCTGAATCCCTCATTAATAACCCAGGATCAAGGGTAGAAAGATCTTGGGTTGATAGTATTGTTGTAGGAAGGCCACAGAGAATACTGGAGGACCAACTGGTTGGGGTGAGTTAGCAGAGCTAAGTGATTCATGAGTAAGGCTGGAGGAATATTTTGGGCGCTGGCTAACCCTCTTCTGCTATGGTTGAGCCATGCTGAGATTAAAATGTTGGCCTTGGCACCAGTGAGTAAGGCACCCTCCCAGAAGGAGTAGTTATACTTGCTTGGTGAGAGAATAGGCCACTGGGTAATGAATACCTGGCTAAAGTGACATAACAACCACCCGGGGAGCCAGTTCTGCCCTCTGCCACCAACACCCGTGCTCTGTGTATATTTGTAGTTGGGACATGACTGTTACTATCATTCCCATTGAGTTGCAAGCCATACCACTCTTGAGTACCTCTCTCTAGTTTAAGATTTTTATTTATTGCCAGCTAGGTGCCAGACACTGTTCTAGGCTGTTTCTAAGGTATTTACAATCTCGCATAGCAGAATAAATAGGTAAGATAATATCAGTTAATGACAAATCCCATGAAGAAAATTTAGAAAGGATAGAGAATAACAAGAGGAGTAACAATAAGGAATAACATTAAATAAAGTGATTAGAGAAGCTTCCTTAAGCTGGTGAATTAGGACTCAGATCTGAATGGTGAGAAGGATACATCCTTGAAAACACATCTCAGATGAGAGAAAAGCTAGTGCAAGGGTCCGAAATGGAAACAGTCTTCTAAAGTGCCTCTGACTGCACTCCCCTTCCCCTACATATACCCAGCACTGCTGTCCCAGGCCAAAGCTCATCAGTGCTCCACTTCTTTCCAGGATTCTTTTCCCATCATCCCCATCACAGAGTCTCACCTACAGACTAAGTTTTCCAACCGGGAAGTAGAAGAGTTTCCCCATGTTAGGAGCACAGAAGCGTGCACATCAGTCATTGCCTCTGAGCCTGACCCTTCTGTAAACACATAGTGAGAGCCTCATACTTCCTGGATGCCATAAACTAAGCTCAATGCTGCTCATTCTGTATCTCATTGGAGTCTCACAATCCAGTGAAATTGTTTCTATTGTCAATTCCTTTTACAGATAAGGAAGTAGAGAACAAAAAGATTAAATAATGTCAAGATCTCAGAAGAGTAAGTGGCTGGGGCTGACATGGAAAGCCATGAAAGCTGATTCCAGAGTCTGTTCTCTTAACTGCTACATAATTCTCTGAGTGAAGCCTCGGAAAAAGTTCCTTCGATGTTCCACTTCTTCCATGGGGACGCAGGTTGTCTTTCAGTGTGCTATCCATTTCCCCTAATTCTAGATTGTCCAAATCATGTCTTAGAAGTTGGGTCTCTCACTAGGACATAACCTTATTCATATCTAGAAGGATGTTGTGCCATGACTATAGTCTCTCAGGTTCAAATCCATCCTTCTGCATTCTGCTCTGGGATGCTGGCACTCTGATTCTGAAAAACGCATTCCCCTAGCAAATTTGCCACCTGGTTCTGGCAACAGGAGGCACTGAGCAGTGGATCTCAACCATCTCTCTGCATCAAAATACCCTGGGGACATTTGCAAACTAAAAATGACTAGGCCCATGCCTAGCGAGTTTTCAAGTGGTCTGGGGTGCCTAGATATCACCTTTTAACACCTCCCACAGGTCATTCTAACACACCCACAGGTGTCAGAGCCACTGCACCAGAGGGAGATCAGAAAGCAGAAGGAGAAGAGGGACTTCCTTCTTTCCAATTGTTTGATGTTGCTGACAACATGGCCCCAACACTGGCACTTGGCCTCAGCAGCATCACTGGTTTCAGTTTCCAGCCATTGTAGAAGGTAGATGTATATCTACCCATTGGAGATGAGGCATCCTCTGTCAGGAGGGGCAGCCCAGCTGTGGCACAGCATCCAGTTACTCCGGAGCTCTCATGGTTCCAGCTGGAGTTCTGTGTCCAGTGTTTTCACCTTTAACACTCTTTTAACAGATCACCTCCTCGGAGAGGAAATACTGAATACTACTCCTACACTCTAGGGTTATAAAACCCCCTCTGCCTCACTTTTACAGCATTTAAGCCACTGGTTTCTCCAACAGTGGTAGATGTCACCTACCACAAGGGGCATGTCCACCCGAGTTGTCTCCACATGGATTCTTTTGGAGAAAATAGTCCCTTCCTCATTCCACTGGGACTAGAAATTACTAAGAATCAATAGGACAGATAACAAACAAGAGTGTTGATCCAGATTGGGGAAAGATTGCTGAGAGTTTGGATGGTTAGGGAAGGCTTCATGGAATAGAGGCTTTAGCTGGGTCTTGTAGGGGGAAGTGGCATTGATAGGCCGGGGAAGGTCATTTCAGGCCATGGGAAATGGGAGTAGGGGGGTTTGGAACAAGGCAGAATGAAGAATGTTGTCTTCTGAAGAGAATCAGAAGATCAGTCTCACAGTAGGTGTGGGGCCAGGAAGCGAGGATTAGGGAGTACAGAGTGGGAAAGGTTGAGAGTGTACAGCTCAAAAAGAGTTCCAAATTTCAAGCTAAAAGGCCAGACTTTATTAGCATATGAAATGTTCAAGTGACTTCCCAGCTAAACCAATTCCTTTAGCAAAACAACAGGATATGGTTAATGTAATTAGGGGGAAAAATTCAAACATCTTAGCATAGCCCACAAGATCCTACATGATCTGCCTACCTCCCCAGCCCCATCTCTCCCCAGGGAAGGCTGTCAACGGAGAGCCTTCTTCCACAGAACTCTCACTAGATGGGAGACAGTGACGGGTGATCAGATGGGTATTGCATCTGGATTGGGTATCACAGTGTCCACCACACACATCAACTTCTGGTTAGTGTTTACCTGGGACTGTGGGAAAAAGAGATACAGATGTGTGAAACATTAGTTGGATTTAAAAAAAAGAAGGAAGGAAGGAAGGAAGGAAGGAAGGAAGGAAGGAAGGAAGGAAGGAAGAAGAAGAAGAAGAAGAAGAAAGAAAGAGAAAGAAGAAAGAAGAAAGAAAGGAAGGAAGGAAGGAAGGAAGGAAGGAAGGAAGGAAGGAAGGAAGAAAGAAAGACTAGAAAGTGATGTGAGGCAAATATGTCAAACTGTTAACACCTTTAAGCTTTACTGATTGATTCTTTGGTGTCCCTTATATTATTTTCCCTACTTTTCAATATGCTTGGATACTTGGAATATTTTATAATGTAAACACTTCAGCATTCAGTCAAACACATTTGATCCTATATCTAAGTAGAAACTATTAGTGAATAAACCAAAAGATTCACCCTTATAATCAATATCACAACTATTTATAAGAAATCAATATTCTTCCCAATTTTAACTTTTTCTTTAATGGATATATCCGAAAATCACAACAGCTATTTCTAACTTTGAGTTCCATGCAACTGACATCTCTTTCCCCACAAATGTGCTGTATTCCCCTAGATGGCCTGGGGAGAGAAAGGCTGTTGTTACAGGTTGAGTGTTTGTGCTCCCTCACGATTCATATGTTGAAGCACTAACCCCCGTGAGAGACCTTTGAGAGGTAAGTAGGCTTAATGAGGTCATGATGGTGGGGACACTATGATGGGATTGGTGCCCTCATAAGAAGAGAAAGACAGAGAGTTCTCTCTCTTTCCATGTGAGCACAAAGAAGAGGTCATGCACACACAGGAGGAGGAAGCCATCTGCCAGCCAGGAAGCACGTGCTCCCCAAGAACTGATCTGTTAGAGCCTTGATCTAGAGATTCCCAGTCTCTGGAACCATGAGAAATAAGTATCTGTTGTTTCAGCCACCAGGTCTATAGGATTTTGTTATAGCACCGCAAGGCAAGCCGACTAAGAGAGGGGTGTTGAGGTACAGTGGGAGAGAGGGAATGCTCCATTCTTTCCTTGTCTTTTAGATGCACCCTGGGGCTTCTGCTCTTTGAAATTAAAAACATCCTCCCTGCTCCCTACCATCAGCCTCCTGTGTCCTTGTTCTCTTTTGCTTTTCTCTCTTTCTCCTTCCCTTAGGAGACCCCTTTTTTTCTTATCCTGTACAAAATTGTGGGGTGAGCATCTATGTTTAGGATTGAGAGGCAAGAAACATATTAATATTTATGTTCTCCCCAATCTCCAGAACTGCCAGAAACACTGACTTTTGTTTTCTCAGCTCACTCTTTTGTATTAGTAACCAATATTTTTTGTCATCTTTCTTTGCCGGTTCATAATTACACGGTAGATACATTGAGTCCTGTTATATCGTGCTTACTTGGGAGTTTCTTTGGTAACCACAAAATTATCCTGGAGAATAACGTGTAGTTTTTAAAATGGGCTGTAAAAGTCTGGTAAAACAAGTTGTCCTCAAATGGGAGTTAAGGTCTCAGTATTAGAAAAGTGTAATATTTGGCCCTTGGAGATGCCACCAAGTATTTCATCGGCTCATTCTCATTCATCATTGTCAGCTATTTATTGAACACCCAGAGTTCATAATATTGTACAATAGAGCCTAGCACGGATCTTAAGTAAAAGACAATAAATCCTGACAGCTTTTAAAGAGTGACTTACAAGCTGCAATCTCTCAGGGAAAAGCAAAATCCTAAAATATCTTTCTTTCCAAATAGGTCCACGGCGACTGTCCCAAATATCATATGATTAATTTATAAGGATGCCACTTTTAAGTCAAGTGAGATCTCATAAATTCTACCTAATTTTAGGTGTAGTATGTGTGTTTGGAGAGGGTGGGGAACACTGTGAGAAAGAACGAAAAAAAATCTATTGGAAAAGAAAAACTCAATCAGCACAGTTGAGAATAAATTAAATTCCACGTTTACTTTTAAAAGGTTATTAAACTCTCATTTAAGACTAGTTAGAAATTGGTTAATTTGGCCAGCAGTTAAAACTTTAAAGCCTAAGCCATTTTATTTAAGAAATCTATGTAACATGGGGGGTGGGAACAATGCCCAGTGTTTAAATATTTCCCAAGTAGCTTGTGTCCTGGGGGTGGGAGGGTGGAGGGGGCATAAGTAGACACTCATGATGTTCATTGGATAATTGATCATTAACAAGGCTATAAGAAGCTTTTGAATCATTAATTGGGGGATTCAGTCCTTAAATGTAAGCCTTGGCTGGGTATGGTTTTGCAGGATGGGAGATTCAGCCCATTAATGTAATCAGGGTGTGACTGCTGGATGTCTTCAAGCGTAATTGGAGGGTTGCATAGGCTGAGGGTCCTTGAGCCCTAGAAGATATTGAAATCCTAAAATTCTGTATTCTTTGCATTATTTGAAACAATTCAAAATCCTAAAATAACAGCATATCAGAAGTGGGAAGAAATTTGGAAGCTGTAGAGTCCAACCTTTTCATTTTGAAATAAAGAGACCAGGGCCAAGAATGGGAAAACTAACCCCAGGTAGCCCTGGTAATAGTGCAGTCAGGCCTGGAGACCAGCTGCTAATTCCCAGGTCTGTGTTCTTTCCAGTAACGCACAATAGGTCTGGAGGCATGTGCATGTTCAGAGCACTCCCTGGATCCAGTGTTAGCATTATCCTCCAGCTTTCTCTCCTAACTGGAACATGTATATGCTCACAAGAACCTACGGGAGTCTGAGGTGGTGGAGGAGGAGCAGAAGACCTAGGTCTCGTCTGGTCCCAGGAATTCAGCTAGATAGCTATTAGAGCATTCTGAAGACCTGTGGGTTCAACCAGAGATCTAGGAAAAGAATAGCTGCAACTCTACAGATAGAAAAGTGAGCACTTTTTGCAAGGTAGGAGGCATGGAGAAGTGAATCCGAGGTGATACATGGGAAGATAATCTCAGTGGAAGAGAGCTTCTGGCAGCGGGCTGTCAGAAAGAGACAGTGGCAGAGCACAAAATCAGAACTTTTAGCAGTCTGCTCTGGTGAGGGTGTGGAGGCCGAGGAAAATCAAGGCCATCCCACCTAAAGTTTAGCATTAACACAAGTACAGCCATCTTAGGCCCTTGTGAATAAGAGCTGAACTTTACGGGAAAAACTGCAGAATGTCCTCAATGTCCTCAGCAGGGAATCCCATATCAGAAAGAAAACAGAGCCCACGCCCCGTGGTAGAAAGTCCCATATTAGAGTGAGAACAGAGCTCAATGCCCTTGAAAGCCCCATATCAGAATGTAAACGGAACTTAAGAAATTCCTCCACCCCTTCTGAAAATCCCCTAGACCAGCCTATAAAAAACCCAGCTGTAACCCACTTCGGGGTCCAAGTCCCTGCTCTGCTGTGTCCCTGCCTGACAGGTGCTCAGGTGGTGAAGCAGGGTCAGAGTCCTAGGTGGGACAGTGTGGTCTCAGGATCCCCAGGGTCACAGGAAGACCAGGGGTACCAGAGAGCGGCACAGGCCCCAGGCATCAGAGCAGGGAAACCAGCTGCAAACAGAGAGCTCAGGAGTGGGTTCTCATCTTACCAAGGACCACAGCACAGTGGTTGGGACCACTCCCCAGCAAGGGCCCAGCAAGTGGCAGAACTGGCAAGACCCCCCTCCTCCCTGGAGAGGAGCGGCATTAGAGCACAGTGCAGGAGTCGGAGTCACATGCCTGAGATAGAAATGCTTGGTCACAAGGTGGGTGAGCACAGACTGGGGCTGGGGACCAGGAAGACAGGAATGATTGACTGTTTTTCCCAGAGGGCAAACTGAGGAGTGGGGACCGAGCTTTTGGCTCCAGGGCTGGAGATGGAGAGGCCACCATTTTCACTGTCATCCTCTAAAGCAAGGAGGAAAGCCTTCAGGGAACAAAAACCACAGAGAGCAATCTGGAGCACATTAGATAGCCTGGCCCGCTGGCAAGGGTGGTGCGGTCCTGCCCCGGCAAAGACACCTGAAAACCAACACAACAGGGCCCTACCCCACAAGATAGGCAAGAACTTCCAGCCAAGACCAAGTCTACCAAACACTGAGAACTGCAAAACGCCAGTACTAGGGGAATATGGCATATAGAATTCATGGGGTTCGGTTTTTGTTTTTTGCTTTCCCACAATTCCTTAGTCTTTCAACTTTAATTTTTTCTTTGCTCTTTCCTTTTCAACCAATTTATTATTTTATCAACTCTTTTTTAAAAAAAAAATCCTTTTTAATTTTCACTTTTACAATTACATTCTACCCTTTTATTGTATTTAATTTTATCTTGGATATATAGATAAGTTTTTCTTTCTTTTTTTTTAAGATTTTTTATTTGTTTATTCATGACAGAGAGAGAGAGAGGCAGAGACATAGGCAGAGGGAGAAGCAGGCCCCATGCAGGGAGCCCGACATGGGACTGGATCCCGCGTCTCCAGGATCACGCCTGGGCTGAAGGCGACGCGACTGCTGAGCCACCCAGGAGGCCCAAGTTTTTCTTTCTTTACAATCTTGGGATGCAGTTTCTTCTAACAGACCAAAATACACTCATAATCTAGTGTGTGGTTCTATTCTTTTCACCTGTCTGATCATATTCATTTTTGTTTGTTTGTTTTGTTTTTTGTTTTCTCTGTTTTGTTAAAACCTTTTTAAATTTTCATCTTTACTGTTATATTCTATCCTTTCAATGTATTTAATTTTATTTTGTGTGTGTGTGTTTTTCTTTCCTTACAATTTTGAGATGTTGTTTCTTCTAACAAACTAACCAAAATCCACTCAGGGTATAGTGTATTGCTCTATTCTGCTCACCTTTCTGTTTATATTCCCTTTTTTTTTTTTTTTTTGGCTTTTAATTTTCATTTTTACCATTACATTCTATCTTTTCATTGTATCTAATTTTTTTTTGTACATACAAGTTTTCTTTCATTACAATTTTGGGATCTAGTTTTCTAACAAAGGGACCAAAATACACACAGGATCCAGTGTATTGCTCCATTCTGTTCATTTATTTGATTATCTCTCTATTTTTTTCTGGTTTTGGGTCTCTTCTGATTTGTTAAGTGTATATTTCTCTGTGATCATTGTTACCATTTTAGTATTTTTTTTTCCCTCATACATCTATTCTTCTCTGGGTAGGATGACAAGACAAAAAAACTCACCTCAAAAAAGAGAACAAGAGTTAGTACCAACTGCCAGGAACCTAATCAATAGGTTCAAAGTGACGATTGTAAAAATACTAGCAGGGCTTGAAAAAGCAAAGCAGACACTAGAAAATCCCTTTCTGGAGAAACAAAAGAACGAAAATCTGAATAGTCAAAATCAAAAAGGCTCTTAATGAGATGCAATAAAAACTGGAGGCTCTAACTGCTAGGGTAAATGAGGCAGAAGAGAGAATTAGAAGACCTAATGATGGAGGATAAAAAAAAGTTGAGAAAAACAGGCACAAATAACTACTGGATTACCAGGAGAGAATTTGAGAGATAAGGCAAAACATATTAGAATAATTTGGATCCCAGAAAAAGAGGAAAGAGAGAGGGGCAGAAGGTATATTAGAACAAATTATAGCAGAGAACTTCCCTAATCTGGGGAAGGAAACAGTCATCTAAATCCAGAAGACATCAAGAATGCCCCTCAAAATCAGTAAGAATAGGTCAACACCTCATATATAATAGTGAAACTTACAAATCTCAGAGACAAAGAGAAAATCCTGAAAGCAGCTCAGGATAAGGGTCTGTAACCTATAAGGGTAGAAACATTAGACTGGCAGCAAACCTATCCACACAGACCTGGCAGGCCAGAAAGGACTGGCATGATACATTCAGAGTGTTAAATGAGAAAAATATGCAGCTAAGAATACTGTATCCAGCTAAGATCTCATTCAAATTAGAAGGAGAGATAAAAAGCTTCCAGGACAAACAGAAACTAAAACGATTTGTGATCACCCAACCAGCCCTACAAGAAATATTAAAAGAGAATCTTTAAGCAAAGAAAGAGCCCAAAAGTAATGTAGAACAGAAAGGAACAGAGACAATACACAGAATCAGTGACTTTACACATAATATTATGGCACTAAATTCAAAGCTTTCAATAATTACTCTGAATGTGAATGGGCTAAATTCCCCAATCAAAAGACACAGGGTATCCAATTGGATAAAAAAGCAAGACCCAGGATGTCTGGATGGCTCAGTGGTTGAGCATCTGCCTTTGGCTCAGGGCATGATCGTGGAGTCCCGGGATTGAGTCCTACATCAGGCTCCCTGCATGAAGCCTGTTTCTCCCTCTCCCTATGTCTTTCATGAACAAATAAATAAAACCTCAGAAAAAAAAAAAGCAAGACCCATTGATACACTATCTACAAGAGACTCATTTTAGACCTAAAAACACCTCCAGGTTTTAAGTAAGGGGATGGAAAACAATTTATCATGCTAATGGACATCAAAAGAATGCTGAGGTTGTGATCCTTATATCAGACAAATTAGATTTTAAACCAAAGACTGTAATAAGAGATGAGGAAGGACACTATATCAAATTAAAGTGTCTATCCAACAAGAAGATCTAACAATTGTAAATATTTATGCCCCTAACATGGGAACAGTCAGTTATATAGGACAATTGATAACAAAGTTAAAGAAACTCATTGATAATAATATAATAATAGTAAGAGACGTTAACCCCACTCACTACAAAGGACAGATCACCTAAGCAGAAGATCAACAAGGAAACAAGGGCTTTGAATAACACACTGGACCAGATGGACTTCACAGATATATTTAGAACATTCCATCCTAAAGCAACAGATTACAGTGCACATGGAACATTCTCCAGAATACATCACATACTGGGTCACAAATCAGGTCTCAACTGGTATGAAAAGATTGGAATCACTCCCTACATATTTTTAGACCACAATACTTTGGAACTGGAACTTAATAACAAGGAAATTTGGAAAGAACTCAAATCCATGGGAGCTAAAGAGCACCCTACTAAAAATGAATGGATCACTAGGAAATTAAAGAAGAATTAAAAAAATCATGGGAACAAATGAAAATGAAAGCACAACTGTTCAAAATCTCTGGGATGCAGCAAAGGATGTCCTAAAAGGGAAGTATATAGCCAGACAAGTCTTTCTCAAAAAACAAGTTCTCAAATACACATCCTACCCTTATGCCTACAGGAGCTGGAGAAAAAACAACAAATAAAGCCTAAACCCAGTAGGAGAAGAGAATTTAAAAAGATTAGAGCAGAGATCACCAAAAGAACAGTAGAACAGATCAATAAAACTAAGAACTGGTTCTTTGAAAGAATTAATAAGATGGATAAACAATTGGCCAGATTTATCAAAATGAAAAGAGAAAAGACCCAAATAAATAAAATCATGAATGAAAGAGGAGAGATCACAACCAACACCTAAGAAATAAACACAATTATAAGAACATATTATGAGCAAATATATTCCAACAAAATAAGCAATCTGGAAGAAATGGATGCATTCCTAAGACATATAAGCTACCAAAACTGAAACATGAAGAAATAAAAAACCTGTACAGACCCATAACCAGCAAGGAAATTGAAGCAGTTCTCAAAAATCTCCCAACAAAGAGTCCAGGGCTGGAAGGCTTCCCAGTGGAATTCTACCAAACATTCAAGGAAGAATTAATACCTATTCTTCTGAAGCTGTTTCAAAAAATAGAAATGGAGGGAAACCTTCCAAACTCTTTCTATGAGACCAGCATTACTTTAAACCCAAAACCAAAGACCCCACCAAAAAGGAGAATTACAGAACAATATCCCTGATGAACATGGATGCCAAAATTCTCCCAAAATACTAGCCAATATAAATCAATTGTACATTAAAAGGATTATTCACCACAACCAAGTAGGATTTATTCCTGGGATGCAAGGGTGGTTCAATATCCACAAATCAATCAATATGATACATTACGTGAATAAAGAAAGGACGAGAACCATATGATCCTCTCAATAAGTATAGAAAAAGCATTTGACAAAGTACAGCATCTTTTCTAGATTAAAATTCTTTACATCGTTGGGATAGAGGAAACATACCTTGATATCATAAAACCCATATACAAAAAGCACATGATGAATATCATTCTCAATGGGGAAAAACTGAGAGCTTTTCCCCTAAGGTCAGGAACATGACAGGGATGTCCACTAGCACCACTGCTGTTCAACATAGTACTAGAAGTCCTGGCCTCAGCAATCAAACAACGAAAAGAAATAAAAGGCAACTGAATTGGCCAAGAGGTCAAACTCACTTTTTGCAAATGAAACGATACTGTACATGGAAAACCCAAAAGACTCCACCCCAAAATTGCTAGAACTCATACAGGAATTCATCAAAGTGACAGGATAAAAAGTCATTGCACAGAAATCAGTTGCATTTCTATACACTAACAATGAGACTGAAGAAAGAGAAATTAAGGAGTCAATCCTGTTTACAATTGCACCCAAAAGCATAAGATACCTAGGAATAAACCTAACCAAAGAGGCAAAAGATCTGTACTCAGAAAACTATAGAACAGTCATGAAAGACATTGAGGAAGACACAAAGAAATGGAAAAATGTTCCATGCTCATGGATTGGAAAAACAAATATTGTTAAAATGTCTCTGCTACCTAGAGTAATCTATACATTCAATGCAATCCCTATCAAAATACCATCAACTTATTTCACCAAGTTGGAACAAATAATCCTAAAATCTATATGGAACCAGAAAAGACCTCAAATAGCCAAAGGATTATTGAAAAAAGGAAACAGAAACTGGTGGCATCAAAATTCTGGACTTGAAGCTCTATTACAAAGCTGTAATCATCAAGACTGTATGGTACTGACACAAAGACAGATATATAGATCAATGGAACAGAATAGAGAACCCAAAAATGGACCCTCAACTCTGTGGTCAACTAATCTTCAACAAAACAGGAAAGAATGTCCAATGGAAAAAAGACAGTCTCTTCAACAAATGGTATTGGGAAAATTGGACAGCCACATGCAGAAGAATGACACTGGACCATTTCCTCACACCACACACAAAAATAAACTCAAAATGGATGAAAGACCAGACTGTGAGACAGGAATCCATCAAAATCCTAGAGGAGAACACAGGCAGCAACCTCTTTGACTTTGGCTATGGCAACTTCTTGCTAGACCCATCTCCAAAGACAAGGGAAACAAAACCAAAATGAACTATTAGGACTTCATCAAAATGAAAAGCTTTTGCACAGCAAAGGAAACAGTCAACAAAACCAAAGGGCACCTACAGAATGGGAGAAGATATTTGCAAATGACACAGCAAGTAAAGGACTAATGTCCAAAATCTATAAAGAACTCATCAAACTCAACACCCAAAGAACAAATAATCCAATCAAAAATGGGCAGAGACATGAACAGACATTCCTCCAAAGAAGATACACAAATAACCAACAGATACTGAAACAATGCTCAACATCACTGGTCATCAGGGAAATACAAATCAAAACCACAATAAGATACCACCTCACCCCAGTCAGAATGGCTAAAATTAACAAGTCAGGAAATGACAGATGTTGGTGAGGATGCAGAGAAAGGGGAACCCTCTTACACTGTTGGTGAGAATGCAAGCTGGTGCAGCCACTCTGGAAAACAATGTGGAGGTTCCTCAAAAACTTGAAAATAGAGCTACCCTGTGACCCAGCAATTGCACCACTGGGTATTTACCACAAAGATGCAAACGTAGTGACACGAGGGAGCACCTGCACTCCAATGTTTATAGCAGCAATGTCCACACTGGCCAAACTATGGAAAGAGCCCAGATGTCCACTGACAGATGAATGGATAAAGAAGATATGGTATAAATACACACACACACACACACAGAGACTATACAATGGAATACCATTCAGCCATCAAAAACAAACAAATAAATAAATAAATAAATAAATAAATAAATAAATAAATAAAAATTTTCCATTTGCCATGACATGGATGGAACTAGAGGATATTATCCTAACTGAAATAAGTCAATAGAGGAAGACAATTATCATATGATCTCACTCATGGATTTTAAGAAACAAAACAGAAGATCATAGGGAAAGAAAGGAAAAAATAAGATGAAATCAGAGAGGGAGACAAATCATAAGAGACTTAATCATAGGAAACAAACTGAGGGTTGCTGAAGGGGAGAGGGTGGGGGGATGGGGTAACTGTGTGATGGACTTTAAGGAGGGCACGTGATGTAATGAGCACTAGATATTATATAAGAGTGATGAATTACTGACCTGTACCTCTGAAACCAACAGGATATTATATGTTAATTAACTGAATTTAAATAAAACAGAAATAAATATATAAAACAGAAAAAATAAAATTAAGTTATGGGCAAAAAAAAAAGTACCTAGGAGAGGGGGAAAATAATCAGAATTTCTTCTTTAAATCTAACTTGAGGCATCTACTTGGGTAATCTTTTAATCTCATTTTGAAGCTATAACTAGTTGTGATCGAAGTTTATCTTAATGTGGTTATTATAACAATCATATTCTGATGTGATGAGGTCACCTTACTTCGCTGTCAAACATCTGTGTGTGGCGCATTGTCGGATGCTCTTGAGTATGAATATGGCTTCTCAAGGTAGAGTTCTTAGCATCTTAATTTTCTGTCTGGCTTTTAAATTGTGTCTAATTAAAGGATTTCACATTCCTTCACAATATTGCCTCCTCAAGCAGAAATAAAACGACAGAAACACATTTTGTGTTTTTTTTCATATGAAAGACATTCTGTTAATATTTGGGTGGGTTATTTTGCCTGAAGTGTGTTAATTACATTAATTAGCCTGACTTCAAGAACAGTAGCTAGGAGTTGGTGGAATGAATCTGAGCTAGATCACTGTCATTCGAAAAGCTGAAAAGCTCGCTTCCCTTTCCCCTACTCCCGCCCCTCCCCTGCTTTCCCACTGCAAAAAACACCAGGATGTTGGAAAGCGCTACTCACTTGGAATTGCTATCATGCGTGTTATTTTTGAGATGAAAGCACAGACGCTACAAGAATAATATTCAATAATTTTATTCATCTCATAAAGAATGATGAAGCTCACAGAATGAGAGCTCCTCAGGAATCACGGCCACATAATACAGCATTCTAACCTTAATGAGCGAGGCCAAATTGTTCTCTTATTTTCCCCATGTGTATTCTTTGGGTCACCTACCTGGAAAAGAGAAGAAAAAACAACACTCTGTGCGGCGGTAGCACCAAGCAGGCAGGGGACAGTGAGCTTTCAACCACCTTTATTGAAGTAGAAAATACTGTAGGCTAAACTCCCTCCCCAGACATCACTATTCTGTGGAAACTAAAAAGGACCGCAAATTTTTTTGTACCCTGGCTGCTGATGGAAAACATTACAAAACCCTGAAAGAAGAAAGAACTTGCCGATGTAAACTCTGTCGCCGCTTCCGCAGCAGCCATGCCCTATGGACTCTGACAAGGGTCACCTCCTATTAAAGCAGGCAAGGAAAAACAATCGTGATGCCAGGTCTCTATTCAAACTTTACAAAGGTCATTGCCCTCATTCGGGCTCTCAATGAAATGCAGAGATTGTATTTTTTACCCTCTTGCAGATTCAGTGAAACTGTCTGCCAGGAAGGTGCTTCTCGGGCTTCAAGGTACACATTAAATCATTTGGGGATCCTGCTTAAAAATACAGATTCTGATTCAGTAGTTTTGGGGGTGGGGGGAGCCTGAAAGTCTGCATCTCTACCAAGATCCCAAAAAGCCAATGCTGTTAGTGCGTAGGCCATACCTCGAGTAGCAAGGGTCTAAGACAGTGGCTCTTAAAATTTATTGATCATGACCAACAGTAGGAAATATATTTTATGCTCTATGTTATATGTATATATTTTATGCCATAACTTCATAGACACGCATGTAATATATGTGTGACAATGGATGGAAATGAATGGAAAATGGAAACAACAGCTTCATGGAAGAGTTCTTAACCTTTACCAGTTGTGACATTTTCAGGACTAATTTTATTTCTGTAATTGTCTTGATTTAGTTGGTGGTTACACGAATCTATACAATATGATAAAATTGTATAGATCTATACATACCCACCCTCAAATACGTTCATGCAGTGCAAAATCTGTAACCTAACGCAATCTAAGAATTGTGCCTATGTCACGTCCCTGGTTTTGATATCGTACTATAGTCATGCCAGAGGAAAGTAAAGGGTCCGTGGGGCCTTCCTGTGCATTTCTTGACAACTTCTTGTGAATCTATACTAATTTCAAAATAAAAAGTTAACTGATAATAAATGGATTGGGACCCACAAAACTGGTTTCGAGATCACTAGTGCACTGAGAGGCAGAGTTTGGAAAACTCTCCTCCGGAATTTTACAAACCTTGATGGATTGTTTCAGAACATAGCCGCTGTAAGTGGGTGAGGCAAAGAGGGGTCTTGGACTGGGAGGTGAAGGTGGCAGTGGCGTGAGTGATATGTGAGGAGGAAGTGGGGAGCCTGGGAAGAGGTTTTCTGAGGGCCCACTGGGTGGACAGAAGACTTAGCTAATATGTCCCAGAGTCAGCGGTAGCCCCCGACGTGTAGGGAAAATAAGAAACACCAGCAGTTGAAACTACTGGTGCTCAAAATGTGTCTCTTGACACTTCTTGCTTTTTGGAGTGGACCCCATCCAGAGTTTTGTTTTTTGTTTTTATTTGAATGTGTTTTTAAAAACCTGTGGTAATGCAGTGTAAACACAGAGCCCAAGAGGATTTGAAGATGTTTGGAGAGAGAGACTCTATGGGGGCTTCGGAGCATCAGGAGAAGGAAATACTTGTATAAAGGCCAGCCTGGAGAAGAGGTCGTCAGGATGGGGAAAGGCCATGATTATCAGCCCCAGATTCAGACTAAAGGAATCCAGGAGGCAAGTTCATGTATTGAACTTGTTAGACATTATAAGGGAGCAACAGTACCATGCAAACCACAGAGCTGTACTGTCACATTTTTCTCAGGGTAACATAAGAAAAATATAGAGGAAGGAAAAGCACATTCCTTGGCCAGAGGCTTATGAATGTGGAATGGGTGAGGGGCCTATCTTAACTTAATTAACTACTACTTTAGTGCCACCAAATGCCGAAAATATGAATCATACGATTGTTTCAAATTAATACCTAATTGATGTGTCTAAATGTAAAAATGAACTTTTACCATTTTCGTAAGGCTTCCTTTCTTCATTCACTTCTTTTTGGCTAAGATGCATATTCCTTCTCTAACTAGATAATTCTGAAGCATCATTTTGCCCTTGTAATCCAATTGCAGGTAAATCAGAGATATCTGCAAAGTCTAATTTAGAAGAGAAGAAGGTTTTTTTCTGTATGGTATAATAATTCATTTCAATTAGCATGATGAAACCAACTGCAGAGCCATTTTTCACTGAAAATGTTGTGGTGGAGTTCAGGGAAATATTAAAGACATTCCTAGAAGCACAAACAAGCTTACACATGCACTTAGTTGCCTTAAGGAAGAAGAGAAGATTACAAATTATCTCATCACACAGATAAGAATGCTCCATCCTCTTCAACACTTTAGGTGAAATGGCATCATCTGTGGTTTATTTATAGTCACTCAACATGTGATCCCAGGACATGTCCCATAAAAATATCCCTTTGACTTGCATTATTCTTCTTTAATGCACTTATCTATGGAGAAGATAAAATAGAGTCTATTGTGGGTTTTAATAAAAAATATGATAGATAGAAAAATATCCATAAGAACAGATATTGCTTCCAGGAACTGAATGATATTGAATAAAACTGATATAATGAAGGGTTACCGAGAAATTTCTGATACAAGCTTAAGCTTAAGGGGATTTCAAATTTTGTAAATAAGAACTGTAGAAAAAATCAGTCTATTTAAAGGTAGAGTTTGTTGTGTATGCGAACGTGCAGGTTTGTGAAGGCTGACTGTGCACTGCCAAGTGACTTGCAACAAACCAAAGAATGACGTAGTAGGTAGCTAAGAAGAGCTGCAAAACTAATTGGCATCCAATATGTTTTGGGCTGCATTTAATTTTCTTGAGGGGAAGAGAGGTCAGGAATGGAATGAAGTCAATGAGGACTGGAATAAGACTCACAGGAAAAAAAGTAAAAAAGCAAAATGGCCAACATTGAAAGGTCAGTGAATATCCTAGAGACAGGAAATGAACTTTAAACAAAATAGAAGGTAGTATTTCTATCTGTGTTTGAGAGTTGTTAAAATTGCTATTTAAAAAGGCAACTGCAATCGCCAGGTGTTGCTTGCATAGACCCTCATTTGGGTATGTATTTAACTTATTAGAAATATCAAGAACATAGATATTTTGCACCGGGCAATAAGATAAATATTTAAACTCACAGCAAAATTCCTGCTATTTACCAAGCCTTACTTCCTATTTTACTGTAATATTTTTTCTTGAAAGAAAAAAAGGAAAAAAAAACAATTCCTGAATCATCTCTCCTAAGAAGTCTTCATTATGCTAATGACTATTAGTCTAAAAGTTTGCCCATACGTGTGAAATCAAATAAGGTAATTTTCTTCTTTTGTTAAAAAGCTATTGCCAGTCAAAACCCTTTG
Source organism: Nyctereutes procyonoides (assembly GCF_905146905.1). Lineage (NCBI taxonomy): Eukaryota > Metazoa > Chordata > Mammalia > Carnivora > Canidae > Nyctereutes > Nyctereutes procyonoides. The sequence goes on along the minus strand of NW_026575142.1, from coordinate 24,735,727 downwards.
GGGCTGATATTTTGCATGCAGCATTTTATACAGGGAAAACGTGATTGCAAGTTTGGTTGATAGTCTTTTGCATCCACTCTCTTAAGCACTAGCAATGACTGAATAATGCAAATTCTGAATTAGCATCCAAATGCTCTTTCCAAAGTAAAACTAAAGCAAATAATTGCTACTTTGAATTGCCACATCTAAGGGCATCTTTTGATTCTACAAAGCCTGAGTTTTAAAAATACATGTTCATGGTTCTATCCAAGGTTAATAATCATTAAAATTAACAACAATTGTTAGGAGGGTTATTCTCCTTAAGGAGGCATTCAAAATTGGGATGTCTTGGGGCCCTCATCTCCTGCCTTCCTGCCTGATGCTGTGGGATTCTGGAAAAGACCATATGATGCAGCAAGATGATGCCCGGGTAACAGACAGTATAAACAGGCTTGTAAAACTCAAACAGGTCGCCAACAAACCGGTGTTGTGCCTAGAGCTTCCAGTAACACTCGCATTCGCTTTTCTCCCCCAAGCATTCTGTTAAGCTTTTCCTCATATATCACTATTGCATGTAAATATTTGGACTGGCCCTTCCTGGCACTATACACCTATGTTATGCTTTTAAAACTGTGACTCGTCCTCTTCCACCCACTTGTGGGAAAGACTGTTTTGCCTACATTTTTTTCCCCAGTCACACGTATTTTGAATTTTTTTGGCATTGCCACACGACAGTTTGCTCTAATTTGGCTCTGCAATGGAGTGTTACCAAGGCTTTCTTCCCCCCTCCCTCTAAGCAAAGGAATGAGTTGGAGTGTGTGCTATACTTTGCTGTCTTGGCAAGAGAGGAGGAGGGTCAGAAAGGAACCAGGATGTTCTTTACCCCTGTGTGTGGTGCTCCTGGCCCTGCTTTCAGAAGCTAAATAGGAAGTTGGGATAGGTTACCACTTCAATGGAATACCAGCCCTGGTGGCATTCATTATAAAGACATATACCCAAAAATCTCCATAATTGCTTAAGGGCAGCAATTTGATTGTTGAAGGGACAAAGAGACTCGCCTTCAAGTTGTATTTGTTCCACAAATGTGACTTTTTTTTTTTCACTTTGATTATATGTTTATTTCAAAGAATGATGGGCTTTGTTGGAAGAGGGGAGGGGGAATTAAAGACCTAGAGATCTCCCCTCTCCACCTCACCACTACAAAATAGATTCTCCCTAAATTTGGCCCGCACAAAATGTTACCAACATTGTTTAAAAGGTGCTTGAACTATGAAAGTGCAATGAATGTTTACAAACTATATATATATTTCCCCCTTTGGTCCTTTGTTAAGCACATGAATGGCAAACAGAAAGAACTTATCTGAAGAATCAGCAGGGTAGCACTAGCTGGAATGTAATTTTACAAAACCTGGCCATCTTTCAACAAGAGTGGGTGGATTTTTAGCGCTACAAATGTTTGTGTATTATAAAGTATTTGCCATGGTGACAAAGCTGGGAGAAACATCCCATTAGCCACAGACGGGCTACAGATTGTTCTGATTATCCATGTCCAAAATTCAGTCTGGCTAAGACTTTGTGTTATTTTCAGTGTTTATAAGTGCTCCATTTTTTTTTTCAACATACTAACCTACAAGCCAGCAAGTATGGATGTATGTAGGTATTTAACTTAAAATTATCTTTAAACATGTTCTTAGGGCATATTCATATATCCTATGTGTAGATTATGTGTGTGTCATCGTTCCATTTACAGTCGATATGTTTATAGTGCTAAAAATAATAATCTTTGAAAGAATGAAAGACTTGTGACACATATCCTGGAGCACTTATTAAAAATAAAAAGGGTCATAGAGAATTCGAGCAAGAAGCAATGAAATGTCTGCGCTAATCTATTTGCAGGTATTTGTGACTATTGATTTCACGTTTAAAAGTTACAGCTTCTATTTTTGAGAGTGACTTTTATCTCAAGTACAGGGGGAGAAATGTGAATTATAAATAGCCAACAGAAAATATGCCACTGCATGTAAATAATCCACATTTTTTTTCTTCCAAACATTTCCTTGCTAAGAAAAACATGGGAAAAAATTTTAATGACTCTTTTTGCCCCTATTTTTGGGGCGAATATTTATAAGCAAATGGTGTTTTACGTAGTGGAATGAATCGCCATGCAATAAAACCTAGCATCAGACGGGATTGCTTTGAAGTTACCCATGGCTGTGCAAGGTAGTAGGCAGATAGAATAAAGGGAAAAGATAGACGAAAAAAGCAGGAAAGAAGGAGGGAAAGAAAGAAGAAAGAAAGAAAGAAAGAAAGAAAGAAAGAAAGAAAGAAGGAAGGAAGGAAGGAAGGAAGGAAGGAAGGAAGGAAGGAAGGAAGAAAAAGAAAGAAAGAAAGAAAGAAAGAAGAAAGAAAGAAAGAAAGAAAGAAAGAAAGAAAGAAAGAAAGAAAGAAAGAAAGAAAGAGAAATAAAAGAAAAAAAAGTTTTTGGGTCACATAAAGGTTAAAGAAAATAAGTCACAGAAAATTAATCTTTATCATCTGAGCAGCATTGCTGCTAAATTGACCCACAGTGGAAGCAGGAACAGTCTGAGAATTTAGTGAAAAGAGATTACACAATTAATTCTGCAACTGTCACATCTCTCAAACTTCTTTTACTTTTCTGGGTGACTTTTAGTGGAGGTGCCACTGATGTTTCTTTCTCACATAAACAAGGAAAAAAATTCCAATTTGCTTATTTATCACTCAGTCTTCCAGGGCAGGCAATATAGCAGATCATTTCACTAAACAGGACTGAGGAGAGACATTTTAATGAGGAAGTAAAATGCCTATTACAGGTATTTTGAGCAAATAAAGTTTTGCTGACTCCTTCCAAAAATTGTGCTTTCTCGATTCATTTTGAAAAGTACTAATTCAAGTGCACATCTGTGCAAACCGAATGGTTGTTTCAATAAAATATAGTAAGATTTTCATATTCTCTAAATACGCTTGTGTTCAAAAGTAGATCTACCAATACATTATGTGATTTTGGAAGAGGGAAATTAAAGAAACCTAGCTTTATAAAGACAAATGGTTCTAAAGATTTATTTCTAGGATATGGAATGGGTCTGAATTAATCATTTCTAATAATCCTATTCCTAAGGTTAGCCCGTGTTTTGAGGTCTGATACCAATTATGTTTGTCCTTGCCAATAAACTCGTTTAGGTTGGGACTATACATTCAAGACTTTAGCACATAAGCATCCCAAGTACCTGACACTACTAAACAATTTCAGTGGCCAAGGAGCAGAGAATAAGAGTGGGTCATGGGCATCTGGGGCAGTACTTTACTTAATATTTGGCCATCATCATTTATTTCTAGCCTACATTTGCCTTGGAGTTCACATTTGGCATTTTCCAAAAGACACTCTGGACCACTGCCGTGTAAACTTGAGCTGAGACATTCGTTGGGGCTTTCTCTATCATATTTTGCTCATGACTAAATAAAACTAGACCGACATAAAAGGCTAAATTCCTGACACATCTCTTATAATGGCAAATTTTCATATTTAAAGAATGCCTGGCACATATTTGTGTTTCAATGGAGCCCTACACATCTGTTACTTATTTTGGAGCAGCCTCTATCACATATGCAAAAGTCTTTTGCAGATAAATTACTGCATTTCAATCTAAAATTACATAAAAAGGATTTCATTCTTTAGAAGAAAATTCTTTACACAGTTATCACAAAAGGATCATGAGGGTTCCCCACAAAGGAAATAGGCATCACACTGTGTGTGCATAAATGTGTGATCAGTTACTGGAGTCACTGCTATAATAATAGGATGCATGCATTCTTTATTTGAGGGCACAGATGCAGAGAGACATCCACTGAGGGTATAGACAAACAAATGCTTCCTATTTGCCATACAGCTGGGGGCCTAGGATTCATATAGGTTTCTATTTGGAAAAATGCATCCTGTACCCACTCTATCCCACAACTTCTTTCCCAAAGCCCAATGAGCATCAGCAGGAAGATACTTGGCAAGAACTCTTCCTCTGCATCTGTATTCCCTGCACACCAGCCCCTCTGCCCCTTCTTCCCATTTGACAAGCAGAGCCTTATACGCACACCACTCAAAAGGCAAGCTTTTCAAATCAAAGGGAATTTTTTTATTTATTTATTTTTAAATATTTTATTTATTTATTCATGAGAGACACACACAGAGAGAGAGAGGCAGAGACACGGGCAGAAGGAGAAGCAGGCTCCATGCAGGGGACCCGATGTGGGACTGGATCCCAGGGACGCCCTGGGCTCAGAGGCAGACACTCAACCACTGAGCCACCCAGGTGTCCCTCAAAGGGAAATTTTAAAACTCTGAACCACATAGTTTTAGAGGATGGCTTCCATCCCTTCTCTCCTCTACCATGGGAAGAGGAGCAACCTATCTCATTGGTGAAACTAGATACAAGGCTATACTCCTTACTGGAGACCCAGCCTCTCTGCAGCGTTCCGGACCTGACTGCCCACAAACAACCCACATTCTCCTTTTTGCTTCCTGCTTCCTTGTCTGCACTAACCAGAGCAGCTGCTCCGCCCACCACCACACAAGGTTGATTCAGTGGCAAGTTAAGCCTGTTCTTGGCCTCAGGTTTGAGTCACATTCATTCTCCAATCCATTACTGACAAGAAAGCCTATTTTTTATTCCTATCTGACCTCCTTTATCTGCTCATCTACCTCAATTTCAGAGTGAAGAGGTAAGTCATTCAGGGTCTTGCAAATACCAAGTGCCCTTTACGGCAATTATCTTACTGTTTTAATTTTTACTTGGCCATACAACTTTTTGCTAGACTGTAAGCAACCTGACAGCAACACCCATATAGTTCTTGCATCTTTGTAAGTCCTGGCCTAACATAGAGCACAAAATTCAATTAATGTTGTTTGCATCCATCAATCAATGGCACTAGCACCTAATAAAATAGTAATGAAATGATAACCTAGTTTTAAAAGACTTCACTCAAGCAATTACATCAGCTGTATTAATCATCATCTGAGGGAAAGTGCTATGTTGTTTGAATGATTTAATCTAAAGAATATTAGAAGTACTGAAGTGTGAGGGTTAACTCCCCCTTGCTGATAGGCCCCCTGTACCATATTCCCTCCTCCCACACAACACTATTTATAGAATGCCTCACCTTTCAACTAGCCATTGTGGAGATTGAGTAAATAATAAGGTATTGAGTATGTAAATATCTCATATATTAGGAATCTCCAGTCCTGAAGAACAATACTTCTTTTCCTGAAGAATAATACTCTGTTATTTCCTTGAAGTGTTTTCAATCATTTAGGACACAAGCATTGAGCTGGGAGCTTACTTTCCTACTTCTGTCTTCACAAAAAGGGAGGCCCCAGGAGCAAGATGGCATGTACCCCTGAAAGCCTTCACAATCCTCGTGGAATTTCCTGGAGTTATGCATACAAGCTTGAAAATATTCTTGACACAAAATTTGAGTCATGCTAAACACCTTTCCCATACGTATATGTGGCTTTATATATAGGCTAATTCAAGCAAGTTGTGGTTCTTAGTAATAAGCATTAAATAGTCATAACTGAACTAGAAAACTTAATTTTAGAGTCACCCTGACACAAACAGGAGAGCAGCCTACTTGAAAGGAACCAAACCATCCAGGATTATAATATACAGAGAGAGGAGTAAGCAACTGTGAATGAACAATTACCCTTTTTCGCAGGACACCCAGGTGGCTCAGCAGTTGAGCATCTGCCTTTGGCTCAGGGTGTGATCCGAGTCTGGGGATCCAGTCCCAAATCGGGCTCCCTGCGGCGAGCCTGCTTCTCCCTCTGCCTGTGTCTCTGCCTCTCTCTCTGTGTGTCTCTCATGAATAAATAAATAAAATCCTTTTTTAAAAATTACCTGTTTTTGCTTTAACTACTCATGGATGAATCTCCATCTTTCATTCTGTTGTTGTTGCTATAGTTTGGGGGAAGGGGTTATACAGTTTCTGACAACAGATGGGCATGATCAAGTCCCTTCATCAGTATGCATACCTGTGATGCTCATATTCTCTCTCAGATAATTAGAGTAATGAGGAATTAATATTTTCTTGCCAAAAGAGACTACTAAATAAACCTTAAAACCCATTAGCTGCACCAATTCTTTCTCTTGTGTATTCTGACCCATGAATTTGACTAAATCCACTCAACTAATCCGCTAATCTACTTAACTAAATCAAATCTTTTCAGTAACTTGTCTCTAGTCCTCTTATTTAATAGAAATGAGAATGGACTTAGTTATACAGCTTCTGGGCAGAAGAAAAGATCGAGGAAGTAGAGGTGTATACCTAAAGAATGCTTTTGGAAAAGGGGGGAAGGCTGTAATCATAGGAGAGGTAATACAATAGAAGGTTTTGGAGACTGAGGAAGATGAATTAGGGAGGCTATGGGTTGAGAGGAAGATAGGCACAGTCTGCGACAGGGGATGGAGAATTCTGGAAGCGTGACCTGTCAGCGAGGTAGGTTTGGGGTTATCTGACGCTGGTGTTCCTAAGAGCTGCAGACTGTTCATAGCTATAGCAAACATTCTCCTCTGCCACCTCTGTATTGGTGTGAGATAGAACTCCAACTGAGAGAGAATAAATAAGCCAACTTCTTTGGTTTTCAAAACAAGATGTCCCTTTTGCTGCCTGATATCGGAAGTGCAAGTATACGGCTCCAATATAAAATATATCTACACTCTAAACACTTGCCAGAGAATTTTACCTGGCCCACTGTGTGTAATTCTATTGTATTTTATTTTGAGTTCTTGTCAGCAGTAACTAGGATATAAATTATTAATAACACAAACTTTAAAATAAAACCAAACCCTCCTGCTCCAAGGTTGACAGCAGCATTAGATATCCCTGGATCAAAAAGAAAATATTCCTTGTACTTTCTTTGCTCTGTTTAAGAAGGCAAGAAACCGTTGTATATTTTAGAAAGATTTTCATCCACACTCTTACCTTAAAATGTAAAAGTGTTGGCTATGAAAAAGAGTCAGCTCCAGTTATCTGGAAAACGTGTTTATGTGGAACACTTCATTCCCCAGCAATGTCAACCAAATGATGTGTCATTACAAGAAGCAACGATGCATAACATCAAAGAGAGTTGGACCCACCACATTTCATCACACTTCTGCTAGCATTCCAGAAGACCTTCTTGTTCTGCCTTCTTTACTGTTGCTACAAGAGCTGAATCAAATATCCAGAGCTACCCAGGCAGTCAAACCAATAGCATTTTGATTTTTAAATCTCCATTAGAAATTAATGCATAGCTATATAAGAGAAAAGGAAGCAATAATGTGAAAGGCCTACACGCCATGACATTATCATTGTATATAAATGTACTTAACATTTTAAAATAGCAGTGAGTCATTTGAGGAAAGATACTGTATCCTTGTATTACAAATACTGAGCTTAATACTGAATATCTTTTCATCAGCCACAGAAAGGAAGGTTGAGGGCTGGGTTGCTTTTCATTGACCTCCCAGGCGTTTTTCAGGACTAGGGCCACATCATGCAAATATATAATCAGTCTTTGAAAATTGTCAGTAAGAGGCAGTTAGAGGCAGCATTCTTCATTTATTACAGGCATTGTTATAACAGTCCTCAAGAAATATAGAGAGGCACACCAATCCCCTGTTCTTCAGCTACAGTACTGGGAATTCTCATTCCATCAGCAAAATGTGTCTGCCAAAATCAAGATATAAGGTCTTGCAGATCATTTCATTTGAGAATATATTAAAAAGGACTAAATGATGGACCAAAAATTTTTTGATTTTTTTTTGGGGGGGCAAAGAGGTTGAACATTGATCCAAAATTATTTCATTTCCAGGAAAGACAATTTTTAAACCCACGGAATCTGAATTATAATTTCAGGAAAAATTTTTAATCTGAATTCTGGCAAAATCAATGCTGGCAGAATTCGGAATTTATATGAGAATGAATCTAGTCTCAAAGATAATCAATTATATTTATTTATTTATTTTTCTTTAAAAAGATAATCAATTATATTTAAAGAACAAATGTTGTGAGAAAAAAATTATCACGTGTTTGGCTGGATAGGGAAAGGATTTGTATTGGCAAGTCAAATAAAAGGAGGGGTAGGGACCAAACGTCTGAGGAGAAACAAGCCCATGTCATCCAAGCCAGGTGGTCGGAAGGTCAGGAGGGGTCTACAGGACTGACTTCCTAAAAGTCACCAGAAGTTAAGGGCCTCACATAACTAATTGGGAAGCCAAGCAGACTGGATTAGTCCACAGTGAAAAAGAACAGTCCTTAGTCTTCCCATTTAAGATGAACTCTGGAAAGAGGCTTCAGGAAGGACCACAGGTAACTTACAAAGGGCTTTTGCTCTCCCTCAGACCATAAATATCCCATTTGTCATAAGAATATAACAAAGTTTCCTATCATCACCATATCAATATTTTTTCTGCACTGTCCAGGATACCTTCCCGAAACCACCATGGAAACCATGAGGGTACTCCAAACAAATATGGGGGCTCAGGTCCCAAATCCCAGGATGCCCCCTTATCATGGCTATCTTGCAAATTTGGGCAGAAGCTTTGGGTAACTTTATCAGATGGGGAGGGAAGGAGTAAGGAAAAGCTGTGTAAAAAATAGGGTTTTGTAATCCAGGCAGCTGTGTTGACCATGAGCCCATAAATTCAAACAGGTCATTTAAGAAGAAGGAGAACATACAAACCGGTCTTCCCAAGACAGTGCCAATTTAGAGCTACTATCCCAGAATAATTCTTTTTTAAGTTTTTTTTTATTATTATTATTTATTTATGATAGTCACAGACAGGGGGAGAGAGAGAGAGGCAGAGACACAGGCAGAGGGAGAAGCAGGCTCCATGCACTGGGAGCCCGACGTGGGATTCGATCCCGGGTCTCCAGGATCGCGCCCTGAGCCAAAGGCAGGCGCCAAACCGCTACGCCACCCAGGGATCCCAATCCCAGAATAATTCTAAACAGTGCCTCATAACTCCTAAATATCCCAATTTGGGTTCTGTATTATCTGGGCACACCATTAGAGACACTGTGTACAAAAATTACCTTCTGACTGAAAAAAAAAAAGTATGCAAAAAGTCATTTATATGTAGAAACAAAGTGTAGGTAGCTAAAATAGGTTCTGTTCAGTAAAGAATCAGCTCTTATAAATTGGTAATAAAAAGTAGAGTATTAGGGAAATGCTGACTCTTTTAAAAGTTTCTATCTTCATTTCATCATCTTTGGGCAGTAGTGGTGGTAGTGGGGGGAGGTGTGGCGTGTGTGTGTGGTGTGTGTGTGTAATTATTAATGCCTCATAACAGCCTTAGAGCTCTTTAAGTAAGGATTTCATGCAAAGTAGTAGTATTGCAACTTGTCACAACTGATTAAAAAGACTTACAAAGCAATCATACAGATTCATTTGAAAAGTTTCCAAGCAAAGAGGTAGGTAAATGGAGGGACAGGGTAGGTCTCTGAACCGCTGTCAGACACTTCTTCTGTCTCATGAAGAATATAGATCTGCTCTGTGTGGGACAAAACATACCCCCATATATGTATACAGCCACAGGTAAATCGGGGCGGCACAAAGAGAAAGTAAAAATTTGTGTTTTTGTTCTTTAATTGAGGGAGTGGCAGCAGGTGTGGTGGAGCATTAGAAAATTGTGGCAAAAAATAAAAAATAAATAAAATTGTGGCAAGGGAGAGAAACCTTAATAGCTTCTATTTCTTTACGAACAATGTCCCACTTCGGCCTGGAGAGTGGGCTAAGCCGACCGCACCAGATCACCAGATCAGTACAGGACTGAAGAGTCAACGGTGGTGCCTTCAGAGCGTGGAAGCAGACAGGTGAGATGGTGAGCCCTTGCCTATTCCAGAGTCTTGCTGGGAGCTCTCTTAACATCCCCTGGTCATTCTATAAATCAAAACTAGTATGGAAACCACTTCTCAATACCTGTTTTATTTCTCCTGTTTTGTCTACTGCCGAAAACACATGAAAACCCTGTGAACTATAGCATAAGAGGACCTAAAATTATGGTGATTTGTTCCTCTTCATTCAAGAGGTAGGAGTGAGCCCAGGAAAGGGTAACAGGAGAGTGGGAAGTGAGTGGCCCCATTTATTTCCTTGTAATGGCTCCAGCCTAAGTTGCCTTTTATCTACTTAGGCCCACACCACAAGCTCACTCTGGAAATCTCTTCAGCTTGGCTACGTGCAGATGTAATCGGACCTGCTCTGGGCAGTCCTAATTGCAAACACATTTCTCTCCTTCCGTGGCCATTCCTAAGCAAGCAATGGTCAGAGCCTTGCCAGGGTTTTCTGGCATCTTTTTCCTTCTTTGTTTCCAAATATGCATTTTTCTATGAGAAAAGATGCACGAGAGATTGTAAACAGGATAATTATATGGCGATATGATTTCTAATACAGGCTTTCCTTGTGGATTATTTCAAATGTGTAGGGGTTTGTTTTGGTGTGTTTTTTTTTTTTTCCACTCTGCCTGTGAGTCAGGGAGATAAAATGTTGTTTTGAAAGCACAAGTATATGGATCCACTAGAAACCTCCTACGATGTTGTTTAAAACATTTTGTGAAAGAGTATGGAGAGGGACAGCAAACAAGAGCGAGAAGGGAGGGCAGAGGAGGTTCACAGTCTCCAGCACTCAGCCCATGTCACCGTAGACACGGGGTCTGCACTGTGTGTCCCCTTTTTTCTAGAACGGTGTGGAGAAGGAAGAAAAACTATCTGCACAAACAGCTGCAAGTATAGATATCCCAAAATTACAAAGTTATCCTGACTGAGATGACAATGTTTTGGTTGGGAGAGGGGTTGAGTACGCATCTTTGGAAGAGTATGTCCTCCTGTCCTTCCCCTATGTCCTCACTAAACTTTCCACTGCAGTTTGTCAAGTCAGATGGTTCTGAACCTACAGATGGATAGGGTAGTGTCAAACACCTGCCGGCCCTTCAACTTGGCACACACAGACACAGCATATTAATTTATCGTGGTACCTAAAATCATACAATTTGTGGCAATTTACCCTAAGGGGCACATGAGAAGCCCCCCATGGGTGGCCATGCAGGCTGAGTGGCACAAGTCCAGGGTGCACTGGGCACACAGACTGAGGGTAGAATTGGTGCCCCTGGAGTTCCACTGCAAAGAAAGCTCCAGGTGTGCTGTCTGTTTTTTTCACCGCTCATCTGGCTTCTATGCCTACCTAGCATACTGCCTAGCATATATTAGGTGCTTATTAAGTTTTGTTGAAAAAAAATTTCTAGTCTGCTACCAGAAGATTGGGCTTGTTGCTAATCAAAGTACCTCCAAAAAACAAACTACTGGGTCATTCCTTCAACCACTAGGGACACAGGCATAAAGGAAGTAACCGTCCTGCTCCGGGAAGCTACAGTTTAATGAGAAAAACACATGTACGAGAGTAGTATGAACAGAGCACACTGATCTCACAGAGAGAAATCAGAAAAGTTTCCACGTAGAGGATGATCTTGGCAAAGCAGACTTTGCATTCTGCAATCCCAAATATCAAAGAAAATCATGCCAATATCTAATCTTTGCCACTTCTTTCATTTTCAGGAAGAGGGAAAGATTGACACATTGGAGGGGAATGGTTACTCCAGATATATTAGAATTTATTCCAGCTGTGAATACTAGAAACTACCATAATCTCCCTATGTATCTCATTCAAATGTAACAGGTTCTCTTGTTTTGAAGAAATCTTCCTTCAGATATTGTGGGAGAGCCTCGTGCTAAAGAGTCAGAAAATCCTAGGCTGATGCCTATTAGTCGAGTGACCCTAGGAACATTATTTATTATATGTGGTGGCCCCTTAACCATAAGATGGGGATAGTATATGTCAAGTGGCCATAAATGCCATCCCCTCTCTTACTGCCCCGCACTTGAAGGTACACTTGGCATGTTGAGGTTTTTGTGAATAACCTACTTAACCGTTAGAATGGTTGGCAACCTTCACATGTAAACAAATGCAGTGAAGATTCTTACATGGTTCATAGTTCGTCTCTTAATCTTCTCAAATGTGAACAAGAGCAGCACTATTTCTTTTTCAAGAGCTTCCTGAGGGAAGCAAGGAGTGAGCCTGAAAAGCATCACCCTGGAATATTGTTTACCATTCTTCAAATAAGGAGAACCTTAATACACCAACAAGTATTAACTGGCATTGTGTGTTTTTGTCACCAGCAATAATCTTTAGGCACTCCACTGATAACATTAGTAAGGCAAATGAAATCTTTCATGGATTATTTTTTTAATTAAGTATATTTAATACATTTATATTTCATGACTCCTAATTATATCTTCATTTTAAAAGTTCTTGACTACTATGTTTAATTTCACTCTAGGAGCAATTAAAAATTTTCTGAAGAGTTTCAGGGAAGTATCTTTGAGGGAACCGCTTGAAAGATGTTCAGCAATCTATTATCCACATAACTAGAGGCAATAAGAAAACTCAGATCAATGACATTTGAGTTGATTCCCATGACACATTAACAGCCAATCAGTTGACTTTACTTCACCTTTCTTCCTAGAAAACTTTTCTCACAGCTGCTAAGTAACAAATTTCCTTTCTTAGTCTACTGGGTATGGTATTAATTATCAACAATATCCCCCCACCCAAAAAAATAATAAAACAGAGTAGGAAGAGAAAGTAGAGCCATCTGTAATTAGACTCTAGCTAATACATTCGCTAAATAGCTCAGCTATGACTAATTCTACAGTTAATTCTAGATTACCCATCCACAGATAATGCATAAGGCAATAATTATAGACCACTTATTGTGTGACATCTGCTTTAGTAGGTACTGAAAAACAAAAACAAGTAAGACTATAACCTCCCTGAGAACATTTTTTTTTCACTATCTATCCTCAGCACCTAGGTCAGTGTCTAGCATGTTGTTGAGTCTTTGTAAATGTTTATGTTGATAGATGAATTAAAGACAACATGATATGTCACTGTCTAGGTGGGTAAATTGACATGTGGGCCTTTAATTCAATACTGTACTGTCCATGCTGGTTTCTTTCTACCCACTCTTCATGATTTCCAGACTTCCTTTCAGCCACCTTACAATGTCTTTTTTTAATTAGAGAGGAAAATGGAAAAACATTTCAAGAGAAAGAGGTTTGGTTTTGATTTTCTGTTCCACTACTAGCTGTGCGACTTCAGACATATTATTTACCAATTTTTATGTTTAATCTTTGATTTATCAAGGGGAGGTAAAAGTACTTGTGTATAGGTCAGGTTAGTCGAGAGAATTAAGTGACATTGTATAAATCCCAGTGTTCATCACACAGTAATTACTTAAGTACCTGTGAATCTCTCAGATTGATCCTCCTTTTTCTTCCTCTCTAGCTCTCCCTCCTAGACTGCAGCAGCCTGTGCTTAGCACTGTTCTCCTAATCACTCTAGACCAGAGGTTCCCAACCATGGCTAACTTCAGAATCACTGGGACCAGCCTAATTCTAACTCTATGGAATTAGAATCTCCTGAGTGGGTCTGAAAACTCGTAGGTGAGCTCATGCTCACCCTCTCATCCCAGCTGATTCTGATCAGCTGTTTGGGAGTCACTGTTCTCCTTCGTTCCATAGAGCAATAGTTCTCAAACTGGAGTGTGCACCAGAATCACCTAGATAGGTTGCTGGGTCTCACCCCTCAAATTTTCTGATTCAGAAGGTATAGAGTAGGGCCCCAAAATTTGCATTTCTAACAAGTTCCCAGGGGATACTGATGTTTTTGATTTGGGGATGACATTTTGAGGACTTGTTTAGAGGCCTTGCTAGTCAGTGTGATCTCCTGACCAGCCACATCAGCATCACTGGAGAACACCTTAAAAATGTAGAATCTCACACACCTCTTCACATTTATATTAAAGTTTGAGGGGCACAGATTTATTATGGAAGAGCTTCATAGAAGGATCTTTTAAAATGCAGATTCCATACACTAGATATTCTGATACAGCCCCAGAAACTGCATTTTAATAAGCTCTTCCATGTCTTTTGGATATAAGCAATTCCTGAACACACCTATAAAACATTGCTAAGGAGGTTTACTGCAGCAGTTGATTTGCTGAAAAATCAGTAACAGTGCTCCCTACTGAGTACATGACATTGAGCCTGGACAGCCTTGATAGTTGTCTTGCTATCACAAGGATCCTACCAACCAAGCAACCACATTCTACTTATTTTTTTCTAGATATTAGCCAAAAAGATTGCACATGCTTTCCAGAAATCTAATCATGACTTGCTAGAATAAGATAAGGACTGAAATGGATTCATTCTGAGAAAGGTGTCAAGTTTGGATAAAAATGTCTGAAATTATTACTTATCCCCATTAGTCAGGGCTGTTGTAATTTTCAGTAACAGAAACCTCATCTAGCACACATGCACATGCACACACACACAAAAAAAATGAAAAGACAAGTTTTCTAGATAAATAAAAGGAATCTAACAAAATACAAGGGAAGGGACACCTGGGTGGCTCAGCTTGCTAAGTGTCCAACTCTTGGTTTTAGCTCAGGTCATGATCTCAGGGTCATGAGATCAGGTCCTGGGTCAGGCTCTATGCTCAGTGGGAAGTCAGCTGGAGATGGTCTCCCACTCCCTCCCCCTCTATTCTCCCCCCCCTCAAATAAATAAAATCTTTACAAAATACTAGGGAAGGAAGTACAGTTGGGTCTCATCTCTTGATGGTCCAAAATTGAAATCATTCATCTATGGAAGATTGTGTATTTCCAAAATGGCCACAACAATATTTTACAGCCTGCATGCTCTTCCTGAACTTTGCCACTCCTACACCAAGAGTTAGAGTTTATGCCCCCTTCTCCTGAAACTGTGTGGGCCTCTGTGAGTACCTTCTCTAATAGAGGACCATGATGGAAGGGTGCTACATGACCTGTGGAGCAAAACTATGTCACAAAAGGTGATACAGCTTCCACCTGGCTCTCTCTCTTAGAATGTGACTTGATAATCCTGAGCCTCAATGTCAAAAGTCCAGCTGTCCAGAAGCTGCCTGTGGAAGAAACCACTTGGAAAGACCACATGGAGAGAGAAAGAAATGCCCCCCAAAACTCCCTATGTTCCAGTGCCTACCCAGCTATTTGAGTCTTCCTAGTCCAGGAACCAAATATGTGAGTAAGGACCCCTCAAGATGTTTCTGAGGATACTATATGACTGCAGCTACATGAGGGACTCCAAAGAGAACCACCCAGCTAAATCCAGAACTGTGAGAAATATTAATAATTGATTGTCATTGTTTTACACCCCTGCAATAGTAACTGAACTAATCTCCTGTTTGTCTACAGCATTGTGATTTTGCCCCACTGTTTCTCTCTGCACATCTGCTTTCTGCCTACAGACCAGGCCTATGCTTTGTTCATGAACATAGAATAATATGGCTATTCAGCCAGACCACAAGCCCTACAGAAGTGCTTCTTAAGCTGTAATGTGCACAGAAATCACCTGGAAATTTTGTTATAAGATAGATTCAAAATCAGTAGTTCTATGGTGGTATCTGAGAGTTTGTATATTTTTTTTATTTACTGTTTTAATTCATTTTTTTAAGTAGGCTCCATGCCCAACGTGAGGCTTGAACTCATGACCTTGGGTTCAAGGGTCACATGCTCTACTGATTGAACCAACCAGGTGCCCTCAGAATTTGTGTTTCTAAAAAGTTCCCAGGTGATGGATGTTGCTGTGGCTGTGGACCACTGGACTAACCTCTACCATATGCTCACTCTCTTGCTTGTGCTCTCTCTCATTATCTTGAATAACCTAAAAACGAGTTGTAGGGCAGCCTGGGTGGCTCTGCGGTCTAGCGCTGCCTTCAGCCCAGGGTGTGATCCTGGAGACCCGGGATTGAGTCCCACATCAGGCTCTCTGCATGGAGCCTGCTTCTCCTTCTGCCCGTGTTTTTGCCTCTCTCTCTCTCTCTCTCTCTCTCTCTCTGGGTGTCTCTCATGAATGAATAAATAAAATCTTTAAAAAAAAAGTTGTAGACATCATGATAATTCACCACTAGGTCCTTCAATGTAACTCTGCTGAGAAAAAGAACATTCTTCCATATAATCAGGATACAATTATATATGCTAGAAAATTAATTTTAAAAAGGCCTCATCTAAAATATAGTCCATATTTAAATTTCCTCATTTGCTCAAAAAATATCTTTCAGAGCAGTTTTTTTTCCATTTTGATCTAAGATTCAATCAAGGATTATGCATCTTTGCTACCCTAATACTTTAATGTTTTAAAGTATACATATAAGCATTATATATAATGCTTTATCTTTTCTTGAAATTCTTTTACGAGATTGATATTCTTGAAGAGTGCAGGCCAGTTTTCTAATAAAATGTCCCATAATTCAGATTTGATTGCTTCTTCATGAATAAATTCAAGTTATACATTTTTATCAAGAATACATCCTAGCCACCAATTATGTACTTCACATTGAAACATATCAGGAGATTCATGATTCACTTTGCCCCTTTTTGGTGATGCTAGGTTGGATTTAATTATGGTGCCATCCCTTGCGTTCTTTTTTTAAGTGTAAAGAAATTTTTTCAAGAGAGGTCTCCACTTGCCTGGGTGGCTCAGTCAGGTAAGCAGTTAAGTGTCTGACTCTTGATCTCAGCTCAGGTCTTGATCTCAGGGTCCTGAGTTCAAGCCACACATTGGGCTCCACCCTGGGCATGGAGCCTACTTTTAAAAGATACAGAGAGAAAGAGAGGCCCCAGATGACTTCCCCTTTCATCTCACTCACCAGAACAGACACAACTAACCCACTCATTGATAAAGGAGAAAGGTGTCCTGTCACTGGCTTAAACCATCAGGATTCCATCCCTAGAGATGAGGAGCAACGCAGCCTCCCTGGAAGTGGAGGTCTGTCCACCTGTGGAAGAGGGGAGCTATTGGCTAGAAGGAAGAGTAGCATGTGGATAGACAACCTAGAGTGTTTGCTACACTTATCTAATATTACAGAGCTAGTTAGAGGAAAAACTGCTCTCTGATTCTTATTCCAACATAGCAGGCTGCCTCCTCAAGAGATTAAGGATTTATTGCTTATAAAATACTTTATAGGCCTCTTGTGAGAAATCTAATATTTATTTGCCCTGTAAGATAAAAACAGAAATTTATTTTTTCTTATTTTCTTTCAAGCTTTTCACAGTCCATGATTCTTCACAGTGTGAAAATGATATAGCCATATATGTCCTCTGAAAAAGAAAACACTTTTTTTCCTTACAAAATAGGCCAATAAGTCACACACAGAAATGTAAATAGTGTAATTTAAGAACATTTTATACTCTATGATTCTTTCAAAAAGTTTCTAGAGACAGAAAATAAAGAGGAGTTATAATTCTATGAGGACAAGAAGCCAAAGTTATGGATGTTTTTACAAAGTTTATCAAGACTATTAATAATGGCTATCCAAAACTTTGGCATCTGCAGAATTAGGTGGGATATGTATAAAATGTAGTTTTCTTATGAAGATTCTTGCACTTTGGAATCTTATTCCAGCTAGAAACTAGATATGACAAACATCAAGTTGATTCTGAATTCTGGAAAGGATTTGGTTTAATTCTGGAAATCAAATGTAGTGTCTTGGGATGGATACAATTGCCACCGGTTGAGTCAACCAAGTGATACTTCTCTCCTCGCTATAGTAATCTTTTGTTCTGTCCCTCTAGGAGTAGTGGGGACAACTTACATCATGTGATTTAAAGGGTTCAAAGGCAGCTCTTTTACTAGTTTGTACAGTGCTTATAAGTTTTACCATAGGAATCTTAAAGTCATTCTTCACCCTACTTCCAGCAAGATTCTTTCCCTCTACCCAGCCCCATCCTCACTGGGCCAAAGCCATTTCCCCTCTTTATTCTTACTTCAGGGGACTCAGTGTTGACTCTGCATGGGCCTAAGCCATAGTTACCCCCACACCTCTCTCTTTCAAGCATCAGTCAACACTTCAGCAATAGAACTGTAGGTTCCATGGAAACCTAAGGACACAGAAGCCAAGATGGCCATATGGAGAATGGGCTGTAGGTAGAGAAAGGAGTGCAGATGTATAGGGAGACGAAAAAGGAGAGAATATTGAAGTCAATCTTCATCTGCTTCACAATTTTGCCAAAACTAAGCTATCATTTTTAGAGCTTACCACCCTTTCTCTTTTCTACAGCCACTGACCTCAACCTTTACCAATTTTTTTCTGTCTGTGCTGTAATCTTGACTCCGGTAGAACGGTGCTTGTGATTTGTATAACCTTGTTTCACCCTGCAACAAAAAAAAAAAAAAAAAAAAAAACAGGAGATGGCCAAATACCACAGAGAACTGTGGGGTTATTTTTGTATGGGCACCAAACAAGATTTCTACATAGATTTGTCATCTCTCCCATACAATGAATGAGTCTTAAAAATGTGGAGAGATTTCTCAGAACTATTATTCCAGCTATTTTGTTCTTTGGCATTTGCCCACATACCCCATGAGAGGTAAATATGAAAAAACAATATTTGACCATGTAGCTATAGTTACAGGCCACAGACAGCCAAGGATACAGAAATTTAAAGACGAATGTAATATGCAACTTTGCCCCGATTCTGTCTCCCTGGATAAACTCTGCTCACCGCTTAAATCTAAGTGTTCCTTAGTCCTAGATAATTGACAAGCAGTGGGAGAAGGTAATATCAAGTAGAAATTGAACACTGAATAGAAAAGGACCTCCATTCCAAAAACAAAAATTCCATTTTATTGTGGAATGATGAAAATACCCGTTCTTTTGTTTAGATAAATTTCAACAGTATTTATGCTGATTTCCCCACAGGGAGAAAAAGAGACTATTTCTTTGAAAAGCTATTGGCAGAAAAACACTCGAGTTCAATTTGGTTTCATCCTGAAGGTTTGAAGTAAAATAATTCTTTGTAAGGATTTATAAATAAGACATTCATTAATGAAGTTTCACAATATCACTTTGAAGTGAATACTCCTGAATTCATTTAACTAGTGCTGAGACTCCAGCGGAGAAATTGAGCAATTAGACTTGTTCAGTAAAGCATTCAAAAGTCTAGAGAACAAATCCAGGAATTCCCAATGCCTCAGTCTCCATGTTGAAGTATCCTCAGATATGGAATCAGATATGCAACATATACAACGAAGGGAATTCTGTGGCCCAGATAGAACTAGAAGTATAACCTAGACAACTACTTAGAGTATCACTATTCCCTATCTGCAACAGATGCCCAATACATGACACAACTGGAAGAAGAGGCTTCTGGGAAGTCCATGAGTGCTTTCAGAGTCCTTTCACAGAACTGACCATCCACCCTGACCTCTTCTCCAGTTCGGAGGCAACCTCAACACCCCTTCTCCACACACCCCACCAAGTCAGTGCTGCTATTAAATTTTTCTAGTGTGAAAGTCCTGAAAGCACCTTGGATAGCAAAGGCTTCTCCCCAAGGTCAGCCTAATGTAACTCTGTCTCCTCTGATTTTTCTCTTTTCACAGCCCACCAACATTCAAACATGTCATCTCAGTGTTCATCCCCAAATCTAGCCAATTTTTGTTGACATATCCCTTTTAAATCTTAACCATGGCCCATTACAGTACTTTGTAATCTACTTCTTCAACATTCCTTTCCTTCCCATCTGTTTTTCTGTCTATTGCAAAGATTTCTGTTGTTTTGGCAGGAAGAACACCTTTACTGCCTGCCTATCACCCTCTGGTCCAACTCACTTTTTCCCATAAACTTCAGGGTCTGCTCCCCTGATGTCTACTATCAGTTTTCTCATCTTTTACTCAAGCAAGCAAAAATTCTCCAGATACTCCAGATGTCCAATGGCACAGGCATCCTTCTTTTGCCTTTATGTCTTTGCTACAATCACACATCCCTCTAATTTCTTTTCATGTTTCAGGATCCCTTCATCGACTACACTTAAATTGACCCATATGCCCCATTTCTTGTCCACGTCTTCTTTGTGCAATTACACAATTCATTCAATACATATTTATTGATAATGTCCTATATACAGAGCACCACATATAACAAGGAAGATACAAAGATAATTGAGAAATGCATCCTGAACTTGAGGAAGTATCTGTAGAGAAATAAGATGTAGAGGGATGACATAAATCATTCTAATACACGGAGAATTCTAAATGATACAAAGATGATACTGATAAGGTGATACAGGCATTCAAAATCAGGAAAAATTACTTCTGAAAAAGATGAGCATGAACAAAATCAAAAAGATTTCATGGAAGAAGTAGTTTCTTAGAGTAGCTTTTATATATTTTATATTATTTTTTATATTTCAGATATACAAAAGTATTTCAGTTGTTAAAACTGTCCCAACAAAAGCATGGAGTGGAGAGGAAACCGGGATTAACAGAGAGGACAAAGTTTGAGCTGGCTAGAACATAGAGCGTATTAAAGGATGTCTGGGGAGATAAATATGGAGCCAGGTACACAGCATTGGAATGATATGCTAAGGTGTCTAAACTGTTGTTTTAAAGCCATTGAAAGCTTGTGATGAGGAGTGAGATGATCTGAGCTGGCCTCTAGAAGATTAAACTGGCATTGGTACAGGTAAAAACAAGAAGAAAGGAGTTTTAGGTAACCATTACATCCAACTCCAAGGGGGAAAAAAAGAATCGAGAACCTGAACTAGAATAGTGACAAGGTGGGAAAAAGGAAGAAACACATCTAAGAAAGAGTCCAAAGGTAGAATCAACAGAGATTGGCAACGGGCTGGATTAGAGGGGGAGAAAGTGACTCCAAGTTTTCCTAATAATTTGGTACAAAGAAGCACTAGACAGACAGCTGCTTTTTTATTCTATCAACAAATACTTACTAAGCTCTTACTGTGTGACCAGCGCTAGGCAAGAAATTGGAGATATAGTAGCAAATGAAAACAAATAGACTCCTGCCATGAGGGACCTGTCAATCCAAAATAGCTAAATACAGGGAAAAAGTGTTGGAGATGCTGTGAAAGGAGCTCACTCAGAATACAGAGGGAGCCCAAGGAAGGGCTGGTTAACCTCACACCAGTGAGAGTGGGGAAAATTAACAAGGTAGGAAACAACAAATGTTGGAGAGGATGCGGAGAAAAGGGAACCCTCTTACACTGTTGGTGGGAATGTGAACTGGTGCAGCCACTCTGGAAAACTGTGTGGAAGTTCCTCAAAGAATTAAAAATAGACCTGCCCTACGACCCAGCAATTGCACTGTTAGGGATTTACCCCAAAGATTCAGATGCAATGAAACGCCGGGGCACCTGCACCCCGATGTTTCTAGCAGCCATGTCCACAATAGCCAAACTGTGGAAGGAGCCTCGGTGCCCATCGAAAGATGAATGGATAAAGAAGATGTGGTTTATGTATACAATGGAATATTACTCAGCCATTAGAAACGACAAATACCCACCATTTGCTTCAACGTGAATGGAACTGGAGGGTATTATGCTGAGTGAAGTAAGTCAATCGGAGAAGGACAAACAGTGTATGTTCTCATTCATTTGGAGAATATAAATAATAGTGAAAGGGAATATAAGGGAAGGGAGAAGAAATGTGTGGGAAATATCAGAAAGGGAGACAGAACATAAAGACTCCTAACTCTGGGAAATGAACTAGGGGTGGTGGAGGGGGAGGAGGGCGGGGGGTGGGGGTGAATGGGTGACAGGCACTGAGGGGGACACTTGACGGGATGAGCACTGGGTGTTATTCTGTATGTTGGTAAATTGAACACCAATAAAAATTAATTTATTAAAAAAAAAAAGGAAGGGCTGGTTAAGTCACTGTTCACTGGAAAGGTTCTCAGAGACCAGGTTGTGTAAAAGCCAGCTGCACAGGACCATATGCGCAACCGCAGAGAAGCCCGCCTCCACTGAGAACATTCTTTTCCAGCTCCTTGGGTGCCTGTGTCTCAGCTTCCACTGAAATGAAAACAAAGATTATACTGAATTTTTTCTTTCGTTGTTCATTGTTACCCAAAAAGTGTCATTTCCATTGCACTTGTATTAGGTAATAGTATCAGGTGATGTCGAATGTCGTGGGGGAAGGAAGAGGACTGGCAGCCCAATGTACTGCATGGAGCTCTAAATTTAGAGTCAGTGTGAACCAGACTTCTTTTCTAGCTCTCCCAACTGACCAGTGAGATGAAATTTACCTGGGATAAAAACTCTTCTTATTCATAAAATGGTGATTTAAAAAAAAAATCTGCTTTACTTACATTGTGTTGTAAAGATCAAAAAATAAAAGCAATTTACAAAACATAAAATATTATTCGTTTTAAACTGTTACTAAATATATTTCTTTTATTCATGATTCCTACAGAAAGCAAATGACACACTCATGTTAGATTAAAGGAGAGTTTACAAAGAGATTGCTTACAAAGTACAGGCAGGGTTCTGAGAATAGTGCAGTACTCCGGGTCAGGTAACATCAGAGGAGCTGTTGCCACACATGGGACCAAAGGGACAAGAGGCATGAGCCATTGTGGAGATTGGGAGTAAGAGGTACCAAAGGGACTAAAGGGACAAGAGACATGAGTTGTTGTAGGGATCAGGAAAGAAAAAGTCCTATCAGCTGGAGAAGGCCATCTGCACGCAGTAGCAAAGAGGAAGCCCAGAAAATAAATACCTCAGTCATACACTTCCATCCCTCTTATCAGCTTCCAGGGTCCCTTGGTCAGAGCCAATCAGAAGACAGAGAAAGGGAGATCATAGTTGAAGTAGTCTGTCTAGATCAGGCTCTGGGGTCAGTGAGTTGAGTGGAGAAGGTATCTGACCCATCAGTAATCATCTATTCATCATCTTCAGCAAATGTGAGGATCACCTACGGGAGCTTGTTAGAATTGAAAGTGCTATGCACTCAGCAACGTGATGTTTTCCTGAGTAGCCCACAGATTCCTACCTATGTGGTCAAAGGGCACATTTTAAGAACAGTGAAGTAGCAGGTTAATTTCTAGATAGGTTTAATAAGTGATGTCTAGGAGCTTAATCAAGTTCTTTTCCCTTTGTCATGGGGGAGATCTTAGGGGTAAAGTCAGATTAACCCACCAGGAAAGAAGGCATTTGCTCCTCTTTCCACATGACTTGTATATCTTTGAGACTGCTGTGTAAGGCCATGGGGGTTTGTAATTTTGCTAGGACTCATCATCTGGCATGGTTCAAAAGGACTCTAACACTTTCCCTTGCTTCTAGTAGGACCCAGATCAGCCCAGGAAAGAGCCTGGCCACAATACTGTGTCCTTGTGCATTTGTTTAAACCAGTTACACAGAATGTTATTCTCACAGGGAAGAGTTTTTAAAATTGTTTTACAGTATCTTATTGCACTGGAAATCACTGTTTTTCTCTGTCTTTGTATCCCCACTACCAACACACTGAGTAGAAGATAAGTGCTCAGTAAATATCAAGGACAATCATTTCATTACTGGACTGAAAGGAAAAATGAATGCAGTTTAAATTTATGTTATAAAGTCCATTATGTGTTTCTTTTAAAGAGCAAAAAAAATTTATTTTAAGAAACTTTCTTTGGAATTTTCATTTAAAACCAAATCCAACAAAAGTTCAAACAAGTATGTAGCTTCAATGTTCCTCAAGCTAATTTAGTGGGAACCTGGGAAGAGACCCTCCTCTCAGGGTCTTATCTATTGTTCTGCACTTCTCTGGGGTTGTTATTCAAAGTAACTGAAATTTTTTTAGAAATGATAAACTTATTGCAAATGGCAAGTTCTCATCCTTTTTTAAAGCTAAGTAATATTCCATTTTATATATCTGTATCTATATCTCACATCTTCTTTATCCATTCATCTATCAGTGGACACCAGGCTGCCTTCATATCTTGTCTATTATAAATATGTTTTTGTTTTCCTTGAGTAATAAATAGCATTATATGAGGGTGGGTGGTAGCTACACTTGTGATGAGCATAGCAAAACACTTACTGAATCACTATGTTGTACACCTAAAACTAATGTAACATTGTGTATCAACTACATGAAGAAGAAATAAAAGAAGAAGAAGAAGAAGAAGAAGAAGAAGAAGAAGAAGAAGAAGAAGAAGAAGAAGAAGGAGAAATGATAAAGCTGTGAAGATAATGCCACAGTGGAAATGCAGGCTTCTCTTCTTAAGAGTCTTTCAATGTTTTTTGTCATGTATCTGTTTTCCTACATTTGTAACTCAAAAAACCAATCCTAGCAACTATATTACACAGCTTCAGCCTAAGAGTGAATTTATTTCTTTTCAGCACACACTGCTTGAGCAGCACCTGTTCCCTGCAGAGGATATGAAGCATTTCGTGCACACCTATATATATTCTTGGGGCAGGAATCACAGCTGTTTGTAATTTAACTATAACTGTAATCTCAAGTGTGAAATAGAACTAAGATAGTCAGTTATAAGATATTAAAATAAGGAATCATGCAGATGATCCTTCCTTGGCAAGGCCTCAAACGTGCAAAATAAAGGAAAAGGTAGTTATTCAATAATTTACAAAAAAATATTGAGCACAATTTTATTATTCTCTGAATATTAATAATATTTTCAAGATTCCCTTCCATAGAATGAAACAGGCCACCACTACAGATCTTTTCCTACTTTTGTATCAGTCTTACAGAGAGACAATTAGTTTCTGAACTTTTAAATGCACTCCTTTAGTTTTCCCTTCTAGCCAGTGAAACGAAGTTCTTTGTTATCTGAAAAAATACTATCCAAAACCAATATGTGATCATCTTAAACTCTCTGTGGTTGACTAATTGTGATTATATATGGTACTAATTGTTTTCTGGTTATTTCTGTAATATTATGGTTGCTTTCAGCTTCAAGTAACAGAAGACCTGGTTTAAAATGGCTTGAAGAATAAAAGGATTTATTTTCTCTCATCACAAGGAATTCCAAATAAGGGAAGCTCCAGGACTGATTAATTCAGAAGTTCAATCACATTCTCAAAGACCCAGGTTCTTTCCATGTTTTTACTTGTTCATCTAAATTTCCATACTGGAAAGAAAACAGTGTATCAATCAGAATTTTCTGAGAAAAAGAACAAAAAGGATATCTACCTGTCTATCTATCTACCTGTCTGTCTATCTATCTATCTATCTATCTATCTATCTATCTACCTATTCTTTGACCAAGCTATTGATCAATCTATCAATCTATTAACTTACTTAGAGAGATTCCAAGTAATTGGCTTATGCAACTGTGGGTGAAAGCTGGTGAGTCTGAAATCGGTGGGAAAGGATAACAGGCAGAAAACTCTTGGGCAGAAGCTGATGCTGCAGACTTGAGGCAGAATTTCTTCTTCCTCAGGGAAAAAGTTTTGCTCTTAAGACCTTTCGACTGATTGGAAACCCACCTAGATTATCAAATACAACCTTCTTTACCTAAAGTCAGCTGATTGTAGATGATAACCACATCTACAAAATACCTTCACAGCAACACCTAAATTCATGTTTAATAGAATAACTGGGTACTACTATCGCCTAGCCAGATGACACACAAAACTATCACGGAGTTTCTTCCTTGTGCAACTCTCAGGAGCAAAGGAGCCTTTCCCTGAAGTACCTCAACATACTTCCTTTCAATCTCCTTTGGCCAGTAGTTGGATTCACACTCTTCATGAAATCAGTCCCTTGCAAGGAGTATGAAATCAAGACTGGTTTAAACCAGTTGGGTTTTAGCTGAGCCATATGGAGCCATAGTGGATGCCAGCACTGGATTTGGGCTGTACCACATGGAAGAAGGGGAAAGTCTGGACTATGTATTTCTCCAGGGAGTACCAAGTAGTATTTGGAAAGAAATTTTGCTTTTTTGTTGCACTTACTTCAGAGTTATGTTTAACTATCTTGTTAAACCAAGAGTCTTGACCAAGAGTCTTAGTTTGTATGACATGTGATATAGGAACAAGATGGAAATATGTTCAGAATCAATGGAACCCTGATTTGTCTCACACATGTCGTACACACACACAGACACACACAGACACACACACACAAAACCACCACCACGCCTGCCTTTACTGTTTTCTCATAATCTTAATAATTAGGGACTGTGTTATGTTCCTTCTATATTTATTTTTCAGGGAAAATACTCAGCTGGTAAACAAGAAATTATTCCTTTTCAGTTGTCTGACTAAAATTCAACTTTATTAAAAATATTGTCAAAAACTTATGAGGAGCTCCTGTGAATAAGAGAAAGTCTGTGATTAATTTCTCCTTCTTAAGCATTTTGAAAACCAGTTCCCCTTCATCTCTCCTCTTTCTGTGTGGATCCTGGCCAACCTGCTGCCATATATTAGTCTTGTAACCCTGGACAGTCCTGCACTCTTTCTAAGATTTGGTTGGTTTCTTTCCATGCAAAATAGGGAGAACAATAGTTTTCCAAAATGCCTTAGAAGCTTCTAGACCTGTTTTCAGTGTTGGTTTTTTTCCACCAAAACATGGTATGTTTGAGGGCAGGAATTTGCCATTTTCACCTTTATCCCTAGATGCTCAATAAATGTTGACAGGTTGACGAAATGCACTATACATGCCACAACAATTAATACTTATACCCCCGGTGTTTTTATTTTTATTTTTATTTTTATTTTTTAAAGATTTTATTTATTTATTCATGAGAGACACAGGGCGGGGCAGGGCAGAGACACAGGCAGAGAGAGAAGCAGGCTCCATGCAGGGAGCCTGATATGGGACTTGATCCCAGGACTCCAGGATCATACCCTGGGCCGAAGGCAGGCACTAAACTGCTGAGCCACCCAGGTATCCCCTACCCCCGGTATTTTTAAAGCATTTCTTTCTAACAACCTATTTTCTGATCATTTACTTGAGCTCTTGCTACAGAATCACTTTGTATTGTCTTCCATTATCGTCTTCCTAAAGGAAGTGTGTTGAGTGGGAAATACTTTAGAAGATGGGTTTGGGACCTTGCTTTTAGTCACCATGTGTTGCCTTTAGTTAAGGTTGGCTTAGGCATGGGCAAGACAGCTAGCTGAGACTTGTGCAATGTAGGAAGTTGCTAACAAATACACAGGATCATTATATTCGATATGTATTGACAGTGAATCACCACACATGGCCTGTCATGATATGGCGGTGATCTAGAAGTTTGAAAAAGAAGCTGAATATTTTACCTGAAGACTAAGATTCCTTCGGGAAAACAGCAAAAAGATGTTTACTTCATGTAGATCAATTGAATGTGGGAAAAGCAGTGGCAATTGAATGAAACTTTTATGAACAAATATTTCCATGACACTAAAACAGAGTAGACAGAAAAAGTGGTAGGTGTGTATTTTTTTTAAATGTGTGGTTTGAACAAAATAACTCCCCTTTGATAAGTTGAAAGGCTTTGTGGAAGTGGTTAAATTATCAAATGCCATTTTAATGAGATTTGAGAGAGCATCTCTGATGACCTGCAAGTAGAACTAGGGCTGAGAAAGGCAATTCAGAACCAGAGAGGGTACCTCAGAGGGGTAAGAGATGGCAATGGGGTCACAGAGGACAAGAGGAGTGAGAAAAGCTCCAGAAGAAGGTGTGTAAGGAGGGATACAAGCAGCTTAGGTCCAACATTGGGTTACCTACGGAAGGAGAACAGGCTCGTTAATGGCTGCCATCTTGAATTTACTCCTTAGAATTTTGAGCACATGGAGAGGATTAACATCCTTGACTTAATTTCCTGTTAGAAACCAAAAGGAATAGACTGTTAAAATGCAACCATTATGTTCTTTTTGGTAGGCGTGCCTATAAAAGTACAGAAGACAAGATTGAGGCCCTAATGCTACAAGAACTTGTTTCTGAGACTTTTGGAAATGATTGAGATCTCCTTCTCATTTTTCAAATCTGAAGTGAGAAACTGTCCCAAAATGCAATGCTAAAGGCTCAGGGAGGATCTTCTAACTTACTACACTGCCAGGAAGCAGTAAACATTTTTCTAGTAGTGTCCTATCTATGCATTGAAGGTTAAACTATTTGGTTTCCCTAAAAATTGAGGATTTGTAATTGTGTGGTGGGCAGTAGGTCCTGAAGTGGGGAGGAGAGGACATACAGTGTGGTACCTCACTACTCCGCCCACCTGGGAGATGAGTGGGAAGAGTGCAACCCTGTGTCCCTTGCTTTGAGTTTGACTTCTAGATTATAGTCGCAGAATACAGGCAGGCCTTAGAAAACTGTTGTTTGGACTCACTGGTGTTAGATATGTACATACAAACCTAGTATCAGAGTACACCCTGACATCTGTAAAGTCCGCCTGTTTTTTTCTAGATTCCTCAGGATCTGGAGTTCTGGTCTCTACCTTCAGTTTCCATCTGTGGTATGAAATAATCTCCAGAGATATTGCTAAGGCAATTTTGGCCCTTAAAACAAGGCCCAAATATGTCATTCCAGGCATTATGTAATACTCTTCTATTGGAAGTACTTGAGATAACATATGTGAGCATGTTCCACAAACTGTAAAGCGCCGTCTAAATATAAGTTCTGTAGCTATTGCATGGTTAAACTAAGCCTCGCAATGAAAAAGGAATTGTGATTGAACTGCAATTCTCAGTGTCTGGAGCCCACTTTCAATTAGGTTTACAGTTTCATCAATTTGCTATTTAATTCTTTTAAGCCATCCAAGTACCAGGCATTATTCTTGTACTCTTTCTTCAATATGGCGTTAGCACAAAATACTTGAACAAGTTTAACATAAAAGTTGACACAGACAGAAGCAATATTTTTGTTTTTAGGGCATTAAAATAGCAGATATTTGGGGAAATGCTTTTAATAGGTTTTGGTATCTGGCTAAGTCCATGGCTCTCCCCAGCTGTCCCCCTCGTCTGTCACCTTCGGCTTCCACCCACATCTCCAAGGAGACTTAGAGAAACACTCCTCACTGCTGTCAGTGGCTCCAGCAGGCTCCATGCTTGGTCAAGGCCTTTGGAAGTATAGAGAGGCCCATGGCCACTTTATTTTTAGACTCGTACTGACTTAAAAGAATTAAGAACTACCATAATAGACTTAACAAAATTATAGCATATTATGTACATTTACACTTAAATGAATTCCCTTAAAACACATAAATAGAAACATCAACAACTTAAGTTGATGCATTTACGTTTGATACACTAGGCATAAAGAGGAATAAGACAATATACTCTACTTCAAGGAATTCTCAGTCCAGCAAACTGTGAAGTATGATCTGATAAATATTTGCACCTTAGTGTTGATAGGGCCATATGACCAGAAAGTACTTAATGAATATGCTTTTCTTGTGGAGAATGTCAAAACTCTGACATTCGCTCCCTGTATGGAAATCCAGACCAAGCTGCAGTCCCGATCCCTTCATGTCAGGAGCTCACTGGTCTGGCTCCCGGGGGCACCCCCAGCCGGGGCCAGTGAGGGTGCCAGGCACATCTGCAGCCCTACCCTGCTGCTCTCAAGAAGACAAGACAACTGGGAAAGTCCCATTTCCTCCTGGCCCATCAGTGGGGCTGAAGCTTTTTTCAAATTGGCTCTTTCACTTTGAAAGTTCTTTTCATGTTCAAAACACCAGCAAGTGCAAACCGCTGCTAAATTAGGTAAACTATAGAGCAATCTGTCCGACTAGGGAAAAAAGAAAAAGTTGGTATTGCTCTTTTATTCCAGTCTGCACAGATCATACTCAACATCCCAGTGGAAGTAGAGCACATTACTGTCTAGGAGAGAGAGGGGTCGAGAGAAAGAGAGAAGTTGTAATAACAAGAAGTCAGTTTTCCCTTCTGATCCATTTTGAGAAGACACTCATTCTCCACAAATCCTAGTTCCTGCTTGCACGTTCTAATGTCTCAACATACCTGCAGATCCTTTGACCTAATGGGGCTCCTCCCCAGCCCATGATTCATGCCACATGCCCTATTTATCTCCTGCCTTACCAGCAACTCAGAGGAATTGGGAGACTCGGAGATTAAATTCTGAAAGACAAGCCTCATCATAATGGAAAATCCAATTAACTTTAGATATAGGAGCCACATTCCAGGAACAGCACTGTAATTTTGCCTTCTATGAAAATGGTTTAGCTGTTCATTAGGTAGCATGTCAAAAATTAAACAATGCCAATTATTTTCCTTGTCTTGAGATCTAGCATTCTCTGGGGAATTAGAAGATTGACTACGGACATCCATCTTAACTAGATGTAACTCCTGGCATCTCTGTTTTTCACTGTTTTATCTTTTCCTGTATGTCCTGGTATGAGGGAAAATAATTATCTCTGGGGACTCCAGGCTGAACTCCTGTTCAATGGTTTGTAGATTGTAAAAGGATGGTAGTGTTGATGTCATTTTTAGCTTTCCTAGGTGAAAACTGATATTAAAGAGTGATATTACCCTGCTTACTCTCTCAGGGGCTTTGTGAGAGAAGTAAGAAAGCAAGAAAGCGCCTGTTATCCCTGCTTATAGGGAGATTCACCAGAGGCCACATGACTTGCGGAAAGTTTCCTATGTGATTATTGGTAGAGCTGGAAACAAAACCCAGGTCTTGACATCAAGCTCAGTGTTCAGCTCCCAGGCTACGCTTCCTCACTTTGGCAAAGCTGACAAACCCTATTTCTATCGCATGCCTTGTTTTTATTACTTTTTGCACACTTGATTTACTTGCAGTTAAAGAAAAAAAAATCCCATTTTTCACTACAAAATTCCAAAGGATAGAAACACAGTGAAGGCCTGATCCCTGCCCTCTCGAGGGTGCCAACAATACCACAAATACAGAGTAGGGGAGTGATCGCTAGCATATTAAACATACAAGAAAATTAGACTCTTTCTGAAAGTGAGTAAAATCTGAGTGTAGGTGTGCGTATGCGTACTTAGAAGTGCAAGAGTGGCGTGGGAGTGAAAGGAGGTCTCGGTTTGTTGGGGGTAAAGGAAAATCAGAGGAAAGCAGGGGGGCTGTTGGGCTGCACCCCCCTCCCCTGTGCTTTCTTTTGGGTTAGTCAGCTTGCCCTACCCCAGGCGGAGTTCCCCCAATTTAATGGTGTGCATCAGACTTACTCAGGGAATTTCTTTAAAATGCAGATTCGTGGGCTCTGCCCCAGATTCCAGGAGTCTGCAGGGCGTGCCTGCAATCTGCATTTTTCACAAGCCTCCCGAGGCAGAGAACCAAGCTTTGGAACGGAGCTGGATAACAGTGCTGTAAGATCATGCCGCCTGCCAGTTTGTTTTGTTTTGTTCTTAAAGATTTTAGTTATTTCTTTGAGAGAGAGAGAGAGGGAGAGAGGGTGGGAGGGAGGGAGGGAGGGAGGGAGGGAGGGCGAGCATGAGTGGGGGGGCAGGGAGACGGAGAAGCAGGCCCCCACCGGGCAGAGAGCCAAATGCAGGGCTGCGTCCCAGGCCCGGGGATCCTGAGCTGAGCCCAAGGCAGACAGGTGCTCAACCGCTGAGCCACCCCGGGCCCCACACTTGCCAGCTTCAAGAAAGTGGAGCACTGACTCGGAAGATAGGGATGATGTAGGAGTCCTCCAGAGGCAGTCTTTGTAAACTGTGCCTTACAGGTGGTAGAGGAGGGCGGAAGGAGGAAAGAAAGAGAGAGTCCGGGCCTTGGGCCTTCCCTAGTGGGCTTCTCAGCAGGTGCACTTGGGCACAGCCCCACCTGCCTGCATCAGAGGACCCGGACTCCTTCCCGCCTTGCTCTTCCTCCCTCCATTTCCTGCATTTCCTCTGACCCTCATGTTATGCTCCATCTGGGGCACGGGCTGCTCTCATTTTCCATTTATGAATAATTTGGGGCTATATTTAGGCAACTCCAGTCATTAGGTACCCATATTTCTGTATACAGCCTATCAGATTTTATTTTTTTAGATTTCTAGAAATTCATGAGCAAGAAAGCTCTTAATATTAGGTCACTTAGTCAATTACCTCCTTTCCTGCCTAATGCAGGATTATTCCCACTAGTCCTGTTTCCAGTGCTCTGTTGCCTATTTTTAAATGTACTGGCTGCTGGTGACGCTGCCACTCCCCCCAGGAGACCATTATCCTGGCTCACCATTCTCAGTGTCAGGGGGCTTCCCTGGTAATTAGCTCCAACTTGCTATTTCTTCCCCTTCCCATTATCCTCGGTTATCAATTCCCTTGTAACAACATCATTTCTTTCACATTCATTATATATTTTTAGATAGTTTCCACAGTTCCACAAGCCACTGTTAAAAAGAGCTGAGCCACTTGGGTACCAGCCCACCTCTTAATCAGTCACACCGAGGAGAGT
Source organism: Nyctereutes procyonoides (assembly GCF_905146905.1). Classification (NCBI taxonomy): domain Eukaryota; kingdom Metazoa; phylum Chordata; class Mammalia; order Carnivora; family Canidae; genus Nyctereutes; species Nyctereutes procyonoides. The sequence continues at coordinate 24,703,534 of NW_026575142.1, read as the reverse complement.
GAAAATGGAGCTGCGGGGAATGGTCACTGGGCTCCGTGGTGGGTAACCACATACTGTCTTCTGCCTGCAGCTCACGCTTGTCCGCAGTGGTTTTATCAGCCTGAGGTCACCCTCCTCCACAAAGCAGTGTCTCTCTCTAAGCATAATGTGTCCAGGTCATCGGCAGGTGTACAAGAAGGGCTGTCTTGTTATCTGAAAAATGGAGATGAGACTGCCTACCTAATTAGATTTCTAGGAATATTAAATGATACCAGGTATGCAAATAATTTAGCAAAAGTTCTAGCACGCAATAAACATAATAAAAATCTCGAGACATATCAGTGTGCTGACATGCATATACATTTGGAAGTCAAATTTCATTCCATTTTTAGCTTTGTCACTTGCTGCTTGTATGAATTCATGAGCACCTATGTGCAATTATTTATCATACAATACTTTACATCTTGCCGGACCAAAGATTCCTTGTAGGGAGGTATTGCATCTGATGCATCTTTATGCTCGGAGCACCCACCTTAAATGCATCAACTTAAGTTGGTTAACCTCCATGAAGCTCAGTGTTCCCTTCTGTGCAATGAGTGCATAGTTCCTACCTCTGTGTCACACACATTTTATGTCCTGGCTCACAATTTCTTAGCCTACTTTTTTTTTTCCTGCAGCCATTGCTGCTGCTACCACATGAGCACAGGAATAACCTGATGACACTTCACCTTAGCAGCACCGTGAAGAATCCTGCCATCAGCTAAGGGAGTCTAGATCCTGTCACCTAAGCAGCCATACTCGCCAGGGAGGTTTGGTTATCACAGCTGGGGGAGGGAAGTGCTATTGGCAACTGGCAGATAGAGGCCAGGCTGTTAACATCTTACAATGCATCGGATAACCCCCAAAACGAAGAATTAACAAGGCCAAATGCTAACAATGCTACTGTTGAGAAACCCTGACAAAGAGACACTGCAAAAGCCTTATCTGAGGAACACACCTCATTTGATATGCTCCTCTTCTCACGTTCAGACCCATCCCCTCCACTACTCCAGACTGGACTCATTAAAAAGTGATTTCTTGGCAAGGAGTATCTGATGCGTGCCCACTGTGGCCTCCCCAGCATGGAGAAGGAGGAGGTAGAGGGCTGGCCCCCGATTGGGGTCAAGTTTGAGATCCCCTATTTCACCATCTCTGGGATCCAGGTCCAATACATGAAGATCATTGAGAAAAGAGGTTACCAGGCCCTGCCATGGGTACGCTATATCACCCAAAGTGGCGATTATCAACTTCGTACCAGCTAGGAGAGAGAAGAGGTGGGGACTTGGACATGGGGCCTTCCCTCTCCCTGGGCTGGGCAGTTGACTTGAGAGGGAGGAAGATGGGGGATGTGTGTGAGGAAGACCCCCGACTTAGCAGTTTCTGCTCCCAGCACCTGGCTTCCTCCCTGCCTTTCCCTCTAACCACAGGTTGGGAGGAACAGCCTGCCTCCTCAACCTCCCTCTGCCTCCGGGCTCCTCCCTCCTCCAGTTTTATATGAAGAAATAGAGGAGGGCCTCAAAGCCCCCCTCATGAGTGCCTTCTTGCAGTGATCTGCCTTAGGGGTGTTGGGGCCTCTCCTTCACAGCTACTGAGCCCAGAGGCCATGCTGGCCCACCTGGAGTTTTAGGATGGTATTAAAAAGAATGAATCTAAAAAATTAAATAAATAAATAAATAAATAAATAAATAAATAAATAAATAAATAAAATAAAATAAAATAAAAGGTGATTTCTCTCCCCTATCAGGGCTATATACTAAACAGCTAGCAGAACCGTGCATTGGTTCCTATCCTACACAGTGAGCGCTATAATGATAGGAATGTTTGGATCATAGCAGCAACATAGGAGATATATGCTCCCTGCCCTGAGAGAAAACAGCAGAGCTAAAGAACTGTAAGGCAGAAATCAGGGGAACCAGTGTGGGAGTAGATTTGAGGTTGTTCATATATGAGGTTAGAGTCTAAGGCTGGAGAGGGGAGAGTTTATTGATATTGGAACACTCTTCCCTAATATGGGGTTCAATGTCATAGCAAGAACAAAGTTGGTCCTAATACACTGCTGGGATTGTTCCCTGAAGTTTAGACCTTACAAAAGTAAATCAGGTATAGAATTGCCTTAGCAGAGAATTGGGGAAGAGATTGAAAGGCTCAGGGAATGTTGTGGTGGATTAATGTTAGATCAAAGAAACCACCACCTGAGGACACTCTCCCACCCAGTCAATAAAGAATGCATGGTGAATGGAAACATCAACATGGTGGAGAAGCTTGGTCATAGCTGTCGACACTGGGAGATACTACATTGGAACTGGTTTCTCTGGTATTACCAGAATTAATAGGATTCTAAAATGGCTGAGGCTTTCTTTAGAGAAAGAGAGTGGATATAATTATTGCAAAGGGCAGGATGGCCAGAGTGACAGAGAGCCTTGAGCCATAGGGATCTGTGGTGATTATTATTAGGTCATGGAGCAAGATGGAAGGGTAAACAACTAGAATTTTGTCTAAACTGTATAACCAGAAGTTGGAATCTGGCAAGCAAAAATTGATGTCAGCCACCATAATGGAAAATCACAAGCATCCACTTACTTTCTAGATCTAACTCAATTCGCAGACTCAGAGCCCAGTCTCAGATCCAGAGCCCATTGACTGATGAAAAGACTGGGTCCTCTTGAGGAAGTACCCTGCACCACCACTGCAAATACAATAAATATCCCCTAGACTTTCCCCAAAGGATCCGAAACCAGTTATCAGGATAAGTACATACTGGGGAAAGAATAAACAGGCCATTCGAGGGCTACTGTGCACAGGTTCTGAGCTGACTGATAGCAAGGAATCTAAAGTGCTATTGTGACCCTTCATTAGAGAGAGGTTTATGTAAGACAGACAATTAATGGAATCCTGACCCACATCTGTCTCCTAGTGGCCCCATGGGTCCAAGGACCATCTGTGCAGTTATTGCCCATTACCTTAGTACAATCGAGATTAGTTCCTTGGCCAACTGAATAAAAGCTACTGTGTTTGAAAGGGTTAAGGGGAAATCCCTACATTGCAGAGCTACATCACAGGAGGAACTGCAGAATTTAGCACCTCTATCAAAGATTTGAAGAATGAAAGGCTATTACCCTTCAGTTCACCTATTTGGCCTCTGCAAGAGCTAGAGGGATCGTGGTGAATGACAGTGGGCCAAAATAAAACCAAGTGGTATCCACAATCACAACTTCTATAGCAGTTCTGGTCCCTTACTACAACTGATTATCATAACTTCTGGTACTTGATATGCAGCTTTTGAGCAGAAAGATGTATTTTTCTCAATCCCTAGAAATAATAAAGATCAAAAGCACTCACTTTGTGGTCATGTCAAAAAGACAGTAGTATACATTGACTATTTTACCTTAGAACTAGGTTAAAGTCTCCTGTTCCCTGTCACAATATAGTCTACAAAGACCTTAATGGCCTAGATATTCCACAGAATCAGCATGATTTCCAGTTGACAACACTGGTGATTGGACTTGGTGAGCTGGAAGTGGTAAGTATTTAGGGGGCCATAGTCAGACATATACATGCCATAGTTCAGATGATAAAATCTCCAAAGTTCCAAGGACCAACCACATGGGTGATGTTTTTAATGACCCAGTGAATTGGAACATGTGGGGAAATCTAATTTAGTATAAGTGCTAAACTGTTGCACCTACATCTCCTACCACTAGGAAAGAGGCACTTCACAATAGGCTTATTCAGGTACTGGTGTCAGCACATACTACACATGGCAATGTACTTTGGACCATTTATTGGTGTCTTGGAAAGATGCATTTTTAGGTGTTATATATGCTGCCCAGAACAAGGGAGGATCCTACAGCAGGTCCGGACTGATGTACAAGCTGCCTTGATGCTCAGGTTGGTTTGACCTAGAAGATGGATGGTGCTAGAGGTATCCTTAGTGGATTAGGATGCTATGCAGAATCTCTGTCAAACCTCAGTGTGAGGTCCCTGGGTTCTGGAGCAAGGTCAAATATTCAAAGGCAGAGAACCATCACCTGGTATGCTTTGGGACCCTAGTAGAAGCTAGAACATCAAGTGTGACTATGCAGCTGGAGATGCCTTTGAGGAGTTGAAATTATGAGATCCACAGTCGCCAGGTCATCCAGGAATAGAAATAATCCACTGTATAATGTAAATAGTGCATTTGGGATTGTGCGGAGCAGGTCCAGAGAGCACAAGTAAGTTGCATAAGCAGGTGGCCTCAACTGTCATGTGACTTTCCTCTGTTGCACCCATATTGTCATGAAGGCTTCTCTATGACTAATTCATAAGGACAAAATATTTGAGCCTGGTTCACAGATGGATTAGTCCAAGATATTCATGATAAGTGAAAATAGACTGCCACCACACTACAACCACTCAAAGGTGACCCTGAAGGCATCAGAAAAGAGAAGTCTACCCAGTTGTATAACTCGGAGCCATACACTTGGCTATACACCTTGTCTGCAGGGAGAAACTGCCAAAAGCATAGATACACACAAATTTGGGGCTGAAGAGGGCTTTGCTGATTGGTCAGGATTTTTGAAAGGAGAACAATTAGAGGCTTAAAAACAAATTTGAGGAACAGGTTTGTGGACGAATCTTTGGCAGAGGGCCCAAAACATGTATAGATATTTCTGTCTTGTGTTAGTTCCTACTGGAGAGCATTCTAGAGCATTCAGAGAGATGCTGGACAATTAGGAGAATAGGTCAGTCTCTGACCAGCTAACCCAGGGCTTGCACAGTAGTCCCATGAATGAAGCAGCCTTAGTGACAGGAATGGAGGCTGTGCATAGATCCAACAGCATGGGCTCTCTTTCACTAAGGCTGATCTAGCTATTGCTACTGCGAATTTCTAAGCCACTAGCAGCAGAGACACAATATGGTGCCTCAATATAGAAATATCCCTCAAAAAGGTCAATCACTTGGTGACAGTTAGTGACATCCTAGAAGGGCAGCAATATATCCTTGCCAGAATTTACACTGACTTTCACTATGATTTTGCCTTTCCTATCCAAGCTGCCTCAGCTAGCATCATCTGAGGGCTTGAAGAGTATGATTTACCATCTTAGGATCCCAATATAATTGACTCAGAGCAAGGGACGTATTTTACAGTGAAGCGCATGACTACAGAATCCTCAGATCTCACCATATACCACATCACTGTAAAGAAACCAGCCTAGTAGAATGATGGAATCTTCTATTTTAGGCCCAGCTAAGGAGCTTCCTTGGGGCTCACATTAGGTTTAGTGCTGTCCTCCAGGACTCTGTAAGTGTAGTGAATCTCTAGCCAATATATGGTGAAGTGTAACTGGAATACCTAAGTCCAGAAACCAAGGGTTGGAAGTAGGATTAGCTCTTCTCATCATCACTCCTGGTGACCTGCTTTCAGAATGTGTGCTTCCCATCCTTGTAGCCTTGAGCTCCACTGGATTAAAAGTTCTGAGTCCTGGTACTGAAAGTAAAGATAAAGGGTAGGGGAGGAGGCTTCCATGCAAGGACACAGAAAGGCAGAAGGACTTCCAATGAATTTAAAGCCATGACTACTGGGGCCCCTGGGTAGCTCAGTCAGTTAAAGGTCTTGATTTTGGCTCAGGTCATGATCTCAGGATTGTGAGATCACACCCCACATCGATCCTTGCACTGGGCTCTGCAGAGTCTGCTTGGGATTCTCTCTGTCCTCTCGCTCTGCCCCCCTCACCACCTGTGTGCATGTGCTCTCTCTCTCTCTCAAGTAAGTAAGGAAATAAACAAATAAATATCTAAAAATGAAAAATAAAGCTATGATCATTATTTTATCATGTTGGGCTTCTCAAACTGATAGATCAACAAAGAAGGGAGTTGACACACTGACACTGACTGACACTGATTACTGTTCAGAAATTAAGTATTTGCTACACAATGGTGGTATGAAGGAATAAAACTCTAAACCCACAAAATTCACCAAGGCTTCTTTCCATGCTTCCATGTAATTTCAGCAAGTGTGGCCTAACAAAGCCAAAACAACTAAGAGGTCCAATCCTGGGGGCAAATGTGCAACCCAAAAATATGAGGAAAATAACACCTCCTGGCACAAACTTTGACCAACAGAGGCATGGAAACTCGTGGATAAATCCTTTTCTCCTCTTACCTTAAGTGGATAATTCTGAGGCACAGGCTACACACTTCCGCAAATGGCCCCAAGGCGGTTTAGGCCCTCGTTGTCCATGATGGTAACCAATTCAGTAAGGTACCCTGAGGCTGGATTTCCTTCCTTCCCCCATTTTCTTCTTCCAAGTAGCCCCATCTTGCTCTCTGGGATAATTTTCCCAAAATAAACTACACGAAGTTCATGTCTCAGGCTCCACTTTTTGGAAGAACTCAAGCTAAGACATCTCCAAAAGTATTACTGTGAACATCTAACGAAATAGCCTACGGCTGGAGTAGAATACTGGAAAAAGTACTTAAATACATCCTGGTAAAATTTCTGAGTCCTAAGGATAAAGATAAAATCCTTCAAGCTTCCAAGCAGAAAATAACTATAATAATAATGGCAGTTCACCTGGAAAGGGAAAAGGAAATCGGGCCAGTACTGAAAAATCTCATCTGTTACACCAAAAACTAGAAAACAGTAATGTTTGCAAAGGACTTAAGTGAGAAGAATGTGACTTTATGATTCTACAGCCAAACTACCCTGGTGTGACAGCAAGTGACAGACATTTTCAGTTGTGTAAGGACTCCCCAAAAGTCCCACAACAGCGTAGACTGTCTAGCAGCATTGCTTGAGGACATCTTTGACCAGAGGAAACTGCAAAAAGAACTCAAGAAAATTGAATTCATGGTATAAAAAAACACGGTGGTCAAGATTGAAACCAGCAGAATGTATAGGTAAGCCTAGCTATAAGGATGATGTTCTCTTTTAAATAGTTAAGAAAAATAGAAGTGTAATATGAAAAAAGACAAGATCATGTATTTAATGTGTGTACCACAGTGCCAGGGACGTGGTAGGCATTAAAAAAAATTCGTTTTATTTCCTGTTATTTCTTGTTGGCATTTTGAAACACGCATGATATAAAAGAATGTGAGTAACAGATGGCATATAGATATAGCTTAAAAAACAATAATGTTAGAAAAAAAATCTGTGCTCCTTCCACCTACCTTAAGATGTATCTCCCTGGTTTTTCAATTTGCCTAGTTTTCATGGAGAAAACATAGTGTTTTATAATGAAAAACTCTCAACTTCTTGTTACTTTTTATTTACCTATTTGTTAAAATAATAAGGCTCTAGAACAAATCCTTGCTACCACTGTTGGACTTGGACTAGATCTCTTTGTGCCTCAGTTTCCCCTTTTGTAAAATGGCAACCAATATCCTTCTTCTTCTCCACAGTAACATCATTGGGATGGGAGTAGAGTAACTGTGGGCAATGTGGTACATGCATATAACTATTCCTGTTATGGTCTTGCCTAAAGTAGAGTACAAAAGAGCATATACATTAGAGAAGCCCCTGGCACGACATCATCAATCCACACAAGTCTATCCCCGAAAACTAATGCTATCAACTCTGCACAGAGGCTTAGACAGGACTGGTTTTCTCTGGCTACCCTTCCTTTAGTCCTCTTTTGCTCTCTTTACCATTAAAAATCATGCTCATTAATACACTCTTCTACTTTTTTTCTCCCTTTTAAATATCCAACACATGAATGAGTTACCACTGACTTAGAAATATTGCTTGAGAGAAAAGCTAAAACGTACGACTATATCAGTTGCAAGGTGCTGGCAGTAAATTTTCAAAATAACTCTGTGCAATGGACAGAATTAACCTTCTTTTTATTCTGCTCACAGTATGTCTCTGTAGAGCCTGGCAGAGACGTTTCACAGAATAGAGCAAAACTTTATTTTCTCCTTGTACTGGTGTGATGCTGTCAGCCTGAGCATCTTTCGGGATGCCCCGGTGCACTCAGAATGGGCTCTGTGAGCTCACGGGAGGCAGGAACAATGGCCTGCAGACTGCTGAAGTGGGCAGTGCTGCAACCTGGAGCCACACCAGCCCTGCTGGGAAGGAAGCCTGTCCGTTTATCAAATTGACAGCAAGGCAGCAAAGGGAGCAGCTGAAGCATCCTTTGCCAAGGACAGGCATAATGCAGAAAAATACGTCATTGCTGCTAGTGACTGAATATATCTCTGGTTCAATTGTTGGACCGTATCACTAGTCATCTAAAGTAATGGACAGTAAAGGATGACCAAGAGTTACATCTTCCAAACAAAGCTAAAAATAGGTTTATCTAAAGTGAGTTATTGAGTTGGAGTCAGACTTCTTGGCTTCATAAAAAGAATTAAAAACAAACAAACAAAAAAAGAACACTAATAGCTCACCTCCACCCCAGAATCTATGAAAGGCCTCACCCTAAAGAACACCCGAGGTCCCGTGGTCTTCTGCAGACCATGAATCCAGTTTACCCAGCTTTAGATTAGAACCTCCTTTTTTCCATACAGTTCAAACTACAGGCAAGAAGCTATCACTGTCTAGACAGATTTCAACTATTACAGTCCTTGGTACACAAAACATAACCAAAATATATTTGTTGAAAAAATATTTAGCAGGATCATTTTCAATGATTTCATATTAGTTTTTACTCATGCTCATGCTAGGAACTGAATAATCCTTAAAGGAACTAAGAGAATTTAGGCTCCAGTCTCGAGAAGTTTACAGCCAAGATGATTCTAGCACCCACACATCCCACCACAGCATTCCCGCCTATTTTTTTCCCATTGCTTTTATCCTTCTTGGCATACTAGAACATCACTTTGGGTGGGATTTTGTTTTGTTTTGTGTTCTGTTTTTGTTTTTGCTGTCTCTCCTCATTAGAATATCAACTGCAGGAGCAGGCATTGTTCATCTGTTCTGTTCATGGATATTGCCCCATGCCTAGTAATTATAATTGATCATTGCTTTTTCTTTGAAATACTTCTGTATTTCTGATCTGGCCACCTTTTCTCTCCTACTTTTATCTCCTACCTCCCTCACTCCATTCCAGTCCTGTGGACCTTGTCATTGTTCCTCAAACCAGCCAGGCAGCTCCCTCACTTGGGAGTCTTTGCACTTGGCCATCCTTTCTCAGCAGGAAGCTTTCCCACTAGTCAGGCACCTCCCCACTCCCCCCACCCCTACCCTCTCCCTTACCTCCTTGCAGATCTTTGTACCAAAGTCACCCTGACAGCAGAGTCTTTCTCCATACCCTTGTTTCCCAATACCCTGTTCCCTACAACACATACGCATACTCTTGGAACTTGCCATCTTCCTACTTGCTCATTCTCCATACCACTCATTGCAGTATTAGTAAAATACTAAAAAAATATTAGTATTTGCTGCTTGTCTCCCCTCCTCCTCACCCCCAGACGCACTAGAAGTCTAAGCTCCATGAAGACATTATCCTCTCCTCTGCTCACTGACGTATCCCCAATATCTAGAAATCTGTGTTACACTTGGCACTCAATAAATATTTGTTGAATAGATGACTTATTGTAAAAGCAATTTTTATACATGAAACACCAGGTTTTAGAATGTTCCACTTTAGTCCAGAAAGCATGCACATGATTATAATAAGTTGTTTGAATTTCAAATAAGAAGTTGAATATGAAATAAAAAATATAATAAGAAGCAGGTGGCCTGGAAAGGTTAAGTAATACAAGTCATACATCTTTGCTTTTTGATGAATACACTGCTAGAGAATTTAGGTTGTTGATAAATTTTGGCTTGAAAATCTCTAAGCATTTGTTTGCTATCATATACTATTTTTGAAGGCAGCAGTCAAAACATACAAACACACACACACACACACACACACACCAGTCTTTATGTACATGACTGCCTCTGGTGCCCAGGGAAAATGAGAGGAAATGACTTTTAAATGGCTGGGAAAAGTATTCATGATTTATTAGTTCAGTGAAACAGAGCAGAACAGAAAAGGCACCCACTTTACAAAGGAGGCAGAACCAACCTTAGCCAGGTAGATGTCGCGGTGGAGACTCATTGACCAAAAGCCTCCAGTTACATCTGTGTGATTCTGAATGACCATGAGAATCCGAAACTTCAGAATGACACTACAAGATCTTCCTCTTCTTTTCTCCATAAGCCTGGAGATAGGAGATTTCAGAGAATAATCTTCTCCATATGAAACTCCATTCAAAGTATACATTCTATCTTCCATCCAGGGACTCCCAGGTAGGATCTGGAAGGCTACAAGTGGCTGTTTGCTCTGTTTGTGATCTGCACAGAATTGCATTACTTCACAGCACAGAGAGACTTTCATAATCATGTCCTCCTATCACAGCACTTTATGAAGGAAAAAAACTGAACTAAGCCAAAAGTTCCCCAGGTACCTTGGAGGAAATACCCAAACAGCCCCAAGACCTCTGAAGCTGGTACCAGAGTCCTTGCCCCACATGGGAGTGTCATTGCTGGTGTCTTAGTTGGTTCTCCAGAGCACGCAATCATTTCAGCCCAAAATACTGCATGCATTCAAATCTCTATATGTATACAGAGGTAGAGAGATAGAGGGATAGATAAAAATAAAGACATGCTAGTTATAGAAAGTCGATATCATAAACTTCAATCATCTTGCTTGTTTTTTTAATAAAAAAGAGAATGAGGGAGAAAATAGAAAGTTTCCCATTATCTCATAGCCTTGATAACACCCACTGATATTTAAACCCTTCTATTTTTAATGCTTTTATGTCTTCCATCTTAGTACTATAAATATGGTCACCATTTCCTGATCAGCTACCATGTACCAGGTCCTGTTCTAGTTGATTTATTTACTCAAATATTACAACAACCCAGTGGTGTAGGCATTATTAGCACCATTTTATAGAGGAAGGGATGAAAGTTCAAAACGTTTACAGAGCAAGTAACTTGGCCATAGTCAAACAACCCAGGTGTGGCTGGGTCCATCCTCAAACCCAAACCAGTTAATCTCCGAGGCCACTGCTTTTCGTAATACCTCATACTGCATCCCCATCTTGCCCCTGGGAAAGGAAATCCACCCCACTTCCTTCCTCATCCAAGATAGATACTTCAACCCTCTATTTATGAGGACCACTAACAATATCCCAATTACAGTCACCCTATATGATGACTATAAGATGAGGTAACATCATTAATATTTAAATATCAAACTTGATTGCAGTTTTTAAACCATTCAAGATGATTTTATTTTTCAGCCATATAGTTGATCATCAACCTGAGCAAAGCCCTTTGGGCAGAAAGCTATACTTCTCCTTCTGCTATTTGAAGAGCTCCCATGCAGAGAAGCAAGCACCACAGTGATTTTTCTTGTCCATTGCCTGCCTAGAATGCCTTACTCCCAGCAGAACAGATTTGTAGATTTGTACAAGGGAAGGGTTGGCTGCATCGGGCACTACATGGTGGCTCCTTTTGGAATGAACAGGCACTCCTCCTGGGAGGGGACGAGGCTGTGTTCTTCCACAGAGGTGGTGCAGGTGAGTCAATGGAGCTTGAACCCAAAAGTGCAGCTGAGATTCCACGCACAGCACCTCTCAAGAAAAGGACATTGAGGCAGGCAGAACTGTTGATGCTCCTTTAGATAAGTCATTCCTTGCTTCTTACCCTGTCCCCATGTCAAGGAAAGATTTCTTGTCAAGATCGTCAACAGCCAATGGGGCTCCTGAGTGGCTCAGTCAGTTAAGCATCTCCTTTGGCTCAGTTCATGATCCCAGAGTCCAGGGATTGAGCCCTGCATTGGGCTCTCGGCTCCACCAGGAGCCTGCTTCTCCCTCTCCTTCTGTCTGCTGCCCTCTCTGCTTGTACTCTCTGTCTCACTTTCTGTCAAATAAATAAATAAAAACTTTAAAAAAAAAATCTTGAACAGCCAAATCATATGACCTAAAGAGGTTCCTTGAATCTTTCCAGAAATAGCCAGAGGGTCAGAATGGGGCTGCCAATCAACCTCCTGGGATTCAAACTCTGAGAAAGTGGGAGATAACTTTCCCAAACTCCAACCTCCCAGCTCTGATCCACTTCTGCATTCTCCTCTCTGGGGAAGTTCCCAGGGTGGAGGTCCAGAAGAGGGAAGGGAAATCTTTGGGTCTGTTCTTTGTCCATTGTCCCATCATTATGGTGACTGCTTGTCTTTATTAATTTATTTAAACATTAAACATGTAAATAGCATTGCTTTATTTTTCTTTACAGGAGATGATGCTCCACTATGAAGAAAAAATTGTGTTTGTTACTTTCGAAGAAAACATGAGGTTTAGTTTTGACTTAAAACAGAGAGGTTTCAGAATGCACAAAATAAGTTCTCTTTTCTTAAGTTATCCTGGTTTTTATTTTCCTATTTTCCCACTGACAGCGAAAGCAATTATTGCCACTCTTTTTTGACTAGCTAGCTGCTTCTTTCTTATGGAAATGTGAACCATAAGTTGAAGAGACTACTTGGCATGTCTGTCTACGGTGAGCTGTTCCATGCCATAGGTCACTAAAATGCTCTTGGTAAGATTTCCTTGTAATTTTTCTGTTGTGTTGTTCTCAGAAGCCACAATCTATTCAATTGCCTCTACGGGACTACACAGCATAATTCATTCCAGAAGGCTTCATTTTTTTCAATAGCTTTCACTTCAAACCACCTCATTTCTACAAGTTACATTCAAATATGTATGTGTGTACAACTCACTGTTGATTCCCAGCAGTCACGAAGCTTCAGAGGTGCCACCAACATCTACATTTATATATAAATGTGCGTTCATACATACAGATCTGCTAAAGGCAGTCCCCTCGATTATCTGCCATCGATGATCTCTGCTTTGAAGAATTCAGAATGATATTTTTGGAATGTTTCAATAAATGGAAACATAGATGACAGTTATTCCAGAGACTACAGAATGTTTATCCCTGTATTAACTGGAGAACAATATGGATGCTAACGAATATAGTTCACTGAAGTTCAGCATTATCCAAGTTCTTTTTCCTTTTTTTGTCCAGTCTCTTCCCCAAATTAAAATGCTTGCTAAATATGGTCTTGTTTAACGACTTCCTTCTCAGTCATTTAGAATGTGGGTGTATATGTTCCTGTTTCCTATTTACTGAATTCAATCATAGGAATTTAAACATATATAGAAACTAAGAGAGAAAATAATACCTCTTAGTATTCTTAAACACATGGTCCTTCTAGAATCCATTTCATCACCAAATAATACTTAGAGCTTCTTGGAACAGAAAGATCCTACTTGTTACAGAGAAAATGAATCACAAAGAACTCAAGCAAGTTGTTATAGTCATTGATAAGATAACGAATAGAACTAAAAAGTCCTATTACTGTTACATGTTTTCTCCATAGCAGACAGAATGGATGCCATAACAAACCCTGGTCAAAAATGTGAACTTTCAGGGAGAATTTAAAAATTCACAGAATTTTTAAAGTGTAAAAGCCTACCTCTGATACTTTTCTTAATATACCACCGTGCTTAAGTCTAAGAAGAAACAAAATGTTCCTTTATGTAGATAGGTCCCGTTTCATTCTAAATAATTCATGCTCCTTAAGACACATGTGGACCAAAATCTAACTTTCCTTATAAAGTACATAATGTTCCCAAAGCAAGTTGTTTGGCTTTGTGAGGCCATGAAAGCTTCTGGAAGATTTCATCTGTGACACCTGCATGCTATACTTAGCCATATGGCAGCATACTATTGCCAATGAAGACATTTGGAAAAGTAATTGTTCCACAGGCTCCCAAGCTCTGCCCTGCATAACTCACTTCTGCTGGACCACTAATGTGAAGAGAAGAGACAATGCCAAAATCCTGAAGGAAATCACAAAATCTCTCCATTGGAAAAGACCTTAAATTTCATCCAGTCCCACTACCAGTCCCCGGTTATGAACGAACCTGCAAGCATCCTTGAAAAGCCTTTTAAAGTAAGATACTGTCACAAATTCAGGAAGGATAATGGCAGACACACCACCAGGGCAACCATAGGTAAATGTTTTAAGTACACCAAAGGGAATGTGTCTGCAACTCAGAAAAGGCACACCAAAAAGTTTTTGTTCTTCTGTGAGATTTGAGAAATAATAATTCCTTCAATGCTTTCTGGCATTTCTAGAACTCAGGAACAGGTGTTACAGATTTTGGATTGCTTCGTTGTCACTCATTTATTCAATAATATTCATGTAATGCCTAGTATGTGAAAGATAACCTATCAAAGCTAAGGTTAAAACTCTTAACCACTATTGAAGTAATTTCTGTTCCCAGAAGACACTTTACTCAAACATTTTTACCGTGTTTAAGCTAGGTGACCACAGATCACAGACTACTTTTCAGAAGAGAAAACATATTCCATAACAATGAAGACTAAAGGAAAATCTCAAGAAAAAAAAACATAATACATTTTAGAAATCCTTAATAATTCACTAGTTACTGTAACTATAGTAAATAGGCACCAAAATCTGATACATATCTTATTTCAGATATGAAACACCAAAGCTTTGCTTAGTATGAATAAAGACAGGGAGAATAAAGAAATAAAATCATGAAAAAAATGTTAAAGTTGGTACCAAGGAAAGTTTCAATTATTGATCTATAGGAAAAGCATTATGAAAGGCCAAAGAGTTGAGAGAAGGAATTTTGCAAGGAGATTTTCTCTGGCCCAAGCTGAGCCCTGTATCCCCATCTCCCTTCCTTCCCCAACAGAAAGGGTTGTTGACACTTCTCTCCAGGACTAGAGTCAGGGAGGGGGGAGGTTTCAACAGAACTTCTCAACAGAACAGAACAGGTGTACGTTCCCTGAATTTGAAAGGCTTGGTAGACTAGAACCAGACTCACCTGATAAACATCAGGTAACCCATGGCAGCACACAGAGGGCTTCAGCTGGGATATAAATGCACTTCTCTCCAATATCTAGTCAACAAGGTATATCCTAGGGACCAGCTGTAGAGCCCATGATAGGAATGCCAGGCAGAGGGCATGCACAACAGAATTCTGCATAGAAGAACAGACTGCTAATGTGCAGGAACCACAGGAGTAGAGGTAAGAGTAGAACGTGGGGATGTCATGAGTGGCCTCAGCAAGTAAATGTGCCCTGACTCTTAAAACTTTATCATAAATTCTCCGTGACTCTAACTTACAGACATTAGTCAAGACCATCCTGTCAAACTGGCACCTCCAGAGACTGTGGGGTGTAGCAGCAATGAGACCATTGAGAATGTCAAGTCAATATGGCAGACTGAGCTGACAGAGAATGACTCTCCCTCACAGAAAAATTAAACACTACAGAAACAAAATTTGGATACAGAAGCAAATTTCAAATGTAGAGTGTAAAGTCCCTGAGTGTGAAAAAATGGAACCAAAGTCAGAGAAGTGAATAAGAGCTTAAACCACAGCAACTCATAGTTTATACCTTTAATGGTGAACTTGATAGGGGCTTTGGAGCTAGTACAAACAGAGGAGTTCAAAATGTCATTCCCTGTGTGCAGAGAGGCAAAGTGGACTGACAGAAAATGTCCCATCCATTGGTAACAAGAGATGCCAGGATGCAATGGAGTAAATTTTCAGTGGTAAAGCGAAGTTACTATCTGCCAGTTAAACTATGTCAAGGGAAGATAAATAAACAGAGACCTAAGGGGTTTGTTCACAGCGGTTTACTGAAAAACTACTAAGTAACATTATTCAGCAAGAATAATAGTGAATCTGGAAGAAAAGAGTGGATGCCAGGGGAAAAAAATGAGATAAGCTGGTAAACATGTTGGTAGATCTAAATGAACTTTGGATGCAAAATAATGATAACAAATTAATTTGGTGGCTTAGATAAAAGTTAAAACTATAATAGCACATGATAATTTAGAATAGAGGAAGGAATAATCACTTTCAGTTCTTATATTGTTCAAGAAGGAGATAAAAAGATCTGGTTAACTTCACAATTTGTTAAGTCAGAAGGAAAACCAGTAAAGGGAATAAAAATCAAATGTGTAGTTACCAAATGAGTTGAAAGACTGTAAAGAGAATAAAGAACATTTGGTCAATTCAATAAACATACACACACAAAAGAAAAAACACAAAAATATAAAACCAGATAGGACAAACAGGCATTAATGTATCAGTAGTCATATTAAACTAAAAAATTAAAATCACCTCAAATTGAATTGTCTAAAAAAAAGAGTAACATTCATCTATTTTTTTTATTTTAAGAGATACACACGAAACATAATGATATCAGAAAGATATGGACAAATATGAGCCAGGCAAAAACTCATTAAGAGATGGTTGGTGATAGGATATTCAAATCAAACAACATAGAATATTAAGCCAAGAGGAATTGATAGAAACATAGATACATATGATAAAAAAAACTCGACAAGAAAATAAAATAGTCATGAAATTTTATGTACCTAACAATATAGCCTCAAAATACATAAAGTAATGACAGAACTATAAGGAGGAATTGGCAAATCTATAATCATAGTGGGAAATTTTCATGTACCTCTCTTGGTAACCAATAAGTGAGGCAGACAGAAAAGGTATTAAGGATTTATAATTATAATTTATAATCCTTGTAACTTAAGGATTTATAATTATAATCACCATATATATTTGAACAAAGCAAAGAGCTAATCCAGAAGAATTACTATATGTAGAAGCACATAATGAATAAAAAATATAAAATACACATTCCTTTCAAGTACAAATGGAACTGTCAGAAAAACTGACTACATAGCAAGTCACAAAGGAAATTTCAAGAAATGCCAAAAAATCTATATCACATATTTGTTTTTTTTTAAATTAATTTTTTTTTAATTTTTATTTATTTATGATAGTCACAGAGAGAGAGAGAGAGGCAGAGACACAGGCAGAGGGAGAAGCAGGCTCCATGCAGGGAGCCCGATGTGGGATTCGATCTCGGGTCTCCAGGATCGCGCCCTGGGCCAAAGGCAGGCACCAAACCGCTGCGCCACCCAGGGATCCCCTATATCACATATTTGTATCATAAAAATAACCTAGTAAAGAAAAAAACCATATGAAGATACTATAAAAAATTTTTAAACTATACAGCAATAAAAATGTCAGTTACCTGCCAAAATTTGGGGATGTTTCTGAAGTGATATTTTAGCCTGAAATTAATGTACTGAGAAACAAGAAAGACTAAAATTAAGTGAGCTACAGATTCCACTAAAGACTGGGGGCGGCGGGGCAGGGGTGGGGGGAGGGAAGAACACTCAGAGAAAATAGAAAAAACGGTGTACTAAAGGACAGAAATTAATGAACTTGGAAACAAACAAGCAAAAAATACTAGATGATGAGACCATCAAAATACTCCAAGTGGCTCCTAAAAAGTCCTTCATTGTCCATGACGAAGAACAACGTTGTCTCATTCCTCAATTGCCGTTAGTGTAGAGGACCCACCAGAACTGTCTGATAAACATACAATGTAAACCACATACACAAGTCAAATGTTATGGTAGCCACATTTGGGAAAGTAACAAAAAAACAGGTGAAATCAATATTAATAATATATTTTATTTAAGCCAATATATCAAAAATGTTATTATGACATATATTCAGTATTTTAAAATTATGGAGATGATTTACATTCTTTTCCCATACTAACTCTTTATTTATTTTTATTTTTAAAGATTTTATTTATTTATTCATGAGAGACATGGAGAGAGAGACAGAGAGGCAGAGACACAGGCAGAGGGAGAAGCAGGCTCCGTGCAGGGAGCGGGGCTCGATTCCGGGACTCCAGGATCACGCCCTGGGCCGAAGGCAGGCGCTGAACCGCTGAGCTACCCAGGGATCCCCCATACTAACTCCTTAAATCTAGTTCTTATTTTATACCCACAGCACATCTTAATTCAGACTAGTCACATTTCAGTCTCAGTAGCCACACACTACAGTCTAGTGGATATTGAATTGGACAGAACAAACTCGGACAGAAGGGGCATGCCATATAATGTCAGAATCCTTTGGCCTTTGCAGACACTACTTTATCATATTTGTTTCTTAATTTGACCTTTGGGACAGGATAAGGATTTGTACAAACATTGTCATGTAGTCTACATTTTAGGTCCTGCAAGATGGTGGTAAAGCTTCAGTTATCTTACTGCTAATTTTTCAGTAAGTCTTTCCTAGCCATGTGTAGTGGCATCAATTTAGTAACCAAAGTTCAGATGACCACAGAGTTGATGGCATCTCAAAGAATTACCTACTTACTTTTCATATTAGTATTTGAACAACAGAGATTCTCTACTGTCATCTTCATTCCCCCAAGACTTTCATATTGAAATAACAAAATGGCCTAGATCCACCTGAAGATAAATTGCTTTAATTATTAGGTAGAGTGTGAAGCTCACCGTTTCAAATTGCAGGTCAGTGCAATGCCCAACGTCGGCAGTGGTTTCGCTGTGATATTTCTCCAGGTGCTACTATTGAGCCTTCATATCAATGAAATGCCTCCATTTAGGACTAGCTTTACCTGTGGGATTTGTTCACGTCTTCAACAACAACAAAGTGATCTCAGTGGAAGGAGACTATTATTTTCCAACATTGCAATATTTGCTATTTGACATTTTAGTCTAATTGTCAGCACTGTTGTTAATATGTATGGAAACCTCAAAAGATAATTATTTTTTAGGTCTTAGAATCGATACTTACCAACTCTTGTTGGTAACACGTTGTGTGGGACCATAGAAGGGAATTTAGTGGTTACAACTAACAGCATCAAAACAAAACAAACAAAACAAAACAAGAAACAAAAACAAAAAAACTGAAACAAAACAAAAGACTAATAGCATATGGACTAAAGCCAGACTACCTGGATTTGAATCTCAGCTTTACTATCTACCAACTGTATGTCTGAACCTCAGCTTCCTTGGCTGGGAAAGTACGGAAAAATATCAAAGTTGCAAAGAGGATTACACAAAGTAACATACAAGGTGCTTAACACAGTGAGTGCCCAGAACTCAGAAGTATTTCATAAACATTAGCTAGGTCATCTGTAGGTTTAATTCTACAAATTTGGGAACATGAAAAAAGTGATCATGTGACAGTATTTCCAAAGCTCTGAAGACCATTTTTTCCAAAGGAAATTCCAACTGACCTGCTTCTCTCTAAAACCTTTAGCAGAGGGATTCCTGGGTGGCTCAGTGGTTAGGTGCCTGCCTTTGGCCCAGGGTGTGATCCTGGAGTCCCAGGACTGAGTCCCACATTGGGCTCCCTGCATGGAGCCTGCTTCTGTCTCTTACTTTCTCTCAGTGTCTCTCATGAATACATAAATAAAATCTTTAAAAAAAATTTTTTTTAAATAAATAAATAAATAAATAAAACCTTCATCAGAAAGATTTGTCTAAATGCAATGACCTGACTCCCATTCTAGATACTTACTATGCAACTGTGCGAAACTTTTGGTTTGGAAACTCCCCCCTCAAATCCTCTTATCAAGAACCAAGTCAGATTAGAGCTCTCTACACATAACTGGCATCAGCTAGTGACCCAGTTCTGATATGCCACTTTTCCTAATCTTTTCATTCTGAAATCAGGAGGAGGCATTGTAAGGCCAAAGATTTTTCCTTTTTCCTAACTATATGATTTTTTAAAATATTTTATTTACTTTAGAGACAGAGAGAGAGCAAGGGGAGGAGCGGAGGGACCAGCAGACTCTCCACGGAGGGGGGGACCCCAACATGGGGCTCAATCTCAGGACTCTGAGCTCATGACCTGAGTCAAAAACCAAGAATTGGATGCTTAACCGACTGAGCCACCCAAACATCCCACTTCTTGATTTTTCATAAAGCTTTTGCTCAGGGTAAGGGAGGTGAAGTCTGCACTGAGCAAATGTAATAATAGGGTTTATGTAAGCAAGATACTTAGATAGGAGTTCCGGCCCAAGGATTTCCTCCCCCTCCCTTCTCTGTGAGGGTGTTGTCCACCTTTAGACATTCACCTGTCTGGATGGACACTTCTCCCTTATCTTGATATTCTGATCTATACCTGTTCTTTTTGAGGTTCACATTCATTAAAATTATAAATTTTATGCCCACACTATCCATCTGCTGAGGTTTTAGTATCCTGGAGCTAAAATTGCACTTTCAGAGACTTTTGTCAATTAATTAAGAGTGTGATAGCAAACTGGACAAATTTTTACAATTTTTCCCATAAATCTACTTTAATGTTAAAATATATTTTTGAAATATTGATTAATAGTTAATATCATGATTAGTATGTGTCAGGCACCATTCTATTTTGTTTCACATTAAAAAAATGCTATTAATCCACATGATAGCCCTATAGGGGAGATATTAATTATTGCCACTTCACAGATGAACAAAGTAAGATATAAAAAAGTTAAGAACTTGCCTACTGGGGCACCTGGGTGGGTCAGCGGTTGAGTGTCTGCCTTCAGCCCACGGCGTGATCCTGGAGACCCGGGATCGAGCCCCACTCCCTGCATGGAGCCTGCTTCTCCCTCTGCCTCTCTCTCTCTCTCTCTCTCTCTCTCGCTCTGTGTGTGTGTGTGTGTGTGTCTCATGAATAAATAAATAAAATCCTAAAAAAAAAAAAAACTTGTCTACAGTCTCGTAGTAGGCAAATGGTGAAATCAAGATTCAAACGCAGCTCTCATTCTGGAGCCTATGTCTAGAACCACAATGATATGTTGTGCCTCTGAACAGAAAATCATTGCAGCGTACCAACATGAAAAAGAAGACTTTGTGCATTAAAAAGCAAATTTGTCCCATCTTAACATATCTCTGGAATCAAAAACATTTAAATAACTTAGCCTTAATTTATACATGTCTCAGAAACCATATGCCTTATAAAACCACCAGAGACACAGGCAAGGATATCAAATAATTATGAAAATTAACCAAAAGGTCAGTGTAGCTTCCACCATGGTTAACTCTGTTACTTCGGTCATCTTATTTGCAAAGTAGGGAGTATCCTTCTGCTCCCCACATTCTCAAGTTGTAAAAAGGTAAAGAAGAGATGTTGTGCTTTGGATGATGTTTACTTTATTTTTTTTTTTCAGTTGAGCAGGAAATCATTATCCAAGCCCAGCCACAAATATGTGCTACAAAACAATTTATCTACCAAGAGTTCATGGGCAGCTGGATTGGGAAAAAACACATTAATTATCATTCAAGTGGAAATGCCCCCATAGACATACCATTTAATTAACAGAGAGGCCAGTATTGGAAATGAATAATTTGAGGCGAGGCAGAGAGATGTGTGAGTAAACCCTTAGGTGATTTAAGGCTATTATCTGTGGATAAACATACAAAAATACACAAAATAGCTTTCTATCTTATAAACTCCTTTAAAAATAAAAAAGATGCCCTAGAAAAAAAAGACCCTTCTGGGCCTTTTCCTTGCCTGTATTAAAAGTCATCACCTGTGAGCAGCAAGCAAGTTGAGTTCTTGTAGGAGCATCAATTCCTTTTAAGGCTGGAAGATCCCACTCCCTTGAATTCAAGCTCTGAAATGATGAGAGCTAAAATCACTTCATGTAACACAGTTCCTCTGTCTCCGAAAACCCTTGAAATTTGTAGCTCTGCCAAGATTATAAATAGAAGTGATATGGCAGCAGTGGATTGATCATTCTGCTAAATGCACTCATCCCATTTGGGATGGTTTTATGAAGCATGGCGGCAGCTGGGGCAGTGGTGGCGGCTGATGCCGTCGCCACTGCTCCTGCTTGGGCTGCAAAAATGCCATTCCATTTTTTTTTTTTTGTTTTAATTTCTTTACTGAGAAAAGCCAGAAGAGATTTTCCTAAAACACACAAAAAATAAAATTATAGCCCAAAGTCTGTTTCCTAGAACATTCTGGGAGACAATCAAAGAGTCTGAAATGAAATCATATACACCCTTTGACTCCCTGAAAATAAGCCAAAAATCAGAATTCTGGGACCCAGTTTGGCATCATATGTGGGCTGCATTGAGGACACTCAGATTTTGTGTCATGATTCCTGAAAATATCACTCTTCATAAGGTAAGTCAAATGCCGTGACTAGCCAGCTGGGGGAGGGTAGGTTTTCATTTTTGCCCTTCACTCCTTGAAACCATCTGGAAAGAAAGGTTCATTCTCCATGACCTTTCCTTTTTTGTATTCTCCCCTCAACCTCTCTTTTCAGCCTCTCTTTTCTTTAACAGCACCGAGGTCCTTAATTTAATTCAATTCAAGAAGTATTTATTAAGCACCTACTGAGCACCTAGTAGTGTTACTAGATATTTGAAGAAAAGAATGCACTTTAAAAAAAAAAAAAGAAAGGATCTTTATAAAAAAAAAAAAAAAACTCCCTTTAGCACTGGAATAAGAAATTGGGACCAGGAGAAATGTGGGGAGAAGGAGCTTGGTGACCTGATTTCTGTACCCCCCTCCCACCAGGTTTTACCTTTGCTTTGGAGGCCTTTCCCTCTGGTTTTCTCCATCACTCCCATGGTCACCTCTGGGAGTGATCTCCATGTAAGCAAACACTTTTCCCCTAGATTAGCTGAGATATTTTCAACCAGGGTTTGTGAAATCCCAAGAATCAATAAAGGGAAAGGAACATTGAGAATGCAGTAATCAAAATAACCTAGACTACAAAGAGGATGGAGTTTTCCTCCCCTAATATTTTTTCAATAAGAAATCCTATATTTTGAACTGAATCTTACACAAAGCTCTAATAGGTAAAACAGAAGCCCCTGGAACTGCTCTAGTAAGGGTTAGAGGAGGGACAGTCCTCCCAGCTCTTACTAGTGACCTGCAGCACTACTGAGAAGGAGGCTCCTCTGTGGAACCCTAGGGAGTCTCTGAGCAACATTCAAAAACAACCTTAAGGGGGCACCTGGAGGGCTCAGTTAAGCATCTGCCTTCAGCTCAGGTCCTGATCCCAGGGTCCTGGGATGAAGCCAGTGGTCAGTGGGCCTCCCTGTTCACCCAGGAGCCTGCTTCTCCCTCTCCCC
Source organism: Nyctereutes procyonoides (assembly GCF_905146905.1). Lineage (NCBI taxonomy): Eukaryota > Metazoa > Chordata > Mammalia > Carnivora > Canidae > Nyctereutes > Nyctereutes procyonoides. The sequence continues at coordinate 24,680,576 of NW_026575142.1, read as the reverse complement.
CTGCCCCTCCCACCCTGCTTGTGCTCTCTCTCACATTCTCTCTCTTGCTGTCTCTCCCAGATAAATAAATAAAATCTTTTTAAAAAGATAACCTTAAGCAGAGACTTCCATGTGACATATCCCATCTTTAACATACCTTGTGACCACAACCTCTCCCTCAAAACACACACACACACCTCTGAGATCCCAACCCCTCCTTCAACGTCAAGACCAAGACAACACCCCCTCCCCCCCATTCTCCTGCTCTGTCAGTGCTGGTCTGCTGCATGTTCCTTCCACAAGTGACAGACACCGGCCATAACCTTACTTTTCAGCTGCATCTGGTTCCCTGGTGTGGGTGTGACCAGAACCAAACATAGGACCACAGTAAAATGCCATCTTCAGAGAAAATAATAACCTGAGCATTCTCGTAATAGTGAAGTGATACAGAGGAAGTAATTTCCTCGCAAACAGAAGTGGTTCCCATTTCCTGCAAGATTATGTTTTAGAGGAGACAAAAAAGCATCTACAAGTCAAGTCATCTGACTTGAAACAGAAAATCAAACAAGGCAGTATGAAAGAGGTTTCTAAACTGAAAGTGAACCAATTATTAAACATGCGAGTGCTGGGGTGGTAAGAAAGAGGAGCGATCAGTATTGGCTGGATCGGTGAGTGAATATTTACAAAGGTAGTTTAGACTTCAGATGGGCTGTTTAGGAAGGACTTGGAGAGGACAGATGGAAAGAAAGGGAAAGGTACTCCTGGCAACCTCCTGGCAAATTAATGCGCATACTCCAGGAGGTATTTTCATTCTTAGGAATCAATGCCCAAATGGATCTAAGTTTTACTCATAAAAATAAACTTCTAAGAAGAAGCTTAAGTCACACTGGATCTCTCATAGAGGAGATACTTTCCCACTGAGAGGATACAGTTGGAGCTTCTCAAATCACTTTCAGCAACCTAGAGTTACCTCTAATCTCTGTGTGGTCAGATCTCTGCCGAAGACTTTTGGGAAGAAATATGGAAAACCTAGCAGTTTGCGTTCCAGTTTGTTGCCATAATGACTCTGGAACACTAATATATTCCCCTTTCTACTTTTCTTCTCCTCCCATCCCAGCCATATCAAGCTCATTGCTTTCAAAACAGAATATATTCACAAAACGTAGAAAAGAAAGGAGCTTTTTCCTGGCTTTTTTTTTTTAAGATTTTATTTTTTTTATTCATTAGAGATAGAGAGAGAGAGAGACACAGAGACCCAGGCAGAGGGAGAAGCAGGCTCCATGCAGGGAGCCCAACGTGGGACTGGATCCCTGGTCTCCAGGATCAGGCCCTGGGCAGAAGGCGGCGCTAAACCCCTGAGCCACCCGGGCTGCCCTTTTTCCTGGCTTTTGACCATCAAAAGCCCAAATGAAGGATTTGGAAATTGGGACGACTCCTAGGAAGTTGTCCTCATCCAGACCTTCATCTCCCATCCCACATCCTTTCAAGGCTAGAAAAGAATTCCTCGAGCTTGGGGGAGGAGTGGGAGGATAGAGGGAAATGATGTGAGAGAATGTGCTGGAAGAGGGCACTAGATCCAGTGAGACTTCAAGGACAGCCGCCCAGCCTGGGGCTGTGCTACCTGGCGTTCCCAAGGCGGCTAACAAGGACCCGCCTTCCACAGCGCAGCACAGTGACCATTGACTCACTGGGAGCTCTTTCTTCCAAATCACATGTAGATAATAGCATAGTCTAGTGGTTTCCAAATATTAATGTGCATCAGAATCACCTGGAAGGCTTGTTAAAACACAAATGGTTGGGCTCCACACCCAGAGTTTCTGATTCAGTAGGTCTGGAGACCTGACAGGCAGGACCTGAGAATTTGTATTTCTTACAATTTCCCAACTGATGCTGATGCTACAGGTCTGGAGACCACACTTTGAGAATCACCACCCTAGGCAGTGTTATAAGAGATTCACACAGCAAAGAGAAGGGAAATGAGATTCCACATATCTTTGTTTTAGTGGTGAAGATGAAAGAAGAGTTCCCACATTCAAATTTGAGGAATTTAACAGAATCAGTATTCTCTGAGTTTGGGCAGTGGTAAAATACACTGCCAAAATAGTTCAAAAATGTGGGTGTGTTCTGTCCCTAGGTGCCCAAATCTACAGTCCCAACTGGATATCCTTGGTGTCCCTGGCTTCATTAGCAAATCTTAGCCCCAGAAAGGAGCTGTGATCTCTGAGGAGGTCACAGGGGAGAAAGACATCTTTGGTCACTTAGATGTGCTGTTCTACGTGGAGCTCCCCAGCCCAAATGACATACATGTTCACCAAGGGCTTGGCTGTTTTACAACTCCATAGCACTTAACATAGCACTTAGCAGAAGGAAAATAGTGGGAACTAGGTCCCCCAGTCTTCGTCATTCTTAAATGGGTACCAAATATATTTAATTTCAACTTGAGAGCTTCATATCTATGCTAGTTCATCTGTGAATCAAGGCCACAACTGATTGAGCAGGTTCTGGGGTTATAAAGCTTGACATGTAACGTCAACGATTGTACTTTCAACGAGTTGCATGATCTTAGGCTCACTTTCTAACCTCTTTGCCCCTCGGTTTCCTTAAATTAAAAAAAAAAAAAGTGGGAGGTATAGTGCCTACCTCGTCCAATTCTGGTGAAGATTAAATGATATGTTGCTGACGCATTTGGCAAGGGGCTGGCTCATGGCACATAAAGAGTGTTGGTGATTACTTGTAACAGTGCTTGATAGAATGCCTTTCACAAAATTAAGTCTCAGTAAATGTTTTCTAGCTAGTTGAATTGTCCCCAAGTGTTGACAATCTCAAAAATCAAGTGTATCAACACACCGCCATCTCCCCTCTACTTCCCTGCCTACACCTTAGCAATGATAGGACCAGACCAAGAAATCAAGTCCTCTGAGTTATACTGCCTAGAGCTTGAGCATGTGTCCCTTTAAGCCCACTGTTCCAGACCCTCCTAAAGAAATTGAAAGAATGTCAGGGAGCAGGCCTCTGTTGTTAAGGAAAGGAAACCAGGAGATGTGGTCCCAGTAGGCATTCAAAACCTCTAGTATTCTTAGCTACACTTATCTTGGGTTGAGCCTTTGTGAGGATTTCTTTTTTTTTTTTTTTTCTTTTTCTTTTTCTTTTTTTTTTAAGCTAGCAGTCTTGTGAAAACCAGCTTCTCGGTAAACTATATAGGCATTTCCTGGTTACCCATGATATGAGAATAACCTTTAAACTATTTCCATTTCTGATCCCAGCTGGAAACAGGAAACGCATGGGGTACAGCTTTAAACAAAAACAAAAGAACCAAAAGATAAACCAAATTGTTCCAGGGTTCAGAAGAGGTTTATGCTAAGTGTTAGAAGGTTCACATTTAGCGAATCCTCTCCCAGTTTCTGCCATTCCAGAAATTCCTTTCGCGGGGGTGGGGGACGTAGTGGAGGAAGGGTTGTACTAAATTGCACAGCACTGCCATCTTCAGGACCAGCAGGGAAAATTTTCTTGGGGTCAGTCAGATAAATCATCTTCCTAAACACTTCATTTAAATATAATCAGATGGTTAAAAATTTGACAGCAGACAGACTGGAACAGATTTTTCTACTGTTTCCAATGTTTGAAAAGTCAGTAGACACAGCTTTTTTGTGGTGTATGCACATTTAAAAAAATATTTGCTGATTGAAAAGCCATTTACAATAAATAGGAAAGTTTAAATAGCTCATACTGCATTGCCAAATGATGGGAGTAACACAGACACAAACATATTGTTCTGAAAAAAAAAATTCCTTAAAAAGAAAAGTATGAATCAAATGATTTAGAAGTGCTGTTTGAGCAGATGGTGTGATTAACAACTAGCATGTTAGCCATCTCAGGAGCTTACAGAGAAGTAAACAAATGCAAGGGGAAAAATCACTTTATTCCCCCGAAGAGTATTTAGTTCATTTCATTAGGAAAATTCAAAAGTCTGCATTTTGAAAGTTGGATCTCCCTAGGGGATATTGGGAATAAGGAGTGAAGGGAGTCTTTTTGGAGAAAGACCACATCAAGACAAGTGCTAATGCTCCATGCCTGGCCTAGGGTGAGAAGGGAAGAGTTGACATTGGCGTGTCATCCAGAATGCTGGAGGCACGTGTTGGCAATGCAGAACACACAGGCCTTGGATGACGAGGGTCAGGTTCTCATCCTGGCTCTAGCACTAGCTGCCTTGGGCTTTGAGGCCATCCTTGCACTCTCTTGACCTCAGTTTCTTTGTTTAGAAAAATAAGAGTGAAAGCCAGATGACTGTACAGCTGTGCTTTAAAATCTTTAATGTGCACCTGGGGATCTCATTAGAATGCAGATTCTAACTCACAGGCCTAGGGTAGGGGCTGAGAGTCTGAATTTCTCATGACTCCCGGGTAATGCCAATGGTGCTGACCCACAGACCACACGTTTACTACCAGGGCTATAATATCCCTTCCAGGGATGATAATCTATCATCTTCTCATATGCGAGGTGCAGCTCAGAATAAGGTTAAAAAAAAGGACAAGTGTTTACCTTCCAGGGGTATGTGACTTGGAAATGTGTAGGAAACATAACGAACGTGCCAAATATTCAATTGATTCTAAAAGCAAATTAAGTTATTTCTTTACAGGGGCACCTGGGCAGTGCAGTCAGTTAAGCATCCAACTCTTGGTTTCAACTCAGGTTGTGACCTCAGAGTCATTAGATTAAGCCCCGGGTCGAGCTCAGCATGGGGTCTGCTTGAGGTTCTCACTCTGTCTCCCTCTGCCTCTCCTCATCCACATGCTCTCTCTCTAAAGTAAATAAATAAATCTTTTTTAAAAAGTATTTACATTATAGGGATCCCTGGGTGGCTTAGTGCTTTAGTGCCTGCCTTTAGCCCAGGGTGTCATCCTGAAGTCCCGGAATCAAGTCCCACGTCGGGCTTCTGCATGGAGCCCTCTGCCTGTGTCTCTGCCTCTCTCTCTCTCTCTCATGAATAAATAAAGAAAATATTAAAAAAAAACATTTCTGTTATATAATTTATATTTACATGTACGTATATACACATACATAACATATATCATTGAATTAACTGTAAGTAGGTGCACTGAGGGGAAAGTCCTCGGAATTGGACATGGAGACCAAATATATGGGGATTAGATGAAAGGGAGGTTGGGAGATTGAGTAATCAATCAGCATCCAGAGTATTCAAGACTGATCCCAAGACTTCATCAGGATTAAAATCTTTTTCTCTATGAAAGACACAATTAAGAGAATACATATATAAAGAATTCTCAAAACTCAATGGTTAAAAAAACAACAACAAAAATTTTAAGCACGCAAAAAGACTTGGGACCTTAGCCACAGAGGAAATATGAATGGCAAATCAGCAAGCAAAAAGATGCTCAACATTGCCATTAGGGAAATGAAGATTAAATCCATGTTACCACCGTACACCTATTACAATGGCTAAAATGAAAAATATCGACAACACTAAGTGCTGACAAGGATGTGAAGAAATTGGATAAACCATATATTGCTAGTAAAAACACAGAAATGATACAGACACTTCAGAAAACAGTTTTTAGCAGTTTCTTATAAAGTAAAAACATACATTTACCACATTCTCTATCAGTTCCACTTCTATATATTTACCTTAGAGAAACAAAAATTTAGAACCACACAATAATCTGTACAAGAGTGTTTATATAGCAACTCTACTCATAATTGCCAACAATTAGAAACAGCCCAAATATCTTTCAGTAAGTAAGTAAACAGTCTGGTACATCCATACAGTAGGATTCACTCAGCAATAAAATGGAACAAACTACTGATTCATACAACAATTTGGATGAATCTCAAGGACATTATGATGAGTGAAAGAAGCCAGTCTCAAAAATTTCATACTGTAGGGGCGCCTGGGTGGCTCAGTTGGTTTATTGTCTGCCTTTGGCTCAGGTCTTAATCCCGAGAGCCTAGGATCAAGCCCCGCATCTGGCTCCCTGCTCAGTGGGGAGTCTGCTTCTCTCTCTCCCTCTCCCCCTGCTCATGCTTGCTTTCATTCTCTCTCTCTCTCCCAAATAAATAAAATCTTTAAAAAGAAAAAATTCATACGCTATGATTGCATTTATACAATAATTTAGAAAGACAAAACTAAAGTGACAGAAAAAGAAATCAGTGGTGGCCAGGAGTTGAGCACAAGGAGTTAGTACAAAGGAGTTTGGCAGGTAGATAGAACTGTTCCACATTCTAGCTGTGGTGGTGATTATACAATCTACTCATGTATTAAAATTCATAGAAACACACACCCAAAAAAGTCAATATTACAGTGTGCTAATTATTTTTCTTTAAAAAAAAACCTTTAAAATATTAAATGGTTAGTTTATTTTTAAACTTAGTATAGAAGTGAAAAGGTTTTGAAAGTCTGTTTAATGAAGTAAATGTATCTGGCCACTACTCTAATACTTTACTAGCGAACTACTATGGTTAGCTTTCACTTTTCTATCTCTGTCCATAGCCCTAAAAGATATTGCTATACTTGAGTCCCAGTAGCTTATCATTTTAAGTCTACAGTACCCTTTCCTTTTCAGATAATTTATAAGATGTCAAAAAAGCATTTCCCAGTCCTTCACATAAGTCAGTAGTTAAGTCCAAGAGACCAAGGCATTACTGACAAGGCCTTGCCCTCCAAAAATTTAATATTTTTATAAAAAATAAACTAAGTCAGTTGTTCTCCCATTGTTTGTGCCACATAATACTCCCCTCCCCAGAAAATTCACAGAAAGAACATATATCAATCATTTCTTTTAAAAAAGAAAAAGACTGACAGCAATATGCAAAAAAATGAACCTGGGCCACTATCTTCCACTACACATGAAAAAAATTAACTAAAAATGGATTAGAGACTTGAATGTAAGACCTAAAACCATAAAACTCTTAGAAGAAAACAGACAGTAAATTTCTCAACATGGGCCTTGGCAATGACTTTTTTAATGGAACACTAAAGCAAAAGCAACAAAAGCAAAAATAAACGAATGGGACTACGTCAAACTAAAAAGATTCTGCACAGCAAAGGAAATCATCAACAAAATGAAAAAGCAACCTACTGAATGAGAGAAAATATTTTCAAATATCTGATAAGAGACTAACATCCAAGATAATAAAGAACTCATATAACTCAATAATATAGAAGCAAACAATCTGACAAAAAATGAGCAGAAGATCTGAACAGATATTTTTCCAGAGAAGACATGCAGGTGGCCAATGGGCACATGAAAAGATATCCAACATCACTCATCATCAGGGAAACGCAAATCAAAACCAAAATGAGAATATCACCCCACACCTGTTAAAATGGCTATTATTAAAAGACTAGAAATAACAAATGTTGACCAGGATGTCAAGAAAAGAAAGTGCACTTGTGGTAGGAATGCAAATTGTTGCAGCCACTATAGAAAACAGTATGAAGGTTTCTCAAAAAATTAAAAATATAACTACCATAGGATCCACCAGTTTCACTTCTGGATATTTATCTGAGGAAAATGAAAATACTAATTTGAAAAGATATCTGCAAACCCATGTTCATTACAACATTGTTTATAATAGCCAAGCTATGGAAACAACCTCAGTGTCCACCAGTGGATGAATAAAGAAGATGTGTATATATAGATATATACACACGTACATGGAATATACCATATATATGGTGTGTGTGTGTGTGTGTGTGTATATATATGTATATGTATACATATATTCACATGGTGGAATATTATTCAGCCATAAAAAAGTATATCCTGCCACTTGCAAAAACATGAAATAATCTTAAGGGCATTATCCTAACTGAAATAAATCAGAGGAGACAAATTCCATATTATCTCTCTCACACATGGAATCTGAAATCATAGACGCAAAGAACAAATTAGCCAGAGGCAGGAAGTAGGGGATGAGAGAAATTGGTGAATTGTTGTTTTAGTTTCTGTAAGTTGAATAAAAAAATAATTTAAAATTAAAAAGACAGACGAAACATATAGCTATAAGAAAATATTTAGCCTCATTAGTAGTTGAAGAACTACAAATTAGAGTGGGATACCATTTTTTTAAACTATCAGCTTTGTAAGGATGAAACAGAATGATTATATTCCTCGTGGAGGAAGTACAGGGAAATGGGGCATGAGGGTAAATTGATTTACTGTTCAAGAGGTCAGTTTAACTGTATATAGCAAAAGTCTTAAAAACGAGCATTACCTCTGGGATGGCAATTCAGCTTCTTGGAATTTATCCTAAGAAATAATTGAGCAAGGATGTGCAGCTTAGCATTTTGTGAATAGTGAAATATAGAGTGCCAGCATTCTAAAATCCCTTCCAGTGAATGGATAAAGAGACTCTGTCACTCTCCGGTGTGCTAAATGCTGCACAGAGTATAACAGTACGCCTGATAGTGTAATATAATCAGAAATGTATATGGACTAATGTGCATAAAGAATATACTGAAAGCCAAATCTTAAACTGATTTTAAAAGTAAATAAAATATCTATTTAAATTATGTAACATAATCAATATGTCAAAAAAGGTAGAATATTAAACTACATAATGTCCAGACATTAAAAATAATATATATCTATTATTTATGACCTAAAAAGATTTGCATTTCATATGTTTCTAAGTAAAAAAATGCAGACTACAAAATAGTACTATCTCATTTTATACAAAATTTACAAAAAAAAAAAAACCAGAAAACATACTTATAGCAGAAAATCTGCAAAGCACATTTTAAGATGTTACCTACCATAGGTTTTGCTGAGTGTGGGATGATAATTGATTTTTATTTCTATCTTTATGCTTTTCTGTATTTTATAGGTATTTTTCAGTGAAAGTATACTACTTTTATAATTTAAAAAATCCAATAATACTAGTTCTAGAAACAACTAGCAGATTAAACAGTTTTCTTTGCATTAATATTGTTGTCTTTCGCTTTTTAAACTCTTAGGTGTTTAAAATCCTGCCTCTCTTCTCAGATTCCCCTGGCTTACAATGGTACAACCATTGCCCCCGTGCATTTAGAGCCACATGGGCAATCTCCAGGCTCCAAGACCAGTTAATAATCTATCTTAAGTAACATCCATACCTGAAGTCCCTTCAAAGACTTTGGGGGGGGGGGGACCAGCCACTCCCAGTAATCCTGCTGCACTCTATTTCCTTAGTAGCTCTCAACTGTCTGTTTCCAAAGTTAATTTGGAATGAATTTGGGGATGAATTTAGCCTTAACATCTTCCCATAAGATCTTTGAAATTAAAAAAAAGGGGGGGTGGGAAGGGGGCTACAGAACTTTTTTTCAAGCAGTTTTCCTTAAAACTGGGTTTCATTTAAAATTTGGAATGTTTCTAGTTTTTCCAGGTAATTAAAAGTCAGCAAAGGGAGAAAAATCTGTCTCTTCAAAATTAATTGTGGTTTTTTTTTCTTTTTAGATGCTATTCACATTTCTAGTCAGGAAAAAAGAATAAATGAATTCACTGGATTATATTATTCCCTTTTCATCCATATGTGTAACTTTTCCATATTTACATAGCTTGCTAATTTGGTGTATTTAAAAACAACCTTGTTATTACTAATTTCAGAAAATTTTGCAATGTGCTTCTAGAATTATTTAGTCACTTAATTTCTAATCCATCCCTAACACCTGGACATTTTGATTTATCTGTGGCAAAGAGCTTTCACCTGTTTATGATGATGTTTTTAGTTAGCCTTCAGGTTTTATAAAATGTTATTTTAAAATCTATTCTGGCTAAGTTCTTCTGATCAGTGTTTGAATTTTATCTAAACTCAAACACTTTTTGGGTGGGGTGTTCTTGGCTCCCCAGCTGAAAAAATGTCAGGCTTGGTTGTGCTATGATTATCCAGGAGATCACTCATAAGCACCTGACTAAACCAGTTTCTGTTCATTCTACAAACACTCCATGCCACGGGGGGCGGGGGGGGGGGGGGGAGGCGGGGGGGGGGTACTCTACCTTGCTAGAATTCATCATTTGCCTCATCCTAAAATCTCATCTCTGCATTTCATCCTGCATTAGGCAGCTTGACAGCTGAGAGGTAGATAATTGAAATTTTTAATTTCTTACCTGACCTAACATTTTAACTTTCCCAGTTTCATTGGGAAACTGATTGTCAGTACCCTGATCAGGCACTTTTTTTCCTATTTTTATTATTTAAAAAAAATCTTTTTGTAATTATGGAAGTTATGCTGGCAGAGATTTCAGAGAGAATACTTACATAGAAAAAATTTTGATGTCATTTCTAATGGTATTTTCCCTCACAAAGAATAATGGAATTCCCTGAACTCCAGCCTACATATACCATTTGTTACCTATCTTTCTCCAATTATCTCAAGACCACTTATTTCACACACCGTCCCCTCCCTCACATATCACCAAGCATTCCATTTCATCCAGTTAATGGTTTCCGCATTTTTATATTTTGACCTGACTTTTCTCCCACTTCCCACAAATGTCAAATAGCTTTCTACTGATAAATTGGGTACCATTTTCCTCAAATAAATCATTGACTTCCCTTCAGTGACGTAGCATCAAATTCCTTTCAAAGACTCTAGCTACTTATCATGTGCTTTTCTTAATTTGCTGGTCTCTCTGTAATTTAGAAACTGTTCTATCTACTTAAAAAATTCTAAACCAGCTTCCTGCTATCTTCCTTCCTAATCTATTCTCCACAGCCCCCAAAGCCTTCTAATGAACAATAATGGCGACTATTTATCAACTGCGAAACACCAAGTACTTGTGAGATGTTGTACTTTATCCCCACAATGGGGGAAAAACTGTTATTCCAGTTCACAGACTCACAGACGAGGAAATTGAAGCTTAGGAATTCAAGCCATGTGCCCAGGCAAGCTCAGCTGTGAGAGCCAGAGTTCGGATTTAGGTCTCTCTGATGCCGGTGCAATCTCTACCTTGCTACCAGGATGTCATTCCTGCCCAGGCCCCGGTGCCTGACCATCTCACCTTGTTCGTGGACCACTGCTCGGAGCACGCGTGACTCCGCTTCCTGCCTGCAATACTAACCTGTGCAAAATGAGCCTGGCATGGGACTAACCAGACACAAATTTCTCTCAAATTCCTACTATGCGGCCTTCTCTCAGGTCCTTAAAGTTCCTCCCAAATGCATTACTTTTCTCTCTCAAAAACTTAATTCCTTTCCCAAAGCCTTTGGTGGTTCCTCAAGCTAACACTACCTTTCCCTGCTTTCTCAACAAAGCTGGTTATTGATTTATTACTTTTTTAGTGTGGCAGCAAATCAATACACCAGGAAGCAGTTTGTCAGATGATCCAAAGATTGCAGAACAATTATTTTCTTGGGGGAAATGAATGCCAGGGCTTCCTGTTTGAGAATTGCGGGTGATCCCATCTTTCCAGCCCTTCTTTTGTTCTAAAGCAGAAAAAGCTGATCTGGTGATTACTCACATCACATTTCCAGCTTTGCCATTCCCTTGAGCACTAACTTATTTTCTGGCATTTGGAAAGATTACTCCCTCGGGGTTTAATTGCAATTAGAGGAACAGGTTGGAGAGAACATCAGATTGCATTGTGGGAAAAAAAAATTTTTAATTTGGAGGAAAGGAGCTAGGTGGTAAGAAGAAAAAAGTTATTAATTTCCAAAATACATTTTACAGAAACACAGAGCTAATAACTTACGCTTAGTGTTCCTTCTATTTTTGTTATTTGGCTCCTGACAGGCAATTTTATTTACCACTTTCTAAATTAATTATGAAATCAAACTGCTGCTTGGCATGTCCTCTTCTTCTCCAAATCATCTGGGCTGCCTCCAGCTGACAGTTCTGACATACGCAGATGGCCCCCGACTGTGCCCTCCTCACCTACCCGGAGAGGCTGACAGCCCCTCTCCGACCCTGAAGGGGTACTGCTAACCCTTCTGCAAAACAAATCACTGCTGTTTTGCCACCTAAACTTTCTATGGGGTCTCTTCAGCCTTTTAGGCTTCATTTTGAAGAAATCGTTTCTAAGAAATCACTATTCTTTCAAACGCGTTTGTGACTAAGAAACTTCTTTTTTGGTAAAATATAAAGGAATTCTTTTAAGCAAACCAAACCTGAGATCGAATTCATCAATCAAGCACCTAGAAATTAGATTCGATCATAGGTTGCATCTTTGCTTACTCTTCAGAACCCTGATTTATCTACTCCTACATGCTGGAGTCCTGGCTCCTTGAAGTGATCCTCCTCACTTCCTGTGTGTCTCAGATTACATAGTTATTTTTTAAGAATTTTATTCTGCTATATTGTTTTTTATATCAGAGAGCCACTAAATTTTCCTTGGAACAAAGTGGGTATATATAAATAAATTAAATACTTGGAAAGGATCCTAGACACAGGAATTAAGACTTCCATTATTAGCTGTGGGATCTGGAACAGGTCACTTACAGCTTCTGAGTCTTAGTTTCCTCACCTGCAGAATTATACGGTTAGCATGAAATGATCTCTAAGGGTTTTTTTCTTATTCCAATCTTGGGGTGATAGAATTGCCAGTCACTGGAACAGATAAAAAAATCGAGAGAATATATAAACTACCACACGGCTGAATATACTCAATTGGCACTTAATATTCTTTCCCACTTCCTTCTAGTGTGCATTTCTGTACTGCAGAGGCTGCAAAACTAAAAATTACATTACCCAGTCTCCCAGCTAGGGTCCTGGATATGAATAAGGACAACGAAATGCATTTGCATGAGATTTTGAAGGTGGAAATGAAGTTGGAACTAACTTGGTGATTTTGTTGCTGTCCTGGAGGTACTAGTGTCCAGGCTCCAGCTTTATGGGGCAGGGGCAGCTGTAAGGGTGGCGGATGTCACACTCCATGTTCTAGACCTAATCACTGCATTCTGCTGGGGGTTGTCAAGAAACGTTTGTAGGAGCAGTGTTTGTGGCTTACCGTGCCTACCTTTCTTAGCACCCATCTTATATTTCATGATGAGATTACAGCATCTTGAGAGGGTCATGTATGTGGTGTTCTAGAAGTCATCCCTTGTCTCCTGTTATAGCCTGATCCTCTGTTCTTCTAATAGTTTGTGAGTATCTAGCTCCATTTATTAAATTTGTTTTTCCTTAAACTGCTAAAAGAGATTAGACTATTCCACCTCAAAATATTCTGTGTTAGCAAAAGAATTATTTTGAACTAACGGCGATTGAGGAACAGCAGACACAGAAAAACTCTCTATTCTCCCCCCTTTATGCCTAAAAGCAGGGTATAAATTTCCCTTTGTGAAAGTGTCTCCTTTCTCCTTTCCAATACTAGGAAGAGACAACTCTTATCCCCAGAGACAGCACTGACTTGAACCTACATAAATAAACCTTACTGAAATAACCTTAACTTCCATTAGTTTTCCCTCATATATTCACTTCCCCACAATTTACCACCTGTGGAAGCCCAAACACTTTCTTTGTGTTGTCACTTCTCTACAGATTTATCACTTTTTATTAAAATGGTATGTAAGCTCTCAGGCCTAACCACTTCTTTGGGTTTTCACTTCCTTTTCTGTGAGCCCCTCATGTACACATAAAAATTAAAATATTAACATCAAATAAAATTTATATGCCTTTTCTCCTGTCTTTTGTCAGTTTAATTTGCAGGACCTCAGTCCATGAACTTAAGAGGATAAAGGAAAAAGCGTTTTTATTTTTACCCTGTAATACCTGAAGTAGTTTTTGATCTATTTCTTCTAGCCTAATTTATTTTCAACTTCTAGTTTCTTCTTTCTTGGTTCTTGCTAATTTTTTTTCTCAAATACAAATCGTTCACATGATGCAAACCTGGTTGACAAGTGAAAATGTAATCAAATTGGTCCTATAAGAGTTGGTTTTTTTTAAGATTTTATTTATTCATGAGAGACACAGAAAGAGAGAGAGAGAAGCAGACACACAGGCAAAGGGAGAAACAGGCTCCATGCAGGGAGCCCGATGTGGGACTCGAACCCTGGTCTCCAGGATTGGGCCCTGGGCTGAAGGCGGCGCTAAACTGCTGAGCCACCCGGGCTGCCCAACAGCTTTTTTTTTTCCAGCTCAACCTTTTTTTTTTTTTTTCCTGTGAATCAAGCCTAATGTTCTTCCAAACTTATTCTGCACTCAGTGTGGTTATCTTCTAAGTGCTCTTTTGTGCCATGGCGTGCATGAACTCAGGATTTTCTTTGGAAACTGTTTATACTAGTCCTTTCTGTATTTCTTTGCAACTGGTTTGATCTGCTATTTTGAGTTTAGGCTTTTTCTCCTTCGAATATTTGAACTAATACATATAAGATCCTGAAATACATTATCCACCATATTTTTTTAACCTTTTACTTTGAAATAATTGTAGGTTCACAAGAAGTAGCAAAGACAGTACTGAGAGGTCCAGTGTACCCTATAATTTAATGCTTTTTCTCATCAGTAAAATTTTAGCTACTCTCTAAGTTTTCTAACATACTTCATGCCACATTACTTCCCTCCTCAAAAATCTGAAGTAAGAAATAACATCACTGAAAATGGCAGAGAAGGAAATCTACAGCTCCATCTCTTCATAAAAGCAATTAATAGGGGCACCTGGGCAGTTCAGCCGGATAAGTTTCTGACTCTTGATTTCAGCTCAGGTCATGATCTCAGGATGGTGAGATTAAGCCCTGTGTCAGGCTCAGCAGAGTCTGCTTGTCCCTCTGCCTACCCCCTGCTTGCACTCTCTCACTAATTAATTAATTAAAGTATTTATTAACAAAATCTTTTTTTAAAAAAAGCAATTAATACTAGTGATGGTTGCACTAAATAGGAGGTGAGGATTACATAACAATGTGAATGTAATTAGTAACACTGAGCTGTACACTTAAAAATGGTTAAAATGGCAAATTTTATGTATATATATATATATATACATTTACTACAATAAAAAAATATTAAGAGTACATGAGGAAAAAAAGGCAGCCTAATAAGCTGGCAAAATTGTCAGTCAACTTTTGCAGAACTCTAGAAACTGGTCAAAAATTAACAACAATCAGAGGAAACTTCCAGATGACAGAAGCTGCCCCACTGTGGAAAGAGCACTGCAGCATTACACGTGACCCATCTACCATCCCCCAGCCCCAGAGTCACTGTCCCCAGGAAGATAGTGGCATGCATTCTTCATCATATAGGTTGCCAGTGCCCAAGGGAGCAACATGGATGTTAGTCTCAAAAAATTGTGGTTGTGTGTTTTAACTTCTTTGGTAGCTCCCTAAAGGTCCAGCACAAGGGCCTGTCTTTGTTTTGCTTGACTTAGAGCATTCTTGGGGCTGGGTGACTTCCCAGGCAGCATTTGCCAAAAACACTTAAAAGCAGAAGTATTGGCCATGGGAGACTGGGACAAAGGATAGCACTCAAGACAAGCGGCCAGGACAAAGTAGAAAACCTGGGGGAAAAGAAGTAGAGAAAGGTGATACATGGAAGAGAGAGCTTTTAAGAGTTCCTACACATACCAGGGAATTGATAAGACCACCCACATTCCCTGAGCTGGATATGTGCTCAGGAAAGTCCTGAACAGACCTGAATTTTACCTCCGACTGACCTTCAGGCTCTGAGCAAGCAGGAAACGGCAGAGTTGTAAAGGGCCTGGCCAACTGTTCAAGAAATATCCCCACGCAGAGCCAATTTTCAGACTTGGAAGAGTGTTTTTTTCGTTTTTCTTTTTTGCCTTTAAGCATGTAAGGAAATTCTGTAAAAATATTAGATGGCCATTAAGCTAATAGAACACAGATTTCTGTAGTCACACACAACAATGAATACAGATTTGATTAAATAGTTTAGAAAGGCTGCTAAACAAGCAAAGAGCAACAACCAAAAACAAGACTTATTAACAAAACCCAGGGAGTGGAGAAAATCTGATTTTCAAAGTTGTCACATGATAATATTCAAAATGTTCAACTTTCAACAAAAATATTGGGAGTCATACTAAGAAACAAAGTATGGCTCATTAACAGGAGAAAAAAAGAGAGAAAATAATAGAAACTGTCCCTGAGGAAATATAGGCATTGGATTTACTAGACAAAGACATTATATCAATTGTCTCAACAATGTTGAAAGAGATTAAGGACACCATGGACAGAACAAAAGAAAACCAAGAGAGTTAATAACTCACAGAAATGATCTATGCATTCAATGCAATCCTTATCAAAATCCCAATAGTATTTTTTATAGACATAGAAAGCTTTTCCTAAAACCCTAAAATCCTAAATCTTAAAATCCATTTAGACTTGCAATAACCAAATCATGTTGAAAAAGGAAAGCAAAGTTGGAGGACTCATACTTCCTACTTTCAAAATGGCTACAAAGCAACAGCAATCAAAACAGTGTAGTATTGGCATAAGGGCAGACATACAATCAATGGACTAGATTTGAGAGGGAAGATAAACCCATACATATGTGGTCAATTGATTTCCAACAGGGGTACAAAGACCATACAGTGGAGAAAGAATAGTCTCTTCAACATATGATGCTGGCAGAACTGGATGTCCCCATGCAGAACAATGAAGCTGGACTCTTAATTCTCACCAAAAAAATTACCTCGAAATGGATCTAAGAGGTTTGTTTTAATTTTACAGATTTGTAAAATTCTTAGAAGAAAACATAGAGGGAAATCTTAACAACCATGGATTTGGCAGTGGATCTTAGATATGACACCAAAAACTCAAAGAACTACAACAATAAAAAAGATAAATTGGACTTTATCAAAATTAAAAATGTCTTTTTATCAAAGGACATTGTCAAAAGAGTAAAAAGATAACCACAGTAAGGGAGAAAAATATTTGCAAATTATATCTCTGATAAGAGTCTAGCATCCAGGGGCCCCTGAGTGGCTCAGTCAGTTAAGCATCTGCCTTGGGCCAGGTCATGACCTCAGGGTCCTGGGATCTGCCCTGTGTCAAGGGCGGGGGAGCCTGATTCTCCTTCTCCTTCTGCCCCTTCTCGCCCCCACCTGTGCTCACTCTCTCACACTCCCAAATAAATAAATAAAATATGTTTATTTTAGAAAGCCTACCATCCAGAAAATAGAAAGAACTCCTACAGCCCAACAAGAATACGATAAAATAAAATAGGTAAGGACTTAAATAGACATTTCTCCAAAGAAGATATATGAAAGGCCAACAAGCACATGAAAATATGCTCAATATCACTAATCATCAGGGAAATGCAAATCAAAACCACAATGAGATTCTGCTTTGCATCCACTATGATGGTTATAATTCTTTTTTAATGGGAATAGTAAGTGTTGGTGTGACTGTAGAAAAGTTGAAATTCACATACTTTGCTCTCGAAAATGTAAAATAGTGCAGTCACTGTGGAAAACGGTTTGATAGTTTTCTCAAAAAATTAAGTATAGAATTACCATTATGACCCAGCAATTCCAATCTTAATTATATATATTCAAAGAATTGAAAACAGGTACTCAGGGGATCCCTGGGTGGCTCAATGGTTTGACACCTGCCTTTGGCCCAGGGCGCGATCCCGGAGTCCCGGGATCAAGTCCCACGTCGGGTTCCCTGCATGGAGCCTGCTTCTCCCTCTGCCTGTGTCTTTGCCTCTCTCTCTCTCTCTCTCTCTCTCTCTCTCTCTCTCTCTCATGAATAAATAAATAAATCTTGAAAAAAAAAAGAAAAAACAGGTACTCAAACTCTTGTTACATGAATGTTCATCACGGCACTATTCACATTAGTCAAAAGGTAGAAATAACCCAAATGTTCACGAAGTCATGAATGGATAAACATGTTGGTATATCCATACAGCAGAATACTACTCAGCCATGAGAAGGAACGTAGAACTGATTCTTGCTACAACATGAATGAGCATCAAAATCATTATATGAAGTAAAAAAAAGCCAGGCACATCAGGTCAAAGATTGTATGATTCCATCTGAATGAGATTCCCAGAATAGGTAAATAGAGACAAACAAGAGGTTAGTGGCTGCCAGGGACTAGAGGGGAAGCAGGAGAGAGTGGCTGCCTAATAAGCACAGGGGTTCTTTTTAGGTGATGAAATGTTTTGGAACTAGATAGAGGCGACAGTTGCACAACATTGTAAACACCCCTGAAGCATTCACTTCAACATTGTTAATTTTATGTTAGTTGACTTTTACTTCAATTAAAAAAAAATCAAAACCTGAAGCTCCTCTCCTTTGTTTGCCCACTAAAGCACAAACTCCTTACTCAATCTGGCAATTCCACACTTTCCATTACCAGCCCCTGTCTCTTTCCAGCCTTGTCTCCTTCCACATCCCAAGCTTATCAGAGATGTGTCTGCAAGTGCTCTCGCCCACCTCCACACCTTTGCACATGAAATGTCCTTTCTTTCTCTCTCCTACTTTGCTTGACTAACTCCTACTTCGTCAAGGTTCTGCTCAGATCTACCCTCTGTGGAGAGAGCATTTCCCTCCCCTAATCTTATTTCTTAGCTCCAGCTGGAGTATAGATTTAGCTGAAGGTTCCCACAACACCCTTTGCACACTACATTTGTCACACTGTCTTTTAATTATCTCCCCCTCCAAACTGTGAGATTTTCAAGAGCAGAAATTGTGCCAGAAATATCTCCTGGCAGTGGTCCTGGCACACAGCACATGCTCACAAAGTGTTGAATTGATTAACTTTCTCTGGCACGATTTTTGCACCAAACTTCTTCTGTTTCTTTACTTCAGGCTACAGTCTAATCCAGTCAGGTTTCCTCATCACTGTGGACCACTGGTTACCAGGAGCCCCAGGAGAGCATGGATCCTCACACAACCCATCATCTCTGGAGAAACAGTTCAGCATTTATGCCCTTTTTCTAGTGGGTCAGGAATGTCATCTTTATTCAATGGATAAAAGGGGAAGAACATGAGTGCCTTGGAGTCAAAGGACTAAAATTCAAGTTCCTGTTGCACCATTCTCTTGGGCAAACTTGGCCAAGTCACCTGTGCCCTATGGGATTCATTTTCCTCACCTATAATGAGGATAAAAATAACTGCCCTGGGGTGTCTGGGTGGCTCAGTGGGTTGAGCATCTGCCTTCGGCTCAGGTCATGATCCTGGGGTCCTGGAATCAAGTCTGAGATTGGGCTCCCTGCTCAGCAGGGAGTCTGCTTTTCCCTCTCCCTCAGCCCCACCCCCTTCTTGTCCTCTCTTTCTCATGTGTGCTTTCTCTCTCAAATAAATAAATAAAACCTTTTTAAAAAAAAAACTGCCCTGTACTATTCACAAAATCACTTGATGATTAAAATAAAATCAATGTATTCACATAGATTATATATATATTTTTTTAATTTTATAGCCCTCAAAGTTTTGCAAATCCATTCATAAGAGAAATTTAGAGTCAGCCAAAACTGACCACCTTCCCAGTCATAGTCAGCAATTTTTTACAGGAGACATATAATCAAGAAACAATTCTAACACAGTAAAGAAATATGAATGATTATGTATTCGTCTTCATCATCTCCCTAAAATAGCATTATTGAAACTTATTCTTAGAAAGAGTAATGTTCTGGGGAGTTTACGTCCCACACACATGAGTAACTGAGGCAACAGGAATGAGCTGGAAGCTCTGGCTAACCCTGCTACCACAGTGTCTAGTCTGTGACTGTGCGTTAGGAAACGGGATGCTGAGCGGTAGTTACACCCATGCTCGTGACACAATGAAAGCTGTTTAAACTCCTACCCAGATCTGATAGTATAACAAAAATCCACAATAAATCACTCCCTGGCTTGAGATTGGAGTAAACGTTCTTTAGAGAATGGAGCTGATTTTGCTATATTGAGGAATATTGCTTTATACTTTTCCAATGAGCCATGTTTTTAAAAATGTCATTCTTACATTGAAATATTCATTACCCCATTTAGTGATGATTTAAGGGTCACTGTAACCTGTGCATTCATCATAAAAACCTAGAGTCAATTAAGATTGACCACTTCTCCTAGCCATGGTCTACAGTTTTTTTCTTCACTGTTAATGGCTAGCCCACAACAATAGTAAAATGAATAAATAAAGACAATTATTAAGTGGGTATTTTAGGCTCCTTTTGTATTTGTTTGCTATAAAATAAAAAACAAATCCAATGTAAATAAAGTTATTCTCGTCATAACCTATCATAGGAGCATGCAATGGTCTAAAAAAATGTTTCAGGCCATGTCAGTCACAAGAGCTTGACAAAATGAAGGGATGTCCACTTTTTAAAATAGCAGAAATATCATGTTCTACTTTCAGGTCTGATATAGTCTGATCAAAACTAAGAGCTGTTTATATGGTTTCCCTCTTCCCCAAGGCTGTCCTTACTGACAAAGCAAAGCATAACTAGAGACAGGAAAGTGAAAAACACATAGACACTCATCTTTCCTGGGCAAGAGCAGCTTACAAGTTGCACAGAATATTCTGAAGTAAAGCCAAATTTCTTAAGTTCTAGCTGTGCTTGAATCTGTGCAATAGTAAATTAGTGACAGCGATAGCCTGAGCAAGGGACAGATGATGCGTGAAGGCTAACTAAGTCTAAGTTTGGATCCAACTCTAAACATTGAGCAATTACAACTGTCTACAAAATTAATACTAAATTTTTATGCGACCTGGCATGGCGCAGGGAAGAACAGTGGAGTAGAATGACCAAAGAAGATGAAAGATGTTTATTTCCTGAATGAAGAGATTGAAAGTTAACATCAAAACCGTATCACGTATGTATAAGTGTTAAAGAAACTCCAAAATATGGCAGATAAGGAAAGTTTTTCCAATGAGTCCAGAATATTTCATCTCTGACCTTCTCTTCCTGTCCCCCACCCCCACCAGTCATAACTACACTGGCCCAAAACATATCTTTATCCAGGTCATATCCTTAGCAAATTCCTACTCTTTCTTTTTTTTTTTTTTTAGATTTTGTTTATTTATTCATGAGAGACACAGAAAGAGAGACAGAGACATAGGCAGAGGGAGAAGCAGACTCCCCGTGGGGATCACTATGCAGGACTTGATCCCAGGACCCCAGAATCACACCCTGAGCCAAAGGCAGACGCTCAGCCACTGAGCCACACAGGCATCCCCCTACTCTTTCTTTATTTTTTTTTAAGATTTTATTTATTTATTCATGAGAGACACAGAGAGAGAGAGAAAGAGGCAGGGGCACAGGCAGAGTAGGAGCAGGCTCCATGCAGGGAGCCCGATGTGGGACTCAATCCCAGGACTCCAGGATCACGCTCTGGACCGAAGGCAGGCACCAAACCGCTGAGCCACCCAGGGATCCTCCCCTACTCTTTCTTTACAACCCAGTTCACTTGTCATTTCTTCTGGGAATCCTTCTTGGATTCCCCAGATGTTTCACTTTATGGTATCATGGGACTTTCATTTCTCCATTAAAGCACTTGCCACATTAAATTGCAAAACTTTTGCCTGTTCCCCACGTCTTGTATCTTTGTGTTCCTTGGACATAGCAAATTGTCCAGCGTTGAGCAGAAGTTCCTAAGTGTTTGTTGAACAGTCAGTGGATCTCCCATTCCTCCTCTCACCAGCCAGCTATCTACCTCCACAGCAGCCTTGGAATCTCAGTTCCTATTTCCTACACGAAGCCCAACATAATCCTCTTTGAGACTAACTAACATAAGGAAATAGTACATTTTGGCTGGGAGATCTTAACAGCATCATTAACTGTGGTCATGGGGAACACGCTAGTTGCCTGGCAACGGCCAGAACACAGGGCCTTGCAGTCTGGGCTAACAGTGAATTTATGTCAGAGAAGACCAAAAGGTAGACTGGCAAGTCTAAATAGAAGTTTACATATGCTCTGCTCTATTTGAGTGATAGAAGAAAGGTAAAATAACTAGACAAAATGAAATACTACCCTGCATGCTTTAAGATTCCTTAGTAGACTTTCCAGTGAAGATGTATTACAAGGATTAATAGAGAAGGGAGGGAATAAATACTTGATTTGTTATAAGTTTGCATTTATAATAGTACATCCACTGTGCTCTTCTAGCATGGTCTGTTGTGCCCAAAGCATGGTTGCATTGCTTAGTTTTTTCCTTCTTCTCCTCATCCATTTCCGCCCTACTCTGCCTTGCTCTGTGTCCTAGGAGGCTGTCTGATGCACCATCAGCTGCCTGGCCTTCTCGGAGTCACCAGCCAAGGTCATAAGACTGAGAGAGTGCTATTTCCCCTGCCTCACTTAGGCTTTCAGGACAGCCCCTCTTCCCCAAGCCTCCAGCTCTCCCCAAACTTGTAATCCTCTTCCTGGTAGAGGTGCTTTCTGTTTCCTGGAAAGAGCCTGACTGATTGAATTGTCACCTGCCCACAACCGGAAAGATATGTGTATAAGCCCATTGATTTTTGCCCATTTCAGAATGATCACAAGCTTTGATGGAACAAGAGATAGTTTCCCCTGGCGATTGTTTTGAACACTGACAGTTTGACCCCACCAGAGACAAATGTCTGAAGCTGCACGTCTCCTTAGTGCCACAACCAACTTCTTCAGGTGAGAGCTGCACAACCATAGCTCACTTCCCTTCAGTTCAATAAACCTGCTTTAAGCATCTTTACTGGTTCATTGGTGTCATTTTAAAAAAGAGAGTGAATATCTAAGGAAGCTTGGGTGGCCAGGTGTTATCTGTGTCGATTTTTACTTGTGTTGTTTCAAAACACTTTGCATTCCCTTGGGATTATTACTGATGCAGAACCACACCTCCAAAAAGATTGTTTAATTCTTGGCAGAAAAGCAGCTCATCTGGTCTCTGCTCACTGTTCAAGATGGCTTGAGTTTCTTCACTACTTGCACCTTCCCATCCCCCCCTTCCAGGTGCTGAAAGCTCACAGCACATCCCATAGGCATGAGGATGGTGTTGTCTGTCACTTTGAAGTGATACTTCTAAATGTCTTTCTCTAGAAAAGCATATTCTTCTGAGAGTTAAGGATGATGAATGCCAAAAATTGTTTTTCAGATGTTTGGAGTTTAATGAAGCACAGGATGTGCACCACCAGGTAGCAACAATGTTCATTTTTAAGCTTTCCTTCTGTTACCAGACATTTGCCTAATATACCATCTTAGGTTACTCTGCCTTTCTGTTTGCTGACATTTCTGTGCAATATTCCTAGGACTCTAGACATTTTAAAGCCCATTTTAAAAATGGCCACCACCACCACACACACACACACACACACACACACACACACACACACACAAATCCTTAGACAATTGCATCCGGGTAGGAAGGAGCAAAGGATTTAAGGCTCAAAAGTAATGAGGGAATTCCAAACATGGCCCAGTATTACATGCCTGAAAGTTCCTTCATACAAATGTTCTTCTCATTATATTAAAGCAAAAGCTTTATATATAAATAATATCTACAACATCAGTTGTATTCAGAGACACAAACCCTGGTGTCATTGAGGTGAATAGCTATTCTCAGCTCTAGTTCCCAAAAAACCTGATTTTTTTGCAGTTCGGTGGCTCTGAGTCAGCAGATATTCTCTGGGTTTCTGTAGCAACCATGGAGGTTATTGTGCCCAACCTACTTCAGAGGGTCAGAAGACAGTATTTACTCACCCCTTACTCTGTCTAGGGTTTGCCATTAATAAACTCATTAGTGTAACAAGAGGGAAGGAAGAAGTAGCACCGTCCCTGCCCTTGGGGACATCTAAGAAGCCAGGAGTACGCCAGGCAAGGTAAGCCCACTACAGCTATGTCTATATGAAGGGAATGTTCCCCAACACTATTAGAATGGCCAAACAGGAATACAGCCTAAAGGGGCTTATTTTGATCCTCTTATTGTATGTCTAGGAGAAGAGCTGATCAAAATGAATTTGAGTTCACTTTACTACAAAGCCCTTCTCCACTGCCATGGCTAGACACTCGTCAATTGCAGTCATGAAGACCACTGGAGTCCATATTATTGCCTTTCCAGTCCATTATGTATAAGCTAACTAAGCAGTTATTGAACCTATAAAACTGTATCTGCTGAGCACTCTACCAGATATTGGGGTAGAGGACTACAGGTAAATAAGCAAATATGGTTCTTGATCCTAAGTTTACTACCTGGCTGAGAAAAGCAATCATAAACAGATAATATAGGTGGGAGGATAAATAAGTTCATGTCTAAAATACAAAATAACTGGAGCTAAGGTAGACAACTGTGTTAGAAGGGGATTGAAATGATCAAAATGTGTCCTGTCACCTAACTGTTCAGTAGTATAATTTGTGTCTCTCAAGCAAAACCCAGCCCTCCTACCAGTTTCTTCTAGAGCTGCAGTTTTACTCTTTTTCTTCAAGAAAAATAAGCTGGCTGGGAGGCTTATGGAGCTTTAAGATGGACATGATTTCTGTCCATTTTTTAAAAAGATCATTCTGCTTCACTCAGAACCCAATGCAAATTCCTCCAGACCTAAGGAAATAATTTTCAAAGTGTATTTTAAAGGTCTCCTACATTAAAATCAACTGAGTACATGTTAAAATTCCACTTTCTAGACTGTATCACCCCCAGGATCTACTAAACCAAAGCTCAAGAATCTTAATTTTAATAAGTATCCCAGTATATGGGATACTTAAATCCCTCAATTTTAAGTATCCCATATATTATACTCTACCACCAGCAGTTTGAGAACAACTATTTAAGGGCCTATGCTGATTTGGGGGGCATCTTACTAACCTTATTCTTACCAATGAAATCTGTAATCAGAATCATCCCAATTAAAAAAAAAATCATCCCTGCTAGTTATGCTATTCTTTCTTTCTTTCTTTCTTTCTTTCTTTCTTTCTTTCTTTCTTCCTTTCTTTGAGGCTGGGGAGGGGCAGAAGGGGAGGGAGAGAGAATCTTAAGCAGACTACCGGCTGAGCACAGAGCCCAACCCAAGCTCCATCTCACGACTTTGATCAAGATCATGACCTGAGCTGAAACCAAGAGTTGGACACTTAACTGACTGAGCCACCTAGGCACCCCTAGTTATGCTCTTTTCTATGCTGAAGGAATTATTAGCCTCCAGGCCCTTGGATTTCCACAAAATCCCTGGATGGGCTTCAAGACAAAAACCCCTGAATATATTTGCAAAATTGTGTGGAGACATATGCTTTTTTTCAGGAGTGAGATTCCATAGATATCTTCAGGTTATAAAAGGAGCTCTGAGGGATAAAATAGTCAGCCCACTGCTTTATGGAACTGATTATATGTAAATTCTAGTTCCCAACTGCTATAATTTCCCTCTGGAGTCGATAGGCACGTGGGTACTAAGAACTTAAGCAACAGAATGTTCAAGCTAGTAAGATGAATTGACATTTATTAAGCATCATGGGTGATTGTGGTGCAGTGGACACATATTCATTTCTCACAGTCCCTCTTAACTCCTAAGAGTGGAAAGTAGTGCTATCGCTATTTATGTCTAATAACAATAATTTATTGAGCACTTACTATTTGTCAAGTTTATTCTAAGCACTTCGCATATAAAAGCTCATTTAAATCTTATAACACCTCTCTGTAAAGTGGGTTCTCCTATTCCCTCCATTGTATAGATGAGGAAACCAAGACTTTGCTTGAAGTTCTCTTCCCTCATCTCTCTATCCTTAATAACAATAATAGCAAAAGTAATAATAATAATAATAATAGCTAGCTTTCATTGATCTCATCGTGTGCCAGGTACTATTCAAAGCATGCATGTTATAGAAGAGGAAGCTGACACACAAAGAAGGTAAGTAGCCTTCCCGAAATCATCCAGCCAACAGTAGGCAGAGCCAGGATTCAAACCCCAGTCTGGCCAGACAGCCCACACCCAGCCATGCTTTCTATTGTCACAAATTCTGATCTCTGCCTTACCAAGGGATTACTGATTTGGGGGGGGGGGGTGCTGAGTTTCTGTGGATGCCCACCTCTAGTCCAGCAGATTTATTTTCTTTCCTCTTTTTAAAGCTCCATTTACAGGCTGCCAGGAGTACCCCCAAGTGTCCACAAGCAACCCAATGGCCACCTCGTGTTGCAGATGGGTCCCAGGTGACAATGTGCCCAGCCACCCTTGGCTCTACCTCGGTTCCCAGACCACACAAGGTCACACCAGTTGCTCAGGGATGTCGGAGCTCTCAGTTACAATCACAGACACAATAGGACCCGACAGCCCTGCTGTCTCACAGGAGAACTGGGCAGTATCACATTTCAAATATTGCCTCCGCCTAATGCTTTGAGGCCATTCAGAGCCCGGTTAAAAAAACACAGTCACCACACTCCTCGGGGCTGGGGCTGTTGATTTTGTTAGGTGAGATCACTTGAGGAATATAAAACGCAAGAGAAAGAGTGGCAAAGAGGAAAAACAATAGGTGGATACATAGGGTCATACAAAAGTCACAAAGCAGTGGAGGGACAACCCTGCCACTGCATTCTGATCGGTTTCAACCTAGGGTTTAAGAGCCTAAGGAATTAATCAATTCCTACTTGTTTTAATCCCTTCTCAACTATACAGTGTTTACTTGCATGGTGGCTTTTAATTCAGTGTGTGTGTGTGTGTGTGTGTCTGTGTGTGTGTGTATAAAAGAGGCTAAAACTATGACTCAAAAAATCATGACAATAGCCCATGTCCCCAGCCCAGCACACACACTCTGAAGGTTTTGTGTTCAAAGCACACAACGTTGGTAGGGCTGACCATCTAGTTACACTGGACTTTTAATGTTATGCAAGACTTTTTCCTTCCTTTACTCACCGCTTAGCGACTATGCTGATTCAACATTTTCTAGATGCATAAATTTTCCTTTAGAAGCTGTGCCGAGAATGTGTGCCTCCCTGGGCCAGTTTCTTATTGAAATCAGATGATGCAGACCCGATCCTCTCACATTTCAGTGAGAGGCTGCCCCCTAGTGAAAATTTTCAGCCACACAGTCAAACCTACGAATTCTGTTGCAAACACTGCGGAGGTTTTGTGACACAAAGGAGAAATGTCCTTCGGTTGCCAGGGATGTGACAACGTTGTGTAATTTAACCATCAATCAGACGTTCCTCTCCTTTCAACTTCCCCAGCCTATTTTTGGTACGTTTCAGTGTTCTGTAAAGTTTTCTTTCATATTTCAAGATGTCCTGGTTTTTAAATATACATACGAAATAAAAATGAAAATATAATTTACGTAAAATATAAATAAAAAACACCATCATGAAACTAAGTGAACGATAATGACCAGTGCCCTTTCCCTGTTGTTTTGACAGTGAGCTATATGTGCATTTCCAGTTCTATTTATTTCATTTGGCTTATTTCGTGATATGCTTTCCTATGTAGGGCAGCTACCTAAAGTAAATGACTTTTGCTTTTAGAAGGTGACTGTATCAGCATTCGAAGTGCTGTAGTGTTCAATGCCTCTATTTTTAATTGAAGTCTAGCATTTGTCCTCATGCGGGCCTATGAAATAATTCAGATTCGGCATTTTTGCATAGTGCCTTACAAGCCTTAACTCATTACCACTGTTATTACAAAATTATCTATTTTAGACAAAAATTAAACAAGAATACAGTTAGTGTTTTGTTTGCGGATTATTTCTACATTGTTACCCAGAGATGAAATAGTTTTCATGACGAAATTAAACATAGCCTCTCCATTAAAAGCTAGGATTCAGAGACTTGAAAACAGTGGCAGAACTGTCCTTTGTTATTCTAGTCCTCCATGTCCCAGTCCTCCCATCTAGCTAACATCAGTAGAAGGGATACTATGTTGACTGAATTAAACTTTTTGAAGACTGAAAGGTAAGGGGTGCCTGGGTGACCCAGTCTGTTAAGCACCTGCCTTTGGCTCAGGTCATGACCCCAGGCTCCTGGGATCCAGGCCTGGATCAGGCTCCTTGCTCAGCAGAGAACCTGTTTTTCCCACTCCCTCCGCTTCTCCCCCTGCTTGTGCCCTCTCTCTCTCTGTCAAATAAATTTTTAAAAATCTTTAAAAAAATATTTACAGGTAAAAAAATCAATGACTGTGAACAATTGTTGTAATATCTGGGTGTTTGGAAACTCACTCTTCTCCACCCTTCTGTCTAATTTTATACAGATGCCATCCAAGATTAGAACCAAAAGCTGTTCTTCATTTTATTTTGGTGGTTCTTCCATGGATCTCAACCTCTCTAGAATCAAAATTCTTTTAGTTTCTCCTACTCAGGCACACTGGTGAATATCCTCCATTTTGTAGGTGCCTAAGGACTAATTTGTGTGAAACTCATAACACTGCTGTGAGAGAGGTGCGAGAATACTCTCTTTAGAGATCATGGGACTTGGCTCAGAGAAGTTGGGTCACTTTCCCAAGGACACACAGCTCATTAATTGCCGTCAGAATTCAAACTTTGGCCAATCAAGACCAAGCCCTGTGCTGTTTCTCATCAAGGTTGCTCCACATCCTGCCTTGGCTTGTTGTTTACGAAACCTTAAAGGCACAAGCCATACCGTCCTTAATTTTAAGACAGAAAATTACATCAAGAAAGAATATAAAGCCAGGAAGCACACACAAACATCAACATTTCTCCGTTGACATGTTCTAAATTAAGGGAAGTGATTCTCGTTGATCTTTGGGGAAGAATGAATGAGAGCTGTCCCCAAGGCAGTGAGGAGGCCTGGTAATGCCTCTCCACGGTGATTCTCACCAAGGCTGCACCCTTTTCCCTAGCAATGAGTAAGTCAGGAAGGGGAAATTTCTCTGCTTACACAAAGGCTTTGTCATAATGGGAAAAAAAAGGAGACTTCAGATAGACATTGCTAAGAGCAGATGGTATTATCTGAAACAGCAAACAAACAAACTACCCCTTGTGGGATTACTGCATCAGGGGAGCTCAAAAAGCTACTCGAACAACAATATCCATAAACTGTGATTCAGAATTGGATTTGAAATTTCATGGCTGAGGGAACATTGGCAATATTTTTTCCTTCAGTTATTAAACTGAGTGGGTTTGTGGGAGGGGTGTTTTTTTGTTTTTGGTTTTGGGGTTTTTTTTATTATTATTATTATTTTTTTTTTTTGGCTCTGTTTTGTTTGGGTCCATTACCTACACTCTTAGGATGAACAACAACAAAGAATCCTTGCTTCTGGAAGTTTCTGAATCTTACTAGAATGCTTAATCTGCCTTCTTAAGAAATCATAGCAAGGTGATCTATCATCATTTTTCTTTTCAAAAATATGAATTCAGTGATAAAAAGCAGACTGTAGTCAATTAAGTAATCATTCAGCAAGTATTCCCTTGCTGTCTTTGGGAGGAATATATCTACTCCCCTTCCAAGTTGTTTTCCTTGACGGTGTGATCTTCTGTGGCCAGAAGAAGGTGGATGGGAGTAGAAGTGTGCCAGGTGCAAGTCCAGGCCATGGGAGGCATCATGTATCTGTGCTCAATCCTCTTGTCCTCCTATCTGTGCACTAACACCTGCACACTTATTCATAGGACAGACTCTCATGAAAAGACTATTTACTATTATCCTAACAGGCTCTGCTATCTCATTTCCCAGCCATGTTACACAGTAGGCAGGGCGAAATTGCTACAATGCTAGAAGTAAACTTGCTGGTAACAAGGCAAAAGGTAACTGCGTCAGGAAAGGCAGAGACAGAAATGCCAAAAAAAAAAAAAGGTAACACATAAGACTTCAAAATCATAGAAATGTAGGACAAAGTAACAAGAAAATAATATCCCTATTGGGATACCTATTGGGAAAATAGGTAACAAATAAAATAGGGAAGTCAGATCACTTCCAAAAAACTTACTTCAAAAATTATTTAAAACAGTAGTTCTTAGGAGGATAGCCCATTTTGAAAGCTTCTAAAAAATATGGATTCTGTCTTTGGAAGGATGCATGTCAGGAAACCCCAGAAAATATTCCATATAATTTTAGGTAGTTCAGCCTCTAGAACTGATTCATGAACCCTGGGTTTTAAACTACTATTTTAAAATAAAAAATAGTTTCACTTCCAGGAGAAGTATAATTTAATTATTGAATTTTTTTTCCCTGTGAAACATAATTCCAGATAAATAAGGTATCCTGGAATTCATAAAGCTATGAGAGGCCTTTGCCAATCACTACCCTATTAGTGGCTAGACTGGCCCTGGAAGAGATTAATGATTTTACATCTCCTAGGACTTCATGTGATACATTTCCACATCTCTCAACTTCATTTTTATGAACTTCAAGTTTACAAGAGCTTGATAATTAGATCATTGTTCTATACCCTTGTAATCCAAGCTTTCTTGTCACTGGTCCATTGCTTGTTAGAAAAATAGAAAGCCATTGGATCCATTTTATTCTTTTTTTGGTAATACAATAAGGGATTTTGTTCCACATCTGCCCCTTAACTTTAATTCTTTCTGTGAAATATGAGGCATCCATCTTGCTTTTGCTTATGGAAACCCCTACTTTTATGAGTAGATATTAAGTTTTCAATCTCAGGTTCTTGAACATTTATTTCTACAACCCCTCATTCTTTCATCCAAAAAGAAAAAAAAAGAGCCCCAAACTGACAGTTATTGTTATAGATATCACAACAGTGCTCTGTTCTGCAGCTATGACTGGTAGTTCTTGGGATCAAACTTTAAACTTTAAAAATCAAAGTAGGAGTATAGCAATGGCTCTTAATAAGATTACTGGTATTGTGGTGCCATTATGAGTAATAAAAGACTAATATTATTATAATTTCAAAACACATATTTTCTTTCAATTATGACATCCAAAAAGGGAAGAGAAATAACATTTATTGCATGCCTACTATGCCCCAGCACTGAATTGATTCTTCAGACACTTACCTCACTAACTCCCCATAGCACCTTATAAAATTTGAATTATCATTCCCATTTTACTGAAGATGAACCTGAAGTCAAAGAAATGAAGTGACTTGCCCAAGGTCCTACTTCATAAGTGACACTGAAAACTCTTATACCCGGGTCTGTCTGGATCTCATTATAGCATTGTTGGAGAATAGAAATAACAAGGAGGTTTTGATGCCCTTTTTGAAAAAATCAAAAGGATTATCATATAAGCAAGAGAATAGAATTATTCTTTGTAAGTTCAAAAGATGGGATTTATACCAATACGTGAATATAAGAGGAGGCCAACTTGGGTTCAATATTAGAATGTTGATGAATGTCCCTGAGAGGGCATATTGTGCCCACCAACTTCTGAAATTGATTTAAAAAGATTGATTAGGAAAAAAAAAAACCTTCTCAAACACAATATCTGAAAGCAGATAGAACTACCTTCTGACCTTACCTTTAGAGTCCGTGCACTGCAACAGCATGAAAGAAACAGATTGCATTACAAGGGCCCTGAGGCAGCCTTACAGATTCCTAGTGACCCCTCGAAACATGGGGAACAAATCAACGCCTTCCCTTAAGGCCAAGTGTTTTTTTGTGTGTGTGTTTTTGTTGTTGTTTTTTAAAGATTTATTTTATTTTATTTATTTATCATAGACACAGAGAGAGGGAGAGAGAGAGAGGCAGAGACACAGGAGGAGGGAGAAGCAGGCTCCATGCCAGGAGCCTGACGTGGGACTCGATCCCCGGACTCCAGGATCGCGCCCTGGGCCAAAGGCAGGCACTAAACCGCTGAACCACCCAGGGATCCCCAAGGCCAAGTGTTTGAACACAGCTCAGTGAGGGCTGGAAAGACTATAGGAGCCTCACAGTTAGAGTGAAGAAACTGTGTTCAGTGTGGCCCATGGACTCCTAGAGGTCACTGAGACTCTCTCGGGGCATCCATGAGGTTAAAACTATTTTCATAATAATACTAAGATATTGTTTGTCCTTTTTACTGTATTGACATTTGCACTAACAATAAAAAAGCAATAGTGAGGGCTCCCAGGTGGTCAGTGGTTGAGCGTCCACCTTCCACTCAGGGCGTGATCCTGGGGTCTTGGGATCAAGTCCTAAATCAGGTTCCGCACAGGGAGCCTGCCTCTCCCTCTGTCTATGTCTCTGCCTCTCTCTCTGTGTCTCTCATGAATAAATAAATGAAATCTTTTTAAAAAAAAAAAAGGTAATAATGAGTTGAGGTGCTGGTGCCTTAGCACAAATCAAAGTAGGGACACCAGACTGACTTGGTTGTCTTTATATTCTTCACCACCATATACTCAAAGTTTTGTTTAAATACCAATTTCACTTAAGAATGTCCTTGATGGGGGCACCTGGGTGGCTCCATCTGTTAACCATCCAACTTGGGCTCAGGTGTTATCTCAGGGTCCTCCCCACTCAGTGAGGAGTCTACTTGTCCCTCTCCCTCCCTGTACCCACCCCCACTTGCTCTCTCTCTCAAATAAATAAATTAAAACTTTTTTAAAAAAGTATGTCCTTAATGATACAGTGTTAAATTTATTACACCCGGTCCCTTAAGTATAAGTATTTTTAATATTCTATGTAATGTAATGGGAAGTGTGCATAAAGCACTTCTCCTGCATTTCAAAGTACAATGATTGTGTCAAGTAACAGCATAAGAGCTCCTGAGTTGCAAGCTGAACTAGCTGCCTTTTTCACAGAACATCATTTTAATCCCAATAGAAAGATAATTTATTATTAGTCAGGCTTAACTATTTAACAGACTTGGGGCACCTGGGTGGCTCAGTCGGTTAAGCATCCGTCTTTTGCTTGTGTCATGATCCCAGGGTCCTGGGATCAAGCAGCATCAGGCTCCCTGCTCAATGGAAATCTGCTTCTCCCTCCCCCTCTGCCGGCCGCTTCCCCTGCTTGTGCTCTCCCTCTTTCTCTCTGTCAAATAAATAAAGGAAATCTTAAGAAAATAAAGTAAGTAAATAAAAAATTGACAGACTTGAGTATTTTCTATAAAATGAACCAACTGAGCCTGGTACTTCCAAAAAAAAACCCACGAAAACTGACAGAATTTGTTGTCCATACAATTCAAGCTTTCAAGTAAAAATGAGAATTTTAGAAAACGTATCTATTACTGTGAGCTTGATATCTTCTTAGTATTAAAGACTTTTCTCAATATTTGGAATATCTGCATAACTCAGTGAACCCATTTTCCAAATGATAAATGCACAATGTCATGAAATCATGCATAGGTAAAAGACCCATTCAGAGTGCAAGATAGACCAATGGATTTTAATGTAAAAGAATATGGAGAGTTTGTTCCTATAGTTTCAGATTTTACTTTGCAACTAACATTTAAGAAACTACAACTTGTTGAGTTTGGATATAGTATTAAAGAAAAATATGGACAGTTATCTGAAAAAGCTATTAAATTTTCCTCTTTTCCAGCTACATATCAGCATGAAGCCAGATTATCCTTATATGCTTTAATCAAACTGCATATCAAAACAGATTGAATGCAGAAAAAGATGAGAATCCAGTTATCTTCTATTAAGCCAGACATTAAAGATTTACAGAAAAATTTTTAAGATTTTATTTATTTATTCATGAGAGACACAGAGAGAGAGGCAGAGGGAGAAGCAGGCTCCATGCAAGGAGCCCAATTTGGGACTCGATCCCCAGACTCCAGGATCACACCCTGAGCTGAAGGCAGATGCTTAACCGCTGAGCCACCCAGGGATCCCAGCAGAAATGTTTTTTAAGGCTATCCTTCTCACTGATTTTTTTTCTTTTGCAAAATACAGTTATTTTTATAAACAATATGTCATTTAATTAACGTGATGATTTTTTAGTGTTTAAGTGAATAAATATCTCAAAATTCCCTCTTATAATACCAATATAGTAAATATTGATAGGCATAATCCACAAAAACAAAATTATTGGGCTTTCAATAATTTTTAAGTGTGTTAATGGCTCCTACTTGAGAACTGCTGGTCTAGGTCAATAATTTGAGATAAATGGGGACTTGGACATTTAGGATTTTCACATTGCACACCAGTGTGAAAAGAGGCTATACCCAGGAACCAGGCAGGATTAGATAGTGCAGGGGATATCAACATACTACATTCTCCAAGACTAGATGCCTCTCAGATACCCTGATAGTATGTAAATATGCATGGCATTAAAACCTGCCATCAGAGAGATGGATTTGACTGAACCGCTGAGTTTACAACCTGAGATAATGAAAAACCCTGGAACTGACTAGATTAATTTTTCTGTCACTAAGTACAATGGCAACTTAAGAGAGATACTCCTGTTCAATCATTGAGAAACAAAGAAAGTTATATTGTTAGTAAACATATGGCTTTGAAACATCCCAGCTACTGTACCAATAATGGCCTCCAAGTAGAAGCCAAATGACCACCGGGTAGGGATGATGTAGGGGCTTCTGCTCAAAGTACAGATACTCAAAGTCCCTTCCCAAATCTTCAGAATTCTACATGCTCTCATATTTGGTGTTACAAAAACCCCTGTTCAATAGGTAAGATGTTATTATTCCCTTACAGAAAGAGAGACCAAGACCCAGGAGGCAGAAGTATGCCAGGGAGGGCCAAGAGAGTAGATCCACCAAAGGCTCCATTAATTAAACAGAAAACGTACAATCAGTGGGGGGCTGCAAAGTCTGTGAAATAACTTTGTTCCCTCTGACTTTAACTAAACAGATGTTCACTCCATACCAATCAAGATCAGAGAGATCATTACAATGAACCAGGATGGTCACCACGCTCAAGGGACTCTCAGTTCAGGTTAGATGGAAGGTATGCTCCACTAAAAGTAGAGTAATGTGTTATAGAAATGAAGAGCAAAGAGGAATTCATTCTGATACTAAGAGTTAATGTTAATATTTCCAGCCTTCAGTTCTAGGTCAAATAGAAACATTCGATGCTGATTTGAAGACACACACCAGATCTGATGAAGTTTAGCAGAACACAGATCTTTCTACTCTACATCCCTGGAGGGAGATGTAGGGAAGTCCACAGGATTTCCCTACAACCCATCATTCACAGCCCATAATGACATTGGTGCCCAAAGTAATTGTGCAAGTGGTTATTTTTCTTTACATGCTCATGAGAATTGGCAGGAAGGCAATGTATTTTGCGTGAGGAAATAACAGTCTGTTAAACCAAATTGCCCCAGCGGTGGTCTCTTTTTCCTCTTTTCCAGAATTCCTAACTTTGTGACTTT
Source organism: Nyctereutes procyonoides (assembly GCF_905146905.1). Taxonomy (NCBI): domain Eukaryota; kingdom Metazoa; phylum Chordata; class Mammalia; order Carnivora; family Canidae; genus Nyctereutes; species Nyctereutes procyonoides. Next base: position 24,645,610 of record NW_026575142.1, on the reverse strand, counting down.
GGCTGGTGAGTGAGGTGCATTCTTTTCCCGGGATGACTTAGTATTTCTCAACTCCATCTCCCTACATGCGTCAAGGGTAGCCAGCGACTTTGTATTCTGAAAATACACTTCCTGACTGCTCTGTCTCATCCAAAGTTTGCTATTCTGCTGCTTTTCCAAGTGCAATTAATATTAAAGACATCAGTGATGTAGATGACTGATTGTACTAAGCTTTATGTTTGGGTCTTAGACACAGTAAATAAATCACAATTTTTTCTTTTGTTCACTAAGGCATATTTTGTGTTAGGAACTTCAGTCAATTATCTAAAAATACATATATATATTTTGCAATAGCTGTTATATTTTATATATTGACTATCCTCACCAACCCAGCCCTCCCCTCCCTTGGAAGAAAAACAAGACACTGAGTGTCAGTAACATAGTAAAATGAAAAACAGATGTCCATGGTTAATGGTATACCAAAAGAGAACTATGTACATCTGAAAATAAAGGAAGAAAAAGGATAACATGAGCCTTAGTATTTGGCTTTAAATGAATATTTGATTCCCCAAAGGTGTGAACTATGCTTTGACAAATGGAAAGAAGGAACTTCTGGGAATGGTGCCCTCTTTCTCCTTCAGATGTGTAAGAATCTAAATGGTTTATTTATACAGAGTGCTACATATTGATTACACTATGTTGGATATTATGGGATACAGTAACCATTAAATGCATTCTGATTTCTTCTGGTTCTCCTTGGTTCTAAAATAACCTCTCAATTTTCAGACTGTGATGAAGCAATGTTATCAAAATTGAATTATATTGTTGAGCTATAATTGAATATTTGGTTCTAACCCAGAAAGTAGTCCAGAAAGACCGCTAAATGACAATTGTGTGTAAGTGAAGAATTTGGAATCTTCCTCTAGGCTGAGATACGCCACACTAACACCTTCTCAGGGCATCACTGAGACAAATGTCAGACAAATGTAACCCCCAATCAACCCCACAGCTAATTGAAAACTCCCTTGAGGGGACCTGGGAGTATAATTCCTGTTAGGAGAAGGGGAGCTCCAGAACCGTGGAGACCATGTTTGTGTTGTTCATCATTTTATCCCTAGAGCCTAACATAATGATCTATTGGACTTGCTCAATAGTTGTCTGTTAAGTGAATGTATGAAAGGAACAATTTAAATGGCAGGCAACAAACCATAGCAAATCACTGATTCTAATGGTTCCAGAAGAGCTGGAGGTAAAACAGGCCCTGAGTGACAGAGGCATACCAGTGGTATACTAGAGTTGGCTCCCACGGACTCTCATGAGCCACATGTGAGCACCTTTTCCCAACTCTGCATTCAGTGACTTTGACCATGGTCGAAGGGAAATTAGCACAAATCAGGCTATTTTCTTTTTCAAGATTTTATTTATTTATTCATGAGAGACAGAGAGAGAGAGAGAGAGAGAGAGAGAGAGAGGCAGAGACACAGGCAGAGGGAGAAGCAGGCTCCATGCAGGGAGCCCAACGTCGGACTCAATCCCAGGACCCCAGGATCACGCCCTGGTCCGAAGGCGGCACTAAACCGCTGAGCCACCCGGGCTGCCCTATTTTCTTTTTCTTAAGGTAACTGGTGTAGCTACTAAACTTTGTTAACTCAGAATTCTAGCACTAGAAAGTCCTGCAAACCCTGACCAAAACCAGGAGTAAAAGAAAGGAACTAGGCCAGAGAAGATGATGAAGGGGTTTTCCACCCTCCTTCCAATGGTGAAAAGGCTTCTGATTTATAATTAGAAAAGGTAAAATCACCCAAGAAGGTCTTAAACACCCCAGGAATCCTGTTTTTCTTTTCCTTTCAGTCTCCAAGAGCTCATAATTTCAAAGGTTGGGAACCCAGCTTCACTTCTGGTCTATATGTCATGATTAACTTTTTAATTGAACAAATATTTGTGGAATGAGTGCTCACTACGTGCCAGGCATGAGGATAAAAACTATATTGTATCAGTTGCTAAATAGCCCAAATCCTCCATTCCTCCTATATCCCAACCCTTTATAATTTAGCCTTTTAACCTCCCTATAAAAGGGTAAAGTTTATTTCCCCACCCCTTGAATCTGAGCTTGTCTTGAAATTTGTTTTGACCACCTGAGTACAGAGGAAAAGAGTTGCTAAATCTGAGTTTAGCTCTCGAGAGGTCTTGCCCCCCTCACCCCTGTCTTTGCCTTGAGATACAGGGAACATGGTCAAGTCATCCAAGCTAAACTTATTCTAGATCATGTAACCCCCAATCAACCCCACAGCTAACTGAAGACACGTGAATGAGCCCATCTGGGATCAATGAGCTTCACCTAGATCAGCAGAACTGAGTCTAGCCAACCATGTAGATTCATGTAAAATAATAAATGATTAATGTCTCTTTAAATAATTTATTGAGGTGAAGTTTACATAACATAAAAGTAACTTTTTAAAAAAGATTTTATTTATTTATTTGAGAGAGAGAGAGAGATAGCATGAGTGGGGAGGAAAGGGAGAGGCAGGATCCCAGCTGAGCTGGGAGCCTGACCAGGGCTTGATCCCAGGACCCTGGGACCATGACCTCAGCTGAAAGCAGATGCTTAACCATCTGAACTACGCAGGTGCCCCAAAAGTAACTTTTAAAATGAACAATTGAATAGTATTTAGAACATTCACAATGTGTGCAACCACCACTTCTGTTTGGTTCCAAAGCATTTTTGTCACCCAAAAGGAAGATCTGCATCCATTGAGCTATTTCTCCCCCAATTTCCCCCTCCCTGCAGTCCCTGACAACCAACAATCTGCATTTCATCTCTATGGATTGGCCTATTCTGGGTATTTTACACAGATGGAATCACACAGTATGTGCCATTTTGTATCTAGCTTCTTTCACTTAGCATAATATTTTTGAGGCTCATCCACATTGTAGCCTATGTTAGTACTTCACTCTTCTTTGCGGCTGAATATTATTCTATTGTATGCCCATAAAACAATTTTTTTTATCCATGCGTCTGTTGGACATTTGAGCTGTTCCCACCTTTTGGCCATGGTGAATAGTGCTGCTAGTAACATGCATATACATGTACTTGTTTGTGCCTGTTTCAGTTATTTGGGGTATATTCCTAGGATTGGAGTTGAAGGGTCATATATATGCTATGGTTAACTTTTTGAAGAGACATCAATCTGTTTCCCACAGCAGCTGAACTGTTTTACATTCCCTCAAGTAAATGTACAAAGGTTCTGGTTTTTCCACATGCTTGCCAACATCTATTTTCCTTTTGTAAAATTATTATTATAGCCATGCTAATGGGTTTGAAGTGGTATTTCATTGGGATCTTGACTTTTATCTCCCTAATGGCTAATGATATTGAACATCTTTTCATGTGAGGGTGAAATTTTAGAGTGGTATATTATGTACCATTACCTAACTAATTAGGGGGGGGAAAGGTAAGTAAAATCAGAATGCCCTGCCTTCATGAAGCAAACAGTCTAGTAGTAGTGACAGACTATAATCTAATAATCGTACAAATAAAGGTACAGTTAGAACTGTGGTTAGTGCTATGAATGGGTGGTGCTCAGAACCATGAGAGCACGGAGCAGCCCTAGACTGTCATGCCATGCAAGGCTCTTCTGAGGAAATGACCACTGAACTAAAAGCTGAAGAGTCAGTAGGACTTAATCAGATCAAGAAGGGAGTGAAAGGAATATGTAAAAATGTCTGTAATGGGAGGCAGCAGGGCAAAAAGGAATGGTTGAATGAGAGCCAGTGTGACCCAAAGAAGAGAAAGTTAAGAAACCAAAAATACAAGTACAAGATGAGGCAGGAAATATAGGTAAAGGTGAGACCATGTAGGGCCTGTCCAGTGAAGAGCAATGGGATGCCATTGAAGATTTTTTAAACAGTGTGGTGACACAAAACAAATGTAAGTTTTTAAAAGATGATTATCATAACAGGGTTGAAAATATACTGAAGGAGGGAAAAAGTATAAGTTAGAGAAGCATTCAAAAGATTATTGTAATGGAGCAAAAGCTTTGATTTGGTAGCAGTGGTAAATACAAGCAGATGAAAAGATTCAAAAGATATTCCCATAAATTCAACTGGCCTACAGATGGATTGACTAAAAGAGAAAAGAAGGTATCACAGATGACACTTGGGTTTTTAACTTTAGTAACTGGATATAAGATAGTCCTTCTCCATTGAGATTGGGAACACAGATTGAGGACTACATTTGGGACCAAAGATCCATAGTTTTGTTTTAGACATGTCGAGTTTGAAATGTCATCTAAGTAGAGCTGTTAGGGAACAATTATACAAACAAGTCTGATGCTTAAGTGAAAAGTTAGGCTAGGGATACAAATTTGTGAGTCATGTACATAGTGGGGATAATTGAAGGCTTGGATGCTGATAAGATTTTGTAAGAAGAGAATGGAGAATGTCAACAGAAGAAGGCCAGGACTGAGGCTTGAGGGTCCAGCTGTCTGTGTGGAGGAAGATGAACTTGAAAAAGAGGCTGACACAAGAGGCATGGAAAGGTAAACGTAAAGCTGGAGTAGAAAAAGACCAGAGAAGTGAGTGTTTAAGATAGGCAGCAGTGGTGTGTATTGAAATGCTGATGAGCGCTCAAAGAAGGACCAAAATGCATATGCATATATGATTTGTGACAATCGTATAGTGATGACTTGAGCAAGAGCTGTTTCTACAGAAGGGGTAGGAGCCAATTCGGGTGGGTTGAGAAATGAGTGGAAGGTGAATAACTCTCTAGAAGTACTGTGACAGTTACATCATTTCCTGAGCTTATCACATCCAACCACTCCCAAGCCAACTAGTCAGGATCCATTCTGAGATTTCCTGCCAGCAACTCATTCTGAGATCAGCCTAGCTAGACCTGTTTGGAGGCTAATGGAGACACCCATCCAAGTCTCATTGATTAGAAGACTGTCTCTGTCTTGGAGAAGGAGTAATTTTAATGTATTAGGGTATGAAGTAACATTTGCTCTAAATAATAATTTAATCTAAATAGAATCTGGCTAGGAAGGGCATAGAACCCCCATCACGTCAGATAAATTTCCTTAGTGTGCCAAAAATGATCTGGACTAGAGAAAATTTTAGCCATGTATGAACTGTTTCTATTCATTCAATCAACACTTACTGAATCTCATAACATTGTCCCCCTAAGAGGTAGGGATGCACAGTAAAATAAGACATAGTTCCTTTCCCCAAGGAACTTATAATGTAAAAAAAAAGGAAGAGCAAGAAATATGCCAGTGGTTACATTGTGAAGGGATAACTTCTGAGAAAACAAACACAGGAAGCAGCAACTCAATCACACTGAGGTTTCAGGGGAGTCTTCTGATAGACATCCTTCTCAAGTGATATTTTGTTGTTGTTGTTGTTGTTTTAAAGATTTTATTTATTTATTCATGAGAGACACAGAGAGAGGCAGAGACACAGGCAGAGAGAGAAGCAGGCTCCATGCAGGAGCTCGATGTGGGACTCGATCCCGGGTCTCCAGGATCACATCCTGGGCCGAAGGCAGGTGCTAAACCGCTGAGCCACCCAGGGATCCCCTCAAGTGATATTTTGAATGGTTAATAGAACAAGATTGGAGGGTGAAGAAGAAGAGCAGGACAGTGAAAGGCATTGTAGGTAGAGACCACAGCCTGTGCAAAGACCCAGAGGCATAAAGCAGCATGGTGTGTTGGGGAACTCAACATAGTATATCAAGAGAACAAGGAGATGAGTCAGAGAGGTAAGCCTTGCCAGAGCATGAATAACTTCATGAATTATTATGTTAGTTAAGAATCTTTTGGTTTTAGGTCATAGAAAAATAATTCAAATAGCTTAAATAATAAAATGTGGAACGCAGGAACTCAAGTTACTCAAGTTCAAGAGGTAAATTACTTTTTCAACATAGCTGGTTACGGGACTTAGTTGATGTTATCAGGAATCTCTTTTTAACTCCCAACCTAACTTCCATTGGCTTGGACCTTATGCCCATCCCTGAACTAATCCCTAATGCTATGATTAGCCAGGCCTGGGTCACATCACCACTCTTGGTTCCACGGAATTTAGTCAAATCCACCCAAACCATGTGGAGTGAGTGGGGCAGGAAAAAAAATCATAGATGTTTACTCCACCATGCAAAGAAAGGGCTTTAAACTTCATCCTAAGGACAAGGGTAGTCACTGAAGGATTGCGAGCAGGACAGTGGAATGATGAGATTTACATTTCAGAAAAATCTATGTAACACCGTAAAGCAAATGGGTCAGAGGAATTCAGACTCAAGGTAATTAGAACTCCTGTGTTGTCCAAGGGGTACTGGTTAGACCTGAGCAATGGCCATGAGGACAGGAAATCATCTTCTTCCCTTCATGGGATCATTAAAAAGCCCATCAGCCAGTCACAGTGATATGGGTCTTTTTTCCAGTTTCCACCTAGATTTTAGGCAGCAAGAGTCCAAGAAATCAGAGACACAAGTACAAAATGGTTCTTTGCTGGCAGATGCCTCTAATGGAGTAGACCAGATTTTAAATCCATCAGGTCCCTTGATTCTACGATTCTATGTGTGCTCAGGACAATTCAACCACACATGCTTGTGCTTCCTGTTATCAGTATAAGGGTCCTTGATATTTAAGAGCACAGTGTGTTTCTCTACATGCATTTGAAAAGCTATCTTCCAATCTAGTCAAGTGGAAATAAAAATTGGAGCAACAAAGAGAAATCACCTGTCCCTGATTTCAGCTTGGGGCATCAGCCCACACAGTGCTGCATTAGATTTATGGAAAAGTCCTACATATGATGATGTTAAATTTGTACAGCACCTTCAGCTTACGAAAGCACTTTCTTTTATGTTAATTCACTGAATCCTTGCAGCAATTCTATGAGATAGGCAGGAGCACCTCCATTTATAAAGAATCAGAAGCTCAGAGAGGGGAAGTGCATTGCCCTACATTTATGCTAATAAGTGTCTGGGTTGAGGAAGAGGGCAGGTCTTTGGGCTAGAGTCCTACATTTTCTGTGAAATCTACTTTTGAGTAATGTTTGTGAGCAAAGACTCTAAGACCAAATTGCCAAGTTTGAAATCTTAGCTTGCTCCTGACTAGCTAAGTGTGTTAAGCAAATTATTTTATGGTACATCACTAGCCCTCAGGCTCCTTAACTATAAATGGAAACTTCAAAAGAAAAATCTGTTTCAGAGGGCAATTGTGAAGATTAAATGAGTAAATAAAAAGAAGTAAGGTGACGTTATAATTCATTGTCTAAAATAAAATGCCCTGCATGATCTCAGGGTGGTGAGATCAAGCCCCATGCAGGGGTCTGCGCTCAGCATGAAGTCTGCTTGGAATTCTCTCTCCTTCTTCCTGTGCCTGACCTGCTCTGTCTCTTTCTCTCTCAAATAAATAAAGCTTTCAAAAATAAATAAATACTTCCAAAAGTGAAAACCAGCACTAAAAACAAGTAAAATACATACTATTTTTGAAACATTTATTTACTGATCAACATTTTTTTATTTTTTGGTGGACCTATAAAATAGTTCTATTCAAAAACTATTTCAGAAATAAATTCTTTCAAAGAAAATAAAATAATACATATCCACATACATTAAAGCCAAAAACATTTTTTTGAACTTTATAGTGACTTTCTGAACATTCAGAATAACAATATAAGCAGAGTAATCATTCTTGGTACACATTCGCATGCTTTAATCAGTTTCTCAACCATATTGTCCCCAATACCTGTCTTGTGCGCTATGTCTCATGGCCCTTGGTATGTCTATCAGGTCACCAAGTCACCAGCAGGAACAACAAATGGAACTGTCCTCCCCAACTCCACTCAACCTGGAAGGAGTTAGCTGTCCCTGGTTGTTCCTGCCTGGGAGCACCTCATTTTAACAATAAGCATTCTGAATGCAGACCATGGGAAGTAAGTGTTACTTATGTCATGTCTGGAAGGGATTGGAAAAAAAAGAGATGAGCTGCCATTGGTTGATTCTATCATAGGTGAGGCAAAGCAATGATAGAAAGCTATTCTGACTTATTTTAATGCAACTATTGATTTAAAAAAATACTGTCAAAAAATGAAAAATCCAAGGTCAATGCTAAACTAAACGGGATACCCCAAGGCTCACCCCAGGCAAACTGGCTATGTGGTCACCAACAAATAGACCACTAGATCAGGGTCTGGCTCACAGTAAGCACTGACTAAGTCCTGGCTATTTTTATTGCCTTAGCCCTTGTCGTTATCACTATGATACCACTTTTGTGCATTTACTACAAACAATGTGCTGTGCTTTATAAACATTATCTTGCTTAATTTTTCCAAACCTCCACCTTTTGAATTTATTTACTTTATCTGCATAGCCCTTAAAGTCATTTCAGTTGGGGATTCCTGAATCTAGTCTGGAGCCTGAACCATTACGCTAGACCTTCTCTTCCTATTCTCCATTTCAGTAATATTTTTACTAGCAAGCACAACGTACTGGACAAAACTATGCACTAAATTATATATTCCAGATGTTTCATGTATGTAAGTCACCTCCAACCCAAGACTATAAATTCCAGAGGGCGTGGCCAATGGATCAATCATAGTTTTCAGAGGCAAGTATTAGGAACTAACTCTGACTAATTAAAGCAGGAAAAGGAATTTATTAAAATGTGTTATGTAGGTCACAGAATCTCTAGGAGGTCTAGAATATTAAGCTTAGAGGCTATATGGCCAAAAGTGAGGCCCCGGCTCCCACCACATTACTGGTTGGCCCTGTGAAGACAAATTACTAGTAACACTGGACACAGCCCTCCCAGTGTACACTGCCAACAGCTCCACTGCTAGACACAGGACACTGCAAATAGAGCTGTTGCCCCAACAACCTCAGAAACCTCTGTGTGGCTGCTGCTGTGATCAACACCCTTCTTAGGATATAATTCAAGTCTTCTAAGTTTCTTTGTTTCATCAACTTCCAAAAAAGGGGGTGACCGCACCCAGATGGTAGACTCTAGATGCCTTCATCTCCTCTGGCTGCTATAAGAAAATATCATGGATTGGGTGGTTTGAATAAACATCAGACATTTATTTCTCACAGTTCTGGAAGGTGGGAGGTCTAAGATCAAGGAACTAGCAGAGTTGGTTTCTGCTGAAAGCCCTCTTCCTAGTTTGCTGACAGCTCTCTTCTTCCTGTGGGTTCACATGGCAGAGACAGAAAGAAAAAGCTCTCTGGTCTCTTCTTATAAAGACACTAATCCCATGATGGGGCCCTACCCTCATGACTTCTTCTAAACGTAATTAACTTGCAAAGGCCCCACCTCCAAATACCATCACACTGGGGGTCAGGGCTTTAATATATGAACTTTGGAGAGACACAATGGTTCGGTCCATAGCATTAAGTCATATATCCATTCTGTGGCTGCAGGAAGGACCAGAAAAACAAGCATTTGGCATTTTCACCTTCTTTGGTGATGGTAAGACATTGTCTCACAAGATGAAAACTCCGCAAACAGGTTCAAGCCCTGGGCAGTCCAAAATCATCACAAATGTCTACTATCGCCATGGCTTGCATTTCTTTAAGACTCTTCTCAGAACTGAGCACCATCAAACCCTGAGGAGTTGCTGACATCATAAGTTATCACTGACATTATAAATTATGAATGTGGTGCCATGAGGACCAATTCAATTAATTAATTAATTGCCTCTGGTAATACTGAGGTCCAAAGTAGTCTACAAATTTCCTGATACACTTAGAAAAAAGGAGATAACCATACCTACTGTAAATTGCTTTCATCTCTACTTTAAAGCAAAGTAGGAAAAAAGTAATAGAAGGAAGAAAATGTCTCTGTATCCATTAATCAAATGACTGCTTCCCAGTGGAACATTTGACACTTTAAAAGCCATTGTTTGATTAGAGCTCCAATCTTTCCTACCAGATCATCCCGATTTCAAGACTCCTGAGGTTACAGGAGTCAGTGTATGGCATCTTTAGTATCAGAGTGCTGGGCAAAAAAAATCCAGGAGAAATGATAATAAAAAACCCCAAAGACCATAGCCCAAAGAAAAGCTGAAGAACACAAAGCATACAAATTGACCCTCAAACAACTTGAAATGAGAGATTTCAACTATGACTCACCATACGGGCCGAGGCTGCAATACAAACTGAGACAGGTGACTTAATATGGGGCCACCAGGCACCTTCCTTCAGGGAGACACTTTTGCCTTATCATGGTTCCCATGCTAGACTCTGAGAATTCACCAAACATTTATGTGCCAGGCACCTTGCTTGGTACGTTGATGAAAAACCAAGGTGAATAAAATGCCATCCCTTGTGCCTCCAAATTTATAATCTATAGGAAATGAGACATCAAGAATTCGAACTGTGGTAACATGGAGCATAATGAATGCCCTAAGGGTTGCACCAAGTGCATGAGGACGCGGTGGAGGGAAAGAGCAAGGACCTCCAGAAAAGCAAATGGCAGGAAAGAACACAATTCTCAAGGTTCCCTCATGACTACAAGTCATGAATGCAGACTTCCTGACCCCCAAACCTGTGAGAATCCTCCATAATCATGAGACATTTAAGGAAAAGACACATTTCCTGTGTCCTAAACGCCACTTGTGTCCTTATACCCTAAATGTGGAGAAAGGCCATTTGATCTGGTCACATGGTGGCGCGGCACTGGGGTGCAAATGTTTGGGGAGGAGGGTGGCAACAGGGACTCTGAAGGACTGACCTGCTGGCTCTGAAGAGACAACTGCTTAGCTCATGGAGACGCTGACAGACCCAGGGTTCTGTAAGGCCCCTCAGCCTCTCGGTGGCTGTGGGAAGGGCGCAGAGGTTGCCAACATCTGATCCGGGACACTGAGGTGAAGTGAGAATGGAAAATTCGGTCTGAAATTGAGCTGGTTTGGCTATAGCTCTGCCCCAACTCAGGTGTCTCGGGCCCAGGCTGTCGTCAGGTGGCACCGGGGACACGGCGTGGGGTACGCTGGCCGCAGCATGGGAAATCATGAGAACCCCACATGCCCCATCTGCAGCCAAGAAGTCAGAGCCCCAGGTGCTTAACTGGGGAAGTGAGTGCATCCCCGAGAGGGAGGCTGATTCCCCTTGGTTCTGTTCTCCTCCATTCTGGCAGAAGATCCTACCCAGTAATTAGCCGGTAACACTGCAGACCGTTCCCCCCCAGGAGCTGCAGAGCTCCATAGGCCCCTGCGACACTCGTGCTCACTCCCCTTTTTTTCCTCCTTTCTGGGCATGGCTTTTTCTTGGGGTTTTTTTGTCTGTTTGTTTCTTATTGTTTGCTTTTAGTCCCCAAAGGGGTTCATCGGCCTCATTCACTAATCTAATGGGTTCGTCTCTGGATTTTCCCATATTTGCTTTCCTTTGATGTCAAGACCATGAAGCAGCCCTTGGCAAGTGCTCTGCCTCAGCCTGGAGTTCCTAGGTCCTCGCGGTGTCACTAAGCTACTTGTCAGTAGGAGCGCAGTAGCCATAGAAATGCCCGTGCTGACACCCTGGTGGCACCGAGGCTTCCTTGTGGGAACCTATTTCCCACAAATAACGGGCCCACCGAAGCCATCTCAGCCCCCAAACCGTGACGGCTTTGGTTTTAGTCCTGTTAACATTTTTGTTGCCCCCAAAACCGAAATGATTCTCGGTTCTTCATAACTTGCTCCAGTTACCCCCTCCGTGAGTCCCCACGTCGTTAGCTGCGACCAGCTTTGTGCAGAGGACCACGATAACCGCCGTCGTGCTCCCAAGTCTGCTTGGCATGTCTTTCTGTGGAAGATTTCCTTCACCAGGCGTCCCACTCAGGCCCCTTTCACAGCGACCACACTAAACCCAAAAGCGAAGGGAAGAGCAGACTCCACGTGAGCTCCAAGCATTCCTGAGTTGGGACGGCTGGGGGGGGGGGGGGGACAGTAGTCTCCGAGAGAAGAGTCAGTCATCCTGGCACTTTCGGGATGTCAGTACTAGGCCCGGGCCGGGGGTGCCACACAGAGAATTGCTTTTGTACCTCACCCCTTGGTACTGGCGCCTCAGCAGTAACCGAGAAGCAAACTGGTCGCTGTGACTTGGACAGAGGGCGACAGGGAGACTCCTGGGTCCGTGTCTGACGAGTGGAGGGAGCCTCAGTTTCTTCCATCACCTTCTCACAGGTCAAACAGACTGGGAAAGATCTTACCTCAGAAGCCCTCCAGCATCCACAGATGCCAGCCTCCTCTCTTCAGGATGCCACAGCTGAGGGCACGTCCTCCCGGCTGCTATATCCCTTCTCCTGACGGAGCCCCCCCTGGGGACAGAGTCAGGGCCACATGAGCGGGAGGGCTTCCTCCCAGCCCCAGGCCCGAAGGCAGGTGACCCAAGAGGTGCCACCTTCTGCTCCAGCTTTATGGTTCTCAGGCCCTCAGTCCCCACATCTAGGTCTTCTGGGGGCAGGGTGGCCTGATCAGCATGAGGATCAGCTTTTCTTCACGTTACGGAATAAATTAAAACACGAGAGATTTGGGTTAGGTAACAGGTTAGAGTACGGAAGTATCCCCTAACTGGGAGTTTGAACATGAAACTTTGGCCGAATATTCCTCTGGGATCCTTTAAAATTAAGATTGGTACCATCAGCTCGTGTGCAGTGAAACCAGGTAATAGAAGAAAGGAAAACTCACATTTTTTGCTGAGACGTTATTAACGTGTCACACGTTTATACACTCAGCATCCTGAAGGTGTGTTACTGCGCCCATTTTACAGATGAGGAAACAGCGACTTTCTCAACTCACAGATTGTACAATAGAAAGTCACAATTCTACCTAGGGCCGTCAGATACCGAAGTCCATGATTTTTTCAATATAATAACTAAGCCAAACAGAGCCCCGTGACTATTTCATCATACGTCTGATCTTACAATTCCCTAAGCCCTTGTCTGTCATCCTGAGGCCCTTTAATGCTTTGCCTTGCTGGAAAACATTAGAGGCCTTTAAATATCTTGGGAAGTGAAAGCACTTTTAGAAAACACGAAAAGAAAAAAAAGTAAAACCGCCAAGTAAAATCTTTGATGGGACAGCAGGCAACGACCTGACAAAGGTGACAGGCCATGAAGTCAGTCTCATGAAAGCGGTCTCAGCCCCTAATGCTGTGGCTGGCTGAGGAGAGTGGGGAAGAAATGAAGTGCCAAGCAGGGATGTGGGGCCCTGACCGGCGCAGCAGTCCTCCACCCTATATGCCAGCAGGAATGGTGACAAATTCTCAGAAATCCTGTCTTGCCAACAGAGATCTTGGGAGCTCGGAAATCAAATTCACATAAACCGGCACAGGCTCCTCTGATCAGCTTGTCCCACTATGGCTCCCTTGATTGCTAGGAATCGGGATAAACAGGTGTGGTTCAGTTTAAGAAGATCCCAGGTCCATGTTGATTTTCTCATGTCACCTCAAAACAAGGTACTCTTCTGAAAGTTTGGTAACCCGGAATTTAAGAGCTTTGTCAAAGAACTGGCCTTCACTGACGGCCCATGTCACCCTAACTCAGCCTTGGTTGGCTTTCAGAGGTGGCTGGCAGACGGGGCTTTCCCAGGGCAAATATGTGGCCACTTGCTGCTCCCTCCCATTCCCTTGCCCTGACACACATCACTAGGGAATCGGATTGCTCTTTCCTGCCAGGGCCCAGATGCAGCCTCAGAACCCTTCTCAGCACAGCACCGGGCATCCACCACCTATCACCTGGCATTGGTATCCAGAATGACAACTATTTTGACAAATTGTCCTAGGTACTGTTGAGTAGTGTTTCCTAATGTTTTTGTGTGTCCATCCGCCCAGAGTATTCAAGGGAGTACTCAACAGAGGATGAAAGAAGAGATTCGCTCATTACTACCTTAAGAAAAAAGACTGGAAGATAATTTTATTAGGCCTTCAACAACAGCAGCAGCAAAAATACATTGTGCGCTTCTATAGGCCAGGAACTGTGCTACGGTTTTACAGGTACAAAGAGTAAGACAACAGTTCTAACTCTCAAGGTGCTCGCAGTCTAAAAGAGAGGGAGACAAGTAAACTGTGCTGCATTCTCTGATAGCTGCACCCCCATCACAAGGCGGAAGGGGGCACGCGCAGACACACTCACATTTCCATGCATTCGCAGCCCACGGCTCGAGGCACACCTCATCCCTCCTCCTTGTCTCCCAGCAAGCATTCTTCTTGTTTCTGGAAGCTACCATCTAACTGAACAAGAGGCCTCCAGGGCCTCAGGCTGACTGAAATATATAGAAACTGGGTAAGTGTGCTCCTCTGATTAACACATGAGTTGGCAAGGAGTTCCACTTGGCTTTCCAGTTTCCAGACTTTTCTCCTGGACTTTTTGAAATTTCACTAAGGAAAATTGTTTTCTCAGTCCAAGTATGCTGACTGCAGCCTCTCTCCTTGGGACTAATGATGAAAGGACTCATCTCAACCAGTACGGAGTGTAACAACTACCTGGGGATTTGTTCAAATGCAGCTTTTTATTTATAAGGTCTGGGATTTATTCCATCTCAATGTTCCTTCCATCTCTTTATTTCTTTATGGTAAATTTCGAGAAATATTGGGAGTTAGTATTATAGTGCAGTGGTCAAATACCAGGGCTCTTCTTGCATTCAGGATCGGTTGTTTGACTTTTGCCAAATCACTTAGGGGATGTATACAGTTCTCGTGAGGATTAAATGAGATAATACATGTTAACTGCTTGAATAATGCTCAGCACATAGCAAGCACTCACTAAATATTAGATCATTTAGTATTTAGTATTTCTTCAAGTCAATTTTATGCCTCACTAATTTACTCTTCCATTATGTCCAGTCCATTATGTTTTGTTTTGTTATTTCAACAACCTTATTCTTCATTAATTGGTTCTCTTCTATAATATCTTTGATTTATAACATCTTATTTCATAAACTCTGTTCTTGTTTTATTTTTTTAAGACTTTATTTATTTATTCATAGAGACACACAGAGAGAGAGAGAGAGAGAGGCAGAGACACAGGCAGAGGGGGAAGCAGGCTCCATGCAGGGAGCCCGACGTGGGACTCGATCCCGGGTCTCCAGGATCACTCCCTGGACTGAAGGCGGCGCTAAACCGCTGAGCCATCCGGGCTGCCCTCTGTTCTTGTTTTAGAGACATTTTTACTCTTTTATCTTTTTGACACTGTTAACTTATATTTTCGTTTTTAATTATGTAAAACTGCTACATTTTCTTTACTTAAATGTAAGCTAAGAACTCATTATGGTCAGGAGATTTTTCAAGGCTCTGTGCTGGATTATGATTTCCATACACCAACTTTGAGCAGTGCACAGTGCTGGAACACAGCTGAAATAGCCAAGCTGTGTAGAGAATATCCTGCCAGGAAGGACCGTTCCTGAACTTGCTCCTACAGGAAGAACACAGTTCTAGCCCTTAGGCTTAGTACAGGTGTCACTGCTCTGCTACCTGGGCTTGTGCTGGCTGTTCCGCTCCAACTTCAGGAGGTTTCCATTTGTAGGCTAACAGGACAGCTCCATGCCTGACCAACCTCTGGCCTCGGGCAGGCCCACCTTCTTGGAGCCTCTTCTTATAGCTTCCAGGCTCAGCCATTTATTCAACTGTTCTGGGCCCCTTCTGGGACTTTTCCCCTTCACTTTCATTCTCAGACTCTTATGCTCTTTATCTTTTCCCATCCTCACCTGTTCCACACGGTCCCCTTAGCTCTATCCTCAACACGACAATTACATTCAATAACAAAAAATATTTGTTATCAGAAATACTTAGGGAGAAGTTTGCTTTCCCCTCCCTCCCTCTAAAGCCCCAGGTTGTAGAGGCTTTCAAACTTGCCTCACCATACTCTTTCAGAAATCTTCAATCCCTCCAAGCCTCGCATTTTCACTCTACAGTATCCTTGCAAGAGACACCCTTACCAGAAGCTATTTGGGCTTGGGCAACACCAAACATTTGGCATGACAGGGAGTCTTGAATTCCAGAATTGGGGGTGCAGGACAATAAAAGTGCCAGGAAGTAAAAGAGATTGCCACCTTCAAACAGATCTCAGCCCTCTGCAACCCCTCCCCTTGCTCTATGGTTTTCTCTTTATAATTACTAGAGAATTCCCCAGAAGATGGACTTAGATATAGCACTGCAGAACTCATTGACCATCATGACACTGTCGCGGTAGACACCCTTCTCCTCTCTCATATAGTACGGGCTGGACTTAGTAACTTTTTCTTCCTCCAACCATGTATAAATGAAAAAAGTTAACTTGTGCGTGTGCACATATGGGTGTATGTACACACACACACACATACACACACACACTACGCTTCTCAAGATGAAATGAATAAATTGTATGGTAATACTGGCTGCCTTCTTCCATGATTCATCTCCCCCTTTTCCATATGCTCTCTGCCTACATAATACCTTTAGCCTGTTCATTAATTCCCCGGTGAACGTATTCAATTCTTCCCTCTGTTCCTTTTTTCCAACACTCCAGTTGCTTTTTAGAAGTTTTAGCTCTAACCTTATGCTCTCTGTCTCTCTAGCCCTGCAGTGATTGTCACTATCTTTCTGTGTTTCTCTTTCCTCAAAGTCTTGTAAAATATAACATACTGCAAAACAGTGGTGTTCCTAGGATTTAGCATTTGGGGTGGCAGATGGGGTGGTAATGAATCTGCTTGTGGGGGCTGGGCACATCCCCTAGCACTCCCAACCCATTGCATACATTTTGGATTAAAAATATTAAAGATAATGGAAGTAGAAGCACATTAATGTGCCATTGAATCTACTCAGGAGTAGATGAGAAAACTTTTTACTACTACTTAATCCAACATTACTAACACAGAGCTAAACAAAATCCCCTTGATAGCAAAGAGCCACGAGAGCTCTAGCTTTGTGGTCTCCCTACAACTTAGCCACTGGAGAAGAAGGCATTGCCCAAGGCGGAGCTCCAGTTCAAGAGGCTGAGATTGGCTGCTAACCATGTTTCATTAGATTCTCCTATTGAACCCTGGTTATCACACACTCTTTTTATCCCAACTACCCTCAGAGCCATTTTTTCATAAATCAGGACAGCTATTGCTTAAAGTTAGTATTATAATTATTCCTTTTTACTTATCCCCCATCTAGATTATAAACCTTCTTGAGGATAAGGACTATGTTAACCCCCTGGATGCACGACATGTACAGTTGGTGGGAAGTGAGCTATATTTATAGAGAAATACACTATGCAGGCATTTCTCTTATTCTCATGTGCATTCATCACAACACCCTATGTCCATAGATGTCAACTGGAAGCCATAAAGGTAAGTAATTTTACTGAGATCACAATGCTGGTGAGAGAGTCTGGATGAAAATCCCAATCTTCTTGACCCTAAGACATATATCCTTTATAACAGACTATGCCACTCAATGCTGAACGAATGTATGATGAATGATGAATGAATGGGTCAATCAGTCCTGGACCCAAGGCAGTTCAGTCATGCAGCTCAACTCTGACTGTGAAATAAAGAGTGATCACTACCACAGATGTGAAAAATGGGGGAGTTCTGGGAAAAGAACAACACCGGGTTCTAAGTGAAGACTTTCAGCACTTAGATACAGAAAACACTGCACCGCAACAATTCTCCTTATGAGGCTAGAAGGCATATCAGTTTATTAGTCCATCTGACAATGGGCTGAATGGAAACAGAGAGACTAAAGAGGCCAATATCATGTGACTGTCGTCAGTCGAGAATTAGAACCAAGAGCCTTTGAAAGCTGCATCCTCTGCTCAGCGGTCCATGATTTTTTCAAATACTAATGTACAATTCTTCGCCCCAAGCCACTAATGAAAACTGTGCATCAGGAAGAAACCTTTATTATCAATTACTTAATATCGAATACCTATCTAGGATAGACACTGAACAGGTGCTTGGGATTTTCTAGAATAGAAAAACAGACTTCAGTTCTACCCTCCTTTGTGATGTAACCATAGTGAAGTTAAGGGGTTACATCAAGCACTGCAGTTGGTATAGAATATCCAAATTGTAATTCTAAATTGCACTAAATGCTTTTCTAAACAGCAAAAGCCCCAGATAAATTAATTTGAAGAGACATAAAATTGCAGTCATAGGGAGATAAATATTTCATTAGCAAATCTTTCCATTTTGCCTGACCACTTTTAAGTAACTTTTAGATCACTAAGGACACACACACACACACACACACACACACACACTTCTACAGCTTATGCAAAAAGAAAAAACATCTCCATTATGTTCTGTTTCTTTTGAAGAATTCCCTGAGGAATTCTTCTAAAGTTGAGGCAAATCAGCATACACAAATACATCCATTTACAATCTCCTTGGAAACTAGAACTGCTGGCCAATTCAGGCAGCAAGCAACAAAATGTTTTCTCCAGGTTTACTTGAAGGGAGAAAAATATTGTGAATATGCAAAGGAAGGTATATGTTGGGTTTCAGGGTTTGACGCGCTATCCTCCAGGGGCCTATATTTCCACGCACCAGAAAGACTGCTACTTTATGCCAAGTCTGCTTGCTGTGCCATCAAAATGAAATAAGCCAAAGAAAAATGATGATCATAAAAATGACTACCATCTACAGAGCACTTAGCAGGCGCAGGCACTGCAGTAAGTGCTTTACTCATATCATCTCATGTAATTCTCACAGCCACCCTAGGAAGTAGGCATTAGCTCTCTCATTGTACAGAACAGGAAGTGGAAGCTCAGAGACGTTAAGGAGCTCACCTAAGGTCACACAGCTAATGAGTAATGAGGCTGGGTGGACATCACCCCAGTTCTGTTTGTCCTCTGACTCCAAAGCCATGCAACGGTGCCCATGCTCTGGACACAATGCTACATGCACACGGCCAGGGTACTGTGGTCAGTAAGACCACCTTGACTGCCCCTTCACGGTTCAATGATGCAGTTAAGGCCAAGCTTCAGATGGGATTTTCCCATTGAAATGCTTAAAAGCACCACAGGTTTTCAGCGGAAACACAGAACCACAGAAATAAAGACAAAGGAGCTGCAGCACAGATCATGTGGCCACCCACTTACCTGTTCCTCACGACTCAGTCCTGCCTAGATCCATACCATAAGGAAACACCCCAATGAGGAAAAGTGAATCATGT
The DNA here is from genome assembly GCF_905146905.1 of Nyctereutes procyonoides. Taxonomy (NCBI): domain Eukaryota; kingdom Metazoa; phylum Chordata; class Mammalia; order Carnivora; family Canidae; genus Nyctereutes; species Nyctereutes procyonoides. The sequence goes on along the minus strand of NW_026575142.1, from coordinate 24,626,526 downwards.
GTGCTCTACCCCTAGATGGACAAAAAGATGAAGAGGCCTACTGACGCACTCACGCACACACAAATGGAAAACACAGATTTGTTTTGACAACCTATTATACTACAAAAATATTTATGAATGTAAGCTGCAGCAAAGTGCATCCATCTTCCAAAAGCACACACCCCGCCGCCAAAGACGGCTGAGAAGTGGGGAAGGTGAGAAAACCCCCCTGAATGAACTGCCCTCGGGCTAAGGGGCTGCACCAGCCGGAAGCCCCCCAGCTTTCCATTACCAGGATTCCTTGTGAGGGCGTTCTTTTCACGGAACACTCTTATTTTTCACATCCACTGTGAAGTGACCACCCTTTATTTTGCAATCAGAGAGTCGAGCTGGCAGTACCGAAGTGGCTTGGCAGCTGCAGAGATGAAACTCAACTGAACAAACAGATTCTTAAGTGATGCTTAGATGGAAGAACTTGGACAGGGTTCAGAATTTTTTTTAAATTCATTTAAATGTGTGATTGAATCCTGCTCATTACCCTCTCGGCAGAATATTATATATTCAGCTCTTTATTGTATAATAATGTTGAGGATGGAAAATAAGAAAGGTACAATATTACCAACTCTTCTTATTATAGAAGAAGAGCAGCTTTGTTTATGTCATAAACAATAGTCAATAAATGCATATAACAAGTTAATTTTTCGCAGCAATCCATACCCAGATCTTGAAATATGTTATTTTGTTCCTTGGTCCAAATTTCTTGAGACAAATAAATCCTTCTGTACAGGAATCAGACTAAAATCTTGGAGCAAACAGTGTATAAGAGCTTACAGGCCCGATTTCAGAATGTCGCCTAGCGCGGCCCACACATCGACTCTTCCTCGCACTGCTCCAGCCCGGCACGAGTGTCCCTCTTACTTTCCACGAATGCCCCAAGTAGGCTCCCTCCTCCTGGGCCTCAGGGCCATTGCACTTGCTCTTCCCTCTGCCTGAAACACTCTCACCCAGACTTCAATCCTCACCTCTTTCAAGTGTCTGCCCACATCGTTCTCCATCCTCCTAACCCACTTGATTATTTTCTACATATTGGAATCTTTTGATATATATTTATTTGATTCTTGACTCTCTTCTACTCGAAGATAAGCTGCATGGACAACGGGGCTTAGTTCGCTGCAGCAACCCCAGCCCCAGAAATGGTAGTGACACAAAGGAGCACCCATGAGGGAATAAATGAAGACATATCACCAGAGGCAGTTTAGGGCTGGGAGCCCTGGTGGGGTGGCTAAGGTGTCAGTTCCTAAAAGGGGGCGCAAACATCATCGGAAAGGGAATGAGATGGAGAGTGCTTATTTTAGAACTCTCCAGAGAAATCCTCCGAATGTTTAGAAGGAATCCTTTGTTGAACCACACCGAGCTGGGAAGGAATGAGCCTGGCCACGCGGAGGTGTTAGATGAACTACCTTCTAAGAAGGGTGAGTACAGTTTAGCTTTTCTTTTCTTCTACTGAGTAGAGTTCACAGCTTGGGTCAAAGCAGAATTGCCTGAGCCCAACTAAGGCCCCAAGCAGCCACCAGGGTCCCGTGTTTAAAAACATGTGTCTGGGGGATCCCTGGGTGGCACAGCGGTTTGGTGCCTGCCTTTGGCTCCAGGCTCGATCCTGGAGACCCGGGATCGAATCCCACATCAGGCTCCCAGTGCATGGAGCCTGCTTCTCCCTCTGCCTCTGTCTCTCTCTCTCTCTCTCTCTCTATCATAAATAAATAAAAATTTAAAACAAAAACGCGTCTGTAAATTTTATTTACCTCACATATATCCCTCCCATTCCTATGACCTGCTCAGCCTCTCCTCTGAATCAATGTTGCATGAATAGTTAAATAAAATTGGTTTGAAGCAGTGCTGTCATCTCAGGGTCATAAGTTCAAGCCCCACACTGTGTGTAGAGATTACTTTAAAAAAAAAAAAAAAAAAAAAACCTTGGGGCACCTGGGCAGCTCAGTCGCTTAAGCATCTGCCTTCAGCTCAGGTCACGATCCCAGATTCCCAGGTTCAAATCACATATTGGGCTCCCTGCTCAGTGGGGAGTCTGCTTCTCCCTCTCCCTCTGCCCCTCCCCGCTGCTCATGTCCCCATGCACACACAGTCTCTCAAATAAATAAAATCTCTTTTAAAAATAATAAAATAAGGGATCCCTGGGTGGCACAGCGGTTTGGCGCCTGCCTTTGGCTCAGGGCGCGATCCTGGAGACCCGGGATCGAATCCCATATCAGGCTCCCGGTGCATGGAGCCTGCTTCTCCCTCTGCCTATGTCTCTGCCTCTCTCTCTCTGTGTGTGACTATCATAAATAAATAAATTAAAAAAAATTAAAAAAAAATAATAAAATAAAATAAAATTCTTAGGAGCACCTGGCTGGCTCAGTCAGTAGAGCCTGTGACTCTTGATCGCAGGGTGAAGTCGTCCTATCATCAGTTTTCCCTGTGTCACCACAGACCTTTGTCCTGTTCAAGGACCTACATTGCTCCTCAATTACCTTTTGGATCCCATTCGAACCCCCAGCTTTGGCATTTAATCCCTACAACCCCCATATGTGACTTCACATGGTACAAGGGACTTTGCGTATAGAGTTAGGATTGCAGATCTTAAAACAGAGAGTCTGGAAGATTCTTCAGGTGGGCCCAATGTAATCACATGGGTACTTGAAAGTAAAAGAGAGAAGCAGAGGAATGAGAGAGAGGCAGAAGGGGGAAGCACAGGAGTGATTCAAGGTGGAAGAAAGAGTCAAGCTGCCATTGTTGGCTTTGAAGATGGAGGAAGGGGCCATAAGCGAGGGTCACCTCCCTCCGACAGCCAGCAAGGAGACAAGGACCTCAGTCCTATAACCACACAGAAGTCCATTCTGCCACAACCTGCATAGGCCCAGAAATGGACTCTACCCCCTGGGTGCGGTGGACCAGCGCCTTCACTTTGGCTACATGAACTTCAAGCAGAGAAACCACTTGAGCCCACGGGATTTCTGACCTACAGAACCATAAGATAATAACTGTGTTGCTTAAACTGCTAAAGTTATGGTAACAATAGGAAGCTAATTTAAGATCTTTAGCAAACTGGATCCAATTTATACACCCCAAACATCTCATTGCTCTGAACCGTGGTCCACTGCTCCAGTCAACCTGGTGTCCTTTCAGCCCATAATCATGCTCACTTGTTATTAATCCCACACTGAGTCTCCATGCAAGCTGTTCTCCTGTCACACCAACTCAGATCCAGTCCTTCAAGGCTGAGTCAGACCCACACCCCACCTCTTTCACCTTTTAATCTGGTTGCCCAACAGGACTTTCCACTTAAGGACTTCCAAGTGTCACACTAGGCTTCATATAATTACGTATTTTTGTCAAGCGTCTTCTCTTTTTCTTTCCCACCCAAACTCTTGAGTCTTTCATAAGCTGAAATCATGTACCTCCTTCATGCCTGGCAAGGCACAAAACAATGGATGCACAGTAAACATTTCCTAGAGACTTGCTCACTTCACTTTAACATGCCCACTTGGAGATTTTTACGTGTAGGCCATTCTCTAATCTGCTAAAATGACACAATCAGAAAAATTTTTTTGCAACAGAGTTGATTTCACCTTGTATCACAGATCAGATATGCAGCATCCTAGCAGATTCGATCCAGCGACAAGAAGCACTCAATTTCATTTATGTCTCTCAGGTGGAGGTTCCCTGCATGGAGACAGAGTTCTCACCTGATCCTGATCCCAGGGAACTTAGTGCTAACAGCATGAAAGCCATAATCAGACCATGTGGAGGCTGTTCCTCTCCCTGAGTGAGAGCAGTATTGTGTCTCATTGCCTAACCAACCTCTCCAACTCTCATGGCAGTAAGATAGACCAGAGAAGCAATGACACCTCCTTTCCTCTCAAAAATAAGTTCTCACTTTTCATAATAAAAAGAATTGGAAGGTTTTTAATTAGTACACATACATTGAACAGACTTGCTCTGTAGACCTCATAAAGGCAATCTGAAAGGTAGCAAGTTGTAAAACATCTATTATACTGTCCTGTGTTTAAAAACACGTGGGATCCCTGGGTGGCGCAGCGGTTTAGCACCTGTCTTTGGCCCAGGGCGCGATCCTGGAGACCCGGGATCGAGTCCCATGTCGGGCTCCCAGTGCATGGAGCCTGCTTCTCCCTCTGCCTGTGTCTCTTTCTCTCTCTGTGTGACTATCATAAATAAATAAAAATTAAAAAAAAAATAAAAACACGTGTCTGTAAATTTTATTTACCTCACATATAGCATCATCATAGTTGCACAGATGACAGCAGGTTCACACATCTATTTGGTAAGGAAACATTATTATTTTGTTTTGTTTTATTTATTTATGATAGGCACACAGTGAGAGAGAGAGAGAGGCAGAGACACAGGCAGAGGGAGAAGCAGGCTCCATGCACCGGGAGCCCGACGTGGGATTCGATCCCGGGTCTCCAGGATTGCGCCCTGGGCCAAAGGCAGGCGCCAAACTGCTGCGCCACCCAGGGATCCCAGGAAACATTATTTTTTTCACAGTAACGCCAATAACTTTTTTTTTTTTGCTTTTTAAAAAAATGTCAATAGCTTTTATTATAAATTGTGTCCATTTTAACACCAAGTCATTCAGGGAACACCTACTGATCTAGTGGTTAAAATCTCCTACCCACTGTGTGGGGTTAGTTAAGGGATTGAAACTGTTTTTCCCTACATTTTAGCATATGAAGTGTTCTTTGATCTGATTCTTCCCTAACTTTCCGGCTTCGGTACACACTACTCCCTAAGCCCAGCATCTCCAACAGCTCTGTAGATTCTCACACATGAACATATATCACAAAGTCTGGCCTTTGTGACCTTGTCCATGCTGTCCCCTTCGCCTAAAGTTGTTTTATCTCTTCAAACAGCCTAGTTAATCCTAATTCAAACTTCAGGATTTGGTTTATATGGCACCACCTCCAGGAAGTCTTCCTTACCCCTTTTCACTTAGATTTCCTTACCTCCCAAAAGACTATGGTCTTCCTGAGGGCAGGAATGGAATCTTAATAATTTTGGTAGCCTTGGGACTGAAAACAGTACCTGACACATAGTAGAGTTTCCATAAATAACTGTTGAATGAAAAAGTTTCAAGCACAGTGGTGGTTAACAACTCCTCAAGTAGCTCATGAGAAAGCCAAAACATGGAAGCAAATATTAAACATCAGAATAAGAATAGGACGGGATTGGGCTATTAGCTTTCTACAGCTGCCACAGAATTGACCACAAATGTGGTGACTTAAAACAGAAATTTATTGTCTCATATTTCCGGAGACCAGAAGTCTAAAATCGAGGCACTGGTCCATACTCCTTCTCAGGGCGTTGGAGTAGGATTCTTTCTATGCCTCTCCCCTAGCTTCTGACGGCCTCTGGCAATCCTTAGTTTCCTTGGCTTATAGCCACATCACTCCAATTTCTGCCTACATGTTCACATTGTCTTCCTCTCTGAATGTCGTCTCTGTGTGTTTATCTTATGAGGGTATATGTGATTGAATTTAGGACCTACCAGGATAACCCAGGCTAAGCTCTTCTCTCAAAATTATTTTTTTTTCTCAAAGATTTTATTTATTTATTCATGAGAGACACAGAGAGAGAGGGGGGCAGGTTCCATGCAAGGAGCCTGACATGGGACTCGATCCCAGGTCTCCAGGATCAGTCCCTGGGCTGAAGACGGCACTAAACCGCTGAGCCATCCGGACTGCCCTTCTCTCAAAATTCTTAATCACATCTTTTGCCATATAAGGTGGTATTTCTGTAATATATGTAATATTCATAGATTTCAGGGATTAGGATGTGGACATATGTTTTTGGAGCCACCGTTCAAATGCAACAGGTGTACATTAGTTAGTGGGGTATTATCCAAGAGGAGTCATAAAGTTTCAGAGGAAAGACTGCACAACGGGTTCGAGTGATGGCCACATAACCTTCACCCTTTAAAGTGTCAAGGTAATTTGCTGTTGTTACCAGGGTTCCTCTGAGGTAGCACAGTGATGCTGATCCCATTAAAGAAGAAACTATGGAATGGAAAGGATACATGGGTATTACAGAAAGGTCAAGATCAATATTTAACTCTCCTCTCCTCAAGTCTTCATTTACTGTTTATTCTCTGTTACCATCCATAATGAATTTAAGAGGAATTCAATGACAGACATTCCATTGAGCTTCTGCCATTATTTAGGTGATAGTTTTCCCATTTCTCCTTGATTTATTCCAGCGGAAGTTCTCTCAGTGCAGATGCTAATGCTATACATTGGCCAAAAGGAGTACTTGCCATCATCAACAAATATCAATTCAGCATCTGCCCTTAGTGAAATATTTTGAGGAATGTTGAAAATGAATGAAGCATGCCTTCATGCTCAGGGAACTACCACGTCTTAGAAGACACGTGATCAGATGACAAGCATGTCAGCCAAATAAGATGCTGTGGAAGAGTTATTTGTGCAAGAGACCATTCCTGGCTGAAGTCAGCAAGGGAGGCTCCATGGAGCAGATGGCACTGGGACAGGACATTGAAAATACTTCACTCAGTAGAACAGGAGCTGGAGAAGGGGTAAAGCACACGGGGGCAAGGGAGAAAATATACAACAGCGTGGAAGTAAAGAACTCTGAAATGTATTGGGGAACAACAAGATTCAGGGTTTATGCAGGAGGCAAAACAAGAGGAGAGAAAAATGAAAAGAAAAACTGTTATATGTGGTCCTTGCCTGTCAAGCAAATGATATGGACTTTATTAAATAGGCATGGAGCTGTCATTACAGATATTTTGAATAAGGAAAAGACATAATCAGACATAATCAGGGTTGTTTGGGAAGATTACTCTGGCAGTGGTGCAAAGGATGCGGTAGGAGGAGGGGGAGGCGAGATGCTCAGAGATATTTGCAATAGTACAGCCAAGAGCTAAATAAGGGTCTTAATTAGGAAGGCAGCCCTGTGAAAGGAACAGAAGTGAGAGCAATTTCAAAGGAAAACTCAATAGGATATAATGACTTATTGGGACCATGGGTTTGGAGATACAAGAGGCACATAAGAGTCGGAGACTGAAATGGTCATGCTAAGTGGCAATGCCATTGGAAGAATTGGAAAAGTCAGGAGGAGGAACAAGTTTAACAGCAAAAATGATTAACTTAGTTTACAAGTGTTACATTTCAAAAACTGACAGGTCATAAGGCAAAGATGCCAAGAAATGACATGATTGGAATATAAATATAAGAATCATTTGAATATAATTGAAGTCATAGAAATTTATGACACCTCAAAGGGAGAGAGAAAATATCCTAAAGCTTAAAGGAGACCCATAATTAATGAATGGCAGAAAAGTAGAAGCTAGCCAAGAAGGACAAGATCAAAAAGAAACGATTCCACCAAAAAAGGACTGAGAGTTCAAATGCTAAAGAGAAAAGAATTCAAGGTAGAGGAGGATTTCCCGGACAGGTCATCATTATCGAACACTGAAAATTTCAAAAATGTATCATCAAGGCACGGACATTGCATTTGTGTTTAGGATGTCTTTTCTTCAACAGAGAGAGGCCAAATCACAAGAGACCAAGTGGCAACAAATAAAAGATGGTAGATAAATTTTTCAAGAAGTTTGAAGATAAAATATCAGAAGCCAATATCAGAGGGAAAAATAAAGTCAAAAGAAAGGTGATATGTTTAGGTGTTTGGGTTTTTTTTTCCTTTTTAGAATAAATGCTTTCATTCCAATCAATGTTTATCTAGTGCCTACATTGTGCCCTTGTGCTAGTCGGTGAGCTCTAGAGACCATTAGAATGTGATCCTTAACGCTCAAACAGGAAGCAGTTGGGTAAAATAGAAATTTAAATGTATCCCTCAACATGGTGTGGTAAGTAGTGCAATTAAGGAAGGCAGAAGGCAGTGGGGACACCAAAGAGGGGTGTTAGGCTCGTCTGGGGCAGGGAAAGATGATGGCACCAAGGGGCCTGGGCAGGGGCTGCCCACTGAGTCTTACAGGACAAGGCGTTAGACTGGCATGTTAGACTGGCGAGGGAAGAGAAGGCCTGCGTATGTTTTCTTCAAAGACAAAGAATCTTACAGGAGGGAGAAACAGAAGCTGATGAGAAAGAGAGAAGGTAAATAATGACAGCTTGGTTCTGCATGAGGCAGGAAAGGATGAAAGTGAGCACCGCCAGCCAAGGAATTTGCCTTTTCCAGGAGGAGACAAAGGAGGGAGACAGAAATTGGTGAAGAAACAGAGCCAAGGAAGGCAGTAAGGAAAGAGACCGAGGGAGCCAGGTGTTGTGCCCCGTCCCTTCCTGTGCCACGAAGGTGAACCACCCGCCAAGAGCAGGGACTGGGAAGGACAGGGGAGGGATGATTACTAGATTCACAGTCTTTCGTTCTTTTTAAATCAAGGCATGTATTCAGGTCGAGGATGATCTGGGGCTGTCTGTCCCTCATGCACCTTGAGAAGCAGTCCAGCGTGAAGGTATCAGGGCTATGGAGCCAGGCGGCCTGTGTGCGCCTTGTCCGTTCCTCATATTAGCCGTGGATGCAGGTGGCTCTATGACATAAATAATCCCTCTGTGCCTGGGTTTGCTCCTCTATAAACGGAACAGATAATAGGACCTGACTCACACGTTTGTGGGGAGGAAGAAAAGAACTGATACCTGTAAGGTGCTGAGAACACTGCCTGGCACGTAACACGTACCCAGAAATGTTAGCTCTCATTATTACTAAACCAGTGCTGTGGCCTAGAACTCTCGGAGGTGATGGAAATGCCTAATGTGCTGTCCAACACACTAGTCACTTAGGCACCCTTTGGCTATTGAGCGCTAGAACTATGGCTTTCAATTTTTGCTCAGTTAAATGTAAGAAACCACATGTGACTCTGCAGAGGGCGGAGCAACTGTTTTACACAGGGTTTCACTGGCACAAAAAAAAAAAAAAAGGATGCTGAGTTCTATCCCCCAAGGACCCCGGTCTGGAATACAGTAGAATAAGCCCAGCCAATTAAAGACACCATTGTAGCTCCTAGGATCCAGCTTTATTTTGTTGGTGCTGATGATCAAAGGTAGTAGGGAGAAAAGATGTGCTCACAGCTCGCAGCCCCTGTGATTTCGAAGGAGATCGTAGTGCCTGGTAGGATGGTTGTTAGGTAAACAAGAGGCAAGTGGCATGTTCCCAAGTGAACAGAACAGAGGTTCGCCAGCTTTCTGCATAAGTGGGTCAGTTGAGAACCATTAAGAATGACAGCTGGAGTTCTGAGAGAATCCTAGAGCTTCTACCCAGATGTAGACTTGAGCCCTGTTAATATCTGATGACAGTGGAGTAATTTCACATCAGAGCCACCAAAAGAGCCACTATCACAGTCTGGGAGACAACAGGAAACTCGGTCTACACTATTGATAAAACACAAAAGGAGGAGAAAGGTTATCAATGAATAATGTATTTCCTCTTGTGGAAGCAAGAGGAAAAGAAACAAATGGATCGTTAATGGGATTAGGGTCCACAGCAGACTGGCGGGGTGGGGAGGGGGCAGCGCTGGCTCCTGCCAGCAAGGCCACCAGCAAAAACGGCCGCTGCGCAGTGGAAGGGGAGGGGTCTGTGGGGTGTTAGTTCGGAGCTGTTGCTTTCATCTGCTAGTATTTCAAAGTCTCTTCTTGAATCTCAAATTGGTTGTGTGATCTCTCTGTTTCTAGAACAAAATAGCATAGTGGTGAAAACAGTGTATTCCCGAGAACTTATGAAAAGGTATTATCACCTTTGAAAAACTTAATTAAGATGGTAGTGCGAGAGAACACACCGTTACTATGGTGGCCTTAAAAAGAATTTTTAGAGCAGGTTAAGTTTTTTAAAAGACTATTCATTTTCCTGGGGCTCCTGGCTGGCTCAGTTAGTAGAGCCTGCATCTGGTCCTTGGGATTGTGAGTTCAAGCCCGATGTTGCATTGGGTGTAGAGATTACTTAAAAATAATTTTTTTAGGGGATCCCTGGGTGGCTCAGCGGTTTAGCGCCTGCCTTCGGCCCAGGGCGTGATCCTGGGGTCCCGGGATCGAGTCCCATGTCGGGCTCCCTGCATGGAGCCTGCTTCTCCCTCTGCCTGGGTCTCTGTCTCTCTCTCTCTCTCTCTCTCTCTCTCTCTCTCTCTCTCTCTCTGTGTGTGTGTGTGTCACTAGTGAATAAATAAATAAATAAATAAATATTTTTTTAAAAAATTTTAAAGACTATTTTTTTTATTTGTTCTATTGTTTAATAGTCCCCATTTCTTCGTGGAAGTCCCAGGTCTTAGCCTATGTAATATTCCATAGACCTGAGAAAACTTACTGACTTTCTTGTGAAGTAGGTCATCTGGCAATAAGTTCTCATTTTGATTGCCTAAAAAAAAATTAATTGTTCTAAAATGGTAGTGTGAGGAAATGAAGAACAAAGCAATTCAAATAAAAGGACGGGAAATAATTAAGTGAAGAAAAAATACTCTTGAGCATTGCTAAGAAAACAGACACAAAAGTTGCCGGCTGTAGCCGCTGGCTTTATGCACTAGGGCACCTTCCTGTAGTGTGGCCTCCATCTTTTCAAAGTTAAAGTGCTTGGAATATACCAATAGATTTCACTATTTAGGAAAATTTTGTGTTTAATGTATGTGTGTATGGAGGAAAAAAACCCTTTTTGGTGTAAAAATCCTACCTAATGTAGATCTCATTGCAGGCATTTCTCTACCTGTTATATAGAGTAGTTACAGGTTTTTGGAAGCCAACACACTTGGGTTCAAACCAAGCTCCACTTCTTCTCGCCTAGGTGATCCCGGGTGAGTTGTTTTACCTCACGGAGCTTCAATTTCCTCAGCAGTAAAATGGTGATGATAAACGTATTCATGGAACATTGCAGGATCGAAGATAATAAGGCAGCCTATACGAAATACCTAGGAAGGCCTGGATCCGAGTCAGGGTTTAATGAGTGGTAGCTGCTCTCTCAGGAAGGGGTCGGGGTATGCATTCTCCTGAGAGGCATCAGACTCCGCACAAGCCCGACCCAGGTGAGAGCTGGCTTGATTCCTATTTAGACACAGACACCAAGAAATGTTGGCTGCAGGAGATGCCTTCTCCCAGGGAAACACATTTGTCCTGGTGACCCTATGAGGCCTTCAGGATGGGTCAGAGAAGAGGGGGCAGCGGCAGGAATAAAGGACAGCTGCTACCGCAGGCTCCAGATAAAGCCCTAATGCCTAGCAATGTCCCCTGACACTGTTAGGACCCTTGCACTCTCTGAGCGGTGTCAACATTGAACTGTGACCCGTATGGACTCCACCTGCCAACCCAGCCTCTGGCATTAGGCGACTGGTATGCGCCTTGAATTCTCAAGTGATCGGGTAAGCTGATTGCTCCCATCTAGAACAGGAACTACTTTCTAGCCCATCAGGTTTTAGGTTTCTATTTTCAAGTATTATCTTTGCTAACATTGAGCGATGTGCATTTGTACTCTAACAAAGGAAATAGATACATGTTTTAGGACACAGTTTGGGACACGCAGTTGTTCTAGGATTAGTCAGGTCAAGCTAGACATGGGTTCACGTGGCCGACTGCAGAACAGAGGCCAGAGCTTAGACGCTGGCCACCAGGCAGAAAGCTCCAGACTGACAAGGTCCTGTTCGTATTCCAGGTTTTCACTGGAGAAAGTGACCTGGAAGCTTCATTAGCTCAGATTCTTCCTAGAACTTTCGAGAGGGTTCGACCGTCTTTGTATTCAAGGTCTAGTCTCTATGACATTGGAAAATATCCTCATGCCCCCATGAGTCTCCAGTTCCCCTTGGTAGGGAGAACAATCTTCTAGCCTTACTAAAGCCTCCAAAGAAGAACTGTATCTTCATGGAAACAGACTCTTACCATCCTTAGAAATTTAAGGAGCAATCACATTTTCCATAGTCTCTCCTCTTCCTGGGGGAGGAATTTCACATCAGGCTGGAAGAGTAAAGTCTTTCTTTAGTAAATACGTGGTGGAAAGACTCTTAAAAACTGGCTTATTGAAGCAAAGCAATTGGCAGGATAAATATGGGGAATGTTTGGAAAAGATACAAAAAGTAGAGCCTTCTCGAATGTATGAGAGGCCTCTGCAGCAGCCCTCAACACACGTGTGTGCCTGTGATGCAGTAACACAGCGGCATGTCCTCATTTTAGGACAGGGCCCTAAAGGACGAGCCCAGGCTCAGTGGTGCAGATCCGTGGGGGGAGCATCCACTGGCCTGACCCTCGAGATGAAGTCTAGTGGTTACGAGAGTTCCACTAAGGATAGCTCTACTGTAGAGCACGACTCACTTTTCCACTTTTGGACTCACTTGGAATCCACTTAGAGACTTTGAAAAATGTATTGAAAATCATCTAGGCCCTGTATGGCATTTCTAGCCAGTGCCTCTGTTTTCTTCATAAGCATCCAAGAGAATCAGCACCTCCCCCACAAAATATACGAACAAGATGCCAAACAGTCTAAGCTGCCTCCCACACCCCACCTCCCATCTAGAAAATTAATAAGAATTGGAGTTTTATGGTGATCCAACAATGCGTTATACGATCTGGAAAAACACACCCACCTCCCCTCTTCTCCCAGGCCTTTGGAAAATGCATATAATGTCACAGGTGGCTTATCCTCATCAAGGAGGTCTAGAATTTCCAAAACTCTTGAGTCCCTTGTTAGAAAGCCCACATTCCTGTGAAATACAAGTCACTACAGAGAAATGCCCTGAACTCCAATTTGTTTCCATTTCAAGGGAACTGGAACAAAGGGTCACTCTGAAACGTAAGAGCAAGATAAGAAAAACAAATAGCAGCCCAGATGTTCTCTTTCCCTCTGAACGCTCACAGCCTCACAGGCGGTCCCCCGGTGCTGGCTGCAGGTGAGGGCCGCGTGGCAGTGATAGAAATCAGCCGCTGATGCAAACCACCTGGGCTCCTGGCCCCAGGTGGGCCCCTAACCCAGGAACACGGCTTCTTCCCTTCGCTGATTGAACAGCATCATCCACAGATGTGGTCAGAGTGACCTCCGCAAACAGGATTAAAATCGAAGCCTCTGGACCATTCCAAGGGTGTCTTTGTCTCCCCAGAGCCTCTGTGCCCTAATACACATTTCCCCTTTCCGCTTCTTCCAACCCTTATCGGGTTCCCCCCTGCTTTGCTCTAGGGATTGAAGGGGGCTTGTGATGAGAGGCGGCCACAGCTCCTGTTTCAAGGGCTCTGAGTGGGGAAGAGTGTACCAGCCGCTTTGCACCCGCTTTTCCCCAGCAGAGCCCATCTCCTTCCATCTACATCCCAATCCCTATTTATCGAATTTATTGTCAGTGAGGTACTTCATATGCTATAGTAGTAGAACTGTATTTATTTATTCATGAGAGACACACAGAGAGAGGCAGAGACCCAGGCAGAGGGAGCAGCAGGCCCCATGCAGGGAGCGGATGCCGGACTCGATCTCCGGACTCTCCGGGTCACGCCCTGGGCCCAAGGCAGACGCTCAACTGCTGAGCCACCCAGGCGCCCCAAGAACTATTCCCTTTAATTCATTATATTGCAAAACCTGTCTAGAGCTGTTATGTGCCAAATCAATACGTTACCACCTTTCCCTCCACGTACGGTTTTGTAGAACACACAAATATTCAAGACCCACTCTCTGAATATTATTCACTTCTGGCCCTAAGAGTTCAAATGGCCCCGGGGCAGTCGCCACCTCCCAGGGCACAAGCTTACCTGCAAAGTCTTTTTGTTCTAGAAATGAAACAGGGCAATCGAGCCGGCCACTATTTCTGAAGTGAATTATGTGCCTTTTACCAGAGCTTGGCCCAATATCCCTGTTCTTATATTTCTTGGCTTTGTGTTGGGTCTTCTCCCCCCCCCCCCGTTCTCTTTTCTTCTTGAAAATTACAGACGTGGTGATTTGCTTGCGACACCCCGAGACCCCTGCCGCGGGGACAGCCCGGTTCTTTCCCAGAAAAACAAATGAAAAGCACACAATGGCTTGTTTTCGAGCTGGAGGAGGGAGAGTGTCCGCACAAACCAGCAAAGGAAAGCCTCGGAGTTAGCCTGGGTGTTTGCGCAGATCTGGGGAGACGGCAGCCCGGGAAGGGGCCCCTACACCGTCTGGCAGCTCGTCGCGGGGTCCCCAGCCCCGGGCTGGAGGCGAGACAGGAGCTGCACCTGCCCCGGGGCTGGAGGCGAGGCCCGAGCTGCAACCGCCCCGGGCTGGAGGCGAGGCCCGAGCTGCAACCGCCCCGGGCTGGAGGCGAGGCCCGAGCTGCACCTGCCCCGGGGCTGGAGGCGAGGCCCGAGCTGCAACCGCCCCGGGCTGGAGGCGAGGCCCGAGCTGCAACCGCCCCGGGCTGGAGGCGAGGCCCGAGCTGCAACCGTCCCGGCGCCCAGCAGCCCAGCCGGCCGGCCCTCCGCGTCGGAAGAATAGGCATAGCTCGTTGTACAGAGTTGCTCTCTTTTTCCCATTTCTTAGTTTTCTAATAGGAAGGCCTCCAGTCGGGCAGCCCGGGTGGCCCAACGGTTAGCGCCGCCTTCAGCTCAGGGCGTGACCCCGGGTCCCGGGATCGAGTCCCGCGTCGGGCTCCTGCATGGAGCCTGCTTCTCCCTCTGCGTCTCCCTCTCTCTGTGCTTCTCATGAACAAATAAATAAAATCTTAAAAACGAAAAGGGGGTGCCTCTAGTTGGGCCACTTCTTCGGGTCACGTGGGGTCACGTGCCGCGGCCGCCGCAGTGTTTCCCGGGCCCGGGGCACGTGGCTGGAGAAGCCGGGCCTGGACGGGGTCGCCTGGCTCTGCACCCGTTTGCCCGCGGCCCCCCGAGCCCAGGACAAGCCCCCGGTAATCAGGGCCCCTCGGGCTCGGGGCGAAGGAGGCGAACAGCTGTGCGGAGGCGGCTGGGCTGGGTGATGGGGGGCGGGGGCGGGCGCCGCTAGCGAGCAACCCGGGGGCCTGGGGCGCCCCTGCCCGCGCGGCCCCGCCCGCCTCCGCGTCCTCACGCTGGAAACCGCTCGGCACCTTCCCATTTCCGAGAGAAATGCCCCCTCTAGTGGCCATTGCGGGGTACTGCGGCCCCCGCTTCCGCAGGAGCGCCCCGAGGTACCTGCAAGCCCGGCCTGCGCAGGGCCCCAGCTTGAAGCCTTCGCTGCTGCCGGGGCTAAATAGAGGCTCTCTAGCCGCCCCGGGCCCCCAGACACAGATGGAACCGTATGAATTGTCGACAGTCAACCGTTTTTGACCTGTAGAAACGACAAGTTCATAAAGTCCAAAGTAATAGAGCCAGGCGGGGAAACCTCCTCCAGCCCCTGTGGTTTCCGCTGAGCCCTCTGAATACCAGCCAAGAATGGAAGTCCTTGCTATCCCAGTAACTACAGTGAGGAGTTTTAGACACAACAAATAAATAATAGAGTTTTTATTATTTTACTATTTAAGTTTTTTTTTTATTTAACAAATAAAAGTTTTCAAGCCCTAAATGCTAGCTACTATGCGAAGCCCTGAACATAACCTTCTCCTGTTTCCTGTCCCTTGGAAGCTGGTTCTAAAGAGCAGGCTTAGAAAATTGCACTTTCCTAGATCTGTCATTTATTTGTTACAGAGCATTTGCCAAATAAGTGACAAAGCGACCTCTGCCCAAGCACAAGTAGCTGGTACTCTGAACAGGTAAAGCACATCGGGTATTGCTAAATAGGATGTTGGAGGTTGCTCACAGGTGTGATTTTTTTTTTTTTTGGTAAGGGCTACAATTATTTGGTTTTTATTTATTTTTATTTTTTATTTATTTTTATTTTTTATTTATTTATGTTAGTCACAGAGAGAGAGAGAGAGGCAGAGACATAGGCAGAGGGAGAAGCAGGCTCCATGCACCGGGAGCCCGATGTGGGATTCGATCCCGGGTCTCCAGGATTGAGCCCAGAGCCAAAGGCAGGCGCCAAACCTCTGCGCCACCCAGGGATCCCTATTTGGTTTTTAATATGAGGAATTGGTGTGTGATAAGCTACGTTAAGCAATCTTTTCCAATAATGTTAATTCATAATGCTAACAAAATTTTAAAGTACAATTTTATATTTAATTATTCAATATAAAAATCACTGGGTGCCAAATGGGAGTAAACATCTATATCCACATACAAGAGACTTCTTAAAATAAATAAAGAACTCCTGGAAATCAACTAGAAGAAAAATTAGCAACTCAGTAGGGCAAAGAATGTAATCAATTTACACATTCTTTAAAAATAGTTAAACACATGTAAAGAAGCTCAACTTCACTCAAAGCAACAAAAATTAAAACTACATTGAAATACCATTTTCACCTCTCAGATTAGCAAAAATTAAAAACTTTGTTGACATACTCTTGACAAGGATGTGAAGAGACAGGTACTCTTACAACATTTCTGGTGTAAATATAAATTGGGGCACTGTTTCTAGAAAGGGGAACCTAGCAAAAGCTATCAACAAATAGGCCCTGACAAATTTCATGTCTGGGAGTATAGCCTACAGATATACTTGCACACATGCAGCAGGATGTATATAAAAGGTTATTTTCTTTAAGATTTTATTTATTTATTTATTTATTTATTTATTTATCTCTTTGAGAGAGAAGTGCACACAGGGGAAGGAGCACAGGGAGAGGAAGAAGCAGACTGCACTGAGCAGGGAGCTGCATGCAGGGCTTGATCCCATGACCCTGAGATCATGACTTGAGCCAAAATCAGAAGTTGGACACTTCTGGTGGATTGTGCCACCAGATACGACCTCATGCTTGTTAAAATGGCTATTATCAAACAGACAAGAAATAAATGTTGGTGAAGATGTGGAGAAAAGGGAACCCTTGTGCACTGTTGGTGGGAATGTAAGCTGGTGTAGCCACTCTGGAAAACAGTATGGAAACTCCTCAAGAAATTAAAAATAGGGGATCCCTTGGTGGCTCAGTGATTTAGTGCCTGCCTTCGGCCCAGGGCGTGATCCTGGAGACCCGGGATCAAGTCCCACATCGGGCTCCCTGCATGGAGCCTGCTTCTCCCTCTGCCTGTGTCTCTGCCACTCTCTCTTGAATAAATAAATAAAATCTTTTTAAAAAATTAAAAATACAACTACCATATGATTAGCAATTCCACTTCTGGGTATTTATTTGAAGAAACCAAAAACACTGGCTTGAAAATATATCTGCAACCCCCCCCCATGTTCACTGCAGCATTATTTACAATAGCCAAGCTGTAGAAACAACCTAAGTCCCATCAATGGTGAATGGATAAAGAAGGTGTGATTATATGAGGTGCCCGGCTGGCTCAGTTGGGGGAGTGTGTGACTGACTCTTGATCTCAGGGTTGTGAGTTCCAGCCCTATGTTGGGTGTAGAGATTACTTAAAAATAAAATTTTTAATTAAAAAAAGCCCCAGTCAGTTAAGTATCTGAGTCTTGGTTTTGGCTCCAGTCATGGTCTCAGGGACATGAGATCAAGCGACTCCACACAGCATGGAGTCTACTTGCCCTCTCCCTCTGCTCCTCCCCCTGCTCGTGCACTCTCTCTCAAGTAAATAAATAAGTTTTTAAAATGTGATTTTATATATATTTATGTATGTTTTTAAAACTCAAGAAAAAAGAATACAGTTAAATAAACAAAAGTACATCCGTATAACGGAATGGAATATTATGCAGCTACTAAGAAAAAAAAGTATAAAGCTGTCTACATAGCAATATAAAGCAATCTCTAAGATAAATTATTCAGGAGGGAAAAGATGCAGGAGTGTAGTTAAGATGCCACTTTATAGTTACAGAAAAATATTTTTTGTTTTTGCTTTATAAATATAAAGAAACTCTAGAGAATTCACAAAAAAGTAATAGCATTGGATAATGGAAAAGGCAGATTGTGGGAAGAACACATTTCATTGTATCCATATGGGCGGTATATATGAAAGTATCACATATATAAAAACTAACTGTAATAGAATCATTTATGTCAACAAGTTAGGGGGAAAAATCCCTTCTTGATCGTCAACAAATTTAATAAACTAAATGTTGATGTGTGGGAAGAGTGTAAATAAAACTGTTTAAGGACCACATAATCCTTACTCCTGCCTCATACATCAGCCCTCCTAGTTCTTAGAACTTCAAAATCAGACTGAATTACATCACTAACTTCCCTGTTTCTCCAGCTTACAGACAGCAGATTGTAGCACTTTTTGACCTTCATAACCGTATGAGCCAGTTCTTATTCTTCATCTCTTTTTATAACATCTGTTTATCCATCCATCCGTCCATCCGTCCAATAGGCTCTGTTTCTCTGGAAAAGGCTAATACAACCCTCAAGAGCCAATTTCTGCCTCTACCAAGAATAAATGAACTATATCCCCAAGGATGATCCACAAATTTCCTTCTAGTTTTGAATCTGATGGATGTGGTGCGTGCTGTGGGAGAAATGCATGCAACTCGGCACTAGAAGGGTTTGAGTCAAATCCTGACACTACCACTTGCTTATCACACGACCTTGTATAAGCTCTTTAACTTAGACTCATGTGTAAAACAGGTGCAATGCTACCTCTCCTGGGCTGGCTCGTCAGCTAAGGCATCTAACATCGACTAAGGCAAAGTGGGTAAGGCTCTGGCACCGGACTTGGCACACAATAAGCAATCAATCATTGGCATCTTTTCACTTACTTAGTTTAAAACAAATCTAAACCTTATCTCTGTATATCTAAAAAGACAAAACACTGGTCGCAGTAACATATGCCATAATCATAAATGATGACTCAATGACCTTTCATTTGTACCTGGGGTGTAGCCTACCTCAAATGCTAGGTCTCATCATGACTTCAAAATTCTACCCAGCTGCAACACCGAGATCAAAGATCACCACCTGCTGCAACGAAACTTTTCCCAGTTTCACAAAATGTAAATCTTCCCATTCTTTCAACTCCCATAGGATGCTTGTTTATAACACCACTGAGGTGTCCACCACATTCTCCTTTATAATATATATAAAGTACTTTAAGGACAGGAACTCTGTTTTACATTCTTCTACACCACACACACACACACACACACGCACGCACACACACACACTCAACATAATAGATTTTCAGTAAATATTTGTTCGATAAATGAACTAACGCTGCAAACTTGGATCCCAAAGATTAAATGTAACATTAGCACTTCAAAACCAAAAAAGACATAGGTAGTCTCAAATTAATATATAAATTAACAGAATGACCTAGAAAGCTAAACTAAATTATAGATAGAATTGAGTTCGTTTTTGTCATTACTTATTCCTAAAACCCTAAACATGAATCCCAAGTGAGAGCTCATCTCTTTCTATTATAGAGATTGGTGAAAAGTCCTCTGGAAATAGTTCGTTTGTGAGGCATATAAATTTTTTAAAAGAGGTTCTCCCGGGGAGGGTTAGGCTGCTTTCTAATATGTGTCAAACTTGAGTTCTATTAAAAGTGTATCGAGTATCTGTGTAACAGTCAGAACAGTTTTCTGGATCTCTTATTCTATCACTGTTATCGATGATCGTTCTTGGTGGCCTCCTGCTTCAAATGGGGGAATTTCTGTGATAAAAGAAACACATACGTCAAATGTAATAGCAGAAAGCTAAGAGGAGCCAGAAAGAGAGTGACTATGTGAAGCATTTGTTTTTCAGACCCTATGATGTTTTAAGCATATACCTAATGCTTTTTACACATGCTGAATAACCAGGCTAATTAAAAAGCCCATACAGCTCTTGTTAAAATCTGTTCAAATTTTTTGGAGCACCTGTTATAACAGAATGCCCACAGACTTGATAGTTTAGAGCCAAGACACCTGCTACCTTATGTCTCACAGTATGTTCAGTTTTATACTGTTAGCAAAAAAATAAACACTTTTTGACATTTAGCAATCTTATACAAGTGATATGAAATAATCAGGAAAGAATGATAGTTTAACCCTTCTTGTGCTGCTCTGAGAAACCACACCCTTCCTCTGTAGGAAAATGGATTTTGACTATTTCCCAGGAAGTTGCTTATGCTTTAATCATCCCTAATCATGCAAGGTTTTCTAAAGAGTCCGGGTGCCTTCTTGGAAGGTAATTTTATAGTCAAAACTTCTCAGTGAGGCCCTTAAGGAAACACATCACTGTTTGACTTTATCAACTGTTTATGGAATTTTTAACAGCTTTGATATCATTCTTCCCGGTGAAATTTTTACAAGAACATTTACTTGAAAATGCATTTACTCTTAAAGGAAAAACATAAGCATTTTCCACAGTTAAGGAATTTTCAAAGTCCAGGCATGTATATAGGAGCATTTAAATATTTCTTAGATTCAATTTTATGGTTGCAAAACAAATTTTATAAAGATAATGTAAGAATGGTTTTCAAGATACATAGTTTCTCAATAGCTGCCAATATTTAAGTCCCTTGAGATCTGGAACCATGTCTTATTTGACTGTTAGCCCAGGGTTGGTAAAAAAAAAAAAAATCAATTTTATGCTGTCACACGGTTTAAAATTTAATTCATGTTAACAACATTTCTATTAAGAAAACCTGCCTTTGATCTGGCAATTCCACTTCTAGAATTATGTCCTACATAAAGTCACACATATATACAAATGCTTATGTATAAGAATGTCTTTCCAGGATTGTACATATAGCAAAAGCCTTGAAACAACATAAACATGCATTTAAAGAAAACCAGGGGAAAAAATAAAGAAAAATAAAGAAAACCAGGTAAATAAATTACGACAGATCAATACAATAGAATACTAGGTAGTTAAGTGAATTAAGCAGCTATGTATAGAGTGGTATGAAGCAATCTCTAAGCTACTGTGTTAAGTAAAAAAGTGTAAAAGTAAATGAATAACCCCCCACACATACCAGTTGAAAATTTATAGCAATATAGAATATCTGAAGGAAACTCAGTAAAACTGACAGTGGTGGTTATTGCTGAGGGAGGGAGGAATTCAAGGATTAGAAGACAGAGGTGGGAGGAACACTTACTTTTCCCTAAAAAATACTTTTGTAACTTTAGCTATTTGTATTACATATACATCTTCCCTATTCAAAATATTTTAAGATGCAAATTAAAATAATCCACTAAATTTGAGAGGGGAAAAAAAAGAAAACGTGATACACTGTGGGCATACTTTAATATAGCATAATATCCTAAAGTACTTGTAAATTTCCAGACTGTTACTTAGTTAACTCCAAATCAGTATTTAACAATATAAATCACAATTTAATGTCTAATTATCATGACGAAAACAGCTTTTGAATGTTGTATGTGTATAGCTGTATTCAAATACAAGCTGTTTTGACTTTTAACCAACATACCAGAACTAGGAGTGATTTTTGTTGCATAATTAGAAAGCAACCTAGAATATATTTCTCTAAGATGTTTTTAAAGATAATGAGAAGCATTTTTAAATGTTTAAGAGAAAAGATATTTTAGTTCCTGGACAACTACCAGAAGAGAAAAGTTGGATTCTATTTGTATTAGGCACCACAGTTCAGCATGCACCTTGTCATTTTGGGTTGGAAGCATTCCCCACACTGGGATTCCTGGGACCTATTTCCTCAAACGGACAAGAATGAGTCCCACAACTGACCGTTCCAGGGCTGCAAGGCCATACGTGGTGCTCAGGCATGTAAATCCCAGCACAAGGGGTCAGGATTCACTCTGGGCACTATAGTGACGCAGATGACTTACCTTCAGCCATCCCTTTTCAATCATGGACAGGAATTTTAGCCTTTCAAAAACAACATTTTAAGAGCCCTGCAGCAACCAGCTCTCCAAAACCACCAGATGAACACACTGAAATTATAGTAGACTTAGTGTTTATTTGCATTTTAAAAGAGAGTACAAAATTATTTGGAATTGGCTCAAGTCCTAAGTTCTGATGAAGGAATGGGAGGCTTTAGTGGAACACGTTGAGGAGGATGAATGAAGGTAGATAGCCTGATACCCCCAGTCACACCAAGTCAGCCACCCAGCCTTCTTGGTCAATGCTTGATTGACTTTAAGGGTTTGCAGTACCACCTCATGTAAATAGCAATGCCACAGTCATCATTGGTAATGCTCACCAAATATTTCTGATTCACCCCTTTCTGGTCCAAGATGGGATTATATTTGCTGGCTCCCCTGGTGGGTGGGGCAACGTAACCATTCCTAGCTATTGTGATAGAAGAAGTGATGTGTGACGCTCTGGGCCAGTGTGAGACCCCCCCCCAAAGTGTTCTTTCCCTCTGCCATGGAGGTCAGCAACCTTCCAAATGACAGAAGCTCTGTCACCTGGGTTCTGGAGAAGGAA
This sequence comes from Nyctereutes procyonoides, assembly GCF_905146905.1. Taxonomy (NCBI): domain Eukaryota; kingdom Metazoa; phylum Chordata; class Mammalia; order Carnivora; family Canidae; genus Nyctereutes; species Nyctereutes procyonoides. Next base: position 24,604,244 of record NW_026575142.1, on the reverse strand, counting down.
ATACACCTATGGGAGCAAGAAATAAACCTTGGTTATTTGAAGCCACTCATTGGGGTTATTTGTCCTCACAATATACTCCAGCCCCTCCTTTCCAATACATATGAGAGATGCAATAACCATGCGTAAGTGACTCAGAAGAGTCCCTGAGTTGCAAGGTAGTAATTATGTTGAGGTATCAAATGGTAAATTTGATTTTTTTTCTTCCCTCTAATTTTATAGAACATTTGTTAATGCTCATTAAGGCCCTTTTCCAAACACAAATTTTTACTACATCCCTGGATAGTGTTGGAATTACTCCATTTGGAAACTGAGGAAATGGGGGCAACTGGGTGACTCAGTCATCTGCCTTCGGCTCAGGTTGTGATCTCTGAGTCCTGGGATCAAGCCCCACATCAGGCTCCCTGCTCAGCAGCAAGTCTGCTTCTCTCTCTTCCTCTCCCTCCATGATTTCTCGCTCTTGCTCTCTCTCAAATAAATAAATAAAATATTTTTTTAAAAATAGCCCCAAGAGAATGTGCATTTAATTCCTGAACTCATAATCCCAAACCATGACCCCAGGCTTACCCCCAACAGTTGTAGGACCCATGGCAGCAGCACAAATGGGAGCCACATGCCATACATGAAACTATTTTTGAAGTAAAAAGCAAGCCAGCAAGCAGTTAGCTAAAATATAGTCTATTCTCCTACCTTAACAAATACATCTTCATAATTACCAAAAATGTTTTTTTTATTTTTTTTAATTTTTTATTTACTTATGATAGTCACAGAGAGAGAGAGAGGCAGAGACACAGGCAGAGGGAGAAGCAGGCTCCATGCACCGGGAGCCCGATGTGGGATTCAATCCCGTGTCTCCAGGATCGTGCCCTGGGCCAAAGGCAGGCGCCAAACCGCTGCGCCACCCAGGGATCCCCAAAAATGTTTAAAGTTTATGTCAAGCTATGACTTTTTATAACTTAGATTTGGCAAAATACCGAAAACAACTGAATTTAATTTTTTTTTAAGATTTATTTATTTTAGTGAGAGAGAGTGTGTGCACGGTGGGGGGACAGAGGGCGAGGGAGAGAGAAATTTAAGCAGACTCCTTGTTCAATGCAAAACCTGATATGGAGCTCATTCCCATGACCCTGAGATTACCACCTGAACCAAAACCAAAAGTGTGATGCTTAAACAACTGCACCATCCAAGGGCCCCAGAATTTAATTTTTATCATGCATGCTGTTGGGAGGTCAGTGATGTTGAGTAAGAAATAAAATAAAAACATAGAAAAAACCATATATAATTCATAAATGATCATATATGTATTTTATATAATTTTCTTGCTTTAATTTCAATAGAATCATTAAACACTGCTGTTATAATGAAGATTTTCACATTATATATGCTTTATTGACAGTAATGCCAAATTAGATCATCTGCTCTGGGTCACTGTTGTTTTTAAGGAGATTTCTGTTAGTCACAATTTGAAGAATCTTTGCTGAGGTAATCATGAAAGAAAATTTCAAATTACTAGTACAATAGATTTACAAGTGAATATGATATACACATCTTTCTCAAACATTGTAATAGTCATATAAGATAAATTTTTATTATAAACTATATTACAAAATGTTTTTGCTCCCACTTTATACATAGCTATCATGTACATTACAAATTTTATCTTCTCTCAAAGTAATATGTGGGTTCATTCAGTAATGTAAAGAATCAATATTCTTTACATGCTTTATGCACTGTAAGTTTATTTTATTTATTTATTCATGAGAGACACAGAGAGAGAGGCAGAGACACAGGCAGAGGGAGAAGCAGGCTCCCTGCAGGAAGCCTGATGTGGGATTCGATCCCAGGACTCCAGGATCACGCCCTGGGCCAAAGGCAGAGGCTTGACTGCTGAGCCGCCCAGTCGTCCCACATTTTAAGGCTATATATATATAGATATATGTGTATATATATATATATATATATATATATATATACAAATTTGAGTAGTATAAATTATTTAATATTGCAGAAATTCTGTGGCCTATGAAACTCTTTCAAATATTGTGCTAATTTATGAGTACTTCTGGAACCATAAACTGGAACAAGAAGAGAAGCAAGAAAATAGACACGTGGTACCACTGGGATGTATCATCATATAAGAATCTATTTCATTGATGCTAATTAAAAGGAAGAATCTGACAAGTAAATCCATTTGTATTTTTCTCATATCTAAGTGTTTTCAGTCCTTAAATAACTCCCTGGGCTTTAGCTAGTGCAGTATCTCCAATATCAATACTCATTGAATCTACACACCCTCATGCCATTTGAACAGTTGACTTGTTTTGAGGATGTCAAGCAGATTTTAGAGAAACACTTCTCTGAAATTGAATGGTGTCGGTCATAAGAATGAATCACCAAGTGAAAGAGGCCCCCATGTGTTCTTTGATGACTATTTTATGTGTAAGACAAAGGGCCCTCTAAGTGTAAGACCTGGTCAGGGTCCCCTGTGGCCGGGGCTAAGAGTTATATTGCTGAAGATCCATTGCAGTGATGCCAAGGGGCAGTCCAAAAGGGTTTAAGCCACTTCTGCAAATTTTTTGGGACATATTTGGCAGATCCCCTTTCACTATACCTGTTTATTATCAATTATTCATGGTTGAGGATGCATGAGAAAAATTAAATAGTGTTAGTGCGATTTAGCACATATATTCTCAACCATCACTATAAGTATTTTATGTGCATTATTATATTTAATCCTATTTAATCCTGACAACAACCATTGAGGTCAATAATCTCACTATTCCGCCTCTTACAAATGAGAAAATTGAGACACATGATGGTTAAAGAATCAGTCTCAGATCACAAAACTGGTAAGGGAGAGCTGGTACTTAGAATAAGGAAGCCTGCATCCAGAGCCTTCTCATAGAACAGAAGTTAGTCATAATCCATGACTTCCTCCCTCTTCAGGTCTTAATTTTTATTTGCTTTTTGAGCACTTAAAAGAATTCTTCAAAAAAGTACGCATAGAGGAGCATGTAGAGAGTGTTGAACATGCTTGGGTTCAAATCCTAGCCGCAAGGCCTTGGAAGTCACACTTGCAAAGCAGAGATGGTCACAATACAGATCTCACAGTGTTAGTCCAAGGAATAAATGAGTTATCAGCGCAAAGAACTCATAAGAGTAAGTGCCGGGCAAAAGCCTGCTTTTGGCGGGGGTGTTGTTCATATATGGTTTATTTTCTGAGCTCTCCAATAGGATTAAAAATGTATCTTCCTCAGAAGTTTGTTGAGTATTAGATGAGTTAAAATATGGGCACTTAAAACAATGCTCAATACAGAGGCAATGCTGTTTGCTAATTATATCATCAAATATACAATATTTGTTATTATTCTTCTTACGTGTGATGTATTTTCTGAGCCTGCCACCACATGAGAAAAATCTTTTCATTTCTTTCACTCATGAGTGAAAATTCAGCTCAATATAAGTAGTCAGGTCACTGGAAATTTGCACCTGGAAATTTTGCCTCTCGGTGGCACTCACCTGAACCTTTTTTCCCCCAGCACCCTGAGGCTTGAGGCACCCACCCAGCAGTGCCTGGGGCTATTGGGATATTTTGAGCCTGCTTAAGTGATGACCAGAAAAAAACCCTAAGGGGAGTGAGGGGAGTGAGAGAGGTAACATGAAAAAGGAAATCCAGAAGGATGAAAAGCGCAAGGCCCTGGAGGAACAGAATCCAAGCAGCTGTAAACGATTAACTGGAAGGAGGCCGATGAGCACATCAGCATCTGCAAATTGAAGGATCTGAGAAGAGCAGTGAGAATGCAGAGAAGTTTGCAAGTTTGTGGCTGGGCTGCGGGGAAATTTCTCTCTGGTGACCTTTATTTTCCCTACAAAATAGGAAGGACAGTCATCTGCTAATAGGGAGGGTGGAGAAGTAGTGAGGTCTGGGTTTTGAAAAGGAGAACCGAGGACGTTTGAGATGGTGGTTGTGAAGAAGGGGAGAGGTGATGGGCAAGGGTGAGGGCCCCTATGACTTTGCTATGACTCCACAGACGGTGCGGTCCTGTGGTTTCCTCCGGCAGTGCTCAGAAATGCTGCAGGCCCCCGGAAGACGGGCAGCTGGGTGGGGCTTTTGCAAAGCTGTTGCAATGGAAAGAACATAGAAGTTTAAAGGTACCGACGAGACACAGGATGAACAGCTGGATCAAGTCGGAAAGGAAGAAGACAAAGGAGCTGGAAGAGAGGAATTGGGGTTTATCTCGGGATAAGTGAGATTAAAAAGCAGAGGCGGTGGGGGTAGACTAGTGGGAAGGCTGCCAGGCAGTGTAATAGGGGCACAGATTAGTAAACAGTACGGATTTGAATAGATCTCAATGCAAGCAGCTCCTGATCCTGACGACATCAGGGTGCCCCCCAGGGGAGTGAGAGGGAGGGCTGAAGAGAATGAAAGTGAAGGTCCCTGCAGATGAGAAATAAAGAACCTGAGAGTCCAGGCAAGGCTGCCCCAACAAAGCACCACCGACCGGGGAGCTTAAACGACAGAAATTCATTTCCTCATAGCTTTGGAGGCTAGAAATCTGAGATCAAGGTGTCATTAGGGTCGATTTCTCCTCTCCTCCACCTATCCAGGGCTGGCTTCTTCCTGTGCCTGCGCATGGTCTTTCTTCTGTGGGTCTAGGTTCCCTTCTCTTCTTGGAAGGGTACCAGTCATATTGGATTCGGGCCCATCTCAATGATTTCATTTTCCCTTAATTACTCTTTCAAGACCCTATCTCTGAATACAGCTGTATTCTGAGATACCAGAGGCTTGGGCTTCAACATAAGAATTTGGGGAGGACACAGTTCAGTCCATGACTGATGGGTCACCCACAAAGAGGCTGAAGGAATGATGGCAGAAAGCAAGGTAGAGATGGTAGAGATGAAGAGGAGGAATGAAATACTAAACTCTGCAGTGGCTGAGGGACTGACTAATCAGCTTCCCGCTGTTTCAGAGAGGCCACGTCTTCTTGCATTATCACTTAGCATTCCAAACCATTTCCGTCTTGCAGTATTTTTTTTCAGAGACCCATAACCCATGTTAGTTTTTCGTTGTAGTCTAGGCTTTTGTCTTTTACCAAATGATGGGGTGTGTGGCTTGCAAAATCCTATCCTCTTAGGCATGATGTGATCCCTCATTGCCTATAGCTGATGTGCAGCGTTCCTGGCCATGGCCAATAGCTCACAGATAACCCATCTCGTGTGACAGTACATGGCTGAAGTTGAACCCACTCTCATCCCATGGCTAGATTCCCTAATACACTGAAGGACATAAAGCTAAATCTACGACACACACACACACACACACACACACCACTAGAACTGTTGGAACTTTCTCAGTTTCTGCTCTTCTTTGTCAAAATAAAAATAAAATCTACCTTTTATTGAACAAAGCGTCGTACCAGGCCCTGTGAATTGAGCTATTAACTCATTTAATACTTACAGCAATCCCAGATGAAGCAGTTGAGAAAAGAGATGTTAAATAACTTACCCAGAGTCAACCCGCAAGTCTGTTTGGCTCTTAAGTACTATACTCAACGACAATGGGGACCAAATGTTCCCAGATGCAATGACATACCACCAATCTCATTTCCTGTAAGATGTTTATGAATTGATTCTCACCAGAATGTTTATGAAAAGTGAAGATAAAGGAAAACAGAGTATCTTAAATTCCTATGCCATTTTCCCCCCTTCCTTGCCTCCCCCCTCCCCTCCAAGGGGGTCAATTTACCAAGGTCAATGGAGAAATACTTGGTTTTTACCTCCTCTCAGCTTAACTGGCCTGTTCTATTTCAGGAGGCAAAAATTGGTTAGGTCACAAATTGTCTTGCTCAATCTACTCTTATTTGGCTTGTGGTAATGGGCAAATTGTTCACAGCTTTTAGCAAATAGATTATCTGTCAGTTTTAGTTTTTAACATGAGGTAATGTGAGATTTTTGTCTTTTGTCAATGTTTCATAGACATTGTAGTGTGAGATTGGGAGAAATTGAACCAGGGACTAGTATTTGAATGCTATTTTATCATAGAATTTTTACTGTGGGGGCAGTTCTGGTGGCTCAGCGGTTTAGTGCCGCCTTTGGCCCGGGGCCTGATCCTGGAGACCCAGGATCGAGTCCCACGTCAGGCTCCCTGCATGGAGCCTGCTTCTCCCTCTGCCTGCGTCTCTGCCTCTCTCTCTTTCTCTGTGTCTCTCATGAATAAATAAATAAAATATTTTGTAAAAAAAAAAAGAATTTTTACTGTGTGTGTGTGGCAGAGGGGTGGGGTGGTGTCTAGCCCCTTTCTTTCTTAACTTCTAACATCTTGGAAAATCACTGGAGTCATTGATAATTTAAATTATTTAAATTAAATTAATAATTTAATGTTTGAGATGCTGAGTTAATGTTGGGAAGAACATATATGTTCCATAATGAGAATAACATAATGAGAATTTGCCTACTCATTAATTAAGTTTTTGTAGACACTTTGGGCTTTAGAGACACCTTGGGCTTTAGAGATTGAGGATAGAAGAAAATTTGCCTTTGCAACACTCTGCTGGACTTGGGTTCAGACTAATAATCAAACCCATGAGACACCAAAGACTTCACCTGTTTCCAAATTTACTTTGTTTTAAGAAAGAATCAGAACAAGTTACAGCATAGTATACAAATAACAAACAAATATAAGTAGAGATCTCCTAACTCCCAGGCATAGCTCCTGATGTCGATGTCGTAGTGCATGGTCATGACAACAAATGGTGTTGAGTAAACACAGACCTCTTGACTCAAGGAAGCCATCAGTTCTGGGGTACCTTTGGCTTTTATGCCTAAGCATGTAGTCCCCTCAGGGCTTCAGGATTCATGCCCATTCTCTCAACCGAGAGGTGCAGATACTTGGTTTGGGTATGTTACGGGATTACCGTTTACTTTGGATTTGGCATAGGGAAACTCGTAACAATTCCTTGGGTTGTGTGGCAGGAACGATAAAACAAAGGGTCAAATGCTTAGGCACCCTGAGGCTAATAAGCCAGAACCTGATATGAACTTTTTCTTGAACCCGCAAAGGCAGTTATGAAAATAAGCTTCCATCACTTAAAAGCTCACTTACCTTATAGGGAGCTCTTTTCGTTTTTCAAAAGACAACTGCATCTTTTAAAAATAGAGAAAGAGAAGAATTTCAATTCCTGAAATTCCTTTCTCTTTTTTTTTTCTTAAATAAATAAATATCAGCTCTCCAACCCAGAACAAGTTTCACTCTAGTGTTCTAACAGGCGAACATCCAGTAATGTAGTAAGTGCAATAAAGTTTGGGGGAATTTCTTGATCAGAAAACCCTATCAAAAAAATTAAAAAGACAAAAAACCCTCAAAAAATTAAAAAGACAACTACATATGATCTAGCAACTCCGCTTCTGGATATTTATCTAAAGAAAACAAAGATGCCCATTCAAAAGGATATATGCACCCATCTGTCCATCGAAGCATTATTTACAGTAGCCCAGCTATGGAAGTAACCTAAGTGTCCATCAATAGATAAATGGGTAAAGATGTGGTGTATATATATATATCCACATTGGAATATTATTCAGCCATTAAAAAAATGAAATCTTGCCATTTGTAGCAAAAAAAAAGACATAGAGAATATTATGCTGCATGAAATAAGTCAGAGAAAGACAATTACCATATGATATCACTTATATGTGAAATGTAAAAAACAAAACAAATTAACAAAACTAAACAAACAGACTCCTAGATATGGAAACAAATTGTTGGTTACCGGAGAGAGACCAGACGTTGGGGGGCCGGACAAAATAGGTGAAGGGGCCTAAAGGGTACAAACTTCCAGTTGTAAAATCAGTAAGTCATGGGATATAGTGTACAGCTTAGGAAATATAGTTAAAACTGTTGTAATAACTTAGGATGTGACAGATGGTAACTAGATGTATTGTGGGGATCATGTCATCAGGTATAAAAATATCAAATCACTAGGATGTACACCTGCAACTAATAAGATATCGTATGTCAGTTATACTTCAATTAAAGATTTTATTTAGGGATCCCTGGGTGGCGCAGCAGTTTAGCGCCTGCCTTTGGCCCAGGGCATGATCCTGGAGACCCGGGATCGAATCCCACATTGGGCTCCCGGTGCATGGAGCCTGCTTCTCCCTCTGCCTATGTCTCTGCCTCTCTCTCTCTCTCTCTCTCTCTCTCTCTCTCTGTGTGTGTGTGTGTGTGTGACTATCATAAAAATTAAAAAAAATAAATAAAGATTTCATTTACCTATTGATTGATTGATTGATTGATTGATTGGGGTAAGGAGCGTGGTGGGGAGGAAGAGGGAGAGACAATCTCCAGCAGATTCTGCACTGAGCACACAGCCCAACAGGGCTTGATCCCACAACCCTGGGATCAAGAGTTGATCAACAGAAATCAAGAGTTAGACACTCAACTGAGTGGGCCACCCAGGTGCCCCAATTATACTTCAATTAAAAAAAAGAACCCTATCAAAAATCAGACACATACATTTATTGAAAACTCACTTCTGCTGTGTTGGTGATCTTATACAAAGGAAGGTATTGCCCATGATGCCCTTGATAGATACTTTTATTTCTATAGGCATGTGCTATATGTGGGCATGTACAAACAACATTATATTGTTTAATTTATAAAGCATAAAATAGCGTTCTTTTATATCCTTTTGTCCTCAACCATCTGTTATAGTTATTTACCCTAAAAAATATAATAATTAAAATTTTACATATATATGTAAAATAAATAAATAAATATACATACGTGTGTGTATTTACTAAATTTTTCAAAAATTCCTGGGGAAAACTTTATTATGCCCTTAAGATCCTTATTATTTTGACACGTTTCATGGCTAAATAAAACTGTTTTAATTTAAGCTAAGAAAACTAATTGGTATCAGATACTAAAAGTTCTTGTAAATTGTTGAAAGTGTTAGTTCTGGGAATAGCATTTTTATATTTTTCGTATTGATTTGCCTTTGAGACAAACTGCAACAAGAAAGCAGGTGATAAGCCTTTGTTAATGCCTCTGGGAGAAAATGCTGTAGCTACAGACTACTGTTGATAAACAGATTTTGAATTAATTAGTTTTACATAATTATATGAGCCATCAAGTCTCTAAAATCAAATGCAACTTGTCTTATATTGCTTTATACATAAAGAAGAAAAAAATTTGTTTCACAACTTACCTCCTTTAGAGTATAATTTTAATTTTTAAAACACAATGATTGAAGTTTTAAATGGCATATGTTCAGGCATATTAAATATTTATTCTCAGATTTATAAAATGAGATAAGGAGTTCACTTTGTATAAGTTGTTACATTAGTGACAGAACTGGGTCTCAGCACATACTACTATTCCTGCCTTAGACCTAGTGGAAATAAAATTTTGTTAACAGAAAATGCCAAAGTGAACATACTAAGAGAATAGCCTAGTAATAAAAGAACCAAGCTTTCAGTAACATATTTTTAAGAACTTTTCCCACACAGCCACAATAGCAATAACAACAACAAAAAAAGTTTTTTTAAAGAAAAGCAAAGGAAAATGCTTGAAAAAGTAATAAGGAAAAAATTTCGAATATTTCTGACAGACATAAAAGAAGCCACAACGAATGAAAAGGAAATGACATAAGAAGATTTAATATTATACAGGTGTCAATTATTACCAAGTCAATACATAAGCTTGAAATAATGTAATCAAAGGTTCAATTAGATTTTTGGAATTTTGGCCAATTCTTAAAGAAATGACCGAGAAGAAAAACATGAAGATAAGAGATATATTTAAAAGAAGATTTGGGAAAAAAAAAGAAAGAAAGAAAGAAAATTTGTGTTAGGTAACTCCTTTACTAAAACTGACATATATTTTAAACCACAATAATTTTTAAAAGGTAATACTGACTAATGTAAGAATAGACATAAAAATAAAAAAATCAGAATAGATGGCCCAGAGACAGACCAGCATAAGTTAAGATTTACCCTAAGGACATAATCTAAGCTTTGTTCCCCATTTATTTGTTTGTTTGTTTAAAGATTTTTAAAATTTTATTTATTTAGGAGAGACAGAGAGTTAGCATAAGCAGGGGGAGTAGCAGAGGGAGAGGGAGAAGTGGGGTCCCCCCGCCCCCGCCGCCCCGAGCAGTGACGCAGGGCTCGATCCCAGGATCCTGGAATCATGACCTGAGCTGAAGGCAGTTGCTTAATCCATTGAACACTTAGGTGACTCAACCCTATAATGATTTTTACTTAACTTCTGCTTACTGAAATTTCTTTTGCAGGATGTCATTGTCACTGGTGGTGTTCAATACAACCACTCAGGCACCCCCCCCCCCATCATTTGTTTTAATACTTCATTAAATAGCAAAAAATTGAGAGAAAATCCTGAAACAGCCAAGTATAGAGGATGAGGAAAACATAACAGTACATCTGTCCAGGTGGTGGAGTATTATATAACTATGTAAAAGCGTAGTTTTGAGAAATACATAATTTCATGGAAAAGTGTTCATGAAAAAATATTACGTGAAAAACATGAGTCAACATTTTGAATACACTTATATACACTTATATATAAGTAAAAAATACAGATTCATTTATATTATGCATATTTGATTCTTTAAAGATTTAAAGAAATACATCAAAGTATTAAAATTAGTTAGCTGCATATGGTAGAATTATAGGTGACTTTTTACTTTCCTTTTCACTTTTGTTTGTATTTCCCAATTTTCATCTAATTGTTGGCATATAAGAGACTTTATGTCTACCTCTATCTCAGAAAAAGAATGAGATACATAAAATAGTTCAAAAGCTGGTTTATTTCATTTCAATAGTTAGGTTATGGTTTAATTTTAATTTTAAAATTAAAAGGTTAGTCAGATGCTCCTGACTTCAGCCACTTAAAATGCAAAGTCTGATTTATCTGTTGTTTCTAACTCCAAAAAAATCAATCATCTTTTTCTTTGGTTACTGCATGAACCACCAAACAAGCCAACAAAAATATATGTAAATAATATATATGCCAATGTAAGGAGATATCAATTTGCTGTTCCAGATCTGTTATACAATTATATTAGGTCCAGTTTTACACTTCTCAGTAGAAAAAAGCCAATTTTTTTATACCAGGATAATAATTTTCAGTAGAGCAAGGCCTATTTGTAACTTATCTTTGAATCATTTTTTATGTATTTGTCTGTAAATAACAGAAATCCCTAACTCAAAATAAATTGAGCAATGAGGAAATTTATAAGCCCACGGAAGTCTGGAGCATGGAAGTCTGGACTCGAAGTGGTCTGATCAGTGGCTCAGTTACATCAAAAGGGCCCACGCCCATTCCACTTCTCCACTGGGGCGTTGTTACCGTGTCAGTTCCCAGGCTGGTTCCCTTTATGGGAACAAGAGGCCTGCAATGGCTTTAGTCATAAAAATGTCAAGAGGAGTAACATGGGGCACCTCTTCCTGTATCTCTTTCTTAGATGCAAGGAAATCTTTCACAGAAGCCCTCATCAGACTACTCAAACCTCCTTGGCCAGAACAGAGTCATGTGGCCAGTCTTAAACCAACGCAAGGGGATGGGGATTAATAGAATTATCATAGACAATATGGTTTGGAGCCAGCTTCCTCTGACATTCTTGGAAAATGGATATGTAAATGCAATCTGGCTTCTGCTGTAGAAAAGGAAGATGAGATGTGGAGGCAGGGACAGAGGTGGGGATGAGGGTGGCATGTGCAGCATGAATGTTGGATAGGCAATCTTTTATGCTCCAATTCTCCATTGCTGCCAATGGCATGAGAAGAGGGAGGATTCTTTTTGAACTAAAGATAATAATAGGCACTGTGATGTGATAATGCTGAAGTTATAACAGTGGACAGGACCTAAGCTTTCTCCTCCAGGACCTTACAGTTTTAACAGAAAAGATACGCAAGTGAACAGGCAACTACAACATAGGGTGCTATATCATGGAGCCTGGGAAGCTACTGGATGGGGCACTTAACAGCCATGAGTACAAGGAAGACAGCATCCAAGCTAGGTCCTGAAATTTGAGAAGGAAGCAGTCCCGTGGCAATCAAGAGGTTGGCATATCTAGGCAGCCAGGAAGTGTAGAGGCTGAAGATGTAAACAGGGTAGAGATCCTTGAAGGTCATGCTAGGAAGCTTACATCTGATCCTGAAGAAACTGTATCAGAAAGGGAGACAGAACATGAAGACTCCTAACTCTGGGAAACGAACTAGGGATGGTGGAAGGGGAGGAGGGCGGGGGGTGGGGGTGAATGGGTGACAGGCACCGAGGGGGCCACTTGACGGGATGAGCACTGGGTGTTATTCTGTATGTTGGCAAATTGAACACCAATAAAAAATAAATTTATTATTAAAAAAAAGAAATGCAAAAAAAAAAAAAGAAAGAAACTGGGAATCCAGTAAAGGGTTATAATCAAGAAATAACATAATCTGATTTCCTTTTTAGAGCATTTACTCCATCTACCAAGTGGGGAATGGATTGGAAAAGGTCAAGCCTAAATTTAGAGATCATTTACAGGTTTTTACAGTAATCCAGCTGAGAAATTCAGAAATTAGAGGATGATTTGAGTTTATGGTCTAGGCAACTAAATAGATGCTGGTACTATTGAAAGAATTAGGTAACTCAAAAAGGTAACACAAATGTGGAGAAAGATTATGAGTTTAGTTTCAGACATTATGAGTTTGAAGTGCTTATGGGACACCTTAGGTGGAAATGTGTAGCAGATAGTACTGTTCGTGAGGCTCCCTATGACTATAAACAACACTATTGTGTTGCCATTAAATATCCCCCGTGAAAATCTCATCAAATTATACTAGTAATTGCCAGATTATCCAGGCATTTTCTTTTATTTCTAGCTCTGACATGATTTGAGTGATATGATGAGAAAAGTCATAGCAAATGTTTTGCATGCTGACAATTTAAACTAATAGATATTTTTAGATGTTGTGTAAGAAAAGAGCTCTGGGCTAAAAATGATGCTGACATTTAAAAGCTCTCTGTAAACTTCAGAAATGTGTAGCCTTAGACACCAGGGCTAGTAGTTTAGAAATAATGCTTAGCATCTAAATTTAATGCTTTTTTAACTTTGTTTTCTGTGTTCGGCTCAGATGTTCCTACCCCTGTGCACTTTTAAAATGGTCACTCTTCTATGTTGGGCCCAAAGAGCCTCACGTATATTGGGTTCAGAGTATTTCTAGCAGGGCTGTCCTTTATAACAAGGCCTCTTGTTTCTCTTCTCAAATGTCTCTGAGGGCGGAAAATCTAGGTCTTATTCCCCAGGAACAAATGGTCTTCTGTCTAAAAAGCGTGGAGATAAATTCTTTTTAAGATTCATCCAGGGCACCTGGGTGGCTCAGTGGTGGAGCATCTGCCTTTGGCTCAGGTCGTGATCCTGGGGTCCTGGGAGAGAGTCCTGCATCAGGGTCCCTTTAGGGAGCCTGCTTCTCCCTCTGCCTGTGTCTCTGCCTCCTCTCTGTGTGTGTCTCTCATGAATAAATAAATAAGATCTTTAAAAAAAAAGATTCATCCAAACTATATTTTCAATAACATTTTTGTTTTGTATAATTTTGCATAACTTATGTTATACAGGTTTCTGAAAGAAATTTGGAAAATACAAAAATGTATAAAAAAAGTAAAACTGAATCCTAATGGTAGCACCCAACATTTTGCTATCTTTATAAGCTTCTTTGTGCCTTTTTTTTTTTTTTTTTTTTAGGATCCCGGAATCCCGGGACCATGCCCAGAGCCAAAGGCAGATGCTCAACCACTGAGCCACCCAGGCATCCCTCTTCTTTGTGTCTTTATATGATATAAATATATTGTTTTCTTAAGAATCAAGATTCTATCCCACAAGATATTTTGTGAGCCTAATTTTCATTTACCATTTATCATGACCATCTTGCCATATCTTTAAGCATGCTTGAAGAGCATTTTTTAATGGCTGAATTATATTGTTTTATATTATATAATGAAAATAGTATTTTACCAAGCAATCCTGCTTCTGTGGACATTTTGGCAATTTCCATTTTTTTATAAGATAAATACATGTTGGGTGAACATCCATGACTATATGTCTTTGTGACTTTGCTTATTAGCAAAATCCTCAAAAATTGAATTGCTTGGTCAAAGGATGTGTCCATTTTAAAAGCTTTTGGTGCATATTGCCAAATGCTTATTTCCAGGAAGTCTATAGAAATCTGTATATACTCTCACCACTAATCTATATACCATCTAGTTCAGAGTAAATGACATGTGGTTTCCTTCTCTAATAAATACCATTAGAACAAGGCTTCTTTAATATTTTCATAGCTCCTAATCTACTTTCTTATACTCTGAGCTTGACAGGTGAGGTTCTTCATTTCATTCCAAAGCTGTAACCACCTGGGAAGAGAACAGAGCCATGGACCTAGGGCTGGGGAACCAGGCTCTGGTCTTAGCTCTTTTACAAATTAAACTCAGTGTTGAGTCTGGCAACCTAACTTCCTCTGGTCTTGGTTTTCTCTGTCCCAGTGACAAGACTGTCCTAAAGACTAAAGATTCCCTTACTTCCTTTCACTCGGGAGAATAATAACAACAAATTCTTTAGAGGTAAAACAATAAGAATTTTGCCAACAGTCTAATGGGCTTAGTAACTAACGTTATAGAATCTGATCTAAGAACATGGCATGATGATCTTCTCTAGGTAAATTTTTCTTTCTTTAACAAGATAGTATCCTTCTTTTGCAAGCAGATTCTGAAGCTCAGATAGGATCAAAAGCGGTGCCCTGGTCAGCCACCTTAGGGATATGGATAGGTCCCCAAATCTCTAGCCCACCTCCTATATTCCCCCATTACAACTTTAACTCCTTACATCTGCAAATAATGTAAAAATAGTCCTAGGAGGAAATTCATAATCACAGTCATGAGGAGGCTGGGCCTCTACCGAGAGTAGGAATCATAAGACTGTTTTAAACTAGCCTGTAGTGAGGGCCAATTATATAAAACCACACTAAAATCCCTTAGACATTGTCACAAAATAATATCTCTAAACATTCAGGAGGGTTTGATAGTACAACCAAAAGTCCCTTGATTTTCCTTCTTGCCTGTTGTTTCACCATTACCCAGGGGAAACCAAAAGTGTTTTCCAGCCATTTCTTTTCTTCTCAGATTTTCCAAGCTTTTAGTTCATCCATATCTAAATCCTAAGCGACGTTGTATTTGTTGAACAAAATATTTCAGCTATGTTTGGTTAATAGATTTTGAATAAGATATTATTTATCTGGAGAAGGAAAAGCAAAGTACTAACAACACAAAAAACCTCAAATGATTCAAAGAAGCATCGAAATATCTTGCAGATAATAGGGTACTAACAGCTATCCTTGGCTCCTAAGAACCTCTGATTTGCCCACTATTTACTCAGTATAAGCAGGCAAATATGCAATTGCCAAGTGTCTTGTGACTCCTATGAGAGAAGGATTAGAGCAAGGATTTGGGGTAAAGGGCAGCAAGTGTCATCTTGATGAGGCTGCTCAAAATGGATTTCAGAAGGAAGCCAACCCTGGTTGTTAAATATGTCTCGAACGTGCGTTGTTCAACTCTTAAACCTTGGTAGCTATCAAACCCTGAAATACTAGTGCAAAATTAAATTTGATTTTTTTTACCTTCTTAGAGAAAGTGTATTTCAATGTTTTTACCTAAATATACTCAATGAAGGTTATAGGCAGTGGCTTTCACCTAAATATAAAATACATACAATTATACATATATTCCTACATATATGTAAGTAATACAAACTTTATCTAATACTCCATGAAGTTGATAGTCCCCTTTCAGACAACTAAAAGTGGGGGGGGGGGGTAAGGCAGGAAACATTTTTAGGATAAAGAATAAAACACAAGGAAGAGAAAACTTTAAAAATCTCAGATTGGCTGGGGGCACACAGCTGACCCTGTTTAGAATGAGAAGGCCCAGGTTTGGCTTGGCATTTGGGATTGGCTGACTGGATATTCTGTGTTGCTAGTCAAGCAGAGTATTTACAGGGAGATGAGAGCTATCTAATTTTATTTTACTCCCATAGCACTCTGGGCAAGAGCAGCTCCATCTTAGGCCTAGAAAATTATTTCCAAAACCCCTAACCAATTAAATCAGTATTTTATTTTTAAAAGTAGGACCCAAGGATCAGTATTTTGGTAGGGCTCCGCTGGTGATTCCAATATGTACCCAAGGCTAAGACCTCTAATACAAGATTTATCTCAGGTAACTACTATATACACTTGAGTTTATTTTGTTTTGAGTAATACAGAGGCAGAAATGTGGGGACAATTAATGAAGTGAATCTCCCACAGCCTGCCCATGCCCAGAGATCCAACTACATTTGACTCTTCTCTTCTGTGTGGGGTACCAGCCATGGGGTTTGTCTTATCCCACCCTGAATCCTCAATCCCCTGTCTGGGAGTCCTGAGGTTACCCCCAGGGATTCTAACACATCTCATAACATCTTTTGTTTTTTTTCTCAGCCTACTCTGAAACCACTTAGCTCAGAATTCCTCAAAGGGCCTGGAATTATCTCTCCCTCTTAGTTAAATCAGCTAAGGTGGATGGCTGTCAATTAACGTGAATCCTCTGAGCTCTGTTATTTCTATGAAATCTTTAGAAAAGCCTAGAACATGATGGCAGCTTTGAGGGATGATTGGCAGAGAGAGGAGAGTAAGGGAAGATCTCTGGACCCTCCTGAACTTCACCTCTTCTCCTCCCCCTATTCTTTGATATGGACAACTCACATTTTCTCTATGTCTTATATATCTTTTATAGGATACCATAAGAACACAGCTTCAAAGTACTAGAATGATTCCCTTGGCAAAAAGACAAGCACCCACTCAACCTCTTCACTTAGTCACCTATGCTTTCTCTTTGCGTGTACATAGGTGTCACAGTACAAAAAAATGATATATTTAAATTTTACTGTTAAGATTTTTCTCACGACCAATTTATAAATATTCACTATGATTTCTGAACAACTGGCTTTCCCAACTCAAGGCCAAAATTTTTAAGCATTATAGTTGTTGTTTTTTTAACTTAGAATGACGACATTTACACACCTACACATTTAGAAAGTAGGAAAATGTCGTTTGTGTGTTGCAATTGTGATGAGCATATTGAAGACAATGATTGTCAAGCAAAATTTCCATGTGAAAATTTCAGACACGACTACAAAATGTAACCATATATAGCCACCCCTTTCCTACTGAGTTAAGACAAAGCAAGTCGTTAAAAATCGTGTGCAGTCTTGTCTTTTTATCTCAGACAATAGGAATGTTCCAGCAAAAATCTGTTTTGCTCCAAGAACAACTTCAGTTTTCCTTGGAGAGTCACTGAACCCAGATTTGTAGTTCAAACACAGCAGCTCTTTATTTGTATCATTTTCATGTTTCCTAGCTTTGTCTGCAGACTGAGGTTGCTGCAATTAGATCTCCTCACTTCATTTTTTTCATCAGACACATTGTACATACTCTGAGTCATCTGGCAACATAAAACCCAGTTAATACAGTTCCTTACAATTTACCTATTATGCCTACGAGTTAAATTTTGTTATCTCTGGGACTGCATTGTGCTTCCATGATTATGACTCAATAAAATTACAGCTCGGTTCAGACCTCCACAACATGGAAAGAGGTTTGCAGGGTTTGTTTACAAGTAAGGATGCCATATGCTCCTCTAAGAAAAAAATATATATATGCTAATTACCAAGGAAGAAATGAGATAAGAAAACATGAAATTGCTGCAGACCTACTAAGTAAACAAGCAAGGCACTTTCTGTAAAACGTGATGTACCCCCTCCCCTTGTGTTCTCTTGGTCAGCTGAATCTACACGGAAAAGGTTAAAGAGCAGGAAAAAGCCCCTTTCCAGCAGTGGCTATGTTTGCAGATTGACATATTTCATATTTTAACTCCAAGCTGCTTCACATCCTTGTTTTGGGTAAATCTAAAATAAGATATTGAATCAAAAAGTCTGCACAAGAACAACCTAAACCGAGCAATTACTAGTGACCAAAATAAAAGTACGTTTTTCTCCTTTACTTTGTGCTGCTTGAACTTGCTGCCCTTCACCGAGGTTTTATCTTCACGCTAGAACTTGTTGCTGGGGAAAAAAAACGTTAAGTTCAGTCAATCATTTGTCTTCAAATAACTGCTGGTGTTTGAATTCAATTCTACAGGGTTTTTTTCTTTCCTCCAGCTGGTTTGTGATTACAGATAAAGCTTTGTTTAAGGGGGGAAAAAAGAAACCACACAGCTTTTTCCCCCAACAACACATTGGCAGGAAATTCTGGCACAGTGAGCTATGCCTCGAAGCAGAGTTTTCATACCAAGACACCTTCCTCCTTGCACCGTCCAATTGCACACTCCCCAGGTCTCTCTTCGGACACAGAGGGCCACATAGGGCTTCCTCTGGAGGAGAATCCGGGCCACGTGATAGCCATTCATAACCATTTCTGACCAATTTGTGACTAACAACCATTTATAACTTGGTATCCCCACCAGTTCGGATCTGTACCAGGGGCCGGTGCAAAGGACGGCCCTCAGCAAAGTAGGCAAGTAGGCAAGTAGGCAAATAGGCAAATAGGCAAGTAGGCTTTGTCTCTTTTCCTGGCAGAACTAAAACAAGAAAAATGTAGACAAGCCTTTAGCAAATGGCCCCTCAGGGAGGCAAACACTTCTGAGGGCTAACTCCACTTCTGGTCACTTTAGCTTAACATTACAAGAATTCCAAATGGACAAACACTTTAGTTAGCCATTGGGTTTCCTAGAAGAAACAAAGATCTCTCTCTCCTTAGCTCTCAATATGTTACCTGACAAGGAGTCAGGAGGGTGCCCAACCTTGCATCCATATAGACCCATGTTCAAATTGTATAGCACAGATAAGTCTCAGCCTCAGTATCCTCATCCTCAAAATAGAGAGGATACTTTTGTGCAGCATCATGAACATTTGGGGGATATCTTCTTACCACTTATTTGCCTCTCCCAGAGGGAGGATATTTACACCCACCATACTCTCTGTCTCCAATAAGAGATTGAGAGTTAGAAGGAAGAAATATTATCTTTGTGTTGGCAAACTCAACAATA
This sequence comes from Nyctereutes procyonoides, assembly GCF_905146905.1. NCBI lineage: Eukaryota > Metazoa > Chordata > Mammalia > Carnivora > Canidae > Nyctereutes > Nyctereutes procyonoides. The sequence continues at coordinate 24,585,118 of NW_026575142.1, read as the reverse complement.
GCATATGGGGTCTCCCGCATGGAAACTTTCAGTAGGCTCAGTGACAAAATAAGGAATAAAACACAGGAGTAGGTAACTCTGGCAGAGCAAGATTTGGTCTTACGTGGGGAAAGAGCAGAACCATACTCCTCTCTTGAAGGCATCCTTCAAAGCCATCCTGAATTAGAGCAAAGAACCCACAGCTGTGAGCTATTTTGACTGGGGTCTTCCCTCTGCCAGGACTGCTGAGACCACCAAACTTCAGGTACACATCTGTTTGCTGGTTGTGTAATAAAACAAAGTAAAAGTAACCTTAGGCAAGTCCAAGTCAACATTCTTGACAATTCTCAAACCTGGCTGGATTTGGTGGTCAGGAAGTCACTCTTCATGAAACTCTCTGTTCCATTAACCAATAGTGGCTTTCTAATTGTCCCTTTTACAGACGAAAAATGTGGTAGAAATCAAGAAGTTCAAGGAGATTTGATACTCCTTAGACTGTAAATTCTTTAAGGGCAGGGACCATGAGCTATTTACGGTTGTATTCCCTATGTTTATCAATGGCATAGTAGGCATTCAATAATATTTTTTAATGAACCAATACTTGAATAAACAAACTGTCATGTTTTCTCTCTTCTAATCTCAGGTAGGATGTATAAAAGTAGCACTGAAAGTAGAGTCTCAAGAGAGGAAACTGGATATCCTTGCTTTCACATTTCTTTTTCTCGTTTTGGAAACCTAATGTCTCAAAAATGATGTGAACTTTTTTGATCAATTGCTGTACCTATGGCTCAGCAATTCCACTCCTAAGTATTTACCCAAGATAAATGAAAATATATGTCCATAAAAAACTCGTATAAGAATGTTCATAGCAGTTTTTGTGCAAGAATATTCATAGTAACCTTATTTAAAATAGCCAAAACTTGAAATAAGACAAATGTTCATCAGCAGGTGAATGGATAAATGTATGGTGGTACATTCACACAAAGAAATACTGCTCAGCAATCAAAAGGAACACAACTCTTATATGCAACATGATATTTTGAATTTCATCAAAATGGGATAATACAGTGTATATTCTGGCTTCTTGTGCTCAACATAATGATTTTGAGATCTCTCCAGAGATTGGTGAAGTTAGTTTGCAACAGTTCACAACACAGCAGCTGATTGTGTGCATCTCTTCCCAAACCTAAATTCAGTAATGCCACATTAGTAGCTTGAAATTGCCTGTGGCAGGAGTATTTAGTCCATGGAAATTGACGAATGCTGCACAAACTCATGATTATTTTTTTGTGGAGAACCAAAAAAATTAATATTTTATTTCAATTTTTCAAATTAAAAAAAGATGCAGAAGTTCTCAAATTGTTCTACTAGCTCATCCTTGGATGTTTGCATATTCAAATCATCACTAAAAATACAGGGCAGCCCAGTGGCTCAGAGGTTTAGGGCTGCCTTCAGCCCAGGGCCTGATCCTGAGACCTGGGATTGAGTCCCACGTCAGGCTCCCTGCGTGAAGCCTGCTTCTCCCTCTGCCTGTGTCTCTGCCTCTCTCTCTCTCTCTCTCTCTCTCTCTCTCTGTGTGTGTGTGTGTGTGTGTGTCTCATGAATAAATAAATAAAATCTTAAAAAAAAAACAATGCATCACTTAGGATCCAATGAGTACTCCTTAGGTACCTTTTACCTACTGAATTTATAATCCACACAAACTCTTAGCTCAGCCAAGCTGCCCATCTAGGATGAGTGGCTAGTTGACACCACCATGCTTCTAAAGACATAAATGCTTCAGACACTAGTTCCTAGTTGTGTGAGCCAGTTTCTTTGGAAGCAGCTTTTGTCTTATGCCATTGGGATTAGCAGTGGAAATTTCTTGGTGATGAAAGAAATCACCTCCCACACTCTTCCTCCACTGCTTTGCCTTACCTGTTTTCACTTTAATAGTTTCATATCTTGGTCCTCAAATCCTTGATTCCATAACCTCAACCTGGACCCAATGGGATCTCTCTAGAGCACTCTAACTTGGCTCATTATCAGGCATCCCCCCCGTAGAGAGAAATTTTTTCTCTCAAATAATTCATACAATAAATCATATAATGAATGAGCCAAAGTATAGCTTCCTATACCAATACTCTGAATAATAATAAAAACTTCTATTTGTGTGATTCCTAGGGCATTGTCATGATTGATGATTAGTAGTTAAGTACACTTTTCAGCTTATAAAGTGCTTTCATGTATTACCTCTCTTAGGCCTCATAGTAACCCAGAGAAATAAGTATTAATATAATTCTCCCTTAACAAATGAGAAAGTGGAAGCTAAAAAGTGGTTAGATCTCAAAATCATTTAACTAGTAGGAGGAAGACCTACAAGCGAAGCACTCAAACTAGATCCTTTTATTTATCATGTAGTCGATCTTGAAGAATGCATGGTGGCTTCAACTCTGTAAAGAATATACAGTGGCTTAACTGTTACAAATATGTGTTGTGGCTTCAGTCTTGTGACCCTGAAGTGTCTCCAAACATTCAGAACATAGGAATAATTAAGTCTATCAAATGACAGGTAATATCAAGTTCCTTGTTTTTTTTTTATTATAAATTAATTTTATTGGTTTTCAAGTTACAACATACAGAAAATACACCAGTGCTATCCCGTCAAGTGTACCCGTGGCCGTCACCCATTACCCCCACCCCACCCTCCTCCCTCACCACCCCTAGTTCATTTTCCCAGAGTTAGAAGTCTTTCATGTTCTGCTCCTTTCTGATATTTCTCACACATTTCTTCTCCCTTCCCTTCTATTCCATTTCGCTATTATTCATATTCCCAAATGGAATGTGGAACATACACCGTTTGTCCTTCTCCGGTTATGTGCCAAGTTCAAAAAGGGTGTTGCTGAGTTCTCCTCTGGGATTTTGATGGAATCTTGTCTCACATTTAGACTTTATCTATTGTTGAGGTTATGTTGTGATATGGTTTGCCAGAGAGTGGGGTCTGTTTCATTTCTTCTGCATGAGGATGTCCAATTATCCCAGCACCATTTATTGAATGAGACTGTTTTCTTCTAGTGGATAGTCCTTTCATCTTTATCGATAAATTAGTTGAGCATACAGTTTCAGGGGTCACTTCTGGGGTTTCTGTTCTGTTCCATTGATTTTTATATGTTGGTTTTGTGCCAGTAGTACCACACTGCCTTGATGAAACAGCTTTGTAGTACACTGAAAATTGGCATTGCGATGCCCCAGATATGGTTTCTTTTTTATTTAAAATTCCCTGGCGTGTTTGGGGTCTTTTTCTGATTCACACAATCTTACACTAATTTGTTATAAGTCTATGGAGAAAGTCATGGGATTTTGATAGGGATTGGCATTATACGTGTAAATTGCCTGGGTAACATTGACATTTTCACAAGATTAATTCTGCCAATCCATGAGCATGGAATATTTTTCCATCTCTTTGTGTCTTCCTCATTCTTTCAGAAGTGTTCTGTAGTTTTTTAGGGTATATTTTGAGAACCATTTGAATGGTAATGTTCTCCAACCTTTTATTTTAGGTTGTAGGTTGGACATTGTCTGTCTAAAATGAGTCTCTTGTAGGGACAGCAAATAGATGGGTCCTGTTTTTTTATCAGTCTGAAACTCTGCGCCTTTGGATGGGGTCATTATGTCCCAATCACGTTCAGAGGTACATTGAACTTCTTTCTTAAAGGGAGTTTTAGAGTCCCTTAAAATTTCTGCAGAGCTGGTTTGGAGGTACTATTTCTTTCAGTTCCTGCCTGTCTTGGAGCTCTTTATCTCTCTTCCATTTTTGAATGAGAAGAGCCTTGCTGGATAATGTATTCTTGGTTGCATGTTTCTTTCAATTTAGGACCCTGAATATATCCTGCCCAGCCCTTTCTGGGCCAGGTTCATGGGAGAGGTTGCTGTTACCTAATATTCCTCCCCAGAAAGACAGGGACTATCTTGTCTTTGCTGCTTTAAGGTCTTCTCTTTATCTTTGGAAATTGCAAGCTTCCTATTAGGTGCGAGGTAGTTGATCGGTTGTTTTTATGATTTTTAGGGGGGGATCACTCTATTTTCTGGATCTGAATGCCTGTTTCCCTTCAGATTGGGAAAGTTTTCAGTAGGATTTGTTCAACATACATAATTCTGGCCCTCTGTCCCTTCGGCGCCCTCGGGAACCCCAATTAAACTTAGGTTTTTCTGCCTCAGGCTGTGTTTATTTGCTTAATCTGTCTTCATGGTCCTTCAATTGTTTATCTCTTTTTTCTCAGTTCCTCTTTGCCATTAACTTGGTATTCTATGTCACTCACTCGTTCTTCACTCGTTAACCCTCGTCGTTAGGATTCTAGTTTGGATTGGATCGCATTCAATTTGATTTTTTATTTCTGCCTGCTTGGATCTAAATTCTGCAGTATGAAGTCTCGTGAGGCCTTAATGCTTTTTTCTAGAGCACCAGTTAGCTGTAGAATATTGCTTCTGAATTGGCTTTCTGACATTGTGGAAGTGTCATCCAGATTTTGTAACTCTGTGGAGAGAGGGCTGTTTCTGATTCTTTCTTTTGAGGTGAGGTTTTACTTACTAGTATTTTGCTCAGTGAGAGTGGCCAGAAACTAGTTGTATTGGAACACGGGGGTGTAGTATCACTGGCCCCTTAAGCTGGTTTCTGGGGGAGGGGACTGTTGGATGATTTTTTCAGGTGTTTGGCACTTGGGGGGAGCTGCTCTGCCCGTGCGGCTGCAGGGCTCTGAGGGGGTGGTTTACCCCCGCCAGGCCCCAGGCGGAACAGCAGCAGTTGCTTGGTACTTGGAAGCCTGGATTCAGTCTCGCAGGAAAATACGGGGTCGGGGCTATCGGCTCTTCCGTCGAAGGGCCTAGGAGGCTCCGGGGCGGGGGCGTGATTGCCTCAGCTCGGGGCAGGGAGCTGTCCTCGCTGTCTCGGGCCTCCGGCCTCTGCCTGTCCCGGGGGAGGCGGGGATCCTGGGTGTGTCCCGGCGCCTGTGCTCGGGGCCTGGATGTTGGATTCGCGCTCCCGCCCTGCAGCTCCCTCCCTGGTGCCGCTCCCGATAGCCCATCCGAGCCTGCTCCGGTCTGGTCCCTCCGTGCGCGCTTGCAGCCCTTAGGGAGCTCGGCCGCAATCCCCGTGGGCGAGCGGTGTCTGTTAGTGTCCTCCGGGAGACGGGCGCTTCCCGCACTCCTGGGTCCTGCTCCAAACTCCCTGCGTAGCCACTTTCCGACGCCGGGAAAGGTTGGGCAAGCTCTGCTCTCGGGCGGGGCTATTCTGTCCTGGGGACACTCGCCCGGCTCAGCCGGCTCTAGCGGGGCCCTCCCTCGGGGCTTTTGTTCCTTTATTTCTTTTTCCCGTCTTTCCTACCTTGATAGAAGCGTGAACTTTTCACTGTAGCATTCAGCTGGTCTTTTTACATCTCAGGCCGAATTCGTAGATTTCAGGATGATTTGATAGGTTTTAGGTAATTTGAGTGGGGCAGGTGATTTTGGGGCATGCTCTTCCGCCATCTTGCCCCTCCCCTATAATATCATTCTGTGGGGCAGTTCTTAAATAATTTTTAAAAGATTTTATTTATTTATTTATTTATTTATTTATTTATTTATTTATTTATTAGAGAGAGAGCACAAGCATCAGGGGAGGGGCAGAAGGAGAAGCAGACCCCCCACTGAGCAGGGAGCCCCACACAGGGCTCGATCCCAGGACTCCAGGATCATGACCTGAACTGAAGGCAGACACATAACCAACTGAGCCCAACAGTTCCTAAACTTTATTAAAATGGATTGGGGGGTATTTCTTTGTTAATTCAACAATTTTTATTATAAGATAATATACATTTATCATTATAAACTCCATATTGTAGGACACCCCTCCTTTCAGTTCCTTTTATGTGTATCACTCCAGAAAGTATATTTATATAAACAAGCATATATGTAAAAAGGCTGTGCTGTATCATTAGCTAGGGCTCCCTAAATACATGTGCTGGGCTTTCCCTTCCTGATTCCCAGGGTCCTCTGGATCTCAAAGACCTTGCACTACATTTCCAGGAGGGAGGAAACTACATGGGACAATAAGATGGAGCTGGACAAAGTATCAAGTCACAGCTGGGGGTCACATCTGTCGAATAATTCACAAGCCATGTGCAGGCAACTTTCTGTGCAAGACACCAGAGTGATAATACAGAAACAGCCGAACAGTCTCTCAGCACAGGCTATGGATGGTGTTCTCTGGATGATGACAGATGGTCTGCACTGGCTGAGCTCCCATGGGAGTCCCTACTGCCTGCGACTGGCAGTATTCAGCTGTCTGAAGATGGTGACTCCGCTACTCTCCATATGATTCCCACAAGTCCAATAGCCTCACTGTGGGTCCCAGAATCTATTTCAAAGACTTTTCCACCCCACTCTAATCCCATTTCAACCATCCCAGGTGACTTTCAGCTGCTTGTATCCATTGCCTACTTTTCCATTGGGTTATTCATCTTTTTCTTATTGATTTGTAAGTGTTCTTTGCATATTAAAGGAATTAGTTCTTTATTTGCCACATTTGCTGAAGTTATTTCCCCCAGTATTTGTCTCCTAACTTTATTAATAGTGTGCTTTTTTTTCAGAAGTCTTTAAATTTTACTAGTCAAGCGTATAAATGTTTTCTTTTATGATTTCTAGATTTTGTGTCATGCTGAGAAAAGTGTTCTCTGCTCCAAGATTCTTTTAATTGCCCATGTTTTTGACAGTGTTCTTACAATTTTATTCTTTAAATCGAATATTTTATGTGTCTGATGTTTATTTCAGCTGTGGAGAGATACAATTTTATATTTTTCACATGGCTAGCCAGAGCCCCAACATTTTTGCTGAAAATAGGTATTTGTTCCTCTAACTTGAAATGCCAACATAATAAATTCTCAACAACATCTGGGTCCATTTCTGGACTTCCATTTCTATTCCATTGTTCCATCTAGTTTCAAAGTTCTTAAATTCCTATAACCCTATCATACATTTTTTGGTGAGCTCTTCTCCACTCCAGGCTCTACAAGCCCCCACCCCACTCCCATTATTACTCTTGTTTTACAATTTTCCTGGTTCCTTCTATACCCCTACCTACTCCAAGACAATCTTTAATATCATTTTGCATGATGTCTGACCTCAGGAATGCAGTGAGAAATGGAAAATGAGGAGCTAGTGCCTGCTAGTGAGGCCATACAGACTGTAGACCTTGACTATAAACTATAGACTCTAATTAGTTTTCTTTATTTTTATAATCTCTGTAGAACAGCAGGGCTGGCACTCAAAACTGAACCTGGCCAATTATTCACTGGCCTGTCCAAGCATGTGATATAATTGTTCCTCCAATTGCTAGCAAGCTAGGAGGCTATATTGAGATCAGCTGTTAGCCAACTCACAGGCAGTGGGGAAATCTGGGTATATTGCTCCTGCCACTGCAATACTGATGGATAGTACAATTGGATGAGAGAGGGAACAGGTAATGATGACTATATTCACCATTCAAAAACATAAGGCTAATTACATTCCAGAAACTACATTCCTGTTCTTACATCCAGTGCAAGAAACCAAGGTCATTGCCTTGGTCATTGCCTTGCTTTCTACAGCAAAATGCAAATAGATGGACTCGCCTATGGATTCAGAATGGTGTAAACCAAGCTGGAGTGGAGGATGTGGAGAATTTGACTTTCACACTATCTAGATCTGGTGTACATTTCACAGGGCTTGCAACCCTGCTAAGAAGTTACCTCCTTTCTTGCAATTGGTAGCATTTACAGTAATTGGAATAATATAGTCTTACTAACAAGAACTTCTGTTAGAGAAAAATAAGAATGTAAAAATTCAGAGCAAGTGGCACATCTGTAATGGAAGCAGTTATGCCTTCCCCGGGCTTAGGTTTCATCTGTAAAATTGAAGCCTCCAAACAGTCACTAATGTTGTATGAGCTACCAGAACTAGGGTTGATCCCCCCACTGACCCAAGTTTTATTAGGCTTTCTCATCAGTGAAATAATTTTAAGCCAAATCCTTCTATTCTTCCTTTATTCCCTAACACAATACTAAGCAGCATTCAAATAATATCACACAACTTCTAAGCCTCTATTGAAGGTGGGATACTTGGAGTCTAAGACCTCCCTCTGGACCACTACTCTTGGTCTCAGAAATGGCTACCAGGAAATCATTTGATATCAGACCACAGTCAAGCGCCAAGATAGTAAATGGACAATTGCTTCAAATGGGGGAAAGATTCTTTCCAAAAGCCATGGTGATATCAATCTCAAATTTCTTCACTTATTTATTCAATGCGTTGAAAGGCAAGTCCCACTCTATTCTCTAATAGAAACATTAGAGAGTAAACAAGCATAATTTCTTAATAATGAGGGACTTTTTATGATCTTTGTACACACATTACATGATTTCTTCCCTTGCTGCCATATGTATAATTTATTTTTTAGGAAGAGACTCACAGGTCCATCCCAGCACCCCACAGTTGTGGTCACAGTTTATTAACCCCAAAAAATGTCAAGAGTCCTTAAAGTGTACATGCCTTTTGACCTAGTAATTCTACTTCTAGCATTTTATCCAAAGTATGAAATTAGTAAGTGAAAGTAAAAAGGTTATATATCAAAAATTATCTCCAGTAATAAACAATGAAAACAATTAAAATGTCCAATAACTGTTTATCCTTATGATAAATTATCATATTAATGTTAAAGAGCATATTTTCAAAGAATAATGAAATAGATATATATAGCAATACCAATGTGAAGTATTTATGAAGATATTTAGAGTATTTATAAATGTATAGAATACTTATAAAAATATTTATAAATCCAAATTTCCCCTAGGTCCCATCAACTTGTTTCTAAGGAAGGCCAGTAAATCCAAGTGATCGTTAGCTCTAAACTTCAAAGTTACAAACTTCCAGTCTTCCTTCTGCTGAGTACCCCTTCAGAAGTCCCCAAAGGGCACATGGGTACTCTAAGATGAAGGGCACGGGCAGGACTCAAGCTGGAGTGAGTGCACGTGTCATTTCCTGCTCAGCTGGGAACTCCTGATTTCTCTTAACAATCAGTCCCTGTGAGTGGGAAGGAAACAGGAGCAGATTCCCTGCAATCATCTTAGAAAAAATTACCAGAAATTGCACATATAACTTCTGTTTGTGTGTTATTGGTGAGAAACCGGTCATTTGGCCACACTCAGCCTCAAAGGAACCTGGGAAGTGTGGATTTTAGTTGAATAGCAGTGTATCCAGGAAGCAGAGCAAAATGAATTTTGAGGTCAACCAATAGCATACCATTTAATATTATATACTGTTTCAAAAAGGTTTTTTTAGATCCAGGATTGAAATATACCCAAAAGCTCATAGTGGCCATTTCTAACTAGTAGAGTTTATGGTGATTTTTCTCTTTACACCTTCCCAATTGTCTAAATTTTCTGTAATGACTATTTCCTTCATAAGATAATAAGAAGCACTATTAATTTAAAAGGAAAAGACTAGAAATATATATTCTAAAATATATCATTTGTATTTGGAAGATGAAACTACATGTATTTTTTTCTTTATATTTACTGAATTTTTTATAATTTATTTTATGTTTTAGAAAGTAGTTCACCAAATGTCTTAGCTCCTGCAGGGCAGGTAGAAATGTTGTTTTGGCCTATATTTGGGTTTCACACATGGTCACAATCACAGCGTGCTTCTGTCACAACCCTCTGTTGTCTTTATTTTAAAATAGAAAGTAAGCCTGTTTGTATATGACTCTCAGTAAGACAGTGAACAACCTTAAATTTTTCAACCTGCCCCCCAAAGCAGTCATTTTAAGCAGTTTGTTCAATTCTAGAATGGAGGGTATATTGAACTGCTAACTAGTTCTTTAGACAGCAAGTTACAACTTTCCCTGTCTACGTAACTTCTCACCTTCCTAATCAACGAATCCTCTTGGAACACTGTTGTCCCTTCCATCCTCACACTTAGGCTATATGACATTTAGGTAGGTTTTATCTCACTGAAGTAGTCCACCCCCACCCACCCTGGTTTCCATTGTTAGAAGCTCAAGATGTTATCTTCCCCAGAATATTTACATTTCAATGGGACATTTTTGATGACCTGAAGAAATCAATTCTGAATAGTTTAACCATAGACACTGATAGAGTAAGAAACTAAAATATTTTGGAAGAGATAGGACTTTCCCAGTAATACTTACACCCTACTATAAGGTAAAACCTCATTCATAAGGGATTAACTCTGTTTAGGAACATATACAACAGAAAAACCAATTAGACCAAACTTAAAAAAAAAAAAACACACTCTAGGTCAGTTGCATTTTTATATAGTAATATCAAGATATCAGAAAGAGAAATTAAGAAAACAATCCCATTTACAGCTGCATCAAAAAAAGAAAACTTAGGAATACATTTAATCAAGGAGATAAGACTTGAACTCTGAAAATTATAAGACATTGATGAAAGAAATTGAAGATGACATAAATAAATGGGAAAACATAACATGCTCAAGGATTAAAAGAATTCATATTGTTAAAATGTCCAAACCACCCAAAGTAATCTACAGATTCTACACAATTCCCATCAAAATACAATGATTTTTTTTTCATAGAACTAGAACAGATAGTCCTAAAGTATGTGGGGAACCACAAAAGATCTCAAATAGTCAAAGCAATCTTGAGAAAGAACAAAAAACCTGGAGGTATCACCCTCCCTGATTTCAAACTATACTACAAAGTTAAAGGAGTCAAAGCTGTATGGTACTGGCACAAAAACAGACATAGATCAATAGACTAGACTAGACTAGACTAGACTAGACTAGACTAGACTAGAGAGCCCAGAAATACACTCACATATTTGTGGTCAACTAATCTATGACAAAGGAGGCAAGAAAATACAATAGGAAAGGCAGTCTTTTCAATATATGGTGTTGGGCAAACTAGACAGCTTACATGCAAAAGAATGAAACTCCTTAAAGAAAACTCCTCAAAGAAAACATAGGCAGTAACCTCTTTGACATCAGTCTTAGCAATATTTTTTTGGCCCAGTCTCCATAGGCAAGAGCAAAAAAAGCTGAGATAAACAAATGGAATTATGTCAAACTAAAAAGCCTCTGCACAGCCAAAGAAGCCATTAGTTAAATGAAACAGCAACCCAATCTGCTGAATGGGAGAAGATATTTTCAAATCATATATCCAATATGGGGTGAGTATCCAAAATATATGAAGAATTTACAGAACTTAATAACAAAAAAGCAAACATGCTGATTTTTTTAAATGGACACTTTTCAAAGAAGAAAATACAGATAACCAATAATCACATGAAAAGATGCTCAAGTTCAGGGAAATGTAAACCAAAACCCCAGTGAGATACCACCTCACAGCTATTAGATTGTTAACAGAAAGAAAAAATAATAAGTAGTGTTGACAAGGATGTGGAGAAAAGGGAACCCTTATGGACTTATGGACTGTTAGTGGTAATAGAAATTGGTGTAGCCACTGTGAAAAATGGTGGATCCACCAAAAATAAAAATTACAACTACCATATAATCTAGCAATTCCACTCCTGGGTATTTATCCAAACAAAACAAAACAAAAGACCAGTTTGAAGAAATAAATGAACTCTTATGTTCAATGCAGCACTATTCACAATAGCCAAAATATGGAAGCACCCTAACTATCCATTGACAGATGAATGGATAAAGAAGTTTCCATATATACAGTAGAATATTGCTCAGCCATTAAAAAAAAAAAAGAAATCTTGCCCTTTGCAACAACATGGATGGAACTAGAGGATGTTAGGCTACCTGAAATGAGTCAGAAAAAGACCAATAGTATATGATTTCACTTATGTGTGGACTCTTAAGAAACAAAATAAATGAACAAACTAAGTGAAACAGAAGCAAACTCAGATACAGGAAACAAACTCTCAATTACCTGAGAGGGGAGAGCTTAGGGAAGGCAAAATAGGGGAAGGGAATTAGGAAGTACAAATTTCCAGGGGTGCCTGAGTGGCTCAGTGGTTGAGCATCTGCCTTCAGCTCAGGGTGTGATCCCTGGGTTCCAGGATCAAGTCCCATATCGGGCTCCCTGTGAGGAGCCTGCTTCTCCCTCTTCCTATGTCTCTGCCTCTCTCTATATATGTATCTCATGAATAAATAAATAAAATATTTTTAAAAGGTACAGACTTCTAGTTATAAAAGAAATAAGTTATGGAATGACTTACATGCAGCCTAATGTGCAACATAAGGAATATAGTTAATAATATTGTAATAGCTTTGCATTACAGTAACAGTAACTAGACTTACAGGTTTTTTGTTTATGTGTTTCCGGTGGGGTTTTTTGTTTTTGTTTTTGAGAGTGAGAGAGAAAAGAGAGTGTGAGTGGAGAGAGCAGCAGAAGGTGAGGGAGAGAGAATCTCAAGCAGGCTCCATGCGCTGCAAAGTCCAACATAGAGCTCGATCTCATGACCCAGAGATTATGACCTGAGCTGAAATCAAGAGTTGACCGCTTAGCCAGCTGAGCTACCCAAGCACCCCAGTGGGGATTATTTCATAATATATAAAACTATCAAATTACTGTGAAGTATACCTGAAAATAATAGTTTGTTATTTGTTCATTATACTTCAATAAAAAATAAACAGAAGACACAATACATACAAATATAAACATATTCTAGATTATCTAGGTAACCAAGCTCATGTGTTCCATGCTGAGTTTGTGTTTTCCATCTTGGGGCTGTCAAAGCACAATCTTCTAATCATCAAAGATGAAAAGGGTAGGGGTGGAAGCAGAGTGAATGTGCCCTGGGGCTGAGAGAAAGTGAAATACAAGTGTAGAATTCTGTTCATGGAAGTGTAAGCCCTGAGTTGCCCCAGCCTCAGAGTAGGGAGAGGGGGCATGTACCCTAAAAAACTGATTTGGGACCCATCAGAAGGATGTAGAGAAAAGCACGTAGCATGTCTATCTTTTCTCCATTGAATCACTTGCAGTCCAAAGTCCACCAGGTAGATCCCGGATCTTGGCCATCTAGTCTTCTCTCTTTTCTCTTAACAGCTTTTGGACTCTTTCTAGCACTTCTGTCTGGATCTATGCCCCACACCAGAAGAGCAGGGTTAGATCTTTCAGATCCTGCATTACTTTGAGATTTTAGATAGCTCAGGTTCTTCAGACTGTATCAGTGACCTCTTCTTACTACTATTAACAGGATTTAGAGCATAAATTTCATGTGCTGTTACACTAGTAAATTATCTTCTCATTATTGGTTCTTCAGCAAGGAATGAGATAAATAAGGGGCCAATAAAAGACAATATCCATGTGCTGTTACCAGTGATGATTCAAATAGAAGAAAAGTAGTAGAAAATTTAAGTTAGCAAAGCCCCCAGACTACCCCCGCCCCCCGCCAAGATATGTAATCTTACCCATCTGGAAAGAACCTGGGTCATAATTGTCAGTTCCAGATTCATGTTGTAAGCTGTGACTTAGTGTCAGCAAAACAACATCCTTTCCATTAAACAAATGTTACTATTTAAATTTTAAAAAAAGAAGAAGTAGGCACAAGTTCTCTGGAAAAGTTACCAAATTATGTTCTCTTATGTTTCCCCCTTCTTGCCTGCCTTTTCATCTATCTTTCTACCTCTGGAAAACTGGTACCTGAACATCACACAGAATGGAAATATCATTGTAAAACACAAAAACAAAAAACCCAAAAAACAGAAATACCATTTATCAGTATTTATAAGTACACAAAAATTCTATTGTCACTTTTTCAGGGGAGAAGTGATATGGTTCATAATGTAGTTCTCACCAAATGATTTCGTTGAAATGGGAATATTTATTTCTTTAAGCACATTTATCAAAATCACTCTGAATGAGGGATATTGACATTCTGGATGACTAGTGTACACCTTCATGAGAAACCAACCCAAATTGATTGGTTTCATTGGCCTTCAACATGGTGATTTGGTGGAAAGGAAAGAAGCAAAAAGAGAATGACAGAAAGGAATATTTCTTTTTATCTATTTATTTTTTAAATTTTATTTATTTATTTATTTATTTACGATAGTCAGAGAGAGAGAGAGAGAGAGAGAGAGAGAGGCAGAGACACAGGCAGAGGGAGAAACAGGCTCCATGCACCGGGAGCCCGACGTGGGATTCGATCCCGGGTCTCCAGGATCGCGCCCTGGGCCAAAGGCAGGCGCTAAACCACTGCGCCACCCAGGGATCCCCAGAAAGGAATATTTCTATTTCACTTTGCATCTTGCGTTAAGGTCCCAAATATCTTCTTTTTTTGTCATCTCCCCACTTCCAAAACCTACCGCATGCTTTACTCTCAATAATTTATTCTCTTATTCAATTGTCCTCATAGACTACAGTTCTAAACACAATGTTGTACTTAATCATGTGTCCTGGCTTAGTCTGTAATTTCCTCTCGTTTTTCTTCTTTCTCCTCTGAGAATCATAGGTTGCATTGATTCCTGGCAGCTGTTCTGCATCTCTTCTTGTAAAGACTAGGATGAAGAATTAGCTAGGTCTAATACATTTGTCAGTCAAATTATCCTAGGATTGTGTACTTAATAAATACTATTTTATTAATGATATAAAAAGAGCATGCTTTATTTCCCTACTTCCAGCTTCCATTTTCCTGACCTAGATTCTTGTTTATGAAAATTCTTGTTTATGAAATACAATAGACAACTAAGAAATAAGTAAATAATGTACTTATTTTTTAAAAAGAAAGAGGAGGAAGAAGAAGAGGAGGAGGAATTTACTTGAAACCTCCAATGACTCAGGACTTTGTAGAATAATCCAAAGATTGTGCATGTCTTTGTAGACATAGCTCTGCATAAGCCCAAACCAATTAGGTCTTAGAACTTTTTTTATTTTTCTGAATTAGGTATTACTACAATGTTTGCATCCACATCACTAAATTCCCTTTAAAACAGTCTAGGTAGCTATAGTAAAGTTATCATTGTCTAGAAAATGTTTTTTAAAAAGCATTCATTACAGTCTATTTTTATTGTTAAGATACCATAGTAGGTCACTGTCAGTTTTCGACTGAACTAAGAACCCTTTCTAGCAAATGGGTCTTCCAGAAGAGAATGGCACATCCAGAATAAAGTGTTGGCTACTAATGAAACATATTTCTTTGTTTCGATAGAGCCCACTTCATTGTCTCCCCAAAAGGAGATCAGTGCCCACAGGTTCCAGAAGAACACAATGACAGAATGAAGATGAAGAATAAGGCTAAGTCATTTAAGTGGAAGGCTCCTTTCTAAAATACAAACCATCATTGTTTTTTGTTTTGTAATAAGGATGAAAAGCATTATTATTGTAAAGTTTGCAAATCTGTGAATTGATAATTGTTGATCAGGGCTAAGGGATTTTTTTTTGGTTTGTTTTTGAAGGATAAGCTCTATGAAATCATGAATACAGAACATGTAGAGAAAATTTAGTTGCTGTTGCCATCTGGAAGGCAAACACGTCTAAGGGAGGTCAAAGACATCTAAGGCCTGGAGAAATGTAGATAAGCTGATAGGATGAATAGCTGCTCCTTTTGCAATAGCTGCTGATTTTCTTAACAACTAACAACTCTAGACTTGTTATTGGCTGCTTTATTGATTATTGTTTATAGCAGCATACGATGAAAGAATATAAATATGCAGACGGGTTCTAAACAGTGAATTGCAGGAGGAAAATGTCAAATTTTTAAAATAAATCTGAACAGGGAACATAAATGGGATAACTCACTTTGACATTCAAAGCTAATTCCATATTTTAAAATAAAACAAAATTCACGCTTGCCTCCACGTAATAAGTGCGGCCCAGATTTTCATGGCCCTAATAATAAGATTAAGAATATTCTATCATTGTTTATCCTTTGTGATCAGTTGTTTATCCTGTGTTAAACAAATATTGTGGGAAGAATAGATGGGAACAGGCTCCAAAACTATTCCTTGGATTCTCATCAACAGAAACACAGAGAGACAGCAGAACTCAGAACTTGGATAGATAAAAATCCAACAGGAAAACCAAAAGAAAACTGACTAGAATTTTAAATCTTTAACAATGAATAGAGTCATGGGTATAAATGCAAACCTGATGCTGCAGAAAATAACTTTGGATTTTTTATTCCAAAAAATAAATATATCAACTTGCCTTTCCAAGGAGATCCTTAATGATACATGTGCCAGGGTAATGTATGCATGTATATATATAATGTGTGTATTTTATATATAGTCTTTTTTGAAAAAAGCAAGAGGAAAAAAAAAGCATGAAGAACATATAACATATGGCATTCCCTATCGCCTCAGCTGGTGTTTGCCATTTCCTGCTTGTAACTTTCTTAATTTTACATCTTCTCCTCAATTTCAGTATACTAGACATTTTAATCAGATTTAAAGTTGGTCTTCCCAGTTTTTTTCATTTGCTGCCCGTGCTCATATTAATCTTTTCAGTTCTATGACTAGGCCTATTTGATTTGAAGAAAAGCTAATAATTACCATGTCTAGGGTATCTTCATAAATAATCAATAATGGGCTTGTTGTGATGCAGCTGTCTGGGTAAGCTCTGATCAAAAGCAAGAGGAAGTAAAATAAATACATATTCTAATATTTTCATCAAATTTATGGACTTCATATATATGATGTCAGTGAGAGTACAAATCAGTGAGTGGTGGGGAGGCAGCCTATGAGACAAAAAAAGTAACTTACTTCAAGCAGCTCTGGCTTGGACCTCAGTTTCATTAACTGGTCCTAGTCAAAGCCAGGTTACCTAATAAAGCAGTTCTCTTTAAGAAAGATAGGAAAACAAAAGTGGTCATTTGGCCTGAGGCAAACAGATTGAAGATCTGCCTGCCCTTGAGCAGCTAAGAAAGTTTCTGGGGTTGGGATCCTCTCCAGGGCTGTATCACCTTCCACATCAATTCCAGAGTCAAAAGTGAAAGCAAACCAAACCAAACAGAAGACAAAAGCCATTCCACAGATTCTAAAACAAATGCTCAGTTGTTCTCAACTGGAAATTAGACCTGTTGGGAAAAGCTAACACCTCAGGGTGATCCCCCATTCCAAGCCTCTCACTGCAGCCGGGAGAACATGGTAGTCCTCAAGAATTCTTGCAGTTTGCTCCAGCAATTAACTCTGCCTCTATACACCCCCAGGGGGATTGCTGGCAAATGCAAGGCGTAAGTCACACAAAGCACATTCTGGCAGCAATGACTAAGATCAGGCAATATCAGTAAAGGAATTAATATGACCAACTAAGGCTCAATGTTGACATATCAGATATTAAGGTATTTCGGAGGGATCCTGAGCTTATTTCCATAAAAGTGTATATACATATGCAGGAATTCCATCACATTCTCAGCTTCATTAATCAAGGTGGGACTTCACATTACCCTAAATTTCTCACCACATGTAATTGCAAACTAACTCTTCCCTGTGTACCTCCCCACAAGGTTATCTAATGGAGAGGATTATTGGTTACCTCTTCACAGGTCCCATGTACCAAATAATATAGGCATACTTTCTCAGCTATAGAAATTAAAACTCTTTTTTTTTAAATCATAAATATCTAGTTTAGAATTTTTTAAATTGGGGGAGCCTGGGTGGCTCAGATTGTGTTTTTAGGGTCCTGGGATCGAGTTCCACATCAGGCTCCCGGCAGGGAATCTTCTTCTCCCTTGCCTGTGTCTCTGTCTTTCTCTCTCTCTCTCTCTCTCTCTTTGTGTGTGTGTGTGTGTGTGTGTGTGTGTGTGTGTGTTTGTCTCATGAATAAACAAATAATTTTTTAAAAAAATAATTTTTAAAATTTATTCGTAAAAATATCCTTCATTATCTTATGTCGATGTAAAATTAATTTTTCTACAAAACAAAATCACCAGACAATTTCAAAATTAAAGCATCTCAGGCTTTCACATGGATTGGAGTTCCAAAATCAGTAGCTATAATTATGACTAGGTGTCAGAATGAAATTTTAAGGCAAGGGAATCTTCAAATCTGCAAGAATCATGACTGAATAATGCGAGATATAAAAATTTACATTATATTATATGGGCACAAAGATAAAAATTACACAGCCAAAGAAGGCCAAAATTTAGCCAGTCCTCACATCAATTTTGACCTTTCTATTCCTTGCCTTCGTGCCTTATTGTAACCCAAAATTCATAGGAAACCAAGAGCTAAGGCAGTTAGGTACAACTGTCTGTAAATCACCCAGAGAATGACTGAAAGTGTAGTATCAGAAGACTGACAAGGAGGAAATTCTTATGATGAGGATTTACAGCATTCAAGAAAAAAAAAAGCAGTGAAGCCAGATGTCAAAATATGTATTTAGTGACTCATAAAATTTCATTGCCCCAAAGTGAAAAAACGGATACCACAGTAAGGCAACATTTTCAGCAGATGCCCCTAAAATACTCCTAACTTCAAAATCGTTTTTTAAATCTTCTCAAAGTACTTCTTACTCGTTTATATTTCTCTTATTTTATTGACACTTCCTTACCACTGTCCTACAAGACCAGGAATGAACCCAGGAGCAGAAGAAATCAAGATAACCTAGATGTCAAGTTCCCATATTCTGCTTCTCTGTATCTGATCAAACTTGCTCCAATATGTAGTCAGGTGGGAGAGACTGAGCCGTGAAATGAGGGAAGGACATGGATCCATTTTGGTCATATTCCTCTCCTCCATCTTTGTAAAAGGCAATCTGTGAGATATGCCTCTTACATTTCATGTTTTAACATTGTTGCTAAAACCTCAAAAAGGAAACAGTACTGAGTTACTCTGCACTGGAGAAGCTGAAGAAAACTCCAGGCATGAGAAGAATCTCCCCAACTCCCTCAACCCCTAAAAGATTTATACTCAGTTAAAATGGCAGACTCCAGGTCTACATCTGCCCACAGATATGCTTAGTTACCCAGAGTTTCACTCTCCATTTAGACACAGTCCCCACCACTGCCTATTTTATTTCACAGAGCCACTTCCCACAGTCACCTTACCTATTGGTCCCTGTATACAATTCTGATTTTGACCCCTGCAAAGGAAGATTTGCCTACACTCATATAAACTCAGCTTTGGCAGGAGATTTAGTCTAGAGCAATCATCCATTTAGAAAATTGGATTCTCTAATACATTTCTGCCTAGCTTTTTGCACGTCAGAGTCACCAGAACATCTTTCATATATAGATGCCTGAGCCCGCTCCCTGATCTACTGAATTAAAGTATCCAAGGGTGGCGCTGGAGGGAGAGGAGGAAGCTCCTGACCATCAATGCGGGCGAATCTGGTGAGCAGCTGGGGTTACAAACCTTTTCTTTATCATATCCAGTAATAAAGAACCCACTGCCTCCCAACAGCATTGTGGATAAGAACAGAAGAAAGTTCTTTCCTCAGGCAAATCTTAGTGTTCAGACTAGAAACCGAGAAGTTACCTGCCTCTCAGCCCTGGGATGGTTTGACAGTGTATCAGAGAGCCTTGTCAAAACTTGCAGGGGTTTGTTGTAGAAGCTAGTCTTTACTTCTTCCACTTCCTGCCATATGTTTCATTCCCTGCTGGCTCCTTTCTGAGAAAATCTTCCATCTCTGTGTCCATGTGAAAGCTAAAGCTACCTATTCAGGTGTCGCAGCTGTCACCAACGATATCCTGGTGATGGGATGAAATAGATTTTGCTTCAGAAACTATGAAAAGAAAGTCAGTGTGCAGAAATGACACATTATGAAATGACGAAGTACAACATCTGGCTGAGGAGTGAGTCATACAGGTGCCATTAACAAGACAAACAGGAAGCTTCTTTATTAAATCGCAAAGTTAAATTTCCAGGCTATTTTGGACTTTCTCTACACAGGCCTATTCATCAATTCAGTCAAAACAACATTACAATGGATTTGACCAGATGTTTGGATGAATTAACTGAGACGGCTGATTATTATATTATAACAAAGATTCATCCACATAATTGCTAACAGAAATTTGATAACTAAAGGTCCAAAAATACACCATTATATCACCAAGTAAAAATACACTGTACAATGCTTCATACCTTTCAAAGCATTTGCTCACAAAGAATCTCTTTGAGACTTTTAAAAAAAATCCTTTTGTCAAGTATTAATAAACCCATGTGATAGATAAAGGAACAGAGTCTTTGGTCAAATGACTTACCCAAATTTACCCAATGAAGGTCAGAAACTGCGCAGTTCGCAGATTCCCCAAATCTAAGGCCATGTTCAAGTTCTGGGGATTTTCAGATTTTACATTATGAAAGGAAGCTTTTAAAAATATATATATTAACTAACATAAACCTAACCATGATTCTGGAAATCAGGTGACCTAACAAAAAGAAAGGCAGTTAAAAAAAAAAAAAAAAGATAGGTTGTGAAAAAACCTCTATCCCCGACTGCCAAGGAGACATGTCAGTTTTCCAACTGAGCCCTAAGGAACTGCTGGTGACATAAACATCTGCAGCTAATTCCCAGGCCCATCAGGAGCCAGCTGCCAAAGGCAGAGACTTTGGGCAGAGAACAGAAGAATGACACCCCCTTTATGGTTGTGTAGCACTTTCTACAGTTACACGGAAGAGATGAGACACATCTCCCTGCCAGGTAAATACTGGCTGAGGAACACTGAGGCGCAGGGGCATTTGGGGAAAGATGTAAGGTGCTGCTGGAAGGGCTTTTTGATGCTCAGGCACGACAATGCTTCCTGGGGGTCAACACGATGGGGCATGGAGCTGAGGTCCCAGACACACAGTTGGAAAGCACAGTACGTGGTGCATTCTTTGGTTCCCTCATATCTGGTTCAGCAAGCAAGTGAAGTCGTGGTAAAATGAGGAAGAATGTCTCTTAAATATCAAGATCTTAATGCCCTAAATGATTAAACCCCTGGATCATTAATCTGAAACAAGAGGAAATTGGCAGTGAAAACAGCAGCGCCTTCCATTAAAATGTATGAGAAATAAAATTAGATGTGGAATGAGTCCCTCTTCCTACGTAATTCCTTGCTATTTAGGATATTTTATTAGAACTCTGCTATGAAATTTTTTAACAGATTAGAAATTTCTTGTGGTATGCTGTCATTCCTCTTTACTCTTCAAATTTTATTAATTTTCAGTGTTGATTTTTAGGATGGCGAACTAACTCAAAATGTTATGTATCCTTATACTAATATTTCATATTTATGTATATACATATATACATATATATACATAAATTCTAGCTCCAGCTTAAGGAAAAGCCAATGTAATAAAATTCAAAATAATAAAATGGATAATTATGATTATTTGCCTTCATTAATTAAATATGTTTATCAAGTACCTATCCAGTATCAGACACTATGTAAGACATAAGGATTCAAAGATGAGTAATACCGTACGTACCCTGCCCTTTAGAGATTTATTACAGGAGCAGAAGCAATTCCATGCTAGGAGAAAAAAGGCGTTCAGGGTATGGTAGAGACACAAATTCCAATAACCAAAATTCAGATGATAAATAACCTTATTATATTCTGAACTAAGGAATCTAGACATTTCACTGTAGGCAAGGAGGGCTATTGAAAAGTTTTAAACAGTAAGTAGTTGTCAAAAGAATGTTTTATAAATAGCAGCACTCCAGTAACGAGGAACAGGTTACACTGAAAGGATCAAGACCAGAGATAAGGAAACCAAATAGAAGACTATTGCAGAGCTCACATAAAATATGATAGGGACTTGAACCAGAATCATAGCAGGGAAGATGGAAGTTAATTAGGGGTAGAGTGGAGAGCAGGAAATGTGTGCCATTAAGGCACCCTATTCAACATTTTCTTTTTACAACAACCGTATTTTAGAGAAGACTATTAGCTATGGGAATTTCCTTACCCACAAAAGATGGAAGGAGATGTGAGGAAAAAGAAGAGAAGAAAAATGGGCAAAGCACTTGAGTAGACACTTCTCCAAAGAAGATAAATGAATGGCCAACATGCACATGAAAAGATGTGCAACATCACAAATCATCAGAGAAATGCAAACCAAGACCACAATGAGGTATCACCTCGCACCCATTAGGATGGCCACTACCAAAAACAAAAACAGAAAATACAAGTGTTGGCAAGAATATGGAGAAATTGGAACCCTCACACACTGTTAGTGGGATTGACGGCAACTGCTATGGAAGACAGTATAGAGGTTTCTCGAAAAACTAAAAATAGAACTACCGTATAATTCAGCAATCTCACTCCTGGGTATGTATCCAAAAGAACTGAAAGCAGGACCTCAAAGACGTTTACACTCCCATGTTCGTAGCAACACTATTCACAAGAGCCAAAAAGTGAAAGCAACCCAAATGTCCAACAATGGGTGAACGGATAAACAAAACGTGATCTATGAGTATAATAGAGTATTATTCAACTTTTTTTTTTTGGTATTATTCAACTTTAAAGCAGAAAGAGATCCTGTCATGGCAGCCTGGGTGGCTCGGCGGTTTGTCACCTGCCTTCGGCCCAGGGCGTGATCCTGGGGTCCTGGGATCAAGTCCCCTGCATGGAGCCTGCTTCTCCCTCTGCCTGTGTCTCTGCCTCTCTTTGTCTCTCATGAATAAATAAATAAAATCTTTAAAAAAAAAGAAAGAAGAAAGAAAGAAAGAAAGAAGAAAGAAAGAAAGAAAGAAAGAAAGAAAGAAAGAAAGAAAGAAAGAAAGAAAGAAAGAAAGAAGAAAGAAATCCTGTCACATGCTATAGCATGGATGAACCTTGAGAACATTACACTAAAATAAGTCCGTCAAGGAAGGATGCAGGCTGTGTCTGGTAGCTAGAGTGGTCAGGTTTATAGACAGAATATAGAATGGTGTTTGTGAAGGATCTGGGAGGGTGAGAAAGGAAAGTTGTTTGTGGGTAGAGAGTTTCAGATTTGTGACTGTTGACACTACTGAACCATACATTTAAAAATGATTAAGATGATAACAAAGGGGGGGGAGGGAGGAGGGGGAAGGGGAGATGAAGAAAGAACAAGGGATCATGGCAAACGCTCTCATTTCCCCTCACCTCCTCAGGGGCAAACTTTGGATGGGCTGTGTGACAGACAAACTCCGGTTGGTCGAGGAGAGCCGGCTCCTGGAGCAGGCCCAAAGTCTCTCAGAGAAGCCCCACAGTCCCGTGGAGCCCTGACTGACATGACACCTGAGCAAGAGAGAAGTTACTAAGCCAGGTGCCTGCCCAGATGAGCCCAGGAGAGCACCTCTGCAAGAACCAGAGGGCAGCACAAGGGGAGACCGCCCTCTCCCTCCCTTTGCATAAAAGGATGATTAGCATCCCCCTCACTAGGTGCCTTCTTGAGAAGATGGAAAGGGAAGGAAAGAAACTTGAGAAGGAGAAAGGAAGAGCAAATCCAGGTTTTGCAGGGCCTGAGGCTTATACAATGTAATAAGGACTTATCTTTGGGAAAAAGAATACAAAATCATAAATGAAGAATTGCTAGGGCCCCTCCCAGGGACTTGTGAGACAGGTGAGGGGCCCTGAAGCATAAGCTTCCCCTTAAATACACTTCGGGGGGATCCCTGGGTGGCGCAGCGGTTTGGCGCCTGCCTTTGGCCCAGGGCACGATCCTGGAGACCCGGGATCGAATCCCACATCGGGCTCCCGGTGCATGGAGCCTGCTTCTCCCTCTGCCTGTGTCTCTGCCTCTCTCTCTCTCTCTGTGTGTGTGACTATCATAAATAAATAAAAATTTAAAAAAAATACACTTCGGGGAAGAAAGCCTAAAAAGACTGAGTAATTGCCTACAAGAGACTGTTTTGAACCTGCAACGATGAAGGTTTATGCTGCAGGCATAGCCAATGCGCTCTGACATCAGTGGGAAGGAGGTCTCCAGAGTACGATAAAATCAGTTGTAGAAAATAAAGTGAAAATATGAGTCCTAGTGTATAAATTTCTACCACCTGCTACATTTTCTACGTTCGGAGATTTAAAAGTCACTTTGTAAATTGCTCTAAAAGGAATAAGCTGCTGGAAGTCGGATTTGAGTTTTATTACTATCTGAGTTTAACCCGTTGCATGCCCATAACGACGAGAGATGTAAACCATTTGAAAGTAATAAATGTGAGGATGATTAAGATCACCAGCTATCTACTTCCCATGAATATTTTTCACTTTTCCTGGAATTGCAGTGTAGATATCCTGAGCTACACTGAGATATACTCTATGACAGCAGGTTCTCAGAGGGTACATGAGGTCCTCTCTTTTCCAACTACAAAGCTGTCTAAGACTGTTTTTTTTTTTAAATATACGCTTCAACCGAAACAGCATTTCACAACAGATTGAATGCAGGAGCAGACATGCGAATCCAGCTGTCTTCTATTAAGCCAAAAAAAGATGGAGATTTGCAAAACTGTAAAACAAAGCTACTCTCCTCGCTGATCTTTTTTTGTTTTTAAAAATAATTTACATATGAATTATAATATATAATACAAATATGTTACTTATGTGAACAGCAATAAACCTATCATGTTACTTTAAAATAAATTAATAAATATGTTTAAATTTCTGATTACCAATACTGAAAATATTAATATAACCCACATTAATCACAGTTCTTTGGGATCCTCAGCAACTGTTAAGAGTGTAAAGGGATCCTGAGAACCACTGGTCTATGAGAACCAAGGTGTATCTTAGGTAACAAGCTTTATTCCAAAGGAATCGATAATGAAATGTTGTTCTACTTTTATAGAACGGAGAATCCAGGTGAGATTAAAGAACGCATAAATAGCACAGATGCTACGTCAACCGTGGCTTTAGGCCTCAACTTCAATGTCACCCTCTTAGGAAATTCTTCCTTGACCACCCTGCCTATAGAGACCTCTCCCAATTTCTCTCTCTCTCTCTCTCACTCTCTCTTAATCTATCTCTCTCTATGTCCTTACCCTGTGTCCTTCAGAGCACTTTTTAAAAATCTCTAATTATCTTATTCCTTTGTTTGGTTTTCTATGTTTATTTTCTGTCATTCCCACTTTTTTCTTTCTTATCTATCTCTCCCTTCAAATATCAGCCCCATGCACACCCTGGATGTTTTGTTCCTCTGTCCCAGCACCTACGTAAAGATCTGACACATAGTAGGAGACTATGTGATGAGGAGCTAAAAAAATATTTGTTGATTGACTCAATGAACTGAAGAAATCTATGAAGTACTTGCTTCCAGAGCTATAAAATGAGAAAAATAGAAATCTAGAGAATATTTTTTCATGGGATATTTGCCCTTCTTTTCTGAAATAGTAAATGCTTCTTAAATATTAAATGAGCTACCGTTCTCCCTCTATTTTTCTTGTGAATCAATGTGGTCTTGCCCACAGCCAAGTCTACTTGGACTTCCAACTACGAATATTTTCTGATAGTGGAAGATGGCACCCAACTGCCTACCCCTAGGGAACCTGCCAGAGTGTCTCTGAGACTGACAGAACTTTCGTTATATATTTATCTCTGACCAGATTTACTGCTACTTTTTCCCTAATTTGTTCTAAGAACAGTAGCTCAGATTTGACCAGCATATCAAAAAGCTCCACACCTAAACACACACACACACACACACACACAGAGAGAGAGAAAGAGAAAAAAGAGGGAAGGAGGGAGAGAACTGTGATAAACATGTATTTCTATCAAAAGAACAGATTGGTGCTAAAGGACTTTAAGTGTTTTCACTCAGGCTATAAGGACATTTGTTACGCATTAGAAAGAACCTATAGCACCCTTATGCAACCAGCTTTCCCTTAGGCAGAGAATCTGATCTTTGCCCACGATGAGTTAACAAACAGTACTGTTCCTGTCGTTATATTACATCTGGGCCAGGCTCTACCAACATCTGGACAGTGTAGCTGCTGCAAAGGTGCACCATTGTTAAGCACTTGGTACACCTCCTGTATCTGCCCCCCCCCCAATAGTGTGACCTTGCTTGAATCATTAGACCCTGGGCTGTGGTGTTTCCTATTTGTAAAACATTGAAAATAATACCTGTTCCAGGCACTCACTCCATAAGGATATTGTAAAGACGGGTGAGATTAGTGATGGCAAAGCTCTTTGTTGGGAAGGTGCTATTTCAATCACTTGTACTATTATTAGGGCTCCCTGCAATTTCTCAGCCTAATGGACTACGCAACAGATGGGGCCTAGAAGACGTTTGATATTATTGATATTTCCCTTGGATTTTTTTTCCTTTTCCCACCTCTTTTATTCATTATTTATTAAAATTCTAGCTCTGATCTACATAACCAGAAAAAAAAAAAACAGAAGGCTTCTGTGTTTGGACTGAATGTGTGAAGATCACCCTATCCGGACACTCTCAGATATATCAATCCCATGCATCTGTAAATGCACCGGGGTCTCACCAGCAGGACAACTGACACAGCTGGATGAAGCAGTTACAGAGGTGCTAGGATTTAGTGCAGTTGAGTGGATGGATTGTGAGTTACTTTTCCTTCTTTTAAAACATTTTGTTTTGGTGCTTGATGTTTGTGGAATAAAAACTGAAAGAAAACAATTTTAAGCCCTACCTAAACTAAAAATGCTTACCTGGAAAGTCTAACATGAACCCTTTCAACCAAACTAATAAAGTAGCATGGGGATCCCTGGGTGGCTCAGCGGTTAAGCCTCTGCCTTTGGCCCAGGGTGTGATCCTGGAGTCCCGGGATGGAGTCCCACGTCAGGCTCCCTGCATGGAGCCTGCTTCTCCCTCTGCCTGTGTCTCTGCCTCTCTCTCTGTGTGTCTCCCATGAATAAAAAAATAAAATCAGAAAAAGGAAAATCACACCTAAGATTTGGGAGGGAGATGCCCAACAAGACACTTTACTTGGCCTCAGTTTGGTTTAACCCAGCCACATAAAGGATGCTCCTGCTGGTACAGAAAGTCTCCAATGAAGAGGCTGCTGCTGGGCAGAATTGAGAGAAAGGAACAGGCTGTGCCTGTTTATTGCTGCTTGGTGTTGTTCCCAAATAAATAGATGCTAATTGAGAGGGAGTGTGGCTTCATATTGCATGACACCCTGGGTATATATGCTAGGTAGTCTCAGGAGGGCTGCTTTAAATTAAAGCTAATGTTAAACTCTGCTCAATTAGCATCGCTGTAACGGATTTCACTTTTCCCTGTTAGGAGAAGAATGTGCTATGTTACAGTTTTCCTACTGCAAAATACGAAGCTATATGATGGAGGTGAAGAAGTGATTTGAGAACTGAATGGCTTGCTGGCAAGGCACAGCAGACGGGATGGCATTTCACTAATTGAGATGAGTGGTATACTAACCAGATGGGAGGAATACAGAATGGAACAATGGAAAGAAATCCTCAGAATGACACCACTATTGTGGAAATTATTTTAAGTCAGACGGGGCTGGGGACCTAAAAGCAATTCCTGATAAAAAATGACTCGATCACTCTTGAACAGCCTGTGGTAAGGTTGCTGAACACGGAAACTCCCGAATCCCACGTAATTCATCCGTACCTGATGGGAGTATAATAGGAATAGCAGAGGTGCCAATAGCCCCTACTTTTGCCAGGTATCCCTACCAATCAGCACACCAACGGCTCTAACTTTGACCTCCTTCATTTCATCTCTGATACTGGCTGTTGCTTTGCTCCCATTTACACATAAGCTGTGTAGCCTTTATGCATTAAAGTTTCTTTCCCCAAGCGCCAGAGTTAAGAGGTGCCACACTGGTTGCCCATTCCCAACCTGTTGGTGACTTCGGCTGCAGCAGACGTGGAAGTACAAGATTGATTGTTTCCAGACTGGCCACCGGACACTGAGCTCTGTCCATTGCATGAGTACCACCAAGCCAGAGGGGCTTCCACCGATTGATAGAGCAACAAGTTGCTCAGAGAGAGAGATGTCCAAGCTTATGGCTATACCTACACTGGCTTACTAAGTGAACTGCCCAGCTCACAGTCTCAGGAGAAAATCTCTGAGAATGACCACTACTCAGCTGCCTTCCTCTGCCAAAGAGGCCTGTTGTTATCCCAGAATAAAGAGATGATTATTCAGTTCTCGGATGCAAGTCAAAACACTCACATCTCCTGCTCACAAGGAGCCAGCACAAAATGGGTACTGTGCTGGGAGAACAGGTGTGTTTGCGCTTGGAGGAAGCAGCTAGGGATATGAAAATGACTTAGCAGCTGGTGAAAAAGAAGATTGAAATTGTGCCAGGCAAAGGGTGTTTTTTTCCTAATTATGCAAAAGCCTTAATTCCATTGATCATGTTGTTCTCTTCTTTCTCCATCTAAATAATATAAAATCTATGTAACAACCCTTTTGGGAAGTCAAAAACATTGCCAGGGATGCCTATTAAGGGAATGAGGGTCAAGAAACACTCTTTAGTGGATAACCTTGCTATTTTCTCAGGGTTTGTGAACCATGGTAAGCTTAATTAGAAAAAAAATAAAAGATGTAATAAAATGAGATGTAGTCATTAGAGCTTAAAAAATGGCATAGAAAGAGTAACCTCAGGAAACAAGACCCAGGAAACCTCAAAGGTTCTTTTTTTCATTTGCGCTGTTACTTAATTGTTGGCATTCATTCCTTCGCTCACTTGACAGAAATTTATCAAATATGTATTCTGTGCCAGGCACTGAGCTACACTTTTAGAACACAAGGATGAAAAATGTATTTTCTGCCTTCCGGACTGGCTCGCAATACAAGGGTGGAAAAGTACTTCACCCCTCATTCAGGTGAGGTGGTGGTGGGGGTAGCTACTTAGAACTTTGTTCTAACTGTGAAGGTTAGTCTGATCTTTCTTTTCGGGTGCAAATTCCGTTTTTAAAAGTGGAACCTTAATTGAATTCTTCTGATGACTTGTGAGAAACTTAGCAAATGATTTGAATTGAGGGCAAGGACCTTGCTCACTTCTGACTGTGAGACCCAGAAGGCCCACATCTCCCCTTCGCCTGCTTTGTGAGTCTGTAGGTGACCCCATGTGAGCATGGAACCCAGCCATGCTCATCACTTCCAAACCCAAATAAAGAGGCCAAAAGTAACAACGTAAGAAATCACCCCCCTCCCCAAACCAGTTTTCACACAAAAGAGAACAACCACTTGAAAGTGTGTTAGTGGCATCGCTGCTTCTTGTCTCGGCTCTCTCCCACCCAAGAAGGCAGCATGTGCCAAGCCACCAAGGAGCGGAGGCTACCTTTTGACTCTACAGCTTGTGGTTGTGAACCAGCATTACACATCTCTCCACACTGTCAGAAACTGTATCAGCAGACCTCAGAGCTGGAAACAGCAGTCGCAGTATGAGGTTCCATGTCTCTCTGTTTGACTTATAAAGTGTCAATCATTGTGTGGTCTCAGATACATTGACTTGCTCACTGTTTGGTAACATTGCAATGACAATGTGTTTTAAATATATGCTGGAAGGACAATTTAAACACTTGACAGCAGTGAGAGTCAAGACAGACCATATTTTCCTTTCTGAATCTTGTATGCAAGAGAATCTGCACATCCTGCCAGTGTTTTATTGTCATTTACATAGTCTTCAAATGTAAAAGTGTTGCTTAAGCAGGCATTTTGCTGGTGGGTTTCACCTTGGGAGCCTGAGAGAGGGGGAAAAAGCTACTAGCTGAAGAGAACCAAGAGAGCAGGAGCCAAAGGCACCAGTCTGCAGGTTTCCATTGTTTTTGCTTGCTCTCTGTAGGTGCCATCGCTTTTCTTAAATCCCACTTCTACCCCTAGACTACCATCCTGGAGCTTACAGTCTCAAATGGTCCACGCCATACAGTAAAAATGGTCATCTAATTTTATTAGGGAAAAGGATCCCAGGAGAATGTAAAGAAAGAAAAGATAAAATACTTAGTGGCAGGAGAATTCATTAAGATATTAAAACATGCTTTATTCTAAAATTACTTTTCTCAGGACACCTGGGTGGCTCAGAAGTTGAGCATCTGCCTTTGGCTCAGGGCCTGATAGAGTCAGGGGATCAAGTACCACATCGGGCTCCCTGCATGGAGTCTGCTTCTCTCTCTGCCTGTGTCTCTGCCTCTCTCTGTGTCTCTCGTGAATAAATAAAGTATTTTTTTTAAATAAAAAAAATAAAATTACTTTTCCCTCATCATCCCTTTTGAGAAAAAATGCCATGCCCTTTGGACTCCTTTCCTCCAGAAATCCAAATGTTTCCTTTCATACTCATTTTTCAAAAATTGTGAATTCTTTGAAGGTATTATGTTATGAGAATGATGGGGGAAAAGTTGGCCTGACAGAAAAGCTTTCCCCACATCCAGAAAGAAAGTGAGGAGCATAAAGCCTGAACCTTCCTCCCTAGATAGAGCTTTAGCAGAAATGTCTATGCCAAGTGTAGCAGAAGAAACAGAGTAGGCTACTTCAAGGGGACCTCACTGGCTTTAACAGAGAACATATCACAAGAGACCATAATGGGCCATACTGGCTTTGCCCATTTTCTGGACCAAAACATTTTTTTCAGATCTTATTTATTTGTTTGTTTGAAAGAACAAGTGAGAGTGAGGGTGGAAGAAGAGGAAGAGGAAGAGAGAGAATCTCAAGCAGACTCCAAGCTGAGTGCAGAGCCAGGTGGGGCTCAATCCCAACACCCTAAGATCATGACCTGAGCTGAAATCAAGAGCAGTCCGCTCAACCAACTGAACCACACAGGTACCCCTTTTCTGGGTAAGAATTTAAACCTCTGGGAAGAAGAAATCTCTGATGACAGAGATTTTGGTTTCCTAACTTCTCAGTA
Source organism: Nyctereutes procyonoides (assembly GCF_905146905.1). Classification (NCBI taxonomy): domain Eukaryota; kingdom Metazoa; phylum Chordata; class Mammalia; order Carnivora; family Canidae; genus Nyctereutes; species Nyctereutes procyonoides. Next base: position 24,554,457 of record NW_026575142.1, on the reverse strand, counting down.
ACTTACAGAGAATAAAGTAATATGCCATTTGTTGGGTCACAAGTTTGTGATTCCAAACTCCACAGTTTCAAATACAAACAAAATAAACTAACCACGTTTGTTAGCAGTTCATTCAACGTAGGTGTCTTTTTCTCCCAGGGAATGCATGGTTGCTGGTATTTCCTCCTCAACTACAATATGTAGGGCAATGCTGACTCTCCAAGTGCCATGAATTTGTGGTCAGAAGACCTAGAGGCTATTATTTGGGTCTTCATTCCCTTCCACAAACTTTAACTGAACACTGTTTTGTGGTTATCAAAAACAGTGAAAGTTGTGAGATTTTACTCTATTGATTAAATAACAAGTTAGCCTGTCACAGTTTCCTGATTGTTGGCTGATGATGTGAGACTCTTGGATCAGGGACAAAGGACTTTATTGCTCATGACACAGCAAGCAGCCCAAGTAGTATATTTTTATCATTCTTCCTTGTCTTCAAGTCCCACAGAAGCTACACTGATGGGCCTAGATTGATGGTTGCACATGGAGTGGGTTGCATTTCATTAAAGGAAACTTGAGCTTAGGGAACTTGGAGCTTTCATCCTGGACAGCAAGCATGCCTGCCTTTCACTTTGAGGAAGCGCTATCTCTATCTTCAAAGGCTGTCTGCTAGACAAACCTCCCTGAAAAGACATTCCAGAGCAAAGGGCAGCCCATGTCTCTGGTCCCAAGACATGCAGAAATGTGACAGACACATGGCAAATTGTCTCTCAGCGGTGCTAAGCCTGCTGTAGCACTTATGAAGGCTGAAGAAACGTGACCTCAACTGTCAAAGAATCTGGGAAAAGAGATCACATTAGCTGGTATGGGACTATAAGCAAAGAACTTCACTTTTCAGTGTTTCTCTTTCTGTGATTATAAAATAGGAGTGGTATCTGCCCACTCACTGCTTATTTTGAGAAATAAAGGAAAAAAGAACAGTCTGACAAATGCTTTGAGTTTCATGATGGACACTCTAAAATAGAAAAACATCATATAAAAAACATACTGGTTTCTAATCACATTTTATTCCCTGATACCTTCAGAGGAAGTGTGATAAACATATAGATATTTCATTCTGATAAGATAGAGTAAAAATAAAATAAAATTTAAAAAATAAATAAAATAAAAAAGATAGAGTTACTGTCTTTTTTTTAATGCTGGACCTGCATATAAGCCATTAGAGTCATCAAACGACAAAGCTGACCAGATATGTTTAAATGCTCTGTTCCATTTGAAATCACTGTTCAGATTTCTTGAAAAACATTACATACCTTTGCTATCTCTTTATCACATCACTTTACAGCTGGAAAAGACTACTGATCTACGACCCCCAAACCCTCCTCATGTCTTCTCACACCCTTCATCATCTACACACGCAGTTGGCAGGGCTGCCTCCCTGTCAGTCTTCTGCTTGGGAGGTAGCCGATCTCTTCCTCATTCCCCCAGTCTTGACTTCCTCTCTGCCGCCTACCTAGTTTTCACATTAAGTCAAAACTAGATTTTCTGCTGATACATACAATAATAATCAGACTGCACAGACTATCTTTAGAAGTTTACCTAAATTCAGACAGAGTCTCCAGCATTCTACGGTCAATTCTAATACCACACGTGTTAAAAGATGTCCTGAAGTCAGTGTTCATACATGTGCTCTAGAACTCCTGCATGAGAACGCCTAGGCCCACACCCCAGATCTAGTTAATCAGAACATCTGAAGATAGAGCCAGAAATATGCATTTTAACACACACCCCAGGGTTCTGACAGCCACTAAGTTTGAAAATTGCTCCTTTAAAATAATCACCATAACTTCAATAGTTATATTTAGTTTAAGTTATAGAATACAAGACAGAAGCATAAGCCATTCACTGAAAGGGAAAAAGCAAAGACAAGAGGCAGGGATGCCTGGGTGGCTCAGTGGTTGAGCATCTGCCTTTGGCTCAGGTCATGATCCTGGGGTTCTGGGATCAAGTCCCATGTTGGGCTCCCCACAGGGAGCCTGCTTCTGCCTCTACCTATGTCTCTGCCTCTCTCTGTGTGTCTCTCATGAATAAATAAATAAAATCTTTATTAAGAAAAGGCAAGAGGCAAAAATATTTTTAATTAAGTAGAATGATTTCTAAAGACCAAATGTATCTTAATAATATATATACATAAATAGCCTGATTACCTTTACCAAAAGGCAGGGTCTACAAAGATTAAATATCCAACCACAGAAAAATATTAACTAAAATTTAGTACACTCAATGGAATATTTTGCTCTTGTTACTAATGATCATTATGAAAACTACCAAATAATATGAAAATATCTATGAGAAAATAAACAAAAAATGTAGAGCATGAATTGCATGCACATTATACCACAACTAAACAGTATGTATTAGAAAAAAGAAACTAAGAAAAGGTCAGAGTTATAAAAATTGTAAGTGAATTGCCCCTTCCATCTGTTTTTGTAAATATAGAAATATAGTAATATTATAGTTTTCCTAGAATTTAAGCTAAAGAAAGAGATTGTGATAGAATTTGGGAATCCAAATTGCAATTTAAATCTTCTGACAAGTCTACGAAATAGAAAAGAAAAAAAAAGTCTACCAAATAGATTAACAGCACAATTTTGCAGATATTATGAAACAAGACAATAGGTGACTGTGACTAACTCCACTTACCTTAATTTCTGATGGAGCCAGATTTCAGTCTAACGTATCACAATCATTTCATTCCCCATTATCTTCTCACTATAATATCCAACCACATCAAGGCTTCTCAAACTAGAAATCAAAATTCTCTCCCTCTTCTCCCTCCCCTAATGACCTCAAGTACCTTTATCTATTCACTATATATCTCAAGGAAGAGCATAAAGATGCACTCTCCAGAATGCACCTACATTTCTCCTCTCTAGAAACCTACAGGTCATCTAGCCAAACTTACAATTCACCATGAATTTTGCTCTGCAGTGCAAAAGCCACTGATGGGCCTATCAAAATTGGGCATATTTGGTTTTTGTAGTTGTTCTTAGAGTTTCAACTTAAGAAGAGAGAATTTTGTCCTCTACTTTTAAGTTGAAAACATACAATATTGAAAATCTCAGGATGAAATACTCTTCTTAAACCATCCATTTATTTTATAAGCAGTAAAATAATACAAATAAAATTAAATCTTATATCAGGCTGCCGTGAAAGTTTGTTCCGAAGTTGCGATATGCAAGAGCTCAGGCAAGAGGCTGAATGGCAGCCAACATCCAGCCAGAACTCTGCTCACCAGATCTGTTCTTTTGTTGAGGTAACACCTGGAAGGGAGTGTACATTCTCTGTTGGGAGAAGAAATCTGCTATATGTTTGTCTATTTTTAAAGCTCTTTGATTGCATGATTTTCATTCCATCAAAAATGCCTGCCCAGGAAGAGCTTTAATATAACAGACAACCTGTGAATACAGAATTGTTCCCTTTCCTAGCACTTCCCCCACTCCCCCGCTCCCGCTCTTCTAACTGTACTGGGAAATAAAAGTGTTGGATCAGATCCCGCCAAAACTACTCTTAGTGCTCAACTTCTTCAGGCCACACAGACTCTGGAATGGAGTAAGACTTGGATTCCCCTGACTAAAGGGAAATAATCCTCAATTTTAGTGTCTGTCCCATCCAAACACAACTCCAGGGAAACTCAGTAATAATGATGCTGGTGTCTCTAAAAATGGCATTGCACCTTCAGGATATAGAGTGTAAGATGTAAGGTAGCACTATGTACCTATGATAAGTCTATTTATGAACTTTTAATTTCATAAGCTGTAGATTTCAGGGCTACAGTATACATGTGCCTAACACACTGCCAAGACAGTCATCTACATAAAGAATCATAAATATTATCATGATCATTATTGTACCTCTCATCTAAACTCTCAATAAAGAGGAAACCAGTCAAACATTAAACTGGAGGTGGGGTTATCACAAAGTAATGCACTGGCTAAGCTTCAGATGAGTTTCAATACTGTATTTTCTGCTTAGCTAACCCTTACCAAGATTAATGAATGTTCACACCCATGCCTAGTATTGAAACCATAACTTGTGACAATCATGCGCCCATACAGCTGTCCCAAACCACCACAAGACTGCTTCTACAGCCAAACCCACCCTGCAGGTATTTTTAAGTTTTTAATGACTGATATTTTTTATAAAATTGCTCATTTTTAGCACTTCCTCTAGTTCAAATCCAACAAAAACTATAGCTTTCAAGCAAGTAGTCTTAAACAGATTATAGTGAAGAGACAGCCCCAGAATTAACCTTTGAGAAGAGTCAGTCCCAGGAATTTTCAGAAATATACAGGGTCTCACAAACTCATAACACATTGAGAATTAAATCTGAACTAATTTCTGGATTAGAGTGTTTGAGGCTACAACTCTATTCTAATTCCCCCTGGATCTAACTCAAATCAAGTTTCAAACACCATGTAGCTCACTGAATTCTCTTGGGTGTCTTCACGCAAGAGATCTGGTGGAGATCTGACTCTCCACTTAAATTTGCAAAGACTGCCAGGCCAGAATCGGTGGCTACAGGATTTAGAGACTCTGAGTCAAGCCAACCCTTGACTCTTTAGCTCCACAGGCAGAGAAGGAGCAGATCATAAGATGGGAAAAGTCAAAGATTTACCAGAAAGAGGATGATGGGAGTGTTGTGAAGTGAGGGGAATTGGATCACAGCTGTACACATCTACCGTGTTTCACATGCAATTCAGTTGTTGATTCTTAAAGAAACAATTGTCAGCCATGTATCATGTGTAGGAAATATCGTGACGGACATAAAAACATATGATCTCACAGTAGGGGTCACAGCATGTGTGCCACAGAAAGACCATAGGCCCTGGAGACATACCTGACTTCAAATCCCAATCTGCCATTTACTATCTGTGTCCAAGTTACTTAGTCTCTTTGAGCCTCCTTGGGAAAATACTTAATTCACAAAATAGTTGTAAAAACAAAATGATTAAGTTTAGCCCAGCACAGAACGGGTACCCAATACAAGTGAGTTTTTTGCTCCTCTCCTTCCTAGGAATTTGCCAACTAGGTGTTAATGAAAAGAATTTCCTCATTTCCAAGATTAGCCTTTTGTGGAGCTGCTCCTTTTCAAGGCGGTCTAATTAACACCCATTCCCCACCTTCACCCATGCATTCATCAAGTTAATCACTAGCATGAGGTCACAGAGCACATCCAGGCCTCCCAATTCTTAATCCCAATTTGTACTTTGAGTATCCGTTTGTGACAGTAAATTTAAATAAAATGAAAACACAATAGCTTATTTGTAGCTTAAAAAAATAGGTAGATCTTCAAACTTGCGCCCTTCCCCACCTCATCATTCTAGGTTCTAACACAATAAAAAGGAATTTCTAATCAAATGTTTACTCTAGTTTTCATATTAATTTATATAGTATACATTTATGCTGAGGTACAGTTGCTTTTTTATGGAATGTAAATACTTATTATTTTTTTCCCCTGCAGGTCTTTATTTAAAAAGTCTTTAAAGAAATAAAATATTACAGACTTTGCAATGCTATTTGCACATAACAATAAACTAGGGAAATTTTTAAAATACTGACATTTGGGACAGACCTCAAACCAATTAAATCGGAATCTCTGGAGATGGTGCCCTGGCACAGGAGAGTTTCTGAGGCTCCCCAGATGATTTTAATGAGCAGCCTGAGGGAAGTGGGATGGAGGGACATGACTACTTCTCTCCCCTTTTGTTTATTATACCTCAGAGCCCTGCTCCCTACTGATTAGTCTTTGAGTCCCAACTCCAGCCAAAACACTGGCTGGGAACTTAGAAGAGTTACATCATCTCTTCCCAGGAAGAAGCCCTATGAGTTTGCAATGACTTTCCAGGCTCAGCCTGGCAGCGTTTCTAATGACGCAGCTGTTCCTTTCAACCCTCCTGATGACTTGGCCTGCCCTGTGTCCCAGCTGTACCTGGCTCCACTCCTCACCTTGTACTCAGAATGCCCCCATCTCGTGGTCATAATAGACTTTCTTCTGTCTGTGAGTCCTCCGGGTCCCGGTTTCTTCAACAGCGTAAGAATCACAGAGGATATTGTCCAAATGCAGATTCTGGTTGAAAAATACAGAGGCAGGGCCCTGAAATTCTGCATTTTGAATAGTCTAATGCTGTTGCTGCTGCTGCTCAGCCAGGCACACTGAGGTAGCAAAGACATAGACGGTATTTTTCACCTCGAAATTCTAGAGCAGAGCACAATTCTCTTGTTTCAAGACCATTTTTCTTTTGCGGGACATTCTTTGTTTGCCATTCTGGTATATTTGATGTGGAGTCTTTGGTGGAATGCATCCCACAATTAAAGCATTGCTCCTATGGAAAAGTACAATCCATTTTATGGAAACCTACTTTTATATTCGGTTCACAGGAAGCACCACAATGGAAAACAGTTTTCTGTATGAATAAGCTGGTGAATACAATCTGGAGCAGTATATGGTAAATATCAAATGAGAGTGTTGACCTGAAATGGTAAGTACACGGCCACCACAAATCAGTCCCACTTCTCTTCTGGAGCCCTTGGCAGATATCAATGACCATTCGTACCATTGTTTGTCTTTGAGCCCATATTTCACCTTAGAATCCTTCCCAGCACAGGGCCCCACCCAATACCCAATACTGGCTTCCCTGAGAAGGATACAATGGGAGTTCAGAGGAGGAAACCATTAGCTCCAAGTAGGGGCATTTCCCAAAGGGGGGTGATTTGGTTCAGCCTGGAGAGACAATTCAATAGCATCTCTTTCTTTGTGACACCAACCTGCCAGTGACAATAACTAGTGTATTTAAGTGTTGACACACTTAGGATAACATTAAATATTCCTTTTATTTTGTAACTATATAATCCTGATTTGTGCTTTGTCAATATTTCTCATAGAATTTTCGATTGTTGTCTGCATGGTTTACTATGAATAATAAGAAAACAACAATTTCAAATGGTACTCAGAAGTAGCATTGATAGAAAACTGGGCTCAGTTTATAATGGGCTGGGCTCCTGCTGTTGACTTAGGGAACTGGGTCTGGAATTTGATGTATTTTTGTCTACACTCTGCCACCATCCAAAAAAACAACAGGGTCTCTTCCTGATTAGGTTTCTTGTTTCTTTGTCGATGGTATTGCACTGGATAGTGTTGTGGCTTATTAGCTCAAAACTTCCAAAATGTTTAGATTTTTATAAACTAATAATATTTTCAAAAACATTTTGGGGACCAATAATAAAGTTGCTAATCTTTAATTTGCTAAGCAAAGATATAAAAACAGATAACAACTATCCACTAACACTGCTGTTTAATTTTTTTAAACCATGTATTGATACCAAAAAATAATGTAGGAGGGAACAAATCTCAGAATGAAAAGCAGTTCCTTAAAATGAATAAATCTGGCTAAAAAAGGAAAAATCACATTATCCTTCTCATTTCACATGGTCTGATCAAAATTTTATGATAGACAACTGTCCTTTAACTACTACAGGCTTACGTAACTGGAGCTTTGGACATCAGGTAATGTTTTTCTTGCCAATGACAAAGACTGGCTCTTTTTGAGCCAGGCTTGAAAACCAATACCTGCCTAAACCAATCCTGTGCATATCATGCTTTTTGTGCTCTGTTAGGTAGACATCCAGCTGGTCCTGGAGGGCCGGTTTCTATATCTGTTTGTCCCATCTCAACTTTCTTCTCCTACCTGCTTGTCCATGTAGATGGGTTTTATCAGGTCCAAGTTATGGCAATCTCCTATCTATTGATAGAAGAAACAGAGCTTTTTCCTTTTTTTTCAGTTTTTCCAGAAGTAGAATCTCTGATTTCCATCAAGTTGCCACAGACTGTTTTACACTGTGTGGGCTGCATTTATGAGCCATTTATGAGCATCCCACACAGTACAAGTACCTAGAAGAGGAACAACATTCTGAGTCTCTGTCGGGATCTAATTCTGCCATCATTTTTAAGAATTTGTGTTGGCTTTGAAGAGAAGGCAAATCTATTTTCTTCCATTTTTTTTAAAGATTTATTTATTTATTTTAGAGGAAGAGAGTATGGGGGGTGGGGGGGGGCAAAGAGACTCTCAAGCAAAGCCTGTGCCGAGCCTGGGGCCAGAATGGGGACTTGACCCCACAACCCTGAGATCAGGATTCGCCAAAACCAAGAGTCAACAATCAACTACACCACCCAGGCTCCCCTCCCATTTTTAAAATGACTTCAATAATAGCAAAGATGAAATCAAAGCAAAGACTTTTAGAATTAGATATATTAACTTTTGAAATCTTTATTTGTTAGCAAATTGTGAAAGCAGTGGCAGGATCCTTCCTTCTGAGTCATGACAATGGGATGAATCACAGTGAAGCAAACTCAAGGCCCCAGATACCAGAACCCAAGCAAAGAAGGAGCAGGAATCAGGCCCAGATTGTAATGAAGAGTAAAGCAGAAATAGCACAGGAATGCAGGCTGTTCAAGTCTGGTGATTATGACAAAATTAAGAATACACTAGATCAGAATTAGGTCATGATTTGAGGATAAGGAATACAAAAGACCAGGCATAGATGGATGCTGAGTGGAGCCTCTTCATTCTGGCTTTCTGGGAAAGAAGGCCTAAGAAACCTCAAACAGAGCTTTTGGAAATGTTTTCCTCTATGGGCTGTAACCTAGAAAATGACTCCCACTTGCTCTATCTCGTTGCCTGTCTATAGGCAACCATCCTGAAAGAACGATCAAAGTCTCTGAGGCTAATTCTACACACCAAACTGTCCAACTCTATTGACTGAAGCAATACTTTGAGAAAAAGAAGTCTGTAAATTAAGCCATCTCTATCTGTTTTTAGATAATTCTGCATCTAAACTGTCTAAATGATCTCAATAGTAAAATTACTGATGTATGCAACAGTATAAGTCGACTTGTTCCTGTTGTCTCCGATTCTCACCTGAAGCCCCAGAGCAGAGAACAGTGTTAAGAATCATATTACCTATAAGTTTGCTCCAGAGTCACCCAAAAAGTTGATCTAGAAACTCAACCCCAAAAATAAAAGGAGGCAAGGTAATGAGTAGTGGGGGAGTTGTTCAGAGATGTCATAGTGTGTAGTCGTTTCCTCTATGCATCTCTGATAGAATTCAGAAAGGTATTTACAAACACACAACCCTTCAAGCCAGATAAGGGAGAGCTTCCAAAGAATCTCTCAGGGAGCCTGGCTTGCGTCCACCAAAGTTAATGGGGTACAGAGACTCTTACTTGGAAAAGTTTAGAGGCAAGAAGCCGACCTGGACCTGGCCTTGAAAACAGAGCTAGGAGAGGGGGTCATTGTGGAAGTGGCCCATACTTCTATAGTTGAGCAATGACTCAGGTGTTCTGGTGACCCAAGTGGATACTGTGGGAGGTAACCAGGTTTAAGGCAAGGTTCCAAAACAAAGGGACTGAGAAGCAATAGTAAGAAGCCAGATAGAGATAATATCGTTCACACCAGGGACATGACAAATGTCTCAAAACAACTGGGATCTGCCCTGCAAGAGGTCTCCAAAGTGAGGTTATCACTCCAACTGAGCCAGCCAGGCACCCCAAAATTCTTCTGCATATTAACTTAAATGCTATATATCTTATAGCTGCACAAAACTTCTGAACCACACCTCTGTCCAATTTAAAATTAAACATTCACGTTCAGTACTCTTTTTTCTCAGTTCAGTATCTTTTCAGAAATTTTACCACCACACTAGAAAAAGGAAATAAAACTGCATCTTCAAATCTTCACATTCCATAATGTCTGAAATATTGCAGCCTCATATTGCTTCTTATCATTTGTCAGAAAAATAAACAATTTCCCCCCACATTAAATAAGTGACCTTGGATGCCTAGGTGGCTCAGTGGTTGAGCGTCTGCCTTTGGCTCAGGGCATGATCCCGGGGTCCTGAGTTCAAGTCCTGCATGGAGCTCACCACAGGGAGTCTGCTTCTCCCTCTGCTGGTGTCTCTGCCTCTCTGTGTGTCTCATGAATAAATAAAATCCTTAAAAAGAAAGAAAGACAGGAAAAAAGAAAGAAAAACAAGAAAGAAAAAAAAAGTGACCTTTTCTCATTAACATAAACGCATGTTTAGACAGGAATGCTACCTTTGTGGCTTTGGTCATATTTCTGTAGCTAGAGAAGAAGTGAGAATATTGAGAGCTCAGTTGCATATCATTTGTAGAAGAGTTGCAAAAAGGAATGGCGACTAAAGATACAGAGCCTCAGATGAAGTCTCCTCCTCAGCCTCTTGGTAGGACTTCCTGCCTCAGTAGTCTATGGGTAAATGGAAATCCTGATAGACCTCATGCCCAGCTACTTACTGGGTATCTCCACATTAATGCTTTACTCGCTGCCAAATAGAAATGTCTATATAAAGCTGAACATCTCTTCTCTGCCATCATGATCCTGTTCTTCTCTCTACTTCCTTTTATCTAGGTTCTAGTGTGCTTGAGAAGATTCTATGAAATAACCTATTTGTGTGTAGCTGCTAGAATGGTGTCTGGCATGGAGCCGCTACCCTCACAGTCACCTAGTTAGAAACCCAGTAGCCTCATCAACAACTCCCTTTCCCCGGCTTCTCACATTTAGTCAGGCCCCCTCTCCTGCCAATTTTACAATCAAACAATTATTCCTCACTGATCTTGCCTCCAATCTTTTTTCTCTCCACTAGATTATATTATATCATTCTTCTCTGTGTCCCACACAGTAGCACAAAATGATTTATTCTATTCAATTGGAGCTTTTAGCTATTAAATAATCATTTCCTCCAAAGCCTCAGAAAGAGCGTTGTATACCAAGGATGTCTCATCAGTTGACAAAAGTCAAATATAAAAATGTAATGAGAAATTCTAAGAAATATTTGTTACTTTTATCTTCAAAAATGTACAAGACTTCAAAGCTAGACCAGTTGTGCACCACCCCCCATTTCCAGACCATACCCCTCCCTCTAGCAAGGAGTACCCCACTGGTGAAAGTCTTTACCTGTTCACCCCCTCCGCTGGGGCAGCAACTGGACTAAAACTGTAGTTCTTATCCAGGCAGCTTCCTTGACAAGCCCCTATTCCACTCCAGCCAATCCCCATGGAAATGTTCCCTGCTTTTAGAGAATATCCATGTCATGGGCCTAAACTAAATAAGTGAATTTTCTACTGATTCTGATTATTATAGATCCTCTTCTTAAGAGAGACTGTGTCATGTGGTAGTAACAGCATAGGCTCCAGAGTTGGACTGGCCTTGCTTCAAATCCGACTTGCATATGAGTAGCTATGTGACTCTTCTATTTCTTTTTTCTCATTTGTAGAATAGAATAAAATTTCCTTCATAGTGTGGTTGAGATGATTCAGTAAGATAATGTATTTGTATATAGCCGTTAATGTGATACCTGGCACAGTGAAGTTAATAAATATAGTTTATTTATCTTCTTTATTAATTTATTTTTGGCTCTCTCATCTTGCACTTTAAATTACTTTGAAGATCTTGGAAGAAAGCCTGGAGTCCTGCTAGCAATGACTTCAGCTTGTACTAAGTATGTTATAAATTTGTTTAATATCTTGTATACTATAATTCTTACAAGTGTATTGGGCCTAAGTATTCAACTGGGTAGTTTCCTCAAGTTTCTGGGTGAAAATCAATTCAAAAGAAGAGCGAATGAAATCCTTTAACTTCTTATTTCTTTGAATAAGAATCCTGCTACCATAAAAAGTTTTTCTTAATGTATAATGCCAAAGAGGACATTCTTCCTTCAGTGATATAAACTCATCTTGTGTGGCTACCTATTGAGCAGTAATAGAAAATGTCAGGTGTCAAACCCAATCCTATATTTCTTTATGTACCAGATATATCGCGAACTATTAAGTGCCTAGCAGAGCCATAGTACTTCTTGTTTGTGAGGGTACAAATTACATGGGGGCAAGTCATGGCCTCTGCCCTCAAAATACAATTACAGAGCAATGAAGGAATGTGTAAGGTAAACTAAACTAGAAGTCTCAGAGTCTCAGTGCTAGAAATGTTCAGAAGAGACAGGAAAGTCTTCTGACAAATGATAAGGGAAAGTTTCAGCTTGGGGCAAAAGGGACATCTAATTCAAGAATAGGATGTCCAGGAATGTCTGGGTGGCTCAATGGTTAAGTGTCTGACTCTTGATCATAGGGTTATGAGTTCAAGCCCTGCATTGGGCTCCTGGCTGGGTGTGGAGCCTACTTGGAAAAAAAAAAGACTAGAAAATCCAAAACAAATAGAACACTAAACATACTGCATTTGTCCCTGTTTGGACATCTCACCCTTCCTTGCACACTGGGCCAGAGCCTTCTCTGTGTAGCTGACCTAAATGCACCCATCCTTTTTCACATTTTTCCTTCTCCTGCCTTAACCTTCCCTCCACCTGCTTTTCTTCTCAATTTTCTCCTGTTTCTTCTCCCCTTACAAACAAGCTCTGTGTGAGAAATTCAAACATGCCTGGGAACAGAATCAGAAAGTATTGGTATGTTAGAGCTGGGGGACATTTGAGCCACCATAGAGTCATTCTTCCCTTCATTTGCTGTGTGCAGTCGAGGACTTTCCACCTTCTGATATCATTCAGTCATTTATTACTTCCTCTGAAAGGATGTGAGCCATCCTATTATATACAAAGTTCCCAGTAACTGTATTTCTGCCCAATTTCCCAGACTCTTTAAGAATTTCATCCCCTGCCTCTTTCCATGTAATCAGTTTATTTTTTTTAAGATTTTTAAAAAAATTTATTCACGAGAGACACAGAGAGAGGCAAACACATAGGCAGAAGGAGAAGCAGTCTCCGTTCAGGGAGCCCGATGCGGGACTCAATCCCAGAACCCCAGGATTACATCCTGAGCTGAAGGTAGACACTCAACCACTGAGCCACCTAGGCATCCCTCCATGTAATCAGTTTGGACAAAACTGAGAAATAGGCAAAACTGTCTTTTGTCCTTGTAGTCTTTTCATTCTTCGCCCATGTTCCTCTTCAGAGACCACCTCCATCCTAGTGTCTCAAAAACTCCTCATTCCCCTTGTCAATAGTTAGCATTAGAGTCTCAGCCACCTTGAGGTTTAATGGCCTACAACAGTATAATGGTTGTCCTTAATGAGATAGATTTGATTGGATTCAAGGTCTATTTCAGACCTCAGTCAAGGAGGATTTGGGAAGCCCCAAGATTTTGGTGGGGATCATGCCTGAAGAGACATTTTACAGTTAACACTGGTTTACCTCCCTTTGAGTAATATAGATAATATGCTTACATAAAAGCTACTGTTAAATACTGACATACCAGAATATATGAAAAAGAATCCCCTATATCCAGAAGTGCACCAGCTAAAATATATATTGCCTCCCAGTTCCAAAGCTACCCTTTATTGTCTACCCTGAAAAACTGGAGGTAGAATGTTGAAATATTTCTCCTTTTCAGTGAGAATAATCTTTGTCAGTATAGGGACTTGGAGAAACACTATGAAAGAAATTGGGGTTCTCTTTCTGAGTCTGGCGTTTTCCATTTGCTTTTTCTGTTTCCTGTCTCATTGTTGCCAGCTTCATGTGTAGGGTTCATCCAGTGACACACATAAGGATGACTTCCCATCAAATTTCAGTGGCATCCCTATTTACAGTTTCCCAATGAGTCACAGGGGTGCCCAGAAGTCGGCCTCTCAGCCTTGACCCACCTGCATTTAGAAGTGTTTCCTGCTTGCCCCAGCATCTAGGGATCAGTTCTGGCCCGGCAATCCAGCAAAATTCTTCCAATCCAATGATCTGAAGCCACACCTTTTCCAATGTGGCCTGAATTCCAGCCTTGGAGAGGAGGGTTCTTTTCCACATTGCTCCTTCCTTGGGTATCCTCTCTGAGTCCTAGGTTATTTTTTGTTGTTGTTATCTTTACCCCTATTTGGTCACCTGCTGTTATAGTTAATAACTTTTTATATTAAATCTTCCCTATTCAAACTACTAGATGGGGTCTGTTTTCTGATTGGACCATGACTGATATTAAGAGGAGGGATCTTCATCCCTAAAGAATAAATCTTCAAAGCATTTGTTTAAAAACCCAGGAAATGCAAACAACCAGAGAGATAGTTTGGCTTTCTGCCAGAGTAATCTATTGCAAATGAGCCTTATATCTTGGTTATAATAAACAAGACGGGGGGGGGGGGGGGGCGGGGAGGCAGTAAGCATTTAAATCCTAGAACAAGGGATCCCTGGGTGGCGCAGCGGTTTGGCGCCTGCCTTTGGCCCAGGGCGCGATCCTGGAGACCCGGGATCGAATCCCACGTCGGGCTCCCTGTATGGAGCCTGCTTCTCCCTCTGCCTGTGTCTCTGCCTCTCTCTCTCTCTCTCTGTATGACTATCGTAAATAAATTTAAAAAAATTTAAATAAATAAATAAATAAATAAATAAATCCTAGAACAATAGATTCTCATATTAAACCTACAACAAAAACTAAAATAAAATAAAAATTCAAACCTAGATATACAAGAACCTTAATCAGCTGTCAAGTTTCAGTATTATTGTGCTCAAATGAATATCTTCTGTATTTAGTTTTAAAAATTACCTAGGGGAAAAGTTGTCTAGGGGAAAAAATTGTCTAGAGGAACAGGGACGAGGGACTTGCCTAATTAGGCTTTCTAAATTGAGATATAATTGGCATATAACATCATATTAGATTCAGGTGTACAACATAATGATTTAATATTTGTATATATTGCAAAATGATCACCATAATAAGTCTAGTTAATACCCATCACCATACATAGTTACAATTTTTTTCTTATATTGAGAACTTTCAGGATCTACTCTTTCAACTTTCAAATATACAATACAGTATTATTAACTATAGTTACCATATTCTACATTAACTCTCGATGACTTATTTATTTTATAACTGGAAGTTTGTATTTTTTGACCTCATTCACTCACTTCACACACCCTTGAACCCCACCTCTGGCAACCACTAATCTGTTCTCTATATCAATAAGCTCAATTTTTTTTGTTTGTTGTTTCTTTGGGTTTGGTTTTTGTTTTTGTTTTTAGGTTCCACATATAAGTGAGATCATACAGAATTTGCCTCTGTCTGACTTATTTCACTTAGCATAATGTCCTGGTGGTCCATCCATGTCACTGCAAATGGCAAAATGTCATTCATTTTTATGGCTCAACAATATTCTATTGTATATATACACTACATCTTCTTTATCCATTTATCTATTGATGAAACTTAGGTTTGTTTCCATATCTTGGCTATTGTAAATAATGCTGCGATGAATATGGAGATGCAGATATCTTTTTGAGTTAGTGCTTTTTGTAAAAAAATAAATAAATAAATAGGGTAGCCCCGGTGGCCCAGCAGTTTAGCGCCAACTTCAGCCCAGGGCGTGATCCTGGAGACCTGGGATCTAGTCCCACATCGGGCTCCCTGCATGGAGCCTGCTTCTCCCTCTGCCTGTGTCTCTGCCTCCCTCTCTCTCTCTGTGTCTCTCATGAATAAATAAATAAAATCTTTAAAAAATAAAAAATAAATACCCAGAAGTGGACTTGTTGATAACATGGTAGTTTTATTTTTAACTTTTGGGGGAAATTCTCCATAGTGGCTCCACCAATTTAAATCCCCACTAACTATGTGCAAGGGTTCCCTTGTCTCCACATCTTCACCAACACTTATTATTTCTTGTCTTTTGATAACAGCCATTCTAAGCCTTTCTAAGGTATGAAGTGGTTCTCATGGTGGCTTTGATTTGCATTTCCCTAATGATTAGTAGTGCTGAGCATTTTTTTTTCATGTGTCTATTGGCTATCTGTATGTCTTCTTTGGAAGGATGACTATTCAAATGGTCTGCTTTTTTTTTATCAGACTGTTTTTGGTTTTTTGTTTTGTTTTTGTCATTGAATTTTATATATGTTGGATATTAACCCCTTCTCAGATATTGGATGTGCAAACACTTTCTCCCATTCAATAAATTGTCTTTTCATTTTGTTGATGGTTTCCTTTGTTGTGCAGAAACTTTTTGGCTTAATGTAGTTCCCCTTGTTTATTTTTGCTTTTGTTTCTTTTGCTTTTGGTATCAAATCCAAAAAATCATCAAGACCTATATCAAGGAACTTACCACCTATGTTTTCTTCTGGGAGTTTTGTGATTTAATTAGATTTTATGTGTTACTTTCTGCAAACATAATAGCACAAAACAGGCCATGTTGGAAATACAGGATCTGTAGTCGTGTTATTTTGCATAAGGCATTCAGAGTTCCAAACTTTGAGTAACAGAGAAAGAGAATCATAATATTTATCTCAAGAAGTTGTTGTAAAGATCAGTACCTAGGACACTGTTCACAAAGTAGCAACTTCTCCAAAAGGCTATTTTTCTGTGGTCATTACTGTTATTCGTGACAACTTTTTTACTGTATTGAGTAGTATGGCAAGAAAATTTCACTTGCTAATAACAGAAAATCCAACTCAAACTAGCTTAAACAATGAAAGAGGACTTTGGGAATTACACAATTGCAAAGTCAGGAAGTAAAGGGAGCTTCAAAATTGATTGTTTCAGTGACTCTGCAGTATCATTAAAGACTCCTTTTTGTCTATCACTCTTTCTGGCTACCCCCTTTCTGCTTTTCCTAAGGCTGAAGCTTTTGGTAGAGTTAGGCTGGCCGCCAGACATAGTAAGGGTAGGGTGTCCTTGTTTACTCTCAGTGAAAAACGGAACTCTGTATTCTAAACAAGAGTACTGGGGTTCACTCAGATCTTAGCTTACTCACATTATCAGGAATGGAGTTAACTTCGCAAACAGCGTATAAGTTGTAAGAGGGAATATGGGAAAAGGCAATATGGATGTTGCATAGATGAACCAAAATATCTTGCTTAAATAATTTAATTTCCTTCTGTCAAATTTTCCTGCAATCCTTGTACGTATTCACATTATGATTTTATAGAGACAGTGAGTAAAAATATAGCAAGGAATAATAAAGACTATAACAGAAAATCTCTTATATAGTCTTACCATGTGCTCAGTGCTTTAAATGCTTTACATATACTCACCCATTTGATTCTCAAAACTACCATAAGATTTCAACAAGGAGCTATTCAAGAATGGAATCAGGATTTGGAACTTAGACAATATAGCTTGGATACCTATGCGCTTAACCCTTCTGCCATGTTGCCTCTCAACAAAGAGATAATTTTCCCTTCCTCTGATGTGCTAAACAAAGAGCTTGGTTCTGTGGTGCCCTCTCCCAAAGGTGATCAGCATAAAGCAATGGATGAATGAAGGACTAATGAATAAATGAAAGATATGGAAAAGAGGTGTTCCTAGAAGGTTTTTTTCCCTATTCAAATAATATTTTAAAACCCAAAACCCAATGACAAGAGACAATGCACACACCAATAGAGTGATTCGAAGAAGTTCTCTAATTACACCCCACTCGGCTTTCAGGCCTTTATAGCATCCTCGAATTATAGTCAGAGGTGATCAAGTACTTGGGAGCTAGGTCCTCTAATACCAGTGGGAATCTGTCAACACCATCAATCAGCTGTTTGATATTGAGAAAACCTCTTTCAGTCTCAGTTTCTTCCTCTTTGAAGTGAAGGGGTTCAACCAGATTATCTAAAGAATAGCATATACACACACAAACACACACACGCGATTATTTCTATACTTCTAGCTCTACTTCAATCTTTCCTCCTTAAACAGTAGTTTATGATTTTACTTAGAACCATGTTTATTGACTCTTTCATCATGGCTCTGGCATCCCTCCAAATACGGTCAAATTAAAAGGTAATTGGTAAACCAAAGAATAAATAACACACAAGGAACTTAGAAATCTCTCTGTGAGCTTCAACTAGTTAAGACTCCCAGTATGTCCCCCTGGAGTCAAGCCAAACAGTTTCCAAAGTGCAGCTATCTTTGAAAGTCTGACTTAGAAAAGCCACAAAAAAAAATGCAGAGTTTATGGATTATCCTTTTTGTCTCTCCCTCTCTTCTCTTCTAATTTCTATCCTCTTGTCATTGTGTCTTAGAGTTTATAGATGGGCTAACATGGTTTTTTTTTTTTATCTTCTCATTTGTAGAGAATTACAAGTATGAACTATTAATCTTGCTAATATTAGAAACAGTATCAGGACGAAATTACTGTACTGTGTGTGTATGCACAGAAAATTATTGATGACCTTAAGCATCTCACAGCAATTTCAATTTCATAAATTCATAAATCCAAAAGAAATATGTTTCTGGTAATGAAAATTTATTTTCTACCATTTACAAATTCTGGATCTCTGTGAAGGAGCCAAGTTATTTTTATTTTCTTTATTCTAATATGTAAACCATTTTTCTGAGTTTCTCAGGTAAGAGAATGAAAATGCCTGTGAGACTCATTCTTTTGGTCGGTGGTTCTCATTAACCTTGGAGGAGGAATCCCAGGACATAGATCAAAATAAAAGGGCCATTTGGCAATAAACTGAATGTATTGTTACCTTGGCCACTAAAAGAGAAAGTAGAATACATAATGCCTGAAACAGACCTTTCTGTGGTGAGGTGCTCCCTGATGAAATTTTGTCAACTTTATAGGGATTTTTACTGGAGAATCAGAGACTTCACCTTGTACCCTGTAGAAAGTACCATGGAGTTTGTTTGTGTGTGCAACTCACTACACTCTACGTAACAGATTAGAAAGGAAACAAATTGAAGGATAAGTAAATCACAAACAAAATGTGCACTGTCATCTTCTTTAACTAATGACATTGAATCTGCTCCAAGTCTGCCCTATTTTCCTAAATTGGCACTTATGAAATTATCACGTCTAATTTACCCCTCCACCTCTCAGCAAGAACCCCCTCCCACATTGTTTTCCTTTTCTTTTCACATCATCTTGTTGTCTCTGATTATACTGTTCTTAGAAGCCCACCCTAAAGCCAAACTAGTGCATGTTGAACAGGGAGTAGAGGTGGTATATTCTCGGTTCATTAATTTCTCATCAACTGGAAGCTTGCAAAACTGGAAATAAGAAGAAATAAAAATTGGGAGGGAAAACATCTGAACTTCTTATCACCTCCTCTAAAATTCCATGTTTTCAGTGAATGAGAGGATCTGTATTACGTAAAGTTATAATGGGCATGCTTACTGCACTATAGTAAAGTTGTTAAAAGCATGGACTTTGAAGACAGATACCTGCATTTCCATTTACTAAGCTACATGCACTTGGTTAAATTAGCTAACTGCCTTATGCTTCTTTGTGTCTATAAAACAGCATTCTCTTCATAGCATACTTATAAGAATTTAATGAAATAATACACGTAAAGTACTTAGAATGGTGCCAAGCCCGCAGTAAATGCTACAAAGGTATTAGCCATTACTATCTCATCTGAGATTTCAATGCCCTTACAAGATTCCCAAGCAGTGATCATTCATCTTATCCTTGATTTTTCCCAGAAATTGGGAACTCATTGCCTCCCAAGGTTATCTATCTCATCTTCTTACTATTGGAATGTTGATCTTTCTATAATGAGCCAAAATTTGTCCCTTGTAGTTCCTACCTAACTAGTCTGAGGCCTACCTTGGAGCTACATAGGAGAATTTAATTGACATTTGAACACTGTAATTTCCTTCTCATTTCCTGTAAGCTAAACATTCTCCATTCCTGCAGTCATACACATGTAATATGGATGAGTATTTTACAACTAGCTCATCTATGGTCATCTTAAAGAGTGGTACCCAGAAATTTAGGTCTGAAAGCAAGACTAGCATTTCCCTTATTCCAGAGGACATCCTAAGGTCCTATTCATTTTGGAGCTTTTTAGCATCCCCAGATTACTACCTTAAATAAAACTCTTAAGTTGTGTTTCTATGACTTCTACAAAACTGCATGTCATTATCCCCTTTCTGGGCTTAGGCCATTTTCCCCTGTTTGTTTGTTTGTTTGTTTGTTTGTTTCTAGGATGAAACAAACAAAGGATGGTGGTAGGAATGGCATTAGTAATTAGACAACTTTATAATTACTGTTAAGGTTCATGTTGGAAGCACCTGGGTGGCTCAGTGGTAGAGCATCTGCCTTTGGCTCAGGTCATGATCTCAAGGGTCCCAGGATCGAGTCCTACATCAGATTCACGGGGAGCCTGCTTCTCCCTCTCTGTGTGTCTTTCATGAATAAATAAATAAAATATATTTTTAAAAAAATCTCTGTGTCTTTAAAAAAAAAGATTTTATTTTTATTTATTCATGAGAAACACAGAGAGAGAGAGAGAGGCAGAGACATAGGCAGGGGGAGAAGCAGGCTCCATACAGGGAGCCCAATGTGGGACTCGATCCTGGGACTCCAGGATCACACCCTGGGCTGAAGGCGGCACTAAACCGGTGAGCCACCCAGGAGCCCCTAAAAATAAAATCTTTTTTTTTTTTAAGATTTTATTTATTTCTTCATGAGAGACACACACAGAGACAGAGAGAGGCAGAGACACAGGCAGAGGGAGAAGCAGGCTCCACGCAGGGAGCCCGATGTGGGACTCAATCCCAGAACCCCAGGATCAGGCCCTAAGCTGAAGGCAGACGCTCAACCACTGAGCCACCCAGGTGCCCCAATAAAATCTTTTTTAAAAAAAAGTTCACATTGGCTTTGGCCTATAATTTGAGTTTGTCAAGTTTGGATTTTTGGATTTTAGTTCTATCAAATTTTTTTTATCATACATCACTAAGTATCCTCTTTGTTTTGATAATCAAAAATGTGTAGCCATCATAAGATGAAGAAGACAGAGTACTAGGAAACCATGGCCCTACTTTTATTCCTATTCTCAAAAATAACAGGTCTGAGGTACTTCTTAACCGCTCAGTCTATCTGTGTTCCTCACACATTTATTTTTTAAGGAAAAATACCAAGAACATTAAAACAGTGTCTATCATCAAGACTATAAATAATCCTCTACAATGTTAAAAAGCAAATTAAGATTTTTTTGAGAAATTTTACTTATAAAGCTTTGGTAACAAGCAAAAAGTCACAAGTTTAGCCCCAAAGAAATCAAAATGGAAAGTCATAAAATACATTTTTAACACTTGGTCCTTTTGCTTGTTTAGTCCCTGGATATTTAAAGCAACTCTCTTCATGAGTTGCTCAAGCTCTGGGGACTGCCTCTCAGTCCACATAGGACCTTGCATCTCTGCTCCCCTTGGCAGTGGGCACAGGAAAATATTGTTTGCCTATCTCTTCCTTCCTGAAGATCATGAACTCCTCATGGGCAAGAAAAAGCCTTTTAATAATCCCTCGACCAAACACAGAAACACTAACACATAGTAAATAATAGATGTTTATCGAATAAATAATTGAGCAAGCCTGCTACACATTCCAACTACTATAAGACCAGTCATTAGCTTAGGTTACAGCTTAATATAAGAACTGTAAAGAGTAAGGCTACATCCCCTTCCCCATCTCTTCCTACTTCGACCACATCTCCTTTCCCCATTCATTATGGTTAGAAATTCCATTAAATGGGACACCTTTAACTAACTCTACAACTCTCCAAGATATAAAATGCAAACATCCCCACCAGAGAAGCAGTACTTTGACATAAATTTATATTAAGTTGCACATTAGTGATAGAAACTACTCCCTCCAGTGCCGTTTATAGAGACTGGAGTGTTAGCAGAAAAAGAGTATCTATTATCCCTGCAGGTTCCAGCCCTGCTTTGGCCATGGGTCAATAAAATCCTAGAGCGTCAGTCTGCCAGCCAGTAGAGGCCAGAAAATTCTGCTGCTTCCACAAATACCATGCCTGGAACAAGGATCTACCCTGAAGTTTCCCATGTGATCATCTGAACCAAGTTCCTCAAGAGGACACCTATCACATGCAGCCCAGCTGCTGAACTAGCTTCTAGGCCAGAGTTGCAGGTGCCTGAGTCCCCTCATGGAGCAGAGAGCCTATTCCTGAATCCCAGTCAGCACTGAAGAGCCCTGGCCTTCTTGCCTTCCACTTTCCCCAGGGAAGATGCTGCTTTCCCAGAATTCTTAGCTAACCTTTCACCCAAATCTGCCCCAAGGTGGTGATATCTCTGTTATTTTATTAAAAACTCCTTGGCCATTCACCTCTGCCTAAATGAGAACCTGACTTTGGCCTCTCGTTCTCTAATAAGGGCTTGGAGCACCTTCCCATCTCCTCCTACCTTGGTCATTATACTCTAACCTTTGCCATCCTGGCTTGGTGCCAGCATGGTCCTTCCTCTCCCAAAGTAAGCTCCATATTTCTGTCTGCCTGGTCACATGGTTTATGACTCTGGGAGGAAAAAAGGAGGGGGAGGGAATAGGAAAAGAAACTGCTAGAGAATACAAAGATAAAAACTTCCATCTGTCTCACATGTTTTGCCTAGAGCCAGAACTGCTTGGTGGCACAGGTTTTAAATTCCATGCACTCGGGCAGAATTTCCTTAAAAAGGATCTCTAACTACAGCTTCTCTGTCTTGCCTCAAGACCCTCTCATGAACAGCGCCCCACCAGCTTGAGACCAAATTACCCAGGACTAGCCAGTTTTGCTGTAGCTTGGGCATCAGCCAAACTCACATGCCAAAGCAAATAGAAGAGGGAAAGGAGAGACCAAAGGGGCATTTCCCAGTGAAGACATCAGCACTGCTTTAAAAAAAAAAAAAGTTGTGTTTTTAATATTCTGCTCATGCAAAAAAAAAAAAAGATAAATTCTTTGAGAAGAAAATTGTCCTTCCACTTTTTTGTCTTATTTTGCTATATTTACAGTATGAGATAGGTTTTATTTTTCCATTGCATACAAGCAGTAAGACAGTTGTGAAACACAAGGTGCCGAAAGAACTTCATACTTCATTATAGGTTAGATAAGTAGATGGAATGCTTTTCATTACAAGCTTATTATACCTTGAAAGTATTTCCTTTTCATAGAATAATTTCATCGTGAGCAGAAATAGCTCAGGTTTACTTAACATCTACTTTAAGGAGGGCAGTGGGTTAAAGTAGAAAAGAAACCAGACTGAGAGTTAGAAGTTGTAAATTCTAGTCCCTCTAACAGTGGAACTATGAGTAAAGTCCCAAACTCCTCATATTTGCAAAATGCAGAAATTGAACAGAGACTCTCTGTCTTTTGTTGTTGTTGTTACAGTCATTTTCCTGTTCGGTAACCTGGTATGCCAAGAGTTTAATACAGTAAAAAGAGGGATCCCTGGGTGACGCAGCGGTTTGGCGCCTGCCTTTGGCCCAGGGCACGATCCTGGAGACCCGGGATCGAATCCCACATCGGGCTCCCGGTGCATGGAGCCTGCTTCTCCCTCTGCCTATGTCTCTGCCTCTCTCTCTTTCTCTCTCTGTGACTATCATAAATAAATAAAAATTAAAAAAAATACAGTAAAAAGAAATGCACTTGGATTCAAAAGACTCAGCTGCCTCTAACTTTCTTTATGACTTTGAGCATTTCCCCTCTTCTGTTTCCTCATCTGTAATAAAAAGGAAACAGAACATATGGTGTCTCAGGACATTTCCAGCTCTAAAATTCTATAACAAAGAAAAATGTCTGTGGTGCATATGCTGCCTTCCATTTGTATATAAAACTTGATGTTTTGCTCCAAGTAACCTGGGAAGAATACATGCATTGGTGAAGCATTTCATGGAACATACATGCACTGCTTCATGTGAACAGGACACCTTAGATCCCAAGGAGAAAACTTTTCTTAAGAGACTTTTTCCCTTCATCTTTCTTCTCAGTCTCTGAGACGATGCTCTAGAATCCACCACAAACTTCATTATTATTAGGCATCATCTTTGTGATCTCTGTAGGCCTGGAAGCAAAGGCAACCACACTGAAATCTAGCCTTTGCCTGCTGTTTATAAATATCCTGCTGACGTTAAAAAAAAAAAGTACCTTCTTCAAAGCTATTAAAAAAGCCATTTATCAAACAGACTTTAACATTTTCTTATAGGAAAATGTGGTTAATCCAAAAATATTTTTTGTGTTTATAATTTTTGGACTTTTGTTAAAATACCTTAATTCTTTAAGCTTTGATTCTAAAGGAAGTCAGAGCTATAGTCACGGGTGGTTTACAGAAGATTTTCTGGTAGTCTTTACTTCATTTCAGTATCTCGCCACGATTGGCTGTTGAGAACTACAAATAAGGAAGTCTTCAATTTAGGGGATTTCTCAGTGGAAGTTCCCAGTTCAACACAAGGGAGACCTCAGGACAGCTTGAGCAGTGTGGCTAGAGCCTGCAGATTAAGCTTCAAGGCTCTGTAACGGACTATTATCTTTGAAGAGCACTAGTCTGTGAAGAAAGACCTAGAACCTGGAGAAGAGGTAACCAAAATTTTAGTTGTTCCTACCAATTCTCAACCTAGCATGTTGGCCTGGTCTTAGACTGAAGTGTTGAAAGTTTGTTCTACTCTTGCTTCTGCAAAGTGAGTAATTTATGACATGATTCAATAATATCTTTATATTTATTGTTATAATTGGAAATTTTAGCCTTTAAAAGATGGAGTACCTAACCAAGACTAAAGAATATTTTTAAATACTGTGATCTCTTTATATTCTTCTCAAATTTTAAGGTCAAATTTGTGTCTCTACTTGAAATGATTTCTTTAAGATTGTATCTGGAATATATAAGCCTTCTCCAATGAGCATTTTTTATAACATAATGGTATTTAGCTTACTAGATTGAAAAGTAAACTAATACTTTATATAATTGTACTTTGGGGGGGTTACATTTTTAAAGATCAGTTCTGGCCTGATCCAGTGTGTAATTCAAAAATTCAAAAATTAATTCAAAGTATTTTTTCAACTCCTAAGAAACACACATTTATGAATATTTGTTTACAGTGGAATATTAACCTTACAGACAGCCTTGCATTTCCTATCTTAGAATGTTTAAACTTTCACCATTGTAGTAATCCAGTCCAATTGAACCAATTGGCCTTTATTTTCACAATCGAAAGCGAATATTAAAGATTATGTAGTATTTTCTTAAGAATAATCCTAAGAAAAGCTGATAGTTTGAAAAGATTAAACATCAAAAATCATTATCAACATCAATAGCTGTCATTTATTGAATATCTGCTGGAGAAAAACCAATCACAGTATCTTCCAGCTAGTAAGTGGCAGAGCCAGGGCTCAAACCTGAATTCATAGTGCTTCTTTTTTTTTATGACTCTCTGTTACCAGCTCTGACCTCTTACAATTTAAATCATATTTTGAGATGTCTTTTCCAAAGTGCAAAATGATGGGGGGAAAAGGCGATGACTTGGCCAAGGTCACAGAGCAGCCGAGTCATTCATAAGAGCTTAGAAGCCATTCCTAAATCTCTTGCTCACTCCCCCACCCTTCTCCTGACTCCTTCCATGATGCCCAGGTGCACACATTAGTCTACTTCCATGCAGCGGGGGACATGGGGCTGTATGCTAGGTCCAATCTGACAGGTTCCTGCAAGCAGTTAGTTAGGGCCCCAAAGCAACATCCAGTTAATTTCTCTTAAACACTTGTGACGATGAAGGAGATAGCCAACTGGAAAATTTTAAATCAATGTGTTAAATTCTGCCAAAAAAGTTCTAGTTGGGATTTCATGGAACTTATGTACTAATTAGAGGAAAATGATCATCCTTTCAGTAGAGAACCTTCCTGTCTGCACATATTTTTATTCTCTCCATGTATTAAGGCCTTGGGAAACACCTACGTTCTTTATTTATTATAAAATATATTCTCATATATTTTATCTTCTTTGTGTATAGGGTTAGGGATGCTATTTGAATACTTTTTCCACTGTATTTTCTAACTCATTACTGCTAGCATTTAGAAAAGTTCTTGATTTCATATTTTTATCTTGTATGCAGCTATTGTATTGATCCTCTACTTGGTCTAAATCATTTTGGGTAATTCACATGTGATGCCTAGATAAGAAAAATATGATTTTTTTACCTTTCTTTTCTTCTCATCAAAACTTCTAGAATAGTGTTTAATAACCGAGGAGACAGCAGCTAACCTTGTCTTGTTCTGATCTCAGTGGGAATTTCCCTAGCGGTTAACATTAAGAATGATGATGGCTGTTGGTTTGAGATAAATATATTTATCATAAAAACCATATAACTACCAAATCTACTTCTCACTCTATTTTACTAAAGGTGTATCACGACTTCATGTTAACCTATATTCAATGTCTTTTTTGGTATTATTAGAGACAGTTGTATAGTTTTTCTACTTTAAGGTATATAGTGCTCTGTTCTTACACAATACAGTAATTGTATTATTTAAAAATTCCGTTATCAAAAATCATGCCTCCATAATAAAGGTAGGTTTAGAATTATAAAGTATACTTAGTTATTGCCCTAGTTAAAATAATAAATTATTTGATCAAAATGAACCAAGCCAGTCTTACACATTTCCTCATTCTCTCTTTAATCTGCATGCTTAAATGTCTCTTCTGTATTATTTTGGTTTCACAATTCAGTTCACAACTCAAATTAACAGAAAAGAATGAAAACAATGTGGCATAGCCAAGGAACCCTATCCAGGCGGAGCAACCAGATACTCAAACAAAGCAGCTGTTCCTACACTTTGTGCAAAAAAGCTTTCTCCCTGTGATGACTGTGCTAGTTGCAAGCCACAACTGTATTATAACCAACAGCAAAATGTGTGTCCAAATTAATTAATCTTATACCCAATTATAGTAAGAAAATGTATGCTGAAAAAATCTGTAATTTGTTGAGAACTTTTGCTTTCATTTTCACAAGTAAATTAATCTGTATTTTTATTTTTTTGATAAAAACACCAGTTTTCCATGTTCTAAAAAAAAGTTTAATGAAAGTTATCTGCTCCTTGAAATGTTTAAGGAGCAAAATCTTCACATGGGCACCCATTTGGAAGTAATTCTTTAAAAGCTTTCCAATATATTCTATTGTTACTGATCTAGTTGGGTTTTATGCCATTTTTTTCACGCAGTTTAGGTGGTTCATAAATGATCCTTTTCATCAAAATTTTCAAAGGTGTTAGTATACACAGTATTCTCTTGTACTTTTTTACCATCTCCATAACTATGAAGATAACCCTTTTTCATTACTGATTTTACTCATTGTTTTCTCCCTCTTTTTTTTTTCCTAATTGAACATGTCAAAATTTATCTTTTGGATATATCATTTTTATGGTTAGCTCTTTTTAAAGTAGTCTTTGCTTTTATCTTTATTAGTATTTTCTCTTTTTTAAAAGATTTATTTATTTAAGAGGGAGGAGGAGGAGAGAGAGAAAGAGAATCTTAAGGAGACTCCCCAATGAGCAGGGAGCCTGATGTGGAGCTTGATCTCAGGACCCTGAGATCATGACTTGAGCAAAAATCAAGAGTTGGAAGCTAAACTGAGTGAGCCTCTATTTTTATTAGTATTTTCTTTTTTATATATAAATTCATTTTTTAACTTTTTTTTTCTTTTTTTAGATTTTATTTATTTATTCATGAGAGACACACAGAGAGAGAGGCAGAGATATAGGCAGAGAGAGAAGCAGGCTTCATGCAGGGAGCCTGATGTGGGACCCGATCCTAGGACTCCAGGATCATGCCCTGGGCCAAAGGCAGATGCTCAACTGCTGAGCCACCCAGGCGTCCCCAATTAGTATTTTCTTAAAGTCTTGTATTAGATTCCAGTATTTTACTTTTCTGTTTTTCAGTTTTTGAGTTAAATGCTTAGTTCATTTATTTTTATTCTTTCCCATTTTATAATGAATGTATTTAAAGCTAAGAATGGAGCACCGGGGTGGCTCAGTGGTTGAACATCTGCCTTTGGCTCAGTGCGTGATCCCAGGGTCCTGGGATCCAGTCTCACATCAGGCTCACAGTGGGGAGCCTGCTTCTCCCTTTGCTTATATCTCTGTCTCTCTCTGTATGTCTCTCATGAATAAATAAATAAAATCTTTTAAAAATATCAGATTTTTTTAAAAAGCTAAGAATTTCCTGAGCGCCATTTTAGCTACATCTTAAATCTTTTGATAGGTCACTTTCACATCATCATTATTTTATGTTTTTAATTGCAGTTTTATTTCCTCTTTGATCCAAAAGTTATTTAGGACAGCAAAGTTTTTTTTTTTTTCAGTTAATAGACTTTGTTTAGAACAGTTTTAGATTTGGAGAAAAACTGACCAAACACAACAGAGTTTCCATATACCTCTCTGCCTCACCTCATCACATAGTTTCCCCTATTAGTAACATCTTATATTAGTATGGTACATTTGTTACAATTAAGGAACCAGTATCAGTACATTTTTATTACCTCAGTCCATAGTTTATTCAAATTTTCTTATTTCTTTGCCTTTTTAAAAAATTAAGGTAAAATTCACATAACAAAATTAAAACACTCTAAAATGAACAATTTAGTGGCATTTATTACATTCACAGTTTTGTGCAATCATTCACCTCTGTCCAATGTCAAAACACTCTTAGCACCCCAAGAGGAAACCCTATGCCCATTAAG
Organism: Nyctereutes procyonoides; assembly: GCF_905146905.1. Taxonomy (NCBI): domain Eukaryota; kingdom Metazoa; phylum Chordata; class Mammalia; order Carnivora; family Canidae; genus Nyctereutes; species Nyctereutes procyonoides. Next base: position 24,526,009 of record NW_026575142.1, on the reverse strand, counting down.
CCGGTGCTCTCCACTTCTTGTTCCCCTCAACCCTTGCCAACAGACAATCTGTCTTTTGTCTCTATGGATGTACCTGTTCTGGATATTTCATATAAGGGAAATCATATAATAAGTGACTTTTTCTGATTAACTTCTTCCACTTAACATAATGCTTGCAAGGTTCATCCATGTTGTAGTATATATCAGGTTTTCATTCCTTTTATAACCAAGCAATATTCTAGTGGATGTATAAAACAACAATTTGTTTATCCATTCATCTATTGTTGAGTAGGATAGTTGGGCTATTTTCACTTCACGGTTATTGTAAATAGTTTTGCTATGACTATACATTTACATGTATTTTTTTGAATACCTGTTTTCAATTCTTCTTGGAAATATACCAAGCAATGGAACAGTGGATCATATGGTAATTCCATTTGACATTTTAAGGAACAACCAAATAGTTTTCCACAATTGTCAAACCATTTTACATGCCCACCAGAAATGTATAAGAGCTCTAATTTCTCCACATTCTTGCCAATTCTTGTTATTTTCTGTTGTTGTTGTTGTCATTGTTGTTGTTGTTACTATCTTAGCGTATGTGAAGTGGTACCTCATTATGGTTTTGATTTGCATTTCCCTAAAGACTAATGATGTCAAGCATCTTTTTAAGTGCCTGTTGGCTATGTGTATATTCTCCTTGGAGAAATATCTTTAAGTCTTTTACCCATTTTTTAATTGAATGGTTTGTCTTTTTGCTGTTGAGCTTTAAGAGTTCCTTACGTATCCTGGATTCTTAGTCTTATCAAATATATGATTTGCAAATATATTCTCCTATTCTATAGACTGTCTTTGATAATTTCTTTGATAATGTCTTTCCATGCCCAATTTCTTGATAATTTTGATGAAGTCAAACTTATTTTTTCTTTTCTTGTTCATGATTTTGGTATCATATCCAAGAATCTATCACTAATTTCAAGGTCATAATGATTTGCCTCATGTTTTTATCTAAGAGTTCTAGAGTTTAGGTCTTATATTTAGATCCATTTTGAGTTAATTTTTGTATATAATGTGAGGGAAAGGGTCCAAATCGTTCTTTTGACTATGGCTGTAAGTTGTCCCAACATCATTTGTTAAAGAGACTATTCTTTCTCCATTGAATAGTCTTGGTGACCATGTCAAAAATTAATTTACCAAATACGTATCGGTTTATTCTTCACTCTCAATTCTAGTGCATTGATCACATTTTCTATCCTTATGTTAATACAGCATTGTTTTGATTACCAGAGTTTTGTAGTAAGTTTTGAAATTGGAAAGTATGAGTCCTCCAACTTTATTTTTCTTTTTCAATATTCCTTTGGTTACTCAGGCCCTCTTGTAGTTCCATCTGAATTTAAGGATCAGCTTTTACATTTCTGACCCCCCCCCAAAAAAAACATTGGAATTTTGATATAGATCACATTAAATCTGTAGATCATGATGAGAAGTACCATCATCTTAACAATATTAGTTCTTTCAAACCAAGAACACAATATCTTTCCATTTATTTAGGTCCTTCCTCATTTCTTTCAGCAATGTCTTATAGTTTTCAATGAACAAGTGTTTTCCCTCTTTGGTTAAACTTATTCCTAGATCTCTTATTTTGGAGGTGGTATAATACATGGAATTATGTTCTTAATTTCCTTTTTTGATTGTTCATTGATGATGAATAGAAGAAACACAACTGATTTTTTGAACATTGCTCTTGCATCCTGCCATTTTGCTAAACTCATTTATTAGCTCTACTAACTTTCTTGTGGATTCTTTGGGATTTTCTATATATAAGATAATGTCATATGCAAATAGAAATATTTTTATTCTAGCACACCTGGCTGGCTCAGTCAGTGGAGCATGCAACTCTTGATCTTGGGGTTGTGAGTTTGGGCCCCATATTGGGTGTAGAGATTACTCAAAAATAAAATCTTAAAAAAAAAAGAAATAGGGGAGCCCAGGTGGCTCAGCTGTTTAGCACCACCTTCAGCCCAGGGCCTGATCCTGGGGACCCGAGATCGAGTCTCACGTCAGGCTCCCTGCATGGACCCTGCTTCTCCCTCTGTCTGTGTCTCTGCCTCTCTCTCTCTTTCTCTGTGTCTCTCATGAATAAATAAATAAAACCTTTAAAAAGATAAAAATAAAATAAAAAATAAATATTTTTACTTCTCTCCTTAAAAAATTTATTTATTTGGGATCCCTGGGTGGCGCAGCGGTTTGGCGCCTGCCTTTGGCCCAGGGCGCGATCCTGGAGACCCGGGATCGAATCCCACGTTGGGCTCCCGGTGCATGGAGCCTGCTTCTCCCTCTGCCTGTGTCTCTGCCTCTCTCTCTCTCTCTCTGTGTGACTATCATAAACAAATAAATATTAAAAAAAAAAAACAAAGAGCACAAGTTCTTAATTTAAAAAAAAATTATTTATTTATTTGAGAGAGAGAGAGAGAGCACTGGGGGAAGGGGATAGGGAAAAGGAGAGAGAATTCAAGCAGACTCTGTGCTGAACATGGACCCTGATACAGAGCTCGATCTCACAGTCCTGAGATTATGACCTGAGCCAAAATCAGGAGTCTGACACTCAACCAACTGTGCCACCCAGGCACCCTTATTTTTATTTCTTTCATATTCACATGCCTTTTGTTTCTTTTTCTTGTTTAATCACTCTGGCTAAAACTTTCAGGACAATGTTAAATAGTAGTGGTGAAAGGATGCATCCTTGTCTGTTCCTGATCTTAGGGGGGAAATCTGAGTATGACGTTAGCTGTAGGTTTTTCAGAAATACTCTTTTTCATGTTGAGGAAGTTCCCTTTTATTCCAGTTTTCTAAGTCTTTTTTTTTTTTTTAATCATGAAAAGGTGTTGGGTTTTGTCAAATGCTTTTTTCATCAATGGAGATAATCATATCAGTTGTTTTTCCTTTATTCCATAAAGTGGTGTATTGCACTGAATAATTTTTTTTCTTTAACTATCCTTGCAGTCCAGGGATAAATCACACTTGGTCATGATGCATAATCTCTTTAATGTGCTGTTTGATTATGTTTGCTAGCATTTTGTGGAATTTTAAATCTTTATTCATAAAGAATTTTTGTTTTTAGGTTTTTTTTTCCTGTTGTCTTTGGCTTTGATATCACAGTAATGCTGGCTTCATAAAATGAGTTAGGAAGTATTTCTTCCTTCTCTATTTTTTCTATGAGATTGAGAAGAATTGGTTCTAATTCTTTTTAAGTGTCTGATAGAATTCTCCAGTGAAGTCATCTGGCTCTGCATTCTTCTTTTTTGAGAGGTTTCTGATTACTGATTCAATCTCTTTATTTGTTATGGATCTGTTCAGATTTTCTCTTCCTTAGCTAGATTATTTTATTTGTTGGTCTATTATTGTTCATAGTGGTCTCTTATAATCCATGTTATTTCTATTTGATTGGTGTCAATGTCCCCACTTTCATTTCCGATTTTAGTTATTTATTATTATTCTTTTATTTTTTATAAATCTAGAAAAGTTTTGTCAATTTTGCAGAACTTCTGAAAGAACTGACTTAGACTTCATTGATTCTATTTTTTTGTTGTTGTTCTCTATTTCATTTATCTCTGCTCTAATCTTTATTAGTTCCTTCATTCTGCTAGCTTTGGGTTTAGCTTACTCTTGTTTTTCTGGTTCCTTGAAGTAGAAGTTAGGTTACTGACTTCATAACTTTCTTCTTTTCTAATGTAGATGTTAACTACTATTAAGTTCTTTCTGAGCACTGCTTTCACTCATCCCATAAGGTTTGGTATAGTACAGTTTTGTTTTCATTAATCTCTAAGTAAATCTAATATCCCTTGTGATTTCCTCTTTTAATCAGTTGTTTAAGAATGTGTTGCTTAATTTGCATATATTTGAATTTTCCAGTTTTCCTTCTGTTACTGATGTCTAGCTTCATTTTATTTTGTTTTTTTTTTGTTTTATTTTTTAATATTTTATTTATTGGGGATCTCTGGGTGGCTCAGCAGTTTAACGCCTGCCTTTGGCCCAGGGTGTGATCCTGGAGTCCCGGGATCAAGTCCCACATCGGGCTTCTGCATGGAGCCTACTTATCCCTCTGCCTGTGTCTCCGCCTCTCTCTCTCTCTCTCTCTCTCTCTCTGTGTGTCACTAATGAATAAATAAATGAAATCTTTAAAAAAATTTTTTTTATTTACTCAACACAGAAAGAGAGCACAAACAGGGGGAGTGGTAAAAGGAAAAGCAGACTCCCCATGGAGCAGGGATGGGGGCTCCATCCCAGGACCCTGAGACCATGGCCTGAGCTGAAGGCAGACTCTTAAGTGACTGAGCCACCCAGGCACCCCTAGCTTCATTTCATTTTGGTTGGAAAAGATACTTTGTATGACTTCAGTCTTTTTAAATACATTGAGACTTTTTGTGGCCTAACATTTGATCTATCCTGGAGAAGGTTCCATACATACTTGAAAAGAATGTGTATTCTACTGTTGTTGGGTGGGGTGGTCTGTATATGTGTTAGGTCTAGTTGATTTACTGTACCATTCAAGTTTTGTATCTTTTTTGATCTTCTATTTTTTTTTAAGATTTTATTTATTTATTCATGAGAGATAGAGAGGCAGAGACACAGGCAGAGGGAGAAGCAGGCTCCAGGCAGCAAGCCCGGTGGGACTCTATCCTGGGACTCCAGGATCACACCCTGGGCCAAAGGCAGACGCTCAACCACTGAGCCACCCAGGCGTCCCGATCTTCTGTTTTTCTATTCATGATTAAAAGTGGTATAGTAAATTCTCCAACTGTTCTTGTAGTACTATTTCACAATTCTATCAATATTTGCTTCATGTATTTGAGGGATCTATTGTTTGGTGTGTAAATATGTATAATTATTATATCTTTTTGATTAGTGACTCTTTTGTCAATATCTAATGTCCTTCTTTGTCTCTTGTAACAGTTTTTTAAAAATATTTTGTTTATTTATTTGAGAGAGAGAGAGCATGAGCATAGGGGGGAGGGGCAGAGGGAGAGGGAGAAACAGACTCTCCACTGAGCAGGGAGCCTCATGAGGGGCCAATTCCAGAATCCTGAGATCATGACTTGAACAAGGCAGATGCTTAACTGACTGAGCCACCTAGGCACCCTCTTGTAACGGGTTTTGATTTGTAAAGTATTTGGTAGGCCCCTGGGTAGCTCAGTTGATTAAGCATCTGCCTTTGGCTCCCATCATGATTCTGGAGTTCTGGGATTGAGCCCCATGTTAGGCTCCCTGATCAGCAGCAAGTGTACTTCTTCCTCTCTCTCTGTCCCACTGCCCCTCACTCGTGCTCTCTCTTTTGCTCTCATTCTCTCTCTCAAATAAATAAATACAACCTTTGGGGAAGACTCTGTCTGTCTGATGTTAATATAACCACCCCATGTTTCTTTGGGTTACTGTCTGCATGGAAATTCTTTTTTCCGTTATTTTACTTTCAACTTAGTTGTGTCTTTGGTTCTAAAGTAGGTCTGTTGTAGTAAGCATATAGTTTGATCATGTTATATTACCCATTCTACCAAGCTTTGCCTTTTGATTAGAAAGGGTAATTCATTTATATTTATTTATATTTAAAGAAATTACTGATGAAGAAAGACTTACTTCTGCCATTTTGTTCTTGGATTTCTGTATGCCTTATAACATTTTTCTGTTCCTCACTTCTCACATTAATGCCTTCTTTTGTGTTTAATTGATTCTTTGCTTTGTACCATTATCTTCCCTTGTCATTTTATTTTATGTATTTTTTTAGATACTGTCTTAGCGCTTATCATGAGGATTATAATTAGCAATTTAAATTTATAACCATCCAAATTAGCTTTAAATTTATAACTATCCAACTTAGCTTCAATAATATGCAAAAGCTTTACTATACAGCTTAGTTCCTCCCTTATGTTGTTGTAATCACAGATTTTATCTTTATAGATTATGTACCCATTAATATAGGTTTATAATTTTTTAAAACTTTTAAATCATGTAGGAAACAAAAAGAGAAGTTACAAACAAATGCAATCATGCTTGCTTTCATGTTCACCAATGTAATTGTCTTTGGCATTTTTTTTCTTTGTGATGCTTTGAATTACTGTCTAGTAGCCTTTTATCTGACCCTAAAGGACTTCCCTTATAATTTCTCATAGGGTAAGTATCTCTACTAGCACTGAAATCCCTCTGATTACCTCAGAGCATCTTAATTTTTTCTTCATTTTTGAAGAATAGTTTTGCCAGATAGAGAATTCTTGATTGAAATCTTTTTTTTTTAAGCACTTTACATATGTCATCCTGCTGCCTTCTAGACTCTATGATTTCAAAGTGGAATTGGTTGTTAATCCTATTGAGGATCTCTTGTACATAATGAGTCATCTTTCTTTTATTACTTTCAAGATTCTTTCAACTGTCTCAATAAATTTATTATAATGTGCTTTGGATAGATCTGAGTTTATCTTACTAGAGCATTGAGTATAACATTTAGAATTTGACAAGAGAAAAAGTGAGGAGAACAGTTAGGAGGCTAGTATGGTACATAAGAATTGATGATGGCTTGAATGACGGCTGGCAAGAAGGACAGAGAATGGCAATGAAGACACCCTGTAACAATGAGGACAGAAAGTAAATGCATGCAAGAAATGTTGCAAAGGAGTACTCACATGAATTACCTTATTGGGTGACTGAAAGTCAGGAAGTAAGAGTTTTATATCTTTATTATATGGGGCAATGTTTTTTTATCTTCTATTAATGTGAAAAAATAAACATACAATTTTGAATTCTACTTGTAGTTATTTACCTTCACATTTAAAAAAACCCTAAAATAATAGGTATCCAATTATCATAATTAAAATGACATCTTATCTATCATATCCTTATTTTTATAAATAGAAGATAAGAAAATTAGTTAATTGGACCTTTTCACTTCCTGCCACCTCTCTTCCACCCACTTGAGTTTTTGTTGCTATAAACAGGAATTTTAGACTATATTATTAACAAATTACTTACTTATACTTGTACCTTATATCTTCAAAATTACTTTTAACAGCCTCATTATATTTGCTACAAATTTTTACTTAATCCCACAGTTATTTCCAATATTTACAAATATTTCTTTTATCTTAGAATTTTACCCTTCCTTTTTTGAAAAATTTGATTCCCTTCTGACTAACTGAAGTATACCTTCAACTGTTTCAGGAAATGGGTCGTATATTTCTGAACCTTGAGGTATCAAAGAATGTCTTTGTTTTCATTTCCTATATGAATGATAACTTGGATGGGTATAGACTTTGTAAGTTAAAACTTTCCCATGCAATTGTAGATGTTATTCTAATCAGCTCCTGAAGTTTAATGTTGAAGATAGTCTATTTTTCATTCGTTGCAAGTAATTTATTCTTTTCTTCCTGTATTCTTATTGAATTTTCCCCCAACCTTAGATATAGGAAAACTTCCCTTACCCTCTGAAGCCTGGACTCAGGCTTCTCCAGGGTATTTTCAAAGCACCCTATAATACCAGATTGTGTAGCAATTGCCTGCTTCTTCTCTATATGTGATCCACAAGACACTGAGTTCTTTTAATGTAGTACTATGTCTTGGTCATCTTAGTATCCCTAACTGTTAAGACATAGAAAGGACTCACAAAATATTTGCTGAATAAATAAATAAATTGAAAAAGCATTTAATACCAAATTTTTTATCAGGATATGTCAAAGTGTTTGATCTCTTTTCATTAATACATTTCAACTTATTGAGTCCTTTCCATCTTCACTTACTTTGGATATATCTTCTGATGTATCTTTTGTTGCTACTTCTGTCCTATTTACTCTGATGTCTTCTTCAGGAAGAAGCTGGAGCACTTTCTTTCCACTATCCCATTTCATGGTTTTCTTCTATTTGTCCTTTCCATTATCATTTGAGAAAGCTTTTCAAGCTTTTGTTCTAACCATTGATTGAAAATTCTGATGTATTGTTTCCATCCTTGATTACATTCAAATAATATTTTAATTTTGCCATCGCATGTTTTATGCCCTTACAACCTTAATTTATCGAACTTTATTTTTACTTCTCCCTGCCTCTTAACTAGATCCTTCCTTTTTTTAGCCTAATATCTTATCTAATATGACACCTCTTTTTTCATAGAAAATGCAAAGTAGATTTTCCCCATTTACTTATGCTTCTGATAAACCATTTTCCAAAGTGTTCATTTTCTCTGTATTTTGAGAACTCTGTTTTCTTTCTTTATGCAATATAACCTTTTCAAAAGGATGCTTTGTCTTGTATTTTCTCATTCCAAGCATTCTGTAGCCTTACTAACCAGATGTATGGATTTTCCTTGGTTCTTCACATTATCTACTTGATTTTAACTAGTTCTTCAGCACAGATATGGAGCTGAGAGACAAGTAGACATGCATAGGTCGCAGGGACATTTTTGGCCTGAAGCTTACATTTATTAATTTTGTCACCATAGGTATTTTTTTTAAAGATTTTATTTATTTATTCATGAGAGACACAGAGAGAGTAAGAGGCAAAGAGAAGCAGGATCCATGCAGGGAGCCCGATGTGGGACTCCATCCCGGGACTCCAGGATCCCACCCTGGGCCGAAGGCAGGTGCCTCAACCGCTGAGCCACCCAGGCGTCCTGTCATTATAAGTATTGACCTGAGGTGAGATCCTTTACCCTTTGCCCAGTTATTTTAGTATGATGAGGAGAATTCTTGGTTAATCAGAAATAATCATTGGTCTTTTCCTTGATAGGATCTATATATGAAAAATCAAAGTCTCAGAGATAGTCAAACACACAGCTCTGTCTGCTTATCCCCTTTCATTATTGGCCTCAAATATCCTCAAATATAGAATGTCACATTTATCCACTTCCATTGGGATCATATTGGCATACTCCAAACCACAGCTCCAAAAACGATAATAGAAATACTAATGGGGACATTGGGCAAGGAGGTGTCAAATACTACGTGCAGGTCACGCATAGTAGTGGGGTTACTGCCCAATGTACTAGCAGGTGCCGTGAGGCAGATAGTTTTATTACTATTCTTCAGGCAAGCAGATTTCCTCGTTCTCAAGCAACAAGGGTTACGCCCATTTCTGCCCCACCATTCTTGGAAATAATTGGAAATTCTGTTAAATATTGTCACATGGATGCTTGTCAGCAGGGTTATAGCTACTCTTTTGATGCTTTTCTTCTGACTTAGAAAAAGGCACTCCTTTGTGGAAGACTCAAGCCCACGAGGGCAAAGCTTGGCAAGTGACCAACCCTGTCAGCTGGGTGCTCTGTATAGGGCACAGCCTGCTCAGCCATACATGCTAGAGCTGGCCATCAATTCTTCCTTCGATGCTATTATGAGTTCTCATATTTTTCTGATTTTTTATTAGACATTTAATTTAGAGTCTGAAACACAAACAGCTAGTCCAGATGTCATCCTAAATCGGAAGTCAACCAGATTCTATTAATAGTGATACTTCACATCAAAGATTTGACTGAGATCATTGATGCATACCTGACATTCCAAGTTGTAGTAAGTGTTTATACTGGCAGCTTTCTGCGTCTTAAGATTTATATTCAGAACTCTCAATAAAATATTAAGCAGTTTTGAAAATAGAACCTAAAATATTTTTAATGAGCCTGTAGTTCTCATTTACATCCCCTTCTAACTCATAGTACTGCTTGCTAACCTAAGGTATATAAATATGAGTAAAGGAAAATTGAAGTGAAATTATGTCATTCTTTTAAAGGACTAATAAATAAATGTTTCAACTTAATTCCTAACCTTAGTAAAACATACTGTATGTCAATTCTAAAAAAATGTATCATCATTATAGAGAAAGGAAAATGTTTGACATTATCTTAGCCTAAACTTCATGTATTTACACCAGTATTCATCCATGTTTCACACACTGGATAAATGTGAAGCCATTTCTCTTTATGAGTACAACATCATGAAATTGAAATGAGAGAAAAGTATATACTTAAGAAATGTGTATGCTTAATTTTTTATTCCTTATTCAAAGCTTTTAACATCCACATTCAAAATGTTTATGCATTTAGTTTTTGTTTCTGAGTGTATTATTAAATTCCACTATTTCAATCAGAAATCATCAAAGCACCTCTCTCAATTTGCTTAAAACTTGGGTGAGTTGGACTTAGACTTTATTAAAAAAAAAATTCTGCTCTGCAAAAGACACTGTCAAGAATGAAAAGATTACCCACAAACTGGAAGAAAATATTTGCAAAAGATACATCTGATAAAGGACTGTTAGCCAAAATACTCAAAGAACTCTTAAATCTCAGTAACAAGAAATCAAAGAACCCAAATTTAAGTGGACTAAAGACCTTAACAGATATCTCACCAGAGCATATATATAGATGGCAAATAATCACATGAAAAGATGCTCCACAGTATATGTCATCAGGGAAGTGAAAATTAAAACAATGAAACATGCCTGTTAGAATGGTCAAAATCTACAACATTGACAACACCAAATGCTGGCAAGAATGTGGAGCCACAGGAACTCTCATTCATTGCTAATGGGCATACAAAATGGTACAGTCACTTAAGAAGATAACAGCTTCTTTCAAACCTAAACATACTATATATATATATATATATATATATATATATATATATTTACCCAAAGGAGTTGCAAACTTATGACCATGCAAAAACCTGCACATTAATGTTATAGCAGCTTTATTTATAATTGCTAAAAAACTGGAATCAACCAAGATGTCCCTCAGGAGATGAATGGATAAACTGTGGTCCATCCAGACAATATAATAATATTCAGTGCTAAAAAGAAATAAGCGACCAAGCCATAAAAAGACCTGGAGGAAACTGAAATGTATAATACTAAGTGAAAAAAGTCACTCTGAAAAGTCTACATACTACATGACTTTTTGGAAAAGGCAAAACTATGGAGACAGTAAAAAGATCAGTGGTTACCAGGCATTGAGAGTGAGAGGGATGAATAGGTAAAGCACAGAAGATTTTGGAGAAGTAGTGAAACTAGTCTAGTATAGTATGATACTACAATGATGGATACATGTCATTATATATCTGTCCAAACTCATAGAATGTACACACCAAAGATGAACTCTAAAGTAAACTATGGACTTTAGAGACAATGTTATGTTCATGTAGATTTAGTAGTTGTGACAAAGGTACCACTCTGGTGGGAGATGTTGATAATGGAAGAGGTTTCTGCCTATGTTGGGACAGGGAATATATGGGAAGTCTCTGTACTTCCCACTCAATTTTGCTGTAAACCTAAAACTGCTATAAAAAAATAAATTCTTAAAGAAAACAGTACTTTAATGTCATACTTAACTCACTTATTACAAGAAACTATTCAACTGATTACAACATTATATACGAGAAGTATCTATTTATTTAAACAGTTACTGCAATATGTTTTGGCTTTGACTTTTAAAAGTAAGCCCAATATTTAAAAATGTACTATAACTTGGTAGATTTTCAAATCCTTGGATTTTTTAAAAAAGATTTTATTTATTTATCTATTCATAAGAGACACACAGAGAGACAAAGACACAGGCAGAGGGAGAAGCAGGCTCCATGCAAGGAGCTCGATGTGGGACTCCAACCCGGGAATTCGGAATCACGCCCTGAGCCGAAGGCTTATACTTGTCCCTTGAGTTTTCTCTTTCTTTCTTTCTTTCTTTCTTTCTTTCTTTCTTTCTTTCTTTCTTTCTTTCAGGTTTTATTTTTTTATTTATTCATGAGAGACATACAGAGAGAGGCAGAGACACAAGCAGAGGAAGAAGCAGGCTCCACTTAGGGAGCCCGACATGGGACTCGATCCCGGGCCTCCAAGATCATGGTCTGGGCTGAAGGGGGCGCTAAACCGCTGAACCACCTGGGCTGCCCTAAATCCTTGGATTTACAGGCCTAAGGGAAGAAGTACAAACATCCATGGTTCAGAAGTGTAAGGAAAAAGTGTGGCAACCAGAACCTGATCCTCCTGCTCTAACAGAGAAAAAAATACAATTCCAGAAAGAGCAAAATGCTGGGCTCCCCTGAGAAGATAGCAGCTTCTAAATTATATGGGACTATATGACTCTCGGTAGAAAAAAGGGAGCCTAAGAATTCCAGAGCTAGGCTTGAATCTTTCAGGATGAAGAAAGAATCATTGGCTGAAGACTTATTCAGACATGGCTTGGCCAAGATCACCAGGAAAAGAAAGTCCTCAACTTTAGAAATTTTGTCAAGTCTGTGGATATGAAGCTATGATATAAAGCTGTGGATATAAAGTCTGTGGATATAAAGCTATCTAGTACACGCTGTGCCTGATAACAACAGACAGCATTCAAGGTCATTTTAATCTGGGCTATCAAACTATTACTTCAATGTCCTTAGTACGCTTGTGCTTGGTGATGAGGTCTTTTTCAAACACCATCATCCCATGTCAGATATGTGCAAAAGCGGTGAGATTTTTAAAATATTTTTAAGTTAAATAAGTAAAATAGCTCATTCCTAAAGCTTCTGAGAGTGCTACATGCATTCAGCCAGATGTAATCATGCTTCAGTCAACGTTGAAAGTTCTAGACTTCAGGGCTCTCAGGAAGCTTCCACATGTGCAGTGGATTTGACTGTTCTGTGTTAGTCCAAGGAATCCAAGGGCAGATCTTGATGTGCCAAAGAGCCAGCCTGACATGAGCGACTCTGGACAATACCTTTCATTTGAAGAGCATTCTAAAATTTGCCATGTGCTTTTGTTTACATTATTGGATTGATCCTCACAATCATTCATCCTGTGAAGTAGGTTATCACTGTCTCCAATTGTCAGATAAAAAGTTAAGGTTCATTAGGTTAAGGAACCTGGCTGAGCCAGTAGGTATCAGAGCTAAACCTGAGAGTTCAAACACTTCTAAAGGTATCTAAAATTTCTATCTTGGAGAATACTGAAGCTTGGCTAGGAAATGGAATGATGGGGAAGTTTTAGTTCATGAGAATTTTCTGTAAAGGTCTACTTGTCTTTAGCAACCATCCAACTTTAAGAAGTACATTTAGTGAAAGGTGTTACAGCTGGGGAAAACCAAATGAGTGTGTGTGTGTGTGTGTGTGTGTGTGTGTGTTTGGGGCCGGTTGTGTAGTGCGTCTCCCTGTGGGCTTTAATCACCTTAATCACAGTCACTGAGGATCCGACAAAAAGGCAGGTTCCAGGCTTCACCCCAGTGGCTCTGAACTCTAAGATCTGTAGGGGTGGACCGGTAAATCCACATCTTTAACAAGGGTCTCAGATGATTCTTCTTCGCGCTAACTCCCAGGGAGGGTCATGTTAGACCCGGCTATTTTCTATTTAGCAAAAATCTAGCCAAGGCCCTCAGGTGACCTTTAACCTTGACCTTGATGACTGTCTGGGGCTGTCCTTTGCCCCGAGAGGCGGGGCGGGGCCGGGCCTGGGCGGGGCCTGGGCGGGGCCGGGCGCGGTGGGCGGGGCGAGGTGGGGTGGGCCGGGAGGGGTCCGGCCTGGCCTGGCGCGGTGGAGGGCGAAGGGTTAAAAGCTCCGCGCGCAGGCGCTGCCCTCTGAACTGGAACGGAAAGCAACTTCCGGTCGCCTCCCTCGGCCGGCGCCGCGGCTCCGGGGCGTGAGGGACGGGCGCGGGCTCCCTGAACTGTGAGTAGGAAAGTCCGCGGAGGAGCTGGTCTGTGTGGGAAGCCGTGGAGCGCGGCGGCGGGGAGGCTGCGCGGGGGAGCGAGGGCGGCGCGGGGCCGCAGGGTGGGCAGCCGAGGAGCTGCGGGGACGACGGGTCCTGAGCGCGGAGGGACGCTGTGCAGGGGCAGCGCCCGGGTGACCCGGGAGGGGCTTTCCGGGCCCGCCGCCCGCCGCCCAGAGGGGACGCGGGGCTTGCGACGGCACGGAGAGCCGCCGGCCCCGGCCCCTGCCCCGGCCCCTGCCCCTGCCCCTGCCCCGGGGTCCAGGCTCCCCGCGGGGCAGGGTTGTCTTCCGGGAAGCTGTTCTTTCGAAAACTTTGAAGTGGGTCTTTCTGTCCTTCCCAGGGCGGTTGCCCAATTCTCCGCTTTCCTGTGCGCTGTCGTCACGGCCGTGTCGGGGACGAGTGGGGTAACTTCCCCGGGCTCGCGGAGAGGGCCGGCCTTACCCGGGGCCCCCGGCGGCAGGTAGGGTCTCGGCCGCGGCCGCAACCGCAACCGACGAGCCGCGTCGGGCGGGCAGGAAGGTCGCGCGAAGCTACCCGGCCCTCGGGGTGGGCGTGTCCGCGTCACGCCGTGCGTGAGCAGCCGAAGCGCCCCGGCCCGGCCGGCCCGTGCGGCCCGCGTCTCTGGCCCCGAGGGGCTGCGGGAGCTACGCAAGTGAGGTGCCCTGAAGGTGGACGAGAATGCCGCGATCTTGCTCCTTCCCGACGTGGAATTCACACGTGTCAAACGAGGGTAGCAGAGGAGCAAGCGCCGTATTCGGCTGAAAAAGTACTGCTTCACCGTCTGGGAGGCGAGGAAGACCCCGAAATGACAGCGCCGTGTGTAAAGCCAACAGTTTGTAAAGAAAAGGAAACTTTTCTTCTCAGTTCTCCACCCAGTTGCGGCGCTCCAAGACCTTGCACCCCTCGCATGTGCGTGCACGTGTTACTTCGTTTCCCTGGGAAAGCGAGAGTATACGTGCCTACTACTCTGTTCTCTGCGTTTGCAGACAAAAAATATATGCATATGTGGTAGAAGTCTTGCCATACATAGCTCTGCTCTGCCTTCGTGTCCGCGTGGGATTGTCTACAGGATGCGCTGTAACGTAATGGCCATCTCTTACTTTGTCCATGATTCTTCAAAATTATGTACATTTTATTAGCGTACAGATATAGTAATTCTTTGTGAAATATGTGGCCGATATTTTCAAGAACTGTCAGCCTTTTTTTTTTTTTTTTAAGATTTTGTTTTTATTTACTCATGAGAGAGACACAGAGAGGCAGAGACACAGGCAGAGGGAGAAGCAGGCTCCACGCAGGGAGTCCGATGTCCGATGTGGGACTCGATCCCGGGACCCCAGGGTCACGCCCTGGGCGGAAGGCCGGGCTAAACCGCTGAGCCACCTGGGCTGATAAAAATGCGTGGGCATTTTAAAACAAGAGACTGACAGTTCTTGGGCAGCCCGGGTGGCTCAGCGGTTTAGTGCCGCCTTCAGCCCAGGGCGTGATCCTGGAGACCTGGGATCGAGTCCCACGTTAGGCTCCCTGCATGGAGCCTGCTTCTCTCTCTCTCTCTCTCTCTCTCTCTCTCTCTCTCTCTCTCTCATGGAGCCTGCTTCTCTCTCTGTCTCTCATGAATAAATAAGTAAAATCTTTAAAAAAATAAATAAAATGCCCAGGCTTTTTTATCACTTATGAAGGCAGTTCCCACTCAAAAATTACTAAAATATTTTCCTATATTGTCTATTAATTCTTTCATAGTTTTGTTATGCTTTATGCATTAAAATATCTGAAAATTATTTTTGTACATTATATAGGTAGGGATTTAGCCGTTTTTCCTGAAATCATTTGTTGAAATCAATTCTTCCTGACGAGAATATTACTTAGTATAATAAATTTCCATGCACACACGGGTCTTTTTTATTATTATTCTGCTGCTTTGTACAATTCATCTCTTCACATACAAATACCAATCTCCTGATTATGGCACTTTTCAGTAATTCGTAAAGCAAATCCTTCATTTATCTTTTTCAAAATTTTCTGGAATGTTATTGCATTCTTTTTGAGGTAAAATTCTTGAACTGTTCATGTTTCATTAAAATAATCCTTTTTTTTTGAGGTTTTAGCTATTAACTAATATTTTGTGGCTAGTATGTAGATGAGTGATTGATTCTATATCTGACCAACTTTCCCTTGAATTTTCTAGGAAAAGTTATCTAAATGTAATCTTTTCTCTATTTATACTTTTCTTTGGATTAATGAATTGCTGGCTTGTCCAGCACAGTGATATGTAACAACAATGATTCTGGCTATCCATGTATTTTTTTCTTAGTTTGTTTTTAGTATGTCATCATTAAATATGGGGTTTACTATTAATTTCCAGTAAATTCTATTTATCAAGGAAGTGTCTTTAATAGTTCTAGCTTACTAAGATTTTTACAGAGAACAGACTTTATTTTTTTTAGAGAGAAGCAAGGTGGGAAGGGGCAAAGGGGGAGAAAGAGGGAGAAACTCTCAAGAAGGTTCCATGCTCAGCTCAGAGCCTGAAGTGGGGCTTGATTTCATGACTCTGGGATCATGACCTGAGCCGAAATCAAGAGTCAGATGGTTAACCAAGTGCCGCACAGAGAATGGATTTTAGACTGCAGTTGTGTGTATGTGTCTGTTTACATTGGCTGGCATATTGAGAACAATTTTGAATAATAGAGATTGGTCATTTGGTCTGTATATTTCTTAAGATGGTGTCTTTTCACTACTACTTAACTAAACATTTTTATTAGGAATGGACGTTGAATTTTATCATATGGCTTTTGGCATCTGTCATGACCTATTGTGTGTGTGCTTTTCTTTGACCTGTTAGGTTGATGGGTTATTTTAGTTGAATTCCAGTTTGTGAACCAACCTTACATTTGGTCATGGTGTAATATTTAAGCATGTAGGTTTCTTTTTGGTAACATTTTTACTTAAAATCAGTAATTGGATATCATCTGTAGTCATCTTTTTCTGTTATCTTTGCCAGAGTTTGATGTTAGAGGTATGATGATTGCCTAAAAGGAACTGAGAATTCTTTTATTCTCTGCACTGAAGTAGTTAAACAGCATAAGCGCTCCCTATTCTTTAAAGGTTTGAAAGAATTCACTCATGAAACCCTGTTCTCCTGAAAATAGCAACAGTATTCAACAAAAGGCCTCAGAACTTATAAAAAGCAAGCAAACAAAAACTCCTCTGAGTAAATCCAAATAAATGAAAGAGTTTAAATTTATATTGAAAACAAAGAAGAGCTTCTATGTTGATCCTGGTCATTTCTTTCTTCCTTTCTCTTCCTCCCACTATTTTTCCGTGGTCAGAGAAGATACTATAGGTAGGCTGAAGCCGATAGTAAAATGTATTGCTGTTCTTTCTTTTCCTCTACTCCAGTTATACTGTAAAGTAAAGAGTGTTGCATCAGTGTGGACAAGTTCTCTGCCATGAAGGAAACCAGGAATGACACTCAACTGAGAAAGCATTAATTTCACTTTGTTGTCATTAACTTCCCAATTTTGTTGGAAAAGTTTTTTCTTTAGAGGTAATAACCAAGCTAACATTCAACTGTAGCCAAATCCCATTTGGAGGGTTTCAAAATGAGTAGGTGAAAAAAATACATAAGCTTAGCATGCCTGTACTTATTTAATATGAAGTGAAAATTATTAGCACAGTAGATATGTGTGTGACATGTGCACACACATAGAACAGGGCTAGCTTTTAATAAATACAAGCCACTTAGCCAAAGACCACCTTTTTACTAACCTATAATTTGCTAATAGTTAATATTGGATAATGTGTACTCTTTGGTAGAGTTATTACCTTTTATAAATGATTATTTCAGACACTTTTGATCACTTTCAAGAATATGACCATAAGCAGGTAATATAACTTAGCAGTATACACCTGTGAACTTTCGAGGACTTGAAAACACTCGTCTTATTTAGAGAGATGCAGGCATTATGTGAATGCCTGCATATTTGAGTATTTTAATCAAGTATCAATCTAAAAAAAATAATTATTGACATACAGTAGGAGTGTGCTCTATAACAACAAAAGACATTGCATGTTTTTAAAAGCCATGCTCACTATCCAAAAGTAAATGGTAAATAAAAATAGCTTTTGATGTAAAACTTCACTATTCTAACTATTCTGACATGATGTGTTAACTGATAAGCTGTTACTACTGTTTGGTTTTTTATTTCCTTACACTTTTTAAGCATGTGTATTACTGTTTAATTTAACCTACTTTGTGTTTCATTAGGTCAGGCCAAGTTTTGTGTCTAATTCCTGTAGGATTTATGTTGTGGCTGCCATTCGCCTTCCCCCCATCTCCTTGCTACTGTGGTTTTCAGTCATGGGCAAAGTTAATAGAATAGGTAACAAAAATCTCTTTATAGTCTGGGACCAAGATTCTAAGTCATCTTCAAAAAAGGATAGCAGAGAATATTAAATGAACTGCCTTGTGGCTGGCTGGCTAATTAGTTTAGAGTCTTTTGAACTAGATGCAATATTTGACACTCTTTAGAATAGTTGAGGAAGAACAGAAAAGGCAGTGGTACCAGGTCCTTCGTAACTGAAAACAAGCCTTTGGACATATGTAGTACATATATTATAGTTTTTTGATCCCTATTCTATAAAAACATCTTAAAATTATGGTAAGACATAAAGTGCGAAATACCATCGTAACCATTTTGAAGTGTACAGTTTTGTAGTGTTGAATGTATTTACATTGTTGTGCAACCAATTCCTTAGGGATTCCTTCCTTCCTTCCTTCTTTTCTTTCTTTTCTTTTTTCTTTTCTTTCCTTTCCTTTCCTTTCCTTTCCTTTCCTTTCCTTTCCTTTTTTTTTCTTTCTCTCTCTCTCTCTCTCTCTCTCTCTCTCTCTTTCTTTCTCTCTTTCTCTCTTTCTTTTCTTTGTTTCCAGGATAAGAGTCTGGAAAGTAAATAACGATAACCGTTTATCTCATAGGGGAAATGTCCTGTATGGTAACTTGGATTTTCTTCCTTTTACCCAGAGATATACTCCCTATGATAGTAATTATCAATATTAAATTATGAGAGTAAACTGAGCACCAATGATCTGCATTAGCTTTCACTTACTACCAGTACTTTTGCTTTGAAAAAAGAAAAAATGTCTATTAAAAATAGGTTGTGAAAAAACGGGTCTTTCAAGTCATTTCAGTAAGGAAGTATTGGGAATTGAGCGAAGAAAAATAACATGAGTTCCCTTTTTTTTTTATATTGATTGATTGATTGATTGATGATAGAGAGAGAGACAGGCTGAGTCACAGGCAGAGGGAGAAGCAGGCTCTATGCCAGGAGCCCAATGCAGGACTCGATCCCGGGACCCCAGGATTCACACCCTGGGCCAAAGGCAGGCACCAAACTGCTGAGCCACCCAGGGATCCCGCATGAGTTCCATTTTGATGGTTACTTAAGTTTTAAAAATCTTTGAAATATTTTCAGAGTGAGGTTTAGAGAATTGTTCTTGGGAGCAGCAGAATAAACACAACCAGGTAATTTTGCTAGAGTGACTTGCCAGGACAGAAATCAGGGACTTAGGTCTCTTCAAGAATATGTTATTATTTCAAGTTGCTTGAGTAAAATCAGCTGTTCTTATGGCATATTTAAATGCTTATAGTATTCATAGCCATTTGTTATGTGGCATTTACTATAATTTCATGATTTCATGTATTCTCTTTAAACTAGAAATGCCTTTGCTTTGATATTGATGGTTTGTTCTTGGCTTTTTAAAATCTTTATGTGGGGCACCTAGTGGCTCAGTTGGCTAAGCATCTGCCTTTGGCTCAAGTCATGATCCCAGAGTCCTGGGATCCGGCTCCCTGCTCAGTGGGGAGCCTGCTTCTCCCTCTGCCCCTCACTGCTCCATGCTCTGTCTCTCAAATAAATAAATAAATCTTAAAAAAAATAAAGATCCTTATCTCCTTTTTCATAAATGTTAAAATCTCGCACATCCTAGGAGATTTAATATTTGTTCCTCCTTCCCATAGTCTTCTTACACCTCCTCATACTGAATATAAGTGTTTTCTTGTAGTTCCCCCATCCAAGAATATTCTGTAGAGCACTACTTTATATGATTTATGAAAACAGATTTTTAATGTTAAAGTACCATTTTAAACTGCATAAATCCAATCGCACCCCCATCTCCAGTTTTTTTTTTTTTTTTAAGATTTTATTTATTATTCATGAGAGACCAAGAGGGAGAAGCAGGCTCCTTCTGGGGAGCCAGATGTGGGATGCCCCAAGCCCGAAGGCAGAGGCTCAACCGTTGAGCCACCCAGGCGTCCCCCCATCTCCAGATTTTAACATGACCCTTACTCAGGAGAGGATGCTGGTTAGGAAGATGAGCAAGCTAACTGAGCAGTGCCATATTTCTGTTTACCTTGGAGTAGAACATCATGTGCTTTGCCCAGTTTCTCTTTTGGTGCTATACTGTTTGATTGTGTACTCAACTCATAGAATTTGATAAACAGTCTGAGAGAAAGAAGTACTGGACAGAAAAAAAAAAGGGAAGTAAGGCAAAGCTGAGACCACATGGGTGTGGTCTTTGTGAAATCTTTTAACTCTTAGGAGATAGCACAAAAAGTTTCACCAAGTTCTGACATCAGCAAAATGGAGAATCTGGTCTGGGGAGCTTTTGGGTTGATCATCGGAAGGTTGTCTTGCCTTGTTTATCCTGATACATTTAGCCAACCACCAGCTTTTGGAAAAAAAATTAAAAATCTAAATTCTGACACTGCTGGATCAGTGGTATTTAAGTTTCTATTATTTCAGCTTCCTGACTGCAACACAGTAACAGTTGTAGGGCAGCATTCTGTGGGTATATGGGAAAGTGAGACCAGAAATGCAAACTGTCATTTTGGGGATTGGTTGCTTGCATTATGGACTATCTTAAAAGTGGGGAATGATTAGAACTAAATTATAGGAGGGACAGTTCTTTTCCATTTCCTTTCTTCAAGTAGGAAAAACACACATACTTTTGAGTTGTTTAAAAATTTACCCTGAGACAGAGGATGTCCATTTATTTAAGTTTATTTACTATGTTATTGGCTTGTTCTTTTTGCTTCTGATGATTTTCGTGGGTGAAGAGTTGAATGCCGAACTAAAATACAAAAAAGGGAGTATCTTCCACTAACTTATTTGCCACTACTTTTGCTAAGGCAGCAACTTTTCTGCAATAGAATGTGAATGCCTATTAGTATTCATACCCCAAGGGGTTGGGAAAACTGGTGACTTTTCTAGGAAGGTAGTTCCAGGTGATTCCCCCCCCCCCCCAATCCTGAGACTTCTTTAGATTTGAAGTGGCCTCTTACCACAAGTGTAAGCAGGCAGAACTCTTAGCTGGACACGGAATAGTCTCAGCAGTGGGGGAAACCCAACAGAGGGGCCTTTCCCACCTCTCAAGTCACCCATCCTGTCTCTACTACCCCACAAAAAATAGACCTTACGAAAGCATTATAAATCATTGTGGGTGGAGGTGGCAGGAATCTGATATCTTTAAGTCTGTGATTCTCTTCAAACTTGAAATCCCAAAGTATATAACTAATCAAAGTTGGTTTGTTCTGTTTGAGCTGGTCAGTTGCTAGTGGGACACCCCCAGGCTCCATAGAGCTCTGGAAGCACCACTACTTACTTTGATGATCATTTTATTTATTTAGGATTGGTTGACTATCACTTGACAGAATAATAATGATCACCAGACAGCAGGCTTAAGATATTTTGTCTATGAAATCAGAAAAAAATTCATTTAAGAAGAAGGTGGGTGGGAGGAATTAGAGTACCACTTCAGAAGATTCAACATCCAGGGCAGCCCCAGTGGCTCAGCGGTTTAGCACCGCTTTCGGCCTGGGGTGTGATCCTGGGGACCTGGGATTGGTCCCATGTCGGGCTCCCTGTGTGGAGCCTGCTTCTCCCTCTGCCTCTCTCTCTGTGCCTCTCATGAATAAATAAATAAAATCTTTAAAAGAAAAAAAGAAGAAGATTCAACATCCAGATAGAGGAGTCTCACAAAGAATACAGAAGTAATGAAACTGCCCAAAAAAGTAATTGAAGAATATTTCCAAGAAGTGAATAATGAACTTCCAGGTGAGTTCAAGGTCAGGAATCAAAACGGCCCTGGACTTCAACAAAAACAAATGGAAGCTAGAAGAGAACATAGCAAAGCTGTGAGCTGAATCCTTACTTTGCATAGTGGAAAGACCAGTAAAACTGAAAAATCAATAATGGCAATATTAGCATGTTATTGAGAAATACCGAGGTAAATACCAGCAAGAACCAAAAGAGCTGAAAATTTTTGCCAAGGTGAAGCAGGAAATGAGGGGAAAGAGGAGAGCAAGGGATTTACAGTTTTTCCTAAGCCTTGTGAAACTTCTTGACCCCTTAAGATATAGATATGTATAGCTTTGGTTAAAAATAAAATAAAAACTAAGAGTGAAAAGAGCCAGAGATTGGACTTTTATATCAGAAAGACCTGGATTTATCAAGGTCTTCCATTGTCTAATTCTTTCACTTTAGTCCACTTATATAATTTTTTAAAGCTTGTTTTCTTTATGTAGAAAGGAAAGGTAATCTATGCTCCTGCAGAAGAAAAATTAAAATGTGGTAATTTATATAAAGCACCTGACAAGTAATATTACCTCAGTAGGTATCGGTCCCTCCCCCATCCCTGATGTTTCCCGTGAGGAAATACCTCCGTGGATTGAGTTCTGTGCCCTTTCTCAACTATCTATCAACATTTCTTTGCCTTGGCACTTATTTGCGTAGTGTTACACAGAGAACAGTGCTTTCCCAGATGTGACTTGACCCCCTGTGGCAGTGACTAAATTTGTCTCACATCTGCTCTTCCCTCTTTTACCCTTTACCCTCCCCCCAAAATTATCCAAGAAGTCTTAGACAGAGTTTACCAGTCTGTTTTTTAAAACCACCCTGGGTGATTCTATAGTATCATGTTGTATGGTATATTCTACATATTAAACATCCTAAACTGGGGCAGATGAGGAAATTGAGGTCCACAGAAAGGTTAAATGACTTGTTCACTCTCCCCTATCAACAAGGATGTATTCTGTACTCCCAAATCTGATTTTATCTTTGTTGACTAAGCCTTTTTATTTTGATTTGTGATGTTCACATTGTCTTAATAAGTTAATATATTTTACACAAGATGTGGTCTTGGTTAAAAATTAAGTTTGGGATCTTTATTTTACAGCATCTTTTTCTTTATTCCAGATACAAAAAGAAGTAAAAGAGAAAAAAATAAAAAATTTTAATAAGCTCTTGCTTCCCCACAGGAGGATAGCACAGCAAATGTTAAGATTTACTAGGTCTGAATATTCACATTTGAGAAAAACTGGCTTTGAAAGAGTGGAAACTGGGCAATTTGGGCATAGATGAAGGTTTGAGAGGTTGGTTTGTCAGCATACCCAGGGATTTGGGGGTCCTGTCTTCAGGGGTATTCAACAGCTAGAATAAGTGTGTTGTAGGGTATTATACACTGGCTTTATACTTTTATCATACTAAACATTTAAAGTCACACCCTAAACATCTTGGGAATGACTGGAAATAGAGATCTGGAAATCTCTGAAACCTTATTTATTTTCTCATTGGAGTTCTCACAATTACTTCTAATAAAACAAGTTGTGACTTGCAAACATTTGCCCAACAGCCTCGAAATGTCCTCCGGGAAATTAAAAGCAGGGGTATGAAGAGCTGGGGAGTCCTGTGTCAGTGGTTAAAAGCACAGAGTGCAGCTTTATAATTATGTAAGCCTTTGCCTGTTCCCATTTATCATTGGTAATATTCTTGAGACTAAATGATTGTTCAGCAATTTAAACTATGATTTAAGAGAAAATTGGCCATTTGGTGAAAAGGTCCCCTCTCTGTTGCCTGAAGTTTTATATCTTCATAGAAGAGCTCTTTCCCTTCATAGTAGGTTTTTTTGTTCTGATACAGTATATGACTCAAGAATTGCTGGAGGGGTCCCTAATCTGTTAACTCACGAGATTTTATTTATTTTTTTGAAGATTATTTATTTGAGAGAGACCCAGAACACAAGAGACCCGGTGCATGCACGTGCACACACAAGCAGGGTGGAGGGGCAGAGGGAAAGGGAGAAGCAGGCTCCCTACTGAGCAGGGAGCCTGATGCAGGGCTCAATTCTAGGATCCCAGGATCATGACCTGAACCAAAGACAGACGTTTAGCTAACTGAGCCACCCAGGTGTCCCAACTCATGAAATTTTAACTACTTCAAAAACAACTTTGCCTTTTATGAATGTTGTGCAGACTGTGACATCTGGTACATTATTGTGTTCTGATTGGGAGGGACTTTTTTAAGATTACTGAAAATATTTTTTTTCAGGCTCTTCTGTTTAAGACCGGAAGACAGGTATAAACTATCCTACTCTTGTGAAAGATCATTAGTAATGCTACTTTCTTGTCATAAATTTGGCAGAGTAGAAGGAAGGAGATTTCAAAAAGATCACACATTCAGACACTCTACCAGAGAGTTATTTTTCCTGTTATTTAACAGCATGTAAGGATTAACAGAACAGAGCATTAGATAACATTCCTGCCTTTTGCCTAATAATCTCTTTGCCTAAGGTAACAGACTTCTGCTAAAATGCCTCGCTGTTTTATGCATTCCCTAGTTTATTATTTACCTTCTGACATTGTCCATATAATAAGTGACCCTATCCTCTTTTTTGCCGTATATTTGGGAGGAAAAGAGGGTACATCTTGTGACAGAAGTGATGCAATAATGAGTATTGCTTCTTTCTCCACTATTTTTTTTGCAAAAATGTGTGGTTGGTTTGTTTGTTTTTAGTAAAAAAATAGATTTGGGCTTGGTTGACTGTCCGGGGACTTACCAGTATCAGAGGATATTCAAAACAGGACCTTAAGAATATAACCAGGAGAGAAGCCATACTTAATAATCATTTGATCCTGTAGATTTCATTATCGATCAATTAGTACATTTTTCCTGCCTGTTGTTAATTATGTGTCTTCTGTAGTTCTATCCAGAATTGTATTCAATATCATTCTTCCCCATTTTTCTTCCTGTTTTTCTATTGGCTACCCTCACTGTCTGCCGAGTATTTTGAAAAATATGGCTGGTGAACCATCTTCAACAAAGTCATCTGGGTTATTTTGCTTATTAAAATACAGATTCCACAGACGCCTGGGTGGCTCAGCAGTTGAACGTCTGCCTTTGGCTCAGGGAGTGATCCTGGAATCCAGTATCCAATCCCGTATCGGGCATCTTGCACAGAGCCTGTTCTCCCTCTGCCTGTGTCTCTGCCTCTCTCTGTGTCTCTCATGAATAAATAAATAAAATCTTTAAAAAATAAAATAAAAATAAAAAAAAAACAAAACAAAATAAAGTACAGGTTCCAGGACCCCATCCCAGGCCAGCTGATTCAGAATTACTGGTACCTAAATGCTGCCTTCCTGTCTAGATCCACTCGGCCAACAAATCCTGTTGATTCTGACTTTGAAATATCTCTTGAATCTATTCATCTTTCACTTTCTCTGCCCTTGTTCAAGCTCATCTTTTACCCAGAATACAATAGTTTCCTTTTTTTTTTAAATTTTATTTATTTATTCATGAGAGACACAGAGAGAGGCAGAGATATAGGCGAAGGTTAGAAGCAGGACCCCAGGATTATGACCTGAGCCAAAGGCAGACGCCCAACCACTGAGCCACCCAGGAGTCCCAGCAGTAGTTTCCAGTAGATACCCTCACTTTGTCTCCCTCATTAGTTTGTATTCCAAAATGGGTATCCAGTTTGCCTTTCTAAAATAGGTTTATCTCCTGCTTGAAAAGCCTTCAATACTACTTTTTTTCTAAAAGATAGATTTATTTATTTATTTATTTATTTATTTATTATTTATTTATTTATTTGTTTTAGAGACAAAAAGTATGTGTGCATGAGAGAAGAGAGGGGCAAATGGAGAGGGAGAATCCTGAAGCAGACTCTCTGCTGAGTACAGAGCCCTATGTAGGGCTCAATCCCAGAACCCTGAGATCATGACCTGAGCCAAAGTCAAGAGTCAGATGTTTAACCAGCTGAGCCACCCAGGCACCCCAGAAATCCTCCATTACTTCTTAATGTCTAAAG
This sequence comes from Nyctereutes procyonoides, assembly GCF_905146905.1. Taxonomy (NCBI): domain Eukaryota; kingdom Metazoa; phylum Chordata; class Mammalia; order Carnivora; family Canidae; genus Nyctereutes; species Nyctereutes procyonoides. Next base: position 24,500,195 of record NW_026575142.1, on the reverse strand, counting down.
TCTAAATTTATTAGAGTAGCATTCAGGGTCTGCTGCATATAGTTTATGCACTTGGTACACTCTGTAAGTCTGGGGCGGGGGGGGGGTTCGATTTCAATTACGGTCTGCATGAATGGTACCCTACTAGGCTTTTCGTAGTGTAGCACAATCATACATGGTGGCCCTGACTGTTCTGTCTTAACACCCTCATCTATCTATCCTCTCTGTACACATCTTAGACTTCCATAAATAAAGAATACTTCCAGTCCCTAAATGCACAATACTAGGTGACTTCTCAATGCCTCGGCTCTTTCAGAGGGAATAAATATTCTTTTCTCCCTCTCATTCTCTATTGAAATCCTTATATTTTTATATGCCTAGTTTAAGTGTCAGACCTTCTGTGAAACCTTTCACAATCCCTCTCATCTAAATTGTTCTTCCTTTTGAGCTGTTATCCTGTTTATACCTTTTACTTAACAGTTCTTTTTTCTTTTGAGGTAAAACTTACATGCAGTAAATCTTCAGTTTGGGCAAATTCCTACAAATGCTTCCCCCTGTGCTTCCCAGACCCTTATCAAAATATGATTATACTTTTATACATTTATAATTGGCCTGCTAGTATAATTAATCATTTTCATGCTTGTCTGCCTTACTAAATTATAGGCTCTAATTAGAGAAAAGGCAAAGACTATGACTTTGTCTCTTTCCCATGGAAAAAAGGAGCACATACCATGCATTCAGCACTGAAACAGTGTTGACTTTTGTACAAGTTAGTAAACAACTCAGCCTGTCTCTTAAGAGAGTGGCTTAAATAAGACAGAAATTTATTTCTTTCACATATTACAATTTAAAGTAAATGTCCAGGGCTGACCTGGCACCCCCCAGTGTCAAGGAGCTAGACGCCTTCATTCTTGTTCCTGCATCCCTGAAGTGTTGTCCTCACCATAGTGTTCTAGGTGACTCACCACAACATCACATCCAGCTGGGGAAGGGAAAAAAATGAAGAGCTCCTCTTCAAAGTTTCACTTACTTGCTAGAGAGAGAGAAAGAGAAAAAGAAAGAGCGCGAGAAAGAGAAAGAAAAGAAGGAACAGAACATAGTCATGTGACCATACCAGTTAAAAGTCAGGAATACTAGAGAATAGATATTGAGGAACAGATAGCATATAAACTTCATACATGGTTTCATTTAATCTTCATAACACTGCAAACTATATATCATAAGAAAACTAATATTCAGAGAAGCTAAGCAAATGGCTAGAAAATTGCAGATCTGATATCTAAATCCAAAGCCTTTTTTCTATCTAGTGAAGTGTTAGGAGGACATACAGAAATATTATTAAATTATCGTCCTCACAGTGTTATTTCACGTATTTTTATGTAACATATTTTCATACCCTCTCTTTAATTCCAGGACCCTTTACTCTGTGCTTTGCACCATCTTGAAATTAAGTGCCATATCAGCTGGTTTGTAACCAAGGCCTAGTATAATATAAAACAAAATGACTACTTCTTTTAAATCTATGGTATCATATGAGGAAAAGTATATCACCATATTTGCCAAGCAATAGTTTCTATACTCTCTATTTCTTTACAAATGCTATATAATCATAAAGTTGAAGGAGATTATATCATTTAGCCACTTCATTTTAAAATAAAGGAAAATTGAGGTCCATCCATCTTTTAAAAAAGGATAAATTCAGACTTCTCCTTTATTTCATTCCCATTGCTACTTCTTTTCAAGCATTATGGGAAGAGCACTAGCCTAATCAATCATTTCTATTAGTAACCATCATTGTTATACTGGAGAATTGTCTCAGATTTGCAGATTGTATGATCCGAGAAATCAAGGGACACCGAGGTCGTTCAGTTGGTTAAGTGTCTGACTCTTGATTACTGTTCAGGTCATGATCTCAGGATCCTGAGATCAGGCCCCATGTGGGGCTTCTCACTCTTCAGGGAGTCTGCTTGAGATTCTCTCTGCCCCCCCTTTCCCCCTACATGTGCATGCTCTCTCTCAAATCTTAAAAAGAAGAAAAATCAAGCTGAACAATGCATAAAGAAATGCTTATTAAACTCACTTTTTTTAAAATGAATAATGGATATTATCTAACATGAAAAACATCTTTATAGTCCTTGAGAACCCATTCTAGAAAGGATGACTATTTGATAATCAAATAAAAGGAATGGGTGAAGTCACTCCTATCCATAATTCGAAGCCCAGTGCAAGTGTTACGAACCTTTCAAAGCCTTTCCTAAGCCGCAAAAAAAGATGGGACCACTTTCCTCTCCCGTTTCTAGAGCCTTTGGATACCTCAGGGTTACATGTATATATACACTTTAAGTTACAGCTAACAGAGCCTTTATGAGGATAGGTTTCTTGTCTGTTTTGTTCTCACTATGTCACTGGTGCTCAGTACAGGCTTTGTTCCTACTTGGCAGTGTTTGGCCCTAGCAGTTGGCAAACCTTTGTTGGAGCTGGGAAACTTTACCAAGGGAAGATAAAATTATCTCCTTTGTGTAGGCTGCCTCTCCTACCCTAGAACAGTTTCATTAGTGAACGAAGGGATTAATGAAAGAGGAAGCAGCCTGCTGCCCAGGGAGTTTCTTGGTGCTTCCTACTGGGTGGGCATGCACTGGACCTGGGAGGCAGAACAGGAACTTGCTGTCCTTCATTTTCCTTCTCAAAGGAACCACCCAGGGAGAAAAAAGGAACTACCGCCACAGGGACAGATGTGGGTGGGTAGGGACTATCCTGACTTCAGGGGAATTGCCCTGGGTGGGTGGGGGTGCTTTGCATTCTGCTTGCCTAGGTACCTTCTGGGGCATCAGTGGCTTAATCTTTTCCTCATGAAGTGGAAGGAAATCCGCAAATCAGACCCAGAAATAAAGAAATTACCATGGAAAGGTTTCCTAAAAATACACAAATTGTGAAACCATAACTAGAAGAGTGCTTCCAAGGCAAAGGTTGCTTTAGTTTGGATCTCCTGGGTTTGGGCAATGAGATTTGGGTTTGAGCATGTTTACTATAAATAAAACCATTTCCCTGGAGCCTGGCAGGTTTTACAGCAGGCATACTAAAATGTAATTGAAATGTGACTGCGTCTTAAATTGTGAAATTAATTTTACACTTAACAAATGCTTTAAAAAAAAGGAGAGGAACAAGTGGCTTTAAAGTTCAGGGTGTTAATATTTGAAATCTGTCCAATTTAATTAGTTGAATCCCAGCGACTGTTTCCTTTTTCTCTGGTCAGTGTCACTGATCTAACACCCAATTCTCTTTTTGGTTGTGAGATAGAAATTAAATGTATCATTTATTTAGTTGTATTGACCTCAGTCGTATCTCTCCAGCATACATTCTTATTTCAGGAAATAGGATGCATCCATGTGGAATTTACTCAGTAACTCTTCTTAGTGACATTTGTGTGATCTAATTCAAGGACCCGAAGTGAAGCCTCCGCATGATTTACTTGCATATGATGCCGCTATTTTTAGTACTACATTTACATTTTAAAAAACAAGAATGCACCTTCTTGATGGAACAGGCATCCATTTTTAGATTCACTGACTCAAGAACTGTAGAACAAAGAAGTTTCTTCGAAATCAAGTCCAAACATCTTTTTTGTATTGGAGAGAAAGAAATGGGTTCAGAAAGATTTACCAACCCTGAACCAAGGTCAGGATCATTCAGTGATAGAACAAAATAAGAAACTGGATGAGTTTCCAATTCAAGGTTCTTGTTTGTCTCAGATTTTAAAATATAGGTGTGTTTTATATTAAAAGTTTGTCATGATATACAGCTTTTTAAGACATGATAGGTAACTGAGCCACATAGTTACTTAAACCTCTAATTTCTGCATTAGTATTTTATACTATATTATAGTCCCAACAGCTGCTTTCCCCATTTATATACTTATTTTTAATCTTAACTTTTATTTTTATGTGCTGCCTTAAATCCTTTGAATGATGTAGTGTCCAAATGAATCACTGGACAGTGATACTTTGAGTTAATGCTAGTTATTTATTTTTCTGTAGCGTCTATGGCACATCAGAGACCCGGCAATGTTAGGTATCCTAACAGTATTTCATCTTTTTTTTTTTTTTTTTTTTTATCTATCAAAGGTAGCAGTAGAAACAAACTTCTAAGTGGAATGCCTAAAAAAATTACCATTCTTTGATTTCTTCAGAAAGCTGTAACACTCTAACCCCATAATAAAAACCTTGAAATTGTTTTTAGAAGCCTGAAAATGTATTTAGTACTTAAAATGAAAGACTGGCTGATAGGATTGAAATATTACGTAGATATTTAAAGAGCATTGTAATTTATGGTCAGCTGATTTCGATAAGAGTGCTAAGGCTATTCGGTGGAAAAAGAATAGCCTTTACTGCTAGGGCAGCAGGATAGCTGCATGCCACAGAAAGAGTTTGGACCCCTCCCTTATACTGTATGTAGATTAACTGAGTGTGGATCAAAGATCCAAATGTAAAAGCTAAAAGCATAAAATTCTTTAAAGGAAACCTAGATGAACGTCTGCATGACCTTGTATTAGGCAGCAAGTTTTTAGATAGGACATTGAAAAAAGCAACAAAAGAAAAAAATAGATAAATCAGACATCAAAATTAAAAACTTTATCAGAAGACACTATCAAGGAAACACAATCTATAGAATGAGAGAAAAGTTTGCAAATTACATATATCTGATAAAGCTCTAGTTTCCAGAATATATAAAGAACTCTTACAACTCAACAATATGAAGACAACCCAGTTGAAAAGTGGACAAAGGATTTGACTAGATAGACATTTCTCTAAGAAAGATATACAAATGATCAATAGCACTGGAAAAATGCTCAACATCATTAGGGAAATACAGATTAAAACTGTGATGAGGTACTGCTTCACACCCACTAGGATGCATATAATTTAATGACAATAAATGTTAGTGAAGATGTAGAGAAATTGGGACTCTTACACATTCCTAGTGGAAATATAAAATAGTACACATTCTTTGGAAGCAGCTTTGACAATTCCTTAAAAGGTTAAACAAGGGGCAGCCTGGCCGCCTTCAGTCCAGGGCCTGATTCTGGAGACCTCGGATCAAGTCCCACATCAGGCTCCCCGCATGGAGCCTGCTTCTCCCTCTGCCTGTGTCTCTGTCTCTCTGTCTCTCATGAATAAATAAATCTTTAAAAAAAAAAGAATTCAAATGCCCATTAACTGAGGAATAGATAAGCAAAATGTGGCATATCCATACAATGGAATATTACTTAGACTTAAAAAGCAGTGAAGTACTGTTATGTGCTACAACGTGGATAAACCTCAGAAATTTTATGCTATGTGAAAAAAGTCAGACACAAAGGCCATATATTGTATGGTTCCATTTATATGAAATGTCCAAAATAGGCAAATCTGTAGTTAGATTAGTGATTGATGGGAGAGGGAAATTGGGCCTAACTGCTAAAAAGTAGTTTCATTATGTAGTGATAAAAATGTTCTGGAATTAGATCATGGTGATGATTGGACAAAAAGCCACAGAAATGTACACTTTAATATGGTGAATTTTACATGAATTATATTTTAATGTAAAATACTTAAATTTTTAAAAAAGCATTGTGTGCCCAAAATGACAGATGAAAGATTAGAGACTGAGATTATGAAGGGTTTCCAGTCATAAAGAAGTGAAATAATTTGGCACCCCCAAGCCCCTTATGACTGATAAAGAATTTTATTCTGTGGCTTTCTGGAGATTAAGAGAAAAGTCCCGTGGTTTGGCTTTTACAACTGGATCAGAAAAATCAGAGTCATTACATGACCCTCTGCCCAGAGGCAAGGAATGTGGTTAGAAATGTTATGCAAATTGAGATGATAAAACCAAATTATGTCCACTCAGTAAATCACCTGTAGTTCAGAAACAGCAGGGAGGTTGGAAAACTAATAGGGATTGTAGGTAGGACTGAAGGGATGTTTTTTCTTTTTTAATGTAGAATCCAACAGCAACTCTCCCTAGATTTTGTGCTAAAATAAGAGCATTTTCACACATTTTAATTGCTCTGCGATAACAACAGTGTGAACTCCATCCACAAACATTTATTATCTATTTAATTTTGCTCTAATTTCAGTATAGCAAGAATTCACCTTGTAAGTGGGAGTAACTGTCCATTTAGTAAAAAGAAATCCCTTCCCACGTTGCTAAGCTTGTGCATTTCTATAATAAAGTATTAATAACAAGTGGCCTTTTATATTTCTCCATTTTAAGGTTGCATTTTTAGATTACTGTTTTCAAAGTAGCATCTTTATGAACCGGAACCCCACTTGCTTCTGGAACATTAGTAAAGAATATTTAAAAATGAAGAAGTTAAGTTTTCTTAAGATTTCTAATCAGGATTTTAAATGAGACTTGTATGCCTTTCTAAACCTTTACAGTACTTGATGCTATAATGTTCATGATAAACTGTATGGAACTGTCTTTAAGATGCATTTTAGAAATGAGCTTTATATCATTTAATAGCTACCTAAATTGTTCTGATTATTTTCCAGACCTGTCATTTACTCCATCCTTTATAGTGATGCTACAGAACAGAGAGGAATGGATAAAAATATTGGTGAGCAACTCAATAAAGCTTATGAAGCATATCGACAGGCATGTATGGATAGAGATTCTGCAGTGAAAGAACTACAGCAAAAGGTATATGGTTTTGGTTTTGAAAGTTGTTATTTATCTTGGTAAATGGAAATTTGAGAATCTTTTGCAACTGAAAAATATTGTGTTATTAGAAGCTTTCTTGAAGAAGTATAACTAAAACACAAGAAATCTATATTAATAGATGGAATTTAAGATTATTTGTTTTTTTTTTTAAACTAAACAAAACAAAAAAAACATTGTGACCTGAGGTGATGAGTTCATAAAGAGCATTATCTTCCATAAGTAATTTTTAATTTTTGGTTTCAAAAAAGGGTATATTAGAAGAAAGGTATATTTCCTAGGCATAAATTTAGTTTAGTAGTTCCCAGGCAAATGTCTGTTGGTCCATGATTAGGTCTTCACTGGTCTGCAGCAAAATGAGAAAAATAAGAATGTAATGAACTTTTTATGATGCTAAATTTATCCAATTCAAAATTCTGTCCTTTATTCTCATACTATGTTTTAATACTGTCGGATTATAGAGCAGAGTTTTACTAACACATACTTTTGTGAAATGATAATGATAGACTATATGCTTGTTTCATATCTCTATTTAGTAGTGATAGTCTGTGTTCTCTATGTTATCTAGAGGGACTCACAGGACTTAGCATACAGTAATGCTCACAGCTAAGATTTATTTCAGTGACATGATAAAGATACACAGCCAAATCATTTAATGTAAAACATTAGGCAGACTCTAGAGGGATCCACATACAGGCCTCCTATACTCTTTCCCTCCTGCGGGGGCGGTATGCAGAGTGCACCCTGCCTTCAGCTTCAAAAAATCAATCAATGCATGTGCAGTCCTTCTACATATAAGGGGACTTCATTGGAGACTCAAGAATTTAGGGTTTTTATTAACAGCTGGTCACATAGATAACCTATGTCAACCAAAATTTCAGACTCTTAGAAAGTAGGTCTTCACCATAAATCTCAAGATACAGTCTAATTAATTTGGCACAACAGTCAACTTTATCACTTAGGAAATGTTTTCACAAGTTCCCAGATGCCAGCCAACCTAGCAGTAGTTTGAATAGGCAGTTGAAAGTGGGAGATCTTACACTGGTTACCTAATTTAAGAAAAATAATTTTATTAGCTTTAAAATTCTGAAGTCTAAGAAATATGCTAGCCATGTAGTTCTTAGTTTCTTCCATAAATATAGGAACTACACAGTTCTCTTCATCCTACTTGACATATCTATAGAACTGGATGTTATACGTACATCCCTGCATTTCTCAAAAATCATTACAAAAGAATATTTCCAATTATATAGGTGGACTTATGAACTAGGTCTTCCTTAGGGATGCATAGGAGAATCAGGAGCATAACGATGACAGGGAGTTTTCTAAAATTATTGAAGTTTAGAATTTGGATTTATTTGCCTTTCCAGTTCAGGTATACAACATAATCACTTTTTAAAAAACAAAAACAAAAAAATTCAGAAACAGAATTAGAGAAGAGGAGTTTTGAGATATTCTTAGGTTGAGACAGAAGTTGAAATTTCTCTGCTTCATCTGCCTGCACTGGCCAGTGGTAAGCAACCAAAAACTTGAGATTTAACCTTTTAACTGCCATGCAAGAAGCCCTTGCTCACATCAGCAATTATGCAAAGAAGGATAAAGGGTATTTTTTTTTAATATTTATCAAGTACTCAAGAATAAAAGAGAACATGTATATTATATATTCTTTTGTATAAAACTCAAAATATCCTGAATTATTTAAGAAAAATCAATGTATGTCTACTGTATACTGGGTTCTTGATGAGGTTCTGAAAATGCTGAAACAAAACATAGTTAATGCCCTTACAGAACTTTCCAATAAGAAGATAAAAAGTAAGATCAATAGTTACTACCACAGTGTACTAAGCACTACAGGGAGATCTGCGGAGGATAACAAATAAGCACAAAAAAGAAGCACCTAAATCAGTGTTGGAGGATCAGGTCGTTAGCCCACTCTCAAGCCCAATGCTTAAATTTAGAAGAATCCTGCTAGCAGGGGGAACAGTATATATAAGAGAACACAAGAGTGAGGGAATATATGGTACATTCCACATACAATAAGATGACTCTATGGTTCCAGCAAGAACAGTAATCAGAGCAATACAGGAAAAGAAGCTGTGAAGGTAGATTGGGGCCCTGTCATGAGAAATATGACTATGTAGTTCATACTGTATTCTTAGTCAATCAGAATTTACTGAAGGATGATATACATATACTTTAAAAAAGTCTTTCTGAGGTTGGGATATAGAATAGAGGGCAATGTGGAATTCAGCTCAACACATATGGTTATGATAAACAATGTTCTAAGAGCCAGGAACATAAAAATAAGTGGTAATCATCAAGTGTACTTTATGAACTTTAATATATCTATATTAAAGTATAATTATAAATAAATATTTTACTTATATATATGTGTATGTATATATATATATGTATGTATGTATATACACACACACAGTTGACCCTTGAACAGTGCAGGGGCTAATAACCTGGTGCTGACCCTTCACATAGTGAGAGATTTGCATGTAACTTTTCATTTTCCAAAAATATAACTACTAATAGCCTACTGTTGACTGGAAGCTTTACAAATAACAAGCAAGTAACACATATTTTGTATGTCATATGTATTATATACTGTATTCTTATAAAGTAAGCTAGAGAAGAAATTTTATTAAGAAAACTATAAGAAAAATTATGTATAGTAATGTATTTATTGGAAAAAATTTGCGTATAAGTGGACTCATGTTCAGTATAATATAAATTATACTTCAGTATAAAAAAAGAAAAATGACAATCATTTCAAGCAGTCAACATGAGAACTTACGCATTTAGGGATGAATTAGGGAAGATACTTATTTAGGATAAGTACAAGCCACTCTGGGTGTGATAACATAGACTCTGGGATCATACCGAGGTATCTAGAATAGAAGACTGGATTGATGGTGGTGCTGATGACTGAAAGGAACAGTAGAGAAGAAGATGCAGATTTATAGATGGGGGAAAATAAGATATGTAATTAGGTTTTAATTACCAGGTTTAGTTACCTGTGGGACATGCAGGTGAAATTGTCCAATGGACGGTTGCCTGTATGGATCTAGAAGCCTTTATTATAGTCTTGAATAAAATATCATTTCCAAGTTCAAGTGTATTTGAACAAGAATAGTTGAACGATACGAGGAAGGAAATAAGGCCAATCAGTTGGTCATTGGAGATTCAAAAAACTAGGCTAAAGAATTGACTATGAAACGAGGAGAAACACCTATTCCTCTGAGAACTGGAAGGAACAAGAAAAAAATAGATATACACAAAGATAAGTTTGCAGATAGGAAATGGTGGTGGCAGGAAGGTAGAGTTCTCATGTATCTTTTATATGTGAAATCTAAAGTCAAACCTATTAAAAACAGTAAAATGGTGGTTACCAGGGCTTAGGAGTTGGGGATAAGAATTATTGCTGTTTAAGGTTGTAAACTCATTGAGAGTAGTGAATAAGCCATAGAGATCTAATGCACAGTATAATGAATATGGACAATAATAATGAATTATAATTATATAATGTGATAAATATTGCTACAAGGGCAATCATATTACAATATATAAATGTATCAAAGCACACTGTACAAGTTGAACTTACACAATGTTACATGTCCAATTCAATAAAAAATAGAAAGTTATAATGTAAAAAGCTTTTTTTTTTTTTTCATTGAAATACAAGGTGAAGTCATCTGAGTGAAGTGATTTTAGGATATTCTGAGAGTGGTAGTAAAGAATTGAAATAGCTTCGGTTAAGAAATAAGAAAAATATTGAATCCAGCATTTACCATATTGGTAGTATCAATCCATGTTTGTTGCTCTTTTTTTTTAATTTTTTTTAATTTTTATTTATTTATGATAGAGAGAGGCAGAGACACAGGCTGAGGGAGAAGCAGGCTCCATGCACCGGGAACCTGACATGGGATTCGATCCTGGGTATCCAGGATCACGCCCTGGGCCAAAGGCAGGCGCTAAACTGCTGCGCCACCCAGGGATCCCTGTTGCTCTTTTTTTTTTTTTTTTCCAGCAGATTTCTTAGTATAGAAGTGAAATGAGCAAATAGCCAAATCCAGGATTAGGAGATACAGAGTTAAAAATAGAAGAATGGTTAGGTGGTTAGAAAGTGGGTACAAAAGCAATTGAAGTTGTGTGCTTTGAGATACAAACTAACATCAGAAAAAAGTTAATCTGGGAGTCTAATAGACTAAAAACAAAAAGAAGGTTTATGTCTGAAGTCTCCATAAAGTGAAAGAACAGATACAGGAATAAAAGAATGTGAGAGGTTTATTAGTAGTAAACTATTACTAATGAGTTTTTGAATTGATGTTTAAGATCTCTGTCTTCATAATGTGTCGATGGGTAGCCAGAATGGGATTGAGAAATTAAACTCAGATTAGGTGTCACCACCTAAAGTGGTGACAAGATTAGGAGCATCTGGAGACTGTGTGAAAGGAAGAGCCAAAATTCTTGAATATGAGAGAATGACTAGTGTGTTGTAAGATTAAACAGTTTCCAGGAGAGACTGGTATAATCGAATGCCTTGTGGGTGGCCTTTTGCTTAAATTTAAAGAGCTAATGGTTCAGAAGTAGCAATGATGTGGTGAGATAGTACTTATTTTCTTGTTCTCCCACTTTTTACTCCGTCCATTGCCCAACCCCTGTGGTTTGATGTAGACAGCTTCATGTGAGGGGACTAGAGGCATCTGTATCCTCAGAAGACAACATAATAATTCCCATTTTATTTTTTTTTTAAGATTTTATTTATTTATTCATGAGAGACACAGAGAAAAAGGCAGAGACACAGGCAGAGGGAGAAGCAGGCTCTGTGCAGGGAGCCCGACGTGGGACTCAATCCTGGGACTCCAGGATCATGCCCCAGGCCGAAGGCAGGTGCCAAACCACTGAGCCCCCCCGGGGATCCCAATAATTCCCATTTTAAAGCAAGATACTAGCCTTTCTGAAATTCAAGTTTATTGGCCTTTACAAATTCTCTGTAGCATGATGAAATAGGAGTTCTGACATAGTTTTATACTTTGCTCTCATTCATTATGTTTTTTTATATTAACCTTTTTCTTAAATATTATAGCGAGAAGACTTGTATGTTTCTTTTGTTATCTTTTGGGATTTTATTTTATGGAACATTTATTTTTTTTTTGAATTATAGAATCAGATATGCCAAGTCTAAATCACTGGTTTGTTCCAATCTAACTACTCTCAGAAATGAAATTGAACTTTGAAGTAAAACAAGCTAAATATTCTTCATTGAGAATCTTTAGTAATAGGATAGATATGTAAGTTCTCAAACTTACAGTATGAAAATTAGAGCAAAGGCTCTGAATGGTAATTTTGGTAAAGGAAATTATTATTTGATTGATTTGGATATTTTGAGTTCACATGTAAGATTAATCAGGGGATGATGATTGGGCAATTGAAATGGAATCTTTAAGGTACGGTACCAGTTGGAAATACCAATTTGAGAATCCTCTTCATAGAGATATTTGGAGTGATAGGAGAAGAAAGTACCAACAAGAAAGAGAATAGAGCAAGAGAAGAAGAGAAGCAAGAGGACAACTTTGGAGAAGTTGCCTGTCATTCTGATGGCAAAAAGGCCCTAAGAGCTGTGCTGTCAGTTGAGCCTACCTGTCCTTCCTAACACCCTTAAAGAATTGGTCTAGTGAGTGACATCAGCAAGGTGGCAAACTAGGAAGTGGCAGACCCTTGTTCAGATTGATTGAAATAATTTTATAGGAGCTGTGGAAATCAGTGATAATTCAGCAACCAGGCAGACACCTAGTCGAGAAAAAGCCATATTCAAAACTATAGGAAATTACATGGCATTTCTCCGTGCCCTTGACCCACTCCCTGCCCAATGTGCTGTGGTGCAGTTGGGATAAACTAGCCCAAATTCCTGGTTCTCTCCCTCCGGAAGAAAGTAGCAGGGTGGAACTTGTTTGAAATATCCTGACCTTTCTGTGGTCTATCCAAGGAACTGTTTGCTGTCTCACTTGACTTGGAACTCAAGAGTTGGGAATGGTAGCATTCTCAATGGTAGTGAAACAAATTCTGGAGTTCAAAAATACAATAAATGAATTGAAAATTTTATTAGAGGAGTTCTGGGGCAGGCAGACTTGAACAGGCAGGAGAAAAAAAATCCATATTTCAAAGACAAGTCGTTTGAAATAATAGATTCTGAGGAGTAAAAAGAAAAGGAAGTAAGAAAAGTGAGCAGAGTCTAAAAGATTTATGGGATACTATCAAGTGGAGCAATATACACATTATAGGAGAAGATGAAGAGAAATTAAAGAAATAAGAAAAAAAGATTATTTCAAGAAATAATTTCCCCAAATCTGGGGAACAACATGGTGGATAAAAAAAAAAAAAAAAAAAAAAATCTAAGAAGCTCAACAAATTCTATGTAGGATAAATCCAAAGAGCCTTCCATTAAAGGGAATTATCATGTACAAGGGAGCCCCTGTAAGACTGTGAGTGGATTTCTCAGCAGAGACCTTGCAGCCTAGAAGGCAATGGGATGATTTTTTTTTTTTCGTTTCGTTTTTGTTTTTACTGAAGTTCGATTTGCCAACATACAGTATAACACCCAGTGCTCATGGGATGATATTTTTAAGGGCTCTAAGAAAAAAACCTGTTAACCAGAAATTCTATATGTCTGGTAAAACTGTCCTTAAATGAGGAAGAAATTAAGATTTCCCAAACAAAAGTGGAAGGAGTTCATTACCACTAGACCTGGATAGTAACTTGGAGTCATATGAAAATATAAAGTTTTTTGTAAAGGTAAATATATAGATAAATGTAAAAATTGGTATTATTGTAATTTTGGTTTGTAACTCCACTTTATTTTCTACAGGATTTAAAAGACAAATGTATAGGAAAATTACTTTAAATCTATAATGGGGGCACCTGGGTGGCTTGGTCAGTTAAGAGTTCGCCTTTGGCTCAGGTCATGATCCCAGAGTCCCAGGATTGAGCCCCTCATGGAGGGGGAGGTGTCCCTGCTCAGCAGGGAGTCTGTTTCTCCTTCTATCCCTTGCCCCATTTGTGTGCGTTTGCTTGTGCTCTCTGTTTCTCAAATAAATAAATCTTTATAATAATGAGTACACAATATATAAAGGTACAATTTGTGACATCAGTAACAAAGTAGAGAGGCAGAGCTACAAAATTGGAGAGTTTTATATACAATTGAAGTTAGTTTGGTATCCATTTAAGGTATTGTCATAACTTCAGGATGTTGTATGTAGTCTCAGTGGTAACCTCAAAGAAAATATCTACAAAGTATGCACAAAAGGAAAGGAGAAGAGAATCAAAATGGGTCACTACAAAAAATCAACTAAACACAGAGGGAAGGCAGCAATGGAGGAAATGAATAAAAAGCTATTAAGATATACAGAAAACAAATAATAAAATGGCAAAAGTAAGTACTTCTATTGGTAATTACTTTAAGTGTAAATGAATCAAACTCTAATCAAAAGACATAGGTTAGCAGAATGGATAAAAAACAGAATTACACTACGTGTTGTCTACAAGCCTCACTTTAGATTTAAGCACATGCATAGGTTGAAAATAAAAGAGTGGGAAAAGATTCCATGAAATAGTAACCAGAAGAGAGCAAGGGTGTCTGTTGATAGCCAACAAAACAGACTTTGTATCAAAGATTTTTACAGAGATAAAGGACATTATATAATGAAAAAATTACCAGTTTGCCAAGCAGATATAATAATTATAACATCAAAACTTCAAAATATATGATGCAAACATTGACAATATTAAAAGAAGAAAGACTTCAGTACCCTGGGGCACCTGGGTGGCTCAGTCAGTTGAGCATCCAACTCTCAGTCCCGGCTCAGGCCTTGATCTCATGGATATAAGTTCAAGCCCTGCATTGAGCTCCACGCTGGGAATAGAGCCTACTTTAAAAAAAAAAAAAAAAAAAAAAAGGACTCCATATTTTCAACATTTTCAGTAAGAGATAGAACAACCAGATTAGATGATCAGTAAGGAAAACGAGGTCTTGAACAACATTGTAGGATCAGTTGGAACTAACATCCCACTCAACAACAGCAGAATTCACATTTTTCTCAAGTTCATATGGAACAGTTTCCAGGCTAGCCCATATGTTAGGCCATTAAAAATGACTTAATAATTTTTAAAAGATTGGAATCATACAAAATACTTTTCTAATTACAATAAAATGAAACTAGAAATCAACAACAGAAGGAAAACTAGGAAATTAAAAATATGTAGAAATTAAATAGCACAGTCTTAAACAGCTAGTGGGTCAAAGAAGAAATCACAAGGGTAATTGGAAAATGTCTTGAGACAAATGAAAATGAAAACACAGCATACCAAAACTTATGGGATGCAGTGAAAACAATGCCAAGAGGGAGATCTTTAACTGTAAATACTTAACCTAAAAAGAAGAAAGATCTCAAATCAGTAACCTAACTTTACACCTTAGGAAACTAGATAAGAGAGCACAAACTAAACCTAAAGCTAGCAGAAAGAAGGAAATGGTAGAGATTAACAAGAGTTTAAAAAGTTCCCAACAAAGAATTTGTTTGGCTTCATGGTGAATTCTGCCAAATATTCAAAGGGGAATTAACACTAGTTCTTCTTATACTCTTCCAAAAATTGAACAGGGTGGAACATTTCTTAATGTACTCTTTTTTTTTTTAATTTTTTATTTATTTATGATAGTCACACAGGGAGAGAGAGAGAGAGAGAGGCAGAGACACAGGCAGAAGGAGAAGCAGGCTCCATGCACCGGGAGCCCGACGTGGGATTCGATCCCGGGTCTCCAGGATCGTGCCCTGGGCCAAAGGCAGGCGCCAAACCACTGCGCCACCCAGAGATCCCTTCTTAATGTACTCTTATGAGGCCAGTATTACCCTCATACCAAAGCCATACAAAGACATTGCGAGAAAACTGCAGACTAATACTTCTATTGATGCAAAAATCCTCAACAAAATACTAGGAAACCAAATCAACAGCATATTAAAAGGATTATTGAGTGAGGTTTGTTCCTGCAATGCAAAAATGATTCAACGTACAAAATCAGTTAACGTAGTACACCACTTGAACAGAATGAAGATGGGGAAAACCACGCGATCATTTAAATTGATGCAGAAAAAGCAGCTGACAAAATTCAACACCCTTTTAAAACTTTTAAAAACACTCAACAGGGCAGCCCGGGTGGCTCAGCGGTTTAGCACCACTGTCAGCCCAGATTGTGATCCTGGAGACCTGGGATCGAGTCCCACGTCTGGCTCCCTACATGGAGCCTGCTTCTCCCTCTGCCTGTGTCTCTCATGAATAAATAAATAAAATCTAAAAAATAAAACACTCAACAAACCAGGAATAGAAGGAAGTATTTCAACATAATAAACACCATTTATGAAAACCCCACAACTAACATCATACTCTATAGTGAAAGACTGAAGGTTTTTAAGATCAGGAATAAGACAGGATGCCCACTTTTACCACTTTTAACATACTACTGGAAATCCTACCCAGAGCAATTAGGTAAAAAAACAACAAAAAAACAACCAAAACAGTATCCAAATTGGAAAAGAAGTAAAATGATCTCTGTTTGCAGATAACTTAATTTTATATATAGAAAACCCTAAGGATTCCTCCAAGAAACACTGTTAGAACTAATAAATTTAGCAAAGTTGTAGGAAACAAAATCAACACAAAAATTAATAGCATTTCTATACATTAACATTAAAGAATCTGAAAAGGAAATTAAAATTCCATTTGCAGTATCATCAAAATAAATAATGTACTAAGAAATAAACTTACCCAAGTAGGTGACAGATGTATATACTGAAAATTACAAAACATGGCTGAAAAAAATAAAGAAGACATCAACATATGGTAGAAAATTCCGTGTTCATGGATAGAATTTACATTTCACCATATACAAAAACTAACTTAAACCAGAACCTAAATGCAAGAGCTAATACTATAAAACAGAAGAAATCATAGGGAGAAAGTTTCTTGACATTGGATTTGGCAGTGATTTCTTGAATAAGACACCAAAAGATCAGGCAACAAAAAAAATTAGGCAATTTGGACTTCAACAAAATTAAAACTTGTTTATCAAAGGATAGTACTAGCAGTAAAAAGGCAACCCAAGGAATGTGAGAAAGTATTTGCAAAGTATACATCTGATAAGGGATTGACATCTAGAATATATAAAGAAACTCTGCAGCTCAACAACAGCAAAAAAAAAAAAAAAACCTAAATAAAAAATGGGCAAAGGGTGCAAATAGACATTCTCCAAAAAGTTACACAAATGACCTGTAAGCACATAAAGTGATCCTCAGCATTATTAGCCATTAGGGAAATGCAAATCAAAACCACAATGAGATGCAAGTTCATACCCATTGCATTGGCAAAGATATGGAGAAGTTAGAATTCTTGTACATTGCTGATGGGAATGTAAAATGGTATAGCCACTGTGGGAAATGTATGGTATTTCCTCAAAAAAATAAACAGTATTACCATATGACTCAGCACTTCCACTTCTGTGTATATACCCCAATAATTGAAAGCAGGGACTTGAAGAAATCTTTGTATATCCATGTTTATAGCAGCCTTATTTATAATAGAAGACAAAAGCAACCCAGATGTCCATGGATGGATAAATAGTTAAAATGCAGTATATACATACAGTGGAATTTAAATTCTGACACATAAAAAACAAATTCTGACACAGTACAGCACAGATGAGCCTTGAAGATATTGTACTAAGTGAAATAAGCCAGTCACAAAAAGACACGTATGATTCCACTTATATGAGGTACTTAAGAGTAGTCAGATCATAGAGACAAGTAGTAGGGTGGTTCCTAGAAGCTGAGGAAAGGGAATGTAGAGTTAGTGTTGCAAAAAGAAAAGAATCAGTATAACCTGGATTCTCTTACTAGCTGTGTTTTATTGCTGTTCATCTGTTTATACAAACTCACCAGCCTTTTACCACTTAGTTGTCCATACTCCAAGCCAGTTCTTCTTTTTTTTTTTTTTAAGATTTTATTTATTTATTCATGAGAGATGCACAAAGAGAGGCAGAGAGATAGGCAGAGGGAGAAGCAGTTTCCTCACTGCGAGCCTAATGCAGGGCTCAGTCCCCGGACCACAGGATCACAACCTGAGCTAAAGGCAGGCTCTCAACCACTGAGCCACCCAGGTACCCAAAGCCAGTTCTTCTCTTAGTCTTTATGTAAAAAAGTACAATTTAAGACTCAATTTAAGACTCCTCTTTAGGGCACCTGGGTAACTCAATCAGTTAAGCATCTGCCTTTGGCTGAGGTCATGATCCTTGGGTCCTGGGATCGAGTACCACGTCGGGCTCCCTGCTCAGTGGGAGGCGCGCGCTTGTGCTTGTGGGGGCGCGCGCGTGCGCTCTCTCGCTCTCAAATAAATAACATCTTTAAAAAAAAGACTTATCTCTAGGAAGTCATTGAGCTACATCCATTTAAGAGCATCCTGTCAAGCAAATGAATCCAAGTGTATTAGAAATTAATGAGGGGAAAAAGTCAGATGAGGGTAGGTAAGTGATTTTTTTTTAAGTATTATGGCTGAAGTTACAAAAGCAGCGCATGCTTATTGAAAAAATGCAGTAATTCAAGATATACAGAATATAAAGTGATTGTCTTCTCCCTTACTCCACAGGGGTAAGCATTGTTAGTACTTTGATACATATTCTTCCAGAATATGTGAAACATATTTTTTGAAAAATAGAATGGTGCTAATCTGAAAAAGGTTAAGATTTTCAAAAATGTCTTTAACTTTGGGGTGTGGGTGCTGCTGTCAA
The DNA here is from genome assembly GCF_905146905.1 of Nyctereutes procyonoides. Taxonomy (NCBI): domain Eukaryota; kingdom Metazoa; phylum Chordata; class Mammalia; order Carnivora; family Canidae; genus Nyctereutes; species Nyctereutes procyonoides. Next base: position 24,481,678 of record NW_026575142.1, on the reverse strand, counting down.
TTAAGCATTGGTCTCTTGGTTTTGGCTTCGGTCATGATCTCAGGGTCATGAGATCACGCCCCACTTCTGGCTCCACACTCAGCCAGGGAATCTGCTTCAGACTTTTCCTCCCCCTCGGTCTCTCCCCTGCTGCGTGTGCACATGCATGCACACATTCTCTCTCTCTGTAATAAATATATTCTTTAAAATGTCTTTATCTTCACCATCATCATCACTAAGATTTATCAAAGCTTATGTTTACCAAGTGCTTTATACAGTCATTTGATTTAATCTTTATACAAATCTTGTGAGGAAGTATTATTTTCTTTTTTCAGATGAGGAAAAGGAAGTATAGAGAGGTGAAATAACTTGCCCACAACCACGTATCTAATAAATACTAAAGCTAATGGAACTGTAATTTGACACAAAATCTACCTGACAGTAAATATTATGTCTATAACTTTTTAAATCTAAAATCATCAGTATCTCAGATTCATAATAGAGCTACCTCATTCCATTTAATGGCTGACTATATCTCTTGCACTGCCTCTTCCTTAAAACATTTTTTTTTAACATTCCAGATAGCATCTGATTTTTCTCATTTCTTGTTGAGTCCCTCTTCCTTAATCTGTTTGTGGGTTTATTCTCTACTACCAGGACAGTATTATTAGTTTTTCAAGATTTTCTTCACTTCTTATTTTCTCCTATAATTTCAGATAACTATGACAATGACTCCTAAACTTATCCCCCTACTCCATATCTGCCCTCTGAGCTCTATACCCAAATGTATCTCATTGCTACTTGGAAGGTATATTAAACTAGATGCCCAGACCACTGATTTTTTTCTCTGTATCATTTCAGAAGAGTGAGATGTAGAAACTGCTGTGCAGAATTATAATGCCTTTATTTATCCTAAATTGCCTTACTTAAATTTCAAAGAGTGATTCCTCATTCTATTAACTAGTGTCCTACTGTTGACCGTCAAGTATATTTACGTAACTCTGGCCCTAAAATAGTTTTACCATTGTTATACCGAGGTACTCTTGCCACCATGCCATTAAATTGTATTAGAATCTCTCATTTTTAGAACACAACTATTTTTAGCTTTTCCTTCCAGTATAGCCTTTATTCTAGACTGTACTAAAATGTCATATAACCCCAAATAATGCCGAACCAGTTGCATCCTCTTCCTCATTCAATCCTTAAATTTATTACATCATAAAACAGAAGGAAAAATTAATATTCATTGAATGATTGTATTTTACAAGTATCACATAGTTTACATGTAAATCCTCCTAGCCTGGCAAAGTAGACATAGGTAGCCCATTTTCAAATGAGAAAAAGGAGACTCAGAAATAAGTTTTTTCAGCCAAAGTGGCAGAATGTATACTGAAACTAGGGTTACCTGAATCCAGACTTGTTTTACTAACCTGGCTAAATCACAGCCCATTGTAGGTATTCAAACTGTTCTTCCCATTACTATGAATAACCTAATTTGAGCTTCTCTTTTCTTGGATGAATCCTTACTTTTGTGATTTATACATGTCTTATGAAAAGAGGCTGGAGTATAATGCTAGTTACTAATATTTCTTTAATTCATACTACAATTTATGATATGCCAGTTAATAAATGCTAGGGATTCAAAGATAAATAAAACATAGAGCATGCACTTTAAAGGGCTCACAATCTGATGATCGCTTGTTCTGTTTGTTGACTTGTGTAAGCATGCATATGTACCCATACTAAGAGGCCTTCTGGTTTTTCCAAAGTAGAGGGATGTTTTAAACACAGTAGCCCCTGACATGGACAGCTTTTTGATACACTTACAGAATAAAAGAAGAAACTCTTATATAGAACAGTGGTAGAGTTGGCTTGGTCCTTGAATTAGTCACTGTACAGGATAAACTATTGTTAACAAGAGACCAAGAAGTACTGTGCTTAAATAAGACGTTTATAAATAAATAGAAGTTTATCCTCTCATGCAGCAGTCCAGAGATGCGTAGCCAGGGATAGTAAGGCAGTTCTACCATCCTTAAAATATGGTTTCCCTGTCTGGAATCACAGTGGCTGTTCTACTTGTTAACATTTCCCTGCCAGTGAGAACAGAGAAGCATTGAAGAGCAGACAGCTTTCTTTTAATAAGGCAGTCCAAAATTTGTATAGGTCACTTCTGTTGACCTGCTGTGAACAGAACTTAGACATATGGCTGGTAAATATATCCTCTACTGGATGACCATGTGCCCAGGTAAAAGCCTATATTACTAAAAGAAAAAAACAAAAATGTATGTGGGGGAATAATTAGCTGTCTTTGCCACATCTTTTGACTGACTAGGCTCATGTTGCTGGAAAGTTCCAAATGTCACACAAGCCCATTATGTAGACTTAAATATTTAATCAGTTTTATTGCTTATACCAAGTTGCTTCCTACCCATTTCTGCTACTGTTCTGTAGAAAAAAACAAATATATTTCATGAAGACTTAGGTATCCTCTATTGTTTCTTTGATCATCTTGCCAAGAGAAGAATCAGTAGTAAAACAGTTGAAACATTTGAAAATTTTAAAATTGATTGTGATTTAAAATCAGATTACCATATTTATAAATAAGTTTCAGAAAACGTCCTACAGCTAATCTGCTTTTCCCAAGATCTTTGCATTATGTAAAAAGAAAATATAAATCTCCTTTGTTGAGACATACATGGAGGGATACCTGGGTGGCTTATTCGGTTAAGCAGCCAACTGTTAGTTTAGGCTCATCAGGTCATGATCTCAGTGTTCTGAGATCAAGCCCCGTGTCGGGCTCCACACTCAGCCTGTAGTATGCTAGAGATTCTCTATCAACCTCTCCCTCAGATCATGCTCTCACTGTCTCTCAAAATAAATAAACTTTAAAAAAAAAGATGTGGAATAAAACATATTTGTCTCTTCTTGCCAGTTTTTGGTTAAAGTGGAAAATCAACAATGTCTTGTATAAAAAGGTAGAAATCTCTTAATTATAAGATAGTTCAGGTGCTTACAAAGAAAATTTCCTTTCTTTGTACTGCTAAGAAAAGTGAAGGATACAGAATATTTAAAGCCAGCTCATTTGCTAAGTAAAGAGCCTTACTGACTAACAAATGAGTCTAAGATGAACTCCTCAAATAAGACTAAATTTGGCCATGCACTTTTTGTCATAAATTACATTTTACATTTTTCTGACAAATGTTAAGCCATTAAAGATTGTATTGTCAGACTGCTTTATCCTAGAGTTAGTCTTGACCCATCTGAAATGTTAAAATGTCAGGCTTATGTTACCTCTAAAAGCTTTAGAATATGTTTTCCAGGTGTGTATGAAGGCATAAAATACCTTTATTATAGGTATTACTATATTTTAAAATGCCTTTATTTTGACTTAAAATGGGAAGGGCTTTGTTTTTTTAATATTCTTTTTTTCCTTTGTTCCCCAAAATCTCTGTGTAGGTGTCCATGGAAATGGAGCAGTTGATGCTTGTATTTTTATACAGAAGCTACTAGTATTAGAATAAAGGTGGTTCTGGCCATTTCTGATGGAAGTTTTATTTTCTTCTGTTGTACATTGTCAGTACATTGCCACAGACTTATTTTCTACCTATCAAAATTTAAAATATTTGCATCCTTTGTTCCAGGTTTTTACTTCCAGAAATATGTCCTATCAAAATTTTTAGACAGGTATGCTAAGATACAAGTTCAAGAAGATCTGTTAATAATTGGGAATGTTTAAATTATGTTCATTCAAAGATATTGTGAGCACCTACTCAGTACGTTGTATCAAGTGCTGAGTCCACAATTATAAGCATATATGTCCCTGCTTCATGGAATGGTGGCACATCTAGTAAAGCAGAGACTAAACAAGTAATCTCATAAATGTAAATTTTCAAACTCTGATAAGTATTAGGAAGAAAAGTAAACTGCTGTTAGAACATCTGTTAGGGACTTGACCTAAGCTAGGAGATGAAGAAGATAGTCTTTATGAAGTGATTTTTGAAAGGGCAGGATTGGTGCTTTCCAGGTATAAGGACTTTTGTTATAAAGACTTACTGATATCAAAGAACTGAAAGTGTAAGGAAAATATGACAATGAGAAGAATCAGGGGCAAGACTGTGTAGGATCTTTAGAGGCTGTATGGAGGATTTTGGGTTCTGTATTTTGAAAACAGTAGGAAACCCTATAAGGTATTTATGGGGGAAGACTGGGAGGACCGAATGGGTACTGTGATTACATATGCATTCTGCAAAACATAATGGCTTCAGTTTAAAAGATGGATTGGCTGATACATTTAGGGAGAGCAATGAAGCTATTGCAGTAGTTTATTAAGGCTGTGATGGCTTGAATGGTGGTGGCTTACATTGGGGATAAGAAAGTGAATAGATTTGAAAGAGATTCAAGATTAAAATTGACACTCAGTAACAGATTGACTGTAGAACAAGTAGATGTCAATGGTTGTTAATAGCTTTGTAGATAATAGGTAGTGGATATCTGTATAGATAGGTAGTGGTACCATGTACAGAGAAGGAGTGCAAAGGACCTGATTGTGCAGGGAACTGGGGTGGGAAGGAGTAGGGAGAAAGGGAAATTGGAGGGAAGAGATCATTAGTTTTGAATATGTAATTTGAGAGTCTGGTATATAACCTCCACTTCGGATGAGATTGTTCAAGGGGAGAATATATGGAAAAAAGAGGATCGAAAAAAAAAAAGAGGATCTTGGTAGAATTGGATATACTTAGGTGATGTGCCATAGTGGTTATTTAGAGACCTGGGCTTCAGTGGTTAGTCAAACTTGGGTTCGAATCCCAGTCTCACTGCCTACTGAAAAACTTTGGGCAGGTTATTTTGTACGGCTTTGTGCTTCAGTTTTCTCGCCTGTAAAATGTGGGAAATAATCTACGTAGAAGACTAAAGAACTAAAATGAAATAAAATAGAGCTCTCTGATTTTGGTGCATAGTAAGTATTCAGTGAAATGATCATATGATGATTGTATTGTTTAAAATTTTGGTTGCCGAACAGTTCACAGTTTTTAAAAAAAAGTAAGATACGTATATACATGTGCAGAAGTTCTGCAAGAGTGCATACCAAAGTGTCAGTAGTTAACTCTGAGGAGGAATGGAAGTCACAGTAAAAGGAAAAGACTTTTTACCTTGTACATATGTGGGGTTTTGTTGTGGTAGTGATTTTGTTGTTTTTTTGCATTTTCTCAACAAATGTGCTGCTTTTCTAATTTTTAACAGCCATTAATTGTTCCTTAATTATTTTTTACTATTTTTTCTCTTTATAAACCTTGAACAACCAGAGTTTTTAGTTTTTTTTGCTTGACAGAATGTTTTTGATTCAATGGAGGTACCACAGTGCTTTTTCAAAAAGAAACTTCTGAGTCCTGGGTTACAATGAACTAGAAGAAAGACTGAGAAAACTGATTTAGAGCATTGGGAATTTGTGTGGTAAGTCTGGTGACATATCGTCCATGTTCAGCGGTAATTAGGGCTTTAGTTAATGGATGCATACACTACATGTTATCGTAACAGATATTATATATCTTGCTCATTATTAAAGGAAAGGAACTAACGTTTGCAAAGAGCTTATTATGTACTAGATAATTTATACATGCCATTTCCTTCAGCCCTTCAGGCAAATATCATTTTCATTTCAGAAAGAAAAAAAAAACAAAGCTCAGAGGCTAAGTAAGTTAATCAGAACAAAAACACAAGATCATAAAATAAAAATGTCATCCCTTACCATTTAGCATGCTGAGAAATTGGTACCATTTGGCATGCTGACAAATTGGTGGTAGCACTGTAACTAAATAGTAGATAATTAAATTGATAATCTGATCTGTCACATTGCAGGTCTAGGTAAATCTTGATAGGGCCAGGACAAGAGGAGGGCAGGGTTTGTAACCTAGTTACAAGAAAACATAGCAGAGAATTGTTGAAGAATAAGCTGTATAAACCAGGCTCTCTGAGTTGCTAATCCTATACAATCTCTTTTTTTAACTTAAAATTGAAGTTGATATTTAGTTTACCCAGAGTTTCAAAATAAGATAGTTTGTGATCAAAGTGTTGTGTATTGGAACAGTTATTTAATTGTCTTACTTCATGAATTGTGGAGCTTCCTTATTGAGAGCATTTGTAGTAGCCTTCTATAAAGCTTTTGTTCTCTTTGTTAATGTTAGAACAGTCTGAAAGGTTTTTAAATTGAGATTCTTTTTTTAACCCATTCAATTTATTAAATTGCTATTGTCTTTATACCTGGAGGGAAAAAATGGTATCTTTCAGAATATTGGATTAGTTCTTGAGGATGAAAAGGGATAATGTTTGAACCTTTTCCAAGTACCATCCATGACAAAGGGCACTTGAACTTTTGTTCACCCATCTAGGAAATAAGTACTTTGGAAAATATGAAAAATGACAGTTTTCAGTGTCAGCAGTAGGAAAAAAATTCAATTTATAGAACTCTTTTAATATTTATGAAACCCATGAAAACTTGAGCAGCTGTATATCCAAAATTATAGAGAATATGCTGCCTTAGTTTTGAAGATGAATTGAAATTTTCCCTGGGTAAAGGGACAGTTCTAAAGATAAGCTTTCTGCTTTGTTTATGATCAGAGAAGGGCATGTATGGACAACCATTTTCAATAAATTTAAAATGTGTACTATATTGATCAGCATTGTTTTAAGTTTTGCTTTTGAACGCTAAGAAAGAGTACAGAGTATATTATGGCACATGGGCACATGTACCTAAGTACCTGCTTACCTCTTTAGATGCTGGTAGACCACTTGTTTTGCTAGTCTTTGGAATTGGAAGGAGTGTCAAATACACAGAAGCCAGAGTCATCTTGGCCAGATGGTGTTTGATACAGATGGATGGTTAGTTGTCATGCAGATCTCCTAGTTGGTAACTTGTTGCTGCCATCTGACTCAAAGAATCATTCACACACACTGGCTGTCAAAAGCATCTTCTCTTCTGTCTGTTTTAGCTGTCATGTCTGTGCTCTGTACAGAAGTGTTGACAAGACATTGCTGTTGTACATTTTCAATGTGGTTGTTAGTGATTTTTCTGTTTTGTGGGGTCTTTGATAGGGCTGGAATGCACTTGGTTTGTAATTGCATTGTTTTTTTTAAAAAATGCTGTGACAGTACAACAATTATCTGACCTTTTAAAAGGATTTTTCAGATTATAAGTTTATTCATATCTGTTCAGTGAACAAAAGCATTTAATAAAAAGAAAAAAACTTGTTTCAGTTTCCAAATACAGCAAATAAATTGAAATCTACTGGCTATTTCCCACTTGGATGCGGTATCTTCTTCTGGACTTGCCCTCTCATAGCCTTGTGGTCAAAATCTTTATACTGTTTTCTGATTATGTATTTTCTTTTCTTGAATTAGTACCTTTTTTCTGATGGTATAAGCTTCTCTTTAAAAAAAAAAAGACAAGAAAAAAAATTCAGTTATTGCCTATCTTTTGCACCCATTTTCTCAAACTTAATTGCCTTTTATCTGTTCACCTGTTGAACTCTCTCCCTTTTTCCTGTTTCCCTTTTAAAATAAAAGCAAAGTGGGATCCCTGGGTGGCGCAGCGGTTTGGCGCCTGCCTTTGGCCCAGGGCACAATCCTGGAGACCCTGGATCGAATCCCACATTAGGCTCCCGGTGCATGGAGCCTGCTTCTCCCTCTGCCTGTGTCTCTGCCTCTCTCTCTCTCTCTCTCTCTCTCTCTCTCTCTCTCTCAGACTATCATAAATGAATAAAAATTTTTTAAAAAAGCAGTCTTTTTTCCATTCTTTCAGGTAACTTCTGAAGTCATGCCTGTTTCTGTGATACTTAACAACTTAGTCTTTTTATTCAGCTAATATAGTGAGCATCTCAAAATGTACCAGCCACTCTATACTTTAGAGATGTCAGAAGAAAATAGCCTCTGCCCTAGAAGAGGTCATAGTCTAAAGCAAAATCAGAAATATAGGTAATTAGACTAAAATATAATCGCTATAATGGGTAATTAGACTAAAATATTATAATTGCTATAATGTAAGTATGTGGAAAAAGCAGTAAGAGAACAAGGACTATTACTGTTCTTTTTCCCCTGCTATACTTTCAGAATATCAGTTTTTAAGTTATTATAGAGTTTACTGGAGTTTACTGAGTACTTTATTAAGTAGTTTAATAGTTCAAAACTTCAACTTGAAACTTTCCCACCCAATAAATAACATTTTCAGCCTTATTCGTTTTTAAGCCAGAGACTAAAAGGTGAATATTACCTGGCAAAGACATCTGAGTTGGTTCCAAAAGAAAATACAAGTCCTTTTTTTTTCCATGAAGGCAGGAAAAATATATAATATACATTAATATATATTATATAATATATATATAAATATAATAGACAGTGGGCTAAGGTTTGAATAGCTTGCACACTTATTCTGGGCCTGTCTCTAATTTGCTAGGTTTTTTGTCCTGGTTACTTAATGTCTGGATAGTAGAATATTTTTACCTATCAAAATATAGTAAAAGAATAAGCATTTACTGGTTAGTGTTCATGAAGAGCTTTGAATTCTTTGGAGAAAGTTTAAATAAACAGAAGTAGATAGCAAAAAGAAGTAACATCAGCAAGTTTGCTGATTCCTCAGCCTGGTAGCTCTGTGTAGCTCAAGGAAATTTAAGATGCTACAGAATTTGCTGTAGATGTTTAAATCCTACTCACTCTAGGGGTTCAGATAGAGATTTTTGTGAGAATAAAATGTCTTGTCCTGAAAGGCATGGCCCTGTTATTTAAGATTTAGTTTGGAGACTCATAATTATAGATCATATGGTCCAGATAGATTCACAACATACATTCTTCTATTTGTATTAATAGAATTTAGATTCCTTTTTTTTTTTAACCTGGATTCTTTATTTCCCTTTTTTTTTTTTCCCTAACAAGCATGTACTAAATATCTCCTATGTCTAAATTACTTCACAGAGTTCTATGGGATTATCAGGTTATATAACACTATTCTCAGACAATAATGCAAAGATAACAAAACACTTGAATTACTTATCAGCTCTGTTAATTATTGTTTGAAGTGTATTACGTATAAAATTTCACCCTTTATTTGGGAAAATGTTGTGTTTTGCTTTAATGTCCTAAACTAGGGGCACCTGGTGGCTCAGTCAGTTAAGCATCTGCCTTCAGCTCAGATCATGATCCTGTAGTCCCAGGATCAAGCCCCGTGTTGGGCTCTCTACTCACAGGGAGTCTGCTTCTCCCTCTCCCTCTGCTCCTCCCCCCACCCCTCCATTATGTTCATTCTCTCTCTCTCTCTCTCTTTCTCAAATAAATATATACTTTTTAATTTCCTAAGCTAATATATTTTGGGAATCTAGGAAGAGCTGTGTAACTTATAAAGTACTTTAAGCTTATTGGTCTCTGAAAATAATAATTTCACTAATTTTGAACATTGATAAAAATATAACAAAATAAAAAAATACAACAAAATCAAAAATTTTTAAAGATGTTATTTATTTATTAAAGAGAGTACAAGCAGGGGGAATGGCAGAGAGAGAGGGAAAAGCAGGCTCTCTGCTAAGCAGGGAGCTTGATGTGGGGCTCCATTCTGGCCCTGGGATCATGACCTGAGCTGAAGGCAGACGCTTAACTGACTGAGCCATGCAGGCACCCCTCAAAATCAAATTCTTTAGTATCTACTGAAGACATTTCAAGATTATTAGGATGTTATTTTACATTCAGAGAGTTTAGTCATTTATTGTTGCACCAGTGATAAAAATTGATAAAGAATTCTCTATTATTGGTAATATATATTTAAACTTTGGTAATTGTAATGCAACATTTTCAAATTTGCTTGAAGGTTTGTTAGCATCTGTTATTTTCTAATGCAAACTGCTATCTTCTTTCATTGCTTAATTCTCACAGCCATTGCAATAAAATAGCAAGATGAATGGATTAAAAATATAAGGGAAATTATGATATTAAAGATATCCAGTAAGGATAAACCACATATTCTTCTGACTTCTTAATACTTAATCTGAAAAAGGAAGTTTCTGATAAATATAATTTTATAATTTGTACTTGCTCATTTGATTTTCTCATAGGGAAAATGCTACTTAGGTTATGCTACTTCCTTTGTGGTTTTATATGCTAAATACCAATTCAAAACTGTTTATTTAAAAGATATGAAATCTTAACATTTTATAAGTTAGTAGGTATTTAAAAAAATAAGTTAGTATATACTTTTATAGAACAATATAACATGCATTTTGTCATTGATGCTTTTTTGTTGTTTTCATTAGGGACTGAATTCTAAATTACAATTTTTATACTAGCTTGAAGGACCAAGAACTATGAACTGAAATTTCACTAATTAAGATGATTTTTTAAATTTTGCAGTGTTTTAAGTGTTTTAAATCAGTGATGTTTATAATGACTATTAATATACTGTTGAAGCCAGTTTTTAGTTCACAAACAGCGTGCTCAATACCTGAGAAATGGCAATAGAGCAACTCACCTCTATATATAATTAATTAATGGACAGTAAATGTATATGCACGTCTGCTAGTAAATACCAGGCTAACTGGTTTTTATGTCAGCAGACTGAAAACTATGAGCAGAGAATACGTGAGCAACAGGAACAGCTGTCACTTCAACAAACTACTATTGACAAGCTAAAATCACAGTTGCTTCTTGTGAATTCCAGTCAAGGTATGTTCATATTTTTTATGTATTACTTGAACCTCTTGGAGAGAAAAAGGTAGAAGTTAAGTTTTTCTTTTTTATTTCTCCATCATTTCTCAATAGTTCTGATTTTTAAATAACTGTAGTGCAGTTACTTATTTTTATTTAAGAAATGAATACTTGCACAGTTATGGGGAAATGAACATGCACATATACTATATTGTAGAATTCTAAGTTGATGAAACTTCCTAGAAGACAATTTACCAGTAAATAGCAAAAGCTTTCTTAAATGTCTGTACCTTTTAAATGAAAAATTCAAGCCCTAAAAATATGTCATAAGAAAATATTTGTTATAGAACTCAAAGTTATATATGCAAGGAAGCTTATCACAGTAAAAGTTCTTTTTTTTTTTTAAGATTTTATTTATTCATGAGAGACACAGAGAGAGGCAGAGACACAGGCAGAGGGAGAAGCAGGCTCCACGCAGGAAGCCCGACACGGGACTCCATTCTGGGTCTCCAGGATCACGCCCTGGGCCCAAGGCGGCACTAAACCACTGAGCCACCAGGGCTGCCCCCACAATGAATGTTGTAATGATGAAAAGTTAGAAATAAATGTTCAGAGTTAAATTAGTCATTCATATAACAAACGGCTATGTAGCCAAAGAAAAATGATGATTATAGATGTTAACTTACTATCTTGAGACATATAATACATAGAAAAATGAACAAAGCAGGATAAAAAATGTATATAATTTTATGTGTAAAAAAAAAGATTTTTGTTTGAATCTGTAAGTATAGGAAAAGAAAAACTGTGATAAAAATATAAACCAAAATGTTAACCGGAATAATTCACAGGTCATAAAAGTTGTGGCAGTTTTTATTTATTTATTTATTTTTGGCATGTCTGCATTTTCTAATTTTCCTAGAATACGTATGGAGTAATTATGCAAATAATTATCTTAAACAAGAAATACATACCTGGAAATATGGCTTATTAAAAGTTTAATTGCTATTGTTAAGTTATAAAGAACTTCTAGTTTTCTAAGTTCTATATATTTTTTACATCACTGATTTGGGGAGTGGGGGTTTTGTGTATTTAGTGGGAATGAAAAAAATCTAAAAAGGCAAATTTAAATTGTCAAAGTAATTAAAGAATTTTCGAAGCTCGCAATTTAAAATATCTTTATAATTGGGGTTTCTGGTTTATTTTTATTTTACCAGGTGGTCCTAAAAACGGGTTCTCTACTTATATCCAAGAGGTTTTTGTCTTGCAGATAACAGTTTTGGCTATGTTCCCCTGCTTGAAGACAGTGAAGCAAGGAAGAATAATTTGATTCTTGATCAGCCACATGATAAAGTAAAATCAGGAATACCAAGAGAAAAGGAATTAAAGGTAGACTGCCCTGCTGGTTTATTCCATAAAGGAAATAAGAAATGAGAAATCAGGTTCCACAGACTTCCTGAATTATTCAGTCAGTATTTTATCAAATTTGGGTGGGCAGGAACAGGGGTGAAGATTGTTTTCAGTCCTACCAATGCTTCTGCAAAAAGCAACATTCAAATGCTGACATTTAACACATCTTCCTTGTTTTATTTTCCTGAGGTAGATCCACCTTTAGAATTTAAACAAATTGTATTTATACACAAATGACTTAGATTTTTCTAAATAGAAGCATTATTTCTAAGTAAAATAAATGCTTAGATTTGTTTCATGTTTCCTGATACTCTCTTTTCTATATCACAGGGATTTAACAAACAAATAAAACATTTAACTAGTAGATAGTAAGGCACAGATGATTCTGGATTAGAAAATGACACTCTAGTTTTTTCTTCAATTGCCAGAGCTTAATTTTTTAAAAAATCCACCTAACCAGCTTACTCGAAAGTCTTCATTGAAACAATATAAAAAGGAACATTCTGTATTTGCAAGATGTGTATGAGGATGTTCAAGCTACATTGTTTAACAACTTAAACATCCATCAGTAGCAGAATGGCACACCTTTACGGTGAGACACTTTAGAAAAATTAAAATTAACTAAATATTTATATATTAGTATGTCTAGATTTCAGAAACAATGTTGAATAAAAAGTAGAAATTACAAAATGATAAAATGGGAATGATTTATTTAAATTTTTAAAAATATAAAATATTATGACGTTTATAAAAACACAAGTATATAGTAAAAGTATAAAAACAGGAATGTTAACAACTTTAGAAAAATGATCACTTCTACAGTTGGGGAAAAAAAGAGTCTGACTCTGGGAAGGTAGTAAAGAGGGCTTCAGTTGTAGCTATAGCTTTTTTTTTTTTTTTTTTTTTTTTTTAAAGAAAAGATGCTGGGGGAATCCCTGGGTGGCTCAGCGGTTTGGCGCCAGCCCAGGGCACGATCCTGGAGTCCTGGGATCGAATCCTGCATCGGGCTCCCTCCATGGAGCTCCCTCTGCCTGTGTCTCTGCCTCTCTCTCTCTATGTCTATCATGAATAAATAAATAAAATCTTAAAAAAAAAAAGAAAAAGAAAAGAGCTGAAGCAAAATGTTAACACTTGTTAAATCAAGGTAGTGTATATATAGGTGCATATAATTCTCCATGTTTTTATGAATCATTGAAATGTTATGCTTAGAAAGGAATTTTTTTTAATGACTTAGGTTTTAGGAGGATGACACAGTTTTGAAAAATATAAGATCTCCCAATAAATGAGGACTCTTAACATCCACAAGATAGCATTAAATCAAGAATGCTATCTTTATTTCTTTCCTTCTAGACAACGTAGGAGATTTAAGCTTTGTGAGCCAAGGTTATTCAGTTACCAATAAGCCTCATAATTAAGACTATCTTGTTTTTTTTTAATATCATATAAAAATTTTAGAATGGGAAGTTCTTTAAAGTATCTCCGATTTCATTTTTTAAAAATCATTTTTGTCTTTTTATTTGGATCATTCAGCTCTCTTCACCCCCACTACAATTTCCATTTATCTAAAAATGCTGATAAACACAAGAAACCCTTGCACTGGAATATGTTTAGATTTATTTTGCAAAAGACAGGATTCAGAAACAGTGATTCTGACTTCTGAAATACGATTTTATGATTGGGTCTATTATAGTATAAAATATTTGAATTGCTGTAAATGGTGACTTATAAATTTAGTGCCTAAGTAAACAATATTTACATTTCACTTTACTGTTTCAGAGACTTCTAAATATTATTTACCATTTACCATTAATTTTTATTCAAAATTCCTATATTCCAGTTATTATAATATTTCTTTGAAGGTACTATCTCTAGTTCAAAATGCAGAGATTAGTCTTGGTTAGAAGAAATGGGATGGTGTAAAAGGCTCTTAGATATGTTAATATTTTATCTTATATTTGGGAATTTGTCATTGTTTATGAACATTTTAGAGTTTATTTTTCAGTCAGTAAGTGCTCAACAGGAACCTTCAACAGACTTCTTTTTTAAATTCCATTTGTTTTGTTTTTATAAGATGTCTTTGTAAAATATATGTCTGGATACCTGGGCTAACATAAATATAAGTAACAGAAATTATGTTAGAGATGGCTTATTTCCAAAGAATTAGTAATGCTGCATCCATTATAACTTTATTTGTAGGCAGACAATAGAGGGAAAAAAATATTGAATATTTGAGAGCTGGCTATATATTGTAAAAAGTTAGGCCACATTTAGAAAAGTGTTGGCCAATTAAGTAATTGAAATTAAAATCTTTTCAATTGGCATATATTTTATTCTATACCTGTTGAGTTTGAGTTATAATTATATTCAATTTTAGTTAATACAAGGAAAATCTTTTCCTAAAGAATTTTGATTTTGGGTATATCAGGATTTTTCCAAAATGAAAAAATATATTGGTTATTAGTTGCAATTTTCTAAAAGTATGCACCTACACATAAAAACTACAAGGCAGTATGCAGAAATGGCTAAGGCTACAGGTTTTTTTTTTCCATTTTCAATATACTTTTATTAGTCCTCTTAAACACTAAATAATTTCTAGAAATCACATTCCCACATTCATAATCAGTTGCCCTAGCCTCTGTAATGAATAACTAAGTTAATAGATGCTTTGAACCAATAACACAAGGAAGCTACTAACCACCCACAGTCCTTTCCTTCTGTTTGGTGAATGGTTTGAGAATTTGTTTTCTTTAGACTATTTATTTTGTTTAGGATTTGTTTAGAATATATGACAGGGGAAAGACCCATTGACATTATGGCAAATGACAACTTTGAGTGTCTTGATGAATGAGACAAACAGTGGAGGAAAAGGGTATGTTGAGAAAGAAGCTCTTTTAGAAAATTTGAGAAACATGAATTTGTAGTTCATTCTGTGTTCATGGTATTCCTACATAGAGCATGCCAGAGTCCTTTGATTTCTAAAAGGGCATAACAAAGTCAAGGAGCACCTAGGTGGCTCAGTTGGCTAAGCATCGGGCTCTTGATTTCGGCTCAGGTCATGATCCCAAGGTCTTGAGATCAAACCCTGTATGGGTCTCTATGCTCAGCGGGGAGTCTGCTTGAGATTCTCTCTCCCTTCCCCTCTGCCCCTCGCCATCCCCCCACTATACATGTGCGTGCATGCTCGCTCTCTCTTAAAATAAATCTTAAAGTCAAGACAGCAGAGCTTGTATAAATGGATGACCCTTAGTATTCTGCATATAGTTTAGAGGCATTAGGGAGAAAGTACTTAGTTTAATGGGAAACCTGAATTTCACTTATTTTTTTATTATTATTAGAGGGAAGCAAAGGAGCAGAGGGGGAGAGAGAGAGAATCCCAAGCAGTGGGGAGCCTGACATAGGGCTCAGTCTCATAAACTTGAGATCACAGCCTGAGCCAAAATCAAGAGTTGAACTCTTAACCAGCTGAGCCACCAGGTGCCCCTGAGTTTCAGTTCTTGTACACCAAGTTTGCAGTCTTTCTTGATGAGATATTTTTGGCAAAGGGGTTATTCCATTATCCATCATACAATAAAGTACCCCAAATCTTACTCCCAAACTTAACTGCTTAAAACAACAAATATTTATTATCTCAGTGTCCGTGGGTCAGAAATTTAGGAGTCACTTAGCTAGGTGGTTCTGGTTCAGGATCTCTTGTGATTAGTCAGGACGTGGGCAAAGGCTTCAGTCATCTAAAGGGTTTGTGTGGTTGGAGGATCCACGCCCAGGATGGCTCACTCACATGACTGTTGGTAGAAGACTTCTCCATGTGGACCTTACCTCACAACCTGGCCAGTAACTTCCTCAAAGTAAAAAGTAAGAGATTCAAGAGAGAGAGTGAAGGAAGCCACAGTGCTTTATAGGACCTAGTCTCTCAAAATCACATACCTTCACTTCTGCTTTGTTCTGCTCATTAGAATTAAGTTATGAGGTGCTCCAGAGGCAAAGAAATAAGCTCCTCAGATGTGTTTTTAAAGCATTGTGGGATTGTAGATTGTGGTGTACAAAGGGTACCAGAGATCAGGGGCATGGGGCATAATGTTTAATTAATATGATAAGTACTAGTGAAAAGTAGAGGACCTTGGCAGAATTTAATAGTAAATTTAATCTCCTGACTCCTATCACTGTTAATCTCAGAAGAAAGAAATGTCATAGCTTCTCAACCTAAGAACAATTTCAAAAATTCTAACATGAGTGTAGACTTGCCAAAGAATAGCTGAGCAGTGTTTTAGAGAATCAAGAAACTGTTGCCTATTGTTACCTTTCTTTTTTTCAAAATATGTAGAAAATCAAATAACACAAAAATGCACATACTTACTCTTCACAAAACTATCTCTTGTTTGTAGAACACCATTGTCAGATAACATATGTCATGGAGGCAGTTATTTAAATAACAAATTGTGTTTTTTAATGTAAATATAAATTGGTATTGTTTGGTTCACCTTTTTAAAAACCAGGATTGTGATATACTGCGTCATTTTTAAGATCTTGGAAATAATTAAAAAAATAAAAATAATAAAAAAAAAGATCTTGGAAATAAGAGATTTTTATAATACTGCTTATGAGAAGCACTTCAATTGACAAACTAAATACTATTCTAGGTGTCTAGGGTTTGACAAAAATTGTTTGCCCTCCTCTTTCTAAGATTCTACTTTTTGTTTTTGTAGATGTTACATGAAAGTCTAGATATAGATAGAATGTTTGGATATAAGAAAACATATAGAGAGTGATGATAATATAGAATCCGTAGAATTTGGTGATGTTGATACATTTTCTTCACTCATTCATTAAATAACTGAACTATCTACCTCACGTTTCGAGCTACTGGAAGAACAAAGAGATATTGTCCCTGCCCTCTGGCTTAAAGTCTTGATTTAATAGATAAAACCAACATTACTAATTGTTGTGAAGTCATTTCAGATTCCAGTATCCAGGATACTAAGTATTGTCTGAGTTTATTTTAACTTCTAACTATTTATTTAAATAGAGCTCATGTGTTTATGTGTCCAAAGAGCTGATTTTATGCTTTATTTCTGATTTTCTGTATATATTTCTAGTTTATGTGTCTTTTTTCATCTAACTTACATGCTTTCAGCAAAAGTGTAAAAATACAAAGAATCTAGTTATTACTGAAAGATTCCAGTTAGTTGGCACATTTCTAATGTAGCTGTCATTACGATTATTAGATAACCAGATAGATGGTAGCTTTGAGGAACAGCAAAGATTGTGTGGGTTTAGAAGAGTAAAACAGTGATGTGGCTGTGGAGCTGCCATCAGTGCTAACATTAAGGAAATAAGATGTGCGATACCTGGCAATTCTAGTCTATACAGAGGCTCCGACATGTTTGAAGAAAGTTGATGTCTAAAAATTCACTTGTCAGTCACTTAGATAAGAAGTATTTGAATTCCTATTTCCCCAGTCTTGCTAGTCAGTGACAGGAATACAAAAAAGAGGAGGACAAGATCCATCTCCTTTAAGGAGCTATATATAATCTGGTTGGAGAAACAAGGATTTGGAGACCCAAAGCAATTAGCAAACATTATAAGATGATGCAAGGTCTTGATTATATGATAAAATGAAACACTAATTATAATTTAATGCTACAGATAAAACATGTAGGACCTTAATTTAAAAATAAAAATTCCTGGTGAGCTGAAGTTAGGCTTGAGTAGGGGCTCGACATTTAGTTCAAGTAGAGAAAAGAAAACGCATTCTAATACGTTTATATTTTGGTAATGTGGGCACAGATATGTAAATTTTCTGCAAGATTTTAATGGAAAAAGAATAACATATATAAACTGAAAGCTGGGGTGCCTGGCTGGCTCAGTCAGACTCGATTTTGGAGTCATGAGTTCAAGCCCTATGAAATTACATACATAGATACATCCATAAATACGTACATACATACATACATAAATTAACTGAGGGCTAAAACTGAGGATTTTAAAAGAGCATTTCATTTACTGTAATCTTTTTTAAATGACATAATCATGGCTTCAGAAGACAGAATGCTCTCTACCATTTTGTTACTTTATTCTGTAGATGGTACTTTATTCTGTGGGTGGTCCTTCAGTGAAAGGCATCGGTGTATTCCTCTAGTTGTTGATTATGACAGTTTTAGCAGGCAGGATATGAACTTTAACCCTGCTTTACTTTCTGGAATTCTGTAACTTTTAAAATCCTAGCTTCATGAGTCTAGGTTTTGGATGGCATCCCCATTCTTGAACAGTTCATTTGTCATATACATTGGATTTCAGATGCAGTTCCCACTTGTGGCTTTCTCTCCGAGTTTAGGCCCTCTGTAGCTCCTCACTTTTTCTATTGCAGGTCTCTCAAACTATATATTCAAGTTGTCATATATTGTTCAAGTACCTTGTTTTATATGCATTATAAAAGCTTTATAGTAGACTTGTATTATGAATACTTTGACATATTAATGTGAATACATATAGCAATTTTGTGAAAATGTAGCTGATAGTCTCCCATCTGTAATTTAAAATACTGCCCTAACAGCAAAACCATAGTATGAAACCAGTTATGTTTTGCAAGAAGAGCTCTTACAATAGAACTCAACAGCCTTTCCCCCTCTTCCTTTAGCAGTTTAGGATCTGGAGTCATTAATAATTTGGTTGGGGTTTTTTTAGCTAGAAGGTATAGAGAAACCTTTCTAGATTTCTCTTCTAGATTCTAGATTTGTTTCTAGATTTGTTTCTGGATTTCTCTTCTAGATTCTAGATTTGTTTACTTATGTGGATGTAGTTCTATCAAAATACCTTATTTTGAGTCATTAATAATTTGGTTGGGGTTTTTTTAGCTAGAAAATATAGAGAAACCTTTCTAGATTTATCTTCTAGATTTGTTTCTAGATTTGTTTCTAGATTTCTCTTCTAGATTCTAGATTTGTTTACTTATGTAGATGTAGTTCTATCAAAATACCTTATTTTGAGGTGTCTGGGTGCTTCAGCTGGTTAAGCATCTGACTCTTGATATCAGCTCATTCTTGATCTCAGAGTCATGAGTTCACGCCCCGGGTTGGGCTCCATTCTGGAGTCTACTTAAAAACAGCAACAACAACAACCAAAAAAAACTCACCTGTTTTACCTTAAAGATATATATTACAGAGGCAGACACTACTTTATTTAGAAATTTCTGTTTTAGTCCATTAAAAACTATAAAACCAATCTATATGATGTACTGAACTGATTTAAAATAATCTACATGCTTATTTAAAAAATAATTGTCATATGCAGATATATGATAAATACATTTTTCATCATTTGAGTGAAAGCTAGAAATCAGACCATTAATCAAGATACAGAACTATCAAATGATTTCTGTGGGAAAGTCTAATTTGGCTTACATCATCTAAATGCATAGTATTTGAAACAAAGTCACTTATATAACTCAACTTCATTTAAAAAAAGAGTTACTATATTCTTCAAATGATAAATTCTTTCTTTTCATCATCTTTTATTAGATAAAAGTAGTGATTGTACTATCTATATAATGACACATGCCAGCCTAAGCTGGGATTTATGTAGGATTAGAGAAAAATGTATGTAAGCACTCTACCCTGTCTTCTCAGTCAGAGCAAATGTCCTATTCCTCCAATTTTTGTTTCTAGAGACTGGATTGAATATACCTTCTTTTAACATTTAACATTTCTATATCACTCCTCTTTGGAGACTGGTCTTTGTTTATAGACTCTCTGGTAGAATAATAATTTGAAGGAAGAAAACCAGTTCATTAAGGCTCAGAGTTTTTTCCAGTGTTACAGTAAGTATATCACAAACTTAAGAAACAAATATGTATTGATATCCAAATCACTTAATATTTACATTGAAATTTATATTGCAGACATTTTGAGTACTTCCAAATCTGAATCATTTTTTAAGACTTATTCATTTATTATTTTAGAGTGAGCACACAGTGGGGAGGGGCAGAGGGAGAGGGTGAGGGTAAGAGAATCTCAGGCAGACTCCCAGCTGAGCGTGGAGCTTGATCTTAAAACCCTGAGATCATGACCTAAGCCAAAATCAAGAGTTGGACATTAACCTACTGAGCCACCCAGGCACCCCTCCAAATCTGATTTTTTTTTTTTAAGATTTATTTATTTGAGAGAGGGAGAGAGAGTGCACAAGCAGGAGAGGCAGAGGGAGAGAGAATCTCAAGGAGACTCTGCTGAACATGGAGCCCTGTGCAGGGCTCAATCCCACAACCCTGAGATCATGACCCACGCCAAAATCAAGAGACAAGAGACACCAACTGTACCACCCAACTTCCCCCCCAAATCTGAATTATTAATCCAGCCAAACCTCTTACTGTTCTTAGTCTGTTTTTTAACTCAATACATCATTTTAGGGTTTTTGTTTTTATAATACTGGAAATAATTTTTGAGGGAAAAAAAATGAGAAGTGGCATATCATTTTTTAAATTTTCTTCCCTGGCTTTTTTTTTTTTTTTTTATTTATTCATGGGAGACAGAGAGTGAGAGAGGCAGAGACACAGGCAGAGGGAGAAGCAGGCTCCATGCAGTGAGCCCAATGTGGGACTCTATCCTGGGACTCCAGGATCAGGCCCTGGGCCGAAGGCGGTGCCAAACCGCTGAGCCACCCGGGCTGGCCTATTCCCTGGCTTCTAAACAAATTTGATTCTTTCTAATGATGGCTTTCATTCCCTTCCCCCTTTTTAACTCCTTCCTCACATTTCCCATTTTTCCCTTTTCTACTTTTTTGCAGAGACCACAAAACAGTATATTCGGTTCAGCCCTGGTTTCTCTTGACCCAAGCATAAAAGTCTGTTCTCTCAACCTCAGTAGGTTGGACTAGCCCCGCAAAAGAATCTAGTTTCTCTTATAATCTTCACCCTTAAAAATCTCAAAATCTGTTCTGAAGACGTTTGTTTTTCAATGTTATGAAATGCTTCTGCCTTTGATGTGTTGTGATCTGTTGTTTTTTGATTATTTTGGTTTTTGGTTGAATTATATGGAATCTGGTTTCTGATAGGTAGTTGGGAAAGGGGAGAATATTATAATAACCTTTTTAGAAATTGTGGCTATTCTCCTTTGGTACTATACCAAAATTCAGTAAGTAGTAGTAGTCTCTTAAGTGTTAACTGCATTAACTGAAACCAGTGAACTTTTCTACTGCATTAAAAGCCAGTGGTCTATCTTAACCTATGATTTTGTAGCTTCATGAATTGGTCATTTGGAAAATATTGGTTCACTGAACTATGCAGATCTTTCAAATATTGGCTTATGATGTAGTGTTTAAAATTCACATCTAACATCATACCGATCTCACCATAAAAGTCTTTTAAAGATTGAACATTTGTCAGACTTGCTATAACAGGTGTACATTCCCCAGGATTTTAATTTTTGCTTGAAAACTTAAATTTTTTCATGGACCACAAATCTTGTCAGCTGTTTTCCTTAAAGTTAGAAGCTAACTTCATTTGCTTTTAAGAATGGATAACCATAGCTTGCATGTCAGTCATTCTTTCAAGTGAAAATAGTGTTCCATTTAAAAAGTGACTAGTTCGGGATCCCTGGGTGGCGCAGTGGTTTGGCGCCTGCCTTTGGCCCAGGGCGCGATCCTGGAGACCCGGGATCGAATCCCACGTCAGGCTCCCGGTGCATGGAGCCTGCTTCTCCCTCTGCCTGTGTCTCTGCCTCTCTCTCTCTCTCTCTCTCTCTCTCTCTCTCTCTCTGTGACTATCATAAATAAATAAAAATTAAAAAAATAAAAAATAAAATAAAAAAATAAAAAGTGACTAGTTCATCTTGCAACTTAAATGGTTGAACCAGTGCTTTCCCCCAAACAACCCTTATACTTTGGTATGAAACAGAAGTCCTTTCTGTGTATTTCCTATTTTGTCTCACACAATATTTAAAAGCCATCAACTTGGGATCAAAATTTAATAAAATTAATAATTTTTACAGTCTCATCAAGGAGATATCTTAAGACTCCCCCAGGGATTTTTTTTTAAAGATTTTATTTATTTATTCATGACAGATGCACAGAGAGAGAGAGAGGCAGAAACACAGGCAGAGGGAGAAGCAGGCCCCATGCAGGGAGCCCGATGTGGGACTCGATCCCGGGACTCCAGGATCACGCTCTGGGCCAAAGGCAGGCGCTAAACCGCTGAGCCACCTAGGGATTCCGCCCCCCCCCCCCAGGGATTTTTTTTAAACCAAATATGTGGCTTTCTTTTTTTTTTTTTTTTAAGATTTTATGTATTTATTCATGAGAGACAGAGAGAGAGAGGCAGAGACACAGGAAGAGGGAGAAGCAGGCTCCATGCAGGGAGTCTGACGTGAGACTCGATCCCAGGTCTCCAGGATCAGGCCCTGGACTGAAGTCAATGCAAAACCGCTGAGCCATCTGGACTGCCCCAAATGTGTGGCATTAAGAGTATGGTGACTCCAGTTTGGTACCATGGCCTTCATCATACTCAGGTGCCAGCAGTTTCACTCACCATTGTTTTTGCATCATCAGTATAAATGCCACGGGAGTGAAAAAGGCAAATAATAACATCTAATAATGTTATAATAGTTGACTCCATGGATTTCAGCGTCAGCGATTTGATTTTTACCCTACTTACAAGCTAGTAAGTTAGCCACTTAGTGCTTGAGGGATGCTATAAGAAGACTCTAGAATCAGGGGGGGAAAAAAAGCTCATTATACACATCACAGCAAGCAAAAGCATTATTTGCTTTGGTCCCTCCTGTAGAGGGGGAAGGGTAATGCAGTAAGACCCAGATGGATGCTTGTATATGCGGTGGGTTGCCTTAAAGGTGAGGAACACTGAGCTTAGGAGATCTATCATTTTATAGCAAGCAGTTAGCAGCCTGCTCCTTGTCCAAGGGAGACATTATCTTTCAGGTTTGCCCCCTGCAAACACAGTCCCGAGAAATATCCCAGGTAAAGAGCAATCAGAGCCTTGTATTCTTGGCATACACAGCAAAAATGTACAGGAACACTCAGGACCCAAGGAGATTTCTCTCCCAACAGTGGATCCCCTGAAAGGATTTCAGGACCTCAGGGATACTGAGCCATATTTTGAGAACTAGTTTTTACCAGATTATAATTTTCTTTCAGAAAAATACTGCCTTTTTCACTTTTCCTTCTGTTGAAATCATATCATGCTCTAAGAATACTCTAACATCTCCTCAGGAACCCTTATTTATGCATAGAAGTCATATAGTTTGTTCAGTCCTTTCTTAAATAATTATTCTACAGCTTTATCCTTTATTCTTTCTGTTGTTACATAAATTAACCCATTTATTATAAGCTAACAGTGTTTTAAATGGTGGAGCTTCTACTGGTCTTTTAACTCCTTCAGTCAACAGACTTTACTGTGATGGCAGATGTGGTGTAGGTCGAGGCACTACTGTTTTCATGCAGAAACCACAATGCCAGATACCCACAGCTCATGTTTTCATGTTGGTTTGCCATAGAAGGAGCAAGTATAATTTGATACGCTGGCCTGTTTCAATCTTCACCATTTTCTTTTTCTTCTTCTTTTTTTAAAGATTTTATTTATTTATTCATGAGAGAGAGGCAGAGACATAGGCGGAGGGAGAAGCAGGCTTCCTGCAGGGATCCTGATGGGGGACTCAATCCCAGGACCCCAAGATCACGACCTAAGCCGAAGGCAGACGCTCAACCACTGAGCTACCCAGCCGTCCTTCAGTCTTCATCATTTTCTCAAGGAGGGCACCATGACAGGTCCTATATTTACCAGTGATTGCGACCTTCTTGATGTATTTAGCCATGTTGCCACCAACTAAATCCAAGCCCAAAGAGTTAGATCTTTATACTTTAAATCATAATACCTAGGGCAGCCCGGGTGGCTCAGCAGTTTAGTGCTGCCTCTGGCCTAGTGTGTGATCCTGGAGACCAGGGATCGAGTCCCATGTCAGGCTCCCTGCATGGAGCCTGCTTCTCCCTCTGCCTGTGTCTCTGCCTCCCTCTCTCTCTCTCTCTCTCTCTCTCTCTCTCTCTCTGTCTGTCTTTCATGAATAAATAAGTAAAATCTTAATAAATAAACAAACAAACAAACCTACCTACCTATAAATTGCTCCCAGTTACTTCTCTATACCCAGTATATTAAATCTACAACAAACTGAATTTTGATTCTAATCCTTTAAAAGCTAGTGTGGTGCCTGATACATTTCCTGGGATATTCCACAGAACCCCGACCTATAAAATGCTGCATACTGTGTACTCTTTCTGATAATTTTTAAAGGCATAAAAATGTATTATGGGATCTGAAATCAACAGACAACACTTAGCTTCATTTAACCACAGAATCTCCAGCTAGCTTTTTTTTTCAATTTTGTATTTTAACAACCCCTAGATGGATTTGTAGTCCCCTTAAAGATATCTCTAGAATTTGGTGGGGGAGAGACAGGGAAGGCTCAGCTCACTTTAATTTTTCATTTGCAGCTAATATGTTACACTCTGTGACCACTTAGGTGGTCTTGCCATGTTATTAAACCTCAAGTTTTTCCCTGAAAGATTTTTGTTTACCCAAAATGGATAGCTTTTGTTTTCTCTCTCCCATTTTGTTTATCAGCAATGCTATTGTGATTTTTGTATTCCAACTTAGTTTTCAGCTAAGTAATTCCATATTGGATGGGTTTACACACATTATTTCTACCTCTAATTGTTCTTCACTATTTAATATTAAGAACAGTATGTCTCCCTCTACATTGCATCCACATAATGTTGCAGCAGCTCACTGACTTGTCCATATTCCCTGAACCTGTCATCTGGAATTTACTTCTGCTGGATGGCCAAATAGCTACAGTAACTCTTGCTTTCCTTCTTGCTGCAGCAGATTAAACATTCTCTTCTCCTCTTGTCCTGAGAACAAAGTGATAACTTTTTTCTAAAGCTGAATCTAAAACTCTCTCCTCCCTACTTTTTAAATTTCTCTTCCTTTTTGCTATGAAGAAAATAATAGATCTTGGCACTTTATTGCCTGTTGTCAGACCTACAGTTTTTGTTTTGGATTTTACTATTCCAGGAAAGCCTAATCTCACTTTCTTTAAGGGTTTATCTTGCCCTAAGATTTTTTGATGCTAAGGAGAACACTCCATAGAAACATGAACCAGGGATGCCTCGGTGGCTTAGCGGTTGAGTGTCTGCCTTTGGCTCAGGGCCTGATCCCTGATTCCCAGGATCGAGTCCCACATCAGGTTCCTTGCATGGAGCCTGCTTCTCCACCCTCTGCCTGTGTCTTGCATCTCTTTCTGTGTGTCTCATGAATAAATAAATCTTAAAAAAAAAATGTGAACTATATTTAAGGAAAGGGAATTAGGTTATGTTTTTTCATTTTTTTAAAAGATTGTATTTATTTATTCATGAGAGACACAAAGAGGGAGACAAAGACAGGCAGAGGGAGAAGCAGGCTCCTTGTAAGGAGCCCAGTGTGGGACTCGATCCCAGACCCTAGCTAGGATCACATCCTGAGCCAAAGGCAGACACTCAACCGCTGAGCCACCCAGGTGTCCTAGGTTATTTTTTTTTTGTTTTTTGTTTTTTAATCCTAGGTTATGTTTTTAAATTTGGTCTATAGTAGACAACAGAACAAGTATAAAGGTATTGATCAAGAGATGAAAGTGGTTATCAAGAGAGAGGGTAGGTCTGAAAACATAGACTGTAGAAAATGAAAACTCAATAGATGTGATATGAGAATGAATGATAAAAGTATATGAGAGAAATACAGTGTACCCATGTCTGAACCTTAGAGAATGCCCACATGTATGGCCTTGAAAGAGGGGCCAATGAAAATATCAAACCTAGGAAGAAAACCTAAGTAAGTTATGCTGGAAGCCAAAAGAATGTTTCAAAGAAGGAGATTATGGTCAATAGTGTGAATACTGTCAAGTGAGCAGTGAACAGAAGGAGAGCTTTAGGAAAAGCCATAGGATTGTGAGCAAGACTTCTTTGGAAAATTATGGTGAAAGCTCAGAAGAATGAGGGATAAAAAAAACCAAAAAACCAAAACCCTGAGTTTGGGAGCTACAGCTTCTGTATAGAAGACTGAATACCTAACCAGTTCTCTACAATTAACAGTATTAACTCTGGTGAGATACACAAGAACAACTCCCTGAGGAACTGGACACTGAACTTCGCATATTTTAGAAACGAGTCAAATGTGGACCAAGTAATCAGCTCAGAGTAAATTCCCAGTTTTCTTTAGTTTTGTTCTGAGAGTGGCCATAGTTGCAGTGGCTAAAATTCCAATAGAAAGTCCACCATCATTCTGGCTGGAAGAAGCAGGAAGGAGAATGAGCTCAGGATAAGCGTGGTCACCAGAGAGAGGGAAGGAGCCCCAGACAGTAGAAAGCCAGAGAAGGAAAGAGAACCCTAAGTTCTGTGTTTAGACAGCCCAAGTCTGTCGCTGCACCCGAGGCCGTAGATGTGTGGGGCAAATAGGAAGCAGTTTGCAGCTAGGGTTACAAGATTGAACTGAAATCTGAACTGCCCTTCTTCAAAGAAGTGACAATTTGGAGTCTTGAGCCTCACCAAGTTACTTGGCTACAAAAACAAAAATAGTACCACCCTTGGTACCATGTACCGTAATGTCTCCACAACATACTCATAATGTTCAAGATGCAGTCCAGAATTATTCAATACATGGAGAGTCAATAAAGTGTGACCCAGTTTCAAGAGTACACACCAACCCTAAGTAGATCTAGATAGTGAAATAGGTAGACAAGGGTTTTAAATTAGCTACTGTAATATAGGCCCAGTCCTCTGTTAGGAAATGGGATAGGGCAGGAAGAGAATTGAGGTTTTGAGAAGATAGAATTAACAGTAAGATACTTGATTGTCATGCTATGTCAAATGATTAACTTCTATTAGTAAGTTTGAGAAATACTTAAACTATGAAATTTTGGTTAAGAAACTTGCCAGATTGCTTCTGTCAGCAAGTGAACTGGTTTGGCAGAACTTGAGTAAATCTATCTAGGTTATTTTCAAATGTAAATTTCTACTTGGACATTCTTGAGCACAAAAAAAGGCCATACCAAAGGTTTTTTCCCAGGCAAAATTTAAATATCAAAACTTGGCTTATCACTGCTTCTCAGTGAGAAATGTATTTGTTGTATGACAGGTTTTGGAATCTTAAAATTAGTTTGCATTGGTGCGATGTGTAAATGTTACCATTCTATATCTACCTCACCATGCTAGATAACTACTACTGAGTTTCACTGGCAGCCAAGCTCTATACTTGAGAAGTTAAGAGCCTAGACTGATAAGGCCAGGGTTCCAGTCACAGCTCCTTCACCTACTGGACTGTAGGCAAATTACGACCTCTTCAAAGCCTTCTTTACGATAGCAAATTTTAAGATCAAAGTACCTAATTCATAATATTATGTAGATTATGGTAATTAATATATGCTGATTGCTTAAATAACATCATGAAGATATTTTCAGTTCACAATAGTAGTGGTATAACATAAAATCTGTGGTTAATAAAAAGGGTTTTCCCAAGTGCATTTTTAATGTTTGGAAAAGGGATGAGGGAGTTATGGGAAACTTTATTTTTTTTAATTGATCATTTTAGGTATTCATTTTCTATTTTGCATTAAAAGGCACCCCCACAATTTGATATTTCTTCTTATTAATAAAATAAATTCAGAAAGGTGTGCAAAAGGAACACAGTGAAGACCATAGGAAAGTATCAATCTCACTCTGCTTCAAATTAATTGAAATTATTGTCGTTACGACAGTACTGGTAAAGAATTTTAACTTTTTTTTAAAGAATGTTTTATTGTGGAATTGCTAGTGATTTGGGGGGATTTACATTAAACCAGAATCCTGTGAAGAACTTGGAAGTTTATTTTTATATTGTTTATTTTCTTGCTGCTTCCTTCAGAAATCTGGAATGGATCCCATTTTGCCTTGAAATTGTTCCTGCACTGGCAGTGGGTTTGCCTGGCACACTGTGTCATGCCGAACAGACAAGACTCATAGGATTTGTATTCCACTTTTCAGTAATATTAATGATGTTTAGAGAAGTGTAGGTTTCACACAGCCATAAATACTTACAAATACAATTTTCTTGTATTTTTTATTTGCCTTTTGTCCTCAAACTTTTCTTTTACTGTGCTTTTATATTCTCCTCAAATCTCTTTTTTTGTAATTATTTTGTTGCTATTTCCACCTTAATCTCTTCTTTGTCTTAGCCCTATTCTCACTTTCTCCCTATTTCAACAGTATTCAGTGCTTGACTTTACTGTGACATCTTTGTCTCAATATATCTACAGCTCGTAAGAAAATATTCAACCTCAGTTTCTCTTTAACATTTCATTCTTAATTCCAATAATCTAACTGGTAAGTGAATTCTTGTTTTTACTTTTTTTCCACTGCTCATTTATTTCCCCTTTTTCTATAGAAAACTTTATCAAACTAGTATTTATAACTATTCCACAGTTATATTTTCTTTACTATCTATCCTATCTCACCTTGGCTTATTTCTTGAATTACATTGTTCCAAGTAGTTCCATAGTCTCTTTTCTGTTTTAAAAGCATAATTAATTCTAAGGGCGCCTGAGTGGTTCAGTCAGTTAAGTGTAAGCGGAAGCTCAGGTCGTAATCTCAAGGTCCTGGGATCAAACTGCACATGGAACTCCCTGCTAGCAGAGAGTCTGTTTCTTCCTCTCTGCCTCCCCCTTCCCTCCCGTGCTTGCTCTCACTCTCATAAATAAAATCTTTAAAAATAAACAAAACCATTTTTTTTTAAAAGAGACATAATTCTACTAAGCCTCATCCAGAAGCAAAATCAAATATTGGCTACACTCAGTTTGCCTGAGCCACCTAAAAATAAATATACCTTTTGCATCTTAACTACATTTTAGAGAGAATCTTTTATATGAATACTGGAATAGAATGATAGTCATTGCTGCAGTTCAAAATGTCTCATTGCAAACTTAACCACCTTTATTCAGTGTTAGCCTTTTAAAGTTTAAGTTCCATATGAGAGAGTGTACATTGTATTAACGAATGTAGTATTATCTTTAAAAGTTTCATAACACAATTTAATTTCCTAACTTCGGTTGCTTAAAATGTTTTAAGAAAAAACATGATTTTAAATTTAAATTTTACTGCATTTTTCTCCAACTTCATGGAGGTAAAATTAACAATTAGAAATTGTATATATTTTCAATGTACAACATGATGTGATTTTTTTTTTTAAGATTTATTATTTTAGAAAAAAGAGAGCAAGAAGGGCTAGGAGGAGCAGACTGGGAGAGAGAGAGAGAGAGAATCTCAAACAAACTCCCTACTGAAGCCAAGCTCCATCTCAGGACTCTGAGATCATGACCTGAGCCGAAGTCAAGAGTCAGACACTTAACCGACTAAGCTACCCAGGCACCCTCAACATGATGTTTTGATAATGTATACGTTAGTAAATGATTACCATAGTCAAGCCAGTTAACATATCCATCTCTTTACATAGTTTTCTTTCTTTTTTATTATGATGAATACATTCTTAGCAAATTTCAAGTACACAGTGTGGCAGTGTTAACTATAATCACCATAATACTGTGCATGAGATCTTTAGAATTTATTTATCCTGCATAACTGAAAATTTGTACTCTGACCAACATCCCACCCATTTCCCCACCCCGCCAAACCCTGGCAACTACCATTCTACTCTCTACTTCTATGATTTTTGGCTTCTTTAGATTCCACATAGAAGTGAGATCATGAAATATTTGTCTTTCAGTGCCTGCCTTATTTCACATAGGATTATGTCCTCCAGTTTCATCCATGTTGTCTCAAATGACATGATTTTCCTTCTTTTTTTTAAGGTTGATATATTCATCACGTATGTCTGTGCGTGTGTGTGTGTGTGTACACATATATATTTTGTCAGAGACACTGACTCCCCACATAGTTGAAAATCCACATGTAACTTTGGACCTAATTACTAGTAGCCTGCTATTGACAAGAAGCCTTACTGATAACATGAACAGTCCAACTAACACATATTTTCTATGTTATATGTATTATGTGCTGTCTTCTTACAGTAAAATAAGCTACAGAAAATAAAATGTTAAGAATCATAGGAAAATACATTTATAGAACTGTACTCTATTTACTGAAAAAAAAAACTGCATAGAAGTAGACCTGCACAGTTCAAACCGATGTTCAAGGGTCAGTTGTATTCCATTGTGTTTGTGGGTATATGACATTTTCTATATGCAGTCATTCATTTACAGACACTTAGATTGAATCCATATTTTGGTTATTGTGAGTCATTTCTTTATGTTTCAAATTGGTTTATAAAAGGAATAAAATGCTTTCACTTCAAGTGCTAAATATAAAAAATAGCAAGCATTGGGGAAAACCTACATTTCTTTCTTTAAGATGTAGATATCTAACAGATCCTGGACCCCCAACACACACACAACACACAGACACAGAAACATTTTCCATTATCTTTGCATTAAGAATAAATCTGGTTTGGGACTAACAAAAATATTAGCCACTTTTTCTTTTCGTTCCTTAAATATCATTGCATATTCAACTGGCCCTGGAACATATATTTTTTATATGATACCCATCTATGAGAAACTTAAATTGATTTACACTAAAACAGAATTCTCCCAATTCACATAAGAGGCAATTTAAGGAATCATTTCACAACATCTTTCAACTGTTTTTAAATGGGTTTATCTTAATGATTTAGTTGAATGACTTATCCAGCGCCATAGTGGAAGTGTAAATGAAAAGTACGACGTGTAAAGCTCTTATTTCAGTATTCATTCCACAAGTTCGGCATTTCCAAACTAGTACTTGGAACAGTTTATAATGTTAAGTATTTTAAGTTTTAGTACCTCAAAATAAACTCATTTGTTGAATGATTTAACGTTTAAAATCTCCTAAAATACAACGTTCAAAGTTCCCTTGCTTTCTTATTTGAAGTTGCAGTAACTTCAGCTTCCTGCAGTTCAGGGTCCTCCTGGATAATATTTGAGAATTGAAGGAAAAATACAAGTTATGTCTTTTAATGTTTACTGACTCTCTGGGATGTTCAAAGAGCTGCATAGTTTTTATTAAGTAATTTAGCGTTGAAAAGCGAGTCTTGAGTTTCTGGGAAAAGTGTTGGAGTTACCATTGGCCATCTAATTCTATGTCCTTTGAAAAATAAATGAATGTTCTCAGAAAGTTGCATCAGATAGCTACAATGGAAAATAGCATTGACATGCCATACCCATTCTAGATAAACCCTGCTTCCCAAAGTCACAGAACTGCTTGCCATTTTGGTCATCTGTTTGTTGAACTGACATGTTAAAAGGTCCCTTTGAAATATTTTCTTAGGGTGCTGGAAACCTAAAATGTTCATTCAGCCTATATCAAGAGATGTATTTGATGTGAATGATAGAAGATGCAGTGTACTGCTGAGTACAACTGTAATGTTTTTCTTCAATAATAATAATAGTAAGCAAGGCTGTGTTACATACTTCATGGAAATTTCTTAGTAAGATAGTCTTCCCATTAGCCCTTACCTGAGGAATCTTTTCTGGATAAATTCACACATACTAGTTATCAAATCTAAATGTCAGGGGGCACTTGGGTGGCTCAGTTGGCTAAGCAGCTGCCTTTGGCTCAGGTCATGATCTATGGATTGAGCCCCTCATCGGGCTCCCTGCTCAGTGAAGAGTCTGCTTCTCCCTCTCCCTTTCCTTCCCCACTCGTGCTCTCTCTCTTTCTCAAATAAATAAAATCTTTTTAAAAAAAAACAAAAAATCTAAATGCTAGAGAAATGGGTTGACTCAGGTTATTTGCCAAACCACAAAAAGTCTATCATTCTTTTCCTACCTTTTCCTTCACTTTCATCTCCTCATCTTCACCCCCAAGCCCTTTGTTTTTAAGGATTTTTTAACATCAGAAGCAATCATCCCAAATAATGATTTGGAATCAGTACTTTGGAAACTGGAATAATCTTTACTACTTTTTGTAAATATCTTCATTTTTAAAAAAGATTTTATTTATTTATTCATGAGAGACACAGAGAGGAGAGAGAGAGAGAGAGGCAGAGACACAGGTAGAGGGAGAAGCAGGCTCCATGCAGGGAGTCTGATGTGGGACTCGATCCCGGGTCTCCAGGATCAGGCCCTGGGCTGAAGGCGGTGCTAAATTGCTGAGCCACCCGGCTGCCCAATATCTTCATTTTTAGGTTAAAATTACAGAACACAGCTGACCCTTGAACAACATAGGTTTGAACTGAGTGAGTCTACTTCTATATCACTCTAAACATATTTTCCTCATGATTTTTGCGATATTTTTTTCTCTAGCTTTATTATAAGAATACAGTATAGAACATACAAAATATGTGTTAATAGAGTGTTTATGTTATCCATAAGGCTTCTGGTCAGTAGTAGGCTATTGGTAATTACGTTTTGGGGGAGCCAAAAGTTATACATGGATTTTATATACAGGAATTAGCACTTCTAACTCCACATAGTTCAGGGGTCAACAGAACTTTTTGGTTCTTTCTGGCTCCTAATAAAATAATTTTGCTTTGTACTAAGGATTTCTCATAGTAAATTTTAAAAGGAGATTAATGATTTCATTTAATCACATATTTTACTATGATTTGTTTAGCATTAAATTGTCAAATGCTTCTGTTCTCTTAATTATCTCTTCTCTGATTTTGTTGATACAGATTTTATATCTTTTTTTTTAAGTAAACTTTTTATCCAACATGGGGCTTGAACTCATGACCCCTAAGATCAAGAGTCACAAGCTCTACTGATTGAGCCACCCAGACACCCCTTAATATAGTATCTTTTAACAGTTTATTTCTATACTTGGGGCATCCTGAATGGTTGGTTATCTTTAAGATGTTACTTTTTTTCCTAGTCCACACTAAAATCCATTGAGTGTTTTAACTGCATGTAACACTAAAAAATTTTGTCAACTGTTTTTAAAAACAAACTCTGAGTGTGAAAATGTCTTTTGATGTGACTGCTTTACAAGCTCAGTAAAACACTTCTAATCCAAAAGAAGACACGGCCTAAATGTTTGCCAGACAAAAGTATGCAGCAGCAAATGATACTCATTTTACCTCAATCTGACAACATAATATATAAAATCACAAATTGTTTGGGTTGCTGAGATTTTATTTTACTAATTAAAGGAATACTCTATTTTAGAAATGTTACACAAACACTCTTAGAAAAAGCTAGAAAAGTAGAGCAATAAACTGAAATAAATTGGAGAAGAGACTAATTTAGAAAAAAAAAAACCAACCTGGAATCAAGCCTTTTTCTTAACAAATGAAACTCCTGAGAAACTGAAAGAACTTTTTGAAAAGCAAATTAAAAGGGGTTATACCATGGTAAGAAAGAGGCAAAATCATCCGTTTTAATGATGGCTACAATGACTTTAAATCTTAAAAAGTTGCTAAGAACAAATGTTCACGGTTTCACTTTGAACTTAAATAAGACCTACGAACTTTGGGTAGAATTATAATTTATGATTGTATAATATTAGGACATCTTCATATCTTTCAGTTTACCATGCCTTTAGAAGATACACAAAGTTTTCTAGGTATGATTAAAGATTTTTTTTTAAATCTAAACCATAACAGCAGATTTATTACATGTTCTTCAATGTTGACTTTTAAGTGTCAGAATAAATGTAATACCAGAATAAGCCACAGGGTGGGAGTGAAAGGCAAGAACTTAGCTTCAGAAAGTAGCCTAAATACATCATTGCAGGGTCTTTAAAATTGCTTGTTAAATGCTAAGGTGCTGTGGCTTGGTTTTCTTTCTTCCTCTAAATATACTGCATTCCTCAGCCAAGAATCTATAACAGAATACAAAGACATTGATTTAAATGTCTTTAAATGTAGGCCAATAGCAGGAAAGAAGTAAACACACATATACACAGGTTTTTTTTTTTTCCCTCGTTGCTGGTGATACCAAGCCTTGATAATCAGAGCAACAGTTTCAATCAGTACTTGAATTATTTTTAAATATTTTATTCATTCATTCATTCATAAGAGAGAGAGAGAGAGAGGCAGAGACACAGGCAGAGGGAGAAGCAGGCTCCATGCAGGGAGCCCGACCTGGGACTCGATCTCGGGTCTCCAGGATCAGCCCATGGGCTGAAGGTGGTGCTAAACTGCTGAGCCACCCAGGCTGCCCTCAGTACTTGAATTTGGGAAAGTTCTTGAATTGTCAGTACTGGAAATAGTAATTACAGAAGTTACCAGAAACACTTCGTCTATATCCTATTTTTCTACCTTAATTTTCCTTTTCCTCTGATTGTTCCCATTTAAAGAAAAAAAAAATCTCTGTATATCTGTAAGCTACCTAAATTTGTTTTTCAATGAGGAGGATGAATTTTCCATTGTATTTTCTGTTAACCCATTCTCATTTGAGTTTACAAGCAATTTAAAGTGGTGATTATTTTGTATCTTTAAGGTAAGAAGACAAGAGGTTTCTTCTCCTAGAAAAGAAACTTCACCAAGGAGTCTTGGCATTCCTTTATTCCATGAAAGGTAGTTCTATATTCTTTTTTGCCAACTCTAAAAATTACAAATATTGAAATAAATTTTTATTTGCGTATTTTAAAATTTTGCAAGTGTAACAAAATAGCAGCCTTTTAGAACTAAAAGAGACTGCCCCAAGGCTCCTCCATATTAAAATGGTGTATGTAAGTCATACAATGAATAGCAGAGATGGATCTAAAAACTAACTTAAAGCTCTAATATTTAATAGACAAAGTATTATGGCCACATTATTTTATATGGACAGATTTTAATGTAAACCTTATCAAAATGAGGGACATTTAATTTTTTCTTTTTAAGATGTTTCCTGAAAACAAAAATCATTGAATTTCTAGCATAAGAATGAGACAGCCATCAAAAGAGCAGCTTATGAATAAATAAATATCCTGGTCTGTGCCTCCTGTATGTATTAGAACTTTTAATTTATCACTTACTTTGTGCCTTTGTGCCTGGCTCTCCAAACATTAGAGTAGTTCTGTGGGATATTTTCTAGGATTTTGAAGTAATTTTTAAACTTTAACCTTTCAATAATTATTTTATGGTATATAAAACGGTGCTATTTAAGTTTAATGATAATAAAAAATGTCTAATGATAAAGCCTTATATTTTGAAATATTTATTTTTAGGGCTTATATAGAGAAGACTTTCCAGGATCTAAAAGAAGAATTTCATAGAATATGCATGCTAGCAAAAGCACAAAAAGACTACTTAAGCAAACTTAATGTACCAGCCACTGCAACTGGTAAGGTTTGATTTAACACACAGTAATATTAATTTGATTGATTTAAATTTCTTTCTTTTTTTTTTTAAGGTTTTATTTATTTAATTGAGAGAGACAGAGACAGAGACAGAGATAGAGGCAGAGAGAGAAGCAGGCTCCATGCAGGGAGCCTGACGTGGGACTCGATCCCGGGTCTCCAGGATCACGCCCTGGGCTGTAGGCGGCGCTAAACCGATGAGCCACCTGGGCTGCCCAATTTAAATTTATTTCTTTTTGATTGGAAAAATATTTATAAATGCTTATTAAGTGCTAAGGGTCGCAGTTTGTGCCTCCTACCACTTATAATGGATAAGCGCTATCTAAGTTCTGTACTGTATTACGTTATCTAATGATTGGCCTTCTCT
This sequence comes from Nyctereutes procyonoides, assembly GCF_905146905.1. NCBI lineage: Eukaryota > Metazoa > Chordata > Mammalia > Carnivora > Canidae > Nyctereutes > Nyctereutes procyonoides. The sequence continues at coordinate 24,445,908 of NW_026575142.1, read as the reverse complement.
CTTTATTGTGTGTGGGACTATATAGAGTGAATTGAGTGATGTAATTACTAATCTTCTTAATGAGAAGTCCCACCTTGGAAAAAGTACAAAATAAATATAGGAAATACCTCTCAAAGTCTTCAGTTGCTATTTGGGAGTTTAATTACACATTAATTCATTAAGTTAGTAAGCAGCCTTGAAGCTGTACTACCAAATATGAGCTAAGTAAAATTATAACACCAGTTTTTTAACTTCTGCTTGAACGTTGATTGAACGCTATGGATAGATTTTTATAATTTGGTTCAAGAAGTAAACATTTCACATTTCATGAGGCCAGTTCTGTTGGAGATGCAAAGTACAAATTTAGTATAAAATATAACTTAAAATGAACATCTGTTTTATAGATGTGTTAGAGTTTGTTTTTTAAAACCTTTACCCTTTCCTAAAACCCCAGACTTGGGTTTGCTTCAGTAGTTTCATATGAATAGCAAGGGATTGAATCTGGCTACTAGGCACTTCTGTAAACAAAGGAAAGGTAAACTGATCATTTAAAATGATAAATTCTCCTTTACCCTTGTGATTTGAGATATTCTGCATACAATTCCCAAGAGATGTGATTTACAGTTTTCACTCTGAAAGATGTTGCAGCAGTGCTAATACCCCTTTAATTAAAGATCACTTTCCACTTCTAACAGCTCTTATATCTAGGCTACTTAGAAATCCTTTTACAGTGTAAATTCACTTTTTGCCTACTACTACCATTTTATTTTCAGAAAAGGTACACAATGTGGTAGAGAAACAATACAATCTGAATAGATAGACATCATTTATTTCTTTTCCTCCCTCCCTTCTACCTCCCCCAAAATAACTGATTCTTTCACCTGAATTTTTGTTATTTTCATGAGAAATTGTTCTTTTGTGTAGCCTAAAGACTTCTTCTCCTGAAGTAAAAGAATTATTTTCATTTAAAATGTACTAGCTATAGAGATGTAGTACATAGAATTCATCAATGTGATTTTTATAACATCAGCATCTTATCAAAACATTGTAATGGTGATATATTCATTGTTATACAGAGAACCTACCCCATTATCAATGGCTTAATACTTTGACCATTTTTAAATTGCACAGGTCTAAATCTGAGTATGTATCTGTCAACTAGAACACTGAGTGTTTAACTTCAATTTCTTCCCCACCAAAACTGCTTCCTAACATTTTTTTTGTGTGTTTTATATTAAATGTGTCATAAATAATAATACAAGATTATTTTTGAAATATTTTAGATCTGTTGTCCCAGCAACTTCAGTGAAGTTGTCCTGGGTCCAGACAAAAACCAAAATGTTAAGTATTATTCTGGTAGTAGTAGGTCAAAAAGAAAAAGAAAGGCATTTTGGAAAAAGATGCCTGTTCAGACTTTTTAAGGATGGATGTTATGTTGAATAAAAATATCAAGAAGCTATTTCAAATGTGATTTGCATAATACAGCTGAAAAGAGTATATTTAGCGTTATTGTCCCCATGTTATTTTTTGTGAAAATTCAACTTTTAGATGAATGTATAATTCATGGAAAATTGCTGAGTTGGTAGAAGTGTACATTCCCTTTTTCTTTTTTCTTCTCATTCACTTACAGCAATAGCCTTGAGAAGGGATCAAGATAAGATGTATGGTTAAGCAAATGTGGCTTCATAAAAAGTATTATTTGATGCATAAAGGAGGTCTTTTTTCAGAGGAGATCAAAAGAGTAGAATATAGGATTGCAGATTACAAACAACCACATCAGATCTTTTTCTTTTGTCAGTATACAAGGTAATTAAGCTAGAAGTAGTCTAAATGGACAGCCTGTACTTAAAATTTGGAAATCTAAAAATGTTTCTCATTTTGCTTTTTTTCCTTGCAAAAATAAATGTTCTTGAAATAAACAAAATAGAAAAGCAATTTGCTCCACCTGATTATGTTTTTCAGTATAGTGTCAGAATGACAAGTGTTTTTAGGCACCTCGTTAAAATCTTTTTTTTTTTTGATAGTAACTCATTGCTTAAACAGATTAATTCAGAAAATTATTTTAATGTGGCTGAGGTATGCCCACTAGCTATACAAAAACAAAATACCTGCCTTTTTTTAGCTGTTTTGAGTTTTGTAGATTTTGTTCACAAGGGGAATAGATCAACTACTGGGGAAAAAAAATTCAGAACACATTTCTATCATTTTGGGGACTCTTCTATATATATAGAAACCAGCATGTTTGGTTTAGCATAATGGTTCAGAGCACAGGCTCTAGAATTAAGTTGCCTGGGTTCCAGTGCCAGATCTACCACTCATTGATTAGCCTTGGAAGTAACCTCTTCATGTCTCTGTTTCTTCACAAGTACAGTGGGGATAATATAGTGCCTACCATGTGATTATTTTAAGTAGGAAATGAATTAAGGCACAAACAACGGTATTAACAGTGCATGGCACATAGAAGTGCTATTATAATAGTTGTCATTAGCAGCAGCAGCAGCAGCTTCTTCATCATCTCCCTGTTCTGCTTGTGAGGATCATTTTGATAAGCATTTCCTCCTCACATGTTATTGATTTGGTTACCTCAACAGTTGATTTTCCTGATTTGATTTTTGCAGTTAGCAAATGTCACCTACAAAGAAAGTAGTATTTCCTAGAATTTCTAGCTACTGTTAAGTCTACTATCAGGAAAAATGACTACAGTTAATGGACTTTAAGATACCTTCAAGGACAAAGAAATCCTGCCAGATAATTGAGCTTGGTCTCAATTGAGACCACTCCTAGTCACAAATTATCTAGCGAATGTACATTACTAGGCTCTGTTGGGAACAGAATACAAATTCATTTAGAATATATTTATTGAGGGCATACTATCTGCCAGGCACTAGATAGGGGACTCGGATTAAGTGGGAAACAAAACATAGTTGAAGATCTTAAGAAACCTACTTTAATGGGAGACTATTCTGTCTCCCACTTGCAAATACAATGCAAAGTGTTTAACCCTCAAGGCCCAAGAGTTATGCCTAAACCAGTCTTGGGGAGCCAGGAGTGCTATCCAGAGAAATTAATGTCTACGCCAAGAAATGAAGGACAGATAAAGTTAGGTAAAGATTAGCAGAGAGGACACTTCAGGCAGTCTGCACAGTGTGTGCAAAGGCCCAAAGACAGGAGAACATGGCTATTTTGGAGAACTGTACAAAGTTCACCACCATTATAGTTGTGGTGAAAGGTGAGACCGTGGAGAGGTGACCAGGGGCCAGACACAAACAGTTTTATATGACTTTTCTGAGGGGTGAAGCTTTGGAGAGCCATGAGAAGATTTTATTGGGAAGGTAACATGACCAGATTTGTATTTTAGAAAGAAAATAGGGAGCAATGTAGAGAATGGATTGGACATGATCTAAATTTAAAGGCAAAGAAGCAGTTCAGTACCATTAAGATAAGATGCTGCGTACTAAAGAGAGGTAGTAGGTATATACGGAGGTAAACCAAAGAAGTTGGTTGCACTGTACTACCATCATGTCCAAGCAGAAAATACCTTCTGTCAGAATGTGCTGTGGCAAAAGATGGAAAGGTGTCATGAGACTGTAAAGACTAGAGAGAAGGAACTGATTGATATTTGTTAAGTGCCTACTAAGCCGGACATTGTTGTACAGGGTACTCTCTGTTTAAATTGGTGTCCTTGGGAAAGTCTCCTTTTGTGAAGACACTTCTCTGAGGACCTTTTTAAAGTGCTGATTTTTAAAAATTGCTACCTTTTGTCTGTTTAATGAAAATCACATATTACCAATCTCCAACCTTATGGTCTTCTTAGGTAAGATTGCAGAAGCACAATTTAGCTTTTTCTAATGTCTCGGGATCATCAACATGGAGAGTGTTTTGATCATTGTTTTTATGCATTGAGAAATGTAGCCTTTATTGGCACTATCCCAGACCATAGTGTTTTCTGAGTTCTCATATGTGCTTTTTTGTTTTTCTTGTCTCCTCTCATGCTTTTAGCTCTTGTTGATATCTATATCTGTCTTCAACAACTCCCATCCCTACCTTTTAATTTGCTGTTTCTAACCAGCCCCCCGAGCTAGGGAAATATCATCAAGCTTGTTAGAATAAATCTAAAAAGAGAATAAGAGCAAAATGCATGTATCTGTGGGCCTTTTGGCTCTAATTCTGACTCAGAAGCTCTATTTACTTACTTTCTAGCTTTTGCCTGTGTCCTAGAGAGCTGAATTTGTTCTAGAGAGCTGAATTTGTTAGATAAGCAGCTTCCAGTTAAATGAGCTGCAGAGGCCATGGTATCTACCTGTATCTACCGACTAGCTTCAGAGGCTATATATAAAATGAGAGAATTATGTATTCACATACAGTTTTCTGAACACGCATCCCAAAATTTCCTCCTTCTTGCCTCTGCTGTCTTCTTTCTCCCCAACCCCCACCACTACTACTCCCTCGCATGGATTACTGAGAGTACACAATGGCTAAATTGATTGGTGGTATACTTTGTAACACAATGGTATTAGGGGTAATAAATGGCCTGATTCATGTAGATTCTTAACCTGTATAATATTATATATGCCTAGTAAGGATTTTCCTTTTTAACAACTTATTTGTCTAAGCAAGCTCACAGTTGCAGCTTCCATTACTGACAAAATGTTTAAATGTATACACTACAAGCAAATGTTTTTTGAGCATAGAGCAGTATAACTGTGAACAAGATGCAAAGCTTACAGCAAAAGACCTAGGAAAAGACAAAGTAGTTTAACTGTGACTAATAAACTACATTCCAGTTCACCCACTAGAGACTGTTAATATTCCTGTGGAAGATGATAGCAAATGTAAAAAATCCTAGTTGTCTTCAGCTGCTATGAAAACTAGTAGAAAAAATAATATTCATCTGTCCAAAGCTCATTGAACATTCAGATTTTTAAGAATGATTGGAATGCAACTGTTTTCCTTTTGTGCTCTTTTCCCTGCAGAAACACAGTGCTCTCTTCCTATACAGTGTACAGATAAAACAGATAAACAAGAAGCGCTATTTAAGCCTCAGGCTAAAGATGATATAAATAGAGGTGCACCGTGCGTCACATCTGTCACACCGAGAGGACTGGGCCGAGATGAGGAAGATACCTCTTTTGAATCACTTTCTAAATTCAATGTCAAGTTTCCACCTACGGACAATGACTCTACTTTCTTACATAGTACTCCAGAAAGACCCAACATCCTTGGTCCTGTCGTAACTGAGACATCAAGTCATGATAAATTTAATAAGGAGTTCAGAGACAACCCGGGAAACTTTGTTAAAACAGAAGAAACTTTATTTCAAATTCAGGGAATTGACCCCATAGCATCAGCTATACAAAATCTTAAAATAACTGACAAAACAAAACCCTCCAATCTTGTAAACACGTGTATCAGGACATCTCTGGATAGAGTTCTGTGTTTGCCACCTGGAAACCATAATGCATTATATGTAAATACATTACTACTTCAGGACCCATCTGATGTACCTTTTGCTTCATTTGATTCTCCGGGAAAAGCTATCCGAGGACCACAGCAGGTAACCGTTTTGCATTAACAAATATATTATGTGTGAACACACATTTTGCCATACATGCACAGATATGCATCCTTTTTAGGTTATCAGACATCCTGTTTTAAACTAATGACTAGCTACAGTTAAGGACTTTAATTAAAAAGCTAAGCCCTATAATAAATGTCATGAAATTTTAGAAGCTCAATATGGTTAAGCTCTATCATAAAGTACCTTAAAATGTAGGGCACATTTTAAAATACATGGTAGCTTTATCCATACCTAGTGTATGTCATTTTCTTAGTGCCTTATTCAAAGCTTTTTACTCAGCATCAGTGTTACAGTAGGATCCTTTGTTAAATTTCATACTGTGAAACAAATGGCATTTTTTTATTGAAAAGTTTGTCATTTTCCTCTTTACAAGAATACATGTTTTTCATAAGTAAATAATTGCATCGTATACTCCTATTTATCAAAACAAGTAAACTGTCTTTCATCTAATACTTCCATTACATTCTCAGTTATACAGTACGTAGATCCGCAGGGTTTGGTTTTGGTTTCTAATCTGGCAATGAACATGCAGCCTAATATATTTTTCAGATGATCTCTGCATATGTATGATTTTAATCAAACACTTCAATGTTTCTAAAGCTTGAAGACTACTTACAGCCCCCAGTCCATAGTTACTCTCTCATTTATCCAGGTTCTATCAGAGATAATGATGCTTTTAGTTTTTAAAAAAAAAAAATGCCTGAAAGCAAGTGAAAAATATATAATTGTTACAGTAAGCAGAAGCTTGTGAAAATACACAATGGTGTAAATATCTATATAATTTGCACACATTTGTGTAATTTCTCTTTGCCTTGAGATACTTATTTTTAAAAATCCAACAATTTGATGAATAGCCTTTGCCTTTCTAGGTACTGGTATAGGTTATAGACTTCTAAATCAGCATACAAAGGAGGCAGTAGTCAAGCTGTGGTATATTTTGGTAGTGGGAAAAACTAGGCATCTCTGACAATAAGCTTTAATTATAAATTCACTTATGTTCTACATTGTGCCTTATTTCACATCATAGTCCCAATATAGTTATTACTAAATGAAACAAATTAAACAATTTCTTTTATTGCAAGTAGAATTCCCGTGGAGCTGTAAAGTGCATTAGTTCTAATGCTTGTTACTTTTTTCCCCCATTATATCTCTTGCTTGTTCTTTTACTAGTTAGTCTGTGCATTCATGTTTCAGTAGATGGCACCCTGCATTGTGCATTTGCTTTCTATGCTACAGCAAGGGAAACAGCTGGTATGTGATTACAACTTGATGGAAAAGTATTCAGCTTAAAAAATGCAGAAGAATTGGTGTTGAGCTGTCACAAGACATGGGGCATAAGGTTAGATAATTGATATTTTGGCAGAAAAGGCAAAGAAATTAGTTTGTTTTGAAGGCCATGTTGCAGTTTAGGATTGAAAGAATATTTCTTAAAATTTTAAGAACATTTTGCCATTTTATTTGTGTTAATAAAACTAGTATGATAAATACAAAATTCTTGAATTGTTGATAATGACAAGTGAAAAATTTGGGTTACATATTTCAGATTTTTATTTTATATCAATCACTACTTCTTAATACCTTTTTTATACATTCAGCTATCATGACAAAGCCTAAATATATCTGCTTATTTTTACTGTATGTGATTTTCTTTTCTTCATACTTTTGCTGAGTCAGTGAGTGGGGTCCCAACTGAATTCTATGAAAAGATCAAATCTGAACCAGTAACTCCTAATAGAGAAGGATAAACATGGACTTTGAAGATAAATTGGCAGTAGAAGGTTGGCTTACCAAATTTAGAAGCTAAATTGCTTCTAAGCTTATTTCTTCCTATTTTATAGATCTTAATAAGAATTACCTTTAATGGAACAATCTTTTATTTATATCCATATCAGTTTCCCATGAAAGTGATCATCCTAATCACTTGTACTTCTTGTTTAAACTGAAAACAGTAAAATTTAAATCTGGTTAACTCTAACTTATTTTTGCTTATTTCTCACAGTTATCACTGCTTTTAATCCTATTTTCTAAAGAAAATTATCTTACCCCAAATTTTAAAATATTTAAATATTACTATTTTTGTGATAAAATTGTCACTTCTTAAAAAGGGAATTGAGTCAATGTTATTAGAAGCCTCTGTTCTGATATTTGAATGTATCTCGGTGCCTAGCAGACTTTGTATATTTACACCAACTGTACACAGCTGTCCAGTAAAATGTTTTTAAGAAGACAGTGATGTTGTGAAACTCAATTGCTTCAATTAGTAATACACTTGTTTATTGTAAATGATTGGTTAACTAGAATGGGAGATTGGTTAAGGGAATGAAAACTAACACTGTATCAGGTGTTGAACTAGGCTGTTACTTTAAAAACACATTAGTCATAGGAGGCCAAAGGGGTCTCTTTATTTAAATTGAGTTTTTGAGGTAATTCTCCTCAAAGTATCAGAAATTAGCTGTGTGAAGGTAATTTACCTGTGTCAAGGTATACAAGAAAGTGAATTTTTTTTTAAAGATTTTATTTATTTATTTATGAGAGACACAGAGAGAGAGAGGCAGAGACACAGGCAGAGAGAGAAGCAGGCTCCTCACAGGGAGCCCGATGCGGAACTCGATCCCGGGACTCCAAGACCATGCCCTGGGTGGAAGGCAGGCACTAAACTGCTGAGCCATCCAGGGATCCCCGTGAATTTTTTAAATAATTTGGTTTATAATATTCAGGAAAATAAGATCGTCAACAAGCATTTATTGAGCACCTACTATTGAACTAAGTGCTTTTCCTTGCCCTGCTAAATTTTTTAGAATAAATGCAGTATTTCCAGAGTATTTATGTGTTGCTTATAATGGAGATAGTTCCTTTGAATTTTTCATACTTCTTTAATTAGGCAGCTATTGACAAGTATTCAGTCACAAAAAAGTAAAGAAGGCAAAACTATGCAGTATATATAGCAAGAGCAAAATAAGTCAAAAGAATGCATCTTATGTTAGATTTGTTGAATGATTAAAATTTTGAGGTTTCAAAAAACAACTGATGAGTGGAATTTGTTTAGTACTTTAAAAATTCTTTCACCAAAACCACACTATTCCTATATGTTTTATTCATTGTGTATTTGCTTATAAGTAGCGAAATTTAAATGGCTCTTGATCAGAATGCATGTTTACACACATCATGTCTAGTGTACTGTGTATTAATAAGAGCCCTATAACTTAAGGTTTCTGTTGGAAAAGAGTAAAGAGAGATTTTAATTTTTAAAAAGTCTTATTGACTGTTCCAAAAACTACTGCCATTATGATAACAGGCATTAAAATTTGCTGATGGTAAAACTGGAAAATCTTTGACTAGATGAAGATAAAGCGCATGTATGTGTTTTCAGTGACTCTTAATCAAAGTTCAGCTGTGCCCTTAATGAAACGAGAATGGAGTCCTGCCTTCATGCTAATGCTATGGAAAGGTACTTTGCTTTCCTGTGAGGGAATTTTGTGTTTATGCGCATACCCCGTGCAGAAAACCCCGCATTTGAAATTCACTGTAAGTTGATTGTAAGTACAAATAACAGAAGATGTTTTTGTTTGTTTCCTGCAGCCCATTTGGAAGCCCTTTCCTAATCAAGACAGTGACTTATCTTCGGTCCTGGGTGGCAGGGGCTCAGAGCTGCCTATCCCTCGGGTCTGTGAATTCTGTCAAGCGGTTTTCCCACCATCCATTACATCCAGGGGGGATTTCCTGCGGCACTTGAACTCCCACTTTAATGGGGAGACTTAAGATGCACTTGAAGACAGTTCTGTGAGATGAGTCTATGTCATCATCCAGGTCTGGGTGATGGTCTTGGGTTTGTAATACTATAGATACTTGATTGCAAACTTAGTTCAAGATCATTTAGTGAAAAATAGCTATGAATTTTTTTTCTAACCTTACATTGTAACTTTCTTCTCTTTTAAAAGATCATTCTGTACGAAGCTGTAGTTCATTGTATTCATGTTTACAGTGTTTATTGCCTTAATTTATGTTTGTTTCAAAAGTCTAAGCTTATTGCTTGGATTTCTACTTAGATCTGTTGAATTTGGTGATGTCAAATGTTTATGGGGTTTTTCACCTAAAATTAGATTATTTATGCTATACGATTTTATTTTTTTTTTAAATAAACCTGTAATACAGAACAGCAGACAACATAAATACCTAGGTAAATGCCAAACCTAAGATATTTTGTTGCCCAGGGATAAAATCACTGGTTAGAATTATTTAAATACTTTAGATTGTTTTGTTAAATAATATACATGGTTTTAAATTTTGCTATGTATATAGCTACATGATGAAATTAAATATTTAAAAAGTTACTTATGTTGTGATCTTTACATGTGTTCTTTGTTCTTGAGTGAAAAAAATAAATTACATTTGGGGGAAGTTTATAACATTCATGTTTTCTAATGGTAGAAGGGTGATATCAGATCTGGTGACATTTAATTACGATCACTTTGAATTTAGAAATTATTTTTCAAACTAAACTTGCTAAAGAAACACATTTGTATTTCCGGGGAGCAAATTTAAAAAGCCCTATAAGGAGTATCCACATTTATTGATTGACTTATAAGTGTTTACATTGTTGTTCAGAAATTTGTGGTTCATTGTCAACAGCCTGACTGATGGCCACTGGAAGACGTTTGAGAGAGAGGATACCAATTCCGACGGCTGCAAAATATTCTTTAAAATAAGATGTCTCTTAAATTTTTCTTCCCTGTGGCGCTTGTTTTTCAGGTTTCCCTTTGCCTCCGATTTTTAAAACTCTTTGAGGCATGGCTTCCATTTTATAAAGTGAACATTGATTTGCAGCTTTCAAAACAGGAATTTAAGCCTTCTTTGGAGGAAATGTTTTTAAAAATTGGAGGGTTTTAGGATGGGGGAATTTGAGAGGCTCCTGTGCCCCAGTAAAAAGCCTTAACTCGTGAAAGAATGAAAAAGGTGCCTCGACTTCTCAGGGTGCCAAGCACATCACATTGACATCTTCCTCACCAAGCTGACATAGCGATTATTGGGTATTCACTGTGAAGGGTTCTGAGACCGGACTTCTCTCCTCCGTTGCCACTGGGGCTGAATGGAAATACCTAGACGATTATCCATCCGAGCCTCGCCCCACGTCGCACCCACAGCCTCCCCTCGCACTCCACGCACACGCACACACACGATTAAAAATAACGACTTCTCCGCCTGTGCCACCCAGAATATGCCACTGTACCTATCTCGTGAACGGGGATTCTTTTTCCTTGTCCTTTTCTAGAAGAGAGAGGGCCCCTCTCACTCAGCTGACATCTACTAGCCTGCTGACAACCCAAGGAGAGTCTGGCCCAGAAAGTGACTCAAAGCAAGGTGTCATCCCGGGCTGGGCGCCGGCGCGCTGTCCCCCTCCGCCACGGCGAGGGCGAGCGGGCAAGGCCCGGTTCCCGCCGGTCCCCGGCTCCGGCTCCGGCTCCCCGGGACGGCCCCCCCGGCCCCCCGCCCCCCGCGCCCCGGCCCGGAGCGCCGCCCAGCCCGCCCCGCAGGGCCGCGTCGTGCGAGCCGCGTGCCGGCAGCTGCTGAGCGTGGCCGGGCAGGAACAGCTCCCAGGTGAGGCTGCGCGCGCGGAACGCCGAGCCCGAGCGAGCCGCCCCCGCCGCGCCGAGGCAGTTGTGAGCGGGACGCCTGAGAAGTGGGAGGTGACTGTCCCCGGGAGGGCCCCCGGCGCAGCCTCCCCGGAGCCGCGGCTGCTGCCAGCGGGGACATCTGCTTCCTTACGCTGCAGCCCGGCGCTCCCCGCCCCCTCAGCCGGGCGCGCGGGTCCGCTCGCGGAGGGCGGCGGGCTGCAGGCAAGCTGGGGATCCTCCACCCCCGAGGCCCCTCCTTTTCCTTTTTTTTTTTTTTCTTCTTCTTCACATCTTTTAACCTTCAAGGTAAAGACTTTATAAACACGGGAGGCTGCGCGTCCGCCGCTCCCAGGCCCGCCTGGCGCTCGCGGCTCGGGTGCGGGCCTGGCCCGGCTGCCCCTCCCCGCGGCCTCGGCTCGGCGGCTCCCGGCGGCTGCGGGCGGGGGCTGCCGGGGGCGGGGGCGGGGGCGGGGGCGGGCAGGGGCGCCTGGGGGCAGGAACGGGGCCTCCCCACCGCCCGCGACGCCTCCCGGCCCGGAAAGATCTCCGCGCGGAAGCGGTGTTTCCCGCAGACGCCCTGCGCGCCGGGCGGACGCCGCGGAGGCCTCGTCCGAAGGGGGACCCGGGTGGCATTTAAACTAATAATAAATAAATAAATAAATAAATAAATAAATAAATAAATAAATAAATAAATAAATAAATAAGGGGGGTGGGGTGGGGAGGGAAGCAGAAGTCGGGAAGAAAAGAGAAAAGCAGCAGGCTGATTACGAGGTGTCAAAACTGCCAGGAGCAAGAAGGTGATAGCAATCAGGGGTGAGAAGAGTGCGGCATTCGTGCGGGGCAACTAATTATCCGTCTCATTTGAGAAGAGCAGCATTTGAGGCAGCAGCGTTCGCCTGCTGAACGGTGACAGATTGGCGCGGAGGAGAGGGGAGGTGTTAAAACAATGGAGCCGAGCGCGCGAGCGCTGCTGCATGCTAATCAGCCCTCCCTCCGCCTGCCCGCCGCGCTCCCTCCTTCCCCCGGCCTCCCTCCCCCGCGCCCCCGCCTCCCGCCTGCGGCGCTCCCTCCCTCCCTTCCAGCCGGCCCGCCGCCGCCGCCGCTTCCTGCTCCCTCGCTTTCCCGCGCGGCCCGCCCGCCGCTGGCCGCACCGCTCCGCGGCCCTCGCGCGTCGGGAGCCCCCGGGCGCCCCCGCGGGCCACCGCCGCCCCCCGCCCTGCGCCCCCCCTCCCCGGGCGCCCCCGCGCGGGCCACCGCCGCCCTCCGCCCTGCGCCCCCCCTCCCCGGGCACCCCCCCGCCCTCCGCCGCCCTCCGCCCTGCGCCCCTCCCGGGCACCCCCCCGCGGGCCACCGCCGCCCTCCGCCCCCCTCCCCGGGCGCCCCCCGCGGGCCACTGGCGCCCTCCGCCCTGCGCCCCCTCCCGGGCGCCCCCGCGGGCCACAGCCGCCCGGAGCCCTGCACCCCCCGCCCCCCAGCAACCCCCCCGCGGGTGGGCCGAGGCCCGCGCTCCGGCCCCCGCCTCCCTCCTGGAGGGCCGAGCCCCGCTCCCGCGCTCCCGCCGCCGCCGCCCGCCGCTGCGGGGCTGGGCCTGGGCCTGGGCCTGGGCCTGGGCCTGGGCCTGGGGCGCGAGCCCGGCGCCTCCACGGAGGACGAGGGGCGCGAGGGGCAGGCAGGAGCGCGAGGAAGGGCCCGGAAGGCCCCGGGAGCGGGCAGCCGAGCACAGGCTCTGCCCCGCGGCCGCTCCCCAGCCTTCGTCGCCCGCTAGGCCGGGAAGGCGAAGGGCCCTCGCTTGACCTCCTGACCCGGCCCGGGCCGCTGCCCTGCGGCTGCCCTGCGGCTGCCCTGACGGAGCCGGCGGCGGACAGAGGCGGAGGCGGGAGGGCGCCCCGGGAGCGCAGCCCCCTGCCCCTCCCTCCCAACCAGCTGGGCTGCCGCCTCCCCCGGGAGAACCCCCCAACCCTGAGCCTCTGCTGTGCCTGTTGAGGGAGGCGGCCCGGGCCCTGAGGTCTCAGTACCGTCTCCTCCTACTTTTTGAGTTCAAAAGCTGATTGTTGAGCTCGAAGCTCTTGCTTAAAATACACTTTTACCCATATACCCTACATTTTACTATTATGCATTTACATAAACTACCCTCACAGATTGAAACACTGAAACGCTGCTGTTGTGGCTGCGGTGGGGTAAAGGAAACCGAGCTTCCCAGAACTGAGAAAGCAGCTCCTTCCAACCAGTTCTGTGCTATTTAGCGAAGCAGGTGTCTAAATTGACATCATAAAACTTCCTTCCCCCATAAACCGTACATGGAAAAAGAAAGCCCCTGAAAGATCAGCCAGCCAGCCAGCCAGTATTAATTTTTTGTTCTGCTGACCTTTACCACTGCATCGATTTACACACACAACTGTTTTGTTTAAAAAAGATCAATTTAAAATGTGAAGAAGATTCCATAAAACTGTCATTTATACATGAGAGTTTCACTTATGTTATTCTCTCTACCCTCCTCTGTAATGTGTCATAATGAAAGTACAACACAAAAGAATAAAATAAAAATGACCTGAGTAAATTTTGGTATTTTATATCATCACCATTGATCTAATCAGATGAAGAACTACACAAACACACAGAGTGAATCGTTTTTCCTTTTAGCAGATGCCCAGACATACCAACACAATAGCTAAATGCAAAATTGTTGGGATCGACAACCCAAAAATACAGAATTGAAAGTTTTAAAATTGAGAATTCTTACAAGAGTTACCTCAAGAATTTTGTATTATGTTTTTTGGGGGAGGGGGGGTTTCTACTCCTCGGAAAACCAGTAAGCAGGCCTCTCTGCCCTCAGTGCCTCAGAGATTTTCCGGTGCTAGAGCATTATCTGGCATTTGGCAAACTCTCTAGCACCTGAGTCTGTTAAAATAGCAGCCTACCTAGCAGGAAAAAAATTGACTTTACATTTATTAATGTAAATTTGGAAATTCAGGTGCTCCATCGGCATCAAAATTAACTAATTCATTAACCATTCACTAGGCTTTTCTTTATTAACCAATTCTATACAACCAAAATCTTTCTCTTAAGTGATATACCTACAGAGTTCAAATACATTTAGTTCAGTTGCTTGCTGTGTATGTATTTCTAATATCTAATCAAGATCTTTATCTTCCAATGTCTTGGTTGTTGCGGGTGTAAGGCAATTTCTTCTCAGTCTACAGACTTGACGATTTTGCATGGTTGTTTTAATGGTGTATTTACAGATAAGTTTTTATTTGCACATAAGGACAAAAAGGTGAAGTGAAATTTGGTCCCAATGGAAACCTGTTAGGTTCCCTGAACATATGGCTCATTGGGCTGTTACTTCCTTTTTGAGATCATTTTCCAAGATTTTTTAATATATACATCAATTTGACACCAGTTATAAAGAAAATATATTGGCTTTGAAGATGCCTCCACCTGGGGCATATCTCTCAGTAACAACCCATCCAGTCAGGTGGACCTCCCTCGGAATGTACCGGTTTCCAGTCTCCAAGAACAGGGTACAATTAGAAACCGGTCAGAACTGATAGTTGATTTACTGTCTTTGAAATCAGGTAGTTCTCTGGACTCTTAGAACGCCACAATGAGTTGATTAACACGGTTTAGGGGAGGCTGCTTAAAACTCTTTTTAGGGAGGCTGCGCATTTGGAATCCACTATATTACAATGAGTCCTCTCAGTAGATACAAGTGATGTAAGTCTCATTTATTGAAAGTATGTGATGCCAGTTTAAGACTTAAGGGGAAAATCACAGCACTTTGAAAAAGATGTAAATGTTCAATTGGTAAAAAAGGGGGGAAAACCGTGCTAAAACATGTGCCTATTTCCATTATGCTTAATTTACTATTCAAAACAAGTTTTTCCTAATAAGCTCTATTGTTTCTTTCTGTTTTGTAAAATTTAATATGTGTGAGACAAAAACCAGATTCAGAATGTGAATGAAGTCTGTTTAGCGAAAGCTTGTTGGAGCTCACAGTACAAGGAGGGCCTCAAATTAAAAGACATACCACTTTATAACCCCCCAATAGGATGTAAAAAGTGAGTTTCTTGGGCCTTTTCTAGAACCAGTTACAACTGGATTGCTAACTTCCTCCGGCCTCAGAGCACCTCACAGATAAATTAATACACTTAAAATGCAGCAAACACTAGACTATTGAGGATGACGATGCCACGTATATTTACTAAATAACTTTAGCTTTCTCCTTATTGCAGTCTTCTCCTTTCTGAGGTCTCAAGCCCCAAAGAGGACTCAACTGTAAGTTCTCGAACACGTTATCCCCTTGTCCGTTTTTTTCAGGGTTAAGTCCCTTACCCTTCTCCAGAATATTTGCACCTGCTTAGGTATCTCTTGATGTTGAACTGGTCTCCCCCATTTGAATAACCCCTTGGAATCTGGAATGCGTGGATTACCTGAAGTGTGCCCATGATTCCTTTGTTGTTTAGAGTTAGACCATGAATAAATTCTCTAAATATCTTGCTTACATCTTTTGGAAGCAGTGTACAAAAGATAAGTCATCACTTACTAATTAATTCAAGGAATAATTGTTTTCGAAATAACAAAATCTTAGAGATTGCCTAATCCAATTTTCTTTTTGTTTGGATGGGGGGGGGGGAAGCAAACAAACAATAAACCCCAAATAAACTGCATCTAAAGGGAATGAATGAGTCCTTCAAACCCACTCAAATCATTAGAACCCAACTCATGCTCTCCCTTCAATCCACTATTTTTTCCTGAAATAATCCTTCACCTTAAAATAAGCACACTTTTTCCACTGGCTTAGTACTTGGCTTCATAGGAAGCTTAAATCATTCTATCAGGAGTCTTTTGTACACAAAGAGACTAACCATTATACTAAACCACAGGGACAGTGGGGAGCCTGCCATTACCTGACCATGGGTGGGGTGTACTACTTAGGGATTACCCATGTGCCACCACCCCAACACAGGCCTCTGGACATTTCTGCTGGGAAGGAGAAACACTTCAGTGCACTGAATGTCAAGCATTTTCCTCTTTTCCTGCTCCACGCAGCAAGTGTTGGGATGTATCTCTGAAGCTTGAGACACAAACTAAGAAGAGAAAGTAAAAAAGATTTGTATCTCCAAAACTTAAAGCTTAGAGTTAAACCTCACCATGACACCCAAACCACTACACTAACTTTGTCTAAATTCTAAACCGAGGGTTACAGTTTGTTGGCTACACTTGCTGCCGAAGCAAGCACTTTACCGTTTGTTTGGTAAAGGGAAAAAAAAAAAAAAAAAGGGAAGCCAGTATGAACTGGAAGTGAGCCTGTATATTTTCTAGAACTATCAAACTAGAACTAAAACATTTTCTAAACCAAAGGCATGTTTCATCGGTTCAAGAGTTGGCCTTCACTTGCCTCAAGATGGCCCTGAGGCCCCTGAGGAGGTCTCAGCATTATATTATCTGCCCTTGGTGTTGGTGGGTGGACTCTGAAAACAGGTCTCATTAGACAGTAGTTGCCCCCCTTGCAGTTGTTGGAGGGGCGGCCTGGGTGGGTGTGTTCCTGCAACTTCAAGCAATTGGCTTAAAAGGAAGGCAAGCTCACTGGGAATCCAAAGTATCAGGGAGGGTGATAAAGCTTCCTGGAAAAAGCTCTCACTAACCAGGACTGAGGGAGAAATGCAAGCAGCAGGCTCCACTCACTGTGCAGCTTTTCGATTCCCTCACACTCATGCGCGCCCGTACACACACACACACACACACACACACACACACACACACATTCCAACATGCAAAGACCCGCGGTTTAGTTTTTCCTGAGGTTTCTGCACAGGCATTTTGAAAGTCTTTTCTTTCAGCATCTGTAAGGCCTGCATGAGATGGGTTTGTAGGGGAGAGCACTGGATATATTTTAAGGCAGATTTTTGCTCTTCCCTTCGGCCTTTAAGTTTCCAAGTCCCGACTTTGTTTCTTTGGAATAAAATAAATACCAACGAGCAATGTGGCTCCATAGTAAGTGGTAGGAAACATGGGATGTGACGTGGGCAGGATCGCTGGAAGCCCCCCTCCTTCCAGGCACAATCCGGTTACCCTGCCCGGGCCTGAGGGGAGCCAGGCTCAAGGCGGGGGAGCCCGGCCCATTTTCCAGTAGGTCGGCAAGGACACTGCCACCTCCTGGGACATACAAGGGCACTTCCAGGGGTCTCCATCATTTCTTCCTCCTCCCACCTACAGGGTGCACCCTGTGAGGGCAACTCGTTTCCTTTCAAAGGCAGAGTCCCATTGCAAAGTCCTGACTATCCTATATTAAGTTGCGTCAGACAGCAAGCAAGCCTTGCTTCTCATAGGGTTTCTTCAAAAAATTAAAAAAAAAAAAAAAGCGATTTTTTTTTTTTGTAGTGAGTATTGCCAGATTTGGCAAGTAAAAAATGCAAGATGTCCAGTTAAATCTGAATTTCAGCTAAACAACAAGTCATTTGCACTCTGCGGATGCCCCGTGCGCTATCTGGGAACCCGGTTTTTAGTGTTTCCTTGACCCTAACGATGTGAAATCAGGTCTTACTGAACACATTTTCCTCCAGGGTCTCTGTTTCATTGGGTTTTGCTCTGCTCCCTGTGGGTCTGGGGGTGGGGGGGGTGAGGGCGACCAGGTGGAGGGGTCCTCCCTCTGCGCCTGCCTTGCAGGGTGGGCGCTCCGGGGCCTGCCAGGGAGGCCGGGCGGGGGCCCCCCGGAGCGAGGGGGCGGGGGGGGGGGGGGCGAGGCCTGCAGGGGAGGCCTGCGCGCTGCGAGGCCAGGCAAGGCCCGGAGGCCGGCGGGGGGCGGGGGGCGGGGGGGGGGCTCGGCTCCCGCTCGGGGCTGGGGCTGGGGCTCGGGCTGGGGCGGGAGGCGGCCAGGCCCTTCCCCGCCGGCCGCGCCGCCCCGCCGCGCCCCAGCCCCGCGCGGCTTCCCCTCATTTGTTGCATTGTTTGCATTAATATGAATATCTTGTTCTGTTTGTTTTGTCTCCTGGGAGCCAATAAAGCTGTGAGTTTTTTCTTTACACCAAATGCAGCTCTACGGGCGATCAATCAATGGGTAGTCTTCGGATAATCTGCGAGAGTGAGAAATCTAATAAAGCCAGCGACTAAAACAGGGAAACAATCCACTTTCCTCTTAGGTTAGCTACGTCAGGGTGAGTGTGTTCCACTTGCGCTGCTCCAGGTGGGTCTCACTCTGGTCCTTCGGGGGCTTGCTTTGTTCTTGTGTTTTGAGCAAGTGGATTAGGATGGCCAGTGGGAGGGGGGGAGGATTGGGGCCTCCTCACGGCTTCCGAGGAGTGGTCGGTTCTTGCAAGAAGAGGGGAAGAAGGTACTTTCTGATGTCCCAGGAAAGAAAAAGAAAGAGAAGAAGAAGAAGAAGAAAAGAAGGAGAAGAAGGAGAAGAAGAACCCATGCGAGAGATGGAGGCTCCCAAGAAGGCACTTGGGCGAGGAGGGCCTTCCTCGGTGTTCCACGCAGACAGGAAATGTAAGTTAATGACGAAGTGAACCAAGGGCTGGTAACAAATCAAGTCGTTATTGGTGGCCCTGGCCCCGGCCCCACGGCTTGCTCCCCAGGTGCAGCTTCGGAAGTGCCCTCAGCGATCCCGAGCCTGGCGGCGAACACAGAGAGATCCGGTGCCTCGGCTGCTGCAGCTCTCCTCCCCGCACAATGCAACCTAAATCATTTATAAACAGATCAAAATAACAATCTGAATTATCTAACATTAACAGCTGAACTGAAGAGCCCAGGATTATGTGATGAATTGTTAAATTGCAGTAGCATTGTTTTGGATTGCTAATTAAAAAAAAATAAGCAAACCCCATGACTCTAGATATGACAACTGAAAATACCCACAAATTATTTAATAAATGAAGCGTCTAACAACTTTAACACTTCCTGGTCGCCTTGTTAATAAATGTAATTTGAGGTAGATTTTAAAAATCTTCAATCTAAACAGTGAATTCATTACGCGCCATTCAGATCTCTGGATGCCTATGGACTTCTTGGAATTAGGTGTTAAATAGACAAAAGTGAACCAAACTGCCTTTAAAAGCACAGCATGACCATGTAATTCTTTTTCCAGTTTGTGGTAAAAAATGATGAAACTTCTTTCCAAGTAGCTATCACCCAGATTTAGTGTGAAAAGTAGTGTAATTGTAATTCACGCCATCAGGGTCTATCGCTGATAGACGATCAGCTGTTCTGTAGTGGGGAGAGGCTTTCTTTTCAAATAGGAAAGCTGCCAAGTGCTCTGCGATACCTCCAGCAAGCTTATCGGATTGAGTTCAGAGCCAAAACAGCAGCTGCACACATATGCAAATTGGCAATTAATAGTATAACATTCTGCAAAAAAAAAAAAATGTTTAAAAAAATTTTAAAGAAAATAGAAAGAAGCTACCTGAACATTAACCTCCCGGTAACTGGGACTTCCAGGATGAATGACTAAGGATTAATTACCCTCTGGAGAGGACTTGCTCTTTATTACCTTCTCTCCTGCAGATCAAGTCTTTGTTGTCTTGCTGAGTTTTGTCTGTTCCATGGAACACAGCAATGGACTCTACAGGAAGAAGTTTAAAAATAACTAAAAAACCCTTATATTCTGATTCCAGAAGAGGGGGAAAATTAAGTCCCTTCCATTGATCATGCTTTCTCATACACAGAGATCACAAAGCCAGAGCTTTAGCATCCTCGTGGCAAAGACATTTTGTTCTGGATGTCATCATCTCCTTCCACTCCAGCTTGCAGTAGGAACAAGCTTCACGTCCTGGGGGGGGGGGGGGGCTGCCTGTCTGGGTCTTGATTTCTATCTCTTCCGCCCATTGACAGAAATGCCGTTTCTGGGCTTCACGCAGCAGTAGCAGAAATCCAGCAAGATTTATGATTTATGTTGCCCAGCATGTATAAACACAACATTCTCAAACGTTTAAAGAAAAAAAAAAATCATATGGATTTGTTACATGTCTTGACATCCTGGTCCCCCACCCCCACCCCACCCCAGTTCTCACACATACACACAAGTACACAAGTACACTGTTTTCCCTGATACAGTCATGGAATAGCTGTGGCCAGAATTAAGTTGACAACCCAAGGCCTAAGAAGGACCTGGCATTTTCACAGCAGGCTTTCTCCAGGGCTAGGAGTCTTCCTCTCCCTCTAGCATGGGGGTGGGGTGACTAGTAAATGTTTCAGATAATCTGTGAATTCTTAATAGTCCTAGTTCCAGGGGGGAAGATCTGTCTATTCCTGGGATGTGGCAGGTTTTGGAAACCTTGCTTTTGGGGGGTTTTACAGATATTTCCAAGTTCCAGAAGTTTGAAATTTGGGTGAGGATCCTGATTCCCTTCCATGGGTGAAAGTGAAGGAGGTTTTATTTTGCTTTATTATTCTCGAGATGTTCTGGGGTGAGACTGCATCGGTCCTAGCTGTAACATGGACCATAAATGCAGAGCTGTGACCATTACCGCTGCCTTTTTCTCCTTTTATCACCTACGCTTCTGATGTTATCACTCTCAGGTCTATTGCAAGTCAAGTGTGCCTTTATTTTAAACACATTCTTTGTGTTAGACCCTAGGGACACAAATTTGGGCTTAACATCCCCCTTGAAAGCAATACTTTCAATGCGAATATGAGCTTTGATACGCAAATACCAAAATGTCTATAGAAAATTCACCCACGTAGAATGTAAAGATATTTGTTTATATTTCTTGGATAAGAAGATTTTTGATAACTGTCAAGTAAACATCCAATCCCATGTTGGGTGCAAAAAATTTTGAGCTCCTAATAAAAAGGACAATTTTTTTTCCCACTGAGTGACCAACTCTGGGTCAGTAGATTGCACTTGCTAAGTATGTATGATTAACAGAACTTTTTTGGTCTGATTCCAAAAGAGGTAGCCTATGTCCTGAAGATTTACGGTATGGGAGAAAAAATCGTCAGGCCTGTATTCTTTTCATAAGTAAGGTATTCTTTTCCTTGACTTGTGATCCAATTTGAAAGCATTGTTAGGATTTTCTATTTTCTTTTGACAAAATGAAAAGTGGTTTAAAATGATATAGCAAGTCAACTGAAAAGTTGCTTTTAAATAAAACAGAAAAATGGGAATGCCAACTTTCTTTCCTTCTCTATAACTTCATTAACATGGTTGTATAGACATTTGCATGTAAAATGTAGTTAACAAAAATTACACAGAAGTAAATTTAGTCCTTTAGTGCCTACCTCTATGGTAAAATCAGACCATTTGGCATAGTTTGAAGTCTTCCAAGAAGCCTGGTTTCCACCTGGAAAATAAATTACTAAATTTGAATGTGTTACTTATACTATGGTGAGTTGTCTATCTGTTAACATTTTATTTTAGTGCATATACTAGAAGTTGTATTTAGAGTTTTCTAAAAATGTCATCTGTCAAGGTAGAGAATTATAATAATATAATTATATCCAGGAAAGGTGTTCTGACTTTAGATTATTTTGATGCTGTCACAAATATGATGCATTTTTCAAAATTCAGAATGCCACAAGTTCATATGTTACATTGTCAGATTTTGAGATCAATTTAGATTAGTTTTAACTGTTATAACCATAGTTTATTTTCTTTGCATTTATTAATACATAGATAATGTTTATTCAGGGGTTCAATGTAACATATATACACTATTGGAATACCTAGCTGTACTTTGTTCCATCTGTAAATGGAACTTAATCTCAAAAATTTCTAATATAGCATATTTATCAAATCATTGTTATAGTCTCAATTCAATATGTTCTGTTTTAAATCATAAAGTTTGTACTATTATAAAAACTTCTGATTAATCAAAGATTCTCTGTCATATGACACAAAGTATCATAATGCAGTGATTGGTGAGATGTCATGGACAGTGAAGACAGCACTGGATTAATTTATCTGGATAGAAACTATGTTTTATAATGCTGCAGGTGTACACAATGGGAACAGATGAAGATGTGGGACCTCGGCTCAGTAAAAACTCATTACCACAGCTAGTGATGGGGGAAACGATGTGCCGTATTGAAATGTGTTTGTTTTTCTTCATCCGAAAGGAGGGTACATTAATGTACTAAAAGAAGCAATATTTCTTTCTGAAGAGTACATTTTCTAAGTTGAGTAAACAACCAGAACAGGCATAGCTGTGGAACTATATATTCTCCAGACCAAAGACTTTGTAGTTCGGTCCAATGTCCCCAAATGTGTCTAATACCTAAGCCATTTTCACAATAATTATGATTTTATGTCTGTCATTTTTTTATTCTGAAGTGCTTCATGAATCCAGGTGAAAATAATAGATACCACCTTCTGTGGGACTGCAAAGAAGAAAAATCTTGATTCCGACTTAAAGATGCCATATTTGAACAATATGATGTTAAAATACTTTGTTTAATATTTTAATAGCACAGGGCATTTGCTTTGGAGAATGTATCTGGAGGACCCAGGACTACTTCTAGATAGTAAACTGAATGAGGAGCCTTTACTTAAGATGGTAAAAGAGTAATATTTTTAGAAAATCGTGCCTCTAGAACATTTATGTGGGCATTGCTTTAATAGTCGAAGCAGTGCTGGTGATTGTGAGGGTCATTATTATCTTTATTCACTGACGAGGAAAATGAGGCTAAGTTTAAGTCACATAACTGGTAACGGATGAGCCCCTAAGGCCGTGGAACTAGCCCTTGCTCTTCTGTGAGGCACTTCCATTCTGGCATCTGAAGGATAGAGGGATGGGAAGTTAGGAAACCATCTCTGCCCCCGTAAAATTCCATTTTTCCTTTACTCGATCCAAAAGACTCAATGAAGTAGTCCAAGAATTTAGCAGTGTAATCGAGGTCCATTTGATTAGGAAGTCTTTATGTGCCTAGAAACAGGATTGCTTTGGCACAGGCATAAAGACTCAGGCGATCTACACATCCATCCTCAAATTTAGCAATTCGAAGCAGTTAGCTACACGGACAGTTTTGTATGCATTGCTAAATGCAGACACAAAAACTGCATTTGCAAAAAGAGGAAACCCAGTTAAACTAGGTTGCAAATTTGGCCCTAATTTAGCGTAGCATTTGTGATACATATAGGTTAGAGTGACATTTATATAATGGTGTGAAATATGAGAAACTTCCAATGCTAGACACAAAGACTTTTTAAAATTGCTTTTGCCTACTTTGGTTAGTTTAAGAAACAGGAGGAAGAATTTGGTTTTTCAAGTGATGGGAAGCCTTTAAGGATGTTGGAACACTGTTCAGTCCCCTGGGGTTTTGCCTGCTGTACAATTTTAAATGTCTTTTAGCGAAAAAATTGGCCAACAAGGGAAACATAGAGATGAAGTCTCTTTTTTTCTTATCTGGGAAGTGAGAAGCTATAGGTGGGTAACGTGATCCAATTGTGACTGTCAGATAAATGGTCAGCTTGGGGGCCAGAAGGCCACAGCCATTCCTCCTAGCCAATAGGACTATTGAACCAGAGTAACTGTTCTTATGCTAGAACTGACTCTGGAGGTTTTGTCCTTATGCTCAGTTGTAGATGGAGATTTCAGCTTAAGAAACATAGCCAGAAATGAGGCTAGATACATACATAATGTTTTGTGAAGTGCTGCTGCAATCATGGTACCTGAAGCTACTTCCATTTCACCAGGGAAGACCACTGGAGGGCAGTGTTTTCTCCTTTGGGAACAGCACCTGGTTGCCGATGGAGTCCGCACTGATAAATTCAAAAGGCGTCTGGCTCATGGAAGATGAGTTGCTCTTCTCATTCAGGCCGTGCTGGGAACTGACCCTCCTGCTTACATGTCATTCAGGTTGCCGCTTCTCACGCTGCCCGCCAGAGTAGTCAGATCTACAACCAGATCCTAAAACAGTATCCTGTTCAATATTTGCTACTTGGGGGGGTCTTTAATAACAATTTTATATTAATTAACCGTGCGAAGACTATGCAAAGTTTGTGCTACTAACTTAAATGTCAAATGAAAGGATACATGAGCAAGAATGGGTAGTTTTAACTAGCTGCTTAATGCTTCACAGTTTTAACATTTCACTAGGTTTATATTAATTTTATTTTTATTCTATTCTTTTATTTTTTTTTAAGATTTTATTTATTTATTCACAGGGACAGAGAGAGAGAGAGAGGCAGAGACACAGGCAGAGGAAGAAGCAGGAAGCAGGCATCATACAGAGAGCCTGACATGGGACTCGATCCAGGGTCTCCAGGATCACGCCCTGGGCTGCAGGCGGCGCTAAACCGCTGTGCCACCGGGGCTGCCCTCATTTCATTTTTAATACAATATGTATGCATACGTTTGTCACCAAATCAACAAGTTGGCATTTTCTAGAACCAAAAAATGACGAATTTTCCCTAGAGTTTATTTACTATATTCTGTGGCATAATTTGTTCCCTAGGGAAAGTCTATGGGAAAATATTTAGAAATTTTTTATCAAAAAAATGATCTGTTGCTGAGTATTAAATTTTATAACTGTACTTATTTGTGTTCCCGTTAATTAAAAAATGAGGCTGGATTACATAATAAAATTTAGGGAGGAGCCATTTAATCTTTACTTAAAGGGGCATAATGCTAATTGAATTATTTTAATTATTATAGTTATTTTTTTTAAGATTATATTTATTTATTCATGAGAGACACAGAGAGAGAGAGAGAGAGGCAGAGACACAGGCAGAGGGAGAAGCAGGCTCCATGCAGGGAGCCTGACGCGGGACTGGATCCTGGGTCTCCAGGATCAGGCCCTGGGCTGAAGGCAGCGCTAAACCGCTGGGCCACCCGGGCTGCCCTATTTATTTCATTTTAAAAAATGAAAATATTGCCTATTTTAACTCTATGATTTTGTCTAACAAAAAATCGTGATATTGTTACAAAATCACCATATAATTTTATTCTCATGATTTACTTGGTACATTTTTTCATTGAAATGCTGACAAACTGACCTGGGCTTACGCCTAAACACAGTGACCCAAAGCAACCAGTCACTTGAGAAAAGACATAAATTTCAATGTCTGCATCATAAACACTTGTTTAAAGTATTTTATTTAAGATTTTATTTTTTTAAGTAATCTCAAACCTACATTCCTTAGATCAAGAGTCACTGCCTTTACCGCCTGAGCCAACCAGATGCTCCAGGTTTGTATTTTTATAACATTATTGCTGAGTATAAAACTAATGTGTTTATTGTGAAAATTATGGCAATAATGTAAGAAAAATCACCCATAGCCCAACTAGTTAGAGATAATCATTGTCAATATTTTTAAGTATATCATTACAGTGTATTTTTCTGTGCAGTAATTAAAAATAATTAGAATACATGGCATCTTATTTGTAAGCTATACTTTTTTTACTTAAATCACAAATATTTTCCCATGTCATTAAATGTTTGTTACCAAAATTATTTTGTATAGCTATATAGTACACCGTAGTTTACCTAAGAAGTTCTCTAACTCTGTATTTAGTGGTTTCTAATTTTCCTACATTATAAACAATGCTACGATGAACATCTCTGTAGACAATACTTGCATACATCTACAATTATATCCTCCATACTAATTCCCAAAAGGGGAATTTCAGGGTCAAGAAATTTTTTCAGAATACATAAGGCCTAAATATCTTCCAGAATGGAAGGGTATGAAGGTGCCCATTTATCTGTATGTTACCAGGTTTTTAATCTACTGTGATGCTTTAAAAACATCTTTGTTCTTCTAGTTTTTACTTTGGCTCAAAAAATTTTAATATATTTTAGGTTTATTTGCTATTTATATTGTTTCATAGTGACTTGCTTTTTTTCTCTACATCATTCATTTTTTTCTCTGGAGATGTTTTTATTTTCAATTAATTTCTGAGAGTTTTTTTATATAATAAGCATAATAACACTGTGCCATACATTTTATTTATCCAAGGTAATATTGTGTCATTAACTTTTCCATTTTTTAAAAAAAAATTTTAAGTAAACTCTACACCCAGTGTAGAGGTCAAGAGTCACATGCTCCACAGACTGAGCCAGCCAGGTGTCCTGATTTTTTTCATTTTTAAATGATCAATTTCTCAAAAGTTTTCATTAAACTCTCTGCCCATGCTTGTGGATTTAGAAAATACTCCTTATGAAGATTATATATTCCATTTATATTTGCTGCTACATATTTGATAACTCTGGTTTGGTTTGTTTTTTGTTTTGATTTCATGCACTTAATGCTTTAAGCAAACTGCACTTTATTTTGTCTTATCATATGAGGTGATGATTTGATCATTTCTTTCCGGTTGTTCAGCAATTGTCCCTGAATATTTGTTGAATGATATACTTCTTTCCTATGGACTTGAAAAGATTTCAAATCAAGCTGAAAGAATTTATGTTCCAGAGTCGACTCCCGAGATTAATTTCTGCTCCTCTGATTTCTCTATTCTTCTACCTTTATCACAATATTTTGATTATATATTCTTACATCTGATATTGCAAGTCTCTCTTCAGTATTTTCCCCCCAAAAGTAGTCTTTGTTATTCTTGCTTACTTATTCTTTATACATTTCAGAATTACTTTATCAAGTTACAAAAATCACTTGCGAGCATATGTTTTCTTATGGAAAAATGCCCAAGATACATTAAGTGGAAAAAGCAAGTTATAGAACAGTATAGATGATATTATCCCTCCTGTATTTAAAGTCAGCAAAAGCATAGACGTGTATAGCAGTGCCCATGCATATGTAGATATGTGCCTTATAGACACATAAAAAATTTCTGAAAGAATAAACAAAAAGAATTCTTGACAATAGTTACCCTTGGGGTGTGGGAATGAACATTGTGGGGAAGAGGAACTTTTCCTTTTTACTACAAAGTAGTCCTTTTAGGCAGTTTGGAATTAAAAACTCACCTGAAGTTCTAAACAGAATTGCATTATTATTATTTTTTAAGATTATATTTATCTACTTGAGAGAGAGAGAGCACAAGCTGGGGGGAGAGGCAGAGGGAGAAGGAGAAACAGACTCCCCACTGAGCAGGGAGCCCGACGAGGGGCTGCATCCCAGGGCCCCAGGACCATGACCGGAGCCGAAGGCAGAAACTCAACCAACTGAGCCACCCCGGCGCCCCAGAATTGCATTCAACTTATAAATGAATCGGGACACTTTTATATAATATTGTCATTATCCCACATAGGAACTGTTTGTAAAAATTTCTGTGTCCCTCAGATAAGTTTTTTAATTGTTCTCAGATGGATCCTACACCAGCTCTGTGGTTTATTATACCTTGATTTTTTTTTAAAGATTTTGTTTATTCATGAGAGACAGAGAGAGAGGCAGAGACACAGGCAGAGGGAGAAGCAGGCTCCATGAAGGGAGCCTGATGTGGGACTCGATCCTGGAACCCTGGGATCATGCCCTGAGCCAAAGGCAGATGCTCAACCCCTGAGCCACCGAGAGTCCCTACCTTGATTTTATATAACTATACATACCTAATTATATATCTATATCTATAGATTGATATACAGAAATATAAATATACAATATCATAAATATATATTGCATAACTGTGATTGTAAAGTTAATTTGTCTCATTGAAAACTATTTCCTAATTGTTTTTTTTTCTTTAAATAATTGATTTCTTTAGTTTTCTTAACTTGAACTTTAAAAATAATCCTAAAATAATTGGTCAGCTCAATTTGGTCCATTTAAGTTTGGGCTAAAGTGATTGGTTTATGTACAAATACTCTGATTTTACTCAATGTAATTGTTTTTATCTATATGCTTTTTTTTTAATCATGTAAACATGGCTTAAGAAAATTGCAATTATGAGGAATATTCTAAAGTATAAATGACTGCAGAATACAATACCTGTCATTTTTTGAAATGAAATGCAAAGGAGTAATGAACAAAAATAATTATTAGTATAGATAGGATTTCCATGAATAATTTATGAGGACCTAGACAAGGAAGAAATAAGAGATATGACCTATTTTGAATCCTGTAGACTTTTTTCCATGTTTGTATTATAAGATACTGCCATTTTAAATATTTTTTTCTCTTTAAAAAGGAAGGTGTTTTATTGCTCTTATTCCTGACTATAAATATATAATATTCTCATTGTAAGAAGCATTCAAATATTATAGAAAAAAAAGAGACTTCCTTATGTAAATTCAGCTACAAACCTATCATCCAGAAAAAAATACTATTATTAGTATTTTGCCTGGGATGCCTGGGTGGCTCAGCAGTTGAGCGTCTGCCTTCAGCTCGGGACATGATCCCAGAGTTCCGGGATCGAGTCCCACATCCCCGGGCTCCCCTCGAGGAGCCTGCTTCTCCCTCTGCCTGTGTCTCTGCCTCTTTCCGCGTTGTCTCTCATGAATAAATAAATAAAATCTTTTAAAAAATAGTATTTTGCCTATTCTTCAAGAATTAATTTTTTTCATATATATTTCATATATTTATAAAATGAGACCATACTGTGCATATTGTTTAATAGCTCCTTTTTTTCTTGTAATGTATAATTACTGCTGCCGTTTAATGTCCATAAATGCAGATCTTCATAATTCTTAATGGCTGCCATTAAAATGTATATTTTATCTCATGGTGTTTCACAATTTGATCAGTCTTCCATCGATTAACACTTAGGCACTTTCCAATATTTTACAACGAATATTCTAAAAACATCTTTTCACATTTGACACATAATTTCCTTAAGAAGTGGAAATGCTAGATCAACAAGTCTGCACAATTTTAAGACTTTTGATGCATACAGCCAAACTGGCCCCCAAAATGTCATAGTGATCTTGCTTTCAAGCCTTTCTGTTATTGAATGTTGTGACATATTTTTTAAATCTTTTATAATCTGATAGGTGACAAATGGTTTTTCATTGTTCTTTTAATTTCCAGAATTTGATTACAAAGGAGATTTATTGTGTTTCACCTGTTTATGATCTATTGTTATTTCCATATTTGTTTGTGAGTTAGCTATTCTATCCTTTCCAGGTTTTCTTCTGGAGCATATATCGTATTGTTATTGACTTGTAAATGGCTCCTTTAAGTTTAAGAAGATTAATCCTTTGTTATATCCACATATTTCAGTATATCATTAGACTTTTTACCTTCTTTGCGTCATTTTTGGCATATAAACTCTTTATGTGATCAAATTTGCAAATTATTATTTCATTTAATATCTTTGGTATCATTCTTAGACATTCTGTATGACAAGATTAGTAAGAAAAGATTCTCATATGTTTTATTCCAACTGTATTTATGTTTTCATATTTTGCAGTTACATCTTTAACTCTTCTAGATTTTCTTTTTTAAGATAGAGCTCTAACCATATTTTTTTCCAAATGATTAATGTTACCACAGTTTTGAGCAACCAATAATTTTCCCACTGTTTTTTTTTAAATATTTTATTTATTACCTTGACAGAGAGAGAGAGAGCACAAGCAAGGGGAGCTGCAGAGCGAGAGGAAGAAGCAGGCTCCCCACTAAGCAGGGAGCCCAATGTGGGGCTTAATCCCAGACCCTGGATTCATGGTCTGAGATGAGGGCAGACACTTAGCTTACTGAGCCATCCAGCCAACCCTCTAACTTCTTAGATATATTGTAATCTAGTTGTTACAGATTTTATTGTTATCTTCAGTTTCATTTATCTGTATTAGCATGATCTGTATTCATGAGATTCTGAGAATATTGTTCAGGTTTTGCAACAATAGTGCTGTGTAACAAACACTGCCCCAAATCTCAATGGTCTACAACAACAAACATTTATTTCTTTTTCATGGGTCTTTGGGTTAACTGTGACATTCCAGAATTCTGCTGGATGTGGACTTTGCTACAGGCTTCTGGTCAGCCTTATGACTATTTCACATTCCTCTTTTGTTAGAGCATATTCTTCTCATGATAAATGGCAAGAGCTCAAGAAGGCTGGCAAAATTTTGGCCATACTCCTTAAATCTCAACTAAGCATATTCTCTTTTCCATTCACACTCCATTGCTCAGTCCAAGCCCTACATGAATGGCAAAGGAAAATATATTGCCTTCCCAGGAAAGGCATGTTAAGGACTTGGAGAAAATGAAAACTTATAAACAAAAAATACTAAATACCTCACTGAGCTAGTTATATTTTTAAAACTCCAGGTTTTTCACTCTTAAATGTGTTAATTGTGAAGATTCAATAATATAAATCATAAATTACTGGCATCTAGTAATTCAATAAATGTGTATCTGCTTCCTCACCATACACTATAGCTTTACAATATACCTTAATATGTAAAAGGGCAGATTACTTCCTACACCGTCACTCTTTTTTTTTTTTAAGATTTTATTTATTCTCATGAGAGACACAGAGAGGCAGAGACACAAGCAGAGGGAGTAGTAGGCTCCTCGCAGG
Source organism: Nyctereutes procyonoides (assembly GCF_905146905.1). Classification (NCBI taxonomy): domain Eukaryota; kingdom Metazoa; phylum Chordata; class Mammalia; order Carnivora; family Canidae; genus Nyctereutes; species Nyctereutes procyonoides. Next base: position 24,415,390 of record NW_026575142.1, on the reverse strand, counting down.
GAGTCTGAATCAGGATTCCATCCCAGGACCCTGGGATCACAACCTGAGGCAGAGGCAGATGCTCAATCACTGAGCCATCCAAGTGCCTCTGTCACTCTTTCTTTTTTTTTTTTTTAAGATTTTTATTTATTTATTCATAGAGACAGAGAGAGAGAGAGAGGCAGAGACACAGGCAGAGGGAGAAGCAGGCTCCATGCAGGGAGCCCGACGTGGAACTTGATCCCGGGCCTTCAGTATCACACCCCAGCTGCAGGCGGTGCTAAACCGCCGCGCCACAGGGGCTGCCCTCTGTCACTCTTTTTTAACAGCATTTTTCTAACTACACCATTTTTTCCAGGGAAATAAACAATCTTTTCATTCTATCACATGTGTTCATATCATTAATAACTGAAAAAAAAATCTCAATCATACTACTTTTAGAATGATGAGCATTTGTTTCAAGGCCTTACCAAGAAGGGACTGAGGAATTACTCTTAAGACTCATAATAATCAACGTATTATCTGTTTATTAAAAAAAAGTCAAAGCAATACCGCACAAATTTTCAAATGATATTAAATTAATTATGGTGCTTGGTATCCTGAAAAAAATAAATTATAATTCAACTTAGGATAATGATCATGTTTTTGAAAATGATACTCAAAGGAAGTGCAAGTTACATTCATAATCATTCAGTACAATATAGGATTGTAAAGAGTGTCAGGGAGAAAGGACAGAAGAAACAGACTTGAAGATTTATCCAAAAGTATAAATAGGGGCAGCCTGGTGGCACAGCGGTTTGGCGCCGCCTGCAGCCAGGGGTGTGATCCTGGAGACAGGGGATCGAGTCCCACATCAGGCTCCCTGCATGGAGCCTGCTTCTCCTTCTGCCTGTGTCTCTGCCTCTCTCTGTGTGTGTGTCTATGAATAAATAAATAAAATCTTAAAAAAATAAAAGTATAAATAGTCAATGTGGGAGAAAACAAACATGATTTTTATGATTTCCTAAATATTTTTAAACACGGAAGGGAAAATTTCTCCTCTGTATCATATGTTAATTACATTTTTGTTTGAAAATCATTTTCTGTTTGGGATCACATTTTTTAATTTATTTTTATTTTGTTTAAAGATTTTACTTTTTTTTATTCATGAGAGACACAGAGAGAGAAAGGCAGAGACATAGGCAGAGGGAGAAGCAGGCTCCATGCAGGAAGCCCAATGCAGGACTCGATCCCAGGACTCCAGGATCATGCTCTGGGCCAAAGGCAGATGCTCAACCGTTGAGCCACCCAGGCGTCCTAGGCGCGATTTTTAAAAAAGATGTATGTATTTATTTGAGAGAGAGAGCACATGTGCACGTGGGGAGAGAGGGAAGGGGCAGGACAGAGGGAGAGAGCATCTCAAGCAGACTCCCTGCTGAGCACCAGAGGCAGTGCTCATCACCCTGAGATCATGACCTGAGCGCCAAAATCAAGAGTTAGAAGCTCAACCAAATGAGCCACCCTGGCACCTCTGGGATCACATCTATAAAGGAAGTGACAAAACTGATGAGAACTCAAAGGACAGAAAAAAGCTAAAGAGATTTAATTTAAGTCCTTGAGAAAAGCTAAAGGGGTTGGCATTATTCAGTTGTAAAAGGCTAACATGTGACTTGGTTAGTATTCAACGGCAAAATTTATTTTCAGAGAAAGGATGCTGAACAGGAGTCCTCTATGTCTAAATAAGAACAGAATTTTTTTTATTACAACAGTTTGATGTGACTTTTTTTAAAAGATTATATTTTTAGGGGATCCCTGGGTGGCTCAGCGGTTTAGCGCCTGCCTTTGGCCAGGGAGATCCCTGGAGACCTGGGATCGAGTCCCACATCGGGCTCCTGGTGCATGGAGTCTGCTTCTCCCTCTACCTGTGTCTCTGCCTCTTTCTCTCTCTGTGACTATCATACATAAATAAATAAAAATTTTAAAAAAGATTATATTTTTAAATAACCTCTTTTTATTTTTAAATAACCCAACAAGGGGCTGCAGCTCACAATCCCAGTATCAGAAGTTGTGTGCTCTACCTACTGAGCCAGCTAGGTGCTCCTCATATGACTTTTATAAGGTAGCAGTGATTGTTAGATCAAGGAAACACTAAAGATAAATATCAAGAAAGATTTTTTTTATTTCGTTTTCTAGAAAGAGAAATATTTTATTTTTTAAGTAAAAGACAATTATCATTTTGGCTAAAACTGTCATTTGAAGGTAAGTGATAGACCAGATTAACCCTCCCAACCAGTGTAAGCCTATGAATTTTTCTCAAATTGCCTAACACATTAATCTGTATTATTCATTAATAAATTAACTCAAATACTTATTATGTAGTTTAATCATAGCAATATACTGACATATTTATGCACATTTTGAACATGAAACAATATAGCATAGTTGCCTAATTTACTTTTATTTCTTCTTAATAAATAGCAAGCGATATATTAGAAATACATTCTGTTAGTTATGCTCTGTGGATCATTTTAGGCTATTATTCACAAGCATCCAACAAAATGTTGCCAAAACTATACCCATTTATCCTTGATTATAACATAGAAATTCAGAGTTTTAATTGTATTTTTAAGCGTTGCTTTAAGGCTTAATTTTAGAGTCATATATTTTAAGTTGTCCTCCAAAGACCCAGGTTTTAGAACTGAAATGCCCTTTTAAATGTTATCTGTTAGTGTTGTAAAACTGATTTTTCAAAGAGGGCATCTTCAATGCATTTTAAAAGGGGTCTGTAACATAAAAACCAAGAAATTCTCTGTAAAAGGGCAATTGGGAGGAGCTGAGATATCCTTTGCTTTCAGTCTGATGAAGCACTGGCTGGTGTGTGTGTGTGTGTGTGTGTGTGTGTGTGTGTGTGTGTGTGTGTGATGAGAATTTTTAAGAAAGAGTAAATGTCAGTTTTCAAAAATATAGCACAAACCTGTCAATTAATTTAGATCCAGTGATAAGAAATGTGTTTTGGTGAAAGCAAGAATGAGGTACGGTGCTTTTGTTTTTATTTAATCCCCTGCCAATGGTTCTAAGAAATTGTGTGTGTGTGTGTGTGTGTGTGTGTGTGTGTGTAAAACACATCAGTTTATTCCCAAGTCTCAGCTTAGTGAAGTAACCTATGTGTAAGGAAGCAGTGCATTTGAGTATTATAAATGCGTTAGTTAATCCTGCCTAATTTTTTATAAATATCCTTTTCAAACTACTGCTATTCTTAGGCCTGACTGCATTTTGGCCCAAGCGAAGGCCTATTTTCACTTTTCGATGGCTTACTCATCTTTACATGATTAAATAGCCTTCACTGCTTGAAAGCTTTCCAGTTGGTTCCACTTTTTAAAAATTGCATTATTCCAACTATTGATACTTTCTTATTTGCATTATTAATAGGCTGTCAGAGTGTACTGATGTCAGTGTTAGTTTTGAAAATCCCTTAAGGTTTTCTTTGCATTGAATCTAGACAGATCAACCCATTTGGAGAAGAATGTGATCAAAAGTGACAGCCTTGCTTCCTGGTCAGAGAATCACCAATGCAGGCACATATATGCACAAGTTGGAAATAAGGTAGATAGGAAATCTACTTCAATTTCAAAACTCAATTTGCTTTTATATCACTTTGTGGGTTTTTTTTTTCACTTTGTGTTTTATTCAAACATTTGTTCCTTTTTTGGAAAACAAAAGGAAAATTGCATCCTTAGGACTCTGCTGTCAGGACTGACTATGATTTTAAGGGTGAGGATAGTGTTTATCCTGCCCTTGGAACTGACTGTCCACCACTGAGCAACACATGAGGCATCGCAGCATCATCTCAGCACTCGATACTATTTATCAGGTGGGTGAACTTGACAATGTAATATGATGGTATCAAAACTGGACCTTTGCAGAGTCATTGAACTTGGACATAGCCTTGCCTTTTTTAAAGCTACAGACATAGCTTTGCTGTTTTTAAAGCTACAGTTCAAGTGTTTAGTTGGCGTTTTCGTTCATTATAGTTGGCAATTTGGCAGTGTTCATCAAAATTTAATACACATGACCCAGTAATTCCAGTTCTTTTAATCTATCCTGTAAAATATCCAAACATACTCACAAAGAATGGTATATAAGGCTACTCACCACATCATTGTTTTCAACAGAAATATTTGAAAGGAACATCATTGGCAGATAGTTAAATAAATTAAGGTACATCTATACTACACAACGGTTTCAAAAGAAGGAGGTAGGTCCATGTATTAGTGCATGGAGAGATTGCCGAGATGTACTGTTGAGAGTTGAAAAAAAAAACTACAAAATTCTCCAAATAATTTATGTGATGTAAATGAATAAGCATATGTTCTGAAATGATAGGCACAACACTTTTAATATTATTTACCTCTGGGATACAGAGGTATGTTGATAAAATCATATGTTTCAAGGTTCTGATATGGGTTTTCAGTTTTTACTCTAAGGTATTGGTGTTGTGTTTTAATTTTGGAGAACAAACATCCGTTTATGAATTGGATAATTAAATAAACCTGTGAGCTTTCTAAAGAATACTTTTTTAACACAGAGAAACTTTTTCCCTGGTAAACAATTGTTAAAGTATAAGGTAAAACATTTATAATTATTCTCCACTTCTCCATCATTTCTGCCATTCCGCTCTTCACACATCCCACCCATTACCAAGCTACAAAAAGCTAAAACCTCTTTAAAAACAGGAAAAGGGAAATAAAGATATGCCTAGAAAATGCCTCATGTAGATTATGTCCCTCTCTTTGTTCAGTGGCAAAAAACCAAACAAACAAACCAAAAAACCCCCAAGTTTCTATTTAACCCAGTGGATACTGTTCATACACATGGTATTGAAAGCACCAGAAAACCTGGCTTGTTGGTCTCTCTTGGTAAACTTCCAGGGAGATGCAGCTGATCATCTTTTTTTTCAAGATTTTATTTATTTATTCATGAGAGACAGAGAGAGAGAGAGAGAGAGAGAGAGAGAGAGAGAGGCAGAGACACAGGCAGAGGGAGAAGCAGGCTCCATACAAGGAGCCCAAGGCAGGACTGGATGCCAGGACCCCAGGACCCCACCCTGGGCTGAAGGCAGCGTTAAACTGCTGAGCCACCAGGGCTGCCCACAGCTGGTCATTTCTATCAGAAGTCAGAGACAGAACACTTCTTAAACGCTTTTAAATGAGTAGATATATCCTATGTTAGCATTTTATCTGATTATCTTATTTTGAATAATATCAAACTGAGGTTAATGTTTTTCTTTCGGGACATGTTACATGGCTTTAATCTCACTAGAGATTAATATTTATTAATGTATGTTCTGTTGTGATATGTTGTTTCCTATTTCTTTGTCTACCTCACACATGACATTATTTATTTCTGAGACTAAACTTGTCCATGCCTTTGTAAACCAAATATTAGGAGCACCAAAGAGGGATGCCTGGCCAGCTCAGTCAGTAGAGCATGTGACTTCCGATCTTGGGGTCCTGCGTTTGAATCCCATGTTAGGGGTAGAGTTTACTTAAAAAAAAACTTTTTTTTTTTAAAGATTTTATTTATTCTTTCATGAGAGAGAAAGAGGCAGAGACACAGGCAGAGGGAGAAGCAGGCTGCATGCAGGGAGCCCGATGCAGGACTTGATCCCAGGTCTCCAGGATCACACCCTCGGCCAAAGGCAGGCGTTAAACCGGTGAGCCACCTGGGCTGCCCCCCAAAAAACTTTTTTTTAAAGAAGTACAAATGCACTATTTAGCGCTAGTCACTTCTTTCTACTTTTACATATATTGGTATACAATCTAACACATAGTTATAAATTCATTTCTTTTCTATGTTAGCACATAAGAAATATTTTAAATAATGAATAGGGAGGAAAAATGCTTACATATAATGAGAAGTTGTTTCCAAAAAAGATAAATTTTTAAAATGCTACAAATGCTTACATGTAACTTGCTGTGTAAACTTTCATGTAGATGTCAGCTACAGATTTGATCTCCATTTTCTGAAACTCTGAATATTTAAACCATGTCTTTCATTTTCTCTGAAGCCTGACTTAATCTGAACAAATTTTGTTCTTGAAAAGAGGAAAATTTGTTTAAGAATGAGGCCCAAGGTTGTCTCATTTAACGCCATTTTGAGCTAATTTATAAGACTGTTAAGAAAATGGAGGCATCACATGTCCCATTATCCTCCACAGAATCTGATCTGGTCAGTGGAACTACTAATCAAATAATCCTCTCATAAAATGTATTGCTACTTTCCAAATGAAAGAGCACTAGGCTAATAAGATGAAAAGAGATCTAATGATAGTCAAGCCCTTCTGCTCTTTTCAAATTCAGTAGTCATCCATCTTGCCAAGAAAGGAACATTTTTAACTAAAGAAGTAGAAAATAGGGACGCCTGGGTGGCGCAGTGGTTGAGCAGCTGCCTTCGGCTCCGGTCCTCAGGTGGTGACCGACCCCGGGGTCCTGGGATGAAGTCCCATATCGGGCTCCCTGCGGGGAGCCTGCTTCTCCCTCTGCCTATGACTCTGGCTCTCTCTGTGTCTCTAGTAAATAAATAAGTAAAATCTTAAAAAAAAAAAAAAAGAAGTAGAAAATAAAGCTACTTTCATATATTTTTCTATTATAGCATTCCAAGGAAAAAAAAGAGGCAGGTAAAACTGTAAAGCAGGAAAACACAGCAAGAAATAATGCGGTGTTTTTATTTGTTTTTAATCATTCACATTATTTTCTTTATTCCTTAAATATACTTTCCTTCTACAAGAGTTGTGTTTCTCAAGTCACTGACATTGTCGCAGACCAGGTAAGATGTGTTGATCTCGGTCAAAATGTGGAAAATCCTACCGAGGTCTTAACCATTGTTCAGGCTTTTGACCTCTCCTTACATTCTATTTTCTCACCTCCATTTTAATCAGTACTGCCATCATTAATTATAAGATGAGCAGAATAAATGATGTAGTGGGAGCTCAAACTCTTGTTTAAATGTAGTTCAAATTTTTAAATAGCTGATGGTCTAGTAGAAGAGTCAAGATAAACCTGAAATGAATTCAGTGAAAATAAGCTAATATGGGTTATCTACTCTTGTCATGTATTTGTAGGTTTGCCTATTATATAGATAGTTATGTGCATCTATTGGATAGGTTCTTGCACGTGGGGACATATAGGGAACAAAGTGGTCAGTTGCTCTGAATTGGTGAGAGAAGGCTTCTAAGAGAAGGAGACTCCACATATCTTGACCTGCAGATACTAATTCCATGCTTGGAGTCAACTTGAAGATAATGATACGAATGATAATGGACCAAAGGGCTACCTGAATTTTGTACTCTAACAATTGCAGTGTTGTCACAGGAGTAATTGCCGTCTACGGGGACAACTAAATATATATATGTATGTATTTATATTATTATGTACAATTATTATTGGCCTGTTTCAAAATAAAAAACTTACTTCCTTTGAGCTTCGTTTCAAACTGAATTCTGGTGAACTAGAAATAACTGGACGTATGAAGAAACCTTTCTTTCTGTTTTCCATCTCTGTACACGGAACAACAAACACACACAACAAAGAAACACAGTTTGACAACCAATTTTTATTCAGGACTATTTTGCACACACATTTAAAGAATATACATCGACAGAAACGTCTGTGCTGTCAGCAAAATGGAAAATTTAAGTTACTTGACTAGAAACATAACCAGTCCTCACGTAACTTGCATTTGAAAAGAGCCAAGAGCAAGGCAAATGTATACCACGTACTGAAATCCCCATTTATTTTTCCCACATTGAGGATTTTAGTAAGATCATACTCTTAAAAAATTAACAGACTAAAAAGTTCGTATTTACGAGCATCTGCATGGGGGTATAAACGAGACTCTAAAACGGATTTCATCTATGTATTTTATAGCCTATGTTTCCATAGGCATTGAGCTCTAGTAAATCTGCTTTTTCTCATTCTTGTTGGGGGGAGTTGGGGCACCATTTTTTTGTCCTGAGGGTGCTTCCTAGTACTTCAGAATCCAGATAATCTCGAAGATGTCATCCAACACTGCTTCCGCTCACGATACCTCAGGTATCTGTCATTAGGGGGCAACCTCAATCGCTGAACCACAAGACAGGGGGGCGAGTCTTCCGAGTCACTTCTCAAACTCGGTCCATTTCTCTTTGGAGCGCCCTGACCGATGACACAATCGTTGCCCCGTCGTTCTCTCGGTGAGGCGGACTCTCCGAGCGGTGAACCCAGCCCCGACGTGGTTTTCCTCCGGCAGGAGGGGCCGAGCGGCCCAGCGCCGCCGACCAGGCCGACTCGCGGCGCGTCCCGAGCAGGCCGCCAAGCGCCCTCCGGGTCGGGGGCGCGGCGGGTCGCGAAGGCCGCGGCCGCTGCCCGGAAGACGCCGCCGCCTGCCAGGGCCGGGCCCTCGGGTCCCCGGGGAGCTGAGCTGTTGGAGCCTGACAAGCAGCCCCTGCGTCAGTCAGCAGCCTGCCTCAAACTGACAAAAGCACGGAAGCTGTGGATCCGTCCCTCACCTTCCGCCCCTCGACCTCGCAAGCCGCCATATTAGCGTGATCACAGCAAAATACCAGCTTGTGTTTACAGTCGCAGGCCTCCTGACGGCGGACGGGCGCGCGTTCGCGGGCGCCCGCTCTGTGTGCACTGAATAGGATCACGATCCGGAGAGCTGAAAACGTAAACACAAGCTGGTATTATGGTGTGACTGGCGGTCTGTGGTTCTTTGTTTGAATACTTTAAAAATGGGCACCCTGGCAGGAACAAAAGAGGCAGAAAGCAGAGCTGCTCCTCAGCGGCTCGTCGCCGCTCGGCCCTCCTCAGGTAGGCCCCGACTACCCGACCCGTCGGCCCGCGCCCCCCGCAACCATTTGTTTTTGCTTAGTTGGCTCCACTTCAACCCAACAGTTTTGTTTTCAGATGCAGGCCGTGAGGACTGTGCCTTGGGTAAAAATTAAATTGTTTTCTGGGGATTTGCAAGCACCGGTACTTCTCCGGTTATTACTTGGATCCAAATCGTCCACGTGGCAAATGCATCGCGACGCTTGGTGCGGTTGGGGCGGGAGCCCAAACGCCTCAGGGGGCCCTGCTTGAGTCTTTGCGGGTCAGCCGGGTTAGCCGTAGGTCCTTGGCCTCAGTGAGGCTTGGCATCAACACGACCCTATTAGACGGTCCGTCGACCTGCTGCTCTTGCTTGTGCCACGTTAGCCATGGATTCGGAAGTGCAGAAGTTGACCTCGAGAGAGATGTAAAAGTGAAAAACCTACAACTGTAAGCTCTATTTTAGCGTGACATCTGCGTGGGTAGTTGGCCCCTCAGCTTCCTCTGTAGTCTTGGTCATTTTTCCATGTTAACACTTAATATGCTCCTTCGTTGGTTCTCCACTGTGGACTTTGATTCTGAAATAGACTTACCTGTGGGATAAAAAGAGGATCCTATCATTTCAGGAAGTAAATTGAGATATTTGAAGCCAGAAGGTTGGGGGGAAAAAGTCTTTCCTCAAAGAATGTCAGTCACCACAGCTCATGATACGATTGCCTTCCTGATAAAGTACATACTCTTGTTTTTTTTTAAAAAAAAAACACACACACACAAAACTTTCTCCTTGGAATTAGGTATACCGTCACTACCAAATCCAGTAACTAAAGGAACAGTGGGTAGTTGGCATATCCCTTTGCTTAAATAAAAATCACAAATTGATTTTACACCTACTGAGGCAGCCATTCACCACTGTAAACTTATTTCTGACAACTGTTTCTCTTAGAATCCAATAAGTAATTGAAAAACAAAAGTAAATTTTCTCAATACAATCGAAAAGCAGTTAATGTAAAGACATAAACACACACGACTCATGGTTGTAGACAGTTTTGATGTAGACTGCAGTACTTAATAATGGACTAGGAGGGGTCTTAGCTTGGGATGTTTTAATGAAATGCCACTCAAATGGGAACAAGTGACTTCAGAAGTGTTGTCAGTCACTGTAGACTGAAAAGAAGTAATAAGAAATAGCTTTTAAGATATCAAATAATTTGCACTAAAATGCTGTACTGTAGCACCTCACCTTTGAATAGGCCAACAATTTGCCTTGTTTATTTAAAATGCATCATACTTGGTCACTTCACGAAACTGCACAACTTGACTTGTTTCTGCCATCTTGTGCCTCGATTATCTCTCTCCGTGTGAGATTCCCTCACCAAGGCCACTTGCTAGCATTTCACAAATTGTAATAAAAGAACCACCTACATGTACGTCAGTGCTGACGGATCTGGATCATCTTATTTTCACCTGATATATGTTCAGGCTCAATTGAAAACTGAGTTACGGAATGAATGTTTACTGGAAGAGTCACTTTGGCCTTATCTTACACACACATTGTGAGAACAAGAGAATGAAGCTCTTTTGGAGATTCAATATCTATGGTAATTTGTTCAGTTATACAAATAATTAATGCACGAAAAATCGACATTTTCACAAGTTTTATCCCCAATATATAAATTCATATCTTCTGTGCTATATTTCATATTCTGGAGGAAAAAAATTCTATGCTGCTGTATTTCATAGCTTTAAACTTTAATTTTTAGCTTGAGAGGGTTTTTTTTTTTAAAACTCCTCATTTCAAATATGTGATTGTAATTTTACAGAAAGTTCAAAACATCTTTGAGCCTGCCAACATCCTTATTACTCTTCATACTTTGCTTTGGCCCATCCGCTTTCTCACACCATCACTTCTTATCTCCCTCGTGCTGTTAGTAAGTGTTGCAAGCAGAGACAGATAAACAAATGACGCCTTTTAGATTCGAAGGCCTTTGGCAAACTTAGTTTATGGAAGCCAGCTAAGAAAGGGCAAGCAGGGCTCAAGGAAGCTGCAACAAAGGCCCAGTTCTACATTTCTAGTAACAACAACCATCTATTAAGAAATTTAAATAAAGATGAATAGAGATGGATGGTGGTGCGGTGATTGTAAGTGTAAATGTACTTAATGCCACCAAACTGTATACTTGAAAATGGTTAACGTGGGAAATTTTATATAAATTTTACCACACGCAAAAAATAGTGGTTAATATGAACTTGAGTGAGAAATTAAGGACTGATTCCAAGAACCCACTTGCTCCACAAAGAAGCGATTCTCCTTCAGAAAGGATGCAAACACATGTGAGATTAAGCAGGGAAACCGAACTTTTTTCCCAGTTCATTGGAGCACACACTTAAGAATTCTTTGCCATTGGAATTTATTCAAACACAGATTATCACATAAAGTAGCTAAAAGATAATATTAAAGCAAAACAAAGTTTATTACATTCTTTAGTCTCCCTTATTTTTTTCCCAACTGGCCATCTTTTTTTCTGGGTTATTATTTTTTTAAAGCCCATGCACACAAGCATGTAACTTGTCTGTGAGACTATTTATAAAAATGAAAAGGAATAAAGTAAAAAGAAGTGAAAAATAACACTGCCTTAAATACTAATGAATTTTAAGTAGTTGAAATTTTGAAAAGTAAACTCTAAGTCATACTGTAGGGCCTACTTTCCTACTTTTTAATAGCTTTCTAAAAAAATTCAAACCTTGAAGTGCATGCAATTAGAAACATGCAACAGTGAGGCTAGGCTTAGTCACAGCACTATTTCAATGCTGCTTCTATTTTTGGTGTCCTACAGAGAAATAGAATTAGAATGTTCTAACCTCTGCTCATTCTGTAGGTGAGAGTATAAAGCTGACTGCTTAAAAAAAATTGGGGAGGAAGAGTCCTTTCTAGCCAATTTTTTCTCATGTTTTATGTATTAGGTGATTATTTTACTATAATGTGGACAATTCAGGATGAACAATTAATCTTGTATACATAATCAACTCCAAACTCTTTTGGACAGATTGCCATGAATGTGGCCTAAGAGCACCAGAACCTGGTCTCTGCCTCATATCCATATTATCCTGCTGGTTTTGTGCCCTAGCTGTATGGTTTTTAAGGCTTCTCCACAATCTAAAACAGACCAGTGTTACATAAATTTAGAGAATCTTGGGGTTGGATGAATTTTAACTTCATCCAGTTCAAGCACCCATCTGACGCTTGGATCTCTTCAGTACTCACACAGCCTTAAAGTTAATAATTCTAGTGATAGTAATGCTTACTTCTGCCGGGGTATATATAATTGGGAACAGGAAAACTAATAAACCAGCAATAAGTTTCTATTCATTCATCTGCAGAATATCTATAAGATTGAGGATTCAGTGAAATAACCTATATAGTCATGGCTAGCTCGGTGTTAGAAATATAGAAATATAATACGTGCTAAACAATGGTTATATTTAAATCTGTTTATATCACGCTCAATACTCCTTGTGTTTCAAGTGTCTAGTGCTACTTAACATTGCATAGTTTTTTGCTACCTGGTGGTCTGTTATTTATGTGAAGGTTAGAGGTGCTCGAGTGTCATGAGTTTAATATTATGAAATGGAACCAGTTCAAAATTTTTTGACTTGAAAAAAATAAAGATACTTCTATTATAAACTAGATTCTTATAGTCTTAGGGTTATGGCTGTGTTATCATATACTTATATTAATATTTATCTGTCATTTAGTTCATCATTGCTAAAATCTTGCTCAAAAACTGTAAAAATCTCCAGATATTTTGGCATCTTATGATAGCCTCAGTAAATGCTTGTCTTCATGCGTGCAAAGTTGCTCTTCCACTTCATCCACACCTCTTGATTGACTACGTATTGAGGAGTACAAAAACCTACTAATTTCCACATCTAAAATATCCCACATGTCTATTTCTTAAATTTATATTCAGAAAATAAGAAAAACCTTAGAAAACTTCCCTCTGGGAAAATCACATTCAACTAGGTATTATGGTCTTTAAGCTATTTTTTTTTTTAATGTTCTTAGGGATGTCTAGTTCTATGATTAGGATTATTATTAAAGCAATCTGAATATAAGCACTTTTGTTCAAGATAAGTTAATTCAAATTATGAGTATGTGACCTAAAATGTCTTAAGGTAATTAGCAGCTCTGGTTTACCTGAAAACTGCAGTTATCAGGAGCATGTAGCTTAATACCAGCTCATCTCTAATATCGATGTTATTTAAAGCCATACATTAAGAGTCATAAGCATCTGTAGTGACAGAAGAAGCATGCAGCAAAGTACTGAAAAACTGGAATAGAATTAATTGGTTTTGGTCTACCCACTTCAAATTAGAAAATAGCAACAGAAAAAAAAATTAAACACTAAATGTATTCGTTAGGCAGGATCAGCAATCATGCTGCCCACACATGATCTGCAATTAATTTGTAAATAAGATTCATCACCTGGAGGATAATAAACTCAAGTTTTATGGCCCAAAAGACTAGACAAGTAAAAACCACTAATGAATGTACTGTATAAACACAGGGGCAGGAATATATATTGGTTGAGCAAGGGAGGATAACAAGGAGACTGTGTTTTGTTTTAAAGTAGACCAAAAGATACATGACACATATCTGGAGATTTTTCTGAAGTGTTAACACTGCTCAAAACAGGGTCACTTAAAAGGCGTGGAAAAGTGTTACTACAAGGTAAGGAGGGCGAAAGTTGATTTTTAGAAAGAGCGTTTTTTTTTTGTTTTGTTTTATTTTTTTGTTTTTTTTTTAAAGTCAGGATCAGTATTTAAAGCACTGAGGTAGTAATTTTAATTTTAATTAATTTCTTATAATTGCATATTAGAAAATCTTACTAATAAATAATAACCTGAAGTGATTTTAGTTTATCATCTTTAAATGTGACTTGAAAAAAAATAAAATAAATGTGACTTGAATTATGAAGAGATGTCTGCAAACGTTATCGAGAAAATAAGTATGAAGTGGAATGTTCAGTATCACCCTACTTTGTAAGAGGATTTGATATTAAAATTAATATCCTTTCACATAAGTTATAATTGTATAACACACCTTAATTTGTGGGGATTTTTTTGGTTTCTGTTTTAAAATTTTATTTTTTAGTACTCTCTACACCCAATGTGGGGCTTGAATTTACAACCCCGAGACCAAGAGTCATATGTTCTACTAACTGAGCCAGGCAGGCACCCCTTTGGTTTTTTTTCTTTCTTTTTTTCTTTTTAAGATTTTACACACCTTAATTTTGAATCCAAAAATAAAACACTCAACTTGGCATCCATTCAAATGAGAATTTCTTCTTTAGTGTCAACTAAGAACTCAGAAGTACAGAGAGGTAAAAGAATCAATAGAGATGTTTATTTAAAATACAGAGTCCTGGTCTCTATCTCATACCAACTGAAATACAACCTCTGGAAGTGAGGCCCTGGAATGTGTATGCAGTTGTAACAAAATCTTTACTTGATTCTGATGCATGTTAAAGTTTCAGGATGACTTTATGGATTAATATACATGCTCATCGCAAATTTCTTCAACTATTTCCTTTTATAAACAAAAATATTTTTTCATTGGACATATAAAAATAGTTCTGCAAAGTGTAAAAAGGCAGCCCTGCAATTTCCTATAATAAATAATTTCTCAGACCTGGAATCCTCTTAATGGGGTCAATAATATTATTAATACTAAAATTAAAAGAAGGAAGTCAAAAGGTATAGTAAATAGCATTCAAATTTTTGAATGCTCTAGAACTAAATTGTTAATTATAAATATAATCAATATATTAAAATAAATCACTTATTAAGCAAATAGAACTATCAAAGTGTCTCAGTTCTCAAAATGGATGCCATAAAACATACTAAAGGCTACGTAATTCAACAATAGGATTTGTATTTGGGGATCCCTGGGTGGCGCAGTGGTTTAGCGCCTGCCTTTGGCCCAGGGCGTGATCCTGGAGATCCGGGATCCAGTCCCACGTCGGGCTCCCGGTGCATGGAGCCTGCTTCTCCCTCTGCCTATGTCTCTGCCTCTCTCCCTCTCTCTCTCTCTGTGAATATCATAAATAAATAAAACAAAAATTAAAAAAAAAAAGGATTTGTGTTTGACCTTGGTGCCCCAAGGTAGTAATATTTCTAAACAATGTTTGGGGAAGGAAGACATTTGCTGTTAGCAGTCACTTTTAAGAATTAATACTTGGTGAGGGGGCACCTGGGTGGCTCAGTGGTTGAGTGTCTGCCTTTGGCTCAGGTTGTGATGCCTGAATCCTGGGATCAAGTTCCGCACCAGGCTCTCTGCAGGGAGCTTGCTTCTCCCTCTGCCTTTGTACTTCCCTCTCTCATGAATAAATAAATAAAATCTAAAAAAAAAAAAAGAATTAATACTTGGAAAAAAGAGAAAAAATGCTTATTAAAACACAAGTTCCCAAATACTAGACTGTACTAAAATACTATAAAGAGTAAGCTCAAAAAACATAGTTAGCTGGAGCCATTATTAAATGGCTAGAATAATCTCTATATGCTTATGTAGTACCGTAATTGATATTTATGGTGATCATTATTAATCATCAGGAAACAGGCTTATATGCTCTAGCTTAAGAAGGAAGATAATCATATAGCTCCATTTAGAAAGGTTTTAATCCAGATTGTTTGGAATTAACAAGTCTTAAATCTTAAAGAGATAAATTGTACCTATCATGAAAATTCACTAGTGGGATTTACCTCAAAGGAAGACAAGGATTTTTCCAAATAGTTTAACTTAAAATTAAAAAAATAGAGATTGTGTTACTTAGGCATAGACGCCATCTACTGGCCAAAAAGCGATAGTTTCAGGGTAATTGTTTGACCCTGGATTAGGAAAATATGGAACTGGTTACATACAGAGGATTTGTTAAAGGTTTTAAAAATGTCTATTTTAAATTGTACAGGTTAAAATGAAACATATTCATTAAATTTCAAAAGAACTGAGACTAATGAATATCATAAAGTGAGGAAGAAGTTGAAGATGATAAAAGTAGTGTCAACATAAATAGTAGAGAGATGGGAAATATAACAGAAAAAAATCAATGCCAATACAGTTTAAGAGAAAAATTTATTGAACATTGATCATAGATGTGTTATTTATAACATATATACATTTTGTGGGGAATGCTTTGTTTTGTTTTTACACTCAGAGCTCTGTTTAAAAATATGAAGGTGCAGGAGAAGTCCTTGTTCTCTGATGAAGGTAGTTATAGGCAACATTATCATACACTCAGAAATTAGCCAGGACTGAGGAAACCTGGGTTTTCTGCTTAGTTATAGTTAACCAATAAATATTTATTAAATAGGTATTCTTCATAACTAAACGTTTCAGGGAATGAATAATATTGAAGAAATACAAAGTTTCTGTTTATAATCAAACAAAATGCAGCTCATATGACAACAGATTACTTACAGCAGAAAATATTTAGCAGAGAAAATAATTTAAATGTCATTCCAAACCTAAAACCACCGCCCAATCAAAAGCTCAAGAAGTGGTGTTATTGCTTATCCTGGTGCTTTGTGCATCTCTATTAAAAGTTTATTGTGTGTGCTCATAATTTGATTTGAAATATATCTTTCGATAATTTCTGACACTGCTATATTCAAATGTAAATACAAAATCAATTTTTTCCAAAGTTAAATAGGAATTCTTTTTGAATTAGCCTCCATCTTGGATTAAGAGCCAGTAGAAGGCATTTGGATGGAGAGTAGATAGGGTTTGGAGATACATGGTCCTGGGGTTGAATCCCAGTTCTGCTAGTTATTTTAGTGTTCAAACTTTCAGAGCCACACATTCTCATCTATAAAGAATTAATGATGTCAATTATTTGAAACTCTATGTGACATTGCCTGACCATGGTAGATATTTAGTTCCTAATCCTCTGACCTTTTCATTAATATAGATAATTCTAATTGATAGTAACAACTGAGTAAGTACTGAGGGTAATATTTTAAATGAGGTATGATTAGACACGGGAGGATTTACAATGTTTTGTGTAAGATCTAGAACAGAGTGATAGGTATAAAATGACAAAGAAGAGGGGCCTCTGGGTGTGGAGCCTACTTAAAAAAATTGGTGGGGGGTGGGTACCTGGGTGACTCAGTCAGCTAAGAACCTGACTCTTGATCTCAGCTCAGGTCTTGGTCTCAGGGTTGTGAGTTTGAGCCTCATACTGGGCTCTGTGCTGGGTGTGGAGCCTATTAAAAAAAAAAAAGAAGAAAAAAGAAAAAAGACGAAGAGGGAACCAAAAGGCATAGAAGCTAAGAGCATTAAAATGGAAGTTAACATGCTGTGTTGATGTCGAGGTCAATATGGAAAGTAAGAAGATATAATACAAGAATGACTAAGGTCATTATGCAAGGAATAATCTTTCAAAGATTTATTTTATGTTAAGCAATAGGGAACCCTGATATTTTCTTGTGAAATAGTGAAATACGTCATTGAAGTAGCTGATTTACCACCTTATTTTACTATTAAATTGACTCAATCTAAATGCACAGTGATTTATTTGTGAGTCTTTCTAACGAAGAAAAACTAGAGAGGATCAGTTACTGAAAGTGATCAGAAACCTTGAAGGAAAATCTTTCTAAAACATTTCCTAGAGCAGTTTTTCCCCCTAGGCATCCATAGTACTCAACATATAATCATGGCATGTTCCTTCTCCTTTTTCCTTTCTTTTCATTTTCTTTCTCCCACCCTCCCTCCCTTCCTTCTTTCTTTTCTTTCTTTCTTCTATTCTTTTTTCCTGATAGTTTAAAAAAGCTAAGCCATAATAACATTTTAGTTTTGATGAATAACTATGTCAAAACTCTTAGGGGAAAAATTAAGAACCTCTTTAGCTTTACTTCTGATATCTGGAAACAAAGTATCTAATAGGCTTATGTTCTTAAATTGTCAAAACCATTAATCCATCTATATCCTTCTAAACTCTGCTATTAAAATTTCTATATCAAATGATACCTATCACTTTAAAATTCTTCAAAGTACTTGAATGTGACTTGTCTTAGAAAAATAACTTAAATATAAGAAAAAAACTATTTTTTATTGTTTTTTTATAAATTGATTCTTAATTATTATAAACCACTGTAGACCCTGTCAAGAAGCATTAGATTATAGTTTGCCTTCAGCAGAACATAGACATAATTGATAATCCATAATCTTTCCCTAACCCTTGTAAACTAGCGGTATGGGTTCTCATGTTTGCGAACTTCACAACTCAGTTTTACAACAAAATAAATAATTAGCTAAATTATTTATGCTCCAGAGCATTTTTCTTTTTTTTTCTTTTTTTGAGCAATCTCTGCTCCCAACATGTGGTTTGAACTCATAACACTGAGATCAAGAGTCACATGATCTACCAACTGGTCAAGCCAGGCATCCCAATCCTAATCCCCATCTTACTCTCCCGTTGAGATCCATTGGTTTGTGTCTCACAATGAATTTGGAGATTTGCCAAAATTGATGTGTGTTACTAATTTTTAAAAAGCAGCAAAATTGACAAACAATTTACTTTTATAAAGTTACAGCACATTCATATTTATCTGTATAATGATATAATTCTCACTTACTTGAATTCACAGATAATTCTTTAAAAATTTTTTTCTTACCCCACATGCACCCAGAGGTTCCCACCTCTCCCCACTGTCACCTCTCCTCACCCCCACCTTAAGGATGTGGAATGAATTAAGAGATTACTCCTAAAAGCAAAAAAAAGGGGGGGGGCTAGAGTAAACTTCTGTTCCCATTCCTATGAATTATCTACATCCTTTAGGGTAGAGCTGGCTTTGTTAATAGCACAGATATAAACTATCCAAGCAATATCTGAAATAAATTCCTGTCACTCTCCATCTTTCATAGTTGTTTTATACTTAGTGGTCATTCATTCATTCATTCATTCAGTTTCCTGAAAAATGTGCTAGATGTTCGGGTTCCAAAGACTGATACAGTTAGTTCCCTGTACTGAAGGAGCCCAAAATAACTAGGGTGAATAGTTTGCTTGGTATCCATAGTTATAGCCTATGGTGTTAGCAGGAAGATGATTTTTAAGAGGAAATACACCGATTGTTCTATTTGGGAATTTTATTCAGTTATATGTAAATATATCATTCAATGTTTTCATTTCTCAAGTTTTAATTTTCAGATTCACATGCACAAATCATGGGGAATGTGCATGTGGCTTTTTTTGGTTGAAGATACCATGGTGGTCCCCTGATGTCAGTGCATTTTTCCTGATTCTTATAATTTTCAAGGTCATTGTCAAGATGTGATTTGGCCATGAAATTTCTCCTTAGATATCATTTGTTGAGTCATTATTCTAGAGCAGGATATGCAAGGACTTGAGGCTTTGCTGGATATGTTTTGCTCTTGACCCTGCTCTCTGCCCTGGGAGAGTAGCCCCTAAGGACTGACTCATCTGGAAGCCAGTCTCAGTTTGAGAATGTCTGAATTCCAGTAAGACCATAGTTCCTGTCAGATGGCCCATCCCCCGACAGCTACAGATCTTATCTCAGGTTCTGGTAACTGCTACTTTCCCCTTCCTCCTTCCAGTCTAGGGATAGTAATGGCTTCCTGTTGGCAGGTGCTTTAGTTGAATTCCTTTAAACTTGCCCACATGTCTTAATGAGAGTCCTCATTAAATTGTCTTTTGATGACACCTCTTGAATGTGTTTCTCTTTCCCGCTGGGATTCAGACTGACAGAAGGCTTCTAGTCAAAATTCCAGCAAGAAAATGATAGAAAAGAAATATGTACCAAGCAGGAGAGACACAGGCAGAAGAAGCTAGCTAGTTTTATATTGTAGTAACAAACACTTAGTGGTTAAATCTTAGTGATTTAAAACATAAAAGATTATTTCTCTGTCACTCAAAGATCACTATAATTGATGTAGTTCTCCAGGGTAAGGGAGAAGTTGTAGACACCCTGGAATTTGTAGCCAAGTGGACAGAAGCATAAGTACCTAGAGTACATGTTATGCTCCTGAACCATGCAGAGTCATAGAATTCGAATTTACACAGCTGGAAAGTGCCAGATGCCATGAAGAAAGAAAACTAACAGATCTGAAAGATTAGACTCTGAGGGTGCCTGGGTGGCTCAGTCAGTGGAGCAACCCACTCTTGATTTCTTAATTTCGGCTCGGGTCCTAATCTCAGGGTTGTGAGATTGAGCCCTGCTCAGCAGGGAGTCTGCCTGAGATTATCTCTCTACCTCTGCCCCTCTTCACACACTCACACTCTCCAACAAACAAACAAACAAATAAATTCTTTAAAGAAAAAGATTAGACTCTGAAGAGGGAAGTAGTGAACTGAAAGATAGGAATGAGAAAATGAGCTAGAATCTAGCACAGAGGGGAAAAAACATGGGAAATATAAAAAAAAAAAAACAGATTAAGAGGTTTGAGAATAAGTGAGAAATACAGCATATGGGGTGCCTGGGTGGCTCAGTTGGTTAAACGTCTGCCTTTAGCTTGGGTCATGATCTTGGGGTCTTGGGATGGAGCCTTACGTCGGGCTCCCTCCTCAGTGAGGAGTCTGCTTTTCCTTCTGCCTTCTGCTCCTGTGCTTGTGTTTTCTATCTCTTTCTCTGTCTAATTAATAATTAATTAATTAATTAAATCTTTTTTTAAAAGAAAAAATAAATATAGGGATTAATTGTGGGAATTCCAAAAGTAAGATGGAACTAAACAATAATAACATGGTAGACAGAAGAAGAATTTATTGGCGTTCAAGTATCTTAAGATCTGCAGCTTGGGAGAAGTGAGATATTGACTAAATTTAGACATTGGTAAGTTAAATATTCATGTAAATGTAAGGGTAGCAATTTTTACAAAGATTAAATGTATAATATACGATTTATAATATAAATCAATTGAATTCTGGCCTATATGCAATATTTTTAATAATAAATAACACCTAACATTTACTAAGTGCTTTACAAATATTAAGTCATTTAATCCTCACAACAATCTTATTGACTAAATCGCATAATTGGCCCTATTCTGGCTCCAGAATTCATATCTCTTTTTGATTATAGCTGTAATATATGTCAATATTTTTTACACAGTTGGCAATTATACATGTGGTATGAAAAGATACACAAAATGCTAACAATTAGTAATATAGAACCGAGTCTTCATAGCTTAAAAAAAAGGCAAAACTCTAATATAATATTTGCTCTTGGCAATTAGTGAAGGATGGGGAGAGATAGAATTATCCCTAAAATTAAAGTACTGGGCAGCCCGGGTGGCTCAGCGGTTTAGTGCCGCCTTTAGCCCAGGGCATGATCCTGGGGTCCTAGGATCAAGTCCCACATCAGGCTCCCTGCATGGAGCCTGCTTCTCCCTCCGCCTGTGTCTCTGCCTCTCTGTGTCTCTCATAAATAAATAAATAAATAAATAAATAAATAAATAAATAAATAAATAAAGTCTTTAAAAAAATAAAAATAAAAAAATTAAAGTACCAGAAATTAGAAATGGGTTTATTTATTACATTAAATGGGTTTATTTATTACAGGAGAGGGTGGCATTCCAAATCAGTAGGGTAAACACAAATACTTAATAAACACAGGAAAAGGAGTTCCTGGGTGGCTCAGTTGGTTGAGCATCTGCCTTCGGCTCAGGTCAGATCCCAGGGTCCTGGAATTGAGTTCCACATCAGGTCCCCTGCTCAGCAGGGCATCTGCTTCTGCCTCTGCCTTTCACCCTGTTTGTGCTCTCTCACTCTTTCTCAAACAAACAAACAAACATTTTTAAATATATTTTTTAATTTATTTATTCATGAGAAACACACAGAGAGAGGCAGAGATATAGGCAGAGGGAGAAGCAGGCTCCCCACAAGGAGCCCAATGTGGGACTTGATCCCAGTACTCCAGGCGTCCCAATAAAATATTTTTTAAAAAAATAAATAAATGGAGGAATAATTAGATAGTAATCTTGAGAAACTATTTTGGAGAACTACATTACTCCTTACACAAAAATAAAATCCAGGGATGCATGGGTGGCTCAGCAGTTGAGTGCCTGTTTTGGCTCAGGGTGTGATCCCAGGGTCTGGGATGGAGTCATGCATTGGGCTTCCTGTGAGAAGCTCACTTCTCCCTCTTCCTGTGTCTCTGCCTCTCTCTCTCTCTGTGTCTCTCATCAATCAATAAATAAAATCTTTATTTTTTTGTTTTTGTTTTTTTTAAGATTTTATTTATTGATTGATGAGAGACACAGAGAGAGAGAAAGAGGCAGAGACACAGGCAGAGGGTGAAGCAGGCTCCATGCAGGGAGCCTGATGTGGGACTCCATCCGGGTCGCCAGGATCACGCCCTGGGCTGAAGGTGGCGCTAAACCTCTGAGCCACTGGGGCTGCCCATAAATAAAATCTTTAAAAAAAAAAAAAAACAAAAATAAAATCCAGATTGATCAAGGATTTATTTATTTATTTATGACTTTATTTATTTGAGAGAAAGACAGCACAAGGGGATAAAGGGAGAGAAACTCAAACAGACTCCCCACTGAGCATGGAGCCTGACCTGGGGCTCCATCTCACCACCATGAGATCATGACCTTCACTGAAACCAGGAGTTGGATGCTCAGCTGACTAAGCCACCCAGATGCCCTCAGATAGATCAAGGATTTAAATATAAAGTCGTTGAAGAAGGAAGTTATGATTGTTTAGAAATTTTTATGCTGTGAAATTTCTTTTGTGTACAACCCAGAAGCCATAGCAGTCATCAAACTTTTTTTTGAAACTTTTATACAGCAAAAAAATAGCGTAAACAAATCTGCAGAGGGGTCCACGTTTTCCTACCTACCACAACAGAGCAGTTCTACATGTATGGGTTTTATATATGGTGCTCCCCGTTAAGATTCCATTTAACAAAATGCTCTATTGCTAGAATAAGAAAAAGAAGAGAAAGAGGAAGAAGTTGAAAACCACTCTCTCCACATGCACACTGAGGCCCAGAGCAATTAATGATCCAAAGACACAGAGTTACCAACAAAATCTGGTCCAAACTTGGGCTATTTTGTTTTATTTTTTTTTCCTTTCACTATCCCTTTGTTAAGATTAAATGAGACACTACAGAGCCCTGGAAATAAATCCTCTTTTGCAGTAATTGAATAAATAGCCTATTGACTTTCTCTGTTTCTTTAGTTCTCAATAGTTTTGATGGTTTAAATCTTTTTCACATGTCCCATTATTGATTAATTATTTATTATAGCACTACAGAGTCTAAAAATATGCAGGTTAGAAAAAAATGGAATAGATTTTTCAAAGAAATATACAATGTGTGTGTGTGGTTTTAGGTTTGAAAATTACTCCAAACAATTAACAATTCATTAGAAATATTGTATAACCAAATCCAAAATATTGTATAAGGAGATGTCACCTTCGAGGCAATTCTATAGCACAGATACCTTGGTTATTACTACAAGACCAGAAAGCCTTTTTTGCCTGCCAGTCTCATAAAGTTACTTCATGAAAAAAAGAATCTTCTATCTATCTATCTATCTATCTATCTATCTATCTATCTATCTATCTATCATCTATCTATCTATCTAATAGGTTATATATAGGGATGCCTGGATGGCTCAGCAGTTGAGCATCTGCTTTCGGCTCAGGGTGTAATCCTGGGCCCAGGGATCGAGTCCCATATGGGGCTCCTTGTGAAGAGCCTGCTTCTCCCTCTGCCTGTGTCTCTGTCTCTCTCTCTCTCTCTCTCTCTGTGTGTCTCTCATGAATAAACAAATAAAACCTTCATTAATAAACAAATAAAACCTATAAAAATATAAAAGGTTATATATTTATATGTGATTTGATGTTTTGTATGTGAATATTATTTTAAAATGTTTTTTGGTCAGAACAATGATAGTTCAATTGCTCTTGTTAAGCATTAATAGCTTGATAATGTTTTGAAAAATAAAATAAAAAATTATCTCCTGGTAAGGAAAAATAATCTGGTCTTTATTTAATCCTTAATCAAGTTATTTGTAGCCTCAGAATTACCACTTTCAAACTTTTTACTCAATGGCTGAGAATTATTTAAAATGTTACCATCTATCTGTAAAGAACTCTTGTCATTTTGTGAATGAATATTAAATCCTCTCCATGAATGAGCTCATTTTCATCCCAATTGTTAGGAAATTCATCTATTACACTAACATTTTAAAGCATTAGGGTTATTGCTTGATTTATTAAACAAAATAATTATAGAGAGAAATCACGAAATGCCAGGAAAACTAATACAAAGATTAAAGGGGTTTTATAGTGAACTAATCTACAAATAAATAAGTTTATTATAAAAATAGTTATACTCTAATAATAGAACTCTTTATAGACCCAATTAATGACATCTAACAAAAATGATCTTGTTTAAGCTACCTCATTAGAGGCTAAGAAAGCTTTTGAAGTTTAACTAGAGCAACATTTTCTGATACTTCACACATTTTGATTTAATTTTCATATTTGTAAGAGGATCAGGTTTATTTTATAAAAGGCTCAGAGCTTTATATAAGTCCTAACCAATGAGTCACTAAATATTTTTAGTTTTAAAATAGAATCTAAGTGTCAGTTTGAGGATTTTATGAAATTAAGAAAAATATTTTACTCTAATCCTTAAGAAGAGAGTAAAATTTTATGTAAACAGCATTCTACATATTGAAACAAATAGTAAATGACAGCACTATATGTTTTTGAATCCTGGAATTAAAAAAAAACAGTTAATCTTCAGTACTGATCTGATATAGGCAATTTTCTTAAGCAACAATACACATAATGTCTCTAAATGATCCTTAAGTTATTTTTTTAAAAAAAAGTCATAGTGTTGAATCACTGTATTGTACGCCTGAAACCAGTATAGCACTGTATATTAACTATGCTGCAATTCGAATTAAAAAAAAAAAAGGAAAAAAATTGTAGTGTAGAAATCCAGAGACTTCACTCTCATACTTTTCTTGGGTACTCTGCACCCTAACAATTTTAGGGAGGTACTTTAGCTTCTTTCATCTATAAACTCTCCAAGTAGTAAATGAAAGATAGGACATTATCACTCAAAATCTTGGGTATCTGCCTGTACATCTTATTATAAAGGTATTAAGAACAGAAATGCTTCATGCTGTCCTTACAGTTGATAAAATCTTTATTGTTGATAAAGCTCCTTAAACTTATCATTCTGTATCTAATGTGGAATAGAGGACATTCAACATTTTTCTTGAAATAACTTAGCATTCATTTGAATTCAATCCTTAGGTTTCTTTTTTTTCTAGGTTGAAAATCTCCCAAATTATTCTCACTTTTATTCATATTTTCTATTATTAAACAATGGTTACTATTGCTTTTTCTTTTCTTAAAATGTGGTGATAAAAGTTAGACGTTTGATTCCAAAAGGGGCCCTGTCAGTGCCAAAAATAGGAAGACATTACTTCCTTGCACGTGCTTATTAGAACCAGAATGAGAGGGTTTTAGGAAGTATACAAATGGAAAAGATGGAGATTTTGGTGAGCCTTACAACAATGGGTAGGTGTAAGTGGAGGGAAATACATCCTAAACACCAAATCTAACCATGAAAGTGGCAAGCAGTAGGACAAAGGGGCAGCTCCTTGGAATGAACAGAGAAAACGTGATGGAGATTAAATGGAAATTAGACTTTCTTTAAAGATTAAAATTAAATTTCTTGTTTATCAACCATTATTCATAACAAGTCAGCCTTTCAGTACTGTGCTAAGTGCGTTATATACACTATTTCATTTAGTCACATATACCTATGAGGTTGTTAATATTATTGTTTTGATTTTACAGGTAAGAAAACTGATGCTTACAGAAATTTGGTGACTTGTGCAATATAAGTAAGAGACAGAACTGGGATTTGATTCTAGAACTGTCAAATACCACTGTCTGGATTATTACAGTTGTATAGTAAGACTTGAAGTCAGGTAGTATAAGTTCTTCAGCTTTGTTCCTCTTTTTCAGAGTTGTTTTGGTTCACCTAAGTCCTTTGCATTTCCATATGAATTTTAGAATTAGCTCAGAGAGAATTGGTATCTTAATAGTGAATCTGGTTCAGTTATGTAGAAACACTTTGATCCTTTGGGGTCTTGCCTTTAAGCTTTTTAAGTAGGACCAGACCCAGAATTAGTCTAGGGCTAATTATTCTCCACTAATGAAGCATCCCCTTCTTGGGTGCTCTCACTGATGCAACTGAAGATTTTTAACTTAGTCTAGCTGTTGGGAATAGGTATTATTCCTAGCCCCTACAAACTTGTCACTTGTCCCTCTAATCATTTCACATTGTTCTTTATCTAGCCACACACACTGTTGATTAAAACGTAACTGATTACTAAATGCAGTCTCTCTACATATCTCTGGTGGTTCTCCTCGTAACCTCTCTTCTCTCTGGTACACAGCCCCGCGAACTCTAGCAACCTGGCTTCCCCAACTCTCACCTCTCTCTCTTCAACTCAGGTAGACCCTTGGCTTTGACTAAGTTCTACTTTCCTGTACTGAGACCTGGAAACTCTCCAGAGAGTAAGCTGGGACAACTGGGGGAACTAGAGAGCTCCTTTCCTTTGTTTTCTGTCTCTCAAGATTCATTGTCCTGAAGGACTCCAGGTTTCTAGAGAACTTCATGGAGCAGTGCCACCCTGACTCCCTCACCACCTTGAACTTGCATGTGAGATAGGAGAAAATGTTACAGCTTGTTTAAGCCATTACTATTTTGGTATTTGCTAAAGAGACTAAAAATAACTAAAATGGGCAGCTCAGTGGCTCAGTGGTTTAGCGCCGCCTTCAGCCCAGGGTGTGATCCTGGAGACCGAGGATTGAGTCCCAGGTGGGGCTCCCTGCCTGGAACCTGCTTCTCCCTCTGCCTGTGTATCTGCCTCTCTGTCTCTCATGAATAAATAAAATCTTAAAAAAATAAGAATAACTAAAATAACCACTATAGTCAAGGAAGGTAAATAACTTCCCAATTTCATGCAAATAGAAAGTGATGGAGTGAATTTATTTATTTATTTATTTATTTATTTATTTATTTATTTATTTATTTATCTGAGAGAGAGAGAGAGAGAGAGAGAGAGCAAGCAAGGGGAGGGGCAGAAGGAGAAAGAGAGAAGCAGACTCCCTGCTGGGTGTGGAGCCCAATGTGGGGCTTGATGTACCACTTGATCCCACAACCCTGAGATTGTGACCTGAGCCAAAATCAAGAATCAGATGCTAAAAAAAAAAAAAAAAATCAGATGCTTAACTAATTGAGCCACCAGGCACCCCTGGAGTCAATTTATAAACTCAGGTTTACCTATGACCAGGATAAATCTCAGTGTTTTTGAAATTTTTGTCATTTATTCACCATTTCACAATTTTCCCACCCACATCCTATTTGTGTTATTGCTTACTTAATATTTTTCTTTAATAGATGATTTTAAAAGAATTGAGTGGCGTCTTAAGCAATAATAGCCATTAAACCACAGATCCAATATGCTATTAAGTATTTTTCTAGTATGGATCAAGATAAGTATATACCTATTACTGTGATAATTGTCCATGGACTATCTAAAATTATTTTGTATACTACCTGTAAAACTCATGATAAACAAGAAAAAATACACTGCATTTTGATTTTACCGCTCAATCACTTTAGATAATGATTAGATAGATCACAATGAATAGAAGATTTATTACACTACATACTTCCCTCACTCCATCCCCCAAATTTGAGTTTCCAGGATAGTTGTTAATAAATTTCCCGTTTTCTTTCTTTCTTTCTTTCTTTCTTTCTTTCTTTCTTTCTTTCTTTCTTTCTTTCTTGTTTCTTTTTATTTATTCATGATAGACATAGAGAGACAGAGAGAGAGAGAGAGGCAGAGACACAGGAGGAAGGAGAAGCATGCTCCATGCCAGGAGCCCGACGTGGGACTCGATTCCGGGACTCCAGGATTGTGCCCTGGGCCAAAGGCAGGCGCTAAACCGCTGAGCCACCCAGGGATCCCCTCCGTGTTATTTAAAATATAATGGATAAAATAAAATAAAATAAAATATAATGGACAAATCTATGACTTCTTAATGTTTACTATTGGGTGTTGCATCCTTTGGACAGCACTCCAATCTCAGTGGACCTCTAAGCCCGTATATCTGCCTGGCTCAGAAAGGATGTGATCAAATGCAATCTACAGTATAGAATGTAATCTAGAGTGTCATGGAAATTTAATATTATATTTCTTTCCACTTTAGAAAAATAAAATTATAACATAGAAGGAAATGCCATTAGTTGCACATGAGTTCCTTTTCCACCAAAACAAACAAACAAACAACACACCCAATGGTTCCTATGACTGTGACTCTCTACTAACAATATGACCTTTCCCATGTGATGTATGCTCTTTGGGTTTCATTTTACTGAAGTGCAAAATGAAGAGTTTGAAAATATGCAGAAAAGGACACATAACACCATAGTAAAGAATGTGCCAAAGTCATGATTTGACATTTTAGAAAAGAGAAAATGTAAATGGCCAACAAACATATGAAAGATGTTCAACTTATTAGCAGTCAGGAACATGCAAATTAAAGCAAAACAATATATCATTTTTTTCCCATCAGATTGGCAAAAATTAAGAAGTCTAACAAAGTTATATGTTGGTGATAATGTAAAGCGATGAGAAAGTTTGAAGATTAAATTGGAAAGCAGTTCAGTATTATCTATTGAAACTGACAACATGCATGCCTTAGAACCCAGCCATTTTACTTCTAGGTATATATCATTGAGAATCTTTTGGGCAAAAAAAAAAAAAAAAAAAGAGAGAGAATCTTTTTGGCAAATAGATATGGAAAACATAGAATATTTATAGCAGCCCCGTTTTTAATAACAAAAAACTGGAAACAATCCATATGTCCATCAACTGGAGAATGGATAAATAATAATATAGCCATATGACAATGAAAAACCTGGAGAAGAGATAGGCACAGATACTAGAAATTTGCAGGTCTTCAGAATGTACTTAGTAATTAAAACTTTATTTTTAAAAAAGATTTATTTCTTTTAGAGAGGGGGAGTGGCAGGAGAGGAAGGAAGGGGAGGGGAGAGAGAGAAAGAGAGAAGCAGACTCCTTGCTTGGAGCAAGCAGTGAGCTTGGAGCACGATGTGGGGTTCAATCCCATTATCCAGATCAGGATCTGAGCTGAAATCAAGAGTTGGATGCCTAACTGACCAAGCCACCCAGATGACCCAGTAATTTAAACTTTAAGCCTGAATAAAATCATACATAAAGCCTTGTAGAGTGAAAGAGAAATGGGTGGAAAATGGCAAGTAAGAGGAACCAACAAATTCCCTTTTCAAAAAGGCCCAGGAAACAAAGGCATACAAACCTTTGTTTTAATAATCATCTAATACCAATTTTCCTCTTTCCATTAGAGATTGAATACTATTTTCTATGTCTTCTGTAAAGTGTCTTTCATTAGAAACCCTTTTGTAATGTGCAAAATAATTTTGTAATGTAAATAAATCACCTTTTTTATTGTAAGAATATATTGGGTTTCTAAACTGAGGGGACATCAGTTTGGAATCATTTGAGTCTTTATTTTATTTACTTTGCTAGAATACAGTAAATTAAATTTTAGAGGTTTCTTGAAAACAGGGGTTATACTTTTTACCCTGTAGTAACTTGAAAATAAACTCCAGATTCTAATTTATCTTCTTTATGGTGTCCTTTCTTCATAGATGCTAAGAAAAATTCTTTGTTGAATTATTCACTCAAAGAGAAATATGGAAATTACTTGAGAAGATTAAATTTTATTGACACCAAGGATACTTAGGCCACATCACCAAAAAAATTTATGGCAACATCAGTAGTGCCTTTTAAATCAAATGACAAATTGGAAGTGTTTAACAACATATGGTCGCTTTTCCTTGACATATATGATTAAGAATATATCTTTTTATCAAAATGTAAAATACCATCTGGCAGAAGTAACAATTATTTTATTGGCCTTATACATTAAATTAATTCACTGTACTTTAAAGAGTAAATATTTTCCTATTTTTCCTTTTTCTTGTGCTAGATCTATATTTATAATACTCATAAGCTGCATAACGTAAAAACTATAATTAGGTATAACAATTAAAATGGATTTTAAATTTTGAATAGAAAACAATGTGTTTCTTAAATTCTTTCCAAACATTTCTTTAAAATTCAAATGGCAACAGCCCTTTTCTGATATTCATAATTGTAAAGCTGGGTTATCTGAAAATTTACTGTTACAATTTCTTATTAGTCATGTGGTCAGACTTTGTATATGAAAGGAGTTATATGTATATATACATAGTGCTCTTTACAAATAGGAAGAAATTCTTAAAATAAGCGTGATACATTTTGAACAGCTAGAGTTATTCATTCATTTAACAAACTTCTCAGTTTCAGAAGATACCAAATGAGCAGAAAAGTTTCTCTCTGATGCAGTGTACGTTACATATTTGATAATGTGAACTTTCAGCAACTTATCATTTTGGGAAACATATCAAACATTTCACAATTCTGTTCACTGAGGTGTTCTCCAAAGATACACTGAGACTGATACAAACAATGAATGCTTTAAATATTAGCATGTAGTATTTGTATCAGATATGTGGCCATTTAAATTCCCTAAATTTGGTTGTTAATTTTTAAAGAATTGATTATTTCTAGAGGAGCTGTATTTGGACTTAAAATGTTTGTGATCCTTTTGAGTATATAGTCAGGAAGCAAAGTACATGGACAAGTAATACGCCAATAGTCAACAAAAATTTTCAGTACCAATTTATGGCCTGACCATGTTCTCTTCTCTGAAGAAGTTAAAAGTTTAAATGGGAATGAAGACGAATAAAAAAAGAGATTATAGAGCAGGATTGTAGGGTAAGATACATGATTCAAATGAACCAACCACTCTGCAAAAAGATGGGGTGGACTGTGGGGATAGCAGATGGGAGGAAGGACATTTTTTTTTTATTTTTTAAATTTTTAAAAAGATTTTTATTATTTTTAAATATATATATAATAAATATATAAAAATATATATATATAAATATATGTAATACATATATATATGTATATATGTATATATATTTTATTCAGAGAGAGAGAGGAAGAGACACAGGCAGAGGGAGAAGCAGGCTCCATGCAGAGAGCCCGACGTGGGACTCAATCCTGGGTCTCCAGGATCACACCCCGGGCTGTAGGTGGCGCTAAACTGCTGCGCCACTGGGGCTGCCCAGGAAGGACATTTTGGACAGGAGAAACAATAGGTTTGATATTCTGAGTCATAAAACAACATGATTTAACTACAAATACCTTGGCATAATCAAGGCAAAGGATACAATAACAAATTTGAAGATTTTTTCTTTTAAGTCACCTTCATGGCAGTATAAACAATATTCAATAAAAATGTACCCATTTTAAGTGTACTATTAGATTAGTTTTGACAAACCACCACCACACAAAAAAATAAAGAACATTTCTAACAACCTAAAACATTCTTTTATCCGTGCAATCAGTTCTTCCACCTAACTCCACTTCAAACCCCCAAAATAGCCGTTGATCTGCTTTCTGTCACTATATATTTGATTTCATTTGTTTAGAATTTCATTAAAATGATGTTACACAGCATGTACTCTCTTGTGCCTCACTTCTTTGCCTCAGCATGATGTTTTTGAAGGTAATCAGTGTTGTTGCACACATCTTTAGTTTTTTTTTTTTATTGCTGAATATTATTGCATTGTAAGGACATATCATACTTTATCCCTTTACCAGTTGGGAAACATTTGGATTATTTCCAGTTTAGGCCTATGATTAATAAAACTGCTGTAAACAATCACATTCAAATCTTGGTGTGGATATATGTTTTTATTTATTTTGGATAAATATATACAGTATAGTTGCCAGGTCATATGGTAGTTGTATTTTTAACTTTATTTTAAAAAATAGCAGAACAATGCCCAAAGTGGTTGTACCATTTTAGTTCCTGTTTGCACAATATATGTTTTTCATATTTTTAGTTTCAATATTTCTTATGTCTTTGAATCTAAAGTGTGTCTCTTATGGACTGTAGACAGTTGTATCTTTTTTTCTAACCCATTCTGAGATAGTTGTCTTTTAATCAGAAAATTTCATTCATTTATAAGTAATGTAATTACTGATAAGGTAATATTTACACTTGACATTTTGTTATTTCTTTTCATGTCATATGTTGTTTGCTGTTCTGTTCCTTCATAACTGCTGCCTTTTCTGTAAAAATACATATTTTCTAGTGTACCATTTTAATTCCGTTGTCATTTTTTAAATTATATATCTTTTGATTATTTTCCTAGTAGTTGCTGTGGGGATTACAATTACCAAGTTATAACACTACAGTTCAGATTAATACCAACTTAATTTTAATAGTATACAAAAACTTCACTACTCTAACTTCATTCCTTCCTCTTTCCTTTATGTTGTCACTGTGATACAAATTACATCTTTATACAAATCTGCTAATGCAGAATTATTATTGCTTTATGCAGTTGTCTTTTAAGTCAAATAGAAAAAATGATTTACAAATAAAAATATATTTAGACTGTCTTTTGTATTTACTTAGGCAGTTATCTGTACAAGTGTCCTCTGTTTTTTCATGTCAATTATCAGTTATGTCTAGCGACATTTTATTTTAACCTGAAGAACTCCCTTTAGTATCTCTTGTAGGGCACATTTCCTGGTGATGAATTCTATTTTTGTTTATACATATATTTTGGAACTATATTAATTTCTCCTTCATTTTTTGAAGGATAGTTTTCCTGGATATATAATTCTTGGTTGATTTTTTTTTCCTCTTCAGTATTTTGAATATGTCATGCCACTGTTTTCTGCTTCTATAGCCTAGGTTGTAAATTCTATTGATAATTATGTGATGAGTGGCTTTTCTCTTGACACTTTCAAGATTTTCTCCTTGCCTTTGACTTTCAACAGTTTGATTATAATGTGTCCAGGTATGAATTTCTTTGAATTTATTCAATTTGGAATTTATTAATCTTCTTGGATGTGAGGATTAATGTTTTTATCAAATTTGGGAAGCTTTTGACCATTACGTCTCCAAATATTTCTGCCCTTTCCTCTTTCTCCTCTAAGACTCCCATTATACATATGTTGGTATGCCTGATTGTGTTCCACAGACTTCTGTGTCTCTTTGTGTTTCTTTATTTTTCTTTTCTATGTTCTCCAAACTTGATCATCTCAACTAATCTGTATTCAAATTTGCTGATTCTTTCTTCCATCTGCTCAAATATGCAATTGAGCCACTCTAATCAATTTTTCATTTGTTATTATACTTTTCAACTCTATAGAATTTTTGTTTTTTAAATAATTTTTATCTCTTTATTGATTTTATCTGGCAAAATATTCTTCTCATATTTCCCTCTAGTTCTTTAGACATGATTTCCTTTGGCTTTATTCATGAGAGACACACAGAGAGAGGCAGAGATATAGGCAGAGGGGGAAGCAGGCTCTGTGTGGGGAGCCCAATGCAGGACTCGCTCCTAGGACCCTGGGATCACAACCTGAGCTGAAGCTGATGCTCAACCACTGAGCCCCTCAGGTGCCCCTATATTTAAAATATTTTATATAAAGTCTTCATGTAGTAAGTTCAACATATGGGCTTCCTCAGAGACAGTTTCTATTAATTGCTTTTTCTCTCTGTATGGTGGACCTTACATTGTTATTTGTTTGCATGTGTTGTACTTTTAAAACCTTTTTTATTTTGAAAACTGGATATTTCAAATAATATAAGGTAGCAACTATGGAAATCAGACTCTACTCCCTCCTCAGGGTTTTTGTTGTTTCTGTTTGTTATACCAGATGCTGGTTTAGTGACATATTTTTAAAGGGGAGAGAGAGAGGCAGACTTCCCATCCAGCAGAAAGCCCAATGCAGGGCTCAAACCCAGGACCCTAAGATAATGACCCAAGTCAAAGGCAGGGGCTTAACCCACTGAGCCACCCAGGTGTCCTGGTTTAATGACTTTTTGAATGCATTCCTTAAAGTCTATATTCTTTGTTATGTGTGTGACCAGTGAAGTCTTTGCTCAGTTAGTTTAAGTAGTTATCTGATGACTGGAGAGATTTCCTTAAATGTCTTCAACCAAGGATTCTTCTAGTCTTTGCTGAGGGGCTTAGTATGTGTATGGCATGGCTTCAGCACTCAGGCAGTGAGTTTACGCCTCTCTTTTAGTTTTCACTTCTTTTTTTTTTCTTCAGGTTTTGATATGTTTCATTAGAGCAAACTCTCAACAAAACGTTGCTTTTATTTACAGAATTTCATGTGTGAGGACTGCCTAACCACTTGGACCCAAGTGAGAATAACCATTAGTCTATTTACGTACTTTCTTACTTTTAGTTGGCATACAAAAAGAAGTTTCACATTTATAAAAATCCCAATAGTATAAATGACAAACCCATCCCTTAATTAAATATAAAAACAGGGCAGCCCCCATGGCACAGCGGTTTAGCACCGCCTGCAGCCTGGGGTGTGATCCTGGAGACCTGGGATCGAGTCCCATGTTGGGCCCCCTGCATGGAGCCTGCTTCTCCCTCTGCCTGTGTCTCTGCCTCTCTCTCTCTCTCCGTGTCTCTATAAATAAATAAATAAATAAATAAATAACTTAAAAAAAGATAAGAAAAAATATAAAACAGCTTCAAAAACATACAATTTAGATTGGTTTAATCTTGAAATGTAATCCAGTAAGACTAAATACTAAACATTTCAGGTCCTGTACCAAATAGTAAAATACTTGAAGGCCTTCAGGATCCTTTGACTAATTTACATCAATAAGAGAACCTATTTTTGAGGTGGTAAAAGAAATGTGTTCATCTCCAATTACAATCTCAAGCTCCTGTCGGCCAACTCTGTCAGGGGGAGGCCACAAGGCATCATCTTCTTTTGTAATTTCACTGTCATCAATAATCCTCTTCAGTTCCTCCATTACGCTCTTGTGTACATAAGCCTCCTTCCTGATCATGACATCATTTTTGTAATTGCTATTGTTGGCATATCTACGCTTTCCGTCTGGCTGAAACTCGAACTCCAGAAACTCGTGTCCAAACTTGCCCTTGTGCCCTACGTAGTCGTGCAGGTAGAAATCGCCGGCCATAGTCATGTTTGCCCCGCTGAAGCTCTTGTTTTCACTTCTTGCTTGTGTAGAGCCTAAAGGTCAGACAGAGGTGAGAGCTTGGGGCCTTCTCAGGGCTTTCCTGAGCATTCACACAGCCCTACGTATGCGCATGTCCTTAAGCATGCATATTACCTTTTAGATTCCTAGAAATGTCTGAATTTTTCAAAGTCCCTATAGATCTCATTCCCTAGCTAAACCCTTTAATGTTGCTGGAAGCAAGGCTGTTCTAAATAAAGAGATTTTTGACCTCTGTATTGATTGTTAGAGGGCGTCACTGGTGAAATGTTTAGCAAAGAAAGGACATGACTGTATTTGTGTAATCGAAAAAATTCTTTGCTAATAAATGAGAATGGATTTAAGGGGGACAAATTGGAAGCACGGATATTAAGATTATTGCATCATTCTAGGGAAAAAATGAGGAAGGCTTGGGTTAAGTCTGGAGTAGAGGGAATGGAGAAAGGTGAGTGGTGGATTAGAAAAGTTCTTTTACAGGTTAGACACTTCATGATTTACAGGGTGATTAACTGGCCAGTGGGACCTGGGACAGGAGGGAAACGCTTACTCTCATGTCTGATGAAGCAAACTAGTTGAAGGATGGGGTCGTTCACCAAAAAAAAAAAAAAAAAAAAAAAAAGCAAACAAGTAGGCACAGTTTGGGGAGACACATAAAGATGCTGATCCAAATGTATTATTACCTATGGTTAAAATAATCGATGTATTTGTTTTTTTAAGATAGAAATGGAGTATCTTTAAGAGGGAAGTTCTGTGTAATTATGTCCACTCCAATGGCTTCGGATTCAGATGCTGTAATCCGTCCTCTCCCTCCATCCAGAGGATTCATCACCCATATTGACTTGGGAATGCCTTAAGGATGCTTATTATTTGGAACATACTTGACAAAGTCAAGAGGTGAACATGTTGCCCTAAACAGAGCCTGTGCCTAAGTGGGATATAGATTTGTCGATAATCGGTCATTTCTCGGGTGGTTTTTGTTGTGCCCAAGATTGCGAATCTGAGAAACCACCAAGGAGCCGACACCGATGCAAGCAAGTCCCGGAGGGTTTATTAACAAGCTCCAGCTTGGGTCCAAGTGTGCCCCACAGGGCGGAGCAGGGACTTGGACCCCGACGTGGGTTCCGGCTGGGTTTTATGGGCTGGTCTAGGGGATTTTCAGAAGGGGTGGAGGAATTTTTTCATTCCAATATGGGGGAAAGGGTGGGGGAGTTTCTTAAGATCTGTTTTCCTTCCAACACAGGACTCTCTGTCTCTGTCAAGGGCGTCCCGCGGTTTTTCCTGGAAAGTTCAGCTCTTACTCCTGGGGCCTGCGGGGGCTGTACTCGGGCTAATGCTAAACTCGAGGTGGGACGGCCTCGAATTTCTCGGCCTCCAGTTTTGTTCTCTGAAAACCCAGCACAGAGCAGATGAGGAGTTTAACGCTGTTGACGCTAATTACTTGGAGAAACGTGAATAATGCTTTTTTTAAGCCCTGTAAATGAACTGGGCTTAAAATAGGTGGTGCTAACATTTGGGAAACGTCGGGTTTTCCTGGAAATCCAGTCCCCGGAGAGCGAAGGCGGTGGGTAGGAGCGCGGTGAAGAGGACCTGGGACCTCTCCCGGCCTTTTTACGCACTTTCCTCTCGGGCTTCGCAGATGGCCCGGGGCGCCGCAGCGAGCTCGCCAGCGACCCGGGCTCCGGGGCCGGCCGCCCCGCAGCTCCGCCTCCCAGCCCGGCACCTCCGGGCCCGGACGCGCGGAGGGGGCGCGAGGAAGGTGGGGGCAGAAAGGGGCGGAGGTCGGGGCGGAGGTCGAGGCGGGCTTCCGTGCGGCGCGCGCAGCCGAGGCCGAGGCCGAGCCCGAGCCGCGGGCCGCGCCGCCGTCCCTGCGCGCTCTGCTCCGGGGCGCCCGCCCGACGCCCGAGCCCGCTCCAATTGGCCGTCGGGGGAACGGAAGCCGAAGCGGAGCCCCGAGCCGTGAACCCGGAAGTGCTTCGCGCCGGAGGCCCGGGCGACTGTTTTGAATGGAATCGGGCTGATTCATCGCCGGTTCGCGGAGCCAGAGCCCCGTGGAGCGGGAGCCGCCGCCGCCGCCCTCGCGTCGCCGCAGGTGGGAGACCAGAGCCCGGACCGCGGCCTCCCGCGCCCGCCGGCCGCAGGTAAGGCAGGGAGGGCCGGTCCGCGGGCGGCCGCGCTAGGCCGCCGCCAGCCGCGCGCTCGCCTGAGTCACGTTGCGCAGCCGAGCGGCCGCTGAGGCCGGGGCGCCGAGGGGCGCGGGCCCGCCGCCCTCCCGCCGCCCTCCGCGGGGGACCCGGGCCTCCCGTCAGCCGGGTGCGCCCCGCGGGACTAGACTCGGCCTGGGGACCCCGTCCCTGCAGCGGGGACCTGGGTGTGGCCTCTTGCTGTGTCCGCCGGGCACCTGACGGCAGGCAGGGCAGCGCCGACGAGAACCTGCCGTTGAAGGCCTGCTGCCTCGGTCCCTGGCCCTTCCCGTGGGCCTTGACCCTTTTTCTCGTAGTGTTAGGATTTTAATTCCCTTTAAAAACCAA
The DNA here is from genome assembly GCF_905146905.1 of Nyctereutes procyonoides. Lineage (NCBI taxonomy): Eukaryota > Metazoa > Chordata > Mammalia > Carnivora > Canidae > Nyctereutes > Nyctereutes procyonoides. Next base: position 24,377,842 of record NW_026575142.1, on the reverse strand, counting down.
ACAGAAACCCCAGAGATGCACCGGTTTTTAACCCTGAAACTCTTCCAAACAAAGTATGGTGTTTGTTTTTGTTTTTTGCTGTTTTTTCCCCCTGCCCTGCCTTTTAGCTTTCAGTTTGTCTGGATTGAGGAGTTGTGTGTGTGTGTTGTTTTTTTTTTTAATTGAGGAGTTGTTGGTGAATAGATAACATTTCCTGTTTTCAATAAAGTATTAATCTGCTACTCTGTTACTTCTGGGAACTTAGTTTTCCCGGGGACTTACTTTGTGTCTGTCAAAGAAGAAAAAGCGCAAACTTTTCGGAAGAGTTTTAATATACATCTAGTTGGGGAATGAAGAAGTCTTGAAATTAAAAATGGTAACTAAAAAGTCGATAAAGATTCATGGGGAAGGCAAGGAAGAAGCTTTACAAATTAGCATAGAAATGCAGTTTTGGGTGAAGACTACTATTATTATTTTTTGGTCACAGAAATATGTTTTTGGTGCTGCTGTGTTGTTTATTAGGAATAAAGTCATAAGCCAGTCACTGATAATGTCAAAATAACAAAAAACTGAACACAGTTTTGGTGGAGATGTTTAACACGGTGGTGGTTTTCTTGTTTTGTTACGTAAGGCTGGCAGCTGGCTCATTTAAAGTTTATATGCTTTAAACAAATATAAATTTAGTGAGTTACTGTGCATTTGGAGAGATGATTAAGATATAGTAGCTCAGAATTAACTACATACAGTTGTGTTCAGTGAAGTGATATTTAGTCAAAGGCCTGAATAGTGTTTTGAACGTGTCCCGGGACAAAATTATTTCTGGCCCACAGAAGGACGTTTTGAAGTCCCCTTTCAAAGAAACCCCATCTGTTGACTTTGGGATATTTTTCTTCCCCCCAAGGTGCTTGGTAAATAATCTTTTGCGGTTCTAAATGTAAAGCTGCATTTTAACCTGTTATGGGTTTATTTTATCTTTATGCTTGTCGTGTAAACTTGTGTTTAGTATGTAGGTTTGGAACCCATGTTTGAATATCAGGAACAAGAGGCAATTGTGCTTTTGTTTTCCATCGTATAGCAGTGTTCATTTTATAATGTAGTATCCACTTCTGAAAGTCTTACCTGAATATTCATGAGATTTATTACTCAGGAACTTGTCGTACACTCAGTTTTTTGCACTCATTTGACATTCATATCCTGCTTTGTGATATTTTGGAGTCTCCATGTGTAAGATGAGAGTTGGATTAAATATAGCTTCTGGTTCTAAGGTGATGATAACAACAGTATCAAGAGTTCTTGAGTACCTTATGAATGTTCCAGGCACTATATTAGGCACATTGTATTTCATCTTACTACCAACTTGCAAGGTAGGTATTATCCCCATCTTATAGAAGAAATCTATAGAAGAAGGTAACGTTTTCCAGATCATACAGAGAATAGGTTTTTGGTTTTAAAGATTTTATTTATTTGAGAGAGAGAGAGGAGGATGAAGGGGGTGGTATTGGCTGAGGGAAAGGGAGAAGCAGGCTCTCCGTTGAGCAGGGCGCCCGATGTGGAACTCAGTCCCAGGACCCTGGGATCATGGCCTGGGCAGAAAGCAGACACTTAACCTACTGAGCCACCCAGGCATTCCTGGAGAGTAGGTTTTGAAGCTCATATTCAAATTGAGGTCTGATTGCCTTCACAGGCTTTCTGGCTCTACACTGCTTCCTTTAACTTTATGTATTTTTCATGGGTTTATATCCTGCTTCCCCAAATAGACTATAAATTCAGCGAAAGTCACTGAGTTTCTTAGTGGCTCTATTTCTGTATCACCTTATGTACAAGGTAATACAGGTTTCCCCTACTATCTGAAAGTTGGCTTTACCCCACTTGAGTTTTACAGAACACCTACATTATACCCGTTTTTGCTAACAGAAAGAGAACCGAAGAGGATCTTTGCCTTTACAAAATGGTAATTGTTTCTTCGACTTAATGTCATTTCCACTTAGGAAAGATTTAATAGGAACACTCTCCTTTGGGATAGAGGGGGAGAGACTTGTGTTTAATGAATATTTAACTGAATGCTGTAATTAGGAGACAGCACAAGAAAAGATGTTTGTGGTAGTTCCATTTTCACTGTTCTAAACTGGAAAAATCTTGTTTTCAAAATCCTACTTATATAATTAAGTTTAATATTGACTTTTTCTATTTCTTCCATTGAAGAAAGCCCTTAAGAAAGTCAAAGAAGTTCCTAATTACTTTCCACAAATCAGAAAGTAGAGGAATTAGAGATATAGTGAGATCTGGAGTAAAGAGAGGGTTTAGCAGCAGTCTCAGAAGTAATATGTAACTGCAACATGGGTTGGGGAGTACAAATAAAAAATGAACTAAGAAAAACAGTGATAAACTCAAACAGCTAAGGGTTTCATGATTTTGTTTGAATTTTATGAATTATTGGGACAACAGTGTCCCTTGTGAAAAGGTTGAAAAATTAAAAAAAAAATTGCCACACTTCAAATCCAGATTAAGATAATTTTGAAGGGTCTGTTTTTTAAAGTTACTTGTGGTTCCGTACATTCCCTGTAAATATTTGAGAATTGATTTAATTCCAACATGAACAGAATCTAATTGTATCAGGTTCTAATCAGATATCAACTGAGGGAGATGAACAAGTGGAAAATCAATTTTTTGATATATAACTTTTTGAAAGTACGTACTGTGTTTTTTTTTAACCAGTTAGTATTCTAAACATTACTCTATGTATGACATATTAGTTACAGCTAAACACTTTATTCATATTATCTGATAATGTTTAAAGTAAGTTAATCATATCATGATAAGCTCTTGGGTCCTCTGTTTTTCGATATGTTTAAAAGCCTGGTTTAGATCCGTAGGTGTTTTGTATGGCTTTTATTTCTAAGTATTGTCTTTTATATTATAGTGTAATACTTTAATTTTATTAACCCTTTTGCTAAATTCTGCAAAGTGGAAGTCCCTCCTCTCCAATGTAATTCATTTAGTACCTATTGTTTTGAAATTCACTAAGTGACAGAAGAAGAATCTATGTTGTATGAATTGTAGACTCCTAAGGGGGGTAGTGCAGATGATAGCACCTGGCATTCATTGTTTACTTACTGTACACCAAGCATCTTATTTTTTTTCTTAAGATTTTATTTATTTATTCATGAGAGAGACAGAGAGGCAGAGACACAGGCAGAGGGAGAAGCAGGCTCCATGCAGGGAGCCCGATATAGGACTTGTCCCGGGATCATGCCCTGAGCTGAAGGCAGACGCTCAACCACTGAGCCACCCAGGTGTCCCCCCAGCATCATGTTAAATGTTTATGTCCACTGTCTTCTTTAATCTTGTAAACAACTGTATAAGATGGATTCTATCATTATTTACATTTTGCAGATGAGGAAGCTGAGGCTCAGAGAGGTAACTGACCCAAGGACACACAGCTAATAAGTATTAGAGACAGAATTTGAATCCTGCCACTTGTACTGCGGAGTCATGGCTCTTAACCTCCATATGAAATATGCATAACATAAAACTTGCCATTTTAACTATTTTTAGATGTGCAGTTCAGTTGCTTTAAGTACATTCAAGTTGTGCAACTATCACCACCATTCATCTCCAGAACTTTTTCATTTCTCAATTGTAATACTTCTGAAAACATAGATAGTTCATAATTTTGTGGAAGAGACAATGGGTATTATCTCTGCTTACAAAACATTTTTTTTTTAGATTTATGTTAGTCCAATGATTTTTTTTTCACTTCTACATTACCTGTTTCATTTTGCTCATCTTTTTGGACACTTTAGCATTTGTCCACATATGAACTTCATTAGCATTATAAAAGATAAAAGAATATGTCACACATCTCTTTAGCAAAACAAGTTCTTGTAAAATAGCTTGTAATGGGACACCTGGGTGGCTCAGTGGTTCATCGTTCGCCTTCAGCCCAGGGTGTGATCCTGAAGTCCTGGGGTCGAGTCCCACATTGGGCTCCCTGCATGGAGCCTGCTTCTCCCTCTGCTTCTGTCTGTCTCTGCTCTCTGTGTGTGTGTCTCTCTCATGAATAAATAAATAAAATCTTAAAGTATGGTTTTTATAAATAAACAAACAAACAAACAAACAAATAAATAAAAATAGTTTGTAGTAAAGTCCTTCTTGTTGAATACCTAATTAGATGAGAGCCTTTTTTTTTTTTTAGTCTTTCAAATATATTGTTCACTCATTGATCCACTTAAAATTTTTTTGTGGTGAAATTCAATTAACATAAAATTAACCATTTTAAAGTGAACAGTTCCAGGGTACCTGGATGGCTCAGCTAGTTAAGCATCTGATTCTTGGTTTCGGGTCAGGTCGTGATCTTAGAGGATATCAGATCAAGCACTGTGTCAGACTCTACTCTTAGTGTTGTGTCGGCTTGAGATTCTTTCCCCCCTCTCCTGCCCTTCCTCTCATTAAGTGTGCCTGTGCTCTGACTCTCTTTCTCTCAAATAAATACATCTTTAAAAAAAAAAAAGAAGTGAACAGTTCATTGTCTTTTAGTACATTCAGTGTTGTGTGACTACCACCTTTGTCTAGCTCCAAAACATTTCCGTTATTGTGTAGTAAAATTCCTTACCCATTAAGCAGTTTCTCCATTTTACTCCTTACCTGCAACCTCTGGCAGTCACTAATCTGCATTCTTTTCCTATAGATTCATATATTTGGGATATTTAATATAAATGGAATCATACAGTTTGCAACCTTTTGTGCATGTCTTTCTTTACGTAGCATGTTTTGAGGTTCATCCACATTATCACATGTGTCAGTGCTACATTCCATATTATAGCTGAATGATATTCCATACGGTCCATTGTACATATAGTCATACTAGAATTTGTTTATCCTTTCACCTTTTGATGGACATTTAGGCTTTTCCCACCTTTGGGCTGTTATTTTTTTTTTAATTTTTTTTATTTATTTATGATAGTCAGAGAGAGAGAGAGGCAGAGACACAGGCAGAGGGAGAAGCAGGCTCCATGCACCGGGAGCCCGATGTGGGATTCGATCCCGGGTCTCCAGGATCGCGCCCTGGGCCAAAGGCAGGCGCCAAACCGCTGCGCCACCCAGGGATCCCCTTTTTTTTTTTTTTTTTAAAGTTTTTCATTTCTTTTTTTATTTTTTTAATTTTTATTTTTTTATTTATGATAGTCACAGAGAGAGAGAGAGAGAGGCAGAGACACAGGCAGAGGGAGAAGCAGGCTCCATGCACCGGGAGCCCGACGTGGGATTCGATCCCGGGTCTCCAGGATCGCGCCCTGGGCCAAAGGCAGGCGCCAAACCACTGCGCCACCCAGGGATCCCCTGGGCTGTTATGAATAATGATACTGTAAACGTAACGTAACGTACCTGTGTTTGTTTTGAATACCTATTTTTAATTCTTTTCGATATATACCTAGTGAAGTTGCTGCGTCATAAGGTAATTCTTTGTTGAACTTTATAAAGAGCTCCTAAACTGTTTTCAGCACTCAGTGGTTCTTTAGTTCTAGAAAATTCATGTAGGGTTAATTTTGTTATCTGAGGATGTATAGTCTGAAATTTTGTTTATATCGGTGGTTCTGAACTGGGAGTGATTTTGCCCTTCCAGGGTACATTTGGCAATGTCTGGAGACATTTTTGATTATCATGACTGGGTAGGTGCTTCCAGCATCTAATGAGTAAAGGCCAGGGATGCTGCTAAACACCCTGTCATGCATAAGACAACCCCTACCACAAAAAATTTGGTTCTGAATGTCAACAGTGCTGAAGAAACCCTGGTTTATACCATCAATTTTATTGTTATCGTTAGAGACAAGAGTGCTGTTACCTGTTTCTTTATATTCACCTTGTGATTCTCTAATCATTGTAAAAATTTTTTTCTCTGTGACTTTTCCTATCTTTGACATTATGGATGTAACATGAAAAATTCTGAATTTTCAACTGTGTTCAAATGAAAGCTTAAAAAGAAAAAAAAGCTCCAAAGATCATGTCTCTTGTCTTTCATATTTTTCTGAAAGATGGTAAAATACTTTGGGCAGCACAATAGAAGGATGAAGCAATAGCAATAACGTATTTCATTATTGCATGGATAATTCTTATTCTTCCATTTTTCTTGTTATTTCAGTCTTTTTGGCATAGTTGGGAATAATTGACTAAGAAATGAACTAGTTCCTACGGCAATGAAATAGCAAACTTTCAATTATGGGAAAATAACATCACTAAGATTCCATAATATATCATGGATTTGTAATAATCTTCAATGGGACTATATGGTAATTGCACAATACAATGTCCTATTTAAAAATATGAGTAAATTTTCTCTTTGTTCTTTGAAATACCTCTAGAAAGACTAAAAGTCATGATATATCAATTCTTATGTATAGCTAAAACTGATCAAAAAGAGACTTCAAAACAAAATTTGTACGTGGGGTTAATCCTTTGCTTTATATAGCTCCCTGGAATGCTGTTCCTTCACATATTCTTCTGGGAATGGCGATTAAAATCAATTTTGATTTCTATTTTGCTTTAAGGAATTTTGCTTCATTTCTAGCTCTTGGCATATTTTCCTCCATAGTTTTCAAAATAATTATATTTTATTTTATTTACTTTTTTTAGGAGAGAGAGGAAAAAATACTTGGGAAAAGTTATACCTGCCAATATAGCTTGAGTTAAGAAGAAATTTGTCAAATTCAACGAATTGAAGCTTAACACTTCAAGAGTTGGAATTACTGACCAGGTGAGAATGAGGAATGTGTATAACTTTCACCTATTATTTTAGGATGTGATATAAAGATGTTATGGAAATGTATCATTTTTAAACATACATCAAATTATAAATATGTGATAGGTATCCAGATTTAAGAGCTAATGAAAGTCATTTAGATTAGCTAGCATTTTTGTTCTTTCTTTCTGTAACTCTTTTTAGAAAGTAGTATAATATAGAACATTTATCGATATATATCATTTCCAAATGTTAGTATTTTTATTAGGTATGTTTATGTTATCTAAAATGTTTTAGTTTGTTAAATATTTTTTCCTGTTTGCTGAGACATCTAATTTTACTAAAAACACAAATTTGACCTGCCAGATTTTCTTTCCCTCTGCTCCCCACATCGCTCATGTATATTCACAGCATCTGGAGTCTGTGTAAAGTCATCAGAAACAACACTGGGGGAATAGATAAACTGAACACAGCTGGGAATCGACTTTGGCCTGGAATGTATATAATGTCTAAAGTATACTGTATGTTGTTAGTTTTTTGCCATTTGTTCCTTAAGTTTCTAAGCTTGGAATGGTCCAAAGGAATTTTTTTTCCCTTTGGTAATACATTCTAGAGAAATGTATTTATGTATTTTATACACATTATCTTAAATATTTTAAACTATTCAGTCCCCCCCCCCCCCGTGTAGATAGTCTTTTAAAAAGTGCCATGTGTTAAATGCTGTATTTGAGTTGAGGAATTTTAATGAGAATTTGATGGAGATTTTGTAAATGCTGCTATTGGAATGCGTTAAGGTTATAAAGCAGAAACTTTGGACACTCAAGTTTTCTTATGTGCCTTTCATTTTTTAAAATGAATTTATCTGTTGTGAATCTCATAGACTTGTTGATATAAAGTTGTTTATAATTGTTTATATAAAGTTCAAAAGCAGCAGAACTAATATATACCATTAGAAGTTGGAATTCTATCTTTCCATGGTGATAGGGACTGGAAAGGGGGCCTGAGAAGTATGCTTAGGTGCCGATAATGTTGTTTATTTATCTATGTGGTGGCTATGGGAGTGTGTTCACTTTGTGAAGATTCCATGGCTGTGTCATTTGTGCATTTTTCTGTATGTGGACTTGGATAAAGTTCGCAATATTAACATTGTTAAATACAGGAGTAACTTGTTAGCAAGATCCAACAAACATGATTAGGCTGTAATGTAATGATCATGAGTACGTTATTAAATTTTAGTGTATATAGCAGTTCTAACTAGTAAAACAACATGTGAACAAACGACTAATTCATTAGCATTTAATTTAGAATATAAATTGTAGTAATACCATTTCTGGAGAATACACTTAGAACAGAAATTTTAAGGCACCGTAACAATTTTCTAGTGGAAGAAATGCTTCATTGTCACGTAAAAATACTTTAAAGTATTTAGTTGTATTGATAATAATTTTTTATAATTTGGTTACACTTTTTTGTGTAGTTGAGTTCATATTGGTATCCTTGCTATTTCTTTCCTTCGATTTCTTTTGATTTTTCAAGCTTATAAGAATGTCTTCTATAAGTATTCTAGACATGAAAAACAAATCAGATTGGTACTTTAATGTTCTATTGGTTAACTCCAAAATTATCGTTGAGAACAGCAGCTGAATTTCCTTATTGAAAAAGGTGTATATGTCTACAACATCTGAAATAAGGCTAAATATCTGTGTAGGTTCTAGAACACTATCTTAATGCATTTAATGTTTACTTTATAATATTTCTTTTAGTATAATGAGTTCATTTTGAAAAAGCCTTTGATGCTAATTCAGAGATCCATAATCTGCTCACAATGTCTTTCACATGTAGTTTTGATGATAACTGACAAGCTGTAAGTTAATTAGCACAGAACTTACTAATGAGGATGTTAAAATTTAATTTAAAAGTGAGGATTTTTATTTGTACACTCTGGACAAATTGAAGGAAATTCAATCATACATATGATAAGCATTTCAGGCACTTTTTCCTCATTCAGGTACTTTATTAGATAACAATGAGAAAATATAATTAACTTAATGATAGCAAAGTTTTGAAAGTATGCTAAGATTGCTTGTCTTTAAAACCGGGGATAACCCAAAACCAAAGCAGTAAAGTAAGGTCTGTTAATTAGCATGGAAGACAGCTTCTTGAATTAATATGTGGTGTTAATTAACAGGAAGTCTGATGTTGTGTTGTAATTACCACCAATATTTTTGACATACTGAGTGACTGAAGGTGAATTATATAGATAGCAATTGAGTAAACACTTTTGTGCTTAGGAACGTTTTCCTTTGTTTCTGTTTTCTAGAAATATGGACAGACTTCTTAGACTTGGAGGAGGTATGCCTGGACTGGGCCAGGTTAGTAAATAGACTTTTCAGTATTTCTTTATGTGCAAACTACACATCTTTCTTTACTTACCCAAAGAGAAAGAAATCACTCCCACAAAAATCATCTTAGAAATAACCTTATGGTAAGTAGCTTACCTTATTGTTGGTGGTTATATTGCCACACTGAATAACGTGTGGAGAGCGTTTTCTATTATTTTAATTTAATTTCTCCTAGGAATAAGAATTTTCTCTATTTTTCAGTTTAAAATTTTGGGATGTGCGAGATTTTCAAACTTCCCTTTTAATAAAAAAAAGACTCAAAATATCTTACTTTTGGGTTTACAATGTAGACTTTACAAGTAACACATGAAAAAGTAAACATGGCATACATGGCAAAATCCAGAAAACTGACCCACAGAATGTATGTACAATTTTAATACTGATAAATTCCTTCTGGTAGTTATGATCCATGGATGAATTGATATGTAATATCTCTTTTTTCTTTACATTCTTAATAAAATTAAATTTGTTTTCAGTTTTAGTATTATCATCTATCTTGTTTCTTACTGTTGGGCAAATGGTCTCTAGATAGATTTTTTTTTTTAATCACAGAATATTTATTCTGCTTTAGGTGAGGAAGGAAGTTTTGCTTTTTTTGACTTCTACACTGATTATCTTTCCAGTTTTCCATTCACAAAAGTGATGACTATGTGTTGTTCCTTTCCTGAGGCTTATATGTAGCATAATGTTTTATGGCCAAATTTTGGGAATATTTTATAACCTACCTTTATAACCCTTCTAGTTACCGAGTTTCCCTCATTTTCATATCATGGTCAATCAGTTTATCTTCCTTCATTTAAAGTAGTCTATATGCTGTGAAAGACACAGTTTTGTTGGGGATTTTATGGTATTTTCAGTGTGGAGGCACTTTTATAAGAATTCCTTACATAGAGGGTGCCTCAGCGGTTGAGCATCCATCTGCCTTTGGCTCCGGGCGTGACCCCGGAGTCCTGGGATCGAGTCCCACGTCGGGCTCCCTGCATGTAGCCTGCTTCTCCCTCTGCCTCTGTGTCTCTGCCTTTCTCTCTCTCTCCTGAATAAATAAATAAAATCTTTAAAGAAAAAAAAAAGAATTCCTTAAGTAGATCTACCATGTCTTTTACTGATACACCTTTTCCTTTTAGAAAGTTGGAATCATTTTGTGATTCTGTTTTGCATCCTTGTGTAGACTTCAGCTCTTTTTACTTCTGTTAGTGTTGACTATTTCTCGTGTTCCTTTACTATCAGCCTATTTCTTTATGATTCTTCATTTTTGTAAGATCTGTTTAATCGGTACTCTGAAGAGGCCTAAGCCTTGGGGCACTTGGGTGGCTCGGTTGGTTAAGTGAGGTCATGACCTCAGGGTCATAAGATCAAGCTTTGTATTGAGTTCCAAACTGAGTGCAGAGTCTGTTTGAGATATTCTCTCTCCCTTGTACTTTTTCACTCTCTGTATAAATAAAATCTTAAAAAAAAAAAAGGTCGATTTTTGGGACTTGACCCTTCCAAAGCTGTTTTTTATACTTTCGTAAATGTCAGAAGTGAGCTGAGGTATTATGTAGGTACTGCAAATTTACCTGCAAAATATAGGCTATGATATTGCTCTAGTACGATTCTTAAAGGAAGTTGCAGTAAATTTAAATACCAAATATCTTTTCTTAAGCATTAGATGCCATAAATTATATATCCGTGCTAGAAATCCATGCTGAAAAATTGCTGGACATGAAATACGGTTTTACCAACCACAAATAAGCTACATCATACCTCTGTGAGTACTACAAACCTTTGTAGTAAGTGAAAAACTTAAGTTTGATTCAGTAACCTCTCCTTGGTTTCTGATAATTTAATCATCTCATGGGTCCTGTATATTTTTATTTGAACTTGAAAATATGTTGTTTGAAAATTTATTATTTCAAGTATGTGTTTCATCTTCCCAATTAAATGGCAAACTCTTAAGGGGATAATTTGTGGGGTGCTTATTTCTGTGATGTCTCCATTATCAAATACTAGTGTTCAGTGCTTAATGTTTTTTCATTAAAGTTTTATTTTAGTCTTGGGGTGCCTGTGTGGCTCAGTCTGTTAAGTGTCTGACTTTTGGTTTTAGATTAGGTCATAATATGAGGGTCCTGGGATCGAGCCCTTTGTCAGGCTCTGTGCTCAGTACAGAGTCTGCTTGTCCCTTTCCCTCTATTCCTTCCCTCACTCACATGCTCTCTCTCAGAATAAATAAATAAAAGTCTTTAAACATTTTTTTAAAATTTTTATTTATTTATGATAGTCGCACACAGAGAGAGAGAGAGAGAGAGAGGCAGAGACACAGGCAGAGGGAGAAGCAGGCTCCATGCACCGGGAGCCCGATGTGGGATTCGATCCCAGGTCTCCAGGATCGCACCCCGGGCCAAAGGCAGGCGCCAAACCGCTGCGCCACCCAGGGATCCCCTCTTTAAACATTTTTTAATTTTACTTTTATTTTAGACATTTACTTTTGCAACAAATGTTAAGTGTATTATTTCTTAATGTACAGGAATAAAGTGTTGTGTAATGTTTATTTTAAATACAGTCAAAGGTATTTGGGTTGATAATAGCTACTCTATCCATTCAGTAATGCATAGCAGCCAATAAAAGTGGACAAGGAGACATAAGCTATTTTATCCCTCCAGAAATAAATGGAATGTTACTGTCTTACCATTTATTTAATGGAAAAGTCAGAATTTTCTTATAGATAGGGGCAGGATACTTGCTGGTAAGTTTGCAAATGGCCCTTTTAAAACATGAGAATAGAAACGGAATAGGGCACTTTCTTCTGACAACTCTGAACTTTCTCTGAAATGACATGATTTTTCTCTTCTCCATGGCTAATTCTCCCACTTATTCTCTGATCCCATCCTCTCTTAAAACCTAGTTCATCTGCACTGATCTCTTTCTCTGCTTATAAGAATGTTTAAGTTGTCAGTATCCAAAAAAACCAAAACTTCACTGTACCCTGCCACTAAGCCTTTCTTCTATTTATTTCTAGAGTTCCTGAAATAATAGCTTATACTCAACAGACTATATATACTTCCTTACCTTTATTGACTCTTGTGAGGTTATATTCTGCCTTCCTCTTCCATTACTTTTCTGGAATTGCTCAAATTGCCAAATCTGTTGGCCTACTTTTAATTCCCTTTTCAGTGGACTTTAATATTTTAATATTGTTTTATTTTTATTTTTTTTATTTATTTTTTTATTCATTCATGACAGACAGAGAGAGAGAGAGAGAGGCAGAGACACAGGCAGAGAGAGGAGCAGGCTCTATGCAGGGAGTCCGATGTGGGACTTGATCCCGGGATTGCAGGATCATGCCCTGGGCCAAAGGCAGGCGCTAAACCGCTGAGCCACCCAGGGATCCCCATATTTTAATATTGTTAATAGTGTTTTAAAACTTTCTCTTCCTTTAGCTTTATCATGGTACTTTTTCCTACTTTTTCATTATCATGTCTATACCTACAAAAACAATTTGGAGGTGTTTTTTTTTTAATATTACAGTTTGAAATGTTAATACTTGAACAATGATAGGCTAATACCATTAAGTCTGTCCGCAATCCTGAACTTTGGTATAAATTTATTAGTGGTTTGAAGGAGAAACAAACAGATGTTTTATTAGAACTATTTAAATTTATTAACTAGTAGCTTTAAATTTCAAATGTATTTGTTAAAATGTTTACAAACTTGAAATTACTGTAAGACATGAGATGATTTTTTTTTTTTTAAGATTTTACTTATTTATTGAGACAGAGAGGGGGGTGCGGGGCAGAGACACGGGCAGTGACACAGGTAGAGGGAGAAGCAGGCTCCATCCCGGATCTCCAGGATCACACCCGGGGCTGCCCAAGATGATTTATGAAAAGCATTTGCTGCTGTAATTTGGCTACTTGATTGTCTTTATAACTATCCCAAGTTAGGTCTTGGCAACTAAACTTTCCAAAATCTGTGAAGATAAAACCCAAGAGATAGGCATAGCCAAAGCATAGTCTCCAGTCTCTAAAAGTTTTAGTTTAAGTCTTTGGGTCCATTTAGCTTTTAGAAAAGTCAAGGTAAGCTTTTAAGATAAGCTTAAAAGTAAATGAATTCTCGGAGTGCCTGAGTGGCTCTGTAGGTTAGGCTCCTACTCTTGGTTAGGCTCCACCTCATGGCTTTGGCTCAGGTCGTGATCTTCCGGGTGGAGATCTAGGGTGTGGAGAGAGATGGAGCCCCACCTCCAGCTCTGCACTCTGGGAGGAGTTACTACTCTTCTGACCCTCCCTTCTTCCCGTACAATTGTGTAACATTGATCTCTCTCACACACACGAATAAATCTTTAAAAAGAAAGTAAATGCATTTTTAAAGTATTTTATTTATTTATTTTAAAGATTTTATTTATTTATTCATGAAAGACACAGAGAGAGGGACAGGCAGAGGGAGTAGCAGGCTCCATGCAGGGAGCCCTACATGGGACTCAATCTTGGGTCTCCAGGATCCGCCCTGGGCTGAAGGCAGTGCTAAACCGCTGAGCCACCCGGGCTGCCCGTGAATTTTTAAAGTAAAATGTCAGTGGCATCTTGACTTGTATTTTAATTTGTTAGGCCAGTATTTTGATTTTTTTTAAAGAATTTATTTATTATTTGAGATAGAGTGAGTGCATGAGCAGAGGGGAGGGGCAGAGAGAGAGGGAGGAGCAGACTTCCCACTGAACAGGGAGCCAGCTGCTCTATCCCAGTACCTTGGGATCGTGACCTGAGCCCAAGGCCAACTGAGCCACCCAGGCACCTGGTATTTTGATTTTCTAAGAACATTATTACTTAACCTAGGTATGTTATATTCTAGTAGAAGCACATCAATTATGTTTTAAGTGCTTGGCACATATTAACTACTTTGAGTAGATACCAATGTTCATTATAAATAGTAGGATTTCGGGCAGCCCAGATGGCTCAGCGGTGTAGCGCCGCCTTCGGCCCAGGGCGTGATCCTGGAAACCCCGGATCGAGTCCCACGTCGGGCTCCCTGCATGGAGCCTGCTTCTTCCTCTGCCTGTGTCTCTGCCTCTCTCTCTCTGTGTGTCTCTCATGAATAATAATAATAATAATAATAAATCTTTAAAAAATAAATAGGATTTCAAAGTATAGTGGATGCAGGATTTCTAACTTTTTCCGCAATTAAATAAGACTGAATTGAAGAAATGATGTTTGAGCTAAATTTTGGAATAAACGGAAAGACTCAAAAAGTTGGAAAATAGGTGACGTAAGGGAAAATAATGAGGAAAGAAGCTGGTGAATAAATATAGAGTAGGTTGTGAAAGGACTGAATACCATCCCTAGTGATTTTTTACTTTTTTTTTTCCCATAGGCAATATAGTTTCATGAAGACTTTTTAGCAGATTTATGATCTGTGTGCCTTTTCTTTTAAAGATTTTATTTATTTATTAGAGAGTGCATGCGTGTATGGGACGGAGTGGCAGAAGGGGAGGTGGAGAGAATGAGCAGATTTTGCACTTAGCAGGGAGCCCAATGTGGGCTTGAGATCATGACCTGAGCCAAAACCAAGATACCTTTAACCCACTGTGCCAGCCAGGGGCCCTGATTCAGTCTGTGTTTTTGAAAAGTAATTCTAGTGGTAGTTTGCAGAATAGATAGAAGGGAAGAAATTGAAGGCAGAGTCCTCAACTATACGAAATCATTTCTGATCTTTAACCTTTCAGGTACATAGTAGGATTTCATTTCTCCATCAGTTTTTAAGTTAGCTTGACCATGATTTTGCTTTGACTAATGGAATGGGAGTTGAAAATTAATAGATCACTTTTATGTGGAAGCTTTAAAAATCAGCGTGATTTGTCTCTCTTAGTAATCAAGGAAGCACGGAGACAGAATCTTTGTTAGCTGGGTCCCTCGGAGAGAATGACATACCTGCAAGTCAGAAATCCTAACACAAAATCACAAAAATATCCTTGGTCTCTGGTTTTTGTTTTAAGAAACATGTAGACCAAACTAAGCACATATGCAGGCCTATATTGCCTATAAGTTATCAATTTGTTTCTCTCTGATACAAATCCCAGTAATTTCTAGATGCAAAAAAAAGGGAGGATACTATAAATGAATGACCAGAGGAGGCTTTCTGAAAGTGGTGAGATATAAGCTACATTTTGAGGGATTATTTCAGGTGGCTTGATTAAAAAAACAAAACAAAACAAAAAAAAAACTTCCTGAATTGGATGTGTTCTATTTTATTTGTTGTAACTCCCAAATCTATATAGTAGTATATGGATTTTGTATATATAACTAATAGTAATTTTTCTGTTTCCCTGGGTCTTTGAATAGAAATGTTCTTTCAGTTATTTGTCTTTTGGGTTTTGATCGGATATTTTATAGAAAGGATTAACTTAACATAGCAATGGAAAAAAAATGCCTGGAATACATGAAATAATACCATTTTCATAGATGAGGAGTCTTAATATCACATGCCAGTTCTCTAATTTAATCATAAATTCAGTGGAGTTCCAATAAGAATATCAACCGGAATTTTCATGGAATTGAAAAACGAATTCTGAAATTCATATAAGAAAAAAGAACCCAAGAATAGCAAAGAAATTCTTAGAAAGGAAAAAGAAACTTGCTCTACCAAATATCAAAATATATTTTAATGTTATATGACTCAAGTAGTGTAATATTGGTATGTAGATAGATCAGTGTCATCAAGACGGAAGCACAGAAGTAGACTCATGCATATATGGGAACTTGATTTGTGAAGGAAATTGCATTAAAAATTAGTGAGGAGGGGCAGCCTGGGTGGCTCAGCGGTTTAGCATCGCCTTCAGTTCAGGGAGTGATCCTGGAGACCCGGGATTGAGTCCCATGTTGGGTTCCCTGCATGGAGCCTGCTTCTGTCTCTGCCTCTCTCTCTCTGTGTCTCTCATGAGTAAATAAATAAAAAAAATCTTAAAAAAAAAAAAAGTGTGTGGGGATCCCTGGGTGGCGCAGCAGTTTGGCGCCTGCCTTTGGCCCAGGGCACGATCCTGGAGACCTGGGATCGAATCCCGCGTCGGCCTCCCGGTGCATGGAGCCTGCTTCTCCCTCTGCCTGTGTCTCTGCCTCTCTCTCTATCTATCTGTGTGTGACTATCATAAATTAAAAAAAAAAAAAAAATTAAAAAAAAAAGTGTGGAAAAAAAGACCTGTTCACTAAATGATTTTAGAACAAGCGGCTCCCTTCCTTCCTTCCTTCCTTCCTTCCTTCCTTCCTTCCTTCCTTCCTTCCTTCCTTCCTTCCTTCCTTCCAAGATGTTTGTTTATCTGAGACAGAAGGGAGGGCACAAGCAGAGGGAGAGAGAAGAGCAGACTCTCTGCTGAGCAGGGAGCCCAGATGCAAACTTGATCTCAGGATTCTGGGATCATGACCTGAGCCGAAGGCAGATGCTTAATCGACTGAGCTACCCAGGTGCCCTGGAACAAATGCCTTTCTATATGGGGGGGAAACACAAAAAATGTATACCACATGAATTGAAGGCATGATGACTGTGAAAATCAAACTTTATAATTTTGGAAGATACACAATTAGAATGGCTATTCAAAAAAATATTAGGGATCCCTGGGTGGCGCAGCGGTTTACCACCTGCCTTTGGCCCAGGGCGCGATCCTGGAGACCCAGGATCGAATCCCACGTCGGGCTCCCGGTGCATGGAGCCTGCTCCTCCCTCTGCCTATGTCTCTGCCTCTCTCTCTCTCTCTCTCTCTCTCTCTGTGTGTGTGACTATCATAAATAAATAAAAAAAATTAAAAAAAATACTAGAAAATCACAATTGTTGATTAGGATGTAGACAAATTAGAACCATGTACATTGCTGGTAGGAATATAAAATTATGTAACCTCTGAAAAACAGTGTGGTGGTTTGTCAGAAAATTAAGCACAGAAGTACCATATGATGCAGTAATTCTATTTCTGTCAATATATATATATATCTCCAAAAATTGAAAGCTGAGACTCAGACTATTTGTATCCAGTAGCAGCATTATTTACAGTAGCCAAAAGGTGGAAGCAACTTGTGTCTTACTGATAAGGTGAGTAGATAAACAAAATGTGATATGACATGCTATGGAATATTATTTAACCTTAAAAAGGAAGGAAAAACCTGACATCTGATACAACATGGATGAACCTTGAAGCCATGATGCTGAGTGAAATGAGCCAGTCACAAAAGGACCGTTATTGAATGATTCTGCTTACAGGAAGTACTAGAGTAGTCGGATTCATGGAGATAGAAAGTAGAATGGTGGTTGCCAGAGGTTGGGGGAAATAGGTGAGAGGGTTTTAGTGTTTAATGGTTATAGAGTTTCAATTTAGGAAGATGAAAAAATTCTGGATATGGATATTAGTATTTGTTGCACAGCAATGTGAATATGCTAAATGCCCACAGAACTGTATACTTAAAAATAAATGATTAGTGATAAATTTTACATTGTGTTTATTTTACCACAATAAAAATTTCACTTATCACATCTTTAAAATGAGATTAATACTTATCTTAGATGTTTCATAAAGGATTAAATAAACATGTGAGCATGTCAGACACACAGAAAATAGCCCAAAGAAATATTTTTTAGAAGAAAATTTTAGAAGAAATAGGAAAGTAAAACTCAAAAGATTGTTAATTTGACTTCAATACATTACTAACTCTTGTCCCAACAAAGACAGTAGAAACAAACTTAAAAGACAAGCAATAGATGGAGAGAAGATGTTTGTAATGCGTTCATCTGCAACACATTTAGCGAACCATAAATCAGTAAGACAGAAAAGATAGTCTCATAGAAGAAAGAACATGAAATGGAAGTTTGTAGGGTAACTGCCAATAAGCGTAGGAGAAGATATTCAACCTCACAGTGTGTCAGAGAAATAGAAATAAAACACGTATTAGCCTTTTTTTTTTTTTTTAAACAAAGTCTGTTGTATTAACTGTTAAGATTTTGGAAAGCAAAACTTCTCATGTGAGCATTTTGTCTGTAGGACCAGTGTAGGTATCAAGTATGGGTATGGGAATTGGTTAAGGATTGTATCCCAATGTTTAGAACATTACTGGCAAATAGAATATATAAATATTTGTTGAATGAACACACTGCATGTGGAAATATAAATGGTTGAAGTCGCTTTGGAAATCAATTTGATAGTATCTAGTAAGTTGAAAATGCCCTAACTTCTATGACTCTGCAATTCTGTTTATTCACTTTAGAGAAATTCTTACACATGTGTATCAGGACACCTGTTTAAGGGTATTTATTACAACATCGTTTACATTTTTGAAAAAAATTGAAGAACTTAAATGTCTGTGGCAAAAATGTGTTCTGATGGAATATTACACAGCAGTTAAAATATATATTAAGAGAAAAATTCAGGTTGGAGAGAGAGATACAATGTGAATGCATTAATGTTAATTCTAAAAACAACACTTTTTTAAAGAGTATGTCATTCCTGAGTAAAATTATTACAAGTTCTACAGCAGCACTATCCAATAGAACTTTCTGCAGTGATGGAAATATTCTATATTAGTTCTAACACAGTAGCTGCTAGCCATATGTGGCTGGCTATTAAGCACTTGAAATGTGAGTAGAACAACTGAAGAATTGAATTTTAAATTTTATTTAATTTCAACTTCTATTAATTTAAATTTAAGCCACATATAGCTGCTGAGTCCATGGATTGTCCCTAGTGTGACTAAAGAATTGAATTTTTAATTTTATGTAAATTTATTGTTACATGTTACTAGTGACTACCATATGCCTAGGTATATCTACACAAATTCATGAGAAGGGAAGAAGGCAAAAGGAACTTTTACTTCATATATAATATTCTGTCGTTTTAATAAACAAATGAACAAACAAAACTAAGCAAAAGAACAAGTCAGTATTATTAAATGACATTAACATTTTCCTTTAGTACTTTATTAAAAAGTCAGCAAGTACAACAAAATCAGAAATGCATTCTAATTTATTTTTCAATAGTTTTTTTCATGTTTTACTTAGCCATTTCATAAAACTAGAGAGGTTGCCAGAGGCTAGACTATGTGGGGCCTTGTAGAAGATTCTCTTCCAAGTGAGTTGGGAAATCCTTAGGTATTTTTGAGCAAAGGAGTTATGCTTATTAGACAAACTTTTTTGTTTTTTCTTTAAGATTTTATTTATTTGAGAGAGAGCATGAGCAGGGGGAAGGGGAGGGGGAGAGGGAGAGGGAGAAGCAGACTCCCCACTGAGCAGGGAGCCTGACCAGGGGGCAGTGTGAGGGGGGCTCTTGATCTGAGCCAAAGGCAGCCGACCAACTGAGCCACCCAGGCGCCCCAGACAAACATTTTTAGAGAACTTGGCTACTCAGGAGATGAGATGTAAGATGGAAAGAATGGAAGCAGAGACAAGAAGCTACTACAATAGTAGTAGCTTTTAAGGTTACAGGTTACAGTATTTAATTTTTATTGTATATTTATCTGCTAGAGAGATTCTGGTGTAGCTTGAACCAACACAGGTTAATATGTATAATTAATCTTTACACCTGTCACATTTGAAAAATGACCCTTATTTACTAAAAGATTCAGTAGCATGAAAACAAGCATAGGCATTTACAAAAGGCTTTTTATGATTAAATTCCTTGAGCACTTTAGCCTATTTGTATTGACAATTTTTATATACTGATGGATGCTTCTGGTTACCTTTTTTTTCTCTTTGATTCTTTGAGTTATCTATCCTTATGTGATCCTCTGAACATTTACAGAGAGCCTTTCTAAACATTGGTAGATTAATTTGGCCATTTTTATGCCTATTAAGAAGTAGGGAAGGGTCAAGAAATTGTAATTGTTTTATTTCTTCGCTTAACTACAAATAAATAGTGATATTGCTTTAGAAACAAAGCAAAAATACAAGATGCCTTTTACTTTTTTCATTTGCTGTGCTTGTCATGTAATAATTTTATTATTTTTAAAAGTATAGTTCCTAATTATTATATTCATGTACTTGAGCTGATGTTTCTACTGTAGAAAATTAAGAAAGGTCAGGTCAATAGCAAGCTAATTAGAGCACACTCTTTCTAGTTGTCATTGTAATGTAATTCTTCTGAAAAGATATTAAACCCCATGAAAATGTGGTGCTCTGGAGAGGTCTCAAATCTACTCTCGAGAGTTCTCAAGTACAAGGAAAACAAATTTCTGGTGGATGCATCATAGTTACTTTCTGTAATTTTGTTTGAACATTCTACTGAGAGTGGTCTTTCAAGGGGAAAGATCTTTGACACTTGCGAATGTTAAATTTCTATTTTGATAGGAAATTACCATAAATGGTTTTGTTTGAATTCTTTAGAATCTAAGGGGAGCGGTTATTTTTGATTGCACTGAGATTACCTTCCAGAATTAATCACATTCTGATGAAATAGAAAATCAAAATTATGAGGAAAAATGAAATACTAGGATTTAAAAATATGAAGTGAAGTATATGATGGATCTATGACATTTGATACCCTTTTTGTACAAAAGATATATGGGATGAGAAGGAAGATACCTCTGTTCAATACATAGGAAAGTGAAGTATTGTCATATAATCTCAATATGCCAGAAGACTGGAATGTTACAATCTTGGAAATCCAGTCTGTGTCTTTTTCTTCTCTACCTTCAATGATGCGTTTACCTACTTGATTTACTGGCTACACTGTTCATTTGGTATATTGATCTTTGGGTTTCCTGTCTTTAACTTTTATAATGTAACTTGTAATTTTTCAGATCAGATTATCATTTGGACAGTACTCTAGATATCATACTTATCTAAAATCTGGGCAGATATGGTCAGTGTTTACTCCCACAATGCACAGTCAAGGTGATTCTTTGTGAGATGTTATCTGGGTGGAATGCCCTGGAAGCATGCCACCAGAGCAGGGCAATGATCTCCACTAAGTAGCCTGCCAGTGCTGCTTTTCAGACTGTTGCTGGTGATTTCACAGGCTCTTCCTGCCAGGACACTGAATGCTTGTGTGGAGCACAGTGGGTGGGCTTAGGGACAGTAAAGAGTATATTAATGATTATCATAGTTAACTTTTCTCTTTCTCCTGTGCATATTTTCCCTCTTTTTACCTGTGTACACTCTTATCTGCCTGTGGTAGCTCTGTGTTGAGTAGTTCTTTATTCCTTGGTGTTCTAAATATCAACCCTAAGTAATTAAAAGCAAAATGCTTACCAGAAGTAGATGAAACAACAAAACCTAGTGTTGGAAAAGCACCCCTTTCTGTTTTATAGAAAACAGTGTTCTTTTACTTCATGGAAATGGCTTATTTTATTACCTGGTAGTATACGTTTTTGTTACCATTAAATAGCCATATCAGTATAGGAAGATTATTTTGATTTTATTTTAGTTTGTACTTGGTTCCACAGTTTCTGGGTACTATTACCTTCCCATTTTCCTCCCTAATTTCTATTTTTTAGGCTAAATGAGATCTTTGAATATTTTATATTCAGTCTTTCAAACATGACTCTTCCTTACAGGTTTCTTTAAGGACTGTGAACATTGTAGCAATATAGGGAGATAGCCAGATAGTTCAAATAAGAAATGTAATTGTTAATGGGATCTACAGCAAATGTATGGATCCATAAAGAGAACCCACATATTTTGAGAGTTGTATCAGGATTCCCTAGATTTATAGAAGTGGGGTGGAGGAGAGGATGAAAGCCAAATGGACTAATGCTGAGCCCAGCGGACTAATGCTGAGTGCCTCCCATGTTTTGATGGTTCTATGAACTTAATCTCATTTAATCCTCTCAGTAATCCTATATGAATAGGGATAATTACTCCTGTATTATAGGATTGAGTTACAGAACTAAGAAGTGAAGCTAGAGTTGGAACACAAGTTTCTCTGATGCCAAGGCCTATTCTACATCAACATTTTTCTCCGGTAGATAATCTCACCGAGTTGTCACTGGCTATTTGCTTTGTAAATTAAAAAAACCTTAAATAATCTGGAAATTTCTATTGCAAAATATAGGTGGGGAGTAAGATGCTTGCTTTTTTCTTTTTTAAAATATTTATTTTTGAGAGAGAGAGGGAGAAAATGCCTTCATGCCCACTCATGCAATGGTGGGGAAGGGCAAGGAGAGGGAGGAACAGAATCTCAAGCAGACTCCCTGCTGAGCATGGATACCCCCCACACACACTGGGGGCTCAATACCACCACTCCAAGATCATGACCTGAGGCGAAATCAAGAGTCAGATGCTTAACTGACTGAACCACCCAGGCACTCCAGATGCTTGCTTTTTGTATTTTTAAGAAACTTAAAATATTTAAGAGGGGTTTTCTTTGTTGTGATATGTCATTCTTGTTTCATATTTTAAGAATATTTAAGGAATGAGTAAATATTTTATTCCCTCTGATAATATATAATGTATACCTTCATATATTGATAAAAGAAGAGGATGCAAAGAGTACAACTTTTTAAAGAAGATTTATGTATCTTTCTCCTTTTAGCTAATAAAATATTTTCCTTACTATTCAGAAATTGATTAGTACTCTAATTGCCAAAGTAAGTTGTTTCATTTAAAAAAATATTTTTGGAAAGAGGTTTTTCTTATTAAACTAATTTGAATGACCAGTCTTGTACCTTGACTTGTAATAATGAAAGAAGAGGTACAGAGAGCTGTTTTATTTGAATAATAGACTTGCCAATTAGCCATCAAGTGCTTCCATCTGTGAAATTGTTGATCAGATGGGTTAGCTGGGATGTTTCCAGACTAGGGCATCATAAATGGCACTTGAAAACTGTCACTTTGATGATGAGGTTTCAAGTATTAATGCTTGATGCTGTGGAACCTTTTTTTCCTTTTGCAGTACCATGTTTTTTTAGAACATACTGATCCCACTTATGAATTCTGTGGCACCAAGAGAACTTGGAAGACCTGCCACTGATGTAAAGTTCTGCTTAATCTGCTGCTCTGGCCTGTGCTGAGATTGGTTTTAAACCAGAGTATTAACGGCTTCTTTAATGGCCTACACAGTAATGTTGGTTGATGATCTGACTGGCACAGGCAGGCTATGCTCACTGCCCATGGGCGATGGAACTGACATACACTGGGAAGTTTCTTTGCACTTTCCCATTGATATAAACTCATTTTCAAATATTTCCGTCCCTTAAATGTATGCTAGTCTAAGGCCACATAAATTTTTACTTGTAGCAATTGTACAAAATGAATTTAATATCTGCCCTATAATTATTTTTAGGATTTAAGTTTCTTATTGATAATTAATACATCTAAAAATTTGTTTAATAATTCAGAAATAAACATTTCTGGAAAGAATTGTCGTGTTTTACCTCACTATGCCACATCTTCCTTGCTTGGTCTTCTATTTTGCAGGATGTTTTCATCAGTAAGTTGACTTCTTTGAATGCTTGTAGATATGATTAGATTATGGGGTCCCTTTCTGGTTCCCAGTTTGTGTGGGGACAAATTCATGCCTTTGTCACTTTGTGGACACCAGCATGGCTGTCTCTCTGCCCTGGCACAGATACCTAATCCAAACTCACTGAGGAAGGCAGTATATTTTGGGCAACAATGAAAAGCCTCGTTCTGGAACTAGACTAGATCTGAATGGTGGCTGAGATCCGTGGAAGAGGAAAAGAGAATGACAATACAGTGTCAGTGTGCAGGAAAGTGGATGTTTGGGATTTTGTTCCTATTCATTTTTCTTCTAGGGTATATTTTCATATGTTAGCATCATTCCCAGGCCCTTCAACCTCCCTGAGCTATCTCCCAATGAGAAAAAAAGATCAGTTCAAATGTTTTGTTGTTTATTACTTTGGATTACCTGATGATTGCCTTTTTTATTCTCAGGTTTGGCTGTTACTCCCTCTCCTAGGCAAAAAATGTCCAGTATTTAGTAAATAACATTGATTAAGCAACAGGTTTCCATCTCATAGGTGGAGATAGAGGCATATAGTAATTAAGTAACTTACAACATTTGAAGGAAAAAGTATGATTTCAGAGTAGAACTGAAAGACTTGTTTTCAAGTGCTCTTCTATAGAGCATTAAACAGCAATATGAGAAAGGGAGAAGATAAATAGATGTGACAATGTGACCTTTGCCTTCCTTCCTAAAAGAGTAAAATTTTCCCCTCAGTTTTTTGACCACAGCCTCTCTTTAATGGTCTGTAATAATTCGTCTTTTTTTTTTTTCTGTCCCTCCCTGTTTCTTTAATTCTTCCAAAATAGCCATTCTGTAGTTTTTATGTTGGGTATCCCAAGTAGTATTATGAATAGACAAATGCTTAATGAAGTTAAGGTAGTGGTCAGGAGTATTTCTAGGAAATCTTAGATGTTTTCCATCCCTTAATATCTGTTGGTTATGCCTCAGAACTTCCGAGGCTTTTTTGCTTCTAATTAGCATAAATCGAGGAGTTTGAGCACTAACCAAGGTATTTTTAAATAGTTACCTTTAAATAGATAGCATGACATGTTACAGAGTTCAGAAGTTAGAACTGTGTGTATGTGTCCTTGCCATTTCTGTCTCCTTCCTTAGAAATAACTGCTGTTACCAGTTTCTATCCTTCCAAAGATATTCTGTATTGGTGCTGTCCGGTAGAACTTTCTCTGAGCAAAGAAATGTGTATGGTATGCCACTAGCCACACGTGGCTGTTGAGCCCTTGAAATATAGGTGGTATGACTGAAGAACTAAATTTTTTTAAATTTAATTTTAATAATTTAAGTTTAAATAGCTTCATGTAGCTAATGGCTACCATATTGGACAGTGGAATGTACATACTTAACAGTATATCCTGGATATTGTCCCATCTCATATTTAGGACATAAAAAGCTACCTCATTTTTCTCTAAGTGATTGTTTGCTATTCCTTTTTATGGAAGAACCATGACTTATTTAACCAGTCTTCTATTGATACACAGTAGAAGGTCATTTCCTGTATTAATGTTTTCAAAAAGATATTTACTACACCATTGGCAGGTTTGGATTTAGGCTTTACCACTTACCTTGATCACCGTGCACACATTGGTTAACTTCTTTGAGCCTCAGCTTCTTCATTTATATAGGCACAATAATACTCACATTGCAGGATTATGTAATTATTATAAGTAGTGTTAGGTAATAGACCTCCAAAATGGTGCTAGGAGCTCTATTAGGAATAGGAGATAATGATAGCCTTATTGTTAACTTACTGTTTTAATAATGAGACCATAACAAGCCCAGAGTCCTATTTAATGTTGAACTAATGGCAGAACATTCAAAAGGCTTTGATTAGCTCAATTTAGGTTTGTAAGTACAGATAGTTTCGACCTTTTATTCACTTGACTTCTCTGAATTGTACATAGCCATCTGTAGATTACTTTTCGTATGGTAATTTATAACTTTTGTATATCAGCTGGCAAAATTGTACATTTCAAGCTCTTCCATGGTGACTTCTTGTCAGACAATGGTTAAAGCAGGGTCATTGGCTTTTTTTTTGGTAGTCATACAACAGTATATTAATTTTAGATGTACAACATAGTGATTTAACATTTCTTTGCGTTACGATATGGTCTACCTACCATCTGTCACCATACAGAGTTGTCATAATTTATTAACCATATTCATTGTGCTTTACTTTGCCACCTCCCATCTTATTTATTTTACGACTAGAAGTTTATACGTTTTAATCTCCTTCAACTATTTTGCCCATCTACCCTCCACCCCTATTCCGTAGCAACCACCAGATTGTTCTCTTGAGTCTATATCAGCTTTGTTTTATTCAATTAATTTTAGATTCCACATATAACTGAGATTATTTGTCTTTCTCTTGAGTTCTTTCACTTAGCAGGATACTTCTAGGTCCATCCATGTTGTTACAAATGGCAAGATTTGATTCTCTTTTATGGTTGAGTAATATTCCATTGTATATGTACCACATCTTTATCCATTTATCTGTCAGTGGATGCTTAGGTTGATTTCTATATCTTGGCTATTGTAAATAATGCTGCAGTGAACATAAGGGTGTATATATCTTTTTGAATTAGTGTTTTTGTTTGCTTTGGATACATACCCAGAAGTGGAATTGCTGGATCATATGATAATTATATTTTTAATTTTTTTAAGAACTCCATACTGTTTTTCATATTGGCTGTGCTGGTTTACATTCCCACCAACAATGGGAATTGTAAGAGTTCCTTTTCCTCCACATTCTTGCCAATATTTGTTATTTCTTGTCTTTTTTCGTAATAACCATTCTGACAAGTATGAGATGGTTTTGATATACATTTCCCTGATTAGGGATGTTGAGCATCTTTTCATGTGATTGTTGCCCATCCCTGTGTTTTCTTTGGAGAAATGTCTATTCATAACCTCTACCCATTTAAAAAATATTTTATTTATTTGAGAAAGAGAAAGAGCACGAACAGCAGCGAGGGATAGAGGGAGGAGGAGAAGCAGACTCTCCACTAAGCAGGGGGCCTGATGCGGGGCTCGATCCCAGAATCCTGAGATCATGACCTAAGCAGAAGGCAGACACTTAACTGACTGAGCCACTCAGGTGCCTCTGCCCATTTTTTAATTAGATTGCTTTTTGATACCGAGTTGTGCATTCTTTATATATTTTGGATACTAACCCATTACCATTTATATCATTTGTAAATATCTTCTCCCTATCAATAGGTTGCCTTTTTGGTTTTGATGGTTTCCTTTGCTGTGCAAAAGCTTTTTATTTTAATGTCCCATTTGTTTATTTTTTGCTTTTATTGCCCTTGCCTGACATCCAAAAAAAATATTGCTTGCACTAATGTCCAAAAGCTTACTGCCTGTGTTTTCTTCTAGGAATTTTATGGTTTGCAGTCTTACACTTAAGTCTTTAATCCAGGGGCGCCTTAGTGGCCCAGTTGGTTAAGCATCTGCCTTTGGCTCAGGTCATGATCCCAGAGTCCTGGGATCGAGCCCTTCATTGGGCTCTCTGCTTAACAGTGAGCCTGCTTCTCCCTCTGCTTGTATTCTCTCTCTCTGTCAAATATATAAATAAAATCTTTTAAAAAATCTTTAATCTATTTTGAGTTTATTTTTGCATATGACATGAGAAAATGGTCTTGTTTCATTCTTTTGCATGTACTTGTCTAGTTTTCCCAATACCATTTTTTGAAGAGACTGCCCTTTCTCCATGGTATAGTCTTAACCTTTGTTGTAGACTGATTGTATAACTGTGGGTTTATTTCTGGGCTGTTTATTCTGTTCCATTCATCTGTGTCTGTTTTTGTGCTAGTACCATACTGTTTTGACTACGATAGCTTTGTAGTATTGTTTGCACTCAGGTTGTGTGATTCTTTGATCTTTTTTGTTCTTTCTCAAGATTGCTTTGGTTATTCAGGTTTTTGTGGTACTCTACAGATTTCAGGATTATTTGTTCTAGTCCTATGCAAAATGCCATTGGCATCTTGATAGAGATTGCATTGAATCTGTAGATTGTTTTGGATAGTATGGGCATTTTAACAGTTTTACTTCTTCCAGTCTGTAAGGATGGATATCTTTCCATTTGTATGTGTCATCTTCAGTTTCTTTCATTGGTGTCTTACATTTTTCAGAGTATTGGTATTTCACCTCCTTGGTTAAATTTATTTCTAGTTACTTTATTCTTCTGGTGCAATTGTAAATGGGATTCTTAATTTCTCTTTCTGACAGATAGTTAAAAGTATAGAAATGGAACAGATTAATTGCATATCTTGCAGCTTTAGTCAATTTATTTATTCTAACCGTTTTTTGGTGTAGTCTTTAATTTTTATGTATATAGTATGTCATCTGCAAATAGTGACAGCTTTACTTCTTTTCCAATTTGGATGCTTTTTATTTCTTTTTCTTATCTGATTGCTGTGGCTAAGACTTATAATATGTGTTGAATTAAAGTAGGTCACTGTTAATATAACATTGTATTTGAACATTTTATGGTATATTGGAATATTGATGAAAAACAGGAATATAAAAAGCCAGTAAAAAAATAATAAAATAAAAAGGCAGTGATACTATATAGAAGTGGCCATAGGTTTTAGAATTATATGGGTAATGGAAGCATATTATGAGTTTGGGTATAATTTTTTTTCTTTAGTATTATCAGTGATATTGCTTATTTGAAACATAAAACCCTTAGAATTATATTGAAGAAGTAAGCTTCTTTGAAACTTCATTTCTTGACCATAGGTGATTTTTGTATTTTTAATAAACTGGAAACAATAGCTCATTTTAAGTTTACCTTGACTTCATTTTTTGTAAACATTAATATCTATTATCAACACTGTACAGTGTCATATAAATGATTCACTTATTCAGAGTTCTTTAAAGAAAAACCAGTAACCAAAATTTTTACAAGTATGCAGTTTCAGAACCAGTTTCAGGCATGCTGCATGTCTGTATATACTATGAAGAAAATGTGATGATAGATAGTATTTGTTGTTGTTGTTTAATCTGAATACCTAACAGGCATGCTTATGAGTGAAACTCGAGTTAAAGGAATGACAAAGTATCCTTTTTATTTCCAAATTTAGTATTTATTTCTAAAGTATATACATATATATACACACACACACATAATATAAATAAAGTGATGTTAGAATTACTGTTTTTTTGACAGACACCAATAATTTAAGTATAAAAAAGTGTATTGTTAAAAGTAGTAGGGACAGTAGTAGCAGCTGTGTGCCAGACACTGTACTAAATGAAATATCTAATGTTCTGTCATTTAATCCTCACTGTAATCAGTACCAGGGGTATGAGAAGTCCCAGTTCACAGGAGTCTTAACTTTAAGCAGCGAGGCAGTAATTTAACCTCATATTTATTCTTTTTGATTTCAGAATATCTATGCCCCTTACTAAATTTTAATTTGGGAGGGGATTTTATCAGATTTTTGATAGACATTGTCATTTTTTTAATATACTGAATTTATAAGAATGACCCAGTGCAGATGATCAGTTTTTGTGCATGGTGATGGGCTCAGGGCTGTCTGTGCGTGTAACTTTAAGCAGTAAGTCATAATAATATTTTTTATTGTGTAAACAGATAGCATTTAGTGGTAATTGAAAAGATGTAATATAGCAGAAAGAGGATTGGACCTGAATATACCTCCTGACCCGTAGCTTGCACAATTATTCAAATTATTTATGTTTATCTTTTATCTGCCTATCTGTATGTTCAGTAGAATTATGATTATACCTCTCTATTTCATTGTTTTAAGAATCAATAAAAAATGAGAGGATTTAAAAATGTTTTTTAAAATCATATAGCACTTACATATTTTAATCTGAAAGATTAAAATTTGGTCTCCCAATGCAAAACATTGTGGTGAGTTTTTGGGCCTTGATGAAGTATCCCTAAACTAGATTTGTCTCCTTTGACCAGAATATTTCTCTAACAATTTTTGGAATTAATTATCTTTGAACTAAAAATGATAAGTTTGAAAACTGCAGTGTGTGTTTGTGTGTGTGTGTCTGTGTGTTTATGTAAACACAGGTGCTATAATCCAATCATATTGTAGGCGGAGTCAGGAGGTTGTTTTTTTGTTTTGTTTTGTTTTGAAAGATAGAGAAGCTGCTCTTAAAATGTCTTAATTGGACATTTCTGAATGAATGCTATTTTTGACTCTGATACATAATTTGCTGAGCTGCTACACCAAATCGTATTATCTATTCTATTTATTTGTAAGCCTTATTCTATTTTATGCTTACAAAAGAGTTTTATTTTGTAGGGACTATATTTGAGAATTATCATAAGAGGCAGTACATAATCACTGAAAGCATTAAGTAACTTTACAATATTCTTTGAGTTATAAGGATTTAGGATGGAAATATTTCTAAGCTTTTTATTTCTTTTGTTTTTATTAGCTTTATTGAGATGTAATTGGCATGCAATAAACTGTACATACATAAAAGATACAATTTGATAAGTTTTGTCATGTGTGCATTGTGAAACCAGCACTACAATCATGATGGTGAGCACCCATCACTCCCACATTTATTTAGACCCCTTGGTAATCCCTCTTTTTTTATTCTTCCCCATTTGCGAAGCAACCACTGATATGTCATTATATATTAGTTTTCATTTTCTAGAGTGTTAAATAAATGGAATCATATAGTAGTAGTCTTTTTGTCTGCCTTTTATACCACAAGTATTTTGAGATTCTTCTAAGTGTGTATCAATAGTTCATTCCCTTTTATTGTTTAGTTGTATTTCATTGGATCGATATACCACAGTTCATTTATCTACTCACCTGTTTACAGCTATTTTGGTGTTTTCTGGTTTGGGGCTATTATAAAATAAAGCAGTAATGAACATTATGTACATGTTTCATTTCTCTTGAGGCAACACCTAAGAGTGGAATAGCTGGATCATATGGTAGATAGATGTTTAACTTACCAAAAAACTGTCCAACTGTTTTCCAAAGTGGTTGTATAATTTTACACTCCTACCAGCAGTGTATGAGAGTTCCAGTTCCTCCACATCCTTGCCAACACTTGGTATGGTTAGTCTTTTTAATTGGGGCCCTTTTAATGGGTAATTATGGTTCTAGTTTATACACTTCCTTAATGACTAATGATGTTGAACATCATTTCATGTGCTTATTTGCCATCCGTTATCTTTTTTAGTGAGGTCTTTATTCAAATCTGTTGTCCAGTGTTTACTGGACTGTTTTATTTGTGAGTTTTGTGAGTTCTTTATGTAATCTAGATGCAGCTCCTTTATCAAGTATGTGATTTGCAGATAATATTTTTTCTACTCTGTGTTTTTTGAAAAGGAGAGTTTTTAATTTTGAAGTCTAATTTACAAAAATTTTCTGTTATAAATTATGCTTTGGTATGATGTCTAAGAAATCTAAGCCAACTCAAGATCATGAAGATATTCTCTTGTTTTTCTAGAAGTTTTATAGTTTTAAGTTTTATATTCATGTTTGTGATCCATTTTGAATTTTTTATATATGATGCAAGGTGTGAATCATTCGGATTTTAAAACATATTTTGCATGTGGATATCCATCTCTTGCAGCAACATATATTGAAAGATTATTTTTTTTCCTACCTTTGTATTTGTACCTTTATTGAAAATCAGTTGTCCCTGTACATGTGACTCTATTTCCAGAATCTCTTCTGTTTCATTATCTGTTTGTCTTTAAAGCTAGTACATTGTCTTAAATACTGTAGTTCCATAATAAATGTTGAAATAAGGTTGTGTTGGTTCTCCTGTTGTTCTTTTTAGCAGCAGTGTTTTGGCCTCTCTAGGTCTTTTGCATTTTCATATAGATTTTAAAATCAAGTATTTTAATTTATATAAATGAAAACTTGTTGGTATTTTGATTGATGGTGTATAAGATCTATACAGCAATTTGGGGAGAACTGATATCTTTTTTTTTTTTAGAGAGATTTTATTTTGAGAACTGATATCTTAACAATATTGAGTCTTGCAACCCATGAACACAGTATATTTCTCTTTATTAAGGTTTTAAATTTTTCTCAACAATTTTTTGTGCTTGTCAGTGTACAGAGTTTTCATATTCTGTCATATTTATGTCTCTTCCATATTTTTGATGCTATTATGGCAGTGTTTTATTTCAGTGATTATGTTGTCTGTGAAACAATTTTACTTTTTCTAATCTGAATGCCCTTTTTTTTTTGTCTGAACTGCGTAGAACCGTCAGTAAAACTTTTTTTTTTTTAAAGATTTTATTTATTTATTTATTCATGAGAGACAGGGATGGGGGTCAAGACCTAGGCAGAGGGAGAAGCAGGCTGCATTTAGGAAGCCGGAAGTGAGACTTGATCCCAGGACCCCAGGATCATGCCCTGAGCCAATGCTCAACCGCTGAGCCACCCAGGCATCCCTGAATGGACATTAAAGTGGACCCTTCTGGGGTGCCTGGGTGGCTTATTCAGTTAAGCACCTGCCTTTGGCTCAGGTCGTGATTCTGTGGTCCTGGGATTGAGCCCTGTCAGGATACCTGTTCAGTGGGGAGTCTTGCTTCTTCCTCTCCCTCTCCCTTTGACTTTCCCCCTGCTTGTGTTTGTGCTGTCTCTCAAATGAATAAAAAATAAAATAAAATAAAATAAAATAAAATAGACTTTTTTGTTCTTAATCTTAGGGGGAAAACATTCATTCTTTCATCATCAAACATATTAGCTATGTGGTTTTTAATAGATAGTCTTTATCAGGTTACAGAAGGGTGTTTTTTGTTTTGTTTTTCTTGTTTGTGTTTTTACTATTTTTTTATCTTATTTAGTTTTCATCTGGAATGGATATTAGGCTTTGTCAAATTCTTTTTTTGCTTTTGCTGAGATGATCATGTTGAGTATAATGAACTTCTTTAACATTTGTAATATTTGCTCTGAAATTGTTTGATACTGTTATAGATATTCCAGCTTTCTTTTTTATTAGTGTTAATGTGAAATAGTTTTACCAGTAAACTCATTTGGGTACTTATTTAACCTACTTGTAATACCTTTCTTTTAGGTAGCATATAGATAGATATTGTTTGTCCTTAATTTAGTCTGATAATCTTGGCTTTTTAATTGCAATATTTAGGTCATTTATGTTTAATGCAATTATTGATATGATTACATTTAAATCTGTCATATTACTGTTTACCTATTTTTTCTCACTTGTTCTTTTGTGAGGTTTTTGCCCTTTTCTGCCTCCTTTTAGATTGAGTTTTTAAATAATTCCATTATATCACCTTTGTTGGATTTCTAGCTATCACTTTTTTGTTAGTTTATTATTTGTTTTAGGACTCGTAGTATAGATCTTTTTTTTTTCTTTTTAAAGATTTACTTGTTTATCTACTTCTTTTAGAGTGAGCAAAATGGGGGGGAGGGGCAGAAGGAGAGAATCTTCAAGCAGACTCCCCACCCAGCACAGAGCCTGATAGGGGCTGGATCCCCTGACCCGTGAAATCATGACCTGAGCCAAAACCAAGAGTCAGACACTCACTTGACTGAACCACCCAAATGCCCCTATAGTATATATCTTTAACTGATCAATTTGTCTTCAGTTGATGTGTACTACTTACATGTTAAATGTAAAAATAGTATACTTTTTTTACAATGTTAAAATAGTATACTTTGTATCTTCCCTCTTAACGTTTGTATCATTATTGTTATATATTTTAGTTTTACCTATGTTATAAACTTCACTGTATGTTTTTACTGTTTATGCCTAAAGTCTATTTTTTTATTGTAAAATATATGTAACATAAAGTTTACAACTTTAACCATTCATAAGTGTACGGTTCTTTGTCACTAGGTATATTCCTACCGTTTTGTAATCACCACCATCCATCTCTGGAACTTCATCTTCCCATATAGAAACTCTGCCTATTAAACAATAATTCCTCATTCCCCTCTCCTCCCAGCCTTTGGCAGCCATCATTCTACTTTTTATGTGTATGAACTAATTACTTTAGGTACTTCATATGAATGAAATCATATAATATCTGTTCTATTGTGATTGGCTTATTTCACTTAGCATAATATGAAGATTTATCCATATTGTAGCATGTGTCAAAATTTCCTTCTAAGGTGAACGATATTCCATTGTATGGTAAATTCCATTTTGTTTATTCATCTGTTGATGGACATGTGTGATATTCCACTTTTGGCAATTATGAATAATGCTGCTGCGAACATTGGTTTACAGATATCTGCTCTAACTAACCTCTGTGTTCGGTTCTCTTGGGCATATGTGCTGCTGAAGTGAGCACAGTTCTTTTGGGCATATACCCAAAGGTAGAACGCTGGATCATATGTTAATTCTGTTTTTAAGCTTTTGAAGAACTTCCATACTGTTTTATACAGCAGCCTGTTGTGGGTTTTTTTGAAGGAATTTAAATAATAAGAAAAAATAATATATTTACCTATGTAGTTATTTCTTGTGTTCTTTCCTTTGGGTAGATCTGTATTTCTCTCTGGTATCCTTTGCCTTCTGTCTGAAGGACATAACTTTTTTTTTAAGTGCAGGTCTGCTGCCCATTTATTTTATTTTATTTTTTTTCCTGCTACCCATTTAAACAATTGTTTTTCTTTTTAATGCTGAATTGTAAAAGTTCTTTATATATTATGTACCTAAGCCCCTTATATAATTTGCAAATATTTTATTTGAATCTGTGGGCTGTCTTTTCATTTTCTTGATGGTGCCCTTTGAAACACAAAAGTTGTTGTTTTTTAAGATTTATTTATTTGAGAGAGAGAGAGGGCACACATGCACACAGGGAGGGTATGGTGGGGAGAGGGAGAGAGGGAAGAAGTAGACTCCCCACTGATCGGGGATCCTGACATGGATCCTGAGACCCTGAGATCATGACCTAAGCCTAAACCAAGAATCCAACGCTTAACCCACTGAGCCACCAGGCACTCTGATTTTTTTAAAAACATTTTTTAAAGTTTTTAACACTTAAAATTGTATCAGTTTTCTTTTTTTATAACTTGTCCCTTTGATGTTGCTAAGAAATCAGTGTCTAACCAAAGTTCATGAACAATTACTTCTCAGTTTTCTTCTAAGAGTTTTATGATTTTAGCTCTTTAATTTTAATTTGAAATTTAACTTTTTGATCTCCTTTGCATGGTGTAGTGGGGATCATTCTTAGCACCACTGAAAAGACTCTTCCCATTGAATTGTGTTAGTCCCTTTGTCAGAGATCTATTGACTTTAAATGTTAGAATTTATTTCAGAACTTTCAATTCTGTTTTATTGATCTCTGTCCTTGTTATTCTGTAATGCTTTTTTTTTTTTTTTTAAGATTTTATTTATTTATTCATGAGAGACACAGAGAGAGAGGGTGAGAGAGGCAGAGACACAGGCCGAGGGAGAAGCAGGCTCCATGCAGGGAGCCCAACGTGGGACTAGATCCCGGGACTCCAGGATCAGGCCCTGGACTGAAGGCAGTGCTAAACCACTGAGCTACCTGGGCTGCCCCTCTGTATTATTTTTAAGTTTTCTTTTTATCACTGGGTTTTAGTTACGATGTACATTGATTTGGCTTTCTTTATGTTTCTTGTGCTGTGGTTCTTTGTGATTCCTGTATCTGTATGTTTATTATTGTCATCAAATTTCAACAAATTTTGGTAGTATTTCCTTAAATATTTTTCTGTTTTATCACTCCCCTCCCTTTCAAGGATCCCAGAGACATATATATTTTTCTCATTGTAGTTGTCTCATAGTTCATTTATGGCTGTGTTCATTTCTTTTTTCCTATCATTTTAGTCTCTGTGTTTCATTTTCTGTTGCTGTGTCTTCAGGTTAACTAATTTTTTCTTGTGTTTAATTTTCCATTAACCCCATCCAGTGTATCTTTTATCTTACAATATTTTTTCACCTATGGCCACCCATTTTCCTCCAAAAACACCGCTGTAGAATAAATAGCATTTGTGGAGCACTTACATGTGCCAGACATTGTTCTAAGTACTTTGAATATGTTAACTCATGTTCTCTTCACAATAAATGTATGAAGTTGGATTATGTTATAATCCTCATTTTTCAGTTGCAGCTGAGACATGAAGGTAAAAAGCAAAATGGTGAGCCACAGATTAGGGAAGAGATATCTAACATAGTGGACAAAGCAGTAGTTATCTATCTAACTATATATTTACTTTCTATAAATCAGAAAGAAAGATGTCCATTTTTAAATGGGCAAAAGATACAAGTAAGAACAAACATACATGGTCTGTGAAAGTGTATAACCACCTTGGAAAAATAGTTTGGTAAAATCTAGTAATGATAAAGAGTGGCATATCTACAGCCTTACAGACCTTTTCCTAATTATGGTCCCTATCTTCCACATCGATGGGGGAACATTCCTAACAGCATTGTTAATAACACGGGTTGATATCCTTTCCTTAAAGGGCCAGATAGTAAATACTTTGGGCTCATGGACCAAATGGTCTTGTTGCAATTACTCACTTCCACTCTGCCACCGTAGTGTTAAAGCAACCATACGTAATTTAAAAAGAAAAAAAAAATGAATGGACCTGGCTGCATTCCAATAAAGCTTCATTTTCAAAAACAGTCAGCTGGCTCACCCAAAGACTGTAGTTTGCTGATCTCTATTTTATAATATTAAGAAGTTGAAAACAACCTAATTGTCCATCAGTAGGAGAATGGGTATGTAATTTTGCTTACCAGTGGAATTTTATAAAGTAAGTGATCTGCACATGCCAACATGATTATCCACAAGATAATGCATAAAGCAAGTGGAGGAATAATACATCCTATTTAAATTTTTATATACAATTTACTATAATACTGTATTTTATCTGTGTATATGTTTATAGTGAAAGTATAAAGAAATATATGATAATCCCCAAAAGTAGAGTAGTGGCTATAACTAGGGGTATGGAAAGAATGCAGTCAGAGGATGACACAGGAACTTCAGCCCAACTGTTTCAGTCATGTTTTATTTCATAAGCTGGGTAATGATTATATTTCATTAATATTAGGTATTTCTGTACCTCTTAAATATTTAATGTTTTAAAAGAAAGTTAAAAAATTTAAACTAGATGTTTCTAATGACTAGAAAAAAACATCAGTTCTTCATGCTGTGGATAGTAGTCACTTGGCCCTTTCTCTCTTACTCTCAGCTGCTGACGAAGGTGCCTCATTGGCCTTTCTCACACCCAGGAAAGCCACTTTCTACTCTTAGGCCTGAGACAGAGCAGCTCTCTAAAAGAATAACCCTTGTGCCCAGTCTCCTACCTACTTGGTTTACTGTCTCAGTTTCTTGTACTCTTTCTAGTAGGCTTCAGGCACGTTAGTTTCCTTTTCTGTAGCCTCTCATTTATTCTGCCTTTTGGATATATTTATCCTTCTGGGAAAAGGGATCTAAAGTTCTTAATGGAGACCACACAAGCAAAGGATTGCCTTTGGCATTTTCATGTATGCTTGGCTCACAGAGGCATCAGAATGCCTGCTGGCATGTTTGTGGGTGAGATAGTGATCAAAAATAAAAGCTAAAACTGCATTTATTTATAAAGAGATTGAAGAGTTATTTATTGAGCATCTTTTTTGTGGGTGTTGGGTAATCTTTATCTAGTGTGGAATTCTTACAGTTATGTCCATACCCTTCTTTTTAACTTTTTTACTTATCTATTAGTATATTCTAACAGGGAGCAATAGTAATATGCAGAGCACTCACCCAGATTCTATGAGTGGAGTTATGAACAAGTGAATACAACGCCCTTACAGAGTATTTTACTTAATGGAGACTTAATGACATAATAAGATTTTGTAGCAAAGAAAATGGAGTAGAGCTAAGGATCACTGCCCAGGGCCTGCATGGAGAGTCCACTGTCCGTTAGACTTGGAACAGAGGTTGGAGAGACCCAATAGGGTACAATATACTCTCAACTATATTTTGTTGCCTTAAAGTAAAAGACATTTGTTGATTAATTAATGATTATTTTAGCACTTGATAGGAGAAGACATTTCAAAGTAGATGCTGATTCCAACAAGAATAGGAATATGTGTATATTATTAAGTTGATAATTTCACTTGTATTCTTTTTATTGGAGGGAACTGAGTGACCTTGTGACCAGGGTACTTTTTAAGTCTTAAAACTATTACTTAAAGAGGTATATTAGGTTTTGTTTTTTTTTTTAAGATTATTTATTTGGTGGGGGGGGGCATGGTGTGCATGACCTGGGGGAGGGGAAGGGAGGAGGGAGAGAGAGAATCCTCAAGCAGAGCTCCAAGCTGGGCTCAGTCTCGACCCCAAGATCCTGATCTGAGCCAAAATCAAGAGTCAACTGCTTACCCGACTGAGACATACCCAGGTGCCCCAAGAAGTAGCATTAGGTTTTGAAAAAGTTACTGGTATGTGTAGTATAAAGTTGCCTCTAGCTTAAGCTAACAGAACAAATATAATGGGAAAGGGACTTAAAATATGGATTTATATTAGAAAGTATGTAATAGGGGTGCTTGGGTGGCGCTTGTTGAGTTGGTTGAGTGACAACTCTCAGTTTTGGCTCTGATCGAGCCCCACATTGGGCTCTTCACTGAGTGGGAGTTTGCTTGGGACTCTCTCCTTCTCTGTGCCTCTCTGTCCCCGTACCACCCCAGTTTGCATGCACATATACTCTCTCTCTCTCTCAAAAAAATAAACCTTTTAAAAAGTACTTAATAGTTACATGGGAATAAGGTTGCCATATTTAGCAAATAAAACCATGAGATATTCAGTTAAATTTGAATTCCCCATGAACAATGAGCATTTAAAAATATTAGTGTGTCCCAGATATTGCATGGAATGTACATATTAAAAATATTCATTTATTTGAAATTCAAATTTAACTGAGTATTACGTATTACTTTATTCATCAACTCTGCTTAGGGATACAAACTTTAGTAGTTTATATTGAGAAGGAAGAGTACTAGTTCTAAGAATAGATGTTACTATGTTTAATTTTGAGTCAATAAATGATTTCTATCATATAGTCTTAAATTCAGCAGGCCTAAACCACTATTTGTAGATAAAATAGATGTTATATTCTTAAAGTTGCATGAGATTAAATTTGAACTTTGTAATGTCAGGTCTTGCTTACGGTAAATAGGAAGGAAAGGAGATCTTAGATCATTTCTAATAAGAGGAAAACAAAATTAGGTAAAATGAGATATAGATGGAGTTCATGTCCTAGTAATATTTATAGTTACCATCAGACAGCTAGCTATGGTGGTAAGCAGTAAAATTCTGGGGGTAAAAAACAGATTCTGAAGATTTTGGATGTGGCTTGAATGTATTTTATGTCTTCATTAATGGCATTGGTATTTTACCCAGCTTCCTCAGGAAAAACATGCAGTCACAGTGTACAACTCCATTGCCTATATATAGTTAGTCCTCAAGAATTGTACTATGGGGTCCGTTTTCCAAAACTCTTGAATGTATTTCTTCTGTTATTGCCTTTGCTTAATTCAGCCCTTTACATAATCTTTATCTGTACCCTTCTTGTCACAGTATCCCTGAGTAAATTTTGCTGCCACCAGAAATGTGAGTCCTTTTTAAAATGCGGAGCTAATTGTTTTATTCATTTGTTTGAACATCCTTCATAAGGCCTCAGTCATCTTCAGGATAGGATAAAAATTACAGTCCTCAAACCATTGCGTAATGATTCTTCAAGGGATAGGAAAGGGGGAGAGCCATCTCTCCTAAAAGTGGGTCAGAATCAACTGGCGCTTTCTAAAATGATATGCATGCTTGGTAGTATGCCATTGTTACTGGTGAAAATAGTTCTTCTGACTTAGGTGTAACAGAGCAGAAAGAAGATTGAGGACTGGTATGTGAACTGTTTTGTGGAGTGGCTTCTTTGACCCATTTTTGAGTTGATCTCTTGTCTGGATCTTTAGTCCTTCTTGAGTTGTCTTTTTCCAGCTTTATCCCTTGCTCCAGTCTTCTCATAACCTAAGTAGCCATATTATACTAATTCAAGTGCCCCATGTCATTCTGCTTGTTCATTCATGACTTTATGTAAGGTATTCTCTAGAGTCAAATGACCTTTGCCTCCATTGTTTGTCTAATGAATTGTACTTTTTTTTTTAAAGTTTATTTATTTTTTAAGTAGTCTATATAACCAATGTAGGGCTCAAACTCACAACCCTAGGATCATGAGTCCCATACTGTTCTAACTGAGCTAGCCAGGTGCCCCTGAATTGTACTTCTGAGCTTTGCTTCCAGACCACTTAAATAATCTTCCTCTGAAAGTCTTCTTTGGTGTGTCAGTCAGGAAGGCTGGGTTATCCTTCAAGAACAACCCCTAAATCTCAGTGACTTCAAACTACAGAGCTTTCTTTTTCACTCCTGTTACATGTCTGTCATGAATCAGCTGGGTACCATTCTGTGTGTCATCCTTTCTCTGGGACTCAAGCTGACAGAATGTTATCATTGAACTCTGATTCTTAAAAAGCTTTGACTGGAAATGACAGGTCACCTCTATTTCTATTTCATTGGCTAAAGCAAGTCATATGTTCACATCTAATTTGAAGAGGTCAAGGAGATACACTCCTAATATGTGCTGAAGAGAAGGACCAGAAATATTTGGTGGAGAGCGATAATTACCACAGATGATACCTTCAAACCTGATTAATCTCGCCTTCGTACTTCTTAATACCTCTGCATTTCATTGAATGGAGATTATAATGAAACCTTGTTGTAATGTTGAATGTGACTTTTTTTGTCAATTGGCTCTAGATCTCTCAAATTCTTAGCTAGTTAGCCAGGCAAATTTGTCCCAATAATTTCATTAACCTCAAAATGATGAAATTCTTTGGTTTCTAAGTTTATATCAGTTGTTCTCTACTTTGGCTGTACATTAGAATCACTTGCAGTGTTTAAAAATTAAAAAAGATTCCTGAGCCTCCCTCAAAGCAATTTAAATCTGAATCTCTCAGGGTGGGCCCGGCCTCAGAATTTTTTAAGCCCTCTGGGGGATTCTCTGTCTTTTTGTATTTCCTC
Source organism: Nyctereutes procyonoides (assembly GCF_905146905.1). Classification (NCBI taxonomy): domain Eukaryota; kingdom Metazoa; phylum Chordata; class Mammalia; order Carnivora; family Canidae; genus Nyctereutes; species Nyctereutes procyonoides. The sequence continues at coordinate 24,337,298 of NW_026575142.1, read as the reverse complement.
CTAACCATGTCTACATTTACCCATCTTTTTGGATCACGCCTGTGTAGGATTCTTTCATATATTGTTCCTTGATCTTTCTCTCCTTTCATTAGGTGATACAAATAACATATTTGAAAAACACAAAGCAAGATGCAAATGTAACATATTTGAAACATATAAAGTAAGATACACCCAGACGGGCAAGGTTACTAGTATTCTGTGTTAACACCTCTAGGGCCTGGTTTTTATGCCTCTTTAGTGGCTATAACAGCTGATCACAGTAGCATCCACGTTTTCTTCAGCTCCTTTGATTAGTGATCCAATTAATCCTAGCCTTGAACTCTGTGTCTTTTCCAGTGGTATCCATTGCTTGGATGTCAGATAATCAGCTTTTTATAATATTGTTTGTTAAAATAATATTTTATTCTAAGAACTGTATGTTAAAGAGAAATAGTCCTTGGCCTCAGGTATAATATTTGTACAAAATCTATAAACCAAAGAGACACTGCTTATTACTATAACATTTTGTTTTGTTTTCGGTTTATTTTAGAGAGAGAGAGAGAGCACACATGCAAGTGGTGGGTGTGGGTGGAGGGTCAGAGGCAGAGGGAGAGACAATCTTAAGCAGCCCAGGGTGGAGACCTACACAGGGCTCGATCTCTCCACCCTGAGATCTGACTTGAGCCAAAATCAAGAGTCTGACGGACACTGAACCAACTGAGCCACCCAGGTGCCCGTATGGAAAAAAACACATCTTCTCCCTTTATTGTCTTACAACTGTTATGTTTTTTTAAAGCATGCGTAGATAAGAAAAAGATAGTCATTGAAAAAGTCCTATTCTCAGAAAAACACCCATTGAAACTGAAGCAGTATTAACTTATATTTAATTTTAAGAACCCATGCTTTAGGGATGCCTGGGTGGCTCAGCAGTTGAGCGTCTGCCTTTGGCTCAGGGCATGATCCCAGTCCGGGGATCGATTCCCACATCTGGCTCCCTGCGAGGAGCCTGCTTATCCCTCTGCCTGTCTCTGTCTCCCTCTCTGTGTCTCTCATGTATCTTTTAAAAAATAAATTAAAAAATAAATTAATTAAAAATAAAAAAAAAAGAACCCATGCTTTAGCCCATTTTATTGTTCAAAAAGTTTGGAACAGTATTGTGAAGGACTGTTTCATGTCTCTTTGCCTTTAAATGTGTCATACTATTTTTTTCTTGGAATACCTTTTCCCAACACTCCCCCTACCTTTTTTTTGCTTGGGAAAAATTCTGCATATTGAAAAATTCTGCAATTCTTAGCCTATGGAAAGAGTTTATCAAATAGATTGCTCTGACTTCTGTGCCCCTTATGCATTGTGCCCCTTATACATCTATTTTTGCACTGTGTTGCATTTATATTTTTTTCTCTTTCTTGCTTACCTTCTAGTTTATAAACCTTTAAGGGCAAGGGCCTGTCTGCCTTTGTTTAGCTAGCAAGTGGGCTTTGTGGTTGTTGAGTGAATAAATAAAAGCATACATTCTGTGTATGTGTGTGTATAACATTTCATACAAGGCATTATGTAGTATATAATTCAGAAGGTGGTCTGATGAATTACGAATGCTTTCCAAAATAACCAGTTTGTGGCTGACTTACATTTTGCATGTTTTGTAATTTAAATTCATAAATCAATAGTACTAGTTGGACTTTATAAAAGAAGAAAGGTGCATCCATAATTATAAGAACTTTAAAGTTAAAGCTAGTTGTAATGTTAAAGCTAGTTGGATAAAACTTAATGGTCTGTTGTTGAACATTGAAGGTTCTGCTTGATTCTGGGAATTAATTTCTAGTTATAAAATACAGCATGTTTTTAGCCACTCCTAAGCATTTGTAGTTACGTTCTGGTTTCCGTTCTGGTTTCCGAAGTTTGGGTAACTGATCTGTGAAGATTCTTCTGCATAACAGAGGTAGTCAAGCATTGTATTTGTTCCTTCCTCATTGCTGTGGGGAGAGTGACAGTCACCTAGAGTGGAAGACAATAGATCCCTATTCCGGTGAGACAGATTTCATACATGTCTAAAGTGATTGGTGCTTACAGCATATGTCATACACACATACTTTTAAATAGATAAAAATTATTTCAAAATGAGTGTCTTAAAGAAATGTCACAATGGGTATTAGGCTTCCAGATTGTTTGTTACTTTGATCAGTTGTCTTTATAATCAGGTGATTTTATAAATGTCATTTTACCTTCCCCGTTACTTTTTTTTTTTTTTAAAGATTTTATTTATTTATTCATGAGAGACACAGAGAGGGGCAGAGACATAGGCAGAGGGAGAAGCAGGCTCCATGTAGGGAGCCTGATGTGGGAGTCAATCCCGGGACTACAGGATCACGCCTTGGGCCAAAGGCAAGTGCTAAACTGCTGAGCCACCCAGGGATTCCCCCCCTTCTATTATGTAGCCTTACTCCACTGCCTTTTCTCCCACTGAAGTTTTTGTATTCTCAAAATACTGGTTCCAAGGCAGCTACTTATGTTTGTTGTATTGGAGGATGTCAGAAGGCCTAGGAAAAGAGAGTCTCTTGTCTTAGAAGCAAGAACTGAGTTTGTCAAATAATTAGAAGACTTGGGAGAAGAGTGGATGAGGAAGAGAAAGGAATATAGAATTGGGTGTAATATAATTTCTGTTTTTTTGATATCCTTTAACCATTATATTGCCCATTATTATCTAAGATCTTCCTGACCAGTTTCTAATAAGCATATTATTAGTTACAGTTACTCAAGAGCCCAGCTTATTACAACAGTGAATGAAGTTATGTCTGTATTGTTATGTTGGTAATTTTTTATTGGTTTATCACAAGATATATACTGTTGGGTAGTATACATTTTCTAATATTTACTTCCTACTCTGATAATATTTTTGATAAAGGGAATATTTTCAGGGTTACTCAGAGATGAAAGATATAGCATAAGTATCTTAATTTTTTAATTGTAATATTTAGAACATTATGTAATTGAATTTTTTATGTAATTGAATTTTATTTAAAATACCTGTAATGCTTAAAATTATATAAGAATATTAGTATTTATAAATATGGCATTTTGAAAGCAGTGCATCATTATTTTGACATTTTCATTCTTATTTTTCTTTCCTTCTTTTTGTATTTTTTTTTTTTCCCCTAAGAATTAATGTGCCATCTGGAAACCTCTGAGATCATGCCATAAAAGGAATTTAGGCTTTTTGGCAACCAGTCATTAGGATATGCTGTGACTATGTACCTTATCAGAATAATAAAACATAATTAGAAAGGTGTTTAACTCATATATATTTCAAAACATTTTTAAATTGAGGATTCTTGTATGGACATTTTGGGAATAAAAAAATTAATATTACCCTATCTCAAGGTTAAAATGATTAAGTTACCATTATAGGACAGTTGGTTCCTTAAATAGAAATGTAAATCAAAACCCTATATGACTAAATGGTTCCAAGCTTTTTCTAAACACTATATTCTATATCTTCTTTACAGTGTTAAAACAAGCAAACAAAACTAGTTTCTAGAAAGGAGAGTTGCAATATTACATTGCAATTAACTTGCTCTATTCTTCTCTTCTGAATAATATAGTCATTGGAACTGTCAGCCAAAGGACTTTTTTTTGGGAACATTTTTTTTTTTAACTCTAAAAAGTAACAAGTTTTTTAAATTAATTGAGAGAAAACAGCTGAAATCATGCATTGAAGGGGTTAAGTCGACATGAAAGAATTCATTTCCACTTTAATGACCTAGCCTTGCTGGGTTAGGACGATGGGGAACATGCTTCTGACTTGTACTCCTATTGCCAATTAACACCTCCTATAACAGGTTGCCTCAGCTAGTCATTGAAGCTCAGGCAGTAGAAATAGTTTACATGCAGCTTGTTTTTCACACTAGTTGTTTAATACTCACAAAATTAAAGTATTAAAAGGTTGTTTCTTACTTTGCTGGATGGGAGATAAACAATACCATGGTAGTTATTTGTATATGTTTGAGTTTGCCTATTTTGTGTTCAGTTGGTTTTTTTGAGTATTTTAATTGCAGAAGCTGAAGGTAGTAGTTTCATCTACTTTTTTAAGTAGTAGATGAAATTTAAAAAATTTTGACAATTTGTCAAATTTGGGTTATATTGGATACCATAAATTAAAAATTATTTGCTGTCAACTATTCAGTATATATTTAGGTTTTATTTTGTCTTTCAAAAATATAGTCACCTTCATTTGTTAATAAAATTTATTTTCTCTTTGTTGAAAAATACATATTTTAACAGACCTTTAAAAATAATTCGGTGATGCAGGACCAAATATATACCTTTAAACAGCCATTATAAAAATAAAGCCTGTGTAATATTTTAATCCTAGAACAACTTCTTAACAAATTTTGAAATGTTTTATGTTGTTTCCCAAGATAACTTTATATTTTTAGATAGTTTTAGAGTGTTGAAGTTCAGCGATACTATTTATTTTATATTTCTTTTAAGTGACACTTTGGTTCATGTTTAATCAGCAGGTATTTTAATAACATAATAAAATTGGCTAAATAATTGATACCAGTTCACACTAAGAGAAAGGTGGAGTAATATAACTAATAGTGTTAACAAATTTGTTAAAAGGCCTGAGTAGGTAACACTTTGAGGCGTTAGTTTTATCCTGTTATAATGGCAAATGCCTTTTTTTTTAACACTTAGTCAACAAGGGCTGCCCAAGTAAAAGTCACAGCTTTTTATGCTGGATCAGATTTTAACCTTCTAAATGAGGGTGGGGTGTGGGGAACCATGTCTCATTTAAGTTAACCACACTTAAAATTTGTGATCTGGATGTTAATTTCTGTTTTATTAAACGTGGCATATCAAAACTCATTGTACAGAGGTAAGTTCAGTACCTTCATGGAGTTCATAATAGGTATTATAACAATGGTTAGGTATATTTTCATGGTATGTATAAAGGCTAGTTAACACTGCTTGTGCCTATGGCTTACCTGTTTACCCTATAGTTGATTTTATACTCTTAGTCTAAAGGTGTTTTTCTCCTCTTTTAAAATAAACTTATTTTTGAAGACGTATGTAAGTGATTTTAAAGTTGCCTGTAGGAATTGAATATTGAGGAGTTATAGCAAATGTGATTACTGTATTTCAGTTTCTTATAAGAGGGTTATATGCAAGTATTTTAGTTACATGCTTTTTACAGCAAAATATAATTTAAATCATATTCCAATTTTTAAATTATAACATTAAAAATTTTTAACAATAGACTGTAAAGTAGTAGAACATTTAGTTTTGTTTTTCAAAGTAAACTACCCTACCCCCAGTGTGGGGCTCAAACTTATGACCCCAAGATCAAGAGTCACATATTCTACCAGCTGAGCCAACTAGGCGTGCTGTAGATTTTTCTTATTTATGTATTATCAATGATATGTGTGTTTCTATTTTATTGTGGCATTGTATGAAATACAGGCTAGTTTTCTTTAGTTTTTTATTTTAGTTTTTCTTTTACTTAATACCACATTAGTTATGGCAGGGCTTTCAGTTTTCTAATTTTTTTTTTTTAAGATTTTATTCACTTATTTGAAAGAGAGAGTAAGAGCATGAGTCGGGGATGAGGGGAGGGGTAGCGGGGAAGGAGAAGCCGACTCCTTGCTGAGCAGGGAACCCAACGTTGAGGACATCGACATCACTGACATCATCATGGGGCTGCATTCCAGGACTTTAGGATCATGATGTGAGCCAAAGACAGACGCTCAACTGAGTGAGCCACCCAGGTGGCCTCTAATAGTTGTTTTGAAAGGACCTTGAAATTTAAGTTACATGATGTTCAATCTCCAAAGAAAATGACTTTCTGTGCTTGTTTATTATGGTGGTAGTAGAATTGTTACAAGGCCAGCAGAGAATTTGAATAGTTCACACAGCATATAAGCTGATAACTTTAGAACTATGCTGTTTGATTAAGCAGCAGAAAGAAAACTACTTTCTCCATTACTTAGTTTTTACAGTATTAATAATAGCCAAGTATAAAAATTCAAAAATATTTGGGTCTAGGTTTTCATTTGATTTAATCATTTGTATAGTTTTTCACTTTAGTTCACCCAGCATTTAGCTTAGTTTCTTAAACATAGTAAGCTCTCAAAAAGTGGAAAATGATTGAAATAATTCAACTTCTTTGCATTTATTTAGATTTTTTCATTGTACAAATGGGGATATGTACGATTTGTTGTTTTGTGATCACTACATGTCCATTTTAGTAGAATGTAAATATAGCCTAATAATGGTTACCTTAAGTTTAATTTAAAACTGTTTGTATCAGTTACTATATATGAAATCCTTTGTTTTTCATTAAATTCATAGGATTGCATATATGAGATGTGAAGACAGGTCTAGTTAAAGGGACTTGGAAACTTTCAGTGGGTGAGGAATAAAAACCATCATGTCTGCTTTACTGGATAGGGCCTCACAATCCTGGGATTCTCATTACTACCTCATTACCCTGACAACCACTCGTACTTTATACATTTCCCTTTCTTGAATCCTCTGACTCATGTTTTTTTTCTTAAGTTATTTGAAATAGAGCTATACCTCAGTATCTTTGCTTAGTATTTGCCATCTAGCACCTGAAGTATCTAGAGATCTCAGCATAAGGAACTTAAAAAAAATTTTTTTTAAGATTTTATTTATTTTTTTGAGATGGAGAGAAAGCACAGTGGGTAGGAGGATCAGAGGGAGAGGAGACCTCCCACTGAGCAGGGAGCCTGATGCAGGGCTTGATCCCAGGATCATGACCTCAGCTAAAGGCAGCCATTTAACTGGCTGCACCACCCAGGAGCCCCACTTTAAAAAAATTTTTTATTCAAGTACAATGGCATACAGTATCATATTAGCTTCAGGTGTACAATATAATGATTCAACGATTCTTTACATTTTCAGTGCTCATCAAAGTAAGGGTACTCTTAATCCCCTTCACCCATCCCGCAGGCCACCTCCTCTCTGGCAACTACCAGTTTGTTCTGTTTAAGAGACTTTTTTGTGTCTCTCTTTTTTTCTCTGTTCATTTGTTTCTTAAATTCCACATATGAGTGAAATCGTATGGTATTTGTCTTGCAGAAAAAGGAACATTCAACTGTATTGTTTAATTATTGGTTGTTATTTTATTCCTTGATTTATTTGCATTATTAAAAGAAGCATCATGAACATTCTGGTTCATGCAAACATCTCTGCTTATTTACTTAAATAATTTCTAGCAGTGCAAAAGTAGGGTCAAAAAGTTTGTCAGCTGTAAGACTCTTGATATTGCTCAGTTGCTTTTCTGATAGATTATACCACTGTTCAGAGTGTTTCTTTTATAATACCCTCTCCAGAATTAGGCATTGTAAAGCTCATGCGATAGAAAACAACAACAACAACGTCTTAATGTGTTAATTGGCATTTCTTAATTTAAAGAAGGTCAAATAGTGAGGGTGAACATTTTCATATTTATTTCATCATGTATTTATGTAATTACTTGCTTTATATTCTTTGCCCATGTTTCCATTACAGTTTTAGTATTTTGTTAATTTATATAATGACTTTTTGTCATAAATGGGGCAACTATTTTTTTCAGGTTTCTTTTTCTAATTTTCTTAATATTCAGAAATTTTAGGGATCCCTGGGTGGCGCAGCGGTTTAGCGCCTGCCTTTGGCCCAGGGCATGATCCTGGAGACCTGGGATCGAATCCCACGTCGGGCTCCCGGTGCATGGAGCCTGCTTCTCCAGAGCTCTGCCTGTGTCTCTGCCTCTCTCTCTGTGTGTGTGTGACTATCATAAATTTAAAAAAAAAAAAAAAGAAAGAAATTTTAGATTATGTTGTCAGTTTCATATTATTATATGTGCAAATTAGAATGTTTTCTCACCCACATCATATAGATATTCATATATATAAATATTTATATATATAAAAATAGATATTCACATATATATAAGCAATAACTCTCCACACTCTTTTCCCTCCAGCTTCTGACAATCACTATTATACTTTTCTTTTTGATTTTGACTATTCTAAGTTACTTATCATAAGTGGAATCATACAGTATTGTCTTTCTGATTGGCTTATTTCACTTAGCATGATATTTTAGCTCATTCATGTTGTAGTATATTGCAGAATTTCCCTACTTTATAAGGCTGAATAATATTTCATTGTATGTATATACCACATTTTGCTTATCTTTTAATCTCTTGATGTATACTTGGGTTGTTTCCACATTTTAGCTATTGTAAGTAATGTTTCTGTGAACATTGGTACAAAATATTTCATTGAAGGCCTGTTTTCAATTCTTTTGGGTGTATAACTAAAAGTAGAATTGCAATAAACAAACAAACCTAAAAGTAGAATTGCAATGAATAAACAAACAAACAAATAAATATGAATTGCTGGATCTTACAGTATTCTATTTTTAATTACTTGAAGAACTGCCATAAATGTTTTCCACAGTGGCTTTACCATTTTACATTCCTGTCAGTGGTGCACAAGGGTTCCAATTTCTCTGCATCCATGTTGTTTCTAGTTTGTTTTTTGTTTTGTTTTGTTTTGTTTTGATAGTAGCCATCCTAATGGGCATAATAAGGTATCTCATTGTAGTTTTGATTTGCATTTCGCTTATGATTAGTGATGTTGAGCATCTGTTCATATGCTTATAGACCATTCATATATCTTCTTTGGATAAGTGTCCAAGTTCTTTGCCCATTTTTGAATTATGTTTTTTTGTTGTTGAGTTGTAGCTTTCTATATATTCTGGATATTAATCCCTTGTCGAATATATAATTTGCAAATACTTTCTCCCATTCTGTGGGGTTTTTTTTTTTTAAGCCTTTTTACACTGTCGATAGTATCTTTTGTTTTTGTTTTTCTTGTCCATAGTATATTTTCATGCACAAATTTTTGAAATTTTCATGAAGTCTAATGTGTCTACTTTTTCTTTTGTACCTGTGCCTTTGATGTCCAAGAAATCATTGCCAAATCAGCGTTATGAAGCTTTTGTCCTTTGTTTTCTTTTATTGTTTAGGTCTTATGTTTAGGTCCTTGATCCATTTTGAGTTAATTTTTTTAAGGTAATAGGTAAGATTTCAGCTTCATTTATTTTAGTATTTGGATATCCAGTTTTCTAACACCATTTGTTGAAAAGATTGTCTTTTCCCATTGAATTGTCTTGGCACCCTTGTTAAAAATTTTTGACTACATATGCAAGGGTTTGTTTCTGGGCTCTCTTTGCTCTTCTTTGGTCTGTATGTCTATTCTTTGGTCTTTGTGCCAATACCACACTGTTTTGATTACTATAGCTTTGTAGTAAATTTTGAATTCAGGAACTTTGAGTCCTCTGGTTTAGTTTTTTTTTTTCAAGATTATCTTGCCTATTTTAGGGTCTCTTGAAATTATGATTTTATGGATGGGTTTTCTGGCCATCCTGGGTGGCTCAGCGGTTTAGCGCTGCCTTTGGCTCAGGGCGTGATCCTGGAGGCCCAGGATCGAGTCCCACATTGGGCTCCTTGCATGGAGCCTGCTTCTCCCTCTGCCTGTGTCTCTGCCTCTCTCTCTCTCTCTCTCTCTCTCTCTCTCTCTCTCTCTCATAAATAAATAAAATCTTTAAAAAAAGGGGGGGGTTCTGTTTCTGCAAAAGTATCTTTGGAATTTTGATAGAGATTATATTGAATCTATAGATCACTTTAGGTAGTCTTGACATTTTAATACTAAGTTTTGTGATCCATGAACATGAGATGTGTTTCCCATTTCATGTTATTTATGTTCTTTAATTTCTTTGTGCAACTCTTTCACCTCCTTGGTTTAGTTAATTTCTAAGTATTTTATTCTGTTTAATGTTATTTTAAATGGAATTGCTTTTGTAATTTCTTTTTTCTTCTCTCTCTCTCTCTCTCTCTCTCTCTCTCTCCCTCCCTCCCTCCCTCCCTCCCTCCCTCCCTCCCTCTCTTTTTAAAAAGTAGACTCCACACCCAAGTGGGGCTTGAACTCATGACCCTGAGATCCGGAGTCCCATGCTATACTGAATGAATTAGCCAGGTGCCTTGCTTTTGTAATTTTTCAGATTGTTCATTGTTCATGATAGAAATGTAACTGATTTTTGTATTGGTTTTGTAGCCTGCCATTCTGCTAAATTTATTTATTAGTTCTAATAGTTCCTGTGTAATCTTTAGAGTTTTCTACATGTAAGAGCATATTGTCTGCAAACAATTTTACTTCTTCCTTTTCAGTTTGGGTGCATTTTACTTCTTTTCTTGCCTAGTTGCTTTGGCTAGAACTTCCAGTACTGTGTTGAATAGAAGTGAAAAAACAGGCATACTTGCCATGTTCCTGATTTTAGAGGATGCGCTTTTTGTTCACTGTGGGCTTTCAGATATGGCTTTTGTTTATTGTACGAACTCTTTTTAAAGATTTCTTTATTTGGGGGGGGGCAGAGAGAACACGAGTTAGGAGGGACAGAGGGGGAGAGAGAGAATCTCAAGTATTTCTTGCTGAGCATGGAACCTGACTCGGGGTTTGATCTCATGAACCTAAGTTCATGACCTGAGCTGAAATCAAGTGTCTGATGTTCAACCAACAGAGCCACCCAGCTGGCCTCAGATATGGCTTTTACTGTGTTGAGGTGGTTTCCTTATATTCCTAGTTGGCTCAGTGTTTTTATTATGAAAATGTGTTGAATTTTGTTAGATGCTTTTTCTTCATCAGTTGAAACAATCATCTGAGTTTTTTTCACTTCATTCTTTTGATGGGGTATATTACATTGGTCAGTTTTTGCATTGTCTTTGCATTGCAGTAGTAAATCCCATTTGGTCATATGTAAAATAATCCTTTCTGTATGCCGCTGAGTTTTGTGTGCTAGTATTTTGTAGAGGATTTTTGCACCGGTGTTTGTAAGAGATATTGGTCTACAGTTCTCTTGTAGTGTCTGTATTGCTTTGGCATCAGGGTATTACTGGCCTCTTAGAATGAATTAGGAAGTTTCACCAATATTTTTAGCCAAGTTTTGTTATAATTTGATTTTGTAATGTAAATTATGAATCTATGTGAATGGTGATATGATATGGAGAAACAAATTTAGTTTTAAATGTTTTTAGTATTAAACAGTTAACAATTAAAAATTAAAATAGAATATGTTCAATTCGTTGGTGATAACTTTGTAATCTAACGAAATAAGACTTTCTGGAACAATATAATAGTGTCAAGACATAGATAATCTGAATTCATTAATACCACTGAAAAAGTTTATAATGATCAGGTCCAAAATCAGCTTTAGAGCTAAGTATTTATTTATTTTTATTTTTTAAAAGATTTTATTTATTTATTCCTGAGAGAGACAGAGTGAGAGGCAGAGGGAGAAGCAGGCTCCATGCAGGGAGTCTGATGCGGGACTCAGTTCCAGGACCCCAGGATCATGACTTGAGCAAAGGCCAATGCTTAACCAGTGAGCCCCCCAGGTGCCCTAGAGCCAAGTATTTAATAGTGAAGTCTCCCAAATTTATAATATGTAGTTGATTTAGTGTATTTCGTTGATCAACATGGGTTTGAACTACACGGATCTACTTATATATAGATTTTTTTCAATAAATACAGTGCAGTACTGTAAATGTATTTTCTCACGATTTTCTTAATAGTTTATCTTACTTTATTATAAGAATATAATATATAATCCATATAAATTACAAAATTGTTAATTGTTCATTTATGTTATCAGTAAGGCTTCTGGTCAAGAGTGGGCTATTAAGTTTGGGGGGAGTCAGAAGTTATATTTGGATTTTTGACTGTGTCAGGAGTCAGTCCCTTAACCACCGTGTTGTTCAAGGTTTACTGTATTAATATTACTAGAACACAGAAAATGATAAAGAATAAAATTTCACAATTATAAATCCAGCATAATATCAAAAGCCGACAAATTTAACAGAAAAAAGAAAATACCAGACCAGTCTCACTTGTAAACAGGGAAACAAAAAACGCTAACAACAACAAAAAAGTGAATTATGTCAACAGTTTATCCCAGGAATAGAAAGGTGATTTAATACTGGGAAATCTATTACTGTAATATATATAACTGGACAAAGGCAAGGTGAGTAAAACATAGTAGCCATTATGGCTGTGTTTACAAAAAAAAGATTATAGGTATGTCACTGACAAATCTCGCTAATCCTTTTACTTTGTTTTTATTTTTATTTATAAACAGCATATACATGAATTTCTGTTTTAAATCTATTAGAGGCTTTTAACAAGGGACTTTATTTACTTATTTTTAAAGATTTTCTTTATTTATTCATGAGAGACACAGAGAGAGAGGGAGAGAGAGGCAGAGACTTAAGCAGAGGGAGAAGCAGGCTCCATGAAGGAAGGCCAATGTGGGACTCCATCCCAGAACTCCGGGATCACGCCCTGAGCTGAAGGCAGATGCGCAACTGCTGAGCCACCCAAGTGTCCCTATGAAGGGACACTAATTCATTTATGTTTTTCCATTACCAGTATATTTGATCTAACTTTATATTTGCTGTTTTTGTTTTACTCCCTTATTGGTTCCCTCCTAGTTTGTGTTTGTTGTTGTTTTTGTTAGTGTTGTGTTTGCTTTTCTATCTCCAGTGATTTTGTAAGATGTACATTCAGTTTTATTGTTTATTGTGGTTATTTTTAAATTGTTCAGAAGACTTTGCTTTTAAAGATTTTATTTATTGGGGTAGCTGGGTGGCTCAGTGATTGAGCATCTGCCTTTGGCTCAGGGCGTGATCATGGAGTCCCGGGATCGAGCCCCACATCAGGCTCCCTGCATGGAGCCTGCTTCTCCCTCTGCCTACATCTCTGCCTCTCACTGTGTCTCTCACAAATCTTGTTTTTAAAAAAGATTTCATTCATTCATTCATTTATTTATTTATTTATCTCTATCTATCTATCTATCTATCTATCTATCTATCTATCTATCTATGAGAGACACAGAACGAGAGAGGCAGAGACATAGGCAGAGAGTGAAGCAGGCTCCATGCAGGGAGCCCAATGTGGGACTCGATCTTGGGACTCCAGGATCATGCCCTGAGCCGAAGGCAGATGCCCAGCTGCTTAGTCAACCAGGTGTCCCTGTTCAGAAGACTTTTTAATCCATATTTCTGTAGTAGTCAAAATCAGCACTTAAACAGAGTTTTTTTTTCCCCCTTCTGTATGTAAAATAGGGAATACTTCATTTCTTTCCACTGCCATGTGTAGTTGTTTGGACAGTATGGTTTTGAAATCTGTTTAAGATTTCATTTATTTATTTGAAAGAAAGAGAGCATAAGCAGGGAAAGGGGCAGAGGAAGAGGGAGAAGCAGACTCCCAGCTGAGCAGGGAGCTCCATGCAGGGCTCAATCCCAGGACCCTGAAATCATGACCTGAGCCGAAGACAGACGCTTGAATGACTGAGCCATCCAGGTGCCCTGAACCTTGTTTGTTTTTATTATTTAGATCTCTCTCTGTTTCTAACTGCTTTCAGTAATCTTAACAGAATTTTTAAAATATAAGGGCTTTTCCATTTTTCAGGCTTTAATTTTTATTTGTAGAGGCACAAGTGGACAATTTATTTAAGAAGTCCTTTGAAGGAGGATACATGGAATCATATTTTCTGAGTTCTTGTGTATATAGTAACATGTTTGTGGGCCTTCCGATATTTTTTTAATTGAGTATAAAATTTCTGACTCACAGGTTTTCTCTCTTAAAACTTGGAAACTCTTTCATTGTTTTCTGCCATTTAATGTGGGAAAGAAATCCAAAGTCAGCCTGGGTTGCATTTTTTCATCAGGTTAGTTGTTTTGTTCATGTTTTTAGGAATTTTGCTTTATTCATGTAATTAAGATTTACCCAGTGTGACTGGGCGGCTCAGTCAGTTAAGCTTCCAACTCTTGATTTTGGCTCAGGGGTGTGAGATGATGGCCCAGGGGTGTGAGATGATGTCCTGTGTTGGGCTCTATGCTGAGCATGGAGCCCACTTAAGATTCTCTCTCTCCCTTACCATTTGCCTCTTCTACCCTCTCTTAAAAAAATTTGCCCAAGATTTTTCAAGGTATAATACTTTATTCAATTTATTGTCTGACATTTAGTGATCCAAAAGTTGAAAAAAAATGTTTTTTTTTTTTTTTTTTCATTCAGGAAAGTTTTCTTCAGCTTTATCTTTACTTACTGATTGATTCTTTCTATTATTTTGTCCTTAGGAACACTATTTCTTAGCTTATAGCTCCTTTGTCCTCTAGTATCATTATATTTTTAGTTGTTTTCATCTCTAACTTTTTACTCTACGTCTTGAGACATCTTTGGTTCTGTATCAGTGAATTAAACTTGTCAGGGGCACCTGGGTGGCTAAGTCAGTTAAGTGTCTGATTTTGGCTCAGGTCATCTTACCAGGGTCCCGGGATTGAGCCCCACATTGGGCTTTCTGCTCTGTGGGGAACCTGCTTCCTCCTCTCCCTCTGCCTGCCGCTCTGCCTACGTGTTCTCTCCCTCTCTCTCCACCCTCCCCCCTGCACCCAGTAAATAAGTAAAATCTTTTAAAAAATGAATTTGTCATAATGTTATTTTTGCCCTTGTTCCCTCTTGTGTGATTTTATTTCATTATTTTTCATCTTTTCATCTTGGTCTGTCCTTGAACTTTTTATTTCAAGGTTAGGAAAGCTTATATAGTACTGATGCCAAATAGGTTTCTAAAATTTTGTTTATGAGTCTTATTTTTAGATGTCTTTCCTTTCTTCGAATCATCAGGGTGTTATACCTCAGGAGCATTTGCCAAGACAATATAGGTATTTTGTCCATAGCCCCACATTTTTCTTAACTTGGGTCATCTTTGATCTACAGCCATACAGGTTTGTATACAAATCTCTTAGCTTAGTTTCCAGGGTCTTAATGGAGTTTTCTTCTTTGCCTGGTTATATGCTATTCCGGACAAGTGTAGCAAAATGATAATCTCAAATATTCACGATTACGAGAGGTCCTTACCATCTGTCCCATAGACAGTATTTTACATCAGTTACTCTTTTTTTTTTTTTTTTATTTCTTCTGAGAATGCAGTTCAGGGGCACTGGGCTGGTTCAGTCAGAAGAGCATGTGACTCTTAATGGGAGAAGCATGCTCCCCGCTGAGCAGGGAGCCTGATATGGGGCTCTGTCCCCAGGATCCTGGAATTATGACCTGAGCCAAAGGCAGGCACTTAACCAACTGAGCCACCCAGATGCTCCTTGATCTCTGCTGTTGGTCTCAAGGTTATGAGTTTGAACCCCATATTGAGTGTAGAGATTACTTTTTAAAAATGTAGTTCACGGGCAGCCTGGGTGGCTCAGCAGTTTAGCGCTGCCTTCAGCCCAGGGCGTGATCCTGGAGTCCCAGGATTGTGTCCCACATTGGGCTCCCTATATGGAGCCTCCTTCTCCTTCTGCCTGTGTCTCTCATGAATAAATAAATAAAATCGTTTTTTTTTTTTAAAGTGTAGTTCACCACTACAAACTCTTTTTCTACTTCTTGCCAAGTTTATTTTTCCTGAGACAATTTAGTCTGACTAGATCAAGAAACAGAATAGTAATGGAGAGAAGTAACAGGAAATACCACTGGCTGCTCTCTCAAAAAACAGCACCCATCCAGTAGAGAAACAGCTGCATGGTTTTCTATTCCTATGTTTCTGAACCAGAAGAAAATAGTGAAAGAGGAGGTAATGATCTTTATGTCGACTTACATAAGGCTTGTTCTCTCTCACAGTGTAACTGATGGGTATGTTTCATTTCTGTTCCATTGGCTTGTAATACCTCAGTTTATTCTTTTTTTTTTTTTAAGCCAATACTTAGGAAGTTCTTGCATGTGCCAGGCACTTTGCTAGGTACTGGTTATATATAATGTTGAACAAAACAGACTGTTTTCTTTAACTGATGGCAAGCATAGTTTCTGAACTTTGTCAGTAATACATTTGCTGTTGGTGTGATGTTTTATTTCGCTGTTCCTTTTTTTAGTATTTTCTGGCAAGTTAAGAAGGGTTGTATTAAGAAAGAAAATAACAAATTATAATTTTTCTAAGAAAAAAGGTAACTGGGGGGTGGGGGTACCTGGGTGGCTCAGTCGGTTAAAGTGTCCCCTTTGGCTCAGGTCATGATCCCAGGCCTCTGGGATCGAGTCCTACATCGAGCTCTGCATTGGGTTCCCTTCCCCATGGGGAGCCTGCTTCTCCCTCTCCCTCGCCCTACTGCTTCCCCTGCTTGTGCTCTCTGTCAAATAAATAAAATCTTAAAAAAGAGAGAGAGAGAAAAAAGGTAATTTTCCTATGTGATTCTTGTATTTAGAGAAAACTTCTTGTAGAACTTTTTATATTTAATACTTCAGCAAATATTATGAATTTTTAAGCAAAAAATAAAAATTTTAAAATCACGGAATTCAGCATATAACTGACAAGAAGCACAAAATACACAGACCTATAAGTCTGAAATGTAATGAGTAAAGCAATTGTTTAATTTTAATAAGTAAATCCATAAAAGCAAGATAAAATATGATTTGTAATAACATTTGTTTTGTAATTTGTAATAGAGTTATTGTCAAGGAAAGGGAACTTTGAGCAAAACAGAACCTGGCAATTATAGGACACATCTCATTGTAATTTCCCAGACTACCCAGTATTGAAAAACAAGAACGCTTTCTGTGTGCAGAATTACATGTATAATAGTCATCTTGAGGGTAAGGACTCTCTGTAAATTACCTCATGCCTCTGAATATTATAGTTAAAAGAGGCTTATTTTTGATGAAGAAGACATAGTCCTTAGGGAAAACATAGTGTCTTTCCTTAACCTATAGTAGGATAAATAGTACCATTTGTTTTAACGGTAGTAGTTAGAGGGATGCCTGGGTGGCTCAGTGGTTGAGCGTCTGCCTTCACACTCAGGGTGTGATCCTGGGCCTGGGGATCAAGTCCCACATCAGGCTCTCTGCAGGGAGCCTGCTTCTCCCTTTGCCTAAGTCTCTGTGTCGTTCATGAATAAATAAATAAAAACTTTAAACAAATAAATAAAGGTGGTAGTCAGAATTTGAAAATATTTTCATGTTAGCCACACCAGTCTCAGCCAGTTTGTTCATACCTGGTGCACTCCCATTAAATTTGTTGTATTGGGGAGGGGAACAACTTCATCAGGGTGAAGTGCATAGTGTGTTGTTCACAGCTTTTTCACCATGGGATTAGAACTCTTCTACCCCTCCCCCCCAACTATGTCTATGTATCTGCAGAGATCCCAGAGCCCTAATGTACATGCAGTCTGTAGCTGAAGATCCGTCTCAGATTGCAGTAAGAAACATGGCTAATTGGTGCATTTTAGTTGTTTTATAGCAAAGGTAGATTAGCATCGTTGAAAGATTTAAGCTTTATATCCATTGGACACTTGCCTGAGAACTAAGTTTGATTTGCTTTCCACGGGTTTGGTGTTTACAAAGTTGTTTTGATTATTTGTGTTGTACCTGAATAAAAGGATACTTGAGAATAAAAGGATACTTGATGGGTTTTCTCAAAACTCTTAAAAACAATCAAATTTATTAACATATAACTTTAATTTTAAACTCATAAACTGTGTGTTTATAATAATTGATGTGCTTATTTTTAGGGGCCACCTACAGATGCTCCTGCAGTGGACACAGCAGAACAAGTCTATATTTCTTCCCTTGCACTGTTAAAAGTAAGTATTGAATAGAGTCACTTGCTTTAGAGAGCTCTTTTGCTTTCACTCTCTTTTCCATGGGAATATTTGTTATGTTAACCCTCAAACTTAAGCCATTGTTTTTGGTGCATCTGTAAAATAAGTGTTTTATTTTCACTGAAACAAACTTCGGTCCTTTAAGATAAAAAAAAAAAGGACCAACGATCTTAAAGCTTTATATCCACCCATCTTCTTCTTTGCAGATGTTAAAGCATGGTCGGGCTGGAGTTCCAATGGAAGTTATGGGTCTGATGCTTGGAGAATTTGTTGATGATTACACCGTCAGAGTGATTGATGTGTTTGCTATGCCACAGTCAGGAACAGTGAGTACTTTTTATGGTTGCCTGCTGTAAGTAAATGTGTTTCTTTTCTCTTTCCTTTCCCTATGCAAAATAACTTTCATCACATTACATTTTCTCATCCTGATAGGAAAAATCCATCATAAGATTAATGATAGAAATTTCTACCCTGTATTGAATTAAATCATTCATCTTTTAAATGCATCATGAATTCCCTATAGGTCCAACAGACTGAATGATGCTAGCATTAAGTCCCTTAACTCATACTTTGAGCTTTAACTATGGTAACATACTGGATTTATAAGTTACCCTAAAATACTAGGTTATTAATTTGAATACTCAGTTCAGAAGATTTTAGAGACTCTCTTTTTTTTTTTAAGATTTTATCTATTTATTCGTAAGAAACAGAGAGAGAAGCAGAGATACACGCAGAGAGAAAAGCAGGCTTCATGCAGACCCCTTTGTGGGTCTCGATCCCGGGACCTGCCCCAGGATCATGCCTGGGGTTCATGAGCCAAAAGCAGATGCCTGACCACTGAGCCACCCAGGCATCCCGAGACTCTCTTAATGAGACTTTTAATTCACATAAATTATCTAGTCCTCACGTTCTGTTCCTTTTGATTTGAAATATGCCCCCCCCTTGTGGTTACAAATGACTCTTAAGCTTAAGATGGCTTAAATGACTCTTAAGCTTTCTATATTCAAAATGTTAAGTTAAAAAAAAAAAACAACAAAAAACTATGGCAAACTTCAGTTCTTTTTGTCCAAGTATGGTAATTTCTTTATAATGGAAGTATATTACATATAAATTTTGGAAGTCATCCACTTTACCTATTTAGAATGCATTATTCTTTCCGGAAGGTTTTTGTTTCGTTATGCTATTTTGTTTAATGGCATTGGACTTGTGTAAAAAGGTATGCATTTAGAGCTAAAGAAAATGGCCAAAAGACAACCACCATTCTGACTTTCTTAAAAAAACTACACACATATCCTTCTCATCTCTTTGTCAAGAAATATAGAATATGTATATTTTTCAGATGGATGTTTTTTCTCTAATCAACATTTCTCTTACTGAACCTTTTAAAATAATTGGGTTAAAGAAATTGTTGTCATAAAGCTATTTGCTTTGAGGCTCGTAACTGTTAAGTATACCTCAATAAAGTAGATAATAGAGAAAAAGAAGTTATGTGTTTATTTTTCTTATTATTTATTTATTTACAGAGCGAGAGCATGCAAGCGAGCTGAGGGGTAGAGTGCAAAGGGAGAGGGAGAGAATCCTAAACAGACTCCGTGCTTGGCGGAGCCCAATGTGGGGCTCTATCTCATGACCCTGAGACCATGACCTGAGCCAAAATCAAGAGTCAGTCACTTAACTGACTTAGCCACCCAGATGCCCAAGCATTTTAAAGATTTATTTATTATTATTTATTTAAAAGAGAGAGAGTGCACAAGTGAGAGCATGCAAGTTGAGAGAGGGTCAGAAGGAGAGGAAAAGAGAATCTCAGGCAGACTCCCTGCTAAATGTGGAGCCTGACTTGGGGCTTGATCCCAGGACCCAGGAAATCATGACTTGCACTGAAATCACAAGTCAGATGCTTAACTAACTGGGCCACCCAGGCACCACATTAAAAAAAAAAAAAAGATTTATTTAGTTTTTATTATTTATTTTAGGGAAAGAGAGGCTCCAGCATTTTAAATAGTTACTACAGATTGCAGTGTATTTGTAAATAATGCAAAGAAAAATACTCAAATTTTTCTTCAATTGGACTAATTTGTTGAGGTAAACTAATTTAGATCTGCTGATTTTTGTCCACCTGGTATCCACTGTATTTATTTTGTACATCTGAATATAGGGAAATATGCCATGTATTAACTAAAGATTTAGATTTATATCATAGACTATTTTTACTTATATTTTCCTTTTCATGTCAGAATAAGAAAAACATAAAATTAACTAGTATTTTCTGTTACACGTGGTCCTTATCAATTATAAAAAAGAATTCTTAAGCTTTAGTATCATTATTTCCTCGTAAATGCTTGTTTGACAGAAGAAGATCTTGATCTTCATGTTCATTCCATGTAGTAGATTAGAAAGATTTTCTTCTGGCCCAAAAGGTAGCAAACTATCTCTAAAGACATATATTTGTCTCATATTCTTGTGTTTTTTGTTATTTTTTTTAAATACCCTTTAAAAATATTTTTAAAAAACCTTATCAGCAACAGATTGTATACCCCTGTTCTTGAGGATGCTTTCTCAGTTAGAATTCAAAATATTGTTTGTTTTGGTGGGAAGAAAGTGCTTACGTTAACAGGCTTATTAGAATTAAATTCCTAGTATTAGAAGAAAGCCTTGTAAGAGTTATAATGGCAGTGATCTATCACTGGAGAGGTGACATGAATGCCTTTAATTCTTCCATGTTCTAAAAATTTTTGGTTGAACTAGCAAGATAATGCAACATTTAAAACAGTTGGTTATAGAGTGTCGCCAATGGGGAATTGGAGGAGGGGCACAGGAAATGGGAGAGAGAGAATCTTTTTTCTTTTTCTTTTTTTTTTTTTTTTTTAAGATTTTATTTATCCATGAGAGATACAGAGAGATGCAGAGAGAGAGGCAGAGACACAAGCAGAGGGAGAAGCAGACTCCATGCAGGAGCCTGACGTGGGACTCAATCCCGGGTCTCCAGGATCACGCCCTGGGCTGAAGGCGGTGCTAAACTGCTGAGCCACCCTGGCTGCCTGGGAGAGAGAATCTTAATGAGCTCCATGCCCAGTGTGAAGTGCAATGTGGGGCTCAATCTTACAACCCTGAGATCATGGCCAGAACCAAAATCAGGAATAGTCCTTTTAGTTAGCACTTATTCCCTTCCCAACCTACCCACCCACGAAACAAACAAAAACTACTCTGGGAAACTCATAAATTATTTTCCTTCTTCAAAGTATTTATATTACCAAGGGGGGAAAAAAAGATTTCGGGTTGTTGATTATTATAATAGCTGAATAGTTATAAAATTTCGAATAGGATGGAAGAGAGACATAGTGCTTATCAGGTATCAGTAATGGCATTTGAAAGTATGCTTGCCAAGGTAGGTCTAACCAAAAATAGTTGGTTCAATTATTTGGTATTTCTACAAATAATAGTAGTAGTAGTAGTAGTAGTAGTAGTAGTAGTAGTAGTAGCAGTACTGGTGGTGTGTATGTGTGTGAATGTGCATGTATGTAGCCATAGCCATAAACTCTTAAAGGATCCCCAAAACTGTCTTAACTTATTAGTTAATAGCAGTTTGATACTTAGCAGTCTTAGTTTTATTAAAGTATGGCTATAATTGAATGATATAAGTAGAAATCAATTATGGGTACCCAAACCTATAAAATTATTTTGGTATCCCAAAATAATATGCATAGGGGGTTTTGGGGTAACTTTCTGTTTATTTAGGATGTAATAAATGTTTGTGGGTCTTTTTTTATAGTTCTAAAAGCTAATTGTGTTTCTATCTAAATTAGGGTGTCAGTGTGGAGGCAGTTGATCCAGTGTTCCAAGCCAAAATGTTAGATATGTTGAAGCAGACAGGAAGGTAAGTAATTATATAAAGGAATAATGGGAATATTTTTATAGCTGTATTTCAAAATCTGTATATTTACAAATATCATACCTAGAAAAAAAAAAAGCCATGTAATTAATGTAAAAGTATCACTCTCAGTGCTGTGTAACCACCTATCTAGTATCTCTTTTTTCTAGAATCAGAGAAATTTGCCAATGAGAAAACTGCCTCATGTTAAAATTCTCAACCATCACATAGTAAACTTGGGCTGTAGCTTCCCTGTTTAGCATATGGAGTTCCTGTGTAGTCACTTATAATTGAAAGAGCTTGTATGTTCCATGTATTGGAACTGAATAAGATTCTGAATATTTAATTATATTAGGCATATGATTTTTAAAAAGAGAGAAAGTAGAATTCAAATGTTCTTCAAGTTCTCCCCCCCGCTCCCGGATTAAATCTCAATAGTTGTCATTCTCTTGCTCAAATTCTTTTACTGTGGAAGAAACTTCAAAATTAATGTTAGCAAAAGGCTCAGCAGCTGAGGAGAACAGTGCAAATTGGTTTTTGACTGAGTTCCTAGTTCTACTGCTGGTTTAATTGATATTTAATCCTTTCACAACAGTGGATCCTGGTGTCCATTGTTAAAAATGTACTCTTCCTGGAAAATCCAAGTCCCAGAGCTAAGGAGTTAAAGAGTAGATATTTACTTGAATGCTGAAAGGGTAAAAACTGGCTCAGAGAAAGTGTGGTAACAAGGTGAAAAACTGAAAGCCTTATCTACCACTGCTAATGTGCATCTCTTAATGATAGCACTCCTTTGTCATGCTTATTCATTTCCATGTTTTCTGGATAATATGGTGTATGATTTCAGTGTTTCTAATGGTGCTTTTTCACACCTGTGTGTTTTTCATTTCTTCTTAATTTATATCCTGTTAGTGTGTTGTTTCTTTTCATATCATAAATGTGTATTACTTGTTCTGTTCTGAACCGCTGAATGCCCTCTTTGTTTCAGGCCTGAGATGGTTGTTGGTTGGTATCACAGTCACCCTGGTTTTGGTTGTTGGCTTTCTGGTGTGGATATCAACACTCAGCAGAGCTTTGAAGCCTTGTCGGAGAGAGCTGTGGCAGTGGTTGTGGATCCCATTCAGAGTGTAAAAGGAAAGGTAGAGTAGATTATATCTTTATTAGCATCTACTGCCACATTCTGTTTATAGATACATTAAATTAAAATTTCTTTTGTTTAAAGCAGGATTCTTACACACACAAAAAAAATCCCTGTCTGTATACTTAAAAAAACAAACAAAAAACCTGTACAAGTCAAAAAATGTGTCTTGGTATTATTAGCAATATAACTACTTAGAGATTTGTTTCTACTGTAGTCAGCTATTGTCTAATCATAAATGTTTATTTTTAAATTTCTTTTTATTTCATAGATTTAAGAATGTTAAAAAGCCTGTGTACATATTTTATTAATATTTTAATTAACATTATTCTACCTTCCTTTATTTTAAAATGTGGGATTGGCACAACATTTTATATATCTAGTTAGACACTGTTTTGCAGACATTGTGCAGGACGTATTCTGGAGTTGGATGTTCCAAATATTTTAGACAATGAAAACTTGACCCAAAGACTTAGTATCAGCCACTTGCATTTTTGGAATGAGGACACAGATGAATGATTAAATATGCTAAATGATTCTGAAAAGAGATTTACTTGCAAAGCATATTGGGTTATAGTTGTTCTTTGTTGAAATCTTTTGTTCTTGTTTAGTTCTTTTTTCCCCCCTTCGTTCGTTCTCTCTCTCTCTCTTTCTTTTTTTTATTTCTTTCTTTCTAGCCCCATATGCCATTTTCCTATTTCCTGCCTCATGACAGCAGGGAGCAGCTCTATTATCACCTTCACAGAGCTGTCTGCAAATGTGAGAGGCAATTCGATTTTGCTCAACCACAGGGAGAGTGGATTAGAAAAACTACAGAACATAGAGAAATTGGCTAGGTGGTTACTGCTTTAAAATACTGCTGAGGTGTCTTGTTTGAGCATGTACTTCCATTGTAGTGTAGAATAATTGTTAAAATCACAATACATTTATGGAATCGTTTTTATGCAGCTTTTACAAATAATTTTTAGAGCACTTAAAAATAAATATTAGCTTGCTATCTATCAGACCTGGAGTTTCCTAGTATTGCAGATTACATTTACATCTGCTCAGCAGCTCAAACAAACTAAATATGGCTGTTAAACATGGAGTTTTTATCTGTCATGATTTGAAGTTGAACACTTTCTGACATCATATTATTATGATGAATAAAAATTGAGGCCTTCTCTAAATCATGATCCTATTACATGTGATTTAGCTTTTCAGAGATGAAATCTAGCCACAAAAACAATAATAATAGAAACTGATATACTAGACAATTCAGAATGGATTACTTCTGATGCTTGCTGTTTACCTATATTTCAATTTACTTTTTTTAAACTAAGTGTATTGTTACTTAACTGTACAGATAAAAAGTTGAAAATCCTTGACTTTTGTTAGTTTTTTGAATTAAAGTACAGTATAATACTTCTTAAGTTTAATTCTCTGATAATTAAGGCATCTTTTTAATAACTCAGATTAACTCATGTAGGTAATAATTATTTTAGAAATATAACAGAATTGTCTGATTAAGTCCCCCTACTGAGATATTTACAAAAAAATAATTGAAGCTTAATGTTAAATATAATTAGAGTTCTATTTTGTCATATTAGTGTATCTGACTTTTTATGATAATTTACTTGTGATGGTGGCCACTTTGAAAAGGAAAATATAAACTTAAATACAATGAAAGAAGACATTCTCAAAACAATATAGTAAATAAATATGTATTTTATTTTTAGTTAGCTTGTTTATAGTATCTTAAATGGCAGTTGTAGTTTATATTGTATAGTTAAAAGAATGAGCTCCATTAAAAAATATACTTGTATGACATGACTTGACATATGGCAAAATGTAGGTTTTTTTTTTTTTAGTATATCTAAAGTTACTTTATAAAATCATAAGTATCACTGTCTAGGTTTATATGTCATGAAAAATATTTTTGAAAAATTTAGTATAACTATCTATCACTGATGATTCACATCACTTCTTATACCTAACATGTAGATTCATATAATTATACTACCTGAAATAAGGATCCAATTCTTTCTTAATAATGTAACTTCCTCTATAGGATATCTGAATTTGGTTATAATTTCTGGTTCTTTTAGTGTCAAGACCTCTCAAAACTATGACCCAAATTAAATGCTAGTAAATCCATGGCCAGAGTGTTCCAGTTAAAATATTAAACCTAAGAATATAAGCTTACAAAAAAATGAAGAATAGCCCAGGATTCTCCCTCCCTTTTCCCTGCATGTGATTTATCAAAGCTGTCAAAATATTTAGTAAGACAATGATTGGATCAAGAGTTAAAATGACAATCTATATGTAAATTATTCAAGTTGAGTCTCTGTTCACTTAATACTTCTTTCCTGTAAATTTTATATTTTCATTTTTATAAATCCTAATATTATCTCTCTCTTTTTGAGTGATTAGGTAAGCACTGATTCTTTGCAATCTCATTAATTCATATCTGATTTCCTTTTATAGTTTACTTTTTATGGAATTATTGCATACCAGGTATTACAGTGATAAATATTCATGTATTCTTTAGTAATTCTGCAGATATTGTTATTACTCTATTTTATCAATGAAAGGGTAAAAAAAAAACTAGGGTCAAAGAGATTACTTTGTCCAAAATTATAGCTTTATTGAGCAGCGGCACAAGTATACAAATCAGGTCTATACAATTTCAGAACTCAAGCTGTTTTACTGTTTCTTTAATATTAGATAATTATGAATTATGTAATTAGAGTAACTCATGATTGGAGAATGAGTACCAGAGGCCATTGCAAGACTTTTTCCTAACTAACATGGATCAATACCACTCCCTTTTCTTTAGTGTAAGTCAGGGGAAGGGGCTACATATTTTATCTAAGTTCTTAATAGTTCACTCTACTACTTATAGTAGTTACTATGTATTAATTGATTTTCCTCATATACTATTTGTTGTATTAATTTTAAGAAGCAATTTAGTCAGACTCATTCATGTCAGCTTTTGTGACATCCCTAGGACTAAACATTGAGACCTACATAAATAATAAAATATATATAAAGAATCCATAGCACTCGGTATATTATATAATCCTGTAAATATTTAAAAATGATACAGGTGGAAAATGATAATAACATGTATAATTTAAATGAAAAGTAAGCTATAGAAATTACTGGTGTGCTTCACTCTAAATGTTAAATAGCTTTTAAAATTTTGTTTTGCTTTATTTGTAAAATATACATATTCACCTATTCTAAGCTTCAGTTCTCAAGTAGTAAAGTGGCAACCTTTTGCTTAAAGTTTTGTTATCTTGTATATTCCGCCCACAACTGGACTTGATCCTGCAGCAAATTTAAGAGTTAATTTAACTTGTAAATTATACAAGTTATATTATATTTCTTATATATTTCTATATAAGATTCTATTTCTTTAGGGCGAAAAGAATGATGACTTTGTGCAAAGTCATAAAACTACCATGCAACTATACTTTTGAGAATCTATTTTCTTATCATAATTCCTGTCAGTAAAATGTTCAGATGTTACCTGCTAACTGATAACAATCTTTGTATTTGCTCTCTATTTTGAAAACACTGAAAGAAAAAAAAACACTAATAACCCTTCAGTCCATATAAATCTTCACAATGGCTGAATTTTCTTGAGAAATTTTCATTCATTCTGATCAGAAATACAACTTATCAGCAGATATTTCTTAAGTACATCTGATGTACCTGTGTGCTAATGATTCTGGCATATAAAATAAATAAAAAACCAATCTTTGTCTTTTGAGAAGATCAGTCATATACATTTTGTGTTTGCCAGATAACATAGATCTAGTGAGCCAGATAACATTCTGCCAATTATGTGCTGATAATCTTATATTGCATACTGATAGAGAATACAAATTACATTGATACTGCTTTGTTTCAATAACTAAGTATTAAATTGGTTGCTAGAGACAGAAATAATTCAACAAATACTTAATTCAGAAACTTGTATGTGCCAATATGCAATAAAATGCTACTTGTATAACAAACATAGTAAATGCAAATTGGAAGAAGAGAGAAATTGGTATGACTGCACAAAGTAAATGAGCTTGGACTGAGCTTTGGTGAATGGGCAGGACATCACTCAGGAAAGAGAAGTTTGTCCTTCTGGAGAAGAAGGTAGAAATAATAGAGGTGGTATACTTACCTCTTTGTTCATGCTTCTTTCACAGATAGATTAGGATGTAAAATGAATAGTTTTTGATGTTATTGTTTTTATTCAGCGTTTTATAAAAAAGATGGGGCTTTGAAGAGTAATTGCAAGTATAGGAGGAAGGAATTAGGGAATGAAAATTATAAGAGCTTACCTTTTATTTTCAGAGATTTAGAAGGTTTTATGTTTTTCAGTGTGGCGAGGGGGAACTACTTTACTTATCCCAGAATTTTGTATTAGAAGCTTCAAATGGTGGAAATTTAAAACTACTCAAAAATAGTTTTGTTTTAGCTTTTTCTTTTATTGTTAAAAAATACATGTCATAAATGGGGATAGAGTAATGAAGGGCAAAAGGCTTTGGGATCAGGCCTGCAGTTGAATCTCATTTTTATTACCTTATCTCTTCTTTATAGTATAACTTTGAGCAAGTTATCTGATCTTTAGCTTTAGTTTTCTCATCTATAAAACGGGGCTTTTAGTACCTATCTCATAGTATTATGAAGTGATATGTCATGAGTAGAATGCACATACCATATAGGAGATGTGCAATAAATGACATTTTATTCTGAAGATTAAATTAATTGCTCTTAAATTAAGATTAATAGCATATTTTAAAATAGAGAATATGAGTGTTTCTGAAAATTTTATTAAGAACGGGTCTGTAACTAT
Organism: Nyctereutes procyonoides; assembly: GCF_905146905.1. NCBI lineage: Eukaryota > Metazoa > Chordata > Mammalia > Carnivora > Canidae > Nyctereutes > Nyctereutes procyonoides. The sequence goes on along the minus strand of NW_026575142.1, from coordinate 24,309,781 downwards.
GTTACAAACTTCAAGAAGGTAAAGGTAATGACTACAAAAGAAATGAAAACTTTCCTTTGTATTTTGTACCTCCTAAATTTAAGAATACTCTTCTGAATCAGCTGATTTTTATTAAGCCCTATTTTTCTGACATATTTCTCTCAGACATGCTGAAGAGAAAAATAAATACTTTAAAATTCTGACCTTTGAAGTGATTATGATTAATGTATTACAGTCAAAACCATTTTGGGTTTTGTGTTATCTCCTCTGCAAGATCAAGGCCTCTTTTAGTGGAGAAATGTTTTCATATCTGGGAAATCATGTAGTGTCTGGTAAAGAGATGTTTTCTTCAGGACTCCTGGGTGGCTTAGCGGTTGAGTGTCTGCCTTTGGCCCAGGTGTGGTCCTGGAGTCCTGGGATCAAGTCTCACAGCGGGCTTCCTGCAGGGAGCCTGCTTCTCCCTCTGCCTATGTCTCTGCCCCTCTCTTTCTGTGTCTCTCATGAATAAATAAATAAAATCTTTAAAAAGTAAAAAAACTAACAGTTAAAAAAAAGACATTTTCTTTGTAAATGTTTACAAAATAAAATCAAAGAATGAATGTGTCAGTGGCCAGTTATTAACATTTCTGGCTTTTAACATATAAAAGACTGGTAAATTTTGTGAGGTTTAATAATTTTTATAGGTAGTGGTCATAGAGACATTTATTAAATGAGTGAAATGTAAGATTGATAAGGTTACTGAGCCATTTGTTCATAGATAATTACCTTGATGAATTCGAACCTTGTGTAATCAGAGCTAGAATTCAAGTTTAATATGCTATTTGTCTTCTAAAGGTAGAGAAAAATAATCAGAATATCTGTTATTCATAAGATTTTATTTTGATCAATATCCCGTAAGGGTCAGTTAGGGCTGGTTAGTCCTACTCTCAAATTGTATACACATATACACACCTTTTCTTCATCTAGTTTTCCAGATTGCAAGAGAAAAATAGAAAATAGGACACATAAAAATTCTATTTCCACTCCTAATATAGCTCTGTGAGCATACCCATCCAACTCTTGGAACAAGTTTAGTTACTATATTATCTTTTGTTTGCTTCCTGTTTTATACTCTTATTATCAGAAATTGTCAGCTAGGAATGTTAAAGCAATTTTATGTTTAAAATTCTAAGAAACATAAATCTTACATAGATTTAACAGTTCTTAGTATAGTTCTTTTAGTTTATAGTTTCTGTGTTAATAATATAGTCTCTGAGCTACTTTGTTATTGTTTAGTACTTGCCATGCATTTCAAGTGTTATAAATCTGTTTCACATTAGTTCAAATTAAACTTTCAATAAAGATAAAGGAAAAACTTTTAAAACACTTCCTGTTATCTATAAGAATGTTATTTATTGACTTTTGATTCTGAAATACTTTTCTCTCCCTAATCTAATAATCTTTGGTCATTCAACAGATACTTAACACTACTGTGTGACAGGCATATACTGGAGGCCTAGTTCTCTAGTTCCTTGTTGTTAATGCCAGTTTTGTACCAGCAAATGCAAACTATGACTTTGTATAAGAAGCCTTTCCATAGCCCATATATTTTAATAAATTTAATATGTTCTTATCATTGTAACTTCCTAAAGAAGTTAGGATTGATTATGGTGCTAGATATTCTTGTAGGTCATAGTTGATTCCTCAGTAATTATTCTTAGACAACTAGTAAGCTGATTAATAGATACCCACTGCCGCTTTTTACATTCCAAATTCATTTACTCTGCAGTTTTTATTCCAGATTAAACACAGGTCAGTGCATTGTGATGTTTGGGTTTTTCAGTTTAGTATGCTGTGGAAGAGTATTTTATGATTTCAAGACTGATCAGTGAGGAGGAAGTATATATTTTGTAAAGCTAGTGATTAGACTTTTATAGATAACAAATGGCCGTTTTTGAAGGAAAAATAACACGAATGATAAAACTTCACATAAAATGCTTTCTTTGGAGCTTTTGATTTCAATTAATATTTATTCTGTACCATATTATATGTGCCAAGTATTCTGCTGGGGAATGGATATTTGGTGGCGAATAAGACAAAAACTTGCTGTCAAGTAACTAAATCTAATAGTCTTTTCTTGCTTTTGTGTAAAGAGAAAGTGTTACATCAAATAGCTTGGTGATGAAGAGTACTAGCTTTGGCATGCTGTATATGTACAAATCATAGTGGTATCACTTTGCTGGTTGTGTTATCTCATTTAATTTATCCAAGTTCTCTGAGCCTCTGTTTTCTCATGCATAAATTGTGAATATTAATGCCTGTCTCTTGGTTCAGAGGCTTAAACAAGATAATTTCTCTAAATATTTAATTGAGAAGCTCAATAAAAATACATAAAAATGATATACAACCAAGTATTAATCTTTACATATTATTATTCTTGCAATAATGACCTTGCCTAATGAGAGATAGCAGTTTGAAGCATATATTTGCATTTTTCTTTGAAGATGATGTTAAAGTCACAAGAAATGTATATAAGTTCCTTATCCACCCGCCTTACCACTTTGTTAATTTGGTTGAGCTCTAACTTTTAGTCTGTAAAGCTTTTTATTTCTTTCCTTTTTGTGGAACTCTCAAGAAGCATACCAACTGTATTGCTTTAGTTTGTGTACCAGAAAGGAATCTGAAGTCACTTGTTCATTTTATTTTTTTTATTTTTTTATTTTTTTTTATTCATTTATGATAGTCACACACACAGAGAGAGAGAGAGGCAGAGACACAGGCAGAGGGAGAAGCAGGCTCCATGCACCGGGAGCCCGACGTGGGACTCGATCCCGGGTCTGCAGGATCGCGCCCTGGGCCAAAGGCAGGCGCCAAACCGCTGCGCCACCTAGGGATCCCCACTTGTTCATTTTATATAGGCTGCGTGAGTAGCCACCAGATACAGTTGGTATTCTAAGTTGGTATCAGACCAGTGACCCAGAAGTAAGTCTCTTGTAGCTCATTAACAGTCTAGTTCAGTTTTAAGTTTCTTGTTTATTGGTCTAGAAATGCCTGTTATGCAGGAATGTCAAGATTCTAGGGGCATTGCTACTTTTATTTATTTATTTTTAATCTTTATTTTATTTATTTATTTATTTATTTATTTATTTATTTATTTATTTATTTATTTATTTATGATACAGAGAGAGAGAGGCAGAGAGGCAGAGAGGCAGAGACACAGGCAGAGGGAGAAGCAGGCTCCATGCACTGGGAGCCCGATGTGGGATTCGATCCCGGGTCTCCAGGATCGCGCCCTGGGCCAAAGGCAGGCGCTCAACCGCTGCGCCACCCAGGTGTCCTATATTGCTACTTTTAAAAAGAGATAATAATATTTAGTATAACTGTATACCTAAAAAAAATTAGGAACTGGGATGCCTGGGTGGCTCAGCGGTTGAGCGTCTGCCTTCGGCTCAGTGCGTGATCCTGGAGTTCTGGGATCGAGTCCCACATCCAGCTCCCTGCATGGAGCCTGCTTCTCCCTCTGCCTCTGTCTCTGCCTCTCTCCCCTCCCCCCCTCTCTTTCTCTCTGTGTCTCTCATGAATAAATAAAATCTTTAAAAAAAAAGAAAATAATAATAAAATAAAATCTTTTTTAAAAAAATTAGGAATTTTCCTAAGGAAATAGATATCTTTAAATGTTTCTCCCTAACATTCTCTTCTCTTTTCTTTTCCTTTTGTAACTTCTACCCCCCAATGAGGGGCTTGAACTCATGAGTCCAAGATTAAGTCACATGCTCCTCTGACTGAGCCAGCCAGGTGCCCTCTCCCTAATTTTCTGTCGATGTTTTTATATGTCAGATATCTGTGGATGCCAAATTTATAATTCTGAAGTAGTTTGGGGAGTAACCTTTTCTAACTTTAACACTGTATTGCAGTAGCAGTACTCTGCTTTGTTTACCAGGTCAGTTGTGCTCCAAGAAGCAGACTCCAAAATGGGGTTAACTATTCAAGAGATCTATTAGGGTAAATACCCATGATGGATAAAGAGGACAAGCAGTACAGGTGTGACCCTGTGGAAGGAGAAAGGGAGGGTAGAATTGGAAATTGGGTGGAATTGGGAAGATAGGTATAGTATCAGACTATACAGCATGTTTCTGAGAAAGTTTCAGTCAGACTGATGGAAATCCTTGAGACAAAGTTGCTCTGGGGAGGAATCCTTTATTTGGCAGGAATGGCTAGTTTCTAGTACCTCCACTTTGCTCAGTCATTGGCTGGGAGCAGCCCAAAGGAAACATGACCTGGGGTGACCTCCCAGAAGATCCAAAGGTGTAGCATGTGGAGGTGGTGAGTCAGCTACGCTCTCTGCAGCAGGTTCTGTTGAAAAGAGGTCTGAGCTGGGCAGCTCTGTGACTGCCACAGTTAATAACATTAAAAACTACAGTGGCAGGTATACATGTATTTCATGTAATCTTATCACCAACTCTGCGAGGTGTCATTCATGAGCAAATGGGGACATTGAGAGCGTAAATAACTTATCCTTGGTTGCTGAGGTAGCCAGTGGTAGAACAAGAATTGTAACTTAGGCAGGATTCTGACTCCAGTGTCTCAAGTATTTAAGTACCTATATCAGACTGACTACATGCATACCCTAAAAAATTCTGCTGAACTTTACTTTGTGAAAGTTTTATGAATCTAAAAATGTCTAATTACCTTTTGCCGTACTAGTTTCTAAAGATCCTTTGTTTTCATTAAGGCATACATGTTCAGAACTTGTGGCTTTACTGTTTGAATTTTGATGCATGTCTTCACTTGTCAAAAAAAGTACATTATGCTAGTTACACCCCATCCCCCTTTTCTCCCAGTATATTGAAGTTGTACTACAGATCTCTAGCTACAGTAAGCAGTTCTCCAAGGATGAAGAAAGAAAATGTACATACACATAGGAATTTCTTTTCCAGAGCTAAAATTGACATTTTATAAATAATTTCCGTGTTGCAAACTTGAGACTAAGAAATCACAGCAATTCAGTGATATGCATTTGGCATGAGTCAGTTTTAGTTCTTAGTGCTTTTCATTGGAAATGGCATAAAAAGTAAGATTTCTTTGAATTTTTTATGCTGTGGGCTTACAAGAGACAGAAGATGTTTTTCTTATAGATGCCTGGCAGTGCATGGCAGCAGAAGTAACGAAAGGGTCACAAACCCCAGCAGTACTTCCCAGGTCACATGCACCCTTAATTTTTAAAGAATCTAGAAACACCCTAAGCAGTTGATAATAGGTCATTTCTAGGTGATAAAGGGTATTTGATATGAAGTACTGCTTTTCTTTCTACACCTACCATTTTTTATAGTCATTTAGAGACTTTATGTTTTTAAATATGTAACAACTGGTAACTGAATTACAGCTCTTTTCTTTTTTTGATATTTGATATTGATTTCAAGGTCTTAAAATTTTTCTCTCAAGCTTTGTTAAAAGAATCATTTCAGTTTATTTTATTTATAAGCACTTTCCGCAGTCATTGACTTCAATCTAAGTGCAATTAGAAATGCCAGAGGCAGCTACTGTTAAAAAAGAGAGACAGAGACAGAGATAGAGAGGTTAAAATTATAGTAACTACTACCAAAAGTGTTTATGCATTTTTCTTTCAGACACCTTTGTATTAAAGTAATTTGAAACTTGACAATATAGCCTCCTTTGATGTAAAAATTGAGAAACATAGATTGGTGCTTTAGAAATTTAGTCTTTCAGTGACCTAGCAGTTGATATAAAAATATGAATTTGAAAATAAATAGCATATTGGGTAAACTGTACTGTACTCATGAAAGGAGCCAAAAAATTATGGATTAAACTGAATTTGAAAAATAATTACAGTTTTGAGTCCGAAACCAGATTCATTATTAAAATGAAATGATAGGTCCTTGACCCTTGGGTGTGCTTGGAATAAATATGGAACACAGTATTGTTTTTAAAACTATTTTGCTTTTATAAGCTAAGACAGATGTACAAAAAAGATGCAGTTTTTATTTTGTATTGGCAGCTTCCAAATATTTAGTATCTATTTCCAAGAGTTGCAATTAGTAAAGCAACCATGGTACTGAAATCTGCACATCCCACAAGCTAATTATATTTGCAAGGTCAGAGTGAATACATATTTTCAGAAAAATAAAGGGTTATATAAATATGTGTCTTCTACTTGGCTGTTATATCACAGTTTGTTGATCTGGAGTATAATGTGTACAATTCACAAATTTGTCTGATAACAGAAAGTGGTGTGTGATTGTGTTTATTTTACTAACCAGTATATTCACAGCAATCACTTCCAAATATCTCTCCAGTAAAGATGTGTTAATTACAAAACAGACAAGGTCTTCTATTATATTAAAGCTACTAACAAGAAGACAGCAGGAATCACACATGTAAATAGCATCATCAACCCCTATTTTAGTCCTCTGTTTTGATCTGTGAGTTGCGCATAGACCAAAGGTGCTATTAAAGACTGAGTGTATGAAATAGGCAGCATTATATGAACAAAATTTATTCAACAAGAAAACAGACCTTTAACATGAATTTAACAAGCCTGAGAAATTATAAACTATCATATGCTGCAGATTCATGCAGTGATAATAAACAAAAAAGGAAAGTAAGAGGTTTCCCTAAGCTAGCCAAACTGCTAATGGTTTTGTTATAAGCTGTCTACTGTTGCAGTGACCTCTGAAAAGTCTCAAGGCACTTGTACCAGAAAAAATTAAATGGTCAGGCTGGTGGATGGAGATACAGTGTGGATTCAGTGTGGGATATAGGACTTCAGCATGGAAAGGAATTATAAAAGTCTAGCATCACATTCCTGAAAATACTCTTTATACTTTTGTTTGGAAGTTTTTGTTATTACGTATTGATGCAGTAGTTTTTGTGCAAAGTTTTTTGGCTAAATTACTATTTGGATTTATAAGCTATAAACTGGACTGGTTTAGTGTATGTATACTTTAAAACAAACTGTTTAGAAAATTCACCTAGCTCCAAAAATGGATTCTTTCCCCTGTCCCCTTCCCTATACCTTAATTAATCTTTGGGGGTTCCTTGTGCCAGTATACTGTATCTAAGATTTCCTTTCTTATCATGGAGTGACCACTTTGCTGTCATTCTGTTGCATCATGCTGTAAATACATAAACATGGAGAAACGCCTTCAGCTTATACACACCTCCAAGTGCTCACCAGGGCTTTTTCTTGAATCTTACTGTGGCATAATTAACACCTTCTTCACCCATTGCTCATTAGTGCACTGGACATTAATGAGTCTATTTTGATAGGTTGCTCTAAAGAAGGAACCTGCTTATTCTCACAGTGCAAAAGGCAATTATAAAATTGTACAGAAATTGAAATGTAGACTATATTGCCATATTTATATTTTTATTGCGTACTAAATCTAATTTTGGTTTGCAGGTTGTTGAACATGTTAGTTTCCTTAAGACAGTTGCTATAGCAATGGCAGCAAATTCCTTTAATCTTGGTGTAGTTAAAGTATTCTTTTCTATTGGCTATCATATTGCTACTCAGGAATCATCAATCTAAGCATGTCATTCACATAGGCCATCATTTAATACTTAAACAATATATTGCTTTTAAATCTTTTTCTCATTTTTTAATATAATTTATTTTTTTTTTAAATTTTAGATTTGTTTCTAACTGATGATAATACCTACTTAGCTGGTATTTTCATTTCCTTTTTATGAGGTTTCACACCTACTTATAATATTCCAGAGAAATATTATGGAGATTTTTGCATGTAAAATAGCTGCCTGCTGTTTTAGTTTGAAAGTGTTTAGTATAAAACAGTATACAGACATTTTGTTGTGGTATATGATGGAATTTTCATGGTTTTGTAGGATTGTTTTTTTCCTGCAAATGATTTTATTGAAATCTTAAAATGGAATCAAAATACTCTAAAATCATTTGGGCCAAAATGATGCTTTGCTTTTAAATTTACCGGAGCACTTAAATACTGGAGTACTTAAATGGCAGTGTTTTAATTTTTTTTTTAATTTTAAATTTTTTTAGGATTTTATTTATTTGAGAGAAAGATAGCAAGAGAGTACCAGGGTGGGGAGAGTGGGGTGGAGGGGGAGGGAGAAGCAGGCTCCGCATTGAGCCAGGAGCCCAACGTGAGGCCCAATCCCAGGACCCTGGGACTGTGACCTGAGCGGAAGGTAGAAGCTTAACTGACTGAGTCACCCAAGTCCCCTCTAAATGGTGGCAGTTCTTAATCCTGCACTTACTTATTTAAGTTACACCTGTCTTATTCAAATGGTCATTTTTCTCCTTTTGCTTACATCTTAATTTTATTTTATGTGCTTTTGAGTAGAAAATTTTACTTCTGTATTTTGTAAACAAGTGTTTGAAATTATTATAATATCTGATTAAAGCATGTCTGATATTAGTACCTATTTTTATTGTTTCATGAAAATAAATGATTAAAAAATCTAAGTACAAGCAAGAAGTATAAATGTAGGCCATATTTATTTTTATATAAATGTGAAAGTTAAGTCTGAATTGCAGTTATTGTATAAAAAGAAAAAGGAGTTTTCACAGACTATTAAATCATGTATGTTCTGGGGATAGTTGGTTTTATTTTGAGGCAAGAGGACTCTGGGGAAATTCAAACTGTTAGAAGTAAAAGCAAAACTCAGAGTTGATTTTTTTTTTGGCCTGCCAGAGTGGACACTTGTAATGAATGCTTTGGTATAAGTTTGTATTCTTTGTACTGTTTGTTGACCCTTCATGGTAGCCTTTGGAAAGGGTAACTTTTTTTCTTTCTTTAGATCTTATTCTTTAGTATACAGCATGTGTACATATACAAACAGATTTTTCAGACTTGATTAGATTTCATTTGGCTTAACTTGAAAATAAATTTGATTTTCTACTTAATTATACTTACTCAGCTATACTCAAACTCCAAAGAAATGGAAAACAGTCTAGTTGATGGTAGGTTTTATAATGTTAATAAATCACGGTTTAAGTACTTTTAAGGCAAATCTAGAAAAATGTATTATTCTGCTTTAAGATTTTTTTTATGTGACAGAGTATTGAATTTATTCTCTAGGCATTGATTTAAATTCCCAGAAAGAAGCATCTGTCTTAAAGTCCCAGTGCTTGCTTTATATAAAACTTTACAACATTTAAAAGCTTTGACGAGTTTTTTCAAATCCATGATGACGAACAGAAAAAAAGTGTTAGGATAATATATTATTCTTGTTAAACCTCTTAATATATAAGAGCTAATAGATGATACTGTATCATGTAAGAATTTGGACTCTTTTTATACAGAAATAGTGAATACACATAGAAAAAGAAGGGTACCTATTATTACTTCCTTACTATGAACTTACGTCTGTCTCATTCTATACCATGTTCCTGGCTTTTAAAGCACAGATGACCTTGGTTTTCTTGTATTTGCCTCCTATTCTTGACAGTGGCTTGGATATTTAAGGCCATCAGACAAGGTATAAAGTCTTTTATAGTCACAAGAAGTAAAAGGTATCTGACTAGAAGAGAATACGTGGAGCAAGTGCCTTTCTGGCTGTAATTTTGTTGTCATTTCAAGTACTGTGGTAGTATAATTGATGTGACAGGGCTGGGCTTTACATGTGGTCCCTTAGCTTGTGCTCACTTTCAGTTTTAGTTTCTCTTTGTCATTCATTTTGATTAGGTAAAATTTAGGTGACAAACATATGCACACCAATGGAGGCTGTTTGGTGTGGAAGTTTAGTAATGATGTATTTCAATAATAAAGATGCAAAGTTAATATTTTTCTTTACTGCTTCATGAAAATTGCAATAATTGGTGTCACCTTACATTACAAGATAGAGGGTGGTGTGCTGATGGCACAGTCAGCAGGAGGTTCTTTTTTATTAATATTATAATTAAATGATTTTCTGGAAATAGGCCAGAAACAGATGCAAGTTGATCATGCCTGTCCACTGTTGCTTGGCATCATCACTTGCTTTTTTAAAAAGAATTGACCTGACACCTTATTTTTACAGGTTGTTATTGATGCCTTCAGATTGATCAATGCTAATATGATGGTCTTAGGACATGAACCAAGACAAACAACCTCAAATCTGGGTCATTTAAACAAGCCATCTATCCAGGTAATGCCTGTATTTTTTTTTTGTATTTGATAATGTGTTAAAACTCTGTTTTACATTTTAAAGCCTATTATAAATGGCCATTTTAATATCTAATACTTAGCATTTTAATTTGTTTGCAATTAATTTTTCTTGTGCTTGAGAAGAAGATTATGGAAACACTTCCATAAGTTAGATTTGCTCACTTCTGGGTCTGTTTTTAGTGGACTCTTTAAACTTACCTAACATAGTTTGAGTATACCCTTTAAGGGAGCATATGAGAGCCTTTATCTTGAGAATACCTTATGGCTTTTCATGGTTAACATTGTAGTAAAGGACTGATACAAGTTTTGGGTAGAGTGCATTAGGGGTATCATTATTGATTGGTTAGATATTTCTCATGGCATTAAAAATGGGAAAATTGGTATACTTTAAGAGACAGAAACAATTTATAAATGGCACTTAAAATTTTCTGCCTTTTTAAAATTTAATCTCTACATTTAAAATGCGTCCAATATATATCTATATTATTGTTTTTTATTTATATCTTTTTCTTTCTAATAACATCAACCACCATTATTACAGTTATGCAGTCATTTAATATCCTCCCGAGTGATTAATGTTTTTTTTGTATCATTTACATGTCTCATTGTTTTTACACAAATCTTTATTGTCTGCAAAGATTATTTTAAATGTTTTTTAATGTACCACAACCTGTGTCTATATAGTTAATTGCTTCTCTGAAGATTAATTAAATGGACAGAAATACCATGTTTGGTTAAATAGAACACATAGGACAAAGACATTATAGTAGCTATTGCTTCTTGCCTTCTGAAGCCTGGCTCTGTCATATGATTGTCTTCGGGGAGTTGTGGCTTTGACAGTTAAACATGGTTAAGCCTGGGTTACACTCTGATAACTTTACACCTTTAGATGCTTACTTTTACAGCAGTCACTCATCTGAAATCTTTGTCAAAGTGAAACATTTTGTTTCTAAGGATGAGGTGTGCTGCTTTTAAATAAAATTGTTTTACAAGTCAGGAAAAACTACAAAGTTTAATGACTATGAAATAAGCTACCAGTGTTTTTGATTGGGTACAGACAAGCCCATGCTTGTATGTTCCAGGAGAATATATTATTGGACCTGTTTAGCCTGTGATAATGACCTTTCTTATAAACCCCCATAGTATCATACTGCTTCATTATTTTTTTTTGCCAAAGGTTAAGTAGCATCTCACAATCCAAGGTCATTGTGATTACTACATGGTATATTTCTGCCAGAAGTTTTTTACTAATTGCAACTCAACAGCCACCTGTTGCTGATTTCATCTTTTAAGTGTAAACCCTGCTTTTTAACTTTATAAATTGAGCAAAATCAATATTAAAATTTGTTATTTTTTGTCTAACAGTCCAGTTTTATTTTTTAGTCCTACCTTATGAGTCTAACTTAAGGTGGACCTTATAGAGCGAATTCCAAACCCAAGTTAAGAGGACCTATGTGTATAATAGCTACATCATTGTTTTTCTTTCATTTTAGTTAGTTTTTTTTTTTTTTGCCTTCTAATTAAAATTTGTAAATATGTTTATTTCACAGTTTATGTGGTGCCCATCAGAATGACCTCTATCTGGGTGCTTTATAGTTTTAAGACAATTTCAATACTAAAACACTCAAATAGGACCAAGCCAACAAGTAACAGAACAAAGCCACACCTTAAAACTATTTCTTAGTTTTTTTAAGGCAAGCTAGAAAGAAAACAACCCAGAAGAACCTGAAGTAAAGTTAATATTCATAATAGAATTTTAATATATGTTAGCAGAATCTTGGACTCAGGGATCAGAAGCCTTTCTGAAAGGGTTTTATTTTGAAGATTTGTGTTAAGAGAGGCCTTGTACCTAAACCAGCTTTTTAAAGTAGAGATAGAAATCTGACAGCAACCATCAGCACTTAATGCTGGTGATCACTATTGATTTTCTAACACTGATTTTTTTACTATTATAGTAGTGGGGGAATTATTATATTGTAGACTACTGTTTAATAATTTGAGGAAAGTTTACAACGTGTTAAGAAAAAGATTATAAAATAGGATATACAAGTTCTCTTTGCAGATACATGTTTTATAATCTGTGCCTATCTATACCAAGATGTTAGTATTGATTACCTTTGGTGGTGGGATTATGGAATTTTTTTCCTTATTTTTCCTTTTCCATATTTCTTAAACTTTCTACAGTGAAACATATATTACAGAAAATTTTATTTTTAAAGCACTAAAACAGTGTTGGAAATATCTACCACAAAACAAAACTAATAGAGTTTACATTAATATTCAGGTTTTAAGTAAGAGAAGCCATTAATAACCCTGAAAGGGAGGCAAAAGTATAATGCTAGACTTTTGTTTTAATATATGAGACTTAGTATTATTTTGTACTTAGAACATGTGACCATTATCAAATGTATAGGATTGAGGATTAACAAGCATTTATTTTAGTAACTAAACATTTTAAACTATTTCACTTAAAAACTGTTCAAAGTATTCCAGATCCTTATGAGCCATAGTATAAGTAAAGACTGGGTTGTCAACTGCTTAGAAATTTAGTAACTATTGATGCACAGGTGCATTGTGCAAGGACTGTGAGCCTCTGAGTATAGCCCTGGGTACAACTGCATTGTCTAACAGAGTTAAGCTATTTGAAAAATATCGTTTTCAGTGCTTACTGAACAGTTATAATACAGTTGCCCTGGAAGAAACCATTGTGGTCATTTTGTAGATGAGAGAACAGAGAACCCAGAAAGTTCGTGGGCTTTGTAGTGAGTTAATGTAGGAACTGGTATTCATAACCTAGGCTCCTGGCTCTTTATACTATACTTGGGAACTTAATTAATTAAACAATTAATTTAAGCATAGATAATATATTAGTTCAAAATTCAACAGGTACAAAAAGTATTTAAGTGGAAACTTTCTTCTTTTGCCTTCTGCCTCCCAGTTCTCCACTGTAGAGGGAACAACAAAACACATTTTGTTTCTTTTCAGAGTTATTATACTTATATGAAGAAAGCTCCATTTAAAAATATGATCTAAGGGATATTATTTAGCTCCACATTTTCACCTTATTATCAGTGTGAAATAATGCAAACAAACTTATCCTTAGTTCTAAATAAACATGCTTTGCTTTTTTAAAAGCATGGAACTTTTTTTTTTTTTTTACCTATCAAGAACCTCTAAAAAGGTTATTATTGGGCAGCCCCGGTGGCCCAGCGGTTTAGCGCTGCCTGCAGCCTGGTGTGTGATCCTGGAGACCCGGGATCAAGTCCCACGCCAGGCTTCCTGTATGGAGCCTGCTTTTCCCTCTGCCTGTGTCTCTGCCCCTCTCTCTCTGTCTCTATGAATAAAATAAAATCTTAAAAAAAAAATAAAAAGTTTATTATTATTAAACAGTTCATAAGCCGTGTATTTTATAATATGCCTGCTTTTCCATAGCAGTGAGTATATGGAGATGTAATTTTAACTTCTTCTCAATAGTCCGGGCAGTGTCAATGAAGTATGATGAGGGTAGGTTTTAGTTGCTTGTAGTTATTTGACACAGTCATTATATAAGAAGCCATTTAAGTAAAAGATCTTATTTTAAGATCTGTTGTTAGCAATCCCTTTACATAAAATATGGTTTTACACAATTCATTCCAACCTGATAGCTGACTGCCTCTTATTAACTATTTACATTTTTATTCCGTTTCTACCACCTTTGCTCATACACCACTACTGTTTGTTTGTTTTTTAAGATTTTAAAAAAATTTATTCATGAGAGACACAGAGAGAGGCAGAGGGAGAAGCAGGCTCCCTACAGGGAGCCCGATGTGGGACTTGATCCTGGGACTCTGGGATTACTCCAAGCCGAAGGCAGATGCTCAACCGCTGATCCACCTAGACATCCCACATCACTATTGTTATAAGTTTTTTACTTTTCCATCTCACTGTGATTTATGCTATAATGGTTTAGCCAATCTGAACATTCATTGAGATTAAGTATCTGGTCTCTCAAAGATATATCTAGATCACATGAATGAGTAAATACAGTAGGATAAATCATTCAAATAGTGATTGATTTTGAAGTTGATTTCACTGTAATGATTATTTGTAGACTTAAGTGTTTTGGATTTGTCATACTAACAAAATGATGAATTTCTACAGATTAACTAAAACAGCATAGAAATAACCAAGAAGTTAATCAGCAGGATCTTAAAACTCCCCTTTGTCTGTGGTCCTCCAAACCATCCTTTATCTAAAATAGGCCCTTAGACTGAAAATGAGTACCAACCTAGGCAGAACTTCCTTCTTCAATGATTGGCAGGGTTTGAGCAAAGAAAACAAGGGTCAGGATATACAAGAAGTAAATAAATAAGCCTCACCGCTTTTAGTGAATTTAAAACATACTGTCCTAGAAACAGGGCTATAGAAGGTGACTGGTTTCCCAGGTCAGCCACTGAAAGCTTATTTAGCCCACGGTATATAATATTATAGAAAAGAATCAAACTATAAGAATGCTTCTATGAGAAACTGTTGCAAATTTTAAATAGCCAATTAGTGTGAATGAGTTGCGAACATATTCTGTTTTAATGAAGAATTGCCTGAATTTTCCTAAGTCCATCATATGTTTGTTAAGTGTAAATTAAAAAGTTAAGTAATGATATTTTAAGAAATTTCCTAGCTATATAACTTTCTCCTTGATCTGCCTGACATGCTATGGCATTTGCTAGTATATTCTGCTTAATTTGCAGTTTGACTCCTCCAAAAGGTTAGTTATCCCTCTTGATAAAACTAATCTTCTGTTTGGCATATGCTGCCTCAACTTGTCAACTAAATTGGTTAATTTGAGAGAATTTGTTATTCACCAAGGCTGTGTTTTTTGGGCTCATGTAGAGGGAGGCCTGTACTTGGCCAATTTACTTGTGATTTGGAATGTACTGGGGGTACACAGCAGGTGAGTAAGTGAAATTGGAAGACTGCTTGAGGATATCGTTTTATTTAAACTTACATATTTTTAAAATAATTATACCTGCTGATCTTTCATACTGCCATGTTAGTCTTAACTGCTATTATCTAAATGATGTCATTAAAAATCAGGTATAGGTAATTGCTTTCAAATACCAAACTGAATCTATTTGAGCAGTATAGTTTATCTCCAGAATGTGGACTCTGGGCCCATTGGCTTATTTCTGTATTTATTGGCCATAGATAGCCCTTACTAGCTTTATGGCTGCTCTGGAGAATTATGTAGTTAGGGCATTGCACAAAGGTGCTTCGATGAGGGGGCAGTTAGTAACTGAAATCTAGTGCAAGTTTCACTCTCCAGTCAGGCTTTATCCACTGGGAGGACTAGGTACCTTCTCTAATTCTTCCACCCAGGGGATACACTTCCTAATTTACGTAAATATGAGTACATATTAAGGAAAACCTGGATTAATTCTACTTGATCTGCACAGCATTTCTGAGCACTGAAATTTGATTCACTACTCCTGATGATTATTGAGATGGATAAGGGTTTAATAGATATACTTAGTACTTTAATTTTGTACATCAACCATTTTATTATAGCAGATGTTAGGATAGGAATGGATTGTTACAGATACATATCTAAAATGTTACAGTACTTGGTGGAGTGATTTTTTGCTAGCAGAGTTTTAAAATAAGACTGCCTATGTTTTGTTTTTATCCTGATCCTTTAAAGTATAAAGACTTAATCCAAGAATTTCTAAGATACACTGTAGCATACTACTACTACGGTAGAAAAAACATGGGCTTTGGAGTCAGAAATACTTGGGTTCAGATCCCACCTTTGCCTTGCTATATAAAACTGGGACAAATTAAGATTTGAGTCATATTTTCTTCATCTATCAAAATACAAATGGAATCAGCCTACCTTACTGAGTTGTTAGGAAGATTAGAAGACCTAATAGGTAAAGCAGATACTGGATACTCACTAAATGTTTCCTCCTTCTAGGCCTACTTCTTTTACCTCAACACCTTAATGCCTTCGCTATAAAAACCCAATAAATAGAGAGTGGAGTGGTGGTTTTGGTTAGCCTTATCTTCATATTTGAGCTAACCGTAAAGCCCTTTTTGTTTTTATACTTGTTGAAAATAAGTCCAAGGTGTATTTCCGTACTATCATGTCTTTCTGGGTTGATAGGGTCCCCCAGAGTACCATTCTGAACCACATTTGTACATCTGTTGCCAGAGTTCAATATTTGAGCAGTTGTGAATGGATTTCATCACAGGCAGGGTTATTGTTTCTTAATAAAGCCATGTCATTAGCTTAAATTTTTATTATGATCTGCCTGTTTGTCTTAGAAGTCAAGTGCAGTGGAAAAAATTCTGGTTAGTGAGATTGCCTGTCACTGGTTAAGATCATGAAGTAAATATAAATAGACCCAATGAAGAACCAACTTCACTTTGTTAATTTGGAGACATATGTGGGACACAATTATTTGAATCTATTAGAATTGAATTAAGAAAAAAGGGAGATCCTACATTAAGTCATGGGTGAAAAAATAAGTGTATTATTATGACTAAATATTAGGCTTTTCTTTTGAAGTAACAAAGTGCCCCCCCAGATATTGTAAAATCAGACTTTTAAATTATTATTTATAAATTATGAATAATTAATTTATAATTTAGATTATGATGGGGTCAGACCCTATCTCTGACTCTGAGCAAGACTACTGAAACTGTTGAATTTGTGCTGCTGTGCATGATATTTTGAAGAATATATGACCCATACCTCTAAACCTCACTTCTAAACTTGTAGTAAAGAAAAAAAAATTTTTTTTTTCATTTAATCTTTATTTAGGTTAAAGCCTTTTTTTAGAAGATAAGTTTGGTCAATGGTTTCAGACTTATTTTTTACATGCAAAATGTTAATTTGTCCTTTATCTAATCATTTATCTAATCTTTAATCATTTAGGCATTAATTCATGGACTAAACAGACACTATTACTCCATTACTATTAACTATCGGAAAAATGAACTGGAACAGAAGGTGAGTTAAAATTTTTATATTAGAGAGTGGGGGGAAATCCTTTTTCAGACCATTTAAACTATTACCTAGTATATTTGAGTTTGAATTGTTGTTTTCTTTCATTGATGTGTTCAGATATTTTGTCATTCCTAATGAATTGTGGGAACATAAAATAAAGGAATATTTTATTGGACATATTGGAAGATATTTTACCTTATTGGTAGGTGCTAAAACAAGAGAATAAGTAGGAAACAAACATTTCTGTTTGATTTTATGATTAATTACAAAAATCTTTCTCCTCCTTCTGTGTTTTTCTGATTATCTTTTTCCAATAAAATGCCTTTTTGGAACTTTCCAAATTTGAAAGGAATAAATGAGATTGTAATTGCATAGTACTTAAAAAGTACCTTTTTTACATAGGGTAAATTAAAGGTGAATCAAAAGGGAAATTTTAATCAAACGGTAGTAGTGTTTTAGATATTTAAAGCTAGATTCTTACCGCTTTTTATACTAGGCAGTTTTTAAATTTGGTTACCTTAAAAACTACCTACCTAGTACCTTGGTAGGTTAGCATTCTTTTGTTTCTACTATTTTAGAATTATTTCAACTAATGCCAAATATTTTAAGTCTGCCTCTTGCTTTTTGAAATTACAATCTGAACTGCTTTTTTTTCTTTACTATTACAATTAGTCATCTTCCAAATTAGCTTTTTGTATTTATTTCTGATAAAGACTTAAAATAATTTTTAAGAACATCAAGTACTATTGCTAGCCAGTACGTTTTGGTTCCTATGTGATTCTCAAGTCCAAACAGGGTAAGTAATCAGTAGTAAATAAGACCTTTATTAACTGATCGGAACTGTTCCTCATAAAGATGCCTTAGAAGGGGATTCTAATACATGAGATAACTGGGAAGTAGAATAAGTTGAGCTGTCCATATTGCCTTGTCTTTCAACCAGATGGCCTCCATTTTTAATGTCATTTATATATTGTGGGGAAGAATGTACTGTATAAGATTTTCATTGAAATAAGAATTCTGTTTTGTTTTTTTAAGTTTTATAAACCATGTTTTAAAAGGTCAGAGCCACCAGTAAACTCACCTTGAGCATGATAAGGAGTGAGGGTCTACAGGAGCCCGCCCGTTCTTCCTTGGCCCAAGGGGAGACACAGCCATAAAGCTTTCTTCCAGCTGCTTGCCTATGTCCCAAAGATTGTATCTACTGTGATAGATTTAACTGATAGATTGAAATATATTTTTAACACTTATTTTTAATTTTTATAGAATAGGTACAGACCGTGAAAAGGATCACCAGTCAGATACAAACTGAAAAGTTTATTCACGTACATAAATACTTTATCAGTCTAATATCTGTTTGGAAATATCTGGCTGGTTAAATCAACCTTTCCCCCTTTTTGATGCCCCTAAAATTTAGCTACTATTCTTGGCATAAAGCATACACACATAAATACCTATATAAGTTAATTGATGATATGATTATGCTCCTAGTAGCTCAGTTGAGGAGCTTTTATAGTACCTTCTGGTACTATAGAAGCCCTGCCTTTACTCTTATCCTACCAAGCTATATATTTACCTTCAGACTTACTCAAGGGTAACAATGGAATCCTTCTTTATTCATGATAGGAATATCCACATGCTCTGTGAGAACTTTGCTTCTGAAGTGGTAGGAAAATTCAGTTCTTAATTATAGGTACCTTTATAACATATATAGTTGCAGCTGCACCAAAATTTCCCGAAGATATATTTTCTAGAATACTTCTCAGTGGAGAAGATGAAAAGCAAAGAAATTGGAGTTACTTGTGCAGGCTTTTTTCAGTTTTTGGTTAAACTACTCTTGTCCCTCTGGGCCCCTGAATGGGAATGTAGGAATTTGGAGCTTTGCGTCTTGCGGTCTCAGGTAATTTTTGACATGCAGCATATTCTCTAGCATACAAAAACAAAAACAAAAACAAACTTTGTATGACATATAACTGCAAAACTCTAAGCAAGTGGAGCAGTTTTTCTTAACTAAACTCGACAGTTTAGATACTAGCTATATCTTCAGATCATGAGTTGTGGATCTCACAAAATATACTGGTTCTAACAGTAAAAGCAACAGCTATTTTTTGTTTACAAAATATTTTTCAGTCTTTTAAAGAAATTCAATTTCAACTAGAGAACATTTATAGTTATAAGTCTAAGAAAAACTCTCTTAAGACTCTAAACTTGAAAACCTAGGAACTTCAAGAAAAATATACTCAGGATGAGTCCAGTTTGAGAAACAGTGCACCAAGGTGTTTAATTCTGTAATCTGATTCCAGTTTGCTGATTTGATTACAGACTGGACAAAGTTGTGATTTCTTACCCAGTTTCATGACTTTTCATTCTGACAGTAATGAAGTTTTCATTTTAAAAATTACAGATGGAATACTAGAAAAGAAACTTAGAGAGTATTTAATATGAGCCCTTACTTCCTAGATATGTAAATTGAGGCTCAGAAAGATTTAAATGAAGTCATTCAGTAAATGAGGCATTTACCTCCTTACCATGGACTTCGAAAGCTGGGCTATGGGAGTATTAGAGACCTTGTATGTAACATAGTAGCTTCACATACTCATTCATTTATTTGTGCATTCAACAAATGTTTATATTGAATGTCTATTATGATATATAAGGTATTATTGAATCTACATCTTGGTGATCTTAAAATCAACAGGGCAAAGCTACTCTTTTTTTTTTTTTTCAAAGTGAGAGAAATGCAATAATAAATTTCAAGTGTTGATAGTATTATAAAAATAATAAGGCAGGTTAAGGGAAGACATGTTTAAGATAGTATGAGGTGACTTTTTTATACAGGATGGTGGGGAAAGGCATCTATCTCTAAGGAAATGAGAAACATAAACCATGCAAAGATAAGGAAAATAGCCTTTGAGGCAGAAGGACAGCAAATACATGGTGTTAGAATACTCCTTAGGTTTTATTAATATAAATTTAGGAGAATCCTTATTCTAGTTTAAGTTAATAAAATTCAATTTTAAGCTCATTAATTCTGAAGGTTTTTTGGTGAAATTGTTTCTTAAGACAAATGAAGGAAGTATCCTCCATACAGGAAAATAATTACTTTTTCTTTCTTTTTTTTTTTTTAGATGTTGCTAAATTTGCATAAGAAGAGTTGGATGGAAGGTTTGACACTTCAAGACTACAGTGAACACTGTAAACATAATGAATCAGTGGTAAAAGAGATGTTGGAATTAGCCAAGAATTACAATAAGGTGAAAGTTACTTCCAATATTTTTTACTTATAATCTTTGGAATACGTATGATTAGATGCCAAACATGGCATAAATATATACATAGTTAAAAATAGAGTGGCCTGTTTTATAGATCAGATTAAATACTTTGGACTTTGCAGGTCATCCAGTCTGTTGGCAGCTATTCAACTCTGCTGTCATAGTATAAAAGTAGACTTAGACAATAAATAATGGAGTGAGTGAGTGAGCCTGTGTTTCAGCAAAACTTTAATAAAACAAGTAGCTGGCTAGATTTGGCCTATGGGCTGTAGTTTGCCAATCCTATTATAGACTATATAAAATAGTTTTACATTTGAAATTTCTTCATTATCAGAGGGCTTTTTCTTGGAAGGGAAAGAGAAACAAGAAGATATAGGATAATAACAATAGCATTTAATACTTCTGTATGTAGTTTAGTTTATGAGCTTTTCTTTTTTTCATTTAATAAGTGTCTATTGAAAACCTGCTATGTGCCAGGCACTGGGGATATGGTAAGAAGCAAGAGTTGTCTTCACAGAACTTATTTTCTGGTAGGGAAAACAGAATAAACAAAAAAACACAGTATAAAAATATACTGTGATTGATGCTATAAGAAATAAATAAGATGATGTAATGAAGAATAACTAGGGGAGATCACTTTATATGAGGATGTTTAAAAAGTTACATTTTGTAGAATCTCCTGAAAATATTTGTTGTGGGCTAAAATACATGTGGCCATAATATTTTCGTTCATAACTTTATATTCTTTTACAATTCTGAAATTGAAAAAAAAAATACTTGAGCTATGACTTAAAATGTATCTTCTATGTTGTATTAGTTTCCAAGGGCTGTCATAGTAAACTACCATAAACTGGGTGGGTTTTTTTGTTTGTTTTGTTTTGTTTTTAAAGATTTTATTTATTTATTCATGAGAGACACACACACACAGAGAGAGAGAGGCAAAGACACAGGCAGAGGGAGAAGCAGGCTCGATGCAGGGAGCCCTACATGGGACTCGGTCCCTGGTTTTTAGGATCACACCCCAGGCCAAACGTGTTGCTAAACCGCTGAGCCACCCGGGCTGCCCTAAACTGGGTGTTTTAAAACAAATATATTCCATCATGATTATCGAGGCTATAAGTCCAAAATCAAGGTATTAGCAGGGCTGTGCTCCCTCTGAAGCTAGTCCCAGACTTTCTTCAGTTTGTGACAGCTTAACTCCATGTCTAACTAAGGTTAGGATTTCAACATATTGTATGTGTAGGGGTTGGGGGGGGGACGCCATGATTCAACCCATAACATATATTTTCCAGCTTTCTTGACCAAAAACCCACATGAAGAATAGATTTTACATTTTGACCCAGTACATGCAAATGTATATGTGTGTATATAGCAACAAAAGTTTTATAAAATAATATTTACCCTTATTACATATGATACTGTTTTTCCCATTTAACTCAATTTTATTGTTTCAGTTATATATACATATTATATACACATACATATAGCTTACAACCCATTAATGTATTGATAGCCTGTAGTTTATAAAACATACAGATTATACACTTTTTTTTTTTTTATTACAAAATGTTTATTGGATATCTCCTATACAAGTTGCAGTGGGAAACAGGGATCGTTCCTTCATTTTATAGGAAAGCAGAGTCAGTAAAAAATAGTTCACAAATGAACCAGAATTGGTGTGTTCCTTGAGATACACATTCAATTTGTCCACAGACCAGCTGTGTCAGTATCACCTGGGATCTTGTTAGAAATGCAGGTGCTCATACCTACTGGATGAGAATCTACATTTTATCAAGATTTCCAGGAGATTTGTATACAAGTTAGAAGTTAGCAAACACTGCCCTAGAAAAGTCCAATCATACTGAAGTCCTGTAGAAATTCAAAGGCACTTGCTTTTAGTCGTGGGAGTCCTAGGATGCTGTCTTAGAGATAACAGCATTTTACTTTTTATTTTTATTTTTATTTTATTTATTTATTTATTTGTTTATTTATTTATTTATTTATTTATTTATTTATTTATTTATGATAGTCACAGAGAGAGAGGCAGAGACATAGGCAGAGGGAGAAGCAGGCTCCATGCACCAGGAGCCTGATGTGGGATTCGATCCTGGGTCCCCAGGATCGCGCCCCGGGCCAAAGGCAGGCGCCAAACCACTGCGCCACCCAGGGATCCCACATTTTACTTTTTAAAGATTATTTATTTATTTATTCATGAGAGACAGAGTCAGAGACACAGGCAGAGGGAGAAGCAGGCTCCATGCAGGGAGCCCGATGTGGAACTTGATCCCAGGTCTCCAGGATCAGGCCCTGGGCTGAAGGTGACACTAAACCCCTGAGCCACCCTGGCTGCCCGAGATAACAGCATTTGAAGTAGACCTTAAAGCTTGAATAAGATTGGACATGCAGAGAAATGTTACCCTAGGCAAAATAAATGTTACGAGCAAAAAGAGACAGAAAAGGCAAAGATACCTTTAGGAAACTGTGTTTGTCTCAGATATATAATCTATGAGGGTAAATAGGGGAGAATAGTTTTTTAAAGTTACTGAAATCAAATAACAGGGCTTGGACTATCAGGATAGAGTTATTTTTGACCAGGAGCATGATACACCCATAACCCGGCTCTAGAATGTAATTTGACAACAGTATAGGAGTACGCTGTAGGAGGAGATTTGAACTAGAGGTTTTCTTTTTTTAAAAAAGATTTTATTTATTTATTCATGAGAGACACACACAGAGAGGGGCAGAGACACAGGCTGAGGGAGAAGCAGGCTCCATGCAGGGAGCCCAACGTGGGACCTGATCCCAGTTGCGGGACTCCAGGATCACACCCCGGGCCGAAGGTGGCGCCAAACCGCTGAGCCACTGGGGTTACCCCACGAAATGGAGGTTCTGTTTAGAAGCTTATTGTTACCTAAGCAAAGGGTATTAGGTACCTGTTTTACTGCAGTGGCATTTGGAACAGAGGCATCAGTAACCAAATAAAACATGGCACCCGTTGGATGGATGAAGTAAAAGGAGGAGGAGGATCAAGGATGAATTCAGGGTTCCCTGCCAAGGTGACTATAAGTATGTTAGTACTGTTAAAATTTTCCAATTTTTAGAAGTTGAAGGATTGAGAAAGGAGATAGAATTCTCTTTTAAACAAGCAGTTGGAAATATAGGGCTAAAAATTATGGTAGAGGCTAGAGCTTAAGATTTTGGAGACAGTTAAAATTGATGTTGGTTGTCACACCAAAAAGTAATATTTCTCTTTTTACATTAAACACATCTTACCAAAATAAATATTAGCCAAGAGACAGTGCCTAAAATTTGCCACGTGTAGCAGGAAGTCTCTGGAGAGAGCTTAGATTTGAAAAAATGTTGATGGGCCCATACAAACAAATTCCAACAGAATTGGTTCTGGCTTTGAAGAGCATGCCCTGATTTATATGTAGTGTTCCAGCTGGAAATCTCGGTTGATTCTAGATTATAGGGGAAAAAATTCTTTTTAATGTTTCTAGTATATGTTTTCATATTGTGATATTAAAGAGAGAGAAGTAGTTTATCATACTTAGAACAGTTATTAACCTTTTATACATTAGTGACTTAAGTAATATTATTCAGCAGACTGTAGGAATGGCTTTCATTTCTCTGTAACATTGCAAGTTTAAGTAAATTCATATTGGTACCACTGCCAGGAAATAACCTATTTATGGTTACTGCTGCCCATCCACAGAAGTTTTTCCTATTTTACAGTTTTAAAAAATCTCTGTAGTACTCAAAAACTTGTAAGGTTTGGTTATAAAATGAAAACAATGTGTAAGCTGTGATATGAAGGAGTCCAAATTTGAGAATGTAATTCCCTCTGTGATTGAAAGAGAATGTGGTGGAGTTTTTAGTAACACTTAAAATATAAAAAGAAAGGCCCATGCTACCAATTCTTCGTAGTATTCTTTTTAATTGGTTGGTGTTTTAAACTAAGGTAATTACTGTTAGGTGCCAGTTAGCTCCTAAAGTGAAAGAAGATTAGAAAATAATTAAATTCCTTTGTCCCAACTTTTCTATTTCAAGTCTGAATTCCACACAGAGATTCTGCTTCATTACTAGTCATGATTTCCTTAATTACTGAACTACAACACCCACACTGTTATTCCAGATCTCCTAATTTATTCATGCTAAGATTGCATCAAATTTTAAATTATTGATAATATTTGATTGCATATTTGTAAGTGAATGTGGAAGTGAAAAATGAATTGTAGAAGAGCATTTTAAGAATAACATAGAGACATAAAAATTTGCCTTGTTTTCAAACATGTAGTCCTGTAAATTCTGAGATCTGACAGTTTGCCTTTCAGATAGAAATAGTCCCTGCTCTGTAACCTGAAAGAAAATTCAGGTACATTTTTTATGTATAAATATATTTTTTTTACATATAAAACATAATTATATGATTGTATTTGGTTTACTAGAGTAGCTATTTTAAGTAGGAAAATGTTTTATGCTAGTGCAATAAGATAAGAAAAACAAAATAAAATGTAAATATTGGGGAAACCAGGACAGATTATCATTATTTAACTATGATAGGATATGTTTGCAATCAAACAGAAACCTAAGAGACTAAACTAGAAAACTGTTAGAATTGTTACAATAGAGAATTATGTAGGTCGTAACCAAGCAGTTACATAGGCTGAAACCAGTTGAAAAATATAATAGGCGCAAATCATGTCACAGCATCCAAAATTACAAAATACTTAGAAATAATAACCATAAGAAATAAATGTATAAATGTGTATGACTTATTTGAATAATACTAAAAACAATTGTGAATAGATTCCTTTGTTTCCAAATAGGGAGATTCAATATTGTAAAGCTAATGTCAAGTTTTCGAAAGATTACTTTAATGCTAGTAAGAGTATCAATGAGGTTTTAAAGTTTTGATAACTTGACAGTAAAGTTTATCTGCAATAAAAATAATAACATTTATTGAATGCTTGTTAGGAGTCAGACTGGGAGAAAATATTTGTACTGGTAACAGAGAAAGGGCTAGTATCCAAAAACTGTGTAATATCCAAATAATCCCTATAAAATTGTTTTAAAAATTAATAATTTGGACAAAACAGATAGAAAACTGAAGACAAATGGCATATAAACATGGAAAAAAAAGTTCAACCTTATTAAATGGTCAAAGAAAAAAATTATAAGTAGAATTTTTTTTTCTTTCAAATATAAAAAACAATTTGGGAAAATGCATCACTGGTGGGTAAGTAAAGTGACATAACATTTTTGGAGGCCATCTTTCAATTTTAAATGCATATAAGTTTTTAACATGTTCTCTTTTAAAGGTTTATTATGAAGAATAAAATTCTACAAGTACCAACTTAGAGAAATATTTACAACTCGCTATTATATAAAAAATTAAATTGTAGAACAATATGAAAAGTTCCTACTGTGTTACCTTCTCTTTTCAGAGATACCTATCTCACATTTATCTCAACATACTATGTTGAAAACACTGTCTGCTCAAGGGTGGAAAGTAGGGGAATGATATATTTTAGATAAATCTTAAATTATTTTCAGTTTTTGCATTAATTGGGTGTTACTTATATCTAAGATTGTGTTAGCTCAAAGAGGCAATGGTTTCCTCAAGATAGAAATGTAGGTCTCTTGCAACTCAAGGCCAGTATGAAACTTTGAAGTCATCATGGACCCAGATTCCTTCCTTTTTTTTTTCCTTTTGGTAAAGATTATTTATTTGAGAGAGAGCATGCATGTGAGCATGTGGGAGGAGGTCGGAGAGGTAGAATTTCAGGCAGACTCTGAGCTGAACACGAAGTCTCACACAGGGCTCTGTCTCACAACCTTGAGATCATACCTGAGCCGAAACAAAGAGTCGGATGCTCAATGGACTGAACCACCCAGGTGACCCAAACCCAGATTCTTTCTATCTTTTGCTCCACTACCATTATATTGGCTTCCATCCTGTAGATATCCTCATGATTCAGGGTCATTGCTAGAGCTTTAGCATCTCATCTGAGTTCCCAGCAACAGGTAAAAAAGGTAGGGCAAAAGGGGGGAATACTTCCCAGCTAAATCCGTTCCTTTCACAATCCTTTTCATAAGTCCTATCCAGCAGCACTTCTGACTATAATTCATTGGCAGAACTCAAGTGGTGGACACACTTTGCTTTGAGAAAGGCTGTATAGTGTGGTCTTTTACCTAGGAACATCACTGTCTTTAATAAAATCAGGGTTATATTATCAAAGAAGAAGGGGAAGAGAAAAGTTGGGTAGGCATCAAATAGATTCTGCCATAGAAATTTTTCCAACAAGCTGAACTATAATTTCTATTATGTGTGCATATGCAAACATAGGATCTTTATTATGTGTCCCTGTTTTGTGTAATTACACTTTAAAATTGAATTCCCTGTAAGATTTTTAGAAAGAACTTATGCGCTATTCAGGCCACTTATTAAATCACGGATTTGGCTTAATTATTATTCAGGATGTGTCACTAAAAACTAATCTAATCATTTCCTAAATTGTCATGAATGTTGCTTCAAGGTCTTTGGAGATAGATAGTACAGTTGAAGTCACATTGCTTATTGGCCGTATGGCTAAATGTGTCTGCATCATTCTTTGTGCATGCTCCATTTTTGTATATTTCATTCTGCATTGCAGTTTGAGATTTATAGGCAAGTAAAGCCCAAATATGAGCTCCTTGAAGAGCAAAAACTATCTTATTCAGAACGTGATTATTAAATATATAAAATGAAAATTCTGCTGTTGAGGACAGGTATAGAATGTACTGGAATGTTATAAGCTATTCCAAAAGGAGAGTTAGAAATATTTTTTTTATAATAGAAGTATTCCTGGAATTAACATATAGTTCCTTAAAAGGAGGGGGGGTGCCTAATTTCTGCTTAAGTAAAATGTAGATTAACTACTTCACTGGGATGTTTTAAGGATTCAGTAAATTAATATACTGATAGTGGTAGGAAAGCCAATTTTATGTTCTCCATACTCACACATCTTATCCTGTCTCAGATTTCTAATTGTTTCATGTTTGTTAATTTTGCTTTCCCAAGTACGTTTTATAAAAGTCGTTTCTTTAAACTCATTCTCTACCACCTTAACCTAGTAATGTGATTCTCGGTTATATAGTCATATACTAAGATTGACTTCATTGACTTCACAGAAAATCAGGAAAGAAGTGAAATGCGTTATCTTAACATTCACTAGTGCAGAGCTTGTTTAATGGTGAAAGAAATTACCATATTTTTATGGTAATTTTTAGAAATTTAGAAAGCATGTCCTTAAATGGGAGCATGGCATGTTATAGAGTGAAGAAAGTTAACATTTCAAGGGAAAAAGAAGCCTCCCAAGGACCAGAGAAGTAGGAAGTGGAATGAGAGACATGACATCATAAAACCAGAGAGGGTTAAAGGATTAGAAGAGAAAACAGGTATTGGAGAAACTCTTAAAGGTGTTCAGAAAGTTCAAGAAAACGGAGTTTGTTGAAATTTACCTGGTGGAGAGCCTTAAAAAGGTGTTAATGAAGTGCAGAGAATCCATTCCGTATCTGTTGAAGGGAAAATTAAATGGTAGAATTTGAGATAAAGGTTTTCCATTTAAGAAATTTGACCATTACCAGAAGACAGAGAATGAAGTTAATTGGGTTTCATAAAAGCCTCTTTAAGATGGGGGTACGTCTGATGGGATTATGATAACATAACAGACCAAATTCTAGGAATTTCTTAGAACTGTGCAGACCGTGCATGATGGGATAGCCATCTGGGGGTCTTTGTTGATAAACTGTTAAAAACGTTTCTAGTGTGAATAGCCACAAACATTTTCAGTGCTTTTTTGTTGGTTGAGTAAACCGAAGAGCATGAATGCAAAAGCAAAATTTGATGCCAAATCACAGAAGTTGCCATAAACACAGAAGTTCCCCTAGTGAGGACACTGCCTGTGCCTGAATTTCATTTGTTTCTGCTGCTACCATTTCTTAATTTTTCCTGGTGACTAGCCAGATTAGAACTATGAATGAAGACTGGTTTTGCCCAGATGGTAGATGAGATATAGGTGACTTAGGTAAGTGAAGAAAATATTTAGGGGTTCGATGTGATGATCGGGTCTGATCTGGTCTATCTTAGAATGAAAGAGATGTGCTTATTCTTTGTCATGGGGGTTTGCAACCTTAGTATATGCCTAAATCTACAGCTGCTCCTCATTTTCCAGATGGCATCTATGGCTGAGAGTACTTTTTACCATCTGCACTTCTCAAAGAGTTTGTGAACTCTCTCTTTTAATTATTGGAAATGGAAAAACTAATTGGTAAAGTGGTTAAATGATGTAAAAGATTTTTAAAATTAAGTTAGAGCTTTTCACATTCTATTTAACCTTTTAAATAAGATCAATGCTTTAAATGCTTTTTGACTTTCATCTTTGCATACCTGCCATCTTTGATATTTGCAGTACTCCAAAATACTTTGTAATAACTATTTTGTCTATTGACTGACATTTTGAGTCAGATTCCAAGATTCTTACCTCCCTCCAATACCGTACTGTGTTTTTGACATGAGCATAGAGCAACTAACACTGAATGAATGCAGAGTACAAACTTAATTGAATCGTTCCATTCATCTAATAATGTTTTCAAGTCGGTAAGGTATAGTCTCATGATTTGTAAAAGTAATTGAGAAAAACTTTTTAGGTGTTGCTCATGTTTCTATATATGTAAAGCATTGAGATAGCAGGAGGAGCAATTTCCCACTTAGGTAATACTTTTTTAAACTAGCTGAGCATAATAGGAGTGACATCTGACTCTGAAAATGAACATATTCTCTAGAATTCCCTAGATTTGGACTGTTATTAGCTTTTATTTTTCCTTCCAGTTTTATGAGTCATAAATGTATTTTCTTAATGATGTGTTGTAAATAAGTATCCTCTAATAATCAGTAGATACAGTACTTATTCACCATCTTTTCTCTTTAGGCAGGTTCTACTGGGGAAAATTCTCTAGATAGTTTGTCCATTTATAAAATTAGACACTTGCCATCTTTGCTCATTTTCAAGTTCTCTGTTTACAAAACTATTAAGAAGGTGTGAAATGCAGCCAAACTTCCCAGTTTATGGGAAATGTCTGATGATTGCATTTCCTACATGTTCATTGTTCACACATGAAGAAATTTGGCAGCTGCGAGATTATTAAGTTTAAAGTATCCAAATCTAACCCTCGCTGGGATTTTGGTTTCCTGCTTTCCACCCCCACCATCTCACCCCTTTTGTAATCATATTTGTGGTAAGTGCTGTGGTGTTATTTCTTAAGGTTGGTGATCCTTCGGTTTTCTTTGTTTTCCATTTATTGGATGCTATGAATAAATCCTAGACCAGGAGTTCACCTGATAGAGCGCCCTGGCTTCGGACAGAAACATGCCCAAACTCCTCAGGAGGTTCCTTCTAACAAAGAGGTTTGATGGTAGTACCATTGTCGATAGAGGGAGGCAGTGATGGTAGCTAATCTAAATGCTGTCGTTATTTCATAATTACTTGCTAGAAGATTTATGGTCATACACAAGATTTTATAGCTAACTGAAAATAGAAAACAGTTTGTATATATTGTTGTGGTTGATTGAATTTTACTTAAGTTGGCTTTTAATCCAAGTTTTTTCCTGTTGAAAACTTCAGATGACTCTGTTTCTTCATGATTACTAAAGATCAGTTATGGAAAAGTGAGATTTTTTTCTGAATACATGTAGAGTTATGAAGGGAGAAAACCATATGATTTGTTAAGTGGATCAAAAGTCAGCAGCTCCTTTGATCCGATTAGCTGCTGGTAGTTAACCGATAACTGGGTGTGCACAGGTTCAGGTGACAAGAAAGAGAAGACAAAGAAATGGGACTGGGGCAGAGGTGTGATGAAAGTAGGGCATGGAAGAGAAGGCAGAGTGGACTGCTTATCATCGAGGTGCCATAAGCAGCTGCCTCAGGTACTGCTCTCCTCCACTGTAGCCATCCCTCAAAGAATTCTGTTGTAGTTTCCAGATGGCTAATACTACCATTTGGTGATCCAGTTTGACATACTCGATGTCTTTTACGTATTTCTGAAGTCTGTTTTCAAAATGATGGTGGTAGTAGTTTTTATGACACTGAAGGTGATTGTGAAGATTAGCAAACTTGCTTTTTTGTTTCATGAGTCATTTGAATAAAAGGTTCTGTGAATGGAAATTATGATCACCATTGCCTTCAGTGAGTATTCTGCAGTGGGAAAAGTAAATTTAGAATTTGAAAGTCTGTCCTTTGTGTTTCATTCACAGGCTGTAGAAGAAGAAGATAAGATGACACCTGAACAGCTGGCAATAAAGAATGTTGGCAAGCAGGTGAGCTATACCGTAATAGGTTATGCAGTCGCATAATAACGTGCTCTTGTAGAGTTAAAACTGTTTTAGGGCCAGTGTAATTTTTTTTTCCTATTTGTTCACTCTATATTTTTCTTTTGTCTTGTAAACATGATGTTAATTTTAAAGGTCACTGAATTACTTGATGTCAAATTCTCTTTGCCATACATCGTGAAGTCACAAATAGATCTGAGAGATACTATCTTTAGTGAAAATAATTTACTAGATATACGTTAGGAGACTTATGTCCTGAGTTAGTTTTTCAAGTATTATTTTCACTTCAAGTAATATTATTAGTAAAGATAACAGAATGGTAGATTTATTTCATATGTAAGTTTTTTTTAAATGATACAATTTGTCCATATGTAGGCTTCAGTATGTAGGTAGTGTTCCTGAGAAGGCTGAGAGCCCCGTTGGATTATAGTGAGTGAGGAGAAAGGGTTTTAAGTATTTGCTCTTTCACTTTTCCAAGATGAAATATATATTTTAGTTCCTATTTTCTGAGGGTTGGGGGAACACACCAACCAATTAAAAGAATCTACAGATTAATTAGACTGTTTTTTAAAGAATGTTGATTACATTTTTTTTTCATTTCATGGAACATGGTTATCATATTGCTGATGTTGGCAGAATCTTGATATTTCAGATGCAAGACACTAAGCTGTCTTTGCTTTCAGCCATCCTACCATATGCTCTGATCCCATCACATCTCACAAGCTATGTAGGTTTGGGCCAGGACCATTCTTGGATGGGAAATCTCTAAGAATCACCCAGCTGCCACAAGAAGTAATGTAGATAACTGAGGGAAGTGTGTTACCAATTCACTACAGAACCAGTTACTCCAATAGAGCAGTAGGGGCAAAGGTCTGACTTAAATATCATACTTAGTAAAATTAAATCTCACTACACCCTGAATATTACAATTTAAAAACAGCTAGAACACTACCCACACAAAATGGAGTATGGTTCATCTTATTCTCTCATCCTATGTGATCTAGTTACCTTGCTTTTTCCCACTACTTATTGTAGTCTAAGATAAATTATTAGATCTCCGACTTGGAGCCTTGCACTTTATAGAACTCACTAACTGTTTTTGCAATAAATGACTCTGAGGCTACGATGTAGATTTTATTTAACAGCAACGAATAAAAGGTCTAAAATAAAAATGAAGCTGAAAAATATGTAATGGGCAAAGTTGAATAATCTTCAGAATCATTTTTTAAAATCTAGTACTTCACTGGTTCAGCCTATTGCGTGGCAAAAGCAAAAGCTGTCTGTAATGGAATCAGATCACTGTCTTTTTCTCCTGCCAGTCTTTCTAGACACTTTCACCTATAAAGTGTCCTAAGGTTTATTTCTGAAATAAAGAAAATTTAATATGTGGTCTAGTTACTTGAAATTATTTGTAGCATGTTGTATTTCTGGATTGTTTAAGGAAATCAGGTATGTATTGAAATTGTAATTTAGAAAAGAACAGCCAAGAAATAATTCCATTGATGAGCATTTGTTTAAAGTAGGAGTCTTGGGTATTTAAGCAATACCCATACAAAAATAATGCTTTAATTGAGAGTTTTTTTATTGTGTGCAATATATACATGTATCTTTTTTTTTTAAAGCTTTCACATTTAGCTGAAATACTTCATTCAGCTCAGCCTTAAACATAAACATAAATTAAGCATTCTAATTTAACTTCATTTATTACAATGTTATTTTAAGCCTCATTTTTAACTCAGACATTTGAAATACAGATTCGATCAGGTTTCAGTTAAAAGATTGTACCTATATACTTTTCTGTGATATACTATTTTTTCAAAATAGTTGCAGGAAATATGTATCCTTACCATTATTTCATACATATTATATACATGTAAAGTATGTATATCTTAACATTGTATTTAAATTTTTAACAACACACAGTGACTTTTGATCCAGGAATATTTCCTGAGCCATTTAAAGCACCTTTTCTGAAATATCAAAATTGTACAGGAATTAAATTTAAATTAAAATTACAGAGGAAGTGATGAGAGATAATTCACATTGAACTCTCACCTATTGGTATGTTTGCTTCGAGTAAAGAACCCACTCAGACAGTCAATAAATATGAATGGCAGAAAATATGCATGCATACTTGGGCTTATGCACACTTATAAATGCTTATACTTTGTTTTTAAAAAATCAGATGCTGCGCCTGTATAGAATTCCTTGTTACTCTTTGTAATTTCTGGTCCAGAGTCGTAGCATTGATTGTGTAAATCAGTTTTTCATTGTGTAATCTATTATTTTATCAGGTGCTTAATTTTTAAATACACTTAGAAATCCTGAGAATATAACAATATATTAGGAAAGTAGGAAAGTTAAATTGTAAGATAAATATAAATTTAGGTTTGGCTTTCTTTACCACTTTCAACTATTTACACTAAGTAATTCTTCTATCAGTAATGTGGTTCTTTTTTCTTTTTCTTTCCTTTTTTTTATTTTTTAATTTAGGACCCCAAACGTCATTTGGAGGAACATGTGGATGTCCTTATGACTTCAAATATTGTCCAGTGTTTAGCAGCTATGTTGGATACTGTCGTATTTAAATAAAACCATGCAAAAAGCTATTGGTGATACTTTCAGCGTATATTCCTCTATTGTTCCTAATGCTCAAAATCAAGGGACCTCTGAAGGTGTGTTTGGTTAAATGTAAGACATCTGGCATCATTTGCAGCACTGTAACACCTTCAGTCTCAGTTGTGCAATTACTTCTGTTTCTTTAGTCAGGGTCTTTGCAGATTCCAAAGTTGTATAAGAATACATCAAAGTGGACAAATTTTGTTAAGATCCCATTTAATATTTGAAGAAATCAGTAACACAAATATATTTTGATTGTTGCTTACAAAATAAAATACATTTACAATCTATGTCTCCTGAGGTTTTTTGGCACTGGGTGGAATTGACAGAATAACATTTGACAGTGCTCTAGAAATCTCACACAAAGATATGTTTCTCTTTGCAATGTAAGATCTGATAACACATAAAACATCAACGTGATAACAAAACTTCACAAATGTAAAATGATTGCCATTAAGGAGTTGCTGCCCCATTAGTGAGTAACCCAGAAAAAATGTTGACATATTTTATATCGTATAGTCAGTATCTTAACGTATTATACTTTCCAGGGTTTCAGAGGAGTATGTTTAAGAAGAAAGAGGGGACAGTGTTAATTGAGACTTTATTATTTTTTTGAAGAGTACATTCTACCAATGCTGAGATTCCCTGGAAGTTGCCTGCTCCAAAGTCCACTAGACTTTATCCGCTAAGACAACCATATGAGGTATATAATCTCTTCAAAACAAATTGAGAAAAGTCAACATAATGTAAATTTAATATCATGAGCACATAAGAAATAATTTTGTTACTGTTTTCTCTCATCTTTCTCAAAACTACGTTTTCTGATAAAGACAAAAATTTGACTAATGGCCCATTTAACAGATGACCTTATCCCTCAACCTGTTTCTAACCCGACATACATGAATAGCTGCCCCCATTGGTACTCATGGCACAGCACCATTCTTGGGTACAGCAAGGAGTATGCGAAAACATATGGAGACAGATTTAATTCTTATGTGTACTCTTTGTGAAAATATGGTAAAAATGTTTGTTTCTAAGGCTTCATTAAAAGAAGGTTTTACTTGGGGACTTGGAATTTAGATTTAGCCTCTTAGGTGGTAGGAGTGACGTGATAGACCAAATTACTGTCCTGTTTGAACAATTCTAGGCTCTTACTGGTTGCCTAATGAATAGTTACCAGAAACTAAAAGTAGAAATGGCTTAAATTCCCACCGTGTTTCACAGTCTCTTTTTTGGTGAAATAAGAGGTGTTCTGAGCATTTGCTTGTCCTGTGGCTTTTTCTTTTATATATAGTCATAGTATGTTTTATGTAGGACATGTAATATGTATTAATTTAATTGTTGACATTACAACTAACCATTATAATTAAAATATAAGTGGAAGTTAGCAGAAGTTTTCCTTTTGCCTAATTTAACCTTGTGTGCAGACTTTTTTTTGGATACGTGATTTTTCCCTTTACATAAATAGGGTTCTATGATTTATTTCACAGCTATTCATTAGAGCTAGTCAAGATTTCTTTCATACAATATGCCCTCAGAAGAAGGCCTCAATAATCTAAGGGTTATTCTCAACTTTCCATTTGGAAAATTTTTTTGTTTTTCATCTTAGTCTCCTGAAAGCATCTCCTGAGAAGGCTTATACAATGCCTGCCTTTTGCTCTTAGTTGATCACCTATCCTCCTGGGCTCCCCACAACCAGCACTACCTTCTACTTGATTCATGGTGGAGACACTTCCAATTTCAAAACCAGGAATCCTCCTAGCAAAAGCTACATTTTCTTTCGAGATTTGTAATCAATCAAAATTAGGATCCCTTGAGTCTCAATGAACACTTTTGTCCTGGAAGGTACACCTATTCTAGCAGCAGCCTGGTGGCTCGAGTCCCGTTAGGCATTGAAACCACTTACTTAATCACTAGCTCAGGTGTGTATGTACTTACTGAGCATCCTCACCCATCTATTATGCAGTATTAAAGCAACACAAGAACCTGAACTCCCGCTTGCCCCTAATGTAGAGATGCCCCTGCTTTCCTCTTAGACTAACATGAGGCCATTGGAAGCTCCAGTCTCCCCATGCAGTGTGGTCTGCCTGGACCAGGAGCAGCGGGGTCTTCGGGGAGCTCATTATATATATACAAAATCCAGGCTTGGGACCTGAATCAGGAATCCAGAATCCTGGTGTGGTTCATGTGCACTTTGAACCCTGAGGAGCCCTGCTGCACACAAGTATGGCTCAAGAGCAGGTGTGCTGATCTTGAGGAAAGTGAAATTTCCCTTTGGAGCATATATGAGTTCCTGTAGGGAGGAATTGCTGAATGTAGTACAGATAATCTGAGGTCAATGCACATTTATCTCCTCCAATTCCTCAAAAACTGGAAGGTGCACTCTATCCCTTTTCTATACCTTAACATTTCATTTTTGCATTCTTCATTCTTTAAAAAGTTAATTCAGGGTGCGCGAATGAGACAGCTTCTAGGGCCCAGGTGCAGTCTGGCCTTTTTTGCCATATACTTAAGGCTCTCGTCCCACTGAGAAAGGCGGCGGCGGGTGGGGGGGGGGGAGGTGGGTGACCTCGGAAGCAGGGGGCAGAGGGGCGCTCAGAGACAAGTTAATGACGGAAAGGAGAAAACGAGAGTAGACAAAATTGGGCAAAAACCTCTCAGGAGAAATGATGGTGGAGGGTAATCCGCAGAAAACCCCGGCGTCAAATAGTATCCCAGCTTCTGTCCCCTCCCCCGCACCCCGAGGCCTCAGCAGCCAAGGCCCTGCCTGTTTATGAAGCTTCGTGGCCAGGAGCTGAGATTCGCTTCCGAAAGGGGGAAAAAGAAAAAAAAAAAAAAAAACGGGTCTGGCTGCATTTCTCCGAGCAAACTGTCTGGACATCTGGTCCCCCGCTCGCCCGGCCCAGGGCCGTGGTCCGCGGGGCCTGGCTGGCGGCGCCGGCCGGAGGCCACAGCTGGGACCCTGCGCAGCCCACTCAGGCCCACTGAGGCAGCGCCCTGGCGGGGGCCAAGCCCTTGTGCCCGGGCCCGGGAGCCCCCGCGTCCCCAGCGCCGCTCTCCGCCGGGAGGCGCCGAGGCCCGGGAGCGCGGGCGCGCCGTGTGCGGGGAGGGCTTCGGCTGCCCGGGCGCCCCGGCACGGCGAGCTCCCGGCCCCGCGCCCTGCGCCCCGCGCCGCTGCCCCCACGCTCCCCGGGCCTCGCGGGCGGCGGGCGGCGGGCGGCCTGGGCGCGGGGACGTCAGACAATGCGGCGCGCGGAGGCGGGCAGGGCCGGGAGGCCGCGGGCAGGGCGCGGGGAGGGCGCGGGCAGGGCGCGGGCAGGGCGGGGAGGCCCGCGGGAGCCCGTCCTCCCGGCCGCCGGCCCGCGGCCCCGAGGCGCCGCCGCGCTCCCGCCCCGGCTCCCCGCGGGCTCGGCGTCCCGGGCAGGGGGAGCGCCTCGGGCGGATGCAGCTCTCGGCCGCCGGCCCCGCGCGGGCCGCTCCCCCTCCGGAGCCGGCACCGGGGATTCCTTCCGACATCTCGGGGTCGCTCTGGGCCTCGTGCTACTTATCTGTGCCAACATCCTTTTAAATGGGTTATTTTCTCTATTCCTCCGTTGGAGCCTCCTCGTTTTAAACTTACTGGTATGGGTTTTTTTTTTCCCTCCCCTCCAGATTATATAAACGGTACACACAGGCGCGCACACACACGCACACGCGTCCTCGGCATCGACCCCCGCGCCGACACCGCTTCCACTGCGCCTCCGCAGATCAGCGCCGCCCGCGACCCCGTCGGCACCGGGGCTCGGCCCTTCCTGCCCTGGCGAGGCTCCCGGGCCCGGCCGCCGCGCCAGCACCTCGGAGCGAGGGGAGCGCACGGCGCCGGCCCCCGCCACGGGCTCGCTCTGCACACAACCTGCAACCGAGCTCGCTGATAAAATATTTAGCAAAGACCCCGTAGGCATCACTGCAAACACATTAGGGCGCTTCAGCCCGACGGCTTATGATTATTTCAGAACTTAAAAAAAGGTGATCGTGGATTGTCACCGCGTCTGTGCTGGAGCGAGAAGCCGCACCTTCCCGAGGTGGGCGGATGGTGGGTGAGCCGCAGCGTCTCGCCCCCCGCCCGCGCCCCCGCCCCCGCCCCGCTCGCCGCCGCTCTCAGCCGCACAGATTTATTTATTTGTGTGTGTGGATAAAAAGGTGTGCGTGGTGGGGGGGGGCGGTTCGCCGGGGACCCGCAGGACCCGCTCACAAAGGACTGGCTCAGGTGTTATGTGCTTCTGTATTAACTGGAAAAGACAGACTCTGGAACTTTTACAGGGCGAGAAGAGGCCACCGGCTCGCGCTTTGTATACTTTGCACTTGAAATCGTTACATTCAACTGAATATTTGGCTCATTCAGATCCGAAAAGTCTCCTAGCATCATCGAATTCCCTCCTCCGCCCCTCGGCTCGAGAGGAGGGAGGTGGTGGTGGTGGGGGGGGGGGAAGGTAGGAAAATGTTTAGTAAATTGCACATCTTTGAATCTTCCTAAAGCAGTGGTCACAAAGCTTAAAGGTGACACAACAGTGCTCACGTAAAGCCAACACACATTCCCCACCCCACCCCACCCCCAAGCCAACAATAAAATCATCCCCTTCAATTTGCCATGATCGTCGCGACCAGGAGCCAGGTGATTATCCTAATTAATGTCTATCTAATTAAATTACTGTCAGCAGTTAACCAATGGCAGGAGCCGTTTCATCGGCTGCACAAGCAGCAAGATCAAAAGTGAGCCTTTTCTGATTGCTGCATAGTGTCAATTGGCCAATCTCTTCTCCCAGGGAAAAAAAAAAAGTAAATCAAACCTTTGAGAAGCATTTGCTGGTTGAAGTGCTTTCTGTCTAGTGAGGGGGTCTGTGGATTTCTAGTTTATGATAAATAGGACTTTAAAAACCAGGGACAGGAGGGCGAGTGTTCAGGTTCTAGAGCTATGCAGCTGGAGCACTGCCTTTCTCCTTCTATCATGCTCTCCAAGAAATTTCTCAATGTGAGCAGCAGCTACCCACATTCAGGCGGATCTGAGCTTGTCTTGCACGATCATCCCATTATCTCGACCACTGACAACCTGGAGAGAAGTTCACCTTTGAAAAAAATTACCAGGGGGATGACGAATCAGTCAGATACAGACAATTTTCCTGACTCCAAGGACTCACCAGGGGACGTCCAGAGAAGTAAACTCTCTCCTGTCTTGGACGGGGTCTCTGAGCTTCGTCACAGTTTCGATGGCTCTGCTGCAGATCGCTACCTCCTCTCTCAGTCCAGCCAGCCACAGTCTGCGGCCACTGCTCCCAGTGCCATGTTCCCGTACCCCGGCCAGCACGGACCGGCGCACCCCGCCTTCTCCATCGGCAGCCCCAGCCGCTACATGGCCCACCACCCGGTCATCACCAACGGAGCCTACAACAGCCTGCTGTCCAACTCCTCGCCGCAGGGCTACCCCGCGGCCGGCTACCCCTACCCACAGCAGTACGGCCACTCCTACCAGGGAGCCCCGTTCTACCAGTTCTCCTCCACGCAGCCCGGACTGGTACCCGGCAAAGCGCAGGTGTACCTGTGCAACAGGCCCCTCTGGCTGAAATTTCACCGCCACCAAACGGAGATGATCATCACCAAGCAGGGAAGGTAATGCTACATCCCCGGCAGTCGCTGCTCCAGGCGCCGCCCGGGGGCAAGAGCGCCGGGTTGCCACCGCCCCGGGAGCGCTGTTTTGGGGTCGGGAGCGGAGCGGAAGGCGCCCCGGGGCGCCCCGGAGTTGGCTGGTGTTGGAAGACGGGGACGTGGAAGGTACAACCGCCGCGGTGATGTTGGGAAGGGGGTTCCCGCCCTAGAAAGGTGGTCGGAGAGCCGGCCGGGGCCGGAGAAGGGCGGCGGAGAGGGCGAGTCCCCGGCCTGCGGCTGGGCCACTGCAGGGGCGCCTCGGTGCCCGCGAGCGGGGCAGGTGGACGTGCGGGGCGCCAGCCGCGCTCCCCACCTGGGCAGTGACACCTGCCGACTCCCCGCTCCAGCGCTCCCGCCGATCTCCCCGACTCCAGCCTCACTTCTTTTCCTCCCCCACCACCCCTTCTTTAACCCAGCAAACATTCGCTCATCGACGCTGGAAGAACAAGTTTTGCTTTGCTATCTGGCGCCGCGCTTCTTGCATTTAATCTTTAACATTTATGTGTTTTTTTTTCTCTTGTTTTCTACCCCCCCCCTTAATTTAAATAGGCGCATGTTTCCTTTTTTAAGTTTTAACATTTCTGGTCTCGATCCCACGGCTCATTACAATATTTTTGTGGATGTGATTTTGGCGGATCCCAATCACTGGAGGTTTCAAGGAGGCAAATGGGTTCCTTGCGGCAAAGCGGACACCAATGTGCAAGGCAAGTCCTTCCAATTAACACATTTTCCTGACACTTATTTAGGTGAGAATGATTAATTAAAGCCTTTGTGGACTGGCTCGAGAGACTTTTAAAACGATCGGCCAATGACTTCTAAAAGGAAACGAGGGGGATAAGGGGACAGACTGAGCCGCGAGAAGGGGGAGGATTATGCAAAAGCTATTTTAATCATCTCCAGTTAATAGGAAGAAAGCGAGGCCTAAAAAACCCCCAGCTAATGGGCCTCACTGTGGATAAGGTGTGTGTGTGTGTGTGTGTGTGTGTGTGTGTGTGTGTGTGTGTGTCCTAGGCGGTGAGGAGTTGGGACTGGGCAGTGCCCCGGGCATATGTAAACAACGTATTTGTTTCTCTAGGAAATCGGGTCTATATGCATCCGGATTCCCCCAACACGGGGGCTCACTGGATGCGTCAAGAAATCTCTTTTGGAAAATTGAAACTTACAAACAACAAAGGAGCTTCAAACAACAATGGGCAGGTCAGTGGCTCAAGCGCTCCTCTCCCTCCTCCTCCCTCCCTCCCTCCCTCTCTCCCTCCCCCTCCCTCTCTCCCTCCCTCTCCCTCTCCCTCTCCCTCTCTCGCTCTCTCTCTCCTTCTCGCTCTCTCTCACGTCCCTCGCTAACATCCAGTCCATTAGTTCAAATCAGCAAGAGAAACTGGACATATGTTTCTCTGCTTCACTGAAAAGACTCTTTAAAAATTCTATTTCCACCCTCCTGTAGAGTCGCTCTGCCCGCCCCCCCCCCCCCGCCCGATTCCCGGGTCCCGACCTCCCCAAGTGCTGTACAGATACTTGGTGGATTTCGAGAAGGAAACCCACAGGCTCTGGGGGGGTAGGAATCTTTGTTCCTCCTCGAGGGAGGCCGGGCGGATCGGGAGGCCTGAGCACCAGCAGTCGGGGTCGGCTGTGCTCCGGGAGGAACCAGGGCTGCTGTCCCGCGGCCGGCCTCGGCAGCCCGGCGGGCCCGCGGTCGGGGGGTCGGGGCGGCGCGCTCCAGCCCGCCCTGCAGCCCCCCGGTCCCGCAGCCCCGCATCCCTGCAGCCCCCCGGCCCCGCAGCCCCGCAGCCCCGCATCCCCGCAGCCCCCGCAGCCCCCCAGCCCCGCAGCCCCCCGGCCCCGGGCCCTGGCCCCGACCCGCTGACGCGCCGCCCCGCGCTCCCCGTGTGTCCGCCGCGCAGATGGTGGTCCTCCAGTCCTTGCACAAGTACCAGCCCCGCCTGCACGTGGTGGAGGTGAACGAGGACGGCACGGAGGACACCAGCCAGCCCGGCCGCGTGCAGACCTTCACGTTCCCCGAGACGCAGTTCATCGCCGTCACCGCCTACCAGAACACCGACGTAAGGAGGCCCGGGCCGGGGCGCCGCGCAGGCCGAGGCTGGGCCCGGGGCAGCCCCCCGGGTCCTGGGCGGTGGGAAGCGCCTCCGACTCGCTCGGGCGCGGCTCGCGCGGGCCACCTGGGAGGGACCCAGGATCTCCAAGGCCTCTTCCTTGGGAATTTTAATTTAGTTCTGAAACTAGAACAGATTTAAATCTGCTTTTTCGTTCGTTTTATTTTTTCCCCCGAGTCCTTCTTCCCTTTAGAAAACAAGCAGATTTTCCCCTGCATTTTATTCTTGGCAAGCTGTGGCATTATCCCAAAAAAAAAAAAAAAAGAAAAAGAAATTTAAAGTCTCAGAACTGATGGCTGAAATGAACAAATATATCGCTTTTTGGGTGGTCAAAAGAACAGACACATTCACATATCCAAAAAGTACAATAAATCAAATTCCCAGAAGCCGTGGGATGAGTTTGTTTTGTTTTGTTTTTTCTTAGCACTTGAACCTCTTCAGCTTTTGCAAGTTCACAAAGACTTATTTTACTTCTGTTGATTTGACTACTGGAAGTGACAGTGTTGTTGTTGTTGTTTTTTTTTTAACTCAAATGAAAGTATCAAATGTGAAAATATGCATTTATTTTAAATTAAAGCTGATTTTAAAATGCAGCTATGAGTTCTCGTGGTTGTGAATCAGAAATGATAAACGTTTTGAAATGTGGTGAAACACTTAAAATAGGCAACATTTGATGATACATTCAAGCGCCCCTTTTAAAGACTTTTGTCCTTTTGTATCAAGCATTTTTAAAAATGTGCATTTGCACTGACTTAGAACATATGGGAGAGCTAATTGAGAGCAATCCTTTAATGTTAGGCATCATTGATTTAAACATGTTCCTCATGACTTTCATGATACGTTCTCTTTTTTCCCTTTCTATCCATTCCCTCAAATTTTTCAGGCAGGGAAACCTTGCTACTCAATGACACCGTGGGCCCCAAGCCCCTGTAAAAAAATGGTGCTATATTCGTAAGCGTGTAATCCACCTACATAGAAGGTAAAATCTTCTTAATCTTTTTATTTTGTCTTTTCTAGATTACACAATTGAAAATAGATCACAACCCCTTTGCAAAAGGATTTCGGGATAATTATGACACGTAAGTAATTTTGCTCGATCCTTCTAAAATAGTTGCGGAATTGGGCTTTAGGTCAAAGGTGGATTGTTGTGTACAAGGCTTTTGGAAGCTAGACTGTGCAGATAAGGCTGTTTCCAAGGTTTTTCCCTTGCCTTTTTATGGGCTCCCCTTCTTTCTGGTGACTTTCTGACTTGGTACTTTTGTGGTTTTGGTCAAAGATTTCCTCCACTTATTTTTATCTTTCTTATGAATTACAAAGTTGTTGGCGGGCCTCTGGGGCTGGCTGGCTGGGGAAGCTGCCCCGGTTCCTGGGTGCGGGAGCTGTATGTGGCGCTGCAGATGCTCAGCTCAGATTGTCTGTGTCTGAAACCGCCCGATTCTGCCGGAAAGTGCATGTGGCTCTGGCAGTTGTTACATTCTCCTTGGCATATGTGACTTTTATTTACCCATTTCCAAGTTTTGTGTAATAGCTTTTCCTGTGCAAGTTTACTATGGACTGAATAAAAGTGTGCACCCACCATAGGCAAGGTCATGAGCAGAGCCGCTGTTACAGTTATTTCAGGCTTCGGGAAGGACCCAGGTGCTGTTGCTGTGTATTATTTACAAGCTTCAAAAGAAAAATATTTCCTTTTATCCTTTGCATCTAGACATGTTTTAATTAGATGTGTTGGTACCCTTTCTTCAGGCCTCCCTTACTTATCTCCGTTTCTTTTCTATCAAAATGATGTTCTCTGGGGGCAACAGGGGATATAAACTTCGTGTTTTCTGGGCTTGTTCTAGCATTCTTGCTCAGAGTTCATATAGAGTGCCCAAAAGTTCAGATAGTGCTATATAGCAAAATCTAAATCTGGATTGTAGGGATTCTCCTCCCCCCCCCCTACTTTTTCTCTGACCCTGAAAGGGAAGGGTATATAGTTTTTAACTTCATGGCTTGCATTAAGTGCGTGGGATACAGCTACAAAGTTGAAGTTGTCTTTGACCAGAAATAGATTAAATTTGTGGAGAATTAGACAAGTGGCTGCTTCTATTCCATCTCCAGGTAGATAACAAACTTCCCTCCTGATATTTTTATAACAAATTGAAAAGAGAGTCCTTGATATTTCTGCCTATCACCGTCATGTGCCTCCCTTAAAAGTAGTTTTGAGGAAGCAAGCCTCATCAAGAAGATTCCCCAGAATAAAACCTCAGCTATTCTAGTCTTCACAATCTAAAAATGTGGACCCGGCACTGTGGAGAGTGTGTGGCCCAGGAGACCAGAGATACTGGTCTCTGTACGAGGGGGTCTTGTAGGTTTTGAGCTTTTAATTCTGTTGCGAACATCTGTTCCAAAGCATTTTATTTTGCACAAATCAATCCGGTAATCCCAAGTGGGTTGGGACCTGGATGGGCATCTAAACTGTATCTTTGGCAGGCTGCTTTTTTCTTCTTAAAATATTGTAGTGGTAAACAGAGAAGATATTTGCACCTTGCTGGCTATGTTCCCTTCCTGCCTCCCTCCACTCATTTGAAGCTAGAATTGAATTTCAGGAGGGAGACTTTGTGTAGTAAGCAGAATGGACCTGAGCAACAGCATTACCCTCACCTGCCCTCCTCTGGATGGCTGCTGTAGGAAAAGCCACTTCTTTTTGGTTCTTAAACTGTATTTTCCATAAAAGCTTCTTTATCTATACAGATGAAGACCTTAGTTTTTAGGGGTTAGGGGAGAGCAGAATGGCTCATGCCACCCGCTCTTCCCCCCTTTTATGTTGACTCTTTGGGCAAGGCTCAAGCGTGGAGAAACAGAGCAATAAGAAAGAGTTCAGGAGGACCAGAGGGGATGCTTGGCCACTCACCAGGGAATCTCCTCCCCAAAGGATTAAGGTCTGACAAGACTGAGGCTCTCTCGCAGAACAGTGTGTTGATTAAAGATTAAAACATTTATGTGTGAGCTAAATAAAAAGGGAGGCATGTGTCTATGTGTAGGAGAAAACACTTCTACCAATCTCTGGTTCTCTCTCAATTCTAATGGGATTTTCCAGGCCCAGGGCCTAGAGTTAATCTTTATTTCACCTAAGGTGATTCCCAGTAACACAATTACTGTCTGTGGGCAAGTTATCTAACTTCTCTTTTCCTCAGTTTTCTCATCTGTAAGGTGGGAAAATAATGCTGCATAACTGGGAGGGCTGTTGTGATGGTTTACTAAATTACTATGTGTGCAGTGGTAGACAACAGTGCCTGGCACGGAGTCAAGTTGTATAAGGGTTGACTATTCCTGGTGGGAGATTGCTTGGAGGAGGTTGATGATAAGAGTTTGGCCCAAAAGATGGGTTTCGGTGTCTTTTTGTTTTCTTTTCTGGCCTGTGTTTTAGAAATCTAAATAAGAAAATTTTACTTTGTCATTTATTTATTTATTTACCAGTAATGGTTCAAAAGCTAGGAAAAGGTCAGAGCAAAGAATACTTTTTTTTTTTCTTGGAGCACTTGGCTGGCTCCGTCTGTAAAACCTGCG
Organism: Nyctereutes procyonoides; assembly: GCF_905146905.1. Classification (NCBI taxonomy): domain Eukaryota; kingdom Metazoa; phylum Chordata; class Mammalia; order Carnivora; family Canidae; genus Nyctereutes; species Nyctereutes procyonoides. Next base: position 24,265,103 of record NW_026575142.1, on the reverse strand, counting down.
ACTCTCTTGATCTCGGGGAGACTCTTGACCTCGTGTGTCAGTTCAAGCCCCACGTTGGGGACGGAGCTTACTTTACACACACACACACACACACACACAGACACACAGAGAGAGAGAGAGAGAGAGAGAGAGAAAGAAGCATACCTTTCCTCTGTAAAAGAATTTTATTGATGGATGACTCTGTTTCCAAGTAGTCCTTCTTGTTAGTTACTGGTGGAGGTGGTGGTTAAAGGATGTCGCGGGGCAAACAATGGACAGTAGGTCCCGCGGAGGCTTCCAGCCGCGGTCCTCGAGCCTCAGGAGGCTGGCGAAGGCCCGTCTTTGATGATCACTACGCCGGACAGCCCGCGTGTGCATCAGACGGGGGCCGGCGGTGCTTACAGCGCGACGAGGCGGGTGTCCTGCCCAGGGGCGTCGCGCGGCCCCTGTCCCCGCGGGCAGCTCCGTCCGGGCGAGGGGGAGGCCTGCGGGCGCCGGGGCGCTGGGGGAGCGGGATGCGGCTCCCCCGTGGCCTGTGTCCCGCCGGGCCGAGCGCTCGGCCCTGTCCCCCCGACCCCGACCCCGGGCCCGACCCCCGGCGGGGCGCGGGGCTGCGGCCTCCCGGGCCGCCCCCGCCGCGGACGGGCCTCGGCTGCGCAGCGTGGGGGCGGGCGGAGGCGGCGGCGGCGGCGGCGGAGGCGGCGGCCCCCCGCGCGGCCCCCCGGGGACCCCTCCGCCACCCCTCGGTTCTCTCTCTGTCTCCTTCCCTCGCAGGATCTACACCGGCTGCGACATGGACCGCCTGACCCCCTCGCCCAACGACTCCCCGCGCTCGCAGATCGTGCCCGGGGCCCGGTACGCTATGGCCGGCTCTTTCCTGCAGGACCAGTTCGTGAGCAACTACGCCAAGGCGCGCTTCCACCCGGGCGCGGGCGCGGGCCCCGGGCCGGGCACGGACCGCAGCGTGCCGCACACCAACGGGCTGCTGTCGCCGCAGCAGGCCGAGGACCCGGGCGCGCCGTCGCCGCAGCGCTGGTTCGTGACCCCGGCCAACAACCGGCTGGACTTCGCCGCCTCGGCCTACGACACGGCCACGGACTTCGCGGGCAACGCGGCCACGCTGCTGTCCTACGCGGCGGCGGGCGTGAAGGCGCTGCCGCTGCAGGCCGCGGGCTGCACCGGGCGCCCGCTCGGCTACTACGCCGACCCGTCGGGCTGGGGCGCGCGCAGCCCCCCGCAGTACTGCGGCGCCAAGTCGGGCTCGGTGCTGCCCTGCTGGCCCAACAGCGCCGCGGCCGCCGCGCGCATGGCGGGCGCCAACCCCTACCTGGGCGAGGAGGCCGAGGGCCTGGCGGCCGAGCGCTCGCCGCTGCCGCCCGGCGCCGCCGAGGACGCCAAGCCCAAGGACCTGTCCGACTCCAGCTGGATCGAGACGCCCTCCTCCATCAAGTCCATCGACTCGAGCGACTCGGGGATTTACGAGCAGGCCAAGCGGCGGCGGATCTCGCCGGCAGACACGCCGGTGTCCGAGAGCTCGTCGCCGCTCAAGAGCGAGGTGCTGGCCCAGCGGGACTGCGAGAAGAACTGCGCCAAGGACCTGGGCGGCTACTACGGCTTCTACTCGCACAGCTAGGCCGCCCCGCGCCCGCCCGCCCGCCCGCCCCGCGCGCGGCCCCGCGCCCTCCTCCCCGCCGCCCGCCTCGCGCCCCTCGCGCCCCTCGCGCCCCTCGCGCTCCGGCTGCAGCGAAGAAGCACAGGTCTCCGAGTGCGACTTTAACCGTTTTTTTTGTTTTTTTGTTTTTGTTTTTGTTTTGTTTTTGCACAGCAGTTTCTGCAGTTAGCTCACCGACCTTCCACTTGGCTGTTAGACCTTTTTTGGGTTCTCCTCCTTGCGCTCCTTCCGCGAAGTCACACTCCTATCGAGCCGCCTCCTCCTCCCTCTCGCCTTTTTCTCACCCCCCCTCCTTCTCTCTCTCTCTCTCTCTCTCTCTCTCTCTCTCTCTCTCTCTCTCTCTCTCTCGTAATGAAACTCTTCACCCCTAGGAGACCTGGGCAGTCCTGTCAGGCAGCAGCGATTCCGACCCTCCAAGTCTCGGCCTCCCCATTACCCGTAGGATGTTGACTCTAGAACCTGGACCCACCCAGCGCGTCCTTTCTAGTCCCCGAGTGGATGGATGGATGGATGGATGGATGGTAGGGATGTTAATAATTTCAGTGGAACAAAGCCTGTGAAATGACTGTATATAGTGTTAATTTACTGTAACGAATGGCTAGTTTTTATTTTCATCGTCAAGGCACAAAACCAGTTCACGCTTCACCTCTCCATTCTCTTCCTTTCTTTGCCATCTTCTCCACCAACCCCCCTCCACTTAAAAAAAAAAAACCTACCTTGTGAGATAATTAACAATATCCTAAGAGGCTCTGGAAACGTGAAATACTTGATAGATAATGATGGGTTTCTCACTTCTCCTCAATCCGTTGCATGAAATAATTGCTCTGTGCCCTAATGCACACAAATAGCTAAGGAGAATCCGACCAAACACCTGTAAAGGATAGGTGTCTGCTCCCAGGAAGTCCATTAAGTGGCATGATGCCTGCAAAGCAAAGTTAACTGGAGTTGTATGTCCCCCACCCCCCCCACCCCCCGCCCTACACCCCCACCCCCGACCCCTACACCCCCAATAGAATAGCTCGACATCAGCAATATTATTTTGCCTTATTTGTTTTTCCCCAAAGTGCCAAATCCATTACTGGTCTGTGCAGGTGCCAAATATGCTGACAAACTGTTTCTGAATATCTTTTCAGTCCCCCCTCCACCTTTATATGCTGTAAATCTTTGTAATGAATATTCTACTAATGATATAGATGACTGAATTGTTGGTAACTATAGTGTAGTCTAGTGAAGATAAATTGTGTGAGTTGTATATTTTACTGCATTTTAGTTTTGAAAATGATTTCCCTGCCACCTAGAAACAGCTGAAATTTGACTTCCTTGGGAAAACACTAGCATTAATGCAAGTAAGACTGGTTTTTCCGCCCCCCCGCCCTAAGTCTTGTTATATTTGATAAGGAGCATTAATCCCCCTGGAAATAGATTAGTAGGATTTCTAATGTTGTGTAGCAAACCTATACTTTTTTTTGTATTTTAAAATTAATGTGAAATATGCATCATACACAATATTCAATCTAGATTCCAGTCCATGGGGGGATTTTTCCTAATAGGAATTCAGGGTCTAAACGTGTGTATATTTTGGCTCTTCTGTAAATCTAATGTTGTGATTTTTATATTTGTTTCGTTTTGTCTGTGAACTGAATAATTTATACAAGTACACACTCCATTGAGAAACGTTTTGTTTTTTGCTCGTTTGTATCGTCTGTGTATAACAAGTAAATAAATCTGGTAAAACGCTATGGTGTTTGAAAGCAGTTTACAGTTTGAAAATAATTTATTATAGGTGATTACTTTTAAGGGTTAAGGAAGAATAGCCCGTCCCCACTCGAATATGGGGCAGTCTGTTTAATGGGAATCTGCCTCCCATTTCCCACCTAATTTTGTTTCCTAGCACTACCAGTAATTACTTCTTCCTTCTTATTTATGAGTAACGTAGTTCCCTATGAGTCAAGTTTCATTTTGTTGCACTTACTATTATCATTATATTATTTTTTTTTTCAGGAAAATGTAGGCACTTCCTCATCGTAGCTATCTGATTTTCTCTGAAGTAGGAAATAATGCGAGCAGGAAAAGGAGGGACTTAAATAAGGAGTTAAGAATTTCTTTCAATTTCACAGGCGGGAGGCCTTGGGCAAGAGTAGGGTGTAATGGAAATGAACGTCGCGGTAGGCCGTTGGCCGCAGCTTTAGGCAGATGTCGAGAATCCGGGTCCTCTCATAGGAGGCCTTGGCGAGGAGTGGCGAATCTGTAAATGCAAACACAGAATGGCCTACGTTTCTGGAGTGGATTGTTTCTGGGGGATCGGGCGGGCTTGCACGCGGGTACGGACTCCTAGAACAAACTCCGAACGGGAACGGTCGGCATCTAGGCCCCGAGCTTAGAACTTGCCTTGGGAGCCGTGTGGGGCTGGGGGTAGCACAGCGTCTCTTCTGCGGTGGGATCCCGAGCGCTCCTGCCCAGGCCAGAGGCCCATCCCTGCAGAGCAAGTGCCGACATGTGGGTCCCCCAGCCGGAGGGGGCGCGGGGGAGGGGGGCGCCGCGTCTTGGTCGAGGAGCCCGCAGAGCTCTGCCTTTATCTCGTGGGGAAGCGAGTTTTGTACTTTGGTCTCCGGAGAGAGGCGACCCAGGGAAGAGGCGGAGAACGGCTCAACACCCTTGCCTGGTCTGGGTCCCTTTCAGGTTCTGGGACTAAGTGTAGCGGCACCTCGAGACTGTCCCGCGGCCCCTTTGCGATCCGACAGGCGCAAAGAGGCCTCCAAGGTCCGAGGAGCAGGAAAATGAAGAGCGGGGGGAACAGGACGACTTGCTGTCCCTGGGCCGTGTCGCCACTAGACGGCGTTCCGCGGAGTTCGGCGGCCGCGCCGGGAGGCAGGGCTGGCTTTCCTTTGTGTCTCCCTGGCCCCTCGCACCCCGGAGACCCGACCCCGGGACGGAGAGCGCAGGCCGGGCGGCTGCGTAGACCGGGGAGCTGAGCGCCCCCGCCCCCCCCCCCCCGGCAGGGGCGCACGTGCCGCCCCGAGGGCGCGGGGGTCGCGGCCGCGCTCTGCCCGCCGCCCTCGGGGCCCAGCTGGGCGAGCCGGGGGGGGGGGGGGGGGGGCGGCCGTCGGGCGGGGACGGAGCTCCGGGGCCGGGGCGGGCCGCGCGGGGACGTGGTGCTGCAGCCCGGTCCTGCCTCCCCGCGCGCCCGGCCTCCCCCGCGGGGCCCCGCCGCCGCCCGCCCGCCCGCCCGCCGGGCTCCCCAGGGAAGCGGCCCGGGACCCCCCGGCCCGGGCCCCCGTGCACCTCGCGTGGCCGCCTTCGCTCCGCGAAGGCAGGGCCCGGGCGGGCACGCGAGCCGCCCCGCCACCTGCACGTGGCCTCGGGTTTCTAAAGTGTGTGTGGCTTCAGCAGTGCGTCTTCTCGAGGAGAACGGGACGGAGAACAGGGCGCCAGCGGCGAGCCCTCCCGCCATCTTGGAGCCCCCGCCCCCGCGGCCCGAGCGCGGCCCCGCGCCCAGGTGCGGGCTGCAGAGAGGCGGGCTCCGGGGCCTAACCTCCGCGGGCGCCCAGGTGCGGGCTGCAGAGAGGCGGGCTCCGGGGCCTAACCTCCGCGGGCGCCCAGGTGCGGGCTGCAGAGAGGCGGGCCCCGGGGCCCTAACCTCCGCGGGCGCCCAGGTGCGGGCTGCAGAGAGGCGGGCTCCGGGGCCTAACCTCCGCGGGCGCCCAGGTGCGGGCTGCAGAGAGGCGGGCCCCGGGGCCCTAACCTCCGCGGGCGCCCAGGTGCGGGCTGCAGAGAGGCGGGCTCCGGGGCCCTAACCTCCGCGGGCGCCCAGGTGCCGGCTGCAGAGAGGCGGGCGGGGGGCGCCCGCAGGTGCTGGGCTGCGCGCGAGGCCTGCTCCGCGGTCCGGGCCCGGGCTGCCCTGCTCCGCCGCGGTGCCCCGGCTGCGCCCCGGCTGGACTCCCGGAGTCCAGGTGGCCCGCCCCGCGAGCTCGGGCTCGGGGTGGGGTGCGGCCGGCCCCCGACCGGGCTGGGCCCAGGCCGCCCTTTGCCGGCCCGTAGCTCCCGGCACAGCCCCGCCGACGCCCCCCCGCGAGGACTCCGGCCCTGTAGGCCTCGCAGCAGCCCCTGAGCGGTTGCTTTCCAAAGCCAGGTGGTTTCTGGCTCTCTCCGATTGACTGGCATCACCGGAGCTCTTGAGATGTGGTAATTTGGGGTCTGTAGAGAACTTTCTGAACCCTCTTAGCTCCTGCCCTTACATTTTCTTATAAATCCTACTGCTGAAACTCTTTGACCCACCACTTGGGTGACGTTCCGGATCTCTCTCTCTTTTAGCACCGAAGCTTTCAGGCCTGTTTTCGTTTCTGTTGAAGGGACAAAAGCCTTGTTGCCCAGAGGCCATTTATATTCCTGGAGAACCTAAAATGCTCTATAGCAATATTGGGGCAACGTGTTTCTGTTCGTAATTGATTTCATAAAATGTTCGGCCTGTACTCAGGTGCAGCGCCTCTCTTGCGTATATTAGTTATTTTATCTTTAGGCATTTTACCACCCCCCTCCCCGGGCATAGAAAAAAGTAGAACTCCTGATCCTGTGTGAAAACAATCTAGATTCCCCAAAGGAAAAACTATTATTCAAACTTACTTAGGAAGAAGTCAGCATCTTTCCTTTTTTTTTTTTTTAGATTTTATTTTTAAGCAGCTTCTACACCCATGGTGGAGCTCAATCTTAGAAGCCAGAGATTAAGAGTTGCATACTCCATGGAGCCATAAGCCAGCCAGCCAGTGGCCCCAGAAATCAGCCTCTTTAAAGACCGGAGATGAGCATTCAATTTAAAAAACATTGAATTTACTCTGGTATGTAAGCTAATTGGCTAATTTTAATGTTTGAAAGAATGAATTTTTAGTGCAGTATCAGTAACATCTGGCTTTTAAAGAAAGGTCAGCTGGAAAAAAAAAAGGTCAGCTGAGACTTTTTAAGCAAGTTGAGTCTATACGATTTATTGAAGTTACAATCTGAGTGCAAGATTTACATTTGGACAATCAGATTTTCTCTTGCCAGAACAACAAGATAAGACAAACTAGGCAAGATTTCAGGCATCGCATTATACTTGTTTTAATTCAGTTGCCTTGAGATTTGTGGGCCTTCCTGGTTCCTGTCTTCAGCTTGTAAGTTAGGTTGCAACATATTTAAAAATATATTCACTTGAAAGAAAACCCCACTGCTTTCACAATAAAGTAAACTTGATGGTGTATAAGTCACTGGTCTCATCTGAGCTGATTATATCCGCCTTGCATGTATTTTACACCCACAGTATGGTTTGCAGCGGTGTTCAAGGCATGGCGTGAAAAATTTGATTTGAATAGTTCCATTAAAGCAATGAAAAAAAAAAACCATGGCTTAATAGACCTTCTAGTGATAGCTCCCCCTCTTACTATGCTAACTCTGAAATAAATATGTAATCTAGTGTTAGGAACATGGCATTTGGAAGACCCTTGCTGGTATTATTTAATTTAATAAACATACTAACTGTGACATTATTAATGCAATGAAGCTTGTACCACAAGCTGATTCTTTCAGGTTGTTTGACCTATTACTTATCATTAGATTCCTTAAAACGTGTCCTGTGATTTATAACTTGGATTTTATATTTAAATTATTTTGGATTTCAACTCTTTAAAAATATCTGCATGATAGCACTCATTTTATATACAAAGCATTTATACTTAGGTATCTTGGCATATCTTTTATGAGGAGGAAGAGGGAATTTAGGAGGGCAGAGCATCTCTAGGGATGTGCCTCTGGTCATTTTAGCCAATACAGTTATTTTGTTCCAGTACTGGCAAGAAAAGGAAAAGATTGTAAGATTAAGTTTGGGGGCAAGGTTTATACTGATTTTGTATATACTGGTTATACATATGTTTTATCGTGTATATATATATCATATATGATATATATCATATATATATGATATACGATCACACTAGTTTTTAAGAAATGGCAAATAATTAAACTTTCTGGTTGAAAAATAAATCTTGCTTGTATTAGGTTTAGTGCTTATATTAGATTTATTTAGGTTTCAGTTTAGTACACATCTTCATGTTAGCAAAAGTGTATTGTATGGGGAAAAAGCCTTTTTTCATTACAATCTTATTTCAGGTTCCTAAAAAAGAAAAAGTCAACAATGTTGTTCTCGAACCACAGGATCTTCCTAGCTCACATTTCAACTTTCAAGATGTATTTGTCTTTTATTTTGTCATTCCTAGTATGAAAGGGAAGGCATTTTTCAATCTTAGGATAATTCAGAAGCAATTTTTTGGTTCTCAGTTAATTCAGTTTCATCTTAAAAGTTCAAATTTAGCAAAGCACATGTTCCCTTGTTCATGCCAAGTGTGATAAAAACTAGTCGAAAAATAAAACCATTGCAAACAAGTAGAGCACTGCACTTCACTGCATACTATACAGGCCACATCATTTCTAGGTCTGATGTCACTGCCTGCTGGGCTGCCATTTGTGGGCACAAGCAAGGCTGCCTTTGAAAGTTGATAGAAGGCACGACCATCTCAGATACGTGTGCTGTAATTGTGTGTGTGTTTGAAATATGCTCTCTGACTAGTGATAGGCACTCCCGTGAGCATTCAAACATTTGCTCTCTTCTGTCAACAAAAGGTTATTCTGTTGAGTCCCAGAGATGCTTTTCTCCCTCCTGCATCAGGAGGTAGTTTCTTTGTAAATAAAACACGAAACAGCAAAGCCATCTCTCCCCTTTTGTAATATCCTCAAATTATAGACTACTTTGTGGAATTATAACTTTCTTAATAGTTTCATCTTTGTATTTACAATATTAAGCTATCACATTTATATTTTTAAACTTTAACATCCTTAGACTTCAGTTAATAAAACATACATCCATGTTATGTAGATTCAGTTTAGGCCATCCGCAATCAACGGTGACATTTTATGAGAACTTTCCAGTTATCATAGTGATTTCTGTTTTGAATGGCCTGCTCAAGTGGAACTTTACTAAAGGCCAAACCGTTATTTCCAATTAAAAAGGTTTCCAAGGTGGTTAGTACTTTTATAATCTGATGTGTTTTTTAATTAAACACTTATAATTTTGGGTATAACTTTACCAAATAATAGCAATGTTTACTACTCAGCACCTTCCTTTGAAAGGCTATGAGGACTTACTCCTTCCACAGTTTACTTACCATTGAATGCTATATATTTTGTTCAAATAAAATCTTTTTTTATACCTCTGTCTTAATTTGCTATATTTATTTTTTAAAAACTGACTGCGTTCTGAATAATCCTTAGAGCTCACTCACCTTTGGGATTCACTCTCTTAATTTATGCTCACATTCTGCTTTGTTCCTGTGGAGAAAGTCAAAGAAACATACTGACTTCCTCCTCAACAAATTTGTTCTTTCCTCCTCCAACTCGGCTGTCTTTCTGACACTCATTTTGCCCTTGTTGACTCTCTTGCCAACAACTCTTTTTTAACCTCCTCTTTTTTTTTTCTCACGCTACCACACTGAACCTGAATCTTTATAAAATCTATGCCTGATTCATCAGTTTGTTTATTTCGAGTCAGAATTTTTATGCTTTCCCCAAAAGCAATAGTACAGTTTTCAGGACAAACATCAGATACAATGTCTTCTTTTAGCCTCTCCCACATTGTCTTTTGGGTCTTTGCTTCCCTCCCCCCATATACTTCTATAATCCCTTCATCTCTCAATATTTTCTATTATCTTTTTTCTTTGTATTTGTGAAAGGACAACTTAATATTTTTGACTCTTACTGGTGTTTCTGTTTTCCTCTTTACCCTCAACATTTTTAGCTCTGTGAGGCACTCACTCCATTTACCCCTGCTCTCTTTTGTACTTAGAACCCATCTTTCAATGCTTTCTTTGATCCTTTTCAGTTCAGCTTCCTCATTTGCACAGACATTAAAATCATTCTTATTACATTTGTCAGTGTGCTCTTGACTGAGTGTAATGGCCTTATTACAAGCTGATCTTCATGCTCTTAGCTACTTAAAATCATAATTAGTCCTTGGGGTGATTCAGAATAACTGCTTCTGCAACTCCTTCACCTACCCTTCCTTCTTCCCGCTTTTCATGGGTCTTTCTGTTTGCTGGCTTATTTATTTCTGGATTTATAGGTTTCTATAGGATTTATTTGCCCAGGGTGTATCCTCATACACTTCTCTTAAGAAAACACGCCATAGATGTGTTAGGGAAGAATGGGGTGGGAGAAAGATCTGCTCCTAGTTTTCTTAATATATACCTACCGCTCATTGCCTAGTAGCCTGTACCTATTTGATGGTTTCTTGTTTTTTGTAGCCTTGTACACTTTAATTGACATTCTGATTTTTTCTATCATCCGTCCTTTAACTTTCTGATACCAACTCATGTTCTCCTTACCCTTATGGTTAGCATGATGAAGATTAAAATGAATTTTTAAAACGTGAATTTTTTGTAGTTAATACTAATTAATTTAACCCCTTAAGGAGATTGCAATATGAAGTGTGTATGCCAACACCATTAAGAAGGAAGGTTTTTTTTTAATAGCTATGCAGTTGTGTGTACTATACTTTATTAGTGACATCATTATCAGCCCTTTCTCTATATAGCTTCAAAAATAAATCTCCAAACTTAGGAGATTCGGGTTTTATAGATCATGAGAAGCAGTTCTATTTGCATTACCATTTCTTTAGGAAGCTCTTGTTACTGAGTTTAAAGTTACACAGATTTTTATTTTCAATTCTTTCTGCTGTACACCAAATGTATATATACATTTACATGTGTGTGTGCATGCGTGTGTGTACACACAACACCACGGTGATGTGACGGGACAATAAGAACATAAACTCAAGAAAGCAAGTGGAGAATTTCTCACACTTCTTGCACAACGCTGCCCTGGGCACTGTCATGATCCTGTGCTTTTTGAAGACCTCCTATTGGAGCCTGAAGAAATACCCTTTTGGCAATCTCTTATCTATGAAAATAATTCTCTACTTCTGAGCATTAGAATCAAGAGCTTTTACATTTATCACTTAATTTGCACATGGTATAATTTCTACTCGAGTAACAAATTGGTGAAAATGCCACCATGTCAAAGAAATGTTCACATAAAATGACTGAAAATTTATAGTCAGTGCCCTGGCCATTTAGTAGGTAAGACACCTGCATTAAATTTATTTTGAAAATACAGTCTCAAGGGAACCAGACTCCTAAGATATAGCAGAAAACACCAGACACAAATAAGACACTTTATTTCTATGATGTTCAATACAATAATTTGTAATCATTTGAAATTATAAATCAAATGTTTCAGGTGTTCTTCAGCTCCAAAGAACTTTGCTTTTTGTGGACCTCTGAATTTCTCTGCAGCATGAATTCAAATGTTCTGAGTTAGGGTAGAATGGAACAACCTGGAGAATAGTGGCTTTCAAAGTTTTAACTGAGACTCACAGTGACTACACACACACACACACACACATACACACACACACAAAGTTTTCACAAAATACTTACCTTTACCACATTGGAGACGCTTTGATATTTTTTTATTTTCTGTTTAATTTCCTTCTGGTTATGACCTGGTAAATCTATTTCATGGTTCTCTGATGGACAATGCCTCAATGTGAGAAACATTGTTGCTGGGGTGATGCTCATTAGACTAGCAGAGCATCCTCAGTTTCCTGTTGTATCTCTTGTGTTTTAGTCTTTCCTATCTAGAATAGCCAACTATACATACTAGCAAAGAAGAGTGAGTCTTTTCTTGTTTGGTCACCCACTTGAATGCATGGCATGAAGGATGCTTGGGTGTAAGCTTGAAAGACTGATCTGCACATTAAAAAAAAAGGTCTTTAAATTCTATCTCTGAGATTGCTAGATTTTATTTAGATTTAACCTAACTTATTTGTTCTTCAGGCATTTCACATTTTTCTCTCTTCCTTTTTTTTTAAAAAAACTTTTTAAGAAAGATTTTATTTTTAAGTAATCTTTACAACCAATGTGGGGCTCGAACTTATGACTCCAAAATCAAGAGTCGCATGCTCTACCAACTAAGCCATTCACACACCCCTCATTCTTTTCTCTTTCATGCACACACTCTAAGCATACTGATTTATTGAAATTGGGGTCACTTCTTGTCTTGGGAATAAGCAGGCCCATACTTGCTGATGTGGTTCTTTGCATGAATTACCTCTTTCCCTTTCTTGACACTAAGGCACAGCTGGAAGGGGGCAAGAGGCCACAGCTTTTATATCCTTGAGGTCGGTGGCTTCACATTAGAGTCAGCAAGGGAGCTTTTAAAAATTAAAAGTTTTTAATGCTTAGATTTACACCCCACCCCAAATAAATCAGAATGTGAGTGTTTAGTAGTGAGAGCCAGGCGCTAATAGTTTTTAAAGATTGCTAGGCGATTGCAACGTGCAGCAAAATTGGAACAATTCCCCAAGGATTTTTGTTTGATGTTTTTTTTGTTGATGTTTTTGTAATGAAAGAAAAGGTAGAGGGTTTGTTTGTTTGTTTTTAGTTTTATAGTTATAGTCATAGTGGCAAACTATTCATTATAATTTCATGCCCAGGGACTCTGGTAATAGCAACATTCTGAAAAATAAAAATAAGCACATAGATTTAAAAATGATTATTTTCAAATCTCTATTTTTAAAAAAACGTTGTGACAGTATGGTCATGTTTTAGAACAGGCACTTTATGCCCTTGACTATGAGAGAAAAGCGACCCGAAGAGCTCGGTCTTCTTACTTTCTGTATAGAATAAGCATTTGTATTCCTCCTCCAGCTTAATCATGATTAAAACATGGTGATTAGTACTGTCTCTGGAAACTCTACAGTCATCCATAAGGTAGCCTTTATCTAGAGAGACTGAAATTGGAAGGTTGTCCGGAAGTATTGCATATTTGACATCTGATATCATTCTCAGAACAATAAATGCCAGAGTATTCAGAATAGTCCTAATCTACGGAACAAATACAGAATATAGGGTGGGAATTCAGCATAGCAGTGCCAGCCATATATCATATTTCAGTTCAGTTATGGAGGGATTACCTCCAAAATGTATCAGATGGAAAGATTTCTTCCCCTTAATATAGGCCAGATATAAGCAGCTTACTTACTCAGATAGTCCATGGCAACCTCCCAAGTCATTCATTTTTAAGTGGTTGCATCCATTTGAGTCACGATATGAACATCACCCATCAAACTGAGTCACAGATTAATTTATGTATCTGAGAATTTGTTGTATTAAGCATACTGCCATAGAAATACCGTAGAAACTTAACATTTTGCTTCATTTAGATTCAGAATCCACTAAAATGTGGAGTTATTATTTGCTATTATTGTCCCTAGGAATAATAAGTATAAATTAATCTGTGCTTGTGTTTTACATAATATTTATATATAGAAGTGTTATACCATAACTAGAGGAATAGGATGAAATGAGATCTGTTTATTTGCTGAGAAATATCACTTAGAATACAAAGATTCACCAGCTCTAGGAATCAAAGTGGTTAAAGCATGAAAGGTTAAAATGAAAAACCTTGGTTGAATGTATTTGGGGATTTCCTGAGTTTAAAATACTAGAAAAGCCATATAGTATTTGTTACATAGAAACAATTCAGTTTGTCCAGTATTTAGAAATCTCCAAGTTTCGGGATTTAAAAGTAAAAGAGAAACAACAAGAAGAAGAGTTATAGTTATTGATTCTTCTTATTTTTACACTGCCTACTACCCACCTCTCCAAATGCAATATTTCATCTGTGCTGGAATTAAGTATTTATTAATGTTCAAGAAACTAGGCAGTCATCTGACCATGGCTTATTATAGCTCACTCCTAAATTTAGAAGTGTTCCCAGATTGAAAAATGGTAAAGGGAATAGAGAACAAATGCACAGTTTTTAGTTTACTCCTTCTTTTAAATTTTATATATTTTTTGAAACTAGTTTTCATTATCCTGATCATACTGTATCTAGCATTTTTAGAGAGTGAAGTAAGATTGTGTTAGAATTCTCTGAGGTCTCCAAGTTTTATTTGTATAAATTATACCTCTTTTGTTTGTCCAATTAACATACTTTCTAGAAATGATAGTCAATTTTTAAGAAATCAGGCGTTTCCTGTTTCCGAATTATCTGTGTGAATTGCTTCTCACTTGCTTCCATCTGCCAATCTTTTGATTACTTTTACTCATTTTTACTAGATAACAAAAAAGGGAAGTGTATGGTAAGAATGAAATCTGTTTATCAGTGAATGCAATTTGGCAGGAAGGAGGATACAAATATTTCCAAAATGAAATCTTTAGACTAATGAATTTAATTTATCCTTGCTCTTTTTGCAGTCTTAAACTACCATTAAATGAGAGGTTTTAGTTTTTTATTGCAACTGAAAGCAACATTGTGATTTCATAGAGTTCTTAGTGAGTATGGCCTTAGCAAGGTAAATTCTAAGATAGGAATTCCTGAACCAAACCTTAGGATTTCCCTGCAGTTATTTTGAAAGCCTCCCTGCTAGATCTCAGGGAAATCAACAAAAATGATTGTTTGATCACTTCTCTTTTTTCCTGTGGACTCCCAGTTGAGGGGAGAGTGGTGATGGACAGTGGCATACCTCCATTTCATGTCTCCATTTATGGTTATTGTAGTTTAGATGAATTTCTTTTCTCTCTTTCTCCTACTCTGTTGCACTCACAACTTTGAGAAATGAAAAGTAGCGCCTCTTTGCAGAAAGATTGGGGCTTCTTTATCTAAGTTAAACTGAGATAACAAGAACTTTTTATGCTGATCTGATATTTTAGTTTAGCAAGGCTTTGCTGAGATTGCTGACTATGATTAAGGTTTATATAAGGCATCGTGGAGATTATAGGATGAACTAAATATGGATTCTTTGTGATTTGTGAAAAGACTGTATTACAAGATAAAAAGTAGTGAGTATGAGTTCTAGAAGAGAAGCACGGGTAAAATTCTTTGGGACAATGTGGGGGGCAGTGTGAATACACCTAGGTGAGGGAATCATGGAAGGCTTTATGAATGTGATGCTTGTTGAACCTGGACTTGCAGAGGCATTCTGAAAAAAAAAAAAAAAGAAAAAAAAAGAAAAAAAAAAAAAAGGAAGCCATAAGCCAAGTCTGGGAGGTAGAGCAGCAGAGGTCTGTTGGGAAAGAGGTAATAGTTTTTTTGTTTGAGAAATAGAGTGTGTAGAGAAGGTAATAGGAAGGTAAGTGTAGTAAGGCTGGGAGCCAAGGTATGCCACACTTTTGAGTGGTAGGTTGATACAAAGTGGGCCTCTGATTAAATATAACTGATTTTACTATGAATTCTGTCAGAAGAAATGTATACTGTTGTACAATTTATATTTTTTATTTAACAATATAGTTAGACTCTATTTCTAACTCAGTACATACTGATCTTATTCTTCTAAATATCTTTACTATTAACGTTGTATGTACAAACTATCCTAATTTAACTAGTCCCAGGAGTGTACGTGTTTCTAGGTTTTTGCTATTGTAAAAAAAATGCTACATTGTACATTTCTCTCTGTATATTTGTGTTAGATGTCTATTGGATAAGTTCCTAAAAGTGGAATTTCTGGGCTAAAGGCTGTATCAATTTACAGTTACTCCATAAGTATATGAGAATTTGTTTCCTCACCCTCTTACCAGTTCCAACTATGTCAGTCTTGACATAATTAAAAATTTGATCGTATTGATGAAATTAGAAATTGGCATCTAAAATAGGAAGGTATCCACTAACTAGAAAACATATAACTTTGGAGAGTATGTTATCCTGGGGTATGGGATGGTGTGACAGTATAAGAAAACTTATAGGAATAATGTGACATGCTTTTCTAGATTGTTAAGTTTTAAAATTTGGGAGGAATGTTATTTTCATTTTAAAACAAGCTGAAACATTTGAAGGTAGAATATAGATTTATTATGATTTATTTTTTATTAAGAAAAATGAACATTTATTCTGTTTCATTATTAAATAAGGTTTATGATAGCACTTTGCATATTGGGAAGTGCTATACAAGTTTTATTACTGTATTAGCTAACAACCCATTACAAGACATAAAATCTCTCTTCATTTGTCAACAAAACCATCAATATATGAGAAAAAGGAGTGGCAACTTATTGACTTATTAAAATGTTCTGATAGAATTGTCACATAAACACATCAAAAAGCTTTGTGAATTCTCTAGAATTTAGTTCATACCCACTTCTCTTTTTTTTTCTCTCTCAGGTTGTCAGCAAACTATTACCTTGCCTTAAACAACTCTAACTTGTTTCTTATACATTTTGCTTTTAACAAAAAAGTCAACTTTTAAAAAATTGCAGACATTAAATACATATATATTTAATGTCCACATAATCTATACTACCTTCTTGACCGGTAGATGAACTGAAGGGGAGAGACACGAATTCCTATTTAAGGTGACACATCCAATAGAAAGAGGCACTACCAAAAAAATCATTACTTTTCAAACTCTTTGTTTCCCAAGGACAGTGATCTTCATACTTTAACAATTTTTTAGTAACAGAATTACTATCAAAACTCATTGATATGCAGAATACCAAACATGTAGATGCGGTGGTGGTGCTCTGTTGAAGCAGTCAGTGCCCCTGCTGAGCCCTGAGGCACCTCCCAGGACATCTAGGTTGTTGGGAACACAGTTTAGGAACAGCACTCTCTTAAGCGATTTTGGTCCGCTGCTTTTTAGGACACTGGGTGATTATCCCCAATTGCACAAGTTCTTCCATATTCTGCTTTATTGTTAGAAGACATGACGTCCTGAATTTGACACGTGAAATTCTTAGGGCCCGAAGTTTTAGGTTCCAGGTTTTTTGGATGAAGCAAACAGGTCTTTGAACTTCAGTTTTTCATGTCGTTTATTGATTTCCACTAGCTGGCAAGTGTAATAATAAACTATGCTACCTCTGTGACCTCCAAGAAGTTCCCTGTTGCGATTCATTGATCCTTTCTCAGATCTCTTTTAAAACATGTGTCTTCAGACAAAGTTTATACTTGGGCTAGATGCTTTGGGGTCTGCTCTTGACTTCCAGGATCTTCTAACCCAAGATAGTTATTCTGGTGGAAAAGCTAAAGATAACTCATTAAATTTTATGATAACAATCTCCTTTATAATAGTCATGTGTTTCTGAGGTATGTTAAGTGAGCATTGGTTCATTTTATTTTATTTATTTTTTTTAAAGATTATTTATTTATTTATTTATTAGAGACACACATGGAGATACACACACACACAGAGAGAGAGAGAGAGAGAGGCAGAGACACAGGCAAAGGGAGAAGCAGGCTCCATGTAGGGAGCCCGATGTGGGACTTGATCCTGGGTCTCCAGGATCAGGCCCTGGGCTGAAGGTGGTGCTAAACCACTGAGCCACCCCAGCTGCCCTCATTGGTTCATTTTAAAGGTAGATTTACTCTAGAAATTCTGCCTTAAATATTGTGTTATAATAATACCACATTTTTATCAACATGCTGCATATAAAAAAATAAAAAAAACTTGTTTTTTTACTTGTTATCAAACAAGTAAAAAAATAAAAAAAAAAACAAACCAAAACATGCTGCATATAAATCTGGCCACATAGCAAGAGAGCGATGACATGTGGCAAATGACTGAAGTCACTAATTGTCAGTGCTCTGCATTAAAATTTGTGAGTAAATCCAAAAGGAGATTGGAGGCGCCATAAAGTTCTCCTGTTGGCATTCAAAAATTTTGTTCATGAAGTATGAACCTAGATTGAATTGAAAAGATAGTAACTTTACAGAGATTTAAATTTCTTTTTATTTTTTGCTGATGCCTTCTGGTAAATGCTTTAAATTATTGTAGTAGTTAACAATGATGAACAGAAGACTATATAACTGCAATGTTCTGGATAATCCTCAGTGTAAAAGTGGACATGTCCAATGAAATCAGCTTTCTTAATGGTATTAAGTTAGCCGTATTAACTTATGGATTTAATTGGAGTTTTAAGAGAACATTTTAAAAAAGATTTTATTTATTTATTAATGAGAGACAGAGAGACAGAGAGAGGAAGAGACACAGGCAGAGGGAGAAGCAGGCTCCATGCAGGGAGCCTGACGTGGGACTCAATCCCAGGACTCCAGGATCAGGCCCTGGGCTGAAGGCGGCGCTCAACCACTGAGCCACCCAGGCATCCCTAAGAAAACATCTTTTCACCTTTGACTAATGAATGGATAAGAAAAAATTGATTATTATGCCTTTGCTAATGGTGTTCATGGCTTCTTTGGTTTTGATTAGCATCACATGAGTCCTCTGACCATTTAAATATCATTTTTCTTAAAGAAAACATATATAGAATGCTAATAAACTATTAAGTGAACAAGTAATACAATATGTGATAATTTTTACACTCTTTCCACAGAGCGTAAAATTTTAATACAAACTTAGTGTATACTTGATAACAATTTACATGTTTATTTTACCATCTGGTAAATGTGTAAACGATATTTTGAGAAGCACATTTCATATTCACTTTAACAACTTATCCTTGACAATATGTGCCCTATCTTATGTATCGACTGGAAGGATCTTGGAAAATTTTTAAAAAGATGAATCCAGGAAAAAAAAAACCCACCATTCATGTCCTAGTTTGTTTGTTTTAAAAATATTATGGAGATTTGAGACTTAGTTTTTAGTACCAAACTCAGGCATTGCGTTGTTTGCTGACTTTTACCAGACATCCTGCTAATTAGGGTAGAATAATCAGAGCGGCTTCCAAACATTATATCATGTACATCAAATCAGGTTTCTTACGAACACTATGGGCCACATAGGTAGCAGTAATAAGATAAATATGGTTCTGTGTGTTGTATAACAGTATCACATCTTCTCAGAGTGTTTGGCTTGCTCTCGCATGTGTCTAAATATGGGAAGATCATTTTTTTTCCCAGTGTGTTGCAATGAACCTCAAGTGGATAGCTTTTATCGAATACTTTAACAGCATTTATGACACTTTGGCCTTCTGCCTTTTTTATTTCATTCTCTCTACTTATTGTTCTCACTGGAATAAATCTCAGGGATTTAACACAAAACAAGCAAATAGATAATTCCCTATTTAGTTTTGTTTTAATGCACTCTTTCTTAGCTGGTGATAATCTAAGAATCTTTATAAAATTTCATGGACTACCTCTACATATTAATTGCCATCTGCCCATCTATAATGAAGAGGTTTGATAAACAAATTGCAAATATTGGATTTAACAAATATAGTCCTCATGATAAAATCTTTAATTTGAAGGCAAAATAAATCTCAAAGTCATATTTTTTTTCTATTAGATTTAGAAATCAAAGTACAGGTATATCTTAGAAATATTTTGGCAAATGTATCACATCACAATTACTTTTAATTTATTCTAAATAGTATTTTAAATTTAAATTAGTTGTCCTTATTTGTTTCTTTACAGAAAGCATCTTACTGTTATGATTATATAACATGATTCTGAGAAATATTGTCCGTGTATATCTTTATCTACAGCTGTGATGTTAAGCTACATTGTTCCTGATGCTTTATAAAGCTTATAACCTACTCTCTACAGCAATTCTGCAAGATGGGCACTGACTTCCTTTTACAGACAGAGAAATTGCACAAAAGTTAAATTTCTGATGAATGTATAATTAGTAAATGGTAGAGCAAGAATTTAACCACAGATTTGCTTTCCTGAGACCCATGCTCTCTTTAATACATTATTGCTTCAAACTTTTAATCAAGAGGACATGGAATTCACTTCTGATAAAGTAATTAAAAGTCTGCCATAGTTATCATTTAGTCTTGGAAGGATGATGCTTCTGGATACAGGTATGAGATGGTAGGTGTGGAGACTGGGAAGAGAGGGAAGAAATGGAGATGACTTTCCAGTATCCACTCAGCACTTTGACTGTATAGTTCTAAAATCTGTTTCTTTTTTTAAAAAAATATTTATTTATTCATGAGAGACACACAGAGAGGGGCAGAGACACAGGCAGAGAGAGAAGCAGGCTCCCTGCAGGAAGCCCGATGCAGGACTTGATCCTGGGACTCTGGGATAATGTCCTGAGCCAAAGGCAGACGCTCAACCACTGAGCCACCCAGGCGTCCCTAAAATCTATTTCTCTTCAAATTATTGTTATATGCCTCCAACCCTTACCTCAAACTAATGTACTTGGATTTAGTTTGTTATAAAGTAGATTAAAAATTCAAATCAAGTATTTCAGAATCAACTAATATTCAGATTTTTTTTTAAATACAAGCAAAAATAGTATCTCAGACACCATGGCAACTCTGGAGGAAAGCTGATTTTTTTTGGAAATACCACAAGTGTTAAACTGATAATAATGATCACAAATATTTATTGAATGCTTTATGACATTTTTCTAAGATGTTTTAAAATGTATATTAACTAATTTAATTCTCATAACAACACTGTGAGATAGATGCTGTTATTTGCACTTTTCAGATGAAGGATAGAAATTTTAAGTAACTTGCCTAAGGACACAGTAAATAGTAGTGGAATCAGGATTTGAAGTCTGGCAATCTGGTTTCAGAGTAATGACTATTATTAGCAAAGGTATTAAGTTAAATGATATGGTAACTGATCTCCCTTAAGACTATTACTACAGAAAGCAGTATGAAGAAAAACATTGAATCAAATATGAGTCTTAAGAAGTCATGACAGACTGTAAATCTGCAATGGATCCTTTAGGACTTTAGTTTATTTAAAGATATAAATATGAGCAAAACAAATGGAGTATTTGCATTTTTAAAAAAGAATTAGTATTTTATTTCAGGTATACAATATTCATTATTTCTTCCAAATTGAATCATAGGAGAGCGTGTTGTTTGTGAGTCTGCCAAAATTTCCCTCTTTATTGGTCTCTAATGGCTCTTTATAGTTTTTTTTTAAGATTTTATTTTTAAGGGGCAGCTGGGTGGCTCAGTCAGTTGAGCATCCGCCGTTAGCTCAGGTCATGATTCCAGGGTCCTGGATTTGAGCCTCATATCCAGCTCTCTGTTCAGCAGGGGGCATGCTTCTCCCTCTCTCTCTGCCTACCACTCTCCCTGCTTGTGCTCTCTCTCTCTCTCTCTGTCAAATAAATAAATAAAATCTTTAACAAAAAATAAAAAATAAAACTAAGTAAAAAAAAAAGACTTTATTTTTAAGTAATCTCTACTAGACCCAACATGGGACTCGAACTCATGACCCAGAGGTCAAAAGTCCCACTCTACCAACACTCTACCAACTGAGCCAGCCAGGTGCCCCTATAGTTTCTAATAAGTAGAATTAAAAACAGTTTAAGCTATGTGAGCTTGTTTTATAAATCATGAACTGAAAGGGTTTTGACTTTTGTTCAAAAGTTATCAGTGATATTTTTGTTATATAACTTCCCTTGTACAACAGAATAAAAATATATCTGGTAAGACAAATTTATAATTTTGAATTAGAAAAAAGCATTTTCACCAATAAAATTGAACATTTTTAAAAATATAAGACAGTATTTATAGAATTAATCAGAAGTTTGTTAAATTCATGCAGAATCATCTAGTCCCTCATTTGGCCAATAGTAAAGGTCAGATTTTTGAATGATATTACTAAAATGAAAAGTTTCAATACTACTTTGATGTTTTATTGAAACATAAGACCTACTAAAATGCTTTCACAGAACACATGGTAGGCCTTATTATTGGGTGTTTAAACTTGGAAATTAAGTTTTTTTTCTTTTTTGTAAAACTTTTTGCTCTAAAGTTGGAGATCCTCTATTTTAAGTGCTTTCTATTATTATTAATTTCAAAATATTAGTCTACTTGTCTTTTTCTTAAAATGGAGCAATTTCTACAGAAGAAAAGTAAATAGGACATGTAAAAAAGAAAATAATGGTAGTATTTCTTTTTGACTTATATGGCTTATTTTGAGCTTCAATATATCTGTGTGCAAATTGAGAAATGTTCTTTTCCCCATATTTTAAAAAATGCTTATTTATGTATTTTTTTTTAAATTTTTTTTAATTTTTATTTATTTATGATAGTCACAGAGAGAGAGAGGCAGAGACACAGGCAGAGGGAGAAGCAGGCTCCATGCACCGGGAGCCCGACGTGGGATTCGATCCCGGGTCTCCAGGATCGCGCCATGGGCCAAAGGCAGGTGCTAAACCGCTGCGCCACCCAGGGATCCCTATTTATGTATTTTTATAAATGACCTTTATTTTGTGATTTTTTAAAAAGATTTTATTTATTTATTCATGAGAGACATGGAGAGAGAGGCAGAGACATAGGTGGAGGGAGAGCAGGCTCCACGCAGGGAGCCTGATGTGGGACTCGATCCTGGGATTCCAAGATCACGCCCTGAGCTGAAGGCAGATGCTCAACCGCTGAGCCACCTAAGCATCCCTATTTTGTGGTGTTAAACTAAGCTGAACTCGTTTCTATGTCCATCATGGTAAAATGATCTGAAACTAGATCTTCATGCATTTCTTTCCCGGCAGCATTACTTTTCCTCCCATTCTAACAGTGTCCCTTAGGTTTCCATGGTTGGCCAAAGGCAAGATTGGAACCCTTGTTTTTGACTGCCTACTCTCCCCATAATGTGTCTCTATTTTATATATATTGCTTCTCTCCTTTTTTGGTTACCTCACACCCTGTTATATTTATTATGATTTGCTCAAATATCCTACAATGGCTAACCATTAGATCACCTGTCATTGCTTTTTTTTTTTTTTAAAGAGAGCACGATAATGATGGGCAGAGGGAGAGGGAGAGAGAGAAGAGAGAGAATGAGAATCTTAAGAAGGCTCCATGCTCAGCAAGGAGTCCTGTACAGGTTTTGGTCTCACGACCCTGAGATCATGAACTGAAATCAAGAGTTGGCCACTTACCTTACTGAGCCACCCAGGTCGCCCTCACCTTCTTAAAAAATGAAAAGAAAAGAAAGGAAAGAAAAAAAAAAAAGAAAAAAAGAGAAAATATACAGATGCCCAGGCTAAAATAAGAATCCCTGTGGCTGAAGCTACGGCATCAATGTTTTAAAGAAGTGCCCCAGATAATTCTTATGATTGTCCAGGGCTGTGAACCACTGAGTTAAAGAATGAAATACTTGCTTCAAAAATCAGCAGACTGGGTTGGAAGAAGAAAGTTTGGACCTGGAGCCTTTCTGGCATCCTTAAGCTTACCTTACATAGATCATGCGTCCTTAGCTTATTAATAAGGCTAGCCATGGTATTGCTGGTAAATCAGAAAGGAGAGCCTGAAGTAGATGGGTTTATCTATTAAAAGCCTGTAGAATTTGCTCTATTGGTGTTTATAATCTTCAAATAGTTGGCATTAAGAAAACAAGAGGTAGGAGTGCCCCTGGATGGCTCAGTTGGTTAAGTGACCCTCTCTTGATTTCGGTTCATATCTCAGGGTCATGAAATAGAGCCCCACATCGGGCTCTGTGCTGGGCATGGAACTCTTTCTCTACATTCCTCCCCCACCCTGCGCTCTCTCTTTAAAATAAGTAAATAAATCTTTTTTTTTTTAAAAAAAAGGAAAACAAGAGGTAAGATTTATCCATCCCCTCTCCCAAGAACCTGCATTGCTAATTCTCTTAATGTTTGATATTTTGAATAAATGATGCTGACTTAGTCTATTTCTACCTAGTATTCACAAGAATTTCAATACATTATGTAATGGGAATTGATGGTGGTTTTGATAGCTTATCTGTTATTCAAGTACCTTTGTAGAAGAAAAAAACAAGCTTTTTTTGGAGAAGTCAATAAATAATGTCCAGAGCTTGATTAAATCTGGTCACAAGCTCTGGCATTTAGATTGGGTGATATCTGAAACTTGTATAGATTAATTGATTCTTTTCTTTTAAAGATCTTACACTGAAATGCACCATAGTGGATCAAATACTTTTAATTAACTCAAATGAATGCAGCATCCAGCACCTACCTATGGTTTTGGAAATTGTTCTGCTGTTTGGTCGAACTAAGACTGTTCAGACTATTTGATGGAACTTGTTCAAACTGGTTCTTGAGGAATTAGCTCATTTGAGGAATCTTTAAAGTCAATATTGCTTTGGATTAAGTAAGATTTTTGTAGAGAAATGAATTTTATATTGGGGGAAGAAGGGTGTGTCCCTGGGAGTTACTTCTGAGATCTGTCAACCATTTAATTTTGTTTAGCCACTGTTTCTCCACGAGCAATTTGGATATAATAATCATTGCCCCATATGTACTTTTGAGGGATTTAGAGCAGGAAGATTTTGCTATAAATAAATTTAAATACTGGGAGCCTTTAGTAAAGTTTTGTTGAAATCTTATAATAAAAAGTGTTATAAAATAGTGAATTAGGTAAATACAATTGCTAATATTATTAACAAATCAACAGTTATAGATGTCATAATGTGCCCCATAGCACTTTGTACTTACCTTTTCTGTATCATGTGTCAGATTATATTTTAATGAGTTGATTATGTCTATTTCTCCTTTTAGATTTGACTTGAAATCTTGAGAGCAGGGACTGCATTTATTTTTGTATTTAGTCTAATGTAGATCTTAGCATATAGAAGAGTCAATAAATATTTGGTCAATGAGGTTTTTTAAATGTATTTAGAATGAAAATGTTAATTATTTAAAAATCATTATATCACTTTTTTTTCTTTTTTGGGAGAATACTATTAGAAAAGATAATTTTACTGTCTCTGAAATGATGCAAATATATGTTTGAGGTGGTTTGATGCTTTTGAAAATTCGAATTGGATTGGGAAGTGAATGATATTAAGTCAGAGTGATGTAGCAGGGCACTGCGTGTGCTGTTTTATAATGGGTAAGCAGTGAGGTGTGGAGGAAGGATCATGGACTTTGTAGCTAAACTGACCTGGATTTGAATCTGCCACTTTCGATATGGGTGACTTGGGGAAGTTTTTTAATGTCTCCGTTTCAATTTCCGTATCTGTGAAATAGAGATAACAGTACTTACTTCATAGACTGGTTGTAATGATTAAATAGAATCTTTAGTAAAGCATCTGATACAATATTTGGACACATTAGGGATTGTGATAGCTGTTACCACTAGATAAATTAGCAAAAGGATTGCTTTCAGGTAGAAAATTATTTGAAGATGTGCTTTTCTTTTTCAGAGATAGATTTTTCAATTGAATAGAAATTTCTGCCTTTTTACTTTTTCTTTTACTTTAATTTGCTGGAAGTTATTTTCCAAATTAAATACTAGGAGAGATTGCACAGGATATATTTTACTCTGCTCCTAAGGGATCTTGTACTATCAGAGGATTACAAGGTGAAGCTAAGCTGGTGGTTTTCATTCTAGCCTCTGTTAGTCCCTGTCACCAAACTACCACACAATTTGGAGCATTTGCCAGTGTTGGCTCAAGAGAGGCCAATCGAGACACTAATAGATGCATTTTCTCCATGAGTACACCCTTGGATCACACATAGAATTCCTATTAACAGCAATGAGAGTTAAACTTGTAAATCCCTTATGCATTGATGGGAGAATAGACCTTTTAGTTTACTTAGCCATCTTCCAGTTATTTGGCACTTTCCCCATCCCTTGTGAGTTCTCCAACATTTTCATTAAAGGCTTTTCTATTTTCTATTCTGCTTCATTCAGTTTGAGTTGTAATTCACGTTGGCCTGATGCCTTGGCAGCAATGAATGATTCTAATTGCCTCACTATCTATCTAGTCTGGCCTGATCATAAAGCCTTTCAACTTTTCATTCAAGCTTCCAGCAGTATCAACTTCATGGGTCACAGACTTCCCACTCATATCCTTTCATTGCATCTTAGCTGCTTACCTCTTATGTATTTAAGAAATTCTAGAGAGTTCGTCATTATTTCATTCCTTTTCTGTTATACCATCTTATCCTTTTTGTAAAATTAAAAGCAGCACTGCAAAAACCTAAGGATGCAGGACGACTTTTGTCCAGACATTGTATCCGAGGAGCTGGATACCCTAGTTCTCATTTATTTGAGTTAGTTATAGTAAAGGGCTAGAAACTCGAAAGTTTTAAGTATTCTTCCATTTTGACTCTGTTACTTCTTTAACTATCATCAGCTCCATTTCCTTGTTTACCTACTGAAATACACAGTGTTCTTTTCTGATCCTGAGGATAGATATAGTATGAGAATCGTAATGGAAAGCTGAAAACAAAGGTCCTTCTTTGAACTCATGTGATTTTCTGGCAGGCAGGGAAGCTGCTCCAGTACTCTATATAGTACCAGTGTACTGTTTTGATTCTGTGTGGCAGCGCTTCTTTTGGAGACTTTATGGGAACCTTTCTCATATGGTAAAAATAAATAAATATATATTTTAAGCAGTCCCAAAGGTTTAATGAGGAAAGAATTACATATTATTTGATTATGTAATGTTTTATTTTTGCCTTCTTTTCCCTCTTTTTTTAAAAAAAGTATTAAAAATTTAAAAAGTTTTTTATGTATATATTTATTTTTTAATAATCTCTATACCAAACGTGGGGCTCAAACTCATGACTCCGAGGCTTAAATGTGAGCCTTATGCTTGTCATACAGTGTAGTGATCCATTTGCAATTTTTTTAACTAATCATATTTATAATTCCAGGATTTGATACAAGGGAGGATGGTTCATCAGAAGAAGGCACATGACTCTTCACTTTTAGCATGGTTAATTGGACATTTAAAAAAATTGATAGTTTTGACTAGTAATCAACAGGTACTGATTTCTTCTCTTGAAGTTTTATATATCTGACAATTAGAGGGATTTTCCATCAGATTAGCCTTAGACTCCACAGATGGCTTTAAACATTTTCTTCCTCAATCCCCTCAAATATTTCCATGTAGATGCTGTAGGCCATATTCATCATGCAGTATGACCTCTGCCTATGTGCCTTTATTGAGTGAGTCAGAACAGTGAAGGGTAGAAATATTTCTGAAAGCCATTGCTGTAGTGGGGTGGCTAGCAATAACCCTGAAAATGACTGCATATGTATCCCATTAAATCAAAAGTAAATGTGTACTTGACACAACTTACCCTTAACAGAATCCCAACCCTCAATATTCCTATAAGCACTCCAACATTACCCAATGTGAGGAACGTGCTGGAGAAGAAGTTGGAATCCATTAGACAGTAGTCTTAATGGATTGTGGTTAAAACATACTACTTTTGCAAGTTTTACAAAATCATATTACCATGTGAATGAATGCAAATTCTTCCAGGAATTTTGAAGGGATTTGTATTAATTTCCTTATAGTACCAAATGACCACAAATTTGGTTGCTTAAACCAGCACAGATTTATTATTTTACAGTTCTGGAGGTCAGAAGTCTGAAATGGAAAAACAAAAAGAAGTCTGAAATGGATTTCAGTGGTCTAGAATCAAGGTGTCAGTGGGACTGCATTCCTTTTGGAGGCTCTATGGGAGAATCTGTTTCTTTTCCTTTTATGGCTTCTAGAGGCTGTCTGCATTCTTGGGACTCCTGGTCCCCTTCTTCTGTCTTCAAAACCAGCAACATAACTTCTTCAAGTCTTTCTGACACATCCTCCTACCTTTCTTTTATAAAAGGGTCATTGTACTTATATCAGGCCCCAAGATAATCCACCATCTCAAGACCCTTAATTTAATCACAACTGCAAAGTCCCTTTTACTATGTAAAGTAACATATTCATGAGTTCTGGGGATTATGGCAGTGGACATCTTCAGGGAGGGGGCCATTATTCAGCCTACCACAGGTGAATGTAGAGTTTAGTTTCATGATAAATCTGCTTCTGGAGACGCCTGGGTGGCTCAGCTGTTGAGTGTCTGCCTTTGGCTCAGGGCGTGATCCTGGAGTCCCCGGATAGAGTCCCACATCCCACTTCCTGCAAGGAGCCTGTTTTTCCCTCTGTCTATGTCTCTGCCTCTCTCTCTGTGTGTCTCTTGTGAATAAATAAATAAAATCTTCAAAAAAAAATCTGCTTCTGCCTGTTAGCTAGACTGTAAAGTTTTCTTCATATAGGTCCTATATGGTCCTTATTAACTGTGCTTTTAAATATTTTATATTTTATTGTTACAATTATAAATAGCTTTTTTTTCATTTCCATTTCTGGATGGTCATATAATATTGAGAAAAATTACTGATTTTTATATGTTCTTTCTTAAATGTGGTGTTAAAAAGCCATACCGCCTTTCATTATCCTAGTATTTTATTTTCACTAAAAATTCTTATGCTTTTATTCTTTTAAAATTTTTATTTATTTATTTATTTGAGAGAGAGAGAGAGGGAGAGAGAGAATGAGTGTGTGAAAGGGTGGGAGGGGTAGAGGGAGAGGAAGAGAGAGAGAGAAAGAAGCAGACTTCCTTTGAGCTTGGAGTCTGACTTGGCCCGAGGCTTGATCTCAGGATCCTGAGATCCTGACCTGAGCTGAAACTGAGAGTCAGTTGCTCAACCAACTGAGCCAC
Source organism: Nyctereutes procyonoides (assembly GCF_905146905.1). Classification (NCBI taxonomy): domain Eukaryota; kingdom Metazoa; phylum Chordata; class Mammalia; order Carnivora; family Canidae; genus Nyctereutes; species Nyctereutes procyonoides. The sequence continues at coordinate 24,237,024 of NW_026575142.1, read as the reverse complement.
CCAGGTGCCCCCTTATGCTTTTAGATATATAATTATATCAACAGCAAAAGGATTATTTTATCTTGTCCCTACTGATTATTTATTTCTTCTTACTGCATTTACATTCTGGCCCCAATGCTGAGATTTTGCTGAGATAGTTTCTAATTTAGTTTCAGATTATTATATTTTTTATACTGGTATGGTCTCTATTTTAAAAACTATTTTGCACGTACATTATAAATTTGTGTCAATTTGTTTTCTAAATGAATGATTATAAACTGTTGGTGGTTCTCAACTTAGGACCAGTTTTGCCCCCTAGGGAACATTTGGCAATATCTGGAGACATTTTTGATTTTTAAGGACTATGGAGAAGAAATGCTACTAACGTCTAGTGGGTAGAAGCCAGAGTTGTGCTAAACATCCCACAATGGGCAGCTCTTTCTTATCCACTGAACAAATAATGTTCTGGTCCACTTGCCAAAGTTGAGAAACCCTGAGATGTATGTATTACAGAACTCATTGCTTACCTCTGTTCCTCTCCTCTTCATATTCTCATATCTTAAGGTCGTTATTCTGATGCATGTGTTGTTTTGTTAGAGTACTTATCTTGCATATATTTTTTCCTTGGATGGCTTATGTTGATGATATATTCTCTGTATTCTTATATATCTGCAAGCATCTTTATTATGCTTGGCAAGTGAATGATATAATTTTTTTCCATTGTAAATAACTTGTTTTTGAATGATATCTTGGCTAGGTATAGGATTTTTGAATTGCATTCTCTCTCAGTATTCTGTCAATGTTGTATTCCTTCTATTTCCCAATGTTGCTGATGCCAATCTGGATTTTTTCCTTTTTAAATAACTTCTTTAGCTCTGAAGCTTGTTATAATTCTTTTTATCCTTGAAACTTGGGATTTTTACAAGGATATACCTCACTATATTCCCTCACTTCCTCTTATCTTTCCTTAATCAGTGAACTCTTTTAATTGTAGGTTTGAATTTTTCCTAATATCAGGGAAGTTTCCTTCTTTTATTTCTTGAGTTATTATCCCTCCTACATGCTCCAATTTCTTCTTCTGGAGTTTCTATTACTCATATTTTAGGTCTCTTGGATGCAGGTTTCTAAACTTTTCCTTCATGATTTCTGCTTTTTTGTATTCTCCCCCCACTAAGCCAAACAATAAACTCTTAAAATTTTTTAAATAAGTTGAGACATAATTTACATACATGTACGGGTTTTAAGTGTACAGATTTGTAAGTTTTGACAAATATATACAGCCATGTAACCCATACCTCATCCATATATGTAATACCTTTACCACCCCAGAAATATCCCTCATGTACCTTCCTAGATATTTCCAGGCCCTGGACTAGTCTTCTGATTTCCTTCCCTTACATTAGTTTTGCCTACAATAGAACTTCTTGTGAATAGAATGACATTGTCTGGCTTCTTTTACTGAGCAAGATATATTTTCTAATTTATGTTCAGTTTTCAAATGCTTATTTATCTGTCCCGCACATGCATCATTCATGGATTAGCTGGAGATTTGGGTAGTGGTTTAAATCAGTTTAAATCAGTGGTTACAGTAGTTCAGTTCTCAAAGCCTTTGCTATGCTGCATCTGGTTCTCTCCCAAACATGCACACCTTAAAGGTAAGCCTATGATTTTGTGGGTTCATGTATTTGAGGATGCACAGTATTTGAGGATTACCCTCTTTACCTCTATCTTCTCTGGGAGTCACTCTCACTCTCTCTGCTCCAAAGGGTCCCTGTTCCTTGTTATTCTGGTGATAAAGATGGAATTTATTTTGGAGTTGTGGTTAGAAAGCTAACTCCACAGGTTGCCTGTCCTAGTTTTTATCACTTTTTATTATCTTCCTACTTTTTAGAAATTAAAAACAATTTTGCTGTGATAGAAAAATGCTTAACACAAGGTTACCATCTACACTATCTCTAAATGTACCGTTTAGTAGTGTTAAATATATTCACATTGTTGTGTAGCCAATCTCTAAAACTTATTCAGTTGGAAAAAGGAAACAACTCTCCATTTGCCATCTCCCAATCCCCTGTGAGCTACCGTTCTACTTTTTGTTTTATGATTTTAACTATTCTAGGTACATCTAAGTGGAATCATGCAGTGTCATGGCGTGACTGGCATATTTCACTTAACATAATGCCCTCAGGTTTCATCTATGTTATAGCATGTGTCACAATTTCCTTACTTTTTAAGGCTGAATAATATTCCATTGTATGTGTATACTACTTTTTGTTTATCTATTTGTCCACCAATGGATACTAGGTTTCTTCCACCTCTTGGCTATTGTGAGTAGTGCTGCTATGAATATAGGTGTGCAAATGTCTCTTTGAGATCATGCTTTTAATTTTTTGAACATATATGTTAAATATTACATATATATGTGTATACACACACAGAAGTGGAATTGCTGGATCAAATAGTAATTCTATTTTTATTTTTTGATATTTTAAAAATGTTTTATTTATTTAGTCATGAGAAACACAGAGCGAGCCAGAAACATAGGCAGAGGGAGAAGCAGGCTCCCTGCAAGGAGCCTGATGTGGGACTTGATCCTGGATCCTGGGATCACACCCTAAGCCGGAGGCAGACACTAACCACTGAGCAACTCAGGAGTCCCTATTTTTATTTTTTGAGAAACCACCATGCTATTTTCCATAGTGATTGCACCATTTTATATTCCTACTAACAGTGTACAAGCATTACAATTTTTCTATGTCTTCACCAATATTTGTTATGTTTCTGGATAGTAGCCATCCTAATGAGTGTGAGATGATATCTCATTGTGGTTTTGGTTTTGCATTTCCCTAATGACAGTATGCCCATTTTTGTTCACTTTGCATAGTTGACAGATTATTATTATTACCATAGTTATTTTGATATTTTGTCTAGTGCTTTTTTAGTTGTAATCAGTAGGGGACATAAGTTTTAGGGGGCTAAATATGCCATAGCAGAACCATACCTAACAATTTTCAGTTGTAAATTTCATGTTTTGAGTGGCAGATTTTGTTGTATTGAAAAAGTGTTGGACCTTGTTCTGGCCGGCAGTTAAATTATTTAAGGGTCATCTTGACTTTGGAGAGTTTGTTTTTATTTGTTTTGTTTATTTATTTTTCTTTTTCTTAAATATATTATTTGTTTGAGAGAGAGAGAGAGAGAGAGAGAGAGAGAGAAGCACAAGCAGAGGGAGAGGCAGAGGGAGGGAAAGGGACAACAGGCTCCCCATGGAGCAGAGAGCCTGACACAGGGCTCTATCCCCAGACCCCAGGATCATGACCTGAGCCTAAGGTAGACACTTGACTGAGCCACTGAGGAGTCCCTGGAGGGTTTGTTTTTAAATCTTTGTGGGGTTGATCTTGAGTAGCCTTTCCTGTAGGGCTAGTTTAGCCACATACTAAGGCGTACCCTTCTCAGCGTCTCTACTGAATGGCCCATATTTTCAGCACCATCTCTCCACTCTGGTTGATGGGAACTTGAAAAGTTCTCAGCGCTGGGTGAACTCTGAATCATTTTGCTTAAAGTTATTTGGGAATTGTATTTTTGTTTGTTTGTTTGTTTTTATTTTTGTTTTTTTTTTTTTTTTTTTTTGGTAGTTGTTCTTTGCCTGATAGTGTGGAGTTTCACTCTTGGGGCACACAAATTCATATTCAGCCAGAACTCAGAGGGACCCTGTAAAGGTTTCTGGTGCCCTTGCTTTGTGTAGCTTCCTGCTCTGTGGTGTAATCCCACAATTTACACTCCTCTCAGTTTCCCTAACTCTGATCTCTGCGTCCTTTACTCAGTGGCAATGCTGGGCCAGTTTTGATTCTGCCTCCCTGAACCACAGGAATGCCTCCAAGGGTCTCTTCAGTTGTTGCTCTTCTCCAAGAGAGGGGGCTAGAGTCTTGCACTGTCAATTGACTGATGTCTGAAATTCATTCTTGTATGTATTTTGTCCTTTCTTCTACTTCCATTAAGAAGGAAGGTAAGTCCTAGGGCAGTTACTCTTGTGGATAAAAGCAGACGTCCATCTCTTTATGCGTTGCTTTGTGCTTTGAGGTATTTCTTCTTGGGCTTCTCATTTGATTTGCAGTAGTGATCATCCTTTTCAATTCAGCTGCTGAATTTTAGAATTGGAAAATCATGCTTAATTCTAAAAAGTTCTCTTTATGCTGTAATTGAATCTCATGTATTCTTTTTATTTTTGTGTTAAAGTTGTTATTTGTCTTCTTCAGTATTTCTATTTCAGCAGCAGCTTCTTTTTCTTAAAATTTTTTTGTGAGTTTTCATGAGGTATTTGTGTTCCTTAAATACATTAAAAATTTTACTCCTATTCACTATCAGAGCTCTCAGCTTTTGGGGTATCTTGACTAGTAGCAGCAAACTCATGAGTAGAAGCAGGGACAACAGTGTTTTCTCCTGTGGGTTATTGATGTATCAGCTGATAATCTGCCAGACTTTCGTTCTGCTAACATACATTTTTAGCATGGCATTTAATGTCCCTGTCATTTCACTAACTCATCTTGTCATCTTCCCAAATACATCCTTTGTTCAAGACATTCTACTTGGAATTTTACATACAACCCAGTTTCTTAAGCATTTGTGCTTTTGTAACTACTGTCTCTCACACCTGGCATATTTTCATATTCCCAGGATATTATTTTTTATTCCTACTTTGAGATTCAGCTGACTAGTCCTTTTACCGTGAGGAGAGTAGGGCATTGCCTTAATGGGTTGATCACGTTGGTAAGGAAGGATTGAGAGAACACTCATTGGGCAGTAATTATGAAGTAGGTAGCCAAATAGTGTCCGTGCTACATGTGTGCATTATAGATTATACCTGAAAGGGAGATACAGTCTCTGGGATTTAACTCTCTTATCTTATTTCCAAATAAGTGCTAGTAAGAACTAGAAAAAGGACAGAAGATTTTGGCCAATACTTCTGAAGAGGCCATAAGTTTCACGTCATGGGTCTAGTTCCCCACCTTACATACAATTCATGATTTTGATACCAGACTCAGAGTTTTCTGTGCATTCCAAGTCTTGTCATCATTCTAGAAACTTCAGTGTCAAAGACCCATGCAAATATTCTTAACTTCAGTTATGTTCATCTGCCCTCCAGATCCAAAAACTTTTCCTGTGGTCATATATGAAATGTGAACTGCCCAGACTTGACATCTTTAGCTTCCAATCTTATTATTCTTTTATAATACTTTTCTATCTTACTGGTTCTTATACATCTCTACATACTGTGCTTTTTTTTTTCTTGGCTCTCCTGGACAATTAAGAGTGCCTGAAATTCGTTTTTCTTTCAAAGTATCAACAACCTTCTGGTTGTATCTTTGTCCAGCCCAGGCACCAGAGTATATAAATTCAACCACTTTCTTGTCAGTGCTCTCAGCTTTCCTACCATTTGTCATTTCACTGTATCCGGTCTTCATGGCTTCAAATCAGGAACAATCCAAGAACCTGTCTTCTCTATTCCAACATATGGGATACTGGAAGAAACAATCACAACCATGAATATTAGCATTAAAAATAATAGAAATGTGCATGTTGTTATCATTAATAACACACACTTATTTTTATGCATAATATAAACCTAACTAATTTTTTAGGGAGACCCAAGTTTTTATGATACTATGCTAAGGCAAAAATTGCTCCCAAAGTTTACATAAAGAGAGAATATACATAATGTGCATGCACATAATATACATACATAATACACATAGTACACACATGCAATACACATAATATATTGGACATGCTGTGAACAAAATAGTATTTTAGAGCTGTATACAGTATACAGTCAGTGACACCACATGAGAGTTTGCCTCCATAAAGACCATTTTAGGGGGCCTGCGTAATATGATTTAAGCACATTCGGGTGGTAAATTTACCTAATTTAATTCATGGAACAATCTTTTCATCATTCAGCCTTCTTGTTTGCAAATAAGAGAAGATCAATTCTGTCTAACTTAGAAGCAAAAAATATATTTTTTTTGTTGGAAGGATTTCACACAGAATTCATAAAAATTTTGGAGAAAGAGGCTTGAAGAAAAGGTGGGAATCAAGAGAGGCAAACCCAGGAAAGATCCTATCATAAAAGTAGTCTGCAAAGGACACTTTCACACTGCTGCTCTTAGATGGACTATAGACTTTCACCCTTATTTTCTTGACCTCACTCCTGCTGCTGCCAGTGTGGCAGATAATCTGATTGTCTTTGCATCTTGCTTTACCATCTCATAATACAGCCCCAGGATAATAGATCAAGTAGATCAAGCCTAGATCACATGTGGACTTCAAGCTTCTAGGGAGTGCTCTTTGGTGTTTGTAGGGAGAAGCAGGACCTTGCCTCTCCTCTATCTTGGGATTTCCCCAATATAGGAAGGATATTTGGAAGTTAAGCTGCCAAGAATAGCAAATGTCCACTTTATCCTTGAAGCAATCCTCCCTAAATATTGTTTATCTTGGCCAAGATTTTGATCGGTATTGGACAGCATGAGTTCAAGATTGTATTTGCTGACAACTACCTGGAGTGCTGCTAGTCTATGTTGCCAATTAAATAAAGACCCATATGCTTTAACAGACAGTTGAATTGGGAGTAGGATTGATATCCTCTTGTGAAGATTGAGTTGCCTAATATAGACACACGGCTGACTAGGAGGCCACCCCCGGTGCAAGAGAAGCTGTGGGAGTACTTACAGGCATGGCCAAGAGTCCACTTTAAAAAATGATAATGATTTGCTCTAATGTACAGACAAAGAGAACATTTATGTTACATGTAGCAAAACCATAATAATATTAGCTCGGCATATTTTAGGAAATTTATAATTGATGCCTCCTTAGCCATGAAAAAAAATTCAGTAAAGATTGCATAGAATAGAATGCTTGGCTTTGAAAATTGCTACAGAGTATTGCTACAAATTGGTATATTTTTACAAAAGACGATATTTGAGAAATAAACTCCAGGATAAATAAAAGAGGAAGCTTTCATGAAATTTTTTCTTTTGAAAGATATGGATATGAAAAATTTTATGTTAAAATTTTATATTGAATAGATAATATGGTCAGATCACATGGTTCAAAATGGTATGAAGTATGAAATCTCTTACCCCATCTATCTAGTGATCTCTAACATAGTTAACCAGTTAAATTAGTTTCGTTTTTCCTTCCAGAGTTACATTTATGTAATCATAAACAAGTATGTATATGTAGTCTTGTTTACCCCCTTTTTAAAAACACAAAAGTGGGCAGCCCTGGTGGCCTAGTGGTTTAGCGCCGCCTGCAGCCTGAGGTGTGATCCTGGAGACCCAGGATCGAGTCCCATGTTAGGCTCCCTGCATGTAGCCTGTGTCTCTGCCTTTCTCTCTCTGTGTCTCTCATGAATAAATAAAAATCTTTAAAAAACCCCACAAAAGTAACGTACTATTTTTACTTTTCTGTTCTTTTTTTGAAACTTAATAATAGGTACTGGAGATCTTTGTAATTAATTAATTAATCAATTTAAAATATTTTATTTATTTATTCATGAGAGAGGCAGAGATACCGGCAGAGGGAGAAACAGGTTCCCTTTGGGGAGCCTGATGCGGGACTTGATTCCAGGACCCCAGGATCACAGCCTGAGTCAAAGACAGATACTCAACCACTGAGCCACCCAGGTGTCCCTGGAGATCTTTTTATAGAACTAAGCAAAAAACTTTCTTGTCCTTTTTCTTTTGAGTAACATTTTATTATATAGATGTATCATAATTAAAAAAAGAACTCTCCTCTATTGAAGGAGATTTGGATCATTCCCTATCTTTTGCTATCATATCCCGTGCTGTGTATATGTGTTATTAACTTGTATATAAATTATTTTGTACACATGCAAGTTTATACGTAGGCATTATATCCAGAATTATTAATTGGTAAGATATATGCATTTGCAATTCTGATAAATATTGCTAAGTTATACCAATTGTCCTTCCACCGGTCTCCTATTTATTTTCCTATGGACTCCTCAGCAGTGGTTTTGTTACAGTTTTGAATATTTTTTCAATTCTGATAGGTAAAAATGGTATTTGAGTATAGTTTTAGTTTATTTAATTTGTTTATCTTGCCTTGAATGAGGCTGGGAATCTGTCATATATTTAAAAACATTTTGGGACACCTGGGTGGCTCAGTGATTGAGTGCCTGCCTTTAGCTTAAGGCTTGATCACGGGGTCCTGGGATCGAGTCCCCACATCCGGCTCCCTCCAGGGAGCCTGCTTCTCCCTCTGCTTATGTCTCTGCTTCTCTCTGAGTCTCTCATGAATAAATAAAATCTTTAAAAAAACAATAACAAAAACGTTTACATTTCCTTTCCTAAGACCTTATCTTTTGCTATTGGGTATTGGCTTTTCCTTATCAAAAATTTAAAAAGATTTTAAATCTTTTGTTCAAGGGCCAATTGTATAATTGGGAGCCCCATGTGGGACTCAATCCTGGGACTTCAGGATCACACCCTGGGCTGAAGGCAGGCGCTAAACCACTGAGCTACCAGGGACCCCCTCTTATCAAATTTTTATGAACTCTATAAATTTATGAGATTAACCCTTTGCTTGTGATATGATTTGCAGATATTTTTTGGCCAGTTTGTTATTGTCTAATTACTTTGCTTATGGTATTTTTTTTGCATCATTCAGAAGATTTATTTTTTATTTTGATTTCTCCTATGAATTTTGGATTTTGAGTCATGGTACTATTATGGCATATAGTCTTAAATCTTTGATCAACTTTGAATTTATGCCATATATAGTCTGAGGTATGGATATCTGTTTTTTTTTCAGATGATCACCCTGTCCTAAGACTATTGAATAGTCCATATTGTCCCTTCTAGCCTTAGATGCTAATCAGTCTAGTCCTGTTCAGTGGATGGTTTTCCTCTATTCAGAGCTTACAGAGACTAAGGCTTCTTTGGTTTTTGGTTTCACCATCCCATAGAGCCTTACTGTCATTTGCATTTAGCAGGAGAAGGATACAGTTTGAAAAAAAAAAAACCCAAAAACCCAAACCCTACATTTTAAAGTCTTCTTTAAAGACTGGGAAGTGGGAAGTGACACACAGTGCTTCTGCTTACATTCATTGGGGAGAACTAGTCATATCATCTCTCTCTCTCTCTTTCTCTCTCTCTCTCTCTCTCTCTCTCATCTATCTAGCTATCATGTTTTCCAACTATTCAATTCTCTCTCTATATATACATACACCCCCCCCCAAGTATTCAGTCAAGTCATCAGCATTTTAATATGATTGCATTGACTGGTCCATTGAGTCCACGTTAAAGAATAGTGGTGACAGTAGGTTACTTCTTCGTGACTGAAGTGTCAATACTTATAATGTTTTCTATAAAACATGCAGGATTTGGGGCCATAATAGAAATATTTTATCATATTCAGGAAATATCGTTGTATTTCTGTTTCATTCAGTTTTTTCCTTTAATTAAAAATAGATTTTTCAAATTCTATTCAGCACCTCAGAGATAAACTTTTTTTGTTATTAGAACCAATAAAGTTTTTATATTGATAGCTTCAAACTAATACATTTATGAAATGAATCCCACTTGATAATTTCCAACCATCTTTGCACTTCTGGAACAAATCCCACCATGTTTTTTATGTATTCATCTTTTAATGTATTGCTGGATTATGTTTAACAATATTTTACTTAGGTTTAACAATATTTTACTTAAGACTTTCACATAAATTTTCTTAAATGATGTTGATTTATGGTTTTCATTTTTTTGTGTAACCTTTGTTTAAGGACATGTTTATTTATTTGAGAGAGAGAGTATGTGTGAGTGAGCATGGGGAGGGGCAGAGGGAAAAGGAGAGAGAGAAACTCTAGCAGAGTCCTCATTGAGCTGAGACCCTGACTTGATTTCAAGATCCCAAGATCATGACCTGAGCTGAAACCAAGAATCAGAGGCTTAACAGACTGCACCACCCAGGGGACCCTTTTTTGTATAGTCTTTGTCAGACTTGGTATTAATGTTATTGTTTCATGCAAATAGATGGACATTTTCTTTCTATCTCTATGCAGTTGGGCAGTTAAAATAGCACTGGACAATCTTTCTTTAAAGTTTTCATAAATTCTTGGAAACTATTCTTTTGAGGGGGGGCAGGGATGGACAGCTTACTGTTTAGCAATTTTTCCACTTGCTTCTATGGACATTGATCTGTTAATATTTTCTGGTTTTTTTTTTTTGTTGTTGTTGTTGTTCAGTTTGGGTAAATTATACAATTGACCCTTGAACAACAAGGACCTGAACTGTGTGGTTCCAATTACGCGGGAATTTTTTTCAATTAATACAGTAGTGCTGTAAATGTATCTTCTCTTCCTTAGATTTTCTTTCTTTCTTTTTTTTTTTAAGATTTTATTTATTTACTTAGCGCACATGAGAGGGGGAAGGGGCAGAGGGAGAAGGAGAAGCAGGCTTCCCACTGAGCAGGGAGAGTAGTGAGAGGCTTGATATCAGGATATCATGACCTGAGCTGAAATCAGGAGTCGGATGCCCACCCAGGTGCCCCGTTTCTTATGATTTTCTTAATAGCGCTTTCTCTTCCCTAGCTTACTTTATTGTAAGATTACGATATATAATACATATAACATACAAAATACGTGTTAACTGACTGTTTATGTTGTTGATAAGGCTCAACGGTAGGCAATTAGTAGTTAAGTCATTGGGGAATCACAGTTCTACCGGGATATTTGGCGGTGCAGAGTCAGCTTCCTGGCTCCTGTGTTGTTCAAAGGCTAACTGTATTTGAATCATGTTGTTATCATTATTGTTGTTCTCTCAACATTTTGCTATTTTGGTTTATATTTTTTCTTTGGCCTGACAGTTATTTTACAAAAAGTTTTAAAATTTCCAGATGCAAAAGCCTATTTTCTGAGTTTGTTAATTTCCAATGTTATTACATAGTGATCACACTGTTGTGTGTTTTACTTCTGTTTTCTGGAATTTACAGGTTGAATGTAAAAGCATTTATGACAATCCAGATGTCCTATGTCAAGCCAGATAGTAACAGTATTTGCAAAATATGTAACATAATTCTACTCTTTTCACTAAATTTTTGTTTTTTTTTTGGAAAATATAGTTTTTTCCCCTAAAATGTTATTTATGGTGATATTTAGTGGCTTATTTTTTTAAGAATTAAAAAATTAATAATGAATTTATTTATATAATAAATAACAAATAACAAAAATTTCAGTTTTAATTTCCAAAACAGTAGATATCTATAGCTACAATCTACAAAAACAGACACTCTTTGGGGTCGTCTCTAAATTTTAAGAGTTTAGAGGGTGTGGGTCTTGAGGCCAAAAATGTTTGAGAACTGAAGCACTATAGAATTGAGTTTTGCTTTGTGATCCATTCTAAAAATATTTTTCTTCTAATGATTGAATTAATCTCATTTGTACTTAATTAATATAACAGATGTTTGCTTTTAATTCTTTGCTTTTAATTTAAATGGTTTTAATTTTAATTTTTAATTAATACTAATTTTCATCTTATGTTTTCCACTTTAATAATTTTTCAAAAAGTCTTTACTCTTTTTTTCTTTTTTTGTGTAGTTTTTTTTATTATAGAAGTTTTATGTTTTAATCCTAATAGTTCCTTTTATAACTACACCTTTATGCAATATATTTAGTCCTCTTACTTTAAACAGTATCTGTTGTTTCCCTACTCTTAGGAATGATAACATTAGTGTGTTTTCTTTGTTTTCCTTCACACTCCTTCACCATCTTATTTTAGTCAATTATGTAATCTTTTTATAAGTGTTACGGTTGTATTGCTAAATATGCTTATACTTAATTGTGATGTATCAACTTAAAAAGATATCATTTGAATCCAATTACTATAAATGAAGCAATTGGTGAACATATCGATTCTCCCAATTTCCTCTTCTCTATGAAACTTACTTCTTTCTGGATTTATTTTCAGATTCTTTCATCTTAAGGTACTGTCCAATCTTTTCCTTCTTTGCTTCTAATGCATGCTGCTTTATTTTTCTGAGATACTGACCCATCCTTTTTTATTCTTTATCTTCAATATCTCCTTTTGTATAGACAGTTTTCTTTCATCATATGCATATTCTGAAGTCTTTATCATCTTAGAAAATAACAAAAAATTTCTTATTCTCTCTAAACTACAGCAGCTTGAGATCTTTTCTTTTCTCCTTATCCAGACTCTTGAAATGAATAGTATATATGCTTCTTTATAAGTCATTCACTCATGAACCACCACAATCTGGCTTCTACTTTCAATTACAGTATTGAAAGCATTCTTTTTATGATTACTAGTAATTTCTTGCTTGTGATATTCGGTTATGTCATACATGAACTCTCTGTAGTGTTTGATAATGCTGACCGCTGTGTCCTCTCTTGTTTTTCATGATAGCATAACATCCTGATTTTCTTCTTACTGCTTTGACTTCTGAATTTTCTTAATGTATCTCTCTTCTCTTTGTTCCTGCTCCTCAGGAATAAAAATTATATATATTTGGTTATCTTCTTTACTTTTTCTGATCTTCTTGGGAGATCGCACCTATTCATATGGCTTTAATTTCCATCTTAAAATAGTTCAAGAGCTTTGACCCTCACAAATTTATTAAAAATCTGCAGCTTTAGCATAGCATGCAAAATCTTAAATATCTGGCGTTTGCTTTTTTTCATTGCTTTTGGGAAAAGTTATATATGCTCACTGTAAGAAATTCAAACAATGTGAGAAAGTACAAAAATTAAAGTAAAAAAATAGCCTAAATTCTACCATTCAGAAATTACTTTTATTAGCCTTAGGTGAATATTATTATTAATTCTTGGGTATCTTATTTATGCGGAACTTTATGCAGGTATCTTGCTTTCTGTACGCAGAACTGTACACACACACACACACACACACACACACACACACACCCCTAGATGTATGTACAGGCAGACCTGTAGGCAAAGAGAGATATGCAGGATAGAAGAGATTAAAATAGCTTTGTAAAAGGGCATCATATTGTAGATTCCATTTTAAATATTAAATTTTATCGTATGTGAATCTAATAGAGGTAAAAGAGACCAAAGTTAAAGGAAAGCAATATTGAACTTTAAATAAATGCCTCTTTACCACAGGATTTATTTCTTTTAAGATTCTGAATAGTGATTTAAAAAGATTATGACAAAACTAGAAGCTGGAGCATTATGTCTTATTAAATGACTGTTTTAATTTTAGACAGAATTGATTGACACTCTGCTGTGAAAAGTGAGAATATTAGCTCTCTTTTATATCCTCCTGGCTTACCACCCTCCAACTTTTAAGTTAAATGATTATCGTTACACTTTCTATGTTTATAATATCCATGGTCTATTAACTGTAATTCCAGCAGTTGTTCTGTTGTTCTTTATTAGTCATTATATATATATATATACTATATATATATACTATATATATATACTATATATATATATATATGAGTTCTATATGAGTACTATATATATATATATGAGTTCACTGTCACCAATCTTGTGTTTTATTTTTGTTTTTAAACTGCGGCTTCTTAGGACCCCTGGGTGGCTCAGTGGTTTAGCACCTGCCTTCGGCCCAGGGCGTGATCCTGGAGACCCAGATCCAGTCCCACAATGGGCTCCCTGCATGGAGCCTGCTTCTCCCTCTGCCTATGTCTCTGCCTCTCTCTCTCTCTCTCTCTGTCTTTCATGAATAAATAAATTAAATATTTAAAAACAAAACTATGGCTTCTTCATTCCTCAATTCTTTAGTTTGATTAATCTCTTAAATGACTGACTGGCAAGGTGGAATAATGTTTTTTTGCAATCGCTGTGTTCTTTAATATTTAAAGATGTCTGACTATTGTCTTTGTATTTGAATAACATAGTGACGCTGGTATTGGTCAGAGTTCATAGTTTCAGGCAATGGAATCCACTCCAGGGAGCTTAAGTAGGAAAAGTTATCAGCTTCACAAAATTAGTTGGGGAGCAGAAACAATAGACTTTAGGCTGAGCTTTGTTGCATGATGAGTTCTCTGACAGTAGACAGAGTTTTGGGTATAAAATATTTATTAAGGGATAACACCTGTGAAAGGAAGGGTGTGGGGAGAAGCAGGAATGTGCAGAGGAAGAAGTCAGACTGCTGTGCAACCCAGTAAAGCCTTAGCCCAACTGTGGGGACCATGTACCACAACTCACCTTTAGCACTGTTTAGATCCACTTCTCCCTGTATGTTTGGGACCTAGCTCTATGAGGTTTCTGATGGTACTTTCTTTCTGCAGGGAACCTTAGAAGAGGAAGGTTAGTAGGACAAGCTACAGTCTCTGTCACTGCAGTTGGTCTCTGTGCTGCTATTGATACTTACAGTTTTTTTCCTCCACTATCTAGTTTAAATTTTCCAACTGTCGCTGGCTACTCTATTGGTTTCAATGGCTTATCTAGTGACATGAGGCAGACCTTGATGGGTCTGTGACCCTGATCCCATTCCCTTCTCAAGGAAGTTTTGTAATTGTCTATTTATTTATAAGTGACAGTCTGGCAAGGGAGTACAAAGAGGTGCCTGAGAGAATTCCGTGTTTCACTCCTCTTTCTCCCTTCCCCAATAGGTAGCAGTAGTCCTACCTTCTTCTGATGACCAAGATGGTGATTTCTCTTCTTGCCTACTGGCATTTGGACATGAGGGTCCCAAAGTGCCCAGGTAGTAGCCATAGCTTATAATATAGTGGGATTACTGCTCTATCACCTGGTGAAAGTGTGCCCACTTTGAGGATTAAGACTTCTGGCTCTGCAGAGTCCAAAGCTGCAATGATGGGAAACACAAGGTCCTCCAGTGGGCCATTAGTAGTAATGGTAAGTAGAGCCACTCCTGTGTCTGCCTTTTAATTCTTAGACCACATATTCTTTCTGTTGGGGACATTATTCTGTAAAAAAGGCTTCATTCAGTCCAGTGAGTATTGTACTTGGAGGGTGACACTCCATTCTTGAAGAGTCCCATCTCTGAGCTGGGTTTTTAGTTGTGCTCTTGTTAGGCCATTTCCATACTCTAGCAGCTTCTGGATAGTATAGCATATGGATATTAATCCTTGATCCTATGATCACAGGAATACTCCTGCACCCCTTTGCTGAAAATTGGTTCCCCTGGATTGATATGATATTACATGGGCTCCTGTGCCAGTGTATTGAACATCCATAAACTCTCAGTGTGTGGATGAGGCCCTGCATATGCAAGAAAGGAAAACCTATGCCTGGGATATCTGTTTCTGTGAGAATGAACTATTGGCCTTTCAAGGATGGAAGGGGCCCAATGTAGTTAACTTGCTACAGAGTCTAGTTAATCTTCTAGAGGAATGATGTCATACATAACAAGGATTCATCATTGGTCTTTGTTGTTGGACGCTGGACATTCTGTGGTACGTAGCTCTAGCTATATCAGACCTTAAGTGGAATTGCATGTTGTTGGGCTTATGCATAGCCTCCAATTCTCCTACTGTGGCCACTTCGTTAATGTGCCTTTTCTGCCAGCACTGGGGGTAGTTGATAAGAGAATTGATGGCATCAAATGACAGAATTATTTTGTTTACTTGGTTATTTTGTGCCTTGTCTGTGATGGATACTTTCTGATGGTTAACATGTGATACAATGATCTTTACGCCTTGTGCCCATTTTCTTTTATCCATCCGTATTTCTGTGCTCAACGCCTCCTGATTTCCCAGTCTTTTTACTTTTAGGTTCCTGACCAGCCAGCGAGGCCACTGACCAATGCTTATGATTCTGTATATTTTTAACCTCAGGCTTCTTTTCCTGAAATAAAATAGATGAGGAAGTGAACTTCCTAAATCTTCTGACTGGGAGGATTTCTCCTTATGATCTTTGTAAGCCATCCTTTAGTGATGCTACAGTATAGCTGCCATCCATTTTTGCATACTGAGTTGTTCCATCCATAGGTTAAGCTCAGGTTCTTCCCTCTTCCTTTAACTTACAGACAGTATCTTCTGAATGACCCTATCTGTGAGTTGAGGGAGGGGCACTGATACAAGAGTGGTAGATACTGTGGGGTTCTGGACTACTTACTCACGAAGCTTGCTTGAGTCCTCTGGTTTTGCTTGTACTTTATTCTAGATGCACCACTTCCATCTTATGATGGATTGTTAACCATCTCACTTGACCTTATGACTTTGCCTTGCTGACAGGACTCAACTCATGATGGGCAGATTTAGCCACATGATCACTTGGTGTCCTATAGTAGGCATTTCATCTCTACCAGGGCCTGCTAGCATTATAGGTATTGATTTTCAAAGGCATAGTTTTCTACTACAGTTGATAAGTACTTCCTCCAGTATTCCAAAGGACTACAATTTCTCCCACTTTGAGACTACCACAAAGTCTATTTGGCATCTTTTCCTACTATTGATACTCCCAACATGGGAGTGTTAGAATATACACACCAAGCAGCAGAGCTGCTTGAACTGCAGCTTGTATTGTTATCAAGTCCTTACCTGCTTTGGATCCCACTCAGAACTGCCACCCAGTGTATTCTTAAGGGGTGGAATATGCTACTTCCAGAATTTGAAGTAGCCCACCAAGTGTTATGACTTCTTCTTCATGGAAGAAGATGTGAAATATACCAATTTGTCTTTTACTTTGGCCCTGCTTCTAACCACTGGACTCCTACTAAAAATATACTGGCATTGCAGACTCCAAAATCTTAAGGGTAATCTACCACTCCCTGGAGCATGTGTTTCTTAGCAAGGCCTCTAGCATCCTAGCCACCTCTTGCTCATTTGGCCCAATCAATATAATGTCCATTGATGTAATGGATCAGTGTGATATTCTTTGGGATGTCCCAATGGTACAATCTCTTTGGGCCACATTATGATAGAAAACATGAGTTAATGTAGCCTTGGAACAAAACTAAATGTATGGCGTTGTCTGGTTCATGTGAATTCAAACTCTTTTTGATCTTCTTATCTTCTTTTCTGATTGGTGTAGATATGTAGATATCTACAGTGGCTGTATTACCTCCAACAAAGATAGCACATCTGGCATAGTGGCTGTGATTGGAGCTGTTTGTGGGTTGAGTTTTGGTAGTTTACAGTCATTATCTAGAAGCCATTCATTTTTTAAAGGGGCTAGACTGGTGAATTAGATGGGATATGGTGGGGCCAATGTCCTTTTACATTCTTTTTTTAAAACTTCATCTATTTATTCATGAGAGACAGGGAGAGAGAGAGAGAGAGAGAGAGAGAGAGAGAGAGAGAGAGAGAGGAAGAGACACAGGTAGAGGGAGAAGCAGGCTCCATGCAGGGAGCCCAACGGGGGCCTCGATCCCAGGTCTCCAGGATCATGCCCTGGGCTGAAGGTGGCGCTAAACCGCTGAGCCACTCCGGCTGCCCTCTTTTACATTCTTAAAGTTACTCTGACTTTGGGTACAATATTGTTTTTGGTTTGCCATCTTGACTGTGAAGGTGAGGAACAGTTTCAGAGTCTTCCATTTGGTTTCCCTCTCTATGCTATTTCTTACACCAAGGACCAATGTGGGGGTTCGGCCAATTGCTAAGTGTATTAATTCTAATTATCCATTTGGAGACTAGGGAAATGACCAGTGGATGACTCTGTGGACCTAGTGAATCCACTGTAAGTTGGGCCTTGCTCACGACTACTTTTATCCTCATATGTCTCTACTCTAATAGGGAAGATATGATGATGTTTTCAGGCAGCAAAATATTGTCAATTCAAACTCCGTGCTCAGTGGTCCTCAAAATGTCTTATTGCCCCCTTTTTTTCAATGTATTGTTTCCCAAGTAAATGCCCAGGGGTCCCCTTGGTGGACTAGGGAAATCATTACCATGAATAACTTTCCATGGCGTTACAGGGATCTTTATTTTGTGGATCTGGACACCTCTTCAGTCATTGAAAAACTGGCTCAGATCCCAAAACAGGGTTAGGGCTTGTTAATTTTTTTGTGTGTGCAACCACTCTCAGCCTCCAGTTATCTATCCTTAATTTTTTCTTGTGGTATAAGCTGAGTGGTACCCCATTTGGTTCTCCATCTATTTTCCATGTTCTATTAACCACTTCTGTAACTCTGTAACTCTCTGCACATCAAGACTCCTTTGGTTGCCATTCCTGCCTTTTTGGTCATTATGATAATTTGACGCCCTGGCTTTTGGCAGTAAACTGATCACCTGGCTTCTGTTTTGGGAATCCTGTTATCCCCATTGCTGTTTGTGAACCAAGTTCTACTACTGTCATCCCAGGTCTATAGAGAAGAGCCATGGCTAAACTTTTTGGTGATACTGGTGTCCCTCTTACCAGTATATGTCTATGGTCTTGGTAATTTAAGTAGTGTGTTCTCTTGGTCTTCCAGTGGAACATAATAAACTGGTGGATCTTCTAGCTATATGTATGTTTCAGTCTAGTTCCCTGAGCCTTTTAATCCTATCCACTACTGGCCACAGCCATTCTGGCATTTCAGCTTTATTCAGTGAAGGCCATTACTTTTTCTGTGTGTCTAGGAGCCACCATAGTAACAAGTGCCCATTACCTCCTAGGAGTCCCTGCCAGAGTGTTAAATTCTTCATCTTCAGGAGGGTGAGGACATGAGGAAATGTTGATCAAAGGGTACACATTTCTAGCTTTAAGATGAATACGTTCTGGGGATCTAATGTACAGAATGGTGACTATAATTAAGTGTACTGTATTAAACATTCGAAAATTTTGAAGAGAGTAAATTCTTAAATGTTATTACCACAAAAAAGTAATGTTAATTATGTGAGGGCATGGTGGTGTTCCCTAATTATATCATGGTAATAATTTCACAGTATATACCTGCATCAAATTATTATGTTGTGTACCTTAGACTTACATATAGTATATGTTAATAATATCTCAATAAACCTGAAAGAATTTTAATCTTGGACAGTGCTCTTAAGTGAATAAACTCTTACTGATTTTATACCTTGGCGCTTTTTTTAAAAAAAGATTTTATTTATTTGAGAGAGAGAGAGAGAGAGAGAGAGAGAGAGAGAGAGAGAGAGATGGCGAGAGAGCACGAGTAGGGAGAAAAGGGAGAAGGGGGAGAAACAGGCTCAGCGGGGAGCTTGACACAGGCTTGATCCCAGCACCCTGGGATCATGACCTGAGCTGAAGGTGGACACTTAACCAACTAAGCCACCCAGGTACCCCTGCCCTGGTGCTCTTAATTAAGCAACTTCAGAACCTAGTCCCATAAGTACTTGCCAGGTTTCTGTTGTTACATACTGACTAGATTTTGCAGCCTCTTTTAACTATAGTTCCATTTCTCTCTTGTAAGGACCAGCACTCCCTTGCCTGGGTTATGTTGCCATTTAATCCTAATTATAGGTCCAGGAGATGGGAGGGGGATAGGACTAGGTACTGAGGAAGGTACTTGTTGCTTTGCCTGGCAGAGGGCTCTGAATTGTCTTCTAGCACCTGGACTGGAGATAGGCAGGGATGAGTGGAAAGGGTTGGAGGTTGGTGGGAGAATAGAGGTTAGAGGTATTAGCTCTTAGTAGGAAGGAGGCCACTTCTACAGACTCAGTAGGTTAGAAAGAGTCTAGGGAGTCAAAATCTTTGGGGAATATTGAGCAACATGCCCACATTCCATCTGTCCCAGTCAAAGGTTTTCCCAACCAAGTTCCTGACCCAGATCTGCTTTGGTTCAGTTACTCGACAGTTAAATTCTGGGCTTGGTCCTTGCTTTGTTTGCCTTCTCTCTGTGGAAGTGAGAGCTTTTTTTTTTTGTATACAACTGAGGAGGTCTTCTGGCTTTCAATTACCTGTACTCTCATTTTTCCATTATCTCTTCTGTTTATAAATACTAATCTAACCTCATTACCCTTATTGTTACTATTTCCTCCATGCTGGTACATCCCCCTAATTCACCACTAGGAAAGTTTTAACAACCGGATTACCACCTGGTGTTGTGATCTGCCTGCCCATCAGTGATGTTTGTTGCAAAGCCCCATTTTATTGAGCATCTTTTGAGACTACCTCTAGCACTAAATTCTGGAGATTGGGTTCTCTGGAAGTTGGCATTCAGACTGAATTGGTGATGCGAGATGTTTATTAGGGATGGATGAAGAGGCAGTATGGAACAGAGGAATAAGTTGAACTGTCAAGTAGGCCTGACAAAGCCTTGACCAACTTAGTGGGAAGCTCTAGAATTGTCCTGTGTCAAGCCAAAATTTTTGGCCTTTAAATTTCTTCCTTACTCAATCACTGGATGTAGGTCACCCTAGAAAACATATGATTTCTTTTCTTTTCCTTTTTTTTTAAAGGAATGTATTTCATAGTTTTCTCTAGGAGATCTTCTTCCCTTTAAATATTTTATTTATTTACTTATTTGTTTAGAGTGAGAGAGTGAGACTGAGGGAGAGAGACAGAGGGAGAAGGAGAGAATCTTAAGCAGACTCAGCTCAGCTCCAAGCCAGATACTGGACTTGCTCTCACAACCCTGAGATCATGATCTGAGCTGAAATCGAATCAGATACTTGACCAGGGAGCCATGGAGGCACCCTGAAAACATGATTTCTTGTGATGTAGTTCTGCAGCTGAGGCAGACCTTGCTGGGGCTGACAGCTGGAGACAACAGTGCACTGACCATTTTCCTTATTGTTGTGTAGCAAGTCCTTCCTAGAAGGAAGATCTGGGTGGTCTATCCTTATGTTTATCCCATGCTTCTAGGATTAGGGTTGCCAGATTTAGCAAATAAAAGAAGATCCCTAGTTAAATCTGAATATCAGATAAACAATAATTTTGTTGGTATGTATGTCCCATATATTGTTTTGTAGACACTAAAAAAATGGTAGCTATTATCATTGTAACCTGACTTCTCCAAGGGCCAATTAAGAATAATGACCAAAATTTCTTGGCTTTTGACCCCACCTTCTTTGAAGGACTTTGGTACCTTCAAGCTTTCTATATGATCTTTCATGTGTATTCTTAAAAGAGAAATCTACTATTTCCCAGATCCCTCAGTCTCCTGTTGGAGCTTGCTGCTGCCGTTGCAGCTACCCATTCCTGGCATAACCCAGAACTGAGTGGTAGTTTGTGGTGAAGTGGTGGAAAATCCCTCCCTTTCCTTACTGATATAATCCATTACAAGACTATCAAAGAATGCCATTTGTGAGCCAGCATCTTATAGCAAACCGAAATGGCCTTTTCAAATTTTGCTTAGAGGCTACTACTCACCATAGGAATCATAGATCTATAGAGGATAAGTTTGGAAACATGGTGTATTGGGAATTATCCCTTTCTTTTGAACACAAAGTGTTTTTTTTAAAGATTTTATTTATTTATTCAGGAGAGAGAGAGAGAGAGAGAGAGAGAGAGAGGGAGGCAGAGACACAGGCAGAGGAGAAGCAGGCTCCATGCAGGGAGCCTGATGTGGGACTCGATCCTGGGTCTCCAGGATCACGCCCTGGGCTGAAGGCAGGCGCCAAACCACTGAGCCATCCAGGGATCCCTAAACACAAAGTTTTTTTGTAGTTATTTTTGCCTCTTTTTTTCTCCCTTAGGTTGCATTTCTCCCTTCAGAAGGTCCTTACCACCTTATAATGGGATTCTGGGCAGTAGGGGGTAGACTGAGGCAAAATATGCCAGTTGGAACCTTAGTTAGAATTGAGATCTGTTCCAGCATGTCTTATGAATTGGATCAGAGCATCACTGGAAGTTATTTTGCTTTAAATTTTCTTTCCAAAGGAAAGAAACCATGACTTGGTACAAAGCAACCATGTAATGCAATAGTGTTTGTCTCAGATATTGGTTGGGCCCATAGCCAGTTTTGGGGAGAGAAAGGCTGCAGATGGTAGCTGAAGGAGCTTCCATGAGAGACTCACTCAGTAAATGGGCACAAGTGACGCTACTTACTCAGGTGTTAAATCATAGCACAGAATGGGAACATGATACTTCTCCAACAACTTGAAACTTGGTAGCCCTAGAATTATCAGATGGTAGCACTTTTGGCAGACATTGAAGTCATTTCATTATAGGTACCAGTAATATGACAAAAACTAGAAATCCTTAAAATAGATTTGAGGCAGTGAATATATTGGGTGGAACAGGAGAAGAATGATAGTGTAAGGTAAATGTATTTGAAAACTTGATTAATGTTCAGATTTGAAATGCTCCTTGTTAGAGAGTGCATTATAAGTTTAATGTTTTCATGTTAGGTGATTGTATGGGGGCAAATGTAAAAAGAAAACCAAACATGGGGACCGAAATGACACTGTAGTATAATTGGAAGGCAAGGATTCAGATGATAAGTAAAATGCTGATGATAACTTAAAAAACAAACATAGAAATGAAGATATAATATTTTTAAAAATCTCATAGAAAATGCCTGTTCAGACTTCCTGGGCCATTGACCCATCTTGAGAGACACTGTTATGTTCATTTCTGTCACTTCAGTCTTGCGTATCTGAATCAGGAAATGCTCTGTAGATATGAAGGAATATATCCCTTTGGGGTTCCCTTTATTAACACTGACTGCTAACTTCCTTGGAGTACTGCTCAATTTCTGTCAGTTCATTTTGGAACTGTGAGGGCTTTCCAGTATTCTTTCTCTTCATCATTTAGATATAATAGATTTATTATCTATTCCATCAACAGAATTTTAGAAAAATTTTCAACTTTCTTGTCTTTTTCACCCTCTCGTCTAATCTGGTTTAAATTATTATCATTTGGATTGAAAAGAGTCAAGAACCAGCTTAGGTCTCATAACTAACTCCGAGTTCAATAGTCTTTCCACCTGGCTGATTCTATGGAATTAGATCTGTCCCATTACTTTAAATATATCTCTATGGATAAGAATTTTGCACAAATTAATTATGCTTTTATAGATAATATTCTATAGCAATTATCTGCATATAATATGTTGTCCAGAGCATGTGGAGTTGATACTGCTGACCTAGTGAGCATAGGATACGAACTGCTTTTCAGATATGGTGCTATACCACTTGGTAATCTCTACATGTTGGTCACCTCCTCTGATATTGATGAAATGGTGAGCTCTTTACCCACCCTTGAGATATAGTCTTTTTTATATTTGCTTTTTTTTCCAGCTAATTGGTTATTATGGCACTTGAACCAACACCGTTGGCTTAATTAGCATAGTGTTTTCCAATTAAGTTAAGTGGCTTAGATATTTGATCTTAAAATGGCATTGCAGGAGAACATAAAAATGTGGAGATATAAAAAAGCCTGTGAACATGAGGCTATTAGAATGTTACATATGTATATATATATATATATTCAATATGTCTAAGAGTCAAAGCAAAATATAGCAATCATCTATTTAGAGGAGTAGAGGTACAGAGTTTATCAATGTCATCCCACTGATGGCATGAGAAGAAAGGTCTTATACAGTCAGATGGCTGCAATTAAAGGCCACATCGCCAGGATGAGAAAATTTGCTGAAAATGATTGTGTGTGAGATGAAATGATCATTTCCTTTGTGGCAATTATGAAGTTAGGGTAGATAGTGTGGGAGGTGTAAGGGTTACAAAGAGGATTAGGTGTAAGAATAACAAGGCAGAGTGGGAGGATAGCATTTAGTGCAGATGGTAATGCAATGTATTGTGGCTATATTGCAGGGCACGTTAAAACTGGCTAAAGAGACGATTTTAAAGCTGGTGAAAATGAACATTTTAAAAATAATCTTTATAAGGAATAGATATTACTTTTTATCGAAAATAGAAATGGATGACCCATTTATGAAATAAAACATCATCTTGACCATATTAACAAAATACATGGATGTAATGAAAGTTTATGGAAGCCTAAGTAAAGTGTTTGTACTTGTTGTGAGTAAATCTGTGTAAACAGTATATATCTAAGCATGGTACTTATCTTTTAGTAAATATTGCTTGGTCTAGCTATGGCCTAAAAAAAAAAGGAAAACAGATTGTTGAGCAACTTGAGTACAGTGCAGAAGAATATGCAGTTTTCTTGACTAAACTGGCAGTGACACCATATCATAGGGATATTATATATCAGAAAATTTCTCCCATACATTTAATAATTTCATAATACATCTGTACTACCTACAAACAAGTAATCCATAGTAAAGAAGTCTAAGTGATCCACACTGATTGTTGCTGGTAAGAATGCTTCAGCAGTGTGTTTATTCTCAGAAATATTTAATAATAAAATATTAAGAAGGATAACTCTATACTGAAGTCCAACTCTTGTGACCCAAGAACACTGTGTGGTACTACCTTAACAAAAGAGACACTCAATAATGTTTGCTGAATGAATATGTGAATGACTGAGAATTGCACACAGCAGGATAATTTCATAAATAGGCTAGCAATAGTCATGCAAGTGAAGTCATTTGAGGGATTTTAGTAAGGCCATTATCTCCATAATCATCGTCCTACTGCCCAAAATGACATATTAAAGATTCTTGCTGCTAGGTTAAAGCACAGCTTTCTGTAAGATTCCTTATTGAAATGAAAAAAAATCTTCAGAAAAATTTAATAAATTACCTATGACACACTATGGCTCACAAACTTATAATTAGAAAAATTTCCCCATAAAAACTGAAGGGAAATAGGGTGGGATTAGGGGTTTGCTCAGAGGAGGAGATGGAATAAGCATTTTGGTGGGGATAAGAAAGGAATGCCCTTTGAAGTTTGGCCCTATTTGTTACCTTAGAGAGGCAGCATGAAAATTTGTAGCCCATAATGGAGAGAAGGAGTGAAGGAAAATAACCAAAGAGAAAGATCTACTTTGTTATTTTTGTATTAGAGGGGAGTCCAATAAACTAAGTACCTATTATATTTTTCCCAAAACACGAGGAAAATGGCCACATGATTCATGTTTCATGCCACATGACTTGATGCTCTAGCCATAAGAAACTGGGGACTTGGTGCTATAGCCAAGGTACCCACCTGGCTGCCTACTAGGTGACCTGATCTAATTAGACACTCACTGTTGAATGCTAATTAACTCAGGAAAGGGGAGTGTTTCTTAGATGTTTTGAATTCTAGACCCACAGAAGCAGAGGCAGTAGAGAGAAAGGCAGACAGAGGGACATTGAGTCACAAAAAATAATTAGTTACTAAACAAATACTAAATATCTGCTATGTGCCAGGCACTGTTCTAAGCTGCTGAAGATGTAGTAGTGAAACAAAAGTTTGCCTTCATGAGCTTATATTCTAGTTGGAGAGACTGGCATTAAAGAAAGAATAATTAAATAATATTATTTTAGGTAGTGCTAGGTCCACAAAGAAAAATAAATTAGATATGGGAACCGAATTTTTTTGTTTTGTTTCTTCAGATTGGGTGGTCAAGGAAGGCTTCTCTTAGGAGGAGGTAGTTGAATTGAGAGAGATCTAGAGGGCAGCCCGGGGGGGTTCAGTGGTTTAGCGCTGACTTCAGCCCAGGGCGTGATCCTGGAGACGCAGGATGGAGTCTCATGTCCGGCTCCCTGCATGGAGCCTGCTTTTTCCTCTGCCTCTCTCTGTCTCTCATGAATAAATAAATAAAATCTTAAAAAAGAAGAGAGAGAGAGAGATCTAGAAGACATGGTGAGACAGAATTTATCAGTGGAGAAAACAGCATTTGGAAAAGCTTGGAGACAGGAGTATGCTTGTTGTGTTTTAAGGAACAAGAAGAAGGCCAGTGTTGGAACAGTGAGAGGTAATGAGGCTGATAGTTACTGAGATTGGGAAGTATCCAGGACTCAAATTATATAAAGCCTTAGAATTCACATGTGCTGGGAAGCCACTGGAGGGTTTTGAACAGAAAAGTGATAGGGTATAAGGTGCATTGGGCTTGGGCTGCTGTGCGAACGGACCGAGGGAGAGAGAGCAGAAACAAGATGGTAAGTTAGGAGTGGACTGTAACCCAAGAGAGAGATGATGGTGGCTTGAAATGCTATTAGCTGTGGAACTCATAAGAAGTGGTTGGATTCAGGCTGTATTTTGAATCTGAAGCAGTCAGGATTTGCTAATGGTCTTATTGTGACATGCAAGAAAGAGAAGACTGAATGCTGACTTCAAATGGGAGTTACTAGGAGACAGGTAATACATAGTTGAGACAGAGGCGATCATTAGATGAGCACGTCATCAGAGCCACTAGTTGGTTACTAGAGCCACTATTTGGGCTTTAAGACTGTTGTGGCTTCCTCACCAACAAGGAGCTATCTTTATATTTCTCTGTTGTCTGGTTGTATAGCAGCTGAGTCAGTTTCCTCAGATTAATTTCTTCCCCATATGTGCTCCAGTAAATCTGTATCACCTTGGTGCATCTGTATCCCCTGTAACGTGAAAGGCCCTAACTAATATAGTTTTGCTGAGCACTTATTAGATTCACATAGATATTATTGATGTTTATAATACTTAATCCAAAGTCTTGGCCGCACTTATCAAACATTAAACTTTAATATTAAAAGAATTCTGGTAGCTCAATTTAAGCCGAATGTTTCATGTCTTGATAATGGCTTTACAAAGCAAAATTTAAAATGTTTGAAATTTAAAAAAAATTACTTGAAAAGAGGGATGCCATGACCTTTAAAAAATTATTTAGTTACTTGAATAGTTGTAGAGTCAACGCTCTGACAACAGGGTACACTCCTTGTGAACAGGATCTGTATTTATTCTCTGCAGTATCACTAGTGCCTTGCTTGGTGCTGGAAAAACAGTAGATATACAGCATCTTTTGTATTTGAAAATGAATGATTGGATGTATGCTAATATTTCATTAGAACTGCTTATTTTATATATAGAACCTGTGACCTTTTCCTCCCTGGGATAGACATAACTTTGGCACAAAACTTCTTTACAATGAATGTAGTAATTGATGTAAAAAGGAAATATGTAACTACAGAGGGTAGATTTCAACTTGTAGGAGATGAGCCAGAAACTTATTTGGGTTTAAAATATAGATGTCATTTGTTTACTTGAAAAAACCCCAATTTTGTGTGTTACATAAAAATATGCATAACTAGAATAAGAAGAGGTTATTTTTTATAACATCTGTGTACAAATTATTATTAGCACTGCTAATCTAAGAACCTAATCATTGGCATGATACCTGTATCACCACCAGATGCAAGCTCTCTGAATCTAACAGTAAATAAATGGTTTTGAATAATTTTAGTATAATTTTAAAAAGAAACAAAAATGTAAACATTTTTCCCTAAAGCTAGCTCATTGGTCCAAAGCTAGCTCATTTATAAATGAATATTTTAAAAATGTGCCATTGTGTTTCTAAATTACAGTTTTCCTTTCATATAAAATAAAAATAGACATCCGTGAATAGTAGTTGTTATGAAAACAGAATTTTAGTGGATGCACCAACATAATTAGAAAAAAATACAGAACGATTTTCAAACAAACTCAATCCTCAAGACAAAAAACTAACTTTTGTTAAAAATGGAAACCTACCACCAGCCACATCTGTCAATGAAATGTTTTGTAGACAGGCTTGGGATAAAGTAGGTTGTGCAGACTCAGATTGAACTTCTAAAAGTATAGTGAGTTAAGAATATAAAAACTGCTATGTAGAGTTTGTCCACTATTTTTCTTGCCCAGTATTTAGTTTCCACTAGTAGAACCAAGGGATATGTCGTAGGAAAGAAGGCTTTCTCTTCTTCATATCATTCTCAAAAAGTCAGGTTTAAAACACTGCAAATTTCCTTAAGTCATTATGACTATCATATTTTACTTTAAATAATTTTCAAGTTATTTACATAGTTTGCACTTCCTTGGGAGTAATAAATTCCGTGTATTTGCTATCTCTTACTAGTGTAAAATATTCTTTTAAAAAATCATCATTGCCTTGAAAGAGAAGGTCTAGATTAGCTTATACTTTGCCCTCTCTCTCAGTCTTGGCAGTAAGTTTAGTACTTTGTACTACTTTTGAAATCTTTTGTATATGGATTATCAATTTTCTTATTTCTAGAAATATTTTCATCTGCAAAATCGGTGTTGCTAGTCAGTACTTACCACTTGAACATGGTCATTGAACTTTTTTCTTTATATATTTTATTACAGCAAAATACAAAAACATAAAAGTCAGCATTTAAACCATTTTAGTGTCTAATTCAGTTACATTTAGTATATCCACAATGTACAACAATCATCACTTTAGTTCCAGAACATTTTCATCACCCCAAAAGGAAACTGCATACCCATTAAACAGTTACTCCTGATTCTCCTCTCCCTACAAACTCTGCAACCATGAATTTGCTGTCTCTATAGATTTGTCTATCCTGGATATTTCATATAAATGAAACCATACAACATGTGACCTTTTGTGTCTGACTTCTTTTACTTAGCACAGTATTTGCAAGGTTCATGTATTAGCACTTCATTCTCTCTTAGAGTTGGATAATGTTGCTTTGTATGACTATATCATATTTTGTTTATTCATTCATCTTTTTAAAAAAGATATATCTATTTATTTTAGAGAGAGACAGAGAGTGAATGGGGGAGGAGTCAAGGGGGAGGGAGACAAGCAGACTCCTTGCTGAGTGGCTAGGGCTTGATCCTGGATCCTGAGATCACTGAGATCTAGACCCGAGCTGAAATCAGGAGTCGGACACTTAACTGACTAAGCCACCCAGGCGCCTCTTATCTTTCTATTATCTGTTCACCTTTGATGATAACTTGGGTTGTTTCCTCCTTTTTTGCTATCATAATGCCCCTGTGGATGTTCATTACAAGATTTGTTTGAAGGTCTGCTTTTAGTTTATCTGGATATATATCTAGGAGTGAAATTGCAGGTTGTTATGGTAGTGTTATGTTTAAATTTTTGAGGAGCTACCATACTGTTTTCTACAGCAGGTGTACCATTTGGCATTCTTACCAGCAATATATGAGTGTTTCCCTTTCTCCAAATCTTTGTTAATACTTATTTTCTAATTTGTTTTTGTTTTTTGTTTTAGCCATCCTAATGTATTGTCATTTTGATTTGCACTTCTGTAATGACTAGTGGTGTTGAGCATCTTTACATTTGCTTTTGGCCATTTGTATATCTTTTTTGGAGAATGTCTATCCAAGTCTTTTGCCCGTTTTTAAATATTTTGGATATTAAACCCTTATCAGATATATGATCTGCATATATTTTTTCCCCATTCTGTGGGTTGCCTTTTTCCTCTGTTGACAGTATTCTTTAATGTACAAATATTTTTAATTTTGATAAAGTTCACTTTATTTTTTAAATTGTGCTTTTGGCGTCAAGTATAAGAATCCATTGCTAATCAAAGGCCATGAAGATTCACCCCTTCATCTTCTTCTAAGAGGTTCATAGTTTTAGGTCTTTGAGTAATTTTTGTATATAGTGTGAGGTTAGTGTCTAGCTCATTCTTTTGCTTGTCATATCCAATGTTCCTAGCATCATTTTTTAAAGAGAGTATTCTTTCCTACTCAGTGGTTCAATCATCCATGTTGATAATCAGTTGACCACAGATAGATTGGCTTATATATGGACACATCAGTTCAATTCCATTCATATATGTCTATCTGTATCCTGGTACTACACTGTTTTGGTTACTGTAACTTTGTAGTAAGTTTTGAAATCAGGAAACCTGAGTTGTCCAACTTTGTTTTTCTTTTTCAAGATTGTTGAGCCTATTTGAGGTCCTTGCAATTCCATATGAATTTTAGGATAAGCTTTTCCACTTCTACAAAATTGGTTGTTGAGCTTTTATAGGAATTACTTTGAATCTGTAGATCATCTTGGGAGAGCATTGACATCTTTTTTTTAATATTTTATTTATTTATTCATGAGAGGCACAGAGAAAGAGAGAGAGAGGCAGAGACACAGGCAGAGAGAGAGAGAAGCAGGCTCCATGCAGAGAGCCTGATGTGGGACTTGATCCTGGGTCTCCAGGATCATGCCCTGTGCCGAAGGCAGGCATTTAACCACTGAGCCACCCAGGGATCCCAAGCATTGCCATCTTTTAACAATATTAAATATTCCAACCCATGCCTTTTTCATTTGTTAGGTATCCTCTACTATCTTTCAGTGATTTTTTGTAGTTTTAACTGTACAAGTCTTGTACCTGCCTAGTTACATTTATTCCTATGTATTTATTCTTTTTGCTGCTATTATAAATGGTTTGTTGTTTAATTTCCTGTTTGGATTGTTTATTGCTAGTATGGAAATACAACTGGTTTTTTGAGTGTTCTTATAGTCTGCAGTTTTGTTGAATTAGTTCATTAGCTTGTTTTTGTGGGTTCTTCAGGATTTTCTATATACAAGATCATACAATTTGCCAGAAGATTGTTTTGTTTCTTTATCCCCCCTATTTGGATATCTTTAATCTGATTGCTCTGGCTAGAATTCCAGTACAATGTGAAATAGCAGTGGTGAAAATATGCATCCTTTTGTTCCTAATCTTAGGGAGAAAACTTTCAGTCTATCACCATTCAGTATGATGAATGGGATTTTTAATAAATGTTTTTTATTGGGTTAAGTAAGTTCTCCTCTATTCCTAATTTTCTGAGCATTTTTGTCTTGAAAGTGTGTTGAATTTGTCATATGCTTTTTGTTGAGTGAGATGATCAAGTACATTTTTCTTCCTTTGTTCTATTAATATGATGTATTATATTGCTTGATTTTCTTATGTGGAACCATCATTGCATCCCTGAAATAAATTCTAGTTAGTTATGGTATATAATCCTTTAATGTGCTACTGGATTTAGTTTGCTAGTTTCTTTTTTTTTAAATAAAGATTCTACTTATTTATTCATGAGAGACACAGAGAGAGAGGCAGAGACACAGGCAGAGGGAGAAGCAGGCTCCATGCTGGGAGCCCGACGTGGGACTCGATCCCGGGACTCCAGGATCACGCCCCGCGCGGAAGGCAGGCACCAAACCACTGAGCCACCCAGGGATCCCTAGTTTGCTAGTTTTTATTGAGGATTTTTGCATCAGTATTCATAAGAGATATTGTCCTGTAGTTTTCTTGTGATATCTTTGGCTTTAGTAATGCTGGCCTTGAACAATGTGTTAGGAAGTACTACTTTCTCTCTTTTTTTGAAAGATTTTTGAATAGTATTGGTGTTAATTCTTCTTTAAATGTTTGGTAGAATTCATCAGAGAAGCCATCTGATCTAGGGCTTTTCTTGTTTGGAAATTTTTGAAAAGTTTTTTTAAAATTTAAGTTCAATTTAGTTAACATATAATGTATTACTAGTATCAGGGGTAGAATTTAGTGATTCATCAGTTTCATATAACACCCAGTGCTTATTACATTAAGTGCTCTCCTTAATGCCCATCACCAAATTACCCTATCCCCCCTCCCACTTCTCCTTCAGTAACCTTCAGTTTGTTTCTTATAGTTAAGAGTCATTGATTCAATCTGTTTACTCATTATAGATCTGTTCAGATTTTCTATTTTTTCTTGAGACAGTTTTGGTAGTTTGTGTGTTTATAAAATTTGTCCATTTCTCTGGATTACTTAATTTGTTGATACACAGTTTCTCATAGAATTCTCTTATGATCCTTTTAATTTTTATAATTTTGTAGTAAGTATATACACACTTTCATTTCTGATTTTGGTTATTTGTGTCTTCTCTTTTTTTTTTCTTAGTTTACCTAATGGTTTGTCAGTTTCATTGGCTTTTTAGAAAAGCCAACTTTTGGTTTCATTGATTCTTTCTATTGTTTTTTTTCTCTTGTCTCTTTCATTTATTTCTGCTCTAATCTTTATATTTCCTTCCTTATGCTGGCTTGGAGTTTAGTTTGCTTTAGTTTGCTCTTTTTTCTTGTTCCTTAAGTTGTAGTTAGATTTTCCTTTTTGAGATCTTTCTTCTTTTTAAAATGTAGGTATTTATAGCTATAATTATCCCTCTGGGCACTGCTTTTGCTGCATCTATAAGTTTTGATATGTTGAGTTTTTGTTTTTGTTCATCTTAAAGTATTTTCTAATTTCCCTAATGAGTTCTTCTTTAACTCATTGGTTGTTTAAGTACATGTTGTTTACTTTCCATGTATTTGCAGATTTTTCAGTTTTCCTTCTGTTGTTGATTTCTAGTTTCATTCTATTATGGTTGGAGAAGATATTTTGTATGATTTCAATCTTTTTAAATTTATTGAGTCTTTTTTAATGGCCTAACATATGGTCTATCCTGGAGAATATTCTAAGTGCACTTGAGAAAAATGTGTATTCTACTCTTGGGAGGAGTAGAATATGTATGTATGTATGTTTTTTTTAGTTTCGGTTTATAGTGTTGTTCAAGCTCTCTACCTTTGTTTTGATCTTCCGTCTAGGTGTTATATCCATTATTGAAGTTGGGTATTGGTTTCCAACTATTATCATAGTAGTACCCATTTATTCCTTTAGTTATTGTTTTAAATGTTTTGGGACTCTGCTTTTAGGTGTGTATGTTTATAATTGTTATATCTTCTTTATGGATTGATCCTTTTTATCAATATATAATGTCTTTGTCTTTTGTAATTATTTTTGTCTTTTTTTAATTTTATTTTATTTATGATAGTCACACACAGAGAGAGAGAGGCAGAGACACAGGCAGAGGGAGAAGCAGGCTCCATGCACCGGGAGCCCGACGTGGGACTCGATCCTGGGTCTCCAGGATCGCGCCCCGGGCCAAAGGCAGGCACCAAACCGCTGCGCCATCCAGGGATCCCTTATTTTTGTCTTAAAATCTATTTTAGGGACACCTGGGTGGCTCAGCGGTTTAGCGCCACCTTCAGCCCAGGGCTTGATCCTGGAGACCTGGGATCGAGTCCCACCACCGGCTCCCTATGTGGAGCCTGCTTCTCCCTCTGCTTGTGTCTCTGCCTCTTTCTCTGTGTCTCTCATTAATAAGTAAATAAAATCTTTAAAAAATCTATTTTATCTGATATTAGTATAGCCACTTCATGATGCTCACTTTTGGTACTATTTGAATGGAATATCTATTCTATTCTATTCTATTCTATTCTATTCTATTCTATTCTATTCTATTCTATTCTATTCATTTTCAACCTATTTGTGTTGAATTTGGTTTAAAGTGAGTTTCAAGAGTAGCGTAGAATTGGATCATGTTTTTAGAATCTATTCTGCCACTCTCTGTCTATTAATTGGAGAGTTTAATCCATTTACATTTAAAATAATCACTGGTAAGGAGGGCTTTACTTCGGACATTTTACCATGGGGTTTACCATGTGATTACCATGGGCATTCAAATTTGTAACCATCAAGTTTGAATTAATATCAAACTAATGAAAATATCATTATTTTCACTAGTATACAAAACTCTGCTCTTATGCAGCTCCATCCCCTTCATGTTTGCATTGTCACAGATTACATCTTTATATATTTGTGCCTATTAATATAGATTTATAATTATTGTTTTATTAATCTGTCTTTTAAATTATATAGAAAACAAAAAGAATTACAAAATAAAAATATAGTAATACTGGTTTTTATATTTACCTGTCCAGCTATTTTTGCCATGTTCCTTGTTTCTTCATATGGTTTTTAGTTTCTATTTAGAGTTCTATAATTTGAACCTGAGAAACTCCCTTTTAACATTTCCAGGGCAGGCTACTAGTAATGGACTTTCTCAGTTCTTGTTTATTAGAGAATGTCTTAATTTTTTCTTTATTTTTGAAGGAGAGTTTTGCCAGATAGAGAATTTTGGTTAACAGCTTTTTTATTCTTTCTTTCAGTATTAACTGAGTCATCCCACTACTTCCTGGCTTCCATGATTTTTGATGAAGGAATTGGCTGATCTTATTGAGGCTCCCTTATATATGACAAGTTGCTTCTGCCTTGATGCTTTCAAGATACTTTCTTTGTTTTTCCCATTTGATAGTAGATGATAATGTGTGTTTGTGTGGATTTCTTTGAGTTTATTTTATTTGGAGTTTATTAGAATTCTTGGATATGTAGATTCATGTCTTTCATCACATTTGTGAAGATTTTAGCCATTGTTTCATAAAATTGTCTTTTCTTCTCTCCTCTTGTTACGACACTCCCATTTTATGTATATTGGTACATTTGATGGTACCTTACAGGTCCTTTAGGCTCTGTTTACTTGTCTTCATTTTTACGAATTTTCTACTACACAGACTGTATAATTTAAATTGCCTCATCTACAAGCTCACTGATTCTTCCTTGTGCCTGCTCAGATTTGCTGTTGAATCTCTGATGTTCAACACTAGAGAAGCTATTGTATTTTTCAGTACAATATTATATGTAATATTTAATTATTGTACTTCTCAAGTCCAGAATTCTTACTTGGTTCCTTTTTGTAATTTGTAACCATTTATTGATATTCACTACTTAATCATACATCATTCTCTTGCTTTCTTTTAGGCTTCTGTCCAATTTCTTTAGCTGTTCAGCATATTTAAAACAATTAATTCAAAGTTATTGTTTGGTATTTTCCTCTGTCTACACGGATAACTACATCAAAAGATGTTAAAATTTTTGCTTTACCCATCATAACATACTTTAGAAAACTCAAGAGGAGAAGGATGGTCTATTATGTTTACCCATATTTTTGCTCTTTTGTCATTTTTTCTTAATTCTTGATGTTCAAAGTTTTCTTCTTCTATAATTTCCTTTTTGTTTGAAAAAAAATTTTTTTAAGCCATTCTTATTGAGTTGGTCTGCTGGTGACAAGTTCTTCTGCTTGCTTTTATTTGAGAATGTCTTAATTTTTCTTTTATTCCCCAAGGATATTCTAGGTGAGTAAAGAATCCTGGAATGACACTTTTTATATAAAACTAAAACTACTAAAAATGTCTATTTTTAAAAAGGACAAATTATATTACTAAACCAAAGAATTTTTTTGAAAATTGTTATTTGAAGGGAAAGATTTTAAACATTTGTATTATCTTTCCAAATATAATTTAGGGTAAACAAATTAAAAGGGAAAGCTCCATCTTTACAAAATAATGGCATAAACTTAGAAAAATAGCTATATTCAGAAAATTACCATTTCACAATCCTTAATGAAATTATTGTTTCAGATAACGAGTATTAATTGGTAATAAAATTATTAAATGAATTGTTGAAATTCAGCTAGAGATTTAAATGGTGGTAAATAATAATAAAAATTCTCCTTTGAAGAAAGGGGAGGGGCATTATGCAGTGGAAGGGTGGCACCTTAATGCAGTGGTCATTGGTGGGAATCAGGTATTATGTGTCTCCAGTTGTGATGCAGTATGAACTACAGGGCATCATATATATATATTGGCCAGACATGTTTAATTTTAATCCAGACAAATCTTTAGATTTAACTTCCAGTTGATTTTTTAAGGGAAATTCAGGGATAGGTAATTAAATAATACCAAAAAGGGAGCAATCAGATGAACCTAGAAGGTGAGACATTGTATAGGACAACTGTCCTAATGACTTCAACCAGTTGGTGTCATGAAAATGTGGTGTTTAAAAGAAAGCCTTACTGGCTGACAGCTAGATTGAATGTGAGGTCCTGGGTTGGATCCTGTTTTAAAAGAAAACAGTCATAAGGCACTTTGAGAACAAGTTGGGGGTGATGGTTTATGAACTGAATATTAGAGGATACTAAGGAATTTCTGTTATATCTGTGAAAATATTTCCTTGGGTGTATAGAAAAGTTTATATTAAGATAGTGTGCACAGAGATAGACAGATTGACTAATACATTGGATTACAGAATCCAGAAACAGACCGAAGTCATGTGAAAAGTCAATATAGAACTAATATGGCAATGCAAATCATTAGGAAAAAGTCATCTATCTAATTAATGGTGCTGAAACAATTGATCAACCATACAAAAAATGAAATGAGGTCTCTATCATATAGTATCTAGAAATCAATTACAGGTGCATAAAAGACAAATGTGAAAGTTATAACTTCAAAATTTCAAAATAAAGTGTGAAATAGTGTCTTTATGACTTTTATATAGGGAAGAATTATTTTTTAAACATAACTAAAAATGTGCACTATATATAAAATAAAAGATTAAGAACATAAAAAGACAAACCATATCCTGGGAGAAGATATTGACAAGACAAAATATTGGCATGGTATTAGTATCCAGAGTATGAAAATACTTTTTATAATTTAATAAGAAAAGATAAACTTTTAAAAAATAGATGGTGAACTTTTTATTTTAATTAATTAATTAATTTTTAAAAAGATTTTATTTATTTATTAATGAGAGAGAGAGAGAGAGAGACAGAGACAGAGACACAGGCCGAGGGGGAAGCAGGCTCCATGCAGGGAGCCTGACATAAGATTTGATCCCGGGTCTCCAGGATCACACCCTGGGCCGAAGGTGGTGCTAAACCGCTGAGCCACCTGGGCTGCCCTATGGTGAACATTTTAGAGGAGATTTGAATGGCAAACAAACCTATGGAAAAAATGCTAAAACTCATTAGATTATGTTAATTTGATATATTATGTATATCATAGCAATATGTTATTTATTACAATGAGATTTTATTTTGCACCTAATAGTTTGGTATTAATTGAGTCTTGCAGCCCAAAATGTTGGTAAGTATATGAAGGAATAAGAACTTTTATATACAGCTGATGGGAGTATAAATTGATATACTCCCTTTGCAAGAACTTTATTTATTTATTTATTTATTTATTTATTTATTTATTTATTTATTTAAAAAGATTTTATTTATTTATTCATGAGAGACAGAGAGAGAGAAAGAGAGAGAGAGAGAGAGAGAGAGAGAGAGAGGCAGAGACACAGGCAGAGGGAGAAGCAGGCTCCCTGCAGGGAGCCTGATGTGGGACTCGATCCCAGGTCTCCAGGGTCGCGCCCTGGGCTGAAGGCAGTGCTAAACTGCTGAGCCACCCAGGCTACCTTAGAAAAAACTTCTAGATTCAAAATTGAACATATGCATATCCTACATCTCACCTATTTAATCTAGATAAATTCTTGCACAAGTATACTATCATACATTATAGCATAGCATAAATACAAAAGTATTTATGTAACATTTTTTGTAATAGCAAAACCTAAAATAAGCCATTTGTTATTTGACAGGAGAATGGATTAAGAAATTGTCATAGTGACAGAGCAAGAATGAATATAATACAGCTTCACATAGTAAGAGTAGATCTTGGAAACATGATGGTGAGTGAAGAAATAAAGTCATAGAAGACTACATACAGTATGATACCATTTTAAAATAATGTTTTTAAAAAGGCAAAACTAAAGAATACATGGTTTAGAGATTTGTATACATGTGGGTAAAACTTTTTTTTTAAAGCAAGGAAATGATAACATTCAGGATAGTGATTAATCTGAATGAGACAGAGAAATAGGATCAGTGAGGAACATAGAAATAGTTTTAATGCTACGGGTAAAGTTCTCATTAAAATAAATGGTGGACTCATATATTGTTTTGTTATGTATCATGTAAAACTACAGTAAAAATTAAGAGATTGTGAAATATTTCTACCAAATGCTAGAGTGCATTCTTTTGTATGAATATCCACTAATAAGAATAAAAAAGTAATGTTCTTACCTTTAAATTCCTTTTCTATGATGTTGAAAGTAGTTTAATAGCTAAATAGCTGGTATGGTGCTATTTAAAAAAATATTTTATTTATTTATTTATGAGAGACACACAGAGAAGCAGGCTCCCTGTGGGGAGCCTGATGCGGGACTCCATCCTGTGACCCCGGGATCACAACCTGAGCCAAAGGCAGATGCTCAACCACTGAGCCACCCAGGTGCCCTGATATGACACTGTTTTTTTGTAGGTCTTTCACTGGGGCGGGGGGGGGGGGGAAGACGTTAGTCTGTTTCTCCACCTGGATAGCCTAATGTGCATTTCCAATTTTTCCCCCTAGTCTGTCTAAAATAGCATGGCCTCTGAAAGGCCATACCTGATTTAAATCTTTTAATAGTCATTGAAATAAGATTTAGTATAGATTTTATTTCATTTCATGTAGTAGATACTAAACTAAATAGATACTAAACTAAATAGACAAATTAACTAAAGTTAATCATATAGTACCTTAGAATGAAATTTATGTAGGAGGTAATAATGAGAGTACATTTTTTTATTAAAGATTTTTACACTTGATTTATCTTTTAGAAATGTGTAGTTTTACAAAATATAAGAATAAAATCCCAAGATATTATGAAGAAGTTTTTTTTCTTAGTATAATATGCAGACCTAGAATTATTTAAAAAATGTTCAAAACTGGTGTAGGTACTATATAAAAACTGTGTAAATTCTGTTGATATAATATGATGCGTAGCTCAGAGAAGCAGCCACCAAATTTTATATGGTACCAGCTCTTTTATTTATAATTAGATGTGGATAATGCATTACCACAAAATAAAAGCCGAAAGGATATTTTATGATTTTATGGTAGGTCTCAATTTACAGTTGTGTCAAGGTGCTGCATAGTGTTAGATTCACACCATGGTAGTAGAGAGGGATTTTTCTCATTCTTTTCTATGGTTGGATGGTATCTATTAATTTTGTGGATGTAATGTAGTTCAGTTAGCCTGTCATTTTTACAGGACATTTAGGTTGTTTTCAGTTGTTTGGTCTGACAAATAATGCTACGTTGGATAACGTATATGCTGTTTGTGTTGTGTAACGTATGTGCTGTTTTGTGTTTCTTGAGGTGTATCTTCAGGGAAGATTGCTAGAAGTGGAGTTGAGGGGGTAAAGAGTAAACACTTTTGTAATTTTTTTTGATAATACCAACTTCCTTCTCAATAGAGATCACGTCATTTTGCAACCCAACCACAAATGTTTGAGAGTACTTGTTTCGCTAGAGCCTTGATAGAGTATGCTGTCAAACTTGGAGTTTTGCCAATCTGATAGGTTAAAAAATGGATCTCAGTGTAGCATAACTTGCATTTCTCTTATGAGATAGGTAGAACAGATTTTAATTTGTTTAAGGGTCATTAGCATTTCTATATGTGTGAATTGCTATTTTCCTATTTTTTCTTGGATATGATCATTTTCTTTATTTGTTTTAGGCCCTTTTTGTATATATCTTTATCTGTATGTACACATTTATATGTATATATTTTTGCCATGCAAATTTATTTTGCATTTATAAAATCAAATTTATCCATCTTTTATTTTATGAATTCCAGATTTTTAAACAAATATTTTATTTATTTATTCATGATAGAGAGGCAGAGACAGAGGCAGAGGGAGAAGCAGGCCCTACAAAGGGAGCCCAATATGGGACTCGATACTGGGAATCTGGGATCACGCCCTGAGCTGAAGGCAGACGCTCAACCACTGCACCACCCAGGCATCCCTGGATTCTAGATTTTAAGTCATGAGAAAGGCTTTCTCATTTCCAGGTTATTAAGGTATTGAATCATAATTTCTTCTAGTATTTATAGTTTAAAATTTTTTTAGTTTTTATTAAAATTTTTTTCTTTTTATTTGAGAGAGGGAGAGAGAGAGAGAGAGAGAGAGAGAGACAGTGAGAGAGAGAGAGAGTATGAGTGGTGAGAGGGGCCGAGGGGGAGGGAGAAGTAGAAGAAGCAGATCCCCTGCTGAGTAGGGAGCCTGATGAGATGTGGGGCTTGATCCCAGGACCCAGAGATCATGACCTGAGCTGAAGGCAGCCGTTTAAATGACTGAGCCACTCAGGTGCCCCTAATTTTTTTTAAAAGTAAGCTCTAACTCCAACATGGGACTTGAATTCATGACCCCAAGATCAAGAGTTGCTCAGTGGACTGGCAGTGGAGCCAGGTGCTTATCAGTTTCTTTCTTTCTTTCTTTCTTTCTTTTTTTTTTTTAAATTTGAGTACAGTTGACACACAGTGTTACATTAGTTTCAGGTATACAGATTAGTAAATTGACAAGCTTATATATTATATTATGTTTACCACAAGTCTAGCTACTATCTGTCCTATTATATCATTATTACAATATCATTGACTGTATTCCTTATGCTCTGCTTTTTATTCCCATTTACCGATTCCATAACTGGAGACCTGTATCTCCCCTTCACCCATTTTGCCCATTCCCCCCACCACTTTCCCTTCCAGCAACCATCAGTTTGTTTGGTGTATTTATAGTTCTGATTCTGCTTTTTGTTTATTCATTTTTTAAAGATTCCATTTAAGAGTGAAATCATATGGTATTTGTCAATCCCTCTCACTTAGCATAATATCCTCTAGGTCCATCCATGTTGTCTTAAATGGCACTATATCATCCTTTTTTATGGCTGTGTAATATTTTTATATTTAGACTTCTGAATCATTTGGAGTTTATTTATTCTGTACTGATCCAGTTTTAACTTCTTCCAAATGGTTATCCAATTGTCCTGGCATCATTTATTAAAAAGTTCTTTTCCCCAATCACTTAAGATGTCATTTGAATGATAAACTAAAATTTGATATATACTGGTTCTATTTTTAGACTTTATGGTCTGTTTCATTGATCCATTTATGTGTCAGTAAATTATAGAGCCTTTGTAGTGTTTTTAAGATCTGATAGGGCTAGCCACCCCCACCCCCATTACTCTTCTTTATATTTAGAGTCTACATATCTCGATCCAAGACCTTGGTATTTTGTGGGTTTTTTTTTTTTTTTTTTAGATTTTGTTAAATTCATTTTTAGGAAAATCGATAATTTCAAGAGCATGATATATCTTGCTGTTGTTCACATCTACTTTTTTGTATTTAATGAGAGTTTTATATCTTCCAGATGTAGGTTTGCATCTTTCTTTTCCAGTTTAGGGGTTTTCTATTATTTTCTAATTGGTTATGATTTGTATCAAAACTATTGATTTATTTAGTTTTATATTCTGTTACTTTATTGAATCATCTTATTGTAGTTTTTTCATTGTTTTCCTTTTTTAAATTTGAATTAATTAGCCAATGTAAAGTACATACTTAGTTTCAGATGTAGAGTTCAGTAATTTTTCAGTTGCCTATATTTCTTGGTTTTGACAGTTATATCACCATTTCACCTGAAACCAATTTCCTTCGTCCTTATTTTTATTTCTTTATTTTTTATTTGAGTTACAAAAATTTCCAATAGAACTTATGTAGCAGCAAAGCTTTATTTGTGACATTAGTTAGAATATATTCACTCTCTTTAAACTTCCCCAAGACTCCTGTACCCCACTAGGCCTTGATATCATTTTATTTTATTTTTTTAAAGTGGGCTCTAGTCCAACCCAACACAGGGATTGAATTCATGACCCTGAGATCAATACCTGAGTTGAGATCAAGAGTCAGATGCCCAGCTGACTAAGCTATCCAGATGCCCCTACCAGATGCCCTTCCTGGACATCCTCTTTGTTTCAGCCAGGTCTTACTCACCCAACTTCTTAGTCTTCATTCCATTCATCCTTTCCTTTGGCACACTTACTGAGGGCCTTGTTTCCTCTTCTGATTTGCATCTTTGTAAATGAAAAATTCCCTTGTATTCAGTTTTAGTCCTTCATAAGGCAGCGGACAGCTTAAACCTAATTCTTACTGTTATTTTTTTAGTAGAAGTAGATGAAGGAATACTCCTTCTAAGTATGAAAAATTCTCTCATGTTTTAAGACTGCTATTAAGATACCATTCTGTCCTATCATGTAGTAAGATGATACGTTTTCTATGGGCAATTACGGTACAATTGACAAATCATGATTACTGTCTCTCATGCCTGGCTCTTGGCTAAGCTTTTCTCACTCTCTTCTGTTTTGTTCTAAGCTTTATGCCAGCTGGCTATATGCCTTTAATCTCTGAAGTAGCCACCCTCTATCATTGGTGTGAACTTCTTTAGGATACAGAAGATTGAACAGGGTGCAAAGTTATGGGACAAATCCTATGAAGTTTGAAGAAAAATGGGAAAATGACTTACTATTGGGAAACTCAAATAATTTAAGATCAAAATTTAATTTAATTTTTTAAGTGTTTAACTTCAAGTCTAATGGGAATAACTTAACTTTTAAAATTCTCTATCAATTTTTCTGAAGAAAAGATTTTTTTATCCTGAAATTTTATCACAATGCACTATGGCCATATATATTTAACATAAATTGGAGTTTTGATACATGAAATGAATATGAAGTATCAATTCTAAACAACCTTAAGTCTATACCAGAGATGGAAAATAGTTCTCCTCTCATGCCAGTTTTATTTTTAAAAATTTATTTATTTATTTATTTTGAGAGAGAGAGAGCATGGGTAAAGGGAGGGGCAGAGGGAGAGAGAGAATCTCAAGCAGGCTCCACACTCAGCTAGGAACCCGCCATGTGGCTTGATCCCAGAACCCTGAGATCATGACCTGAGCCAAAATCAAGGGTCAGATGCTTAAGAAACTGAGCTATCCAGGAGCCCCCATGCCATTTTTAATTGACTGGCTGCTTAGAAGATTATGTTAAGAATGGTTCTGAGGTTATATCTGGCTTTCAAGGAAAGAGTGTTGTGAAGTCTGCCAAGGGCAAGGGTAGAGAAATAGTGGTATAAAGGCCTGTTTGAAATATCTTACCTATATTTCAAAACTTTAGGTATATGGGATGGGTTCCAGTAAGTCATTCCTATGGATGATAGTGTAGCTGATCTCTGTTATATGGGAATTATGGCAAGTTACTACTCAAAGTCTTCAAAAATTGACATTTATTATCTTGGGATCGAGTCCTTAGCTCAGCAGACTTAGAAAGTTAATTTTCACATTGAATTCAATCCATACATCATGGTTGACTCATAATAATCAATTTCATAAAGTAGATTTGTTAATTTATGCTGAGAATTTTAACTGGAAGAGGTAGTGAGAAACTAGTCAGCCTGATTACCTCAGGATACTTGTAGTTAGGTTACTTGGGAAGCCAATATTATTGATTTATAAAAATAAATATAACTGCATTAGAACCAGAATACTCACATTTATTGTGACTGGCCCATGTTTTTCTTGTATATATATGCACCTGGGATGTAAAGCCATAATCCCTTTTTTTGAGCATGAATTAGGACAAAGAGAATTACATTAATTTAATAATCTTTTCAGTGGGCTTTATTTTGGGCCCAAACAGATTTTCCCATGTACAAGTGCTTTGGCAAATGCTGCCAAAGTGCAGGTTGCTTTCTTTCTTTCTTTCTTTCTTTCTTTCTTTCTTTCTTTCTTTCTTTCTTTCTTTCTTTCAAGATTTTATTTATTAATGAGAGACACAGAAAGAGAGGCAGAGACATAGGCAGAGGGAGAAGCAGGCTCCCCATGGGGAGCCTGATGCAGGACTCTATCCTGGATCTCAGGATCACTCCCTGAGCCAAAGGCAGATGCTCAATTGCTGAGTCACCCAGGCATCCCCCAAAGTGCAGCTTTCTGAGGCTTCTTTATCTATATGCATTTGATTGGCCAGTTCCCATTTTGATTGACATATTTAATAAAGCATCATCATATAATTAATCAAATAGCAGTTAAGTCTTTCCATTTGTCTTTTAAGGTGACTTTGCATCTTTACTCTTGTGTATTAGGCGTTCAGCATTTTACACTCATAGAAGGATCTTATTTCTCTAATTTTTTAGATTCTTGTGAGAAGCCTCAGTAGCTCATAAGCACTTAGACTACATCTTACTAAAGAATTGTATTTAGGTTTATTTTTAGTTAGTAACCTAAGAATTATTTAGTTATCTCAATTGTTTATATACAGATACTACAGAGTGAAGTAGGAGAGGTGGATAAAGGTTATGAGTTGTGTGCAACACAAAGAAAGTTTT
This sequence comes from Nyctereutes procyonoides, assembly GCF_905146905.1. Classification (NCBI taxonomy): domain Eukaryota; kingdom Metazoa; phylum Chordata; class Mammalia; order Carnivora; family Canidae; genus Nyctereutes; species Nyctereutes procyonoides. Next base: position 24,193,384 of record NW_026575142.1, on the reverse strand, counting down.
TAATGGATGTTAATATTCAGTAAAATCTTTCAGAAGTGCACTGCTTTTCACACATTTTTTGCTGCATGCTCTAGCTTTAGCCCTCAGACCTCCCATGCAGACAGCACATATGTTCGATGAGGCTGTGCTGTTAAAGTTAGAATCTAATGATGTGTGGTATTAGTCTGTGGTAATGGTCTTATGGAAGCTGAATTGGGCTCAAGATTTTATCCAAATAATACTGCAATGCCTACTAAAAATGTGTTTTTGTTTCTTTTTCGTATTTTATTTGAGACCATGTTTCTAAGATTTTTCTTCCTATAAACCTCCCCATTTCTTGAATTCTATTCTACTCAACCCTGGAAAATGAAAGCTGGCCCCATTACTACAATTTCTCAGTAGATGCATACTATTAAGCTTTACAGCAACACTCGGTCTTCTGCAGTAGTTTCTAGTTGAGGAATTCTAAACATGTCATAACTATAGCTTTCTGGTTTTTCATTTAATTGGAATTAGGGGTGAGTGGGAAAGGAAAAATGGTAGGTTTGAAATGTACTTCAATTCTGTGGTCCCTATATGACTTATGGGACAAATCATAGAGTTGTAATTGGTTATGTGACAACTTTTCCAAAAGGAGAGTAATTTTTTGTGTGAAATTGTTATCATTGGGGTGAATTTGCATATATGGCTTAAGGATTCACTGCTTCTTCTATAAAGAAACTGGAGAGGCTTACCAATACTTTTTCTTTTAACTAGAAGATCTTATGATTATGTAGCAAGATAAAACAATACAAAACAAAACCAAAAAAATGCCATTTTAAAAAATAGCCATTTCTGAGTTTGGGGTGGGAGGTGACCAAAGAAATTCTGTTTTATGTAAGAAAGTATCTTGTACTTGGATCACATTTGTTATGCTCCTGAAGACCTATGGTGATGTTTCAAGAAGATAAGGAAAAAAGATCTCAACTTCATTCTGTGTGGTTTGAATTTAGGGAAATCTTTCGGGGATGGGGAAGGAGTCTCTAAGGGGGCAGGTTAGAGAGGGGGAATGGGACTGGTGGACAGAGTGAGGTAGAAGTGGGTGCATGGCTAGACAGTAGAAGTGGTGGTAGTAGTTTTGAATCTTTGAGGCAGCAGATTCTACAACTGATTTCAGCTCTCTGGGGACCAGTTTTAATAACAGGAAGAGGATGTGTGTGTGAATCCAGAGCTGAACCCTAAGAATGAAAATATTTGGCAGTTGGTTTTATTAAGAGATGATTCTCTGCCTGTGGAGCACAGCTAGTGGGGCACGATTCTAACATTCAGAAAGGACACCCAGGCTCCATTTCTTTGTTTCTCTCTTGTCCTTTAGGAAGAGGTTCTGAACTTTAGGCAGCATTTTGTATCCTTGAAATCTGTATTTCTCAGTTCAGAGACTTCTGACAGCCTTTCTTAATAACAAGATATTGAGTTGAACTTTTCCTACTGACTAGGACTCAAAGCTGGGGACAAGGAGGCTATAATAGGATGAAATAATTAGGGGCTAGACCATGCATTTGCTGAGTACTAATTAAGAGGTAAACAGGCTCTGCTACTCCTAATCATCACCTTAGCACCACTCTTATCACTCTCTCCCCTCTCCCTGCTTCTAGCTGTAGAAGCAGAAGACCAGAAGACTAGGGTGAAAGTAAGAAAAAGCACTGGAAGGTCATCATTAGCCTAAGAGAAAGGATGTGGTTTTTCTTTTTTTTTTTTTTTACTGAGGGAAGAAGAGATGCTAAACACCCCCAACCCAGGAGAGGGGGGTTTTACTTGTAAAGATTTTTGAGTCCTGGTTTGATGTCTGCTCATGTTGTAGACTTGCTGATCTGTCCAGTGCCTATTCAACAGAGAGTAGAGAACGGAGAATGCTTGATGGAGGAGAGGCAGTGTGGACAGCCTGCACTCCCATGTTAGGCCTATCAAGGATGTGTGAGTTTTTGGAGAGTCAGCTGGGAAGGTAGCTGGGCCTCAGCCATCGTGACAGAAGCCTACTCAAGACAACTTGCCTCCAGGCAAGTATATCCTGGCAGAAAGAAGATGTGAAGTGAAGGGACCTCCAGGGGTGCAAACTGAAGGGGCATTGGAAGAGGACAAGCTGGAGGCAGATTTTCTGTCTCATGGAACCACATTTGCTTAACGAAAGAGCCAACATTTGGATACCTGCCACACAGAACTCATCAATACCCAGCTTTGGCCAAGAAAGGATAACAACAGGGATCAGATGAGAAAGAGCAACTTGTCTCGTTCCAACTCTTCCCTCCTTGCCATAAGCCTGGAGAAAGGAGCTCTAAAATGAGGCTGGCTGGGGAGGAAGAGTGAAAGATCACACTGTTTTCTTTGTCACTCTAAGTCTTTAAGGCCTGGACGGCACTGCAGAGGAAAGGATGAAATGAACTGTAAGTTGAAAGTTTCATATCAGATTGGGCTATTTTATAACCTGAAAAGTGATCCAGTAAGTTCTGTGCAAGCATTTTCAGAAATGCTTGTAAGGGACAAGAAAGGGGGACCTGAGCTAGTACACCCAAAAGTGGTGATTGGAGAAATATAAGACCCTTTCATGTGTGTATTCTATCTGGGTCATGCAGTTCTCCATTCTGGAGCTGCTGAGCCTGGTGTGCTCCACAAAAGCCACTGTTGCATAAAAGCCAAAAACCCTGAGTTGATTCAATCCTGAGTTGATTGTCATGTGTAGCACTGTGTGAAAGTGGTTGAGGGAGGGAATGAAACTCCTATCCCCAGTTCCAGGGACTATTCCATCCCCCATGGTTGCTATAGGAGCCCTTGCTTTAGATTCTGGCTCCAGTCTCCACCTGCAAAGGTCAGCTTTTACCCAGCCGTAATACCCTTCTGTCACAGCCAGGGTACTGATTTGGGATGGACCTCCTAGACTCTTCCTAAGAAAACTTGAGGACCTCTGGGTATACAAAGAAGAGCTTTTATAGCCTCAGGTCAGCGGTAGACTGTATTCTCAAATGCCTTATTACTGGTGTCTTAGGCAAACAAACATTGCACTCTAGGGATGTTTTTTGCACTCCAAATTGTGATTAAGTGATATTCTATATATATATCATGAGTTTTTCAATTTTTCTATGTAATTTACAGTCTTCATAATTATTTATCTACTACACAAAATTCTTCAAGAATATGTGTCATTCTTTCCCCAATTTTGGAAATTGAGGTATCTTTTTCCTGTTAGGAATGTTGATGTGGGGTGCCTGGGTGGCTTAGTCGGTTAAGCATCTACCTGGGGCTTGGGTCATGATCCCAGGGTCCTGGAATTGAGACCCGTGTTGGGCTCCCTGCTCACTGGGGTGTCTTCTTTTCCCTGCCCTTCTCCCCTTCTCGTGCTCTCTCTCTCTCTCTCTTAAAATCATCATTTGCCACCTCTAAATTTTCCACACCTTTGCTGATTAATCTTGTGGATGCATCTTTTTCTCATATCATTCTTGTGTTCAAAAGTTTTAATGGTTCCCATTGTCTCTTAATTTGTATAAGCTAAAACTTCCTGACTTAATGTTTTACATTCCAGTCTGTTCCAAAAATTCTTTTAATCCTAGTCAACTACCACTTTCTTATGTGAAATCATTACTCAGTCCAAATTGCTTTGCTCACTGTCTCCAAAATATACTGCTTCAACATCTTTGCTCACACCATTCTAGCTATATGAATGTCCTGTCTCCACTTTTAGGTCTAAGGAAATTCTATCCATATAGTAATGTGTACTTTTAAAGAACATACTATTTTTATAAAGTTTTACTTGCCCACTCCTACCCTTACAAATTTACTTTTCTCAGCTCTGAACTTTTAAAGTACTCATTAATTTTTCTGACTTGTATTATAAGTATATAAGATTGCCCAGCATGAAATGCCCAAGACTGAACAAACAAAACAAAAACCAAACCAGATGAAACAAACAAGTCCCCCAAAACTTAGTAGAAGCTAGAAAATGTTTTTTTTTTTTCCAAAATGGAAGCAGTCTGCCTTGCAAGAAAAGATAGAGATTTGAGTAATTCTGAGTATAGATATTTTATTTTGAGGAAAAACATTTGAAGGGATCCTTTAATTGCAAAGAAACTCCAGCAACAACATATATTTTTATCCTGTATGGTGACATAACCAGAAAAATATACAATAATATTGCTATCTTGAGATAACAAGACTCTTACATACGATGAGTGGTATGGCTGAAAATATTGTTCTTTTAAACTAGAAGTATTTATCTGTTGAATTATTTAGAAAACACCTACAAGGGGCCGAGCACTATGCTGTTGTCTGAAATTCATGCATGTCTCAGAAATGAGGTCTATAACTCAGGAGCATTGGGGGATTCCCAACACTCACCTAGGCCTTTGTATATAGGGTAAAGGGAACTATGCCCTATCCTTTCCCTCAAATGCTCAAGCCTGAATGGAACCTTTCTGGCACTGGCTTTTCATACAGTATCAGCTCAGCTTGAAACAATGAAAGTAGCATATCTGATCACAAGCGGTTGATCCCCAGACATGTTTATTGATGGCACTATCAAGGAAAACAGCATACTGACATACAATACAAAGAAACTTGGCAGACTTTATAGTGGCAATTCAGTTTTGGCATTTATATTGGTAAAAACAGATTACAAGGCTTAGTGCAGCTCAAACCTTATTTAAGCTTGCAAAATGTCTGATTTGATCACTTGGCATTCCACTGAGAGCAACACCTCTATCTCTAGGAATTCCTCTTTATGCAGTTTACACTGGTATACTGCCTGTGCTTTTCTTTGAGTGTGTTATATAATCTAGTCTTTTTTGTTTGTTTCTAATTGACCCCATTCAAAGGATTCTACAGTCATCAGGCGCCCCCACGCCCCCGCACATCAGAGCAGTTTTAAAATATTTAACTGAAGAGTGACACTTAGTGGCTAGAAATATTCATTACAGTGCTCTTCTGTAGGAATCTCCATTAACATGTCCCATGGTAATAAAGTAAATGATACCAAAATTTCATCTTCTTGGCAAAGTAATATATAGTATTTGAAGTGTTGTTGGTTTTGCAGCAGCTGTCATTCCATACCAATCCATTTAGTTAAAAAGCAAACAGGTGGCTCACACATATTGTTTGTACTACATAAATTTTAAAATTTTCCTTAGTCCTACTGAAATAAATGAGGCATTTTTGCTGTTGATTTCAATTTACCAGAATATATAACAATGCAGTGAAGATATTATTAATTAAGAGCACTGTTCACAGTGCTTGCCTTCTTCTAAGCGGATATCCATTGACCTGAAACGTGAACAAGTATCTTAAGCTAGACAAGTAATTTACACTTATACCTGTGAGAATGAGAAAAAAACCAAACCAGACAAAAGATTACTGTGTCCTTAATTAACCCCCTTTGTTTTGGTACTCTGGCATAGAAGAAGTTAAATTAGAGGGAGTTTTTCAAATGTTTACTCCAAGACCAAGAGTTTATTCCTTTAAGGTCTAGGTTAAGTTTCCTCTCAATTTTATTGCATTTATGGATTTATTTTTGACCTTTAAGGAAGGTTTTGGGACAATAATTAGTGTTTTATTTTCCTGCAAAATGAAAGCATGCTATCTTGCCTGAGGTTAATGTGTTTTTAAGTCTCTTGAGGTGCTGTGATTGGAAAGCAATTTAGAATATTGTCTTCTGCTAGCTTCATATACAACAGAGAGATGAGTGGAAAATATCTGATTAGTGGGTGTGACAAAATATGGCACGACAGTCATGGAAAAAATGTAAACCGTGTCGTTTGAGTTACATATTGGGTTTTTAAGTACCAAAACAAATATAATAAAAAAATTCTTTTGACAGAATTGATTCAGGGAGTGGGAGTGGGGGGGAGGTGATACAGTAGTCTTTAACAAGTGTAGTGAAAATCTTTTTAAAAGTAAATCTACTGTATAAAGAGCTGACTTTAAAAAACAGTTAAATTAGAATGTGATTAGGTGGCTGAGAGAATCATTTACCACAAAGTGAAGTATGTAAGATCCAAAGCAATTGTTTTATTTAGATACTTTCTCAGTTAAGTAAATTGAGTAAATAATTAACTTACTTCTCCACTGTCTGATTATTTTGAATGCTTACTCTCCCCAGGCCTCCCCATCCTTCCTAGCCTATCCCCTCCCCACCTTCCTAACCCCTCTCCCTGCCCATTAGAAAATGATCTCCCTCTTGTGCTCTCAGGGTATTTTGATTGTACTCTTAACTCTTAACATACTGTATTGTAATTACCTGTAATTGTTTTCTCACAGATGGTAACTCCATGAAGCTTGGAAGTATATCTCTTGTTCACTGTACCTAGCATCTAGCATAGTGCCTGGCATGTAATAATTACTCAATAAATATTTGATGTTTTCAGGTTCCCAGAATGCTGGAATACAGCTGGAGGGAAGATGCCGAGTAAAATCCTTTCCTGGTCTCTAGGGGTTAGGGGTCAGGGGAACTCCTTATTTGTGGGGTTCTTTTTTGTGCTTGTCCAGGAAGGATGATGAGTTTTTAGTCTATTGATTTTTTTTTTTCTGCTCTTTCTCTTTGCTAATAGTTTCCAGGGTTTGGTGATCAAAAGAGGCCATTCTATTCCAGAGAATATGCAGTGGGAATTCAGTTTTAGATGGTATGTAGTAGATTTTTTAAAACACAGATTTTATTTATTTATTCATGAGAGGTAGAGAGAGAGAGAGAGAGAGAGAGAGAGGCAGAGACATAGGTAGAGGGAGAAGCAGGCTTCATGCAGGAAGCCCCATGTGGGACTCCATCCCAGGACTCCAGGATCACTCCCTGAGTCAAAGGCAGAGGCTCAACTGCTGAGCCACCCAGGCATCCTGTATGTAGTAGATTCTTTAAATAATTCTCCATATAGACCTATCAAGGAGACTGTCTTCAGTCTTGAGGATATGTAAATCAAAATCTATGATGGAAAGAATATTATACTGGCAAATGGGAACCTAGGCCTGGTTCCACTACAAATTCTATATTTAAATTTGACTTATAATTAATTTTCTTGGTCTTTGGTTTCTTCTTTTATAAAATTCTATTGGGTAACCTCTAAGGCTTTAGCTCATCAGGACACAAAACAAAGATGTTGAGTTTATTTTATTTTTTAAAAAGATTTTATTTTAGTTATTCATGACACACACACACACACACACACACACACACACACACACACACAGAGAGGCAGAGACACAGGCAGAGGGAGAAGCAGGCTCCATGCAGGGAGCCTGACATGGGACTCGATCACAGGTCTCCAGGATCATACCCTGGGCGGAAGGCAGGTGCCAAACCGCTGAGCAACCCAGGATCCCCAAGATGTTGAGTTTAATTTTAATTGCCTACAAGGTCAAGACAGAGCTGTCTACCAGATGACCATAGGCCAACAGGAATTGCCTGGTTGCTTCCTCATTCTTTGATTTAATGCAGATATCTGTTCAACATATGTATTTTGTTGGCTAGTGAGATAATCAATTTCCTTCTTTTAGTTCTTTAAGCAAAAAAAATGTTTTCTGAAAAAAAACTTTTAATTTTGGTATCATTCATAGATTTACATAATAGTTTTAAGAAACAACACAGAGATCCCATGTGCCCTTTACCCAATGGTAACATTTTCTGAAATAAGAATATAATATCACAAGCATGATATTGACATTGATATAGTCAGTAGGCAGTACATTTCCATCACTACAAAGATCCTCATGTTGCCCTTTTATACTTATATCAGTTCCCTCTGTCCCCACCCATAAATCCCAATCACCCTAACATATTCTCCATTTATATAATTTTGCCATTTCAAGAATTTTATATACAATGAATCATTCAGTATGTAACCTTTTGGGATTGACTTTTTTCACAGATTAGAATTCTCTGGAGATTTATCCAGGTTATTACATGTATCAATAATTCATTCTTTTTTATTTCTGGGTAGTGGTCTATGGTATGGATATATCACAGTTAGTTACCATTCACCCATGGAAGAGCATCTGGATTGTTTCCAGTTTTTGGCTATTATGAATAAACATTTGTGTCATAAACATTTGTGTTCTAGTTTTGTGTGACCATGTCTTTGAGACAAATGCCCAGGAGTGCTATTGCTGAGTCATATGGTAGTTACATGTTTAGATTTTTTTTTTTTAAACAAGCAACATCCAGCTTGGAGCCCAATGCCAGGCTTGAACTCACAACTCTGAGATCAAGACCTGAGCCAAGATCAAGAGTTGGAGGCTTAACCAACTGAGCCATCCAGGTGCCCCCATATTTAGATTTTTAAAGAAACTGCATGTTCAGCTTGGTCTCATGACCCTGATATCACGATCTGAGCCAAAACAAAGAGTCAGATGCTCAACCAACTGCACCACCCAGCCACTTCGTCTTTTGCCTATTTTCTAATTGATTTTTAGAAAACTGTTGAGCTTTGAGAGTCTTATATATTCTAGATACAAGTAATTTGTTAGATATGTGGTTTGCAAAAATTTTATCCCATTCTATAGTTTGTCTTTTTTACCCTCTGAACAAGGTCTTTCACAGAGCAAAAATTTTAAATTTTGATGAAATCCATTTTCCCTTTTGTAGACTGTGCTTTTGGTGTCAAGTCGTAGAACTCATCTGTCTAGTCCTAGATCCTGAGGATTTTATCCATTTTTTTCCTAAAAGTTATATTGTTTTACATTTTATATTTAAGTTTCATCCATTTTATGAAACTTTTTGCATAAAGTATGAGACTTTGGTTCAAGTTCAAAGTATTGCCTATGGGTTTCCAATTGCTCCAATGCCATTTGTTAAACAAGGATTTCTCCTCCATAGAATTTCTTTTGTACTTTTGTCAAAAATTGGTTGGGTGTATTTGTATGGGTCTGTATCTTTGTTCTCTCTTCTATTGCATTGATCTGTGTGTCTCTTCCTCTGCTAATACCAAACAGTCTTGATTACTGTAGCTGTATAATACGTTCTGGAAATTAGACTGATTCTTCCCCCTTCATTCTTTTTCGAAATTGTTTTAGCTATTCTAGTTTTTTGGCTTTCCAAATAAATTTAGAGTTCTATCTATCTATCTATCTATCTATCATCTCTATTATATAATCTTTTTGGGTTATTGATAGAAATTAAATGCATTAAAACTGCATACCAATTTGGAGAGAATTAATATCTTTATTCTATTGTGCCTACCAATCAATGAACATGGTACATCTCTCCATTTATTTATATTTCCTGTGATTTCTTTCATCAGCTTTGTATAGTTTTCAGCATGCAAAAAAATGAATATGTTTTGTTAGAATAACATTTAAGTATTTCATTTTGAGCAATTATAAATGATTTTGTATTTTAAATTTCAAGTGTTCATTGCTACTATATAGAAATATAATTGATTTTTGTATGTTAATCTATTCTATTACCTTGCTGAGGTCACTTGTTAGTTCTAGTAGGGTGTGTGTGTGTTTGCGCATAGATTCTTTGAAATTCTCGATGTAGATAATCATGCTGTTTGCAGACAGGGCAATTTTATTTCCTCTTTTTCAATCTGTATGTCTTTTGTTTCTTGTCTTATTGCAAGGTATTTCAATATATATCTTATTACAATAATTGATATTGTCATTTTAGCAGTTTCTGTGAAGTATAGAAACCTTACTTTCCTTTGTATTCCTTTAATTTGCTCTGTTTATAATTGTCATAAATATTTCCTCTACATACATACCACATAGGACAGTATTGTAATTTTTGCTTCTATTGTGTAATATAAGTTAAGAAACTCAAGAAGGAAAACCTATTGTACTTACCAACATTTTTGGCTTACTGTGTTCTTTTTTTCATTTCTGATGTTCCAAGTTTGCTTCTCTTATTCCTTTTATTTTTAGGGAACTTCCTTTAGCTATTCTTTTAAGATAGGTCTACTAGTATTAAGTTCTCTCAGTTTCTCTTCATCTGAGATGTCTTTATTTCTTCTTAATTCCTGAAGGATAATTTCACAGGGTATAGGATTCTGACATTTCTTTTATTTCAGGACTTGAAATATACTGTGCCACTTTTTTTTTTTCCCTCCAAAGATTCTGAGGAGAAGTTCACTGTCATTCAGATAGCTTTCCTTCTATAGGTAAAATATCATGGCTGACTTCAAGACTTTTTCTTTGGCTTTAGTTTTCAGAATTTGAATTATAATTTGTCTTGGTGTAGATTACTTTGGGTTTATTTGTTTGGGGTTCACTCACCTTTGTGAGTCTATAGGTTTATGTCTTTTGCTAAATTTGGGAAGTTTTCAGCCTTTCTTTTTTGCTTTCTTGCTTTCTTCTTCTTCTTCTTCTTCTTCTTTTTTAGTTTTCAACATAATGTTCAGTAATTCATCAGTTGCGTATAACACCCAATGCTCATCACATTACGTGCCCTCCTAATGCCCATCAACTAATAACTCCATTCCCCCACCCACCTCCCCTCCTTCAACCCTCAGTTTATTTCCCATAGTTAAGAGTCTCTCAGGGTTTTTCTCCCTCTCTGATGACTTCCCATTCAGTTTTTCCTCCCTTACCCTATAATCTTCTTCACTGTTTCTTATATCCCACACATGAGTAAACCATGTGATAAGTATCTTTTTCTGATTGACTTATTTCATTCAGCATGATACCCTCCAGTTCCATCCACATCGATGTAAATGATAAATATTCATCCTTTCTGATGTCAGCCATTATTTAAGTGCCTTTCATCTCTGCCCTGTTTCTCCTCTCTTTCTAGGATTCCAATGACACAAATATTAGATCTTTTGTTATAATCCCATAGATACCTGAAGCATTGTTCTTTCTCTTCTTCTTTTTTTTCAGTCTTTTAAATCTATGTTTAGATTAGGTAATTCTATTGTTTTTTCTTCCATTCACCCTTTCTTTCCTTTATCTCCTACATTTTGCTGTTGAGCTCATTTACTAAGGCTTTTAAATTTTGACAACTGTATTTTTCAGTTCCAAAATTTCCATATGGTTCTTCTTTATATCTTCTCTTTCTTTGCTGAGGGTTTCTTTCTTTCTTTCTTTTTTTTTTTTTTGCTGAGGGTTTCTAATTTTTCATTTGTTTCAAGTGTGCTTGTAATTGCTCACCGAAGCATTTTTATTTATTTATATATTTTTAAAAGATTTTATTTATTCATAGAGACACACATTGAGAGAGAGAGAGAGAGAGAGAGAGAGAGAGAGAGAGAGAGAGAGAGGCAGAGACACAGGCAGAGGGAGAAGCAGGCACCATGCAAAGAGCCCCACGTGGGACTTGATCCAGGGTCTCCAGGATGACCCCTGGGCTACAGGCGGCGCTAAAACGCTGCGCCACAGGAGCTGCCCTGAAGCATTTTTATAATGGCTTTTACAAAAATCTCTGTCAGATAATTCTAGCTCTTTTGTCACCTCCTTTTGGCACACATTGATTGTCTTTTACATTCAGTTTGAGACTTTTCTGGTTGTTAGTGTGGTGAGAGATATTTTATTGAAAGTTGGACATTTTCATATTATATTATGAGACTTTGAGCTTTATTTAAACCTTCCCTTTTGGTTGGCTTTATCTGACATCACTCTGGCAGTGACAGGAAGGGGAAAGGTGCCACCATGTTAATATTAAGTGAAGTAAAAATATTAAGTAGGTTGTTGACACTTGACTGGGAGAGGCTCCTTATTACTGCTAAGTGGCAGTGGGACTCTGGCTCCCTACATAGTCTCTACTGACCCTGTGGTAGGGGTGGCCTTATTACTACTGGGTGATAGTGAGAGTCCCATTCTGCAGTAGGCTGCCTCTGACACTCCTCCTGTAGAATGGAGAGGGTGCCTCAATACAGGATTGGGAGTAAGTCCTGGCTCCTTATGTGTTCTCCACTGACACTGCAGGGAGGGGGAAATCACAGAAGTCCCAGCTTCTTCTTTGGACTTCTTCGACGCTCCTTTGGTTGAGTGTGAGGGTAGATGTCTAGGCTCCCTTCTTGGCCTTTGCTGGATGGGAGTAGAGCTGGTTTTACTTTTTGTGTTCGACTGGATTTGAGCAGTTATTGTCTAAAAGTTTTCTGTTTCATGAGATTGACCTTTCCTTGGTCCTTTGGTTAGAGAGAGCAAGCTCTTGTTGGGGTGATTTTTATGCTTGTTGGTGTTTCCAGGTTACTGGCTTCTTCAGCAGTAAGTCTAGGATGTATGAGGCAAGAAAACCCAAGGGAGGGGCACTTGGGTGACTCAGTTGGTTAAGCATCTGACTCTGATTTTGGCTCAGGTCATGATCTCGTGGGCCATGAGATCAAGCCTTGCATTGGGTTCTGAGCTCAGCAGTGGGGGTGGGGTTCTGCTTGGGGTCCTCTCTCTTCTCGCCCTCTGCCCCTCCCTCTCACTTGCATGCATTCTCTCTCTCTCTCTCAAAATAAATAAATAAATCTTAAAAAAAAATCCAGAAAACCCAAGGAGCTCACCACCATGTTGTTGCTTGGGTTTCTATGTTCCTAGCCAGGCTGTCTTCTCTGCACTTTTCAGAGTTTTATATTTATTTTATTTATAACATCCAGGATATTTACTTGTACCTAGTGGGGGAAAATATGGAAAAACTCATCTACTCCATCTTCCTGGGATAATGCATCTTTTATTGTCTCAAAATAGAGAAAATCTTTTATTTGCTACTGAGGTTAGGTGTTGCTATGAACAAGAATGGGGTAGTTTTGGGCAAAGGAAGAAAATTCCATTTTAGTTAATTTTTAGTGTTTTTGAGTGTTTGAGGAGAGGGAAGGCAAACAGATTCTGTCACTCCGAAAAAAGATCCATGAGTCCTGATTGAATGTGTGTTTGTTCATTCATTCATTTATTCATCATTCTGCAAACGTTTATAAATCAACACTGATGCCTGGCAGTGTGATTGGTGCTAGGAATACAAAAATGAGTAAGATTATTATTGCCTCTTAGGAGCTCAAAATCTAGTCTGTTGGTTCGACACCAAAATAAGCAAATAATTATATTGTCTTATAATAAGTGAACTGAATCTGGAGAGAGGAGTTCTTTGGGTGAACTGGAAGATGGTGATGTAGGCAGAAGAAATAGCTTGTTTAAATAGACTTAAAAGTACAAAATTTTGTGGGCCTAGGAGAATGGCAAGCATCAAAAGGGGTCCATATCAGTGCGACGTGGAGGACTAGGCTGAAAATATAGATTGGGTCGGATTGTGGAGGGCTATAATATGTTATGTAGTGCTAAGGAAGTTTAAATTTCCTTCAGGCAAATAAGAGTAATCTTTAAACTATCTGAGTGAGCATTTAAAAATTATTTTTGTTACGTGTATAACTATGTCTATATGTGTCCTTTTCCATCTTTTTACATGTGTGGGTATAAGACTTGCCATTGTTTCTTCATCTCTCTTTCCCCTTCTACCTTTCCCTATATGATCATCTGTGGCGAGAAGCAGGGGGTAGGGGGGGAAATGTTCACTTAAACATCTAGAGTTACTAGATAGAAATGTGTAAATGTAACAGATGCACAAGAACAGCTCAGGATGAAGCTATTGTTTCAAATCTGTTCTCCCAGATAGTTCCATTTTCACTAGATGTGAGTGTGAGCGCATGTGTTTAAATATAGTATCACCAGTTAATCCCAGTAGTCACCTCATATCCCGTCACCCCCTCACTGTCCTTCCAGCCTACTAAACGATGGTGTTTTTTTCATAGAATCTAGAATTGTACATTGATGAGGCTATCTTACTTTTAGGAAATGAAAAATCCATATTTTCTCCAAGAAATGAGAATGTATGATTCTAGCTCATTATGTTAAAATAGATAAAATATTCTTTATCATGTAGAGTGTTACATTGATTTTTTATTGTTTTCTTCTTAACCATCTCCATTTATGGTCACTATTTCTTTGTCTTCAGATATATTCTTTTAGTATCTATAAACTCTTTCCCTCTTTGGTAATAGCATATAGTCAAACCTTATGGTATTTCTAATGTATTGGTATATTTTTAAAAATCTCATATACAATAACACTTTATTTTTATGCTGTCTAAATCTTTTATTTAAAGACATCTGGTATGTTTGGCTCAGCGGACAAAATATGACAGTGCTGAAAAGTAGTATTAGCAATTCTTATGACTTCTTACATATTTTAAGATGTTTATGGCAGAAATTACATACTGTGGTGGATAGAGTAGCAGACTAAGAAAAATTTATCACTGATATGCAATTATTTATTTGTGATCTTGGGAAAACCAGTAGCTTTTTCTATGATTTTTTAAACCACAATTTTATATTATAAAAGTGGCAAGAATTGCCCAAAATATCTGTGAAATAGGAATACTGAGATTTTAAACATAGTTCTGTTTTTTTTAAATATAGCATAATACATTGCTACTATTAATATTTTCAAAGTGGCTCACCTGAATGCAGTTTCTTGTAGTGATTAAAGACATGCCCTTTATATTGCTATATGATAATTTTTTGGTTTGAACTTCTACATGAATTATAAATGAAAATATAATATTGAATTATACTTCCACTTGTATTTATAGAAATTCTTTAGATACTCAAATCTTTTAGATATTAAAATTGAATTAGTATTAAACTAAATTAGAAAAATTGTTACAAAATTTCAATTATGTTTTATTGCTTACAGTTTTATTTCAGAGATGTTAATTGACTAAATACTATCTCTGTAATGAGACCACGATAAATAATGCTATTGTGTTAGACATGTATAAGAACCAGTTTATAGTTTGGTATTTCAGCTTGTGTGTACTGTCCTCTGCTGGATGGAAAACGTCATCCTAGTTCAAATGAACAGCACCTTACTGCCTTACTAATGATTTATCCTGATTAAACTTTGAAAGTCTTTGTGTTAAATTTGCTGAGGATAGGATAAAGAAACTCAGTCACAATCCAGTTTCCTCAGATCTGAGTGATTCTGGGAAGTTCTTTGATTTTTGGAATAATTAATTTTATTACACAGTTTTTAATCATCTGGGAAGTTGATTAAAAAGAGAGACTTAATTACTATGGTGTGTCTATATTTATGTATATTTATATACCTTTTATTGAAGCCAAATACCAAGGTTTGGCCAAACCAGGGTACTAGACAGCCTATGATTATTGGAAGTTTTGTGTATAGTGACTGACATTGTGAATTTTGTGCATTTCTTTTTCAGACTAAAGTTATTTAAAAATTGTGCCTGCTTAGTAGAGGTGCATCAGAAGAAGAATGCTGGATTTTGATCTGATTCACAATACACATGCCAGATATATTTTGCTTTCCTGAAAAAGTTGTACTATCTTTACTCCTTCTCTAAATCTGTTGCCTTTCTAAGCATGATACCAAAGGCAAATATCCTGAAGGAAAGAGTGATAGATTTTTACTACAAAAAATTTAAAGCTTCTGTCTGCCAAAATCCACTATAAACAAGATTGAAAGGCAAGTGACAACTGGGAACAATGGCTGCAACACATATGGTGAACAAAGGGTGAAAATCCTTCTTATAAAGAGCTCTTGAAATGTAAAAGAGCATGTAATACATGCCAGGCCATCATCTCATCTGGTGAGCTAGGTACTGTTATCTTTATTTTACAGATGAAGAAATTAAGTTTTGGATCACTGTTAGTGATGGATTAAGACTTCAAACCCAGTGGTCTAACATCAGAGCCTGTGCTCTTAACCACTATAAGGCACTGCCTTCCATTCTTGTAGATGGTCAGAGACGTGAACAGTCAATTCACAAAGAAAGATATCCAATAGACAGTAAGCATATAAAATTTACTTACTCTTTCCAGAAATCAAATAAATGCAAATGAGAATAATGAGTAAACATTTTTGTCTTTCAAACTGAGGTGTAAAAAGGGTGGTTATTTTTTTTTGTTGGCAAGATACAGAAAACCAGACAACTGATAAATCCTTTCTGTAGGAAAATTATTTACAAAGTTCATAAAACTTTGTGCAGTTTTAACATTGTAATTCAATTTTTGGCTTTTTATTCTGAGAAAACAACTTTGTATTTATGAGACTTAGTTACAAGGATATGAACTCTGTTTATAATAGCTAACTAAAGACTGGAATTGGCCAATATGTCCAACAATAGGAAATTAGTTAAAAAAGTTAGAGTACATCTACAAAATAGAAACTAGTAGTTGTTTAAGATGATATTTTAAAGGACTGTTTAATGACATTTTAATATTTATACTGTACATTAAAAGAATAAACCAGGTCATTAAATCATTAAGATTTTGTTTAGAATATGTAAATTTTTGCATTTGATAAAAGATTGGAAAAATTTATACCAAAATGTTAACACAAATCATATTATTAGTCCCATCGGTGGGAATATACTTTGGTGGTTTTTTTTTAATTTTTAAAAATTTCTACAATAAATAGATATTTTAATTTTTTAAGAAGATAAAGTTACCACGAAATTTCCTTTAAATTACCTCTTGTTGCATGTAAGATGTTTCAAAGCATAGTTATGGATTTGCAAAAGGAAAGTTTTGACCTCTCCATCCTTTTTAAATTTCTAATAAATAGTACACATGGGCCATTATTTTGATTTTAAAAATGGGTAGTTATCAGTAATGTTATTCCCAGATAAACTTGAATGATGTAATTTTTTCATAATTTCCAGGTGGAGTTTTCTTAGTTTCATTTGCTGGCCAAATTTTTATTTTCTTTTCTTTAATCCCTCCACAGTTATATTTGCATTTCTATTCCTTATTTTTCTAATTATTTTTCTACTTGAAAGTGCTTTTCTTGTTTTTATATTTCTTCTTTTGTAAGACAATTTCAGTTTTCATTCTTCGAATCTTTCTTTTTCCCACACAGTGAAAATTTTGCAAAATTGGTGTGGAATTTGTTGTGAGAAATGGGAGATTGCCTACTTGCTTATTTTGTCTTATGTTATTTATCAGAATTAAGATTATATAACATAGTTCCCAATAATTAGTGGTTTAATTTTAGCATTTGTTTATAAACTTCCACCAGTGTCTTTATTTTCTGTTAATGTGGGACTTTTTAGATTAGGTCTTATTCCTGAATGGCTGGGCTGTTCTTCCTTCTAAGCAAATGATCTCTCTCCTATGCTTTCTGTAAGTCCATTTATATTTGGAGACATGGCACAGTACTAGATGATTCAGCAAAGAGAGGAGAAAAAAAGATCTCTGGCCTTCATTCTCCACTTTCTCCTGATCAGAATTCCAGCAGGTATCTTGTATATGCTGAATTTTTCATCTTGCTCAGATATATCGGGCAGTGTAAAGCAGGCAGGGATGTAAGACTTTGAATTGATATCTTTAAATCCAGAGTAAATATTTCAAGGTTGCTATATGATAGACTTGGTGGTTTGATTTGCTGCAATTCTGTGATTTGAACACTGAGTGGCACTAAAGCCTAGGTCACAGACAAAATATTGCTGATTCAAATTCTAAGATTCAGGGGTCTGTTGATGGGTATGTCTTTGGGAAGTGCAAAAAGGATCAGTAAAAGGTACTTTGAGCTGAAGAAAGAAAGAAGAAAGAAAGAAAGAAAGAAAGAAAGAAAGAAAGAAAGAAAGAAAGAAAGAAAGAAAGAAAGAAAAGTTCATTTGACAGCTATTTTGGAAGCTGGAGGCTTAACCAAACTGTTGCTATTATTTGTAAATTATTTGAAAACAAGACGTAAGCTGCTGTTAAAATATCAAAGATGATTAACCTCACTGCAGCCTATTCTTGAAATATTTTCCCTTTTTCTTTCCAGAGAAGGAGAAATTCATACTTAGAAGATTTGCAGACAGGCAGACAGAGTACACCCATATGTATATTGTTAAGCTGTTGTGCCCAAAGTGGGCAATACCTATGGTAAACCTTATTTCTAAACTTAAGCATCTGTAGAGATGATTTAGTTATATTTATAAATATGTGTTCATACATTTGACTGATTTTAGGAAATATCACCATCATTCAAGTTTGAAAAAAATTAGAATTTTGTTATTTTGGAGGAGGAAGAAAGTCATTCTTTTCCTCTCTAAATTTTAAATTCTTCATTTTTTTTCTGCTAATATTCCATTTGTATATATACTCTTCCCTGAGGAAAGGCATAGTCTTATATGTTTTCTAGAATCTATTGGATTTTTAGCTATACCTCTTTTCTGTATTTTAAAATTGATTTTCTTGTAAATTATTTTCTTTAGGATTGCAGCACACATCCTTAACAGTCCATTTAGAGTTAATATTATGCTACTTCATTTAGAAATGTAAGAATTTGCAACCATGATATTCCATTTACCTGCTTTCTATCATTATTGTTATAGTTGTCATTTATCCTCTATAGAATTAAAAGGAAAGAGTAATCTTTATGTTTATTCAGATATTTACTATTTCTAGTGTGCTCAATTTCTTACTAGGTATCTGAGTTTCTTTCTGGCATCCTTTTTTTTTTTTCAGCCTGAAGACTTATTTTATCATTTCTTATAGTCTAAGCATCTTGACAACAAACTTTCTTATTTTTCTTTTATCTGAAAATGTCTTCCATTGTGCATTTATTCTTGAAGAATATTTTCTCTGGGTATAGAATTTTGGGTTGATATTTTTTTCCTTTTAGAACTTTTGTGTGTTGTTCTACTATCTTCTGATCACTCTGATTTCTGATAAAAAGGCAGTATCCATGTGAGTCCTTGTTCTCCTGTATGTACTTTGCCTTTTTTTGGTGTGTGTGTGGCTATTTTTAAGATTTTTCTCTTTGTATTTGGTTTTCAGAATTTTGACCACGATGTCCTTAGATTTTTATTGCTTGGAGTTTGCCAAATTACTGAAATTATACATTTGTATCTTTCACCATTTAGGAGAGATTTTTGGCCATTATTTCCTCCCCCTTCCCCCCTGCATATTCTTTCTCTTCTCTGGTTTCTGGATTCCAGTTATACAAGTTAGTCTTTTTGATATTTTGCAACAGGTGTCTGAGGCTCTGTTCATTTTTAAATCTCTTTGCTCATAAGATTGGATAACTTCCATTGTTTATCTGAAATTTCACTGACTTTTTCCATCATTATCATCCATTCTGCTGTTAAGTCCATATGATTAAGTTTTATTTCAGGAATTATAATTTTTCTTCCGTAATTTAGATTTTTTTTTTACAATTTCTATTTTTTAACTGAGATTCTCCATCTTTTCATTCATTGTGAGCATATTTCCAATTATTTCTTTGAGTAAAATTTTAATAGCTACATCAAAGTATTTCTAACATCCCTGTCATCTTGGAGTTGGGTTCCATAGATTATTTATTTACTTGAGAATGTGTAATTATTTTTTTCCTGATTCCGTTCATTTGCTGAATAATTTTGAATTAATTTCATGACATTGTGAATATTACATTTCTGTAGCTACAAAGAGTGCTGTTGCTTTGATTTTAGCAGACAGTTTTCCCAGTTGAAATCAAAGTACTGCATTTCCTGAGTGGCAGTTTCAAATCTCAGTTTAGTTTTTAAAATCTTTGGTGGGTTGCTTTGTGTCTGTCTCATGCATGCAAGATTCAGTGAGCACTCAGAGATCTGGGCAGATTTTGCAGAATCTGAGCCTCTTCCTCTCTATTTTTGGAAATTTCCACTGCAGTATTTAGTGGGAGTAGTAGTAGAACATTGTTCTCTGGTTCTTAAGGCCAGAAAGGTTGTGTGCTAAAAGCCATATAAATGAAAAACTTCATTCTGTGCCATTCTCCTTCTTCAAGTTTTGATTTCCCTTAATAATCTGTCTTCTTTTGTTTATTCTCCAGTAATTTAAGATTTTTTGGGGGGTGTGGTGTTTTTTCCCCTGGAACTTACCATTGTTTTCTGTATGAGGACCATCCTAGTATGAATTTATTCTGCCACATGGGAGGCAGAAGTTTCCTATCACTCTTGACTCAGAATCTCTAGTGGTTCCATGTTAACTCCAGAAAAAAAAAAAACAAAAAAAACCAAAAAACAACAACCCTATCTCCTTATCCTGATACTGTTGGATTTTCTTAGTATGACCATGACCAGTTTTTTCAGCCACATAATTCTTCCTTTTTTCCTCAGTCTCATGCCCATTTATTCAGTCTGTGAATTAGCTATAACACAAAAAATCTCTTAGTGTCACCCCCACATGCCATATATTTTCAGTTCCCTGTGTTTTGTTCTTATAGCTTCCGATGCTGTAAGAATGCTAATATCCCTTTCTATCTGCTCAAGTTCTCATTCAACCATCAAGGCTAACATATCCTTTATTCTGCAGTAGAAGTAGTTGCTCCCTCTTCTGTGCATCCATTATAATTTGTTTATTCTAATATTTATAGAGCCAGTTAATTTTATATATCTGTCTATGCTACTGTAGCTTAATGACATTGAGCTTGATATACACAATTTAAAAATTTTTATGAAGTTCAGTGTATCCATTTTTTTTTTTTTGTTACCTATGTCTTTGGTGTCTTCTCCAAGAAATCATTGCTAAATCCAATATAAGGAAGTTTTTGCCCATATTAACCTCTAAAAGTTTTATTGCTTTAGGTCTTACATTTAGATCTTTGATCCATTTTGAGTTGATTTTTGTATATAGTATCAAGGTAATTGTCTAACTCCATTCTTTTGTACGTGGATATCTAATTTTCCCAGCACCATTTGTTGAAAAGATATTCTTTCCCCCATTGAGTGGTCTTGGCACCAATGACAAAGATCATTTGAGTTTATATGTGAAGATCTATTTCTGGGCTCGTTAGTCTATTCTAATGGTCTATATATCTGTCTGTATGTCATTAACCATACTATTTTGATTACTATAATTATATAGTAAGTTTTTTGAAACCAGGAAGTGTGAAACCTCTAGTTTTGTTCTTCTTTTTCAAGATTGTTTTGGCTATACCGGGACCCTTGATATTCCATATAAATTTAACAATGAGTTTTTAAATTTCTGCAAAAAAATCATTGGGATTTTCATAGGCATTACATTGAATCTATAGATTGCTTTGGGTAATTGACATTTTAACAATATTTTTTCTGATACATGAACAAGGGATATGTTTTCAGTTAATTATGTCTTTTCTAATTTCTTGCAGCAGTATTTTGTAGTTTTCATTGTTGCAAGTCTTTTATCTCCTTTGTTAATTCCTAAATATTTTACTCTTTTTGATGTTTTTTTGTAAATGGAATTGTTTTTGTAATTTCCTTTTCAGAAATTACTTTTTGTTCTTTGTATGTATATAGAAATACATCTTTTTTGGTACATTGACTTTGTAGCCTGCTTTTTCTGAATTCATTTTTTAAATCTAACATCTAGGGCACCTGGGTGGCTCAGTCAGTTAAGTGTCTGCTTTGGGCTTAGATCATGGTCCTGGGGTCCTGGGATCGAGCTCATATTGGGCTCCCTCAGTGGGATGTCTGCTCCCTCTTCCTCTGCCACTTCCCTTGAATGTGCTTACTCTTTCTCTGTCAAATAAATAAATAAATAAATAAATAAATAAATAAATAAATAAATAATAAATAAGATCTTTATAAAAAATTAACATCTTTTTGTGAGTCTTTAGAGTTGTTTTTTTTAGCCTATAAGATCATATTGTCTGTAAACAGACAAAATTTTATTTCTTCCTTTCCAATTTGGATATCTTTTATTTCTTTTACTTGCCTAATTACCCTGCTACTTTACTGAATCTGTTTGCTAGTATTTTGTTGGGGACTTCTGTATCAGTATTCACAAGAGACACTGGTCTGTAGTTTACTCGTAATATCTTTGTCTAATTTTGGTATCCAGGGTTATGCTGGCCTTATAGAATGGCTTATAAATATTCCCTCTCCTTTAATTTTTTTTTAAAAAATTATTTATTTATTCATGAGAGAGACACACACACACACACAGAGAAGCAGAGACAGGCAGAGGGAGAAGCAGGCTCCCCATGGGAAGCCTGATGTGGGACTGAATCCCGGGACCTGGGATCACACCCTGAGCCGAAGGCAGACGCTCAACCACTGAGCCACCCAGGTGTCCCCCTGCCCTTTCTTTAATTTTTTGAAAAAGTTTGAGAAGGATTGCTGTTTGTTCTTCTCTAGATGTTTAGTAGAATTCACCAGTGAAGCCATCAGAGTTGCCAATTTTATTTATCTTTTAAAAAATCTGGTTTTAAGTTTTGTTGATTTTTTTCTATTGCTTTTCTGGTCTCTATTTCATTTATTTCTGCTCAGATCTTTGTTATTTCCTTCCTCTGCTAACCTTGGACTTATATTATTCTTTTTTTCCCCTAACTCCTTGAGGTGTAAAATTAGTTTATTTAAGGTCTTATTTTTTTATGTTGGTATTTATCACTATAAACCTTCCTTTTAGAACTGCTTTTGCGGGATCCCTGGGTGGCGCAGCGGTTTAGCACCTGCCTTTGGCCCAGGGTGCGATCCTGGAGACCCGGGATCGAGTCCCACGTCAGGCTCCCAGTGCATGGAGCCTGCTTCTCCCATTGCCTGTGTCTCTGCCTCTCTCTCTCTCTCTCTCTCTGTGTGACTATCATAAATAAATAAAAATTTAAAAAAATAATAGAACTGCTTTTTCTGCATCCCATAAGTTTTGGTAAAAAAAAAAAAGACCCATAATCTTGCTAGAAAACTGGAAAGGAGGCATCACTGGGTGAGAACATATGAGGATTTCTGGAAGTTAAAAAGCTAATGGGATCAGAAAAGGGGAGAGATCAGAGCAAAGCAACCACAACCCAGATAAATATACCAGAGGACTATTGATTAGACAACACCCTTAAAGAATTCTAACATAGGGCACCTGAGTGCTACAGTCAGTTAAGCAGCCCACAGTTGGTTTTGACTCAGGTCATGATCTCAAGGTTGTGAGATCAAGCCCCGAGTCAGGCTTCATGATCAGCACAGAGTCTGCTTGAGATTCTCTCTCCATTTCCCTCTGTCCCTCCTGTTCATGCTCCCTCTCTCTCAAATAAGTAAATAAATAAATCTTAAAAAAAAAAGAATTCTAACCTGAGGGTTAACAATAGGAACAAAAACTGATTGTGAACAAGCTGGTGTTTCTTAAGCCTTAATATACACTGAAGGATCTCAGGTCTTAAAATATAATTTGCATTTTAGGAATTTGCATTTCTAGTAAGCTCCCAGGTGAAAACAATAATAAATGGCTGTGAAGCTATTATTATTTGTTAAGCAATACTCTAAGGGCTTTATTATCCAATTTAATTCTCAACAGTTAAATGAGGTAGCTACAATTTGTATTTCCATTTTAAAATGAGGAAACAGAAGTTTAAAGAGAATTACAGATTTGCCCAAGGTGGTAACTGGTTAAAATTAACATTTAAATTCAAGCCTGAGCTTTTAATCATTGTGCTAACTATTCCATAATTGGAATATAGCAGTCATTCTCAAAGTGTGATCCTTGAACCAATATCATTAATATCATCTGGGAACATGTTAGAAAAGGTGGGGCCTTGCAATTTATAGTACAATAAGATTTCCAAGTGATTCTGATGCATATTAAACAAGAATTTGAGAATGACTAGAACATATGAGGATTTACTATATGAAAAAGAGGTGATCATTTATTATTATTTATTTTATTTTTTTTAAATTTAAATTCTAGCTATTTGACATATGGTTCAATACTGGTTCAGGAGTAGAGTAGAGTCCATTTACATATTACACCCAGTGCTCATCATAACAAGTGCCCTCCTTAATGTGCATCACTCATCTAGCCCATCCCTCATTCACCTTCCTCCAACAACCCTCTCTTCTCTATAGTTAAGAGTCTCTTGTAATTTGTTTCCCTCTCTCTCCCTTTACTTCCCCGCTTCTGAATGTTCATCTGTTTTGTTTCTTAAATTCGAGGTGGTCATTTCATTTATTTTTATATTTTGAAGATTTTACTGATTTATTTGAGGAAGAGAGAGAGCGGGCACAAGTTGGGGGAGGAGCAGAGACAGAGGGAGAGGGAAAAGTGGACTCTCCACTGAGTGCAGATCCCCATGTGGGGCTTGATCCCAGGACAACGAGATCATGACCTGAGCTGAAGTCACTTAGCTGACTGAGCAACACAGGTACCCCCTAGGTGATCTTTTTAAATAGGAGAGAGGAATATTCACTACAGGATAATGAGTCATCTAGCTAGACATTTCCTTTCTTGAAAGTTCTTTATGTTCTAAACATTTTAATTTTTTCCAGTTTTATTGAGATATAGTTGACATAATATTGTATAAGTTTAAGGTCTATTAAGTGATGATTTGATACATGTATATATTGCAAAATGATCACTGCAATAGGGTTAGTTAACACTTTTATCATCTTACATATTTTTTTTGTAGTAAAACTTTTAAGATTTACTCTCTTGAATATATAGAATTGTTGAATTACTATATTGTACACCTGAAGCTAATATAACACTATACTTTATACTGGAACTAAAATTATAATTACTCTCTTGAAAGTTTACTAGCAACTTTTGGGTATATACAGTATAGTTACCATGTCCTACATTAAACTTCAAAACTTATTAATCTTATAACTGGAAGTTTGTTCCCTTTCACCAATATGACTCCATTACCCCGCCCCCCGCAGCTCTTGCCAACCACTATTCTATTCTGTTTCTATGAATTCAACTTTTTTAGATTCTACATATAAGTGAAATCATATAGTATCTGTCTTTCTCTGACTTATTACACTTAGCATAATAAATGCTTACAAATAGCATTTTCTTTTTTAAATTACTGAATAATACTCCATTGTATATATATCTCACATTTTCTTTTTATGCTCATTCATTGATAGGTCGTTTCTGTCTCTTGGTTATTGTGAATAATGCTGCAGTGAAGATAGGGATGCAGGTGTCCCTTTGAGTTAGTGATTTCACTAAGATAAGAAATCTATCCAGAAGATATATACACCCGTTAAGATATATACCCAGAAGTGGGATTGCTATATCATCTGGTAGTTTTATTTTTGATTTTTGAGGTAACTCCATACTGGTTATTATCTTTTGTTTTGTTTTGCTTTTTTACACAGTGGAAGAGCCATTATATTTTCTGGAAGAGCTTGTGATGTTATCATATTAATTCTTTTTAAAATATTTGGTAGACACAGAGAAGCTATCTGCATCTACGCTTTTCTTTGTGGGAAAATTTTAAATTCCTAATTTAATGTTTTATTTGTTATCCATCTATTCAGGCTTTCTATTTCTTCTTATTTCAATTTTAGTAGTTTGTCTTTCTTAAAATAGATCTATTTAATGTAATTTATCTAATATGTTGGCATATTATACCAACATAATATTCATAATATTTCCTTATAAGTCTTTACATTTCTATAAAGTCAGTCATGAGTTCTATATCTCTATAGATTACCTGTACCTCTACATTTTTGAAGTATGGAATATAGTTATAATAACTGTTTTGCTTTGTCTACTATTTCTATTTATTTGTCTTATTTCTGGCCCTGTTTTCCTTGATTGATTTTTAATCCTTTTTTATGGGCTGTATCTTCCTGCTTTTTTGCATGCCTGATGATTTTTATTAGTTGCTTAAATATTATGAATTTTACCTTGTTGTCTACTGGATATCCTTTTATTCCTGTAAATATTCTAGAACTTTTTTTTCCCCACGACACACTTAAAGTTACGTGGAAACAGTTTGGTCCTTCCAGGTTTTCTTTTTAAGGAAAAGAGCAGCCTTTTAACTAGGGCTAATTTTGCCCCACACCTGAGGCAATAATCTTCTAAGTATTCTGTCCAATGCTCTGTAAATTGTGAGGTTTTTACGTCTGATGTGAAAATGTAGTATTCCTGGCTGTATGACTTTTGAGGATTATTTCTCTACTCCTTTCAGGTTTTGTTTTTTTTTTTTCTTTTCCCACTTACCTCAGGTACTTTCTTCACACACCTGTGCTACTTGTTATCCAGCTGAAGCTTGGACATCTCCCTCTCTCTGTATCTCTTTCCTGTTTGGTATCTGCCTTGACAACTTGACAACTCTAACTGCCTTGACCTGTCTTAACTCTCAACTTCATCTCTTCAACTTGAGACCATCAAGCTCTGGATCTCCCTCTTCCTGTGCTACAGCTTTTCTTTAAACAGCTGAAGCATTCAGAGGACTCCTTTTGTTTCTTTCTCTTGGGGATCTCTGTCTTGCATTGCCTGATGTCATGTCTGAAAACTACGGTTTCACATACTTTGTCCAGATTGAATATTGTTCCATGCAGAAGAGTAAATCTTATAACTGTATTCCATCAAGGCTGGAAGTGGAAGGGGAGGTTATATTTTAGTAGGGGAAACAGCTAATAAATTAACAAGAAGATGATTATGGTAAATCGGATTTAGGTTCTTGAGAAGGACTGTCCAGGGAAAATATCTCTGAGGGTGGATTTTAGCATGAGACTTAAGTGATGAGAAGGAGCAAGCTGCCCAAAGATCTGGGGGAAGAGAATTCTGGCCTAAGGTAAAAATCTGTCTAGTGAAAATGCTCTGAAACTCTAACAAATGATTTGACTTAACCCTACCTTTTTAACCTCATCATTTGCAATTGCCCTGTCACTCTCTTATTCAGCCAATCTGAGCTCTTTTCAATCCCCTATCACACTGATGCTTTTCTTCCCTACTCAGGTCATCCCCTCAACTTAAAATGCTGTGTTCTTCTGTTTCTACCTTTGGAAATCTTATTCTCTTGCTAGGTAGGGCCAGTTACAATCTTCTTTACAGAGCCTTCTCTGATAGCTTTAGTTAGAAATGATCTTTTTTTTCCTCTGAATTTCTATAGTATGTTTTTTGGGGTTGCCCAGGGCCCTAAATCCCAAGTGAATACAATTTTGTACTTATTATAGTCTTTTTTTTTTCCTCTCGTATCCTTAGTGCCTGGAACAGATACTGGCATAGAGTAGAAAATTAAACATTTGTTGAGTGAATGGTTATATTATACTTGTGTATATGTCTTTCTCTGAAACAGGACATTTTGATATAGTCAGTTTGAAGTAACCATTTTGGTGTATATATATTGTAAAAATACTTTTAGAATTGAAATAATTATGCAACAGGACTGACTTTTATTCATCTTGAACCTACCCTATGGTATGCTTCCATCCAATTCCTGACCCTTCACCTAATCCTTCACCTTGCTTTTATTTTATTTATATTTTAAAAAATATTTTATTTATTTATTCATGAGAGACACAGAGAAGGAGAGAGAGAGAGGCAGGGACACAGGCAGAGGGAGAAGCAGGCTCCATGCAGGGAGCCCGATGCAGGACTCGATCCCGGGACTCCAGGATCAGGCCCTGGGCTGAAGGCGGCACTAAACCGCTGAGTCACCCGAGCTGCCCTTCACCTTGCTTTTAAACACTGTTTCAAAATCTTGTTTTGCTAAGCTTAGCAATGGGGTAGAAATGTCTGTTGTACGTATTCCTTGATTGTTTTAAAGTCTTATTTTATTATTTTTTAAAAGGTTTTATTTATTTGAAAGAGAGAGAGAGTGAGTGAGAAAGAGAGCACGAGCAGGGTAAGTGGCATAGGGAGAAGGAGACCCCTGCTGAGCAGGGGGCCTGACACACGGCTTGATCCCAGAACCCTGGGATCACAACCTAAACCAAAGGCAGATACCTAACTGACTGAGCCACCCAGGAGCCCCTAAAATTTTATTTTAAACTAAAATTTCATTAACAACATTTATTCCATTCTACTTTAAAAGCTACTCAGAAATGATTAATATGCATTAATTGTTTTATCTCCCAGATAATTTAGCACTTTGGTACACAAAGTGTTGTTTTTTCAGACTAGCAACATTGGCATCACCCAGGAGCTTGGAACAGTGCAGAATCTTGGGCCCTACTTCAGACCTACTGAACCAGAATTTGTATTTAAACAAGATTCCCAAGTTATTTATTTGCACAGAGCACTGGTTCAGTGTTTTTTTTTTTAATGTTTTTGTTTTTTCCCCATATAGTCATCACACTAAGGTATTTGTTGAGTGAATAAAAAGCTTCCAGGTCAGTTATGAAGTGCACCACCAGTCCTTTATTAACAAATTATGTTGAATAGACAATGTTATGTAAGATTAGCCCATTTGCTAGGTAAAGTAGTTCTGCAAACTTAAAAAAATATATATATTATTTATTTATTCATGAGAGACACACAGAGAGAGGCAGAGACAGAGACAGAAGCAGGCTCCCTGTGGCGGATCCCAGGACCCCAGGTGTGACCTGAGCCAAAGGCAGACGCTCAGTCACTGAACCACCCAGGTTGCCCGTTTTGCAAGCTCTTAACCCATTACTTGTCAAATCTTCTGAGTATATTTCATAAATATTACAGTAAATGTCAAGATGTCCATAATATAATGATTTCAGCATAGGATGTGTTTAGTGAAGGGATGGTGGCTTTAGAATTTTAAGAGACAGAAACCTAGTTTAAACTATCTTTGGCACAGTGTATGTTCTCATTCATTTGGGGAATATGAATAATAGTGAAAGGGAATATAAGGGAAGGGAGAAGAAATGTGTGGGAAATATTGGAAAGGGAGACAGAACATAAAGACTCCTAACTCTGGGAAACGAACTAGGGGTGGTGGAAGAGGAGGAGGGTGGGGGGTGGGGGTGAATAGGTGTCCCACTGAGGGGAACACTTGACAGGATGAGCACTGGGTGTTATTCTGTATGTCGGTAAATTGAACACCAATAAAAATTAATTTATTAAAAAAAAAGGGCACTTGTTGGCAGGAGCCCTGGGTGTTATGTGTAAGTGATGAATCACTAAATCCTATTGCAACCAATACTATACTATATGTTAACTTGAATTATAAAATAAAATAAATAAGATAAATAAAAAAATAAACTATCTTTGGCAAAAAAAAGGGTTATTAGCTTTAGTAATCAAACCACAGGAAATGTTGGATTATACCTGCATCTCAGGGATAATTATTGTTTATCACTCATTATATCTCACCTTGGTAATTTTTTTTAATGGTTTAGTCACCTAAGGTGAGAGACATGGTCTTGGTCAACCCTAGAGCCTCATATTTCCTTCAATAGGGATGCATGCAAACTAGGTCTGCCTCATATTAAGTGTAAGAATTCAGGGGAAGCGTACTGACACCCATTGGTTCATATTGGGTCAGATGGCCATCCCTGGACCAATAACCTAGTTAAAAGGTTAAATAGGCCATTTTCCAGATGTAGAGGAGAAGTACTTTTCATGATAGACAAAATGAAAAATTTCCAATATAATACTCAAAAGCATGACTATAAGCTTCCATCCCATAGATAGGGCAGTTAAATTTTTTCCTTACTTGTTTCTTTTATCCAACGAATGTCTGGGACTAACAAAGGAATTTTAATGTTTTGTTAATCTGTTTTGGTGGCACCTTGTGCCCTCTACCAGTTGCTCACACTCTGAATGATTTTATTCTAGGGATGTACTGATGAATAAAGACGGTATTGTAGTTCTCCAAGCTATTTTCCTTCATATCAATTTGCTCCCATGTGGCATCCTGTCATGGGGCAAGCTTGATCTCCACCGAAGAGAAATCATAAGAATCCTGCACCCAGAGTTTTAAACTCTTTTTCATGCCCAGTCTAAGGTGTGCCCCAGGTGACAAAAAGAATCATCTGTTTCTTTTAGGGAAGTGCTTGCTTCCAAGCACAGGTATGGACTTGTCTCTATTACTCAGACAAGAAAATAAAAATATTGGACAGTATATTTCTAAAAGTCTGTTGTTTAGTCATAAATGATATCATTTTGATATGTGGGGGACATTAATGTATATATGTAGGAAATCTTTCTCTTGTTCTAGAAGGGCACAGTCAGGCTACAGATTAATCCAATTTATATCATTTAAACAGCATACCTCTGAGTTCTTCACACCAGCATTCCATATTTGTGGTGAAATCACAGATTTCTTTATATTCTCCCAAAATAAAGGTTGTCTTACTTTTAGGAACACTAACCTTTAGAAGCTCCTAACGCTTCCAAAACAAAGTCAAAGTAATTTTTTCTTCATCTGGCACCCTCGTGAAGTTAGTAATAATATTTTGTCTCATTAATCGATGTAGATAACATGTGTAGTCTTTCTTTTAAGGTGTTCCATATGTGTGTTTGGAGTTAGACTTAGGCGTGGTGGTTATTTATCATGTAAGAGTTTTATTAGTCAGGTTTTATTAGGTAAGACCCTGACTGTGATATATTGTCTATTAAAATGCTGTTCATTCAATTATTCATTTAAGTAATTATTGCATGCTTTCATTCATTCACTTGTTCATTCAGATATATTTACTAAGTTCTTGTTATGTATCCAGCACCAAATAGACCTTGGGAAAACAAGAAGGAACAAGACAGACAGTCCATACAGTTATGGAACACAGACTCTAGTAGAATCTTTTGAATGAAGCCCCAAATCAGTATCTTTTTTCACTTGTTTCAAAAAAACAAAAACAAAAAACTTCCATGACCTTATGAAGAGAGCCACATTGTTGTTATCCCTCATGTCCTGACCTGACTCTGGAAATTATAGTTTACTTCAATGATTCATTCATTCATTCAGCTGAATGGTATCCTTTGCTTCCTGTCTCCAGCAGATCTATGTCTACCAGACAACAGGAATTAAAATTTCATGGTGAGAGAACTGATACTATGATACACTTTAAAAATATTTGTGTTCTTCTTATGTAATCAGGGATTTTAATAAAGGAAATAACCTTCATTTATTGATGATCAAACCACTAAGCTCTCTTTCCAGTGACTGTTCATCACCCTTTCTGATAAGATAGATTTATTTGTTGTCTATTTATACCTCTTTTTGCAGTTAATTTGTTTGAGGCATTATTGTTACACTGTTGTAATTTGACTAGAATGAGTCCAATTACTTCATTATTCTACTAATTTGCTGCTCACATTGAAGGAGGCAAAACAAAAACCAAAAAACAAAAAAGCCACAAATGGGATATGGTGAAGTGCTTTGAAAAGACGCTTTGCTCATCTAGTTTGCAAGGTGAATAATAGCTGATTTCTTTTGCTGAGCCTACGTCTCACTCTAGGTCCTGCGTTCTTTACTTCGTTCTTGACTTCCTTCTCCAGTCTTCAGGAGTATTACTTATTATCTATACTCCAATTTTTCTTTCTCTGTTGTTTCTTAAATTACTTCCTGCCACTCCATGAACAGCTCTTGTGAAAGTCCCCAATAACTTCCTCGTTGCTAAATACGAGTGAAATTCTCGGTCCTCATCTGTAATGGAAATGCTGTCTGCCGTACCTGTTCAGGCTGAAAACCTTGGGATGGTCCCCAACTCCTCTTTTTCTCTTTCATCCACATTCCATTCTTCAGTGAATATTGTTGGCTCTACCTTCAGAAACGCATCCAGAATCCCCCATTCTTCACCTGGTTCAAGCTATTATCATCTTTTGCTTAATTTATTGTAAAAATGTCTTATCTGGTTTCTCTGCTTCCTCCTCTCTTATCTTCTGTCTCTCCTTTGCACTTGTTCTCTTTGGAAAACTGATTCAGTCATATAGTTTCAGGGTCCAATATCTCACTTCTGTCAGGTCTTTATTCAGATGTCACCTTCTCAGTGAGGTCTTCTCTGGGCACCGTTAATTAACACTGGAAATCTGGACACTCATTCTCCTCACTAGTCTTCCATTTCTTCATTGCATTTACCATCTCACACACCATGTGTTTTCCTCACTACCTAGTTATTCTTTCCTCTTAGGCTTCCTCTTTCCTCTTCCACCAACCAGCGTTTTTGGATGTTTTATTTCACTGCTCTCTCCCCAGGTTGTAGAGCATTGAGTATTAAGAATCTGGTACAGGGACACCTGGGTGGCTCAGCGGTTAAGCATCTGCCTTCGGCTCAGGGCATGATCCTGGGTTCCTGGGATCTAGTCCCACATTGGGCTCCCTGTGAGGACCTGATTCTCCCTCTGCCTGTGTCTCTGCCTCTCTCTCTCTGTGTCTCTTATGAATAAATAAATAAAATCTTTAAAAAAAAAGAATCTGGCACATAAAAGTACCTGATAATTTCTTGAAAGGGAATAAATTTTGTTCTTAACTAGGATAATTTTTCATTGGGCCAGTGATAGTCTGAAAAGGCATGTTTTCTATAGACATAGTTTACTGAAAGGGAGAATATTATGCTCTCATATTCAACTATAAAAAACCCTGCTCATTAAAGGTATTAATGAGTTTTAATTCTATAAGCACTCTTTATTCATTTGTGTGGTTTTAACTTACTTGGCTTTGGAAAGTTCAAGGTTCATTTTTAGATTATTTTTTTATTCCAGTATAGTTGACTCACAATGTTACATTAGTCTCAGCTGTACAATTTAGGGATTTGACAAATTTATAGATTTTTATAATGCTAACATATTATGCTATGTTCATCACAAGTGTAGCCACCATCTGTCCCGTTATAGATCTTTCTTTTTATTAACATGAGAGTTGTTCTGGAGTGGCACAGTGCAAATCAAACTCCTGATCTCATAAACATTTTGGCTGGCATCAAAGTAAGTAGAACATTGACATCTTGGGGTATGATAACTACTCACTTGTTAACCCAGCTGCTCCTCAGATTTTCCTCATTATTCTCATTGTCTCATGTGTTGAACATTGCATAATAATAAAAATAGCAACAACAACAACAACAATTATATTTATTATCCCTTTCTTTGTGATTGTCCTTTTCTCAGGTCTGAAAAACCGCATTTTATTTCCTGAGGAAGTTCTGGAATCCTTATTCTCTCTAAATTAGAAAAGAAATATTAATGAAAGAAGGACTTGTAGACTATTTAAGTAAATGAGGAGCTTAAAGTCAAAAAGCAGGCTACTAGAGTAGCATGTGGAACTCTGTGGCATGCCGAGCCACCAGACAGATGCCAAAGGACAAGGATCTTTCAAAACCCATTTGTGGTCATGATTTTTTTCTGGGACTAACATGCTCATGGGGCCTGTTAGCTCTTAAACAGGAGTCAAAATTGTATGTGAACATAGAAATCATTAATAACTTTTCCATTATATGTGGGTGGTATTTGTGTGTCAATGAAGAAATATTTTAGTATATAGGAGCTCCGTAGGGTCTTCTAAGAAAATACAGTTTTCTAGGGGAACTGAAATGGACAAATAGAACATCATCACAGATTTATACAAATAAAAGCAATAATTTTAAGAATAGATTGAATATACAGACCTGTCTGAAGGGTTGGGAAATGGTTTGATTTATTGGGAAAAAAAGTTTCTAGAGTCATAAACTGAGACTCGACAATAGTCTGAAACAAATATTTAGGATAATGAGTGGTTTAATGAAACATCCAGCAGACTTTTAAATGTTGGTGTTTACTCAGCCATCCATTCATTGAGTTTTTCTAACTCCACATAACCTTTTAAAGAAATATAATCAAAATTCAGCATTTTTCCTGTCTCTAAACCCATATTTCTAACTCTTTTCTTACCATTTGCCTTTAGACAACTTTCAACCACCTCAAACTCAATGGAATAATGATAATCGTAACTGAGACATTACCATTTACTAGACAATATTCTAAGTGCTTCATATGTGTTAGCTGATTTAATCTGCAGAACAATTCTGAGTTGGTTCTTTTATTACCTTAGCTTTACAGATGAGGAAACTGAGATTTTAGGAGTTTAAGAAACTCGCTCAAGGTCACACAGATATTAAGTGACACTCTTGTGTACAAAGCCTATGTTCTTAACCATTGTTATTAGTTTCAAAATAGAGTTCCTTAGGTGTTCTCTCAAACTATTCTTTTACTGTTTGCCATATGTTGTTGAATGCTCTCACTATCCATCCGGCCAGATTTCTAGAACTGTTTCTCTCCTTCATTCCCCACATCCGAATATTCATATCTATTTTTTTCTTTTGCATATCTCTTGGAACTATTTCCTTTTTTCCATCATTACTGAAGCTATCATAGTTTAGGTTCTTATCTCTTATCAACTTACTAACTGGTCTCTTACCACAAGTTTTGCCCCAACATCTTCCATGTTATAGTTTAAGTGATTTTTCTAACTAGTCATATTGTTATGTCACTTTTTTGCTCAAGATCCTTAGCTTCCTATCATCTGTGGTATAAAGTCCAGTCTCTTGTGTGGCAAACAAGACCGTTTACCATTTATAATCTGCTCTTTGTCTTCTCTTACATCTTTCTTTCCCGATACTTCCTTTTATACAGTTCATGTTTCAGCTAGGTAGGACTCTTAGAGTTCTTGAACACCTACTATTTCTCCTATAGATAGGAGAATACTTTTACTCTCTTCTCCCCTAGAGCCTGTTTCTTACCTTTATTATAGTGGTTATCCTATGGGATGCTAAATGAATGTGTGTCTTTCCCCATTTCCAAGTACACTGTAAGCTCTCTGAGAGTTTGGTTTGTGTTTTATTTATCTTTATATTCTTTATATTTCACCTGTGTTGATTTAGTCTTATTTGCTTAGCAGATAATGTATTTTATAATTTATTATAGTACATAAGGTACCTACTGACTCATAAGCTCTACATCAATCAACAAATGGATGGATGGTTGGATACACAAATAAACACCATATCAGTAGGTTTATGTTTGGTTTTGCAAGTGAGGGAACACT
This sequence comes from Nyctereutes procyonoides, assembly GCF_905146905.1. NCBI lineage: Eukaryota > Metazoa > Chordata > Mammalia > Carnivora > Canidae > Nyctereutes > Nyctereutes procyonoides. The sequence goes on along the minus strand of NW_026575142.1, from coordinate 24,158,878 downwards.
CTTTAGAGACTGAGTAGTTGAAGAAAGTAGGAGAGAAGGCTGTCTGCTTGGATTAGTTAACACAGCAGCAGGGAGTTGGAAGAGTTTCCTTTTTGATATTTGGAGATTCACGAGAGTGTGGCGTATTTAGAGATCCTGGGATTTTTTGTTTTGTTTTGTTTTTAGTGATAACATGCAAAATGGTTTGGATACTGAAGCTTGGAGTGTTGACTGATTTACTTAGGCTCTTTTAACCAGTTAGTTGCCAGGCTTGAATTTGAGTCAGAGACCTCAGTTTTACCTAATTTAGTATTCGGTAGGTGCACAATTTACTGTAATTAGCCCAGCCCTCTTATTTAACCAATAAAGAAGGTAAAGAAAGTACTAGGGCAATAATCTGTCCATGCTTGCAGATCAACTTAGGGACAGAGATTTCCAATCTCATGCTTTCGCACTGTAAAAAGCAGTGTGGAGTAGTGGTCAAGAAGCTCAGTAAATACTGGACTTAATTCTCAGCCCTGCCACTTACTACCTCTGTGATTTGGGAGAATTCAGTTATTTTATCTGTAATATGGGGGAAAGTGTCCATATGATAGGTTAATGTGAAGGTTAAATCACTTAATATAGTAAAGCCCTTTTGAATAGATCTTATGTAGATATATTCATCATTTTTTGATAAAAAGGGCGATAATAATGCTTTCTTCTCCACTCTGTTCCCACTGAATCTACATTATAGGATCTATATCATCTATATCATGCTGTATTCTCAAGTCTATAACCCCCTCTAGACTGTGAGCTTTTAAAGGGTAGAGATCTGGGGCACCTGGGTAGCTCTGTTGGTTAAACACTTGACTCTTGATCTCAAGGTTGTGAGATTGAGCCCTGTGCCAGGCTTCACGTTCAGTGTTGAGTCTGTCCCTCTCCTGTTTGTGCTTTCTCTTTCTCAAAAATAAAATAAAGTGTAGAGTTCTTGCTGTAGTCAAAGACTAGCATAATGGCATACAAGAGACATTTGCTACATAAATTTTTAAAGAATGAATTAACTTTTTAAATTAGAAAATAACAGTTGGATATATATTTCACTGTCTTTGACATTAAAGCAGAATTCATGGAAAATTTTTGAATTATCATGTCTATAGAAAAGATAGTGGAAAACATGGAGAAAGTGTACCGTATATTATTTGGCCAAGGATACACTTAAAGTACTTGGTTAGGGGCATCCTCACTGTAGGACTTCTCATCCTGATGTAATAGTTATCACTTGAGTTATTTTTTGTTAAGACATGGAATCATATGTTTTCTACTCAGTCTTTTCTGAATAAACATGAAGAAGCAGGATTTGTATGCATCATTGATGATAGAAATACTTTATTTTTGGCTTGACCAGGTTCATTCTTTTCAAATTTTCTGACCATAGTACCAACTTCGAGCTTGGAACTGGTTGTCATCTTCTTTTTGTTTGGGAGCAAACATTTCGTCTGGCTACTTGGACAAATTAGAGATCAGTATAGCATGATACAAAAAGTAAGGGCTTTGGAGACAGATAGCCTGGGTTTCATGTCTTTCTTTCTTTCTTTCTTTCTTTCTTTCTTTCTTTCTTTCTTTCTTTCTTTCTTTCTTTCTTTCTTTCTTTCTTTCTTTCTTTCTTTCTTTCTTTCTTCTTTTCTTTCTTTCTTCTTTCCTTTCTTCTCTTTCTTTCTTCTTCTTCTTCCAAGATTTTATTTACTTATTTAATCATTTATAGCATGATGATGCAGAGGGAGAGGGAGAGAGAATGTCAAGCAGATTCCTCACTGAGTGCGGAGCCCCATGCAGGGCTTGACCTGAGACCGTGACCTGAGCCAAAATCAAGAGTCAGACACTCAACCGATTGAGCCACCTAGACACCTTGCCTGGGTTGCATTTCTGACTCTGCTGCTTAATTGCTGTGTGATTTTTGGCAAGTTATTTAATTTCACTCAGCTTCAGCTTTCCCATATGTAAAGAGTTTAACGCATATATCTCAGGGTTAATATGAGGAGTAAATTAAATAATTATATAAAAGAGTTGGCACAGTATCTGACATGTAGTAAACACTAAATAAATGGTAGGTTTTAAAAAAGTTTTTATTTTAATTTCAGCTAGTTAACACAGGGTGTAATATTAGATTCAGGTGTACAACATGGTGATTCAACACTTCCATACAATGGTGGGTGTATTTGAATGGTGGATGTCATGTTAGTTCACTCAAGACCTATGCTAATATATTGCTATATTATCAATTATCATTTATTATTATTATTTATCAGTTTATTATTATCAATTATCATAGATAATTATAGATATTTAAACCAATCATTTTAAAGAAAAGAGTTATAGTTAAAGTAACAAAGTTTGGAAATAAAATTTGTGATAGATGGTGTCAGACCATCTGTATCAGAATCTCTTGCTATAAATACAGGCTCCTTGTTCTCAACCCAGTTTACTGGATAAGAATCTTTGGAGATGGGATCTAGGAATCAAATAATTTTGGAAACACCCAAGGAAGATTATTTTGATGTAAATAGCCCATGGATAAACTTTAGGAAATATTTATATACCAGGTATGTGTTTTCTTGAGACTTGTTAACCTATTTGAATATTTCATTTAAACCAACACTGAGGGTGCTTGGTTGGCTCAGTCAGTTAAATGTCTGTGGCTCAGGTCCTGGGGTCCTGGGATCGAGTCCCACATCAGGCTTCCTGCTCCACAGGAAGCCTGCTTCTCCTTCTGCCTCTGCCTCTTTTTCTCAGTCTCTCATGAATAAACAATAAAACCTTAAAAAAATTGATGATGTAGTAAATGGAAAATTTCTTAAGTTATAGGATCTGCATTTTTGAGTAGTATTTCAGGTCATAAGAAATACATTAATTCTTTTTTTTAAAAAAATTTTTAATTCCAGTATAGTTAACATACAGTGTTTGTACATGTTTCAGGTGTACACAATGGTGATTCAACACTTCCATACAACACCCATACTTCATCACAAGTGTGCTCCTTAATCCCCATCACCTATTTCATCCACCGCTCCACCCTCCTTCCTTCTGGTAACCCTCAGTTTGTTCTCTATAGTTAAGAATCTCTTTCTTGGTTTGCCTCTCTTTTTTCCTTTGCTCATCTGTTTTGTTTCTTAAACTCCATATATGAGTGAAATCATATGGCATTTTTCTTTCACTGACTGATTTTGCTTAGCATTATACTTTCTAGCTCCATTCAAATGGCAAGATTGTTGTTGCAAATGGCAAGACTTCACTCCTTTTTATGGCTGAATAATATTCCATTGTATATATGCACCATAACTTCTTTGCACTTGGGCTGCTTGCATAATTTCGTGTTCTTTCTGTTTCTTTCATGTATCTGTCATACTGTTTAGAATGATTGTTTATTTCTCTTCCAGACTATGAGCAACTTGGGGTAGGGACTTTGGATTTTTAGTGTCTAGCAGAATATTAGTCCCATTGGAGATATTTAGTAAATATCTTTTATTATTTATTATTTTTATATTTTTAAAGATTTTTATTTATTTATTCAGAGAAAGAGAGAGAGAGAGAGAGAGAGAGAGAGAGGCACAGAGACACAGGCAGAGGGAGAACAGGCTCCATGCAGGGAGCCTGACATGGGACTCGATCCTGGGTCTCCAGGATCACGCCCTGGGCTGCAGGCGGCGCTAAACCGCTGCGCCACCGGGGCTGCCCAGTAAATATCTTTTAAATGAATAAATCAAATTTTATGTATCTCTCTTGATTTATAATTGTGTTCTTGGGAGGAGACACTGAATTCAAACACTTTCATAATTATTTTTCTTATCAGAAATAAAAGAGCAATGTTTGGTTGTTCATTTTTTGTCCTATTTTATTAATATTGAAGTAAGATGATTTTTTAATCTTAAGTTCTTCCCCCTACATTTATGCCTTATATTTCTTAATTTAGTCACTGGCATTTAATGTCTTAGGAATGGATAATACAATAGGAAAGCCATTTTGGGGCACTTGGGTGGCTCAGTTGGTTGTGTCTGACTCTTGATCTCAGCTCAGGTCTCAATCTCAGGGGTCCTGAGTTTGGGTCCTGTGCTGAGCATGCAGCATACTTAAAAAAAAGCCAGTTTTAAGTTTCAGAAGCCTAAACCCAAAGGATACAGTTTCTAAATAATAGCATTGTAAGAAAAGATGAAGAACTAGACTGTCTATAGTAAAAGATTCTCTGGAATGGAGGAGGGCTAGAATTGGAAAGGAACAGGAGCTTTAATTGTCAGTGTTTGTCCTTGAGAAAGGGCTGTGTGTTCTTTCTCCATTAGTTGAGTTCCAGTTTGGGTTTGGGGGAAAAAGAGAAAAAGATAGATAATTCAGATAATTATATTTAATATTGTATGTCAGTTATACTTCAATAAAAATTAATTAATTAATCATACAAATAAACTATTGAACACCTACCATGTACCAGCAGTTTTATAGGAGCAAACAAAACATGAACCCTATACTCAAAGACATCCTAATTTAGAAGGAAGGAATATAGTATCTGTAAGTGCTTAAGTAAAAATATGTGCAGAAACCAGAGGCAAACCAGAAGACAAAATCATTAATTTCTAATAGCATTTTTCTCCCCTTTATAGAGATATAAAATATTTAGGGTATTTCTTTTTGTGGAAAAAAAATTCTAATTTTTTTGCTTGTCATGTAAGGTAGAAGTATATATATGCCTCAACTTACATATGTCTCCAATTATCAGTGTTTAAGCCTAATCACTATCTGTCAAATGGTTCTGAATGTATTTCTATTCCTAACTTGAAATAATCAACATCATACTTATTACAGAGTTAATGTTATAGCTAAATAACCCTTAACTTGTCCTTTTTCTATACCATGTTTTGAAGAATTACAATAAAATAATAATTATTCATGTGTCCCATGTTTCAGGCATACAGCATAATGATTCAACATTTGTATACATTATAAAACGATCACCACAATAAACCTAATTACCAACTGACACTATACAAAGTTATAATTTTTTTCTCATGTTGGGAAGTTTTAAGAATTACTTCTTTCAAATTTGCAATATGATATTATTGACTATAGTCACCATGCTGTATATTACATCCCCATGGCTTATTTATTTTATAATTGGAAGCTTGTACTTCTTGATCCCCTTCACCATTTCATCCCCCCCCCCCACAAATGTTTATTGAATTGAGCTGAATTGGGTTAAGATGCTGTCTTCTAGTACTCAATCTATAGAGTAGGCCTTTTTTTGGGTATACCTGTATGGTTACCCATGTAAATTGGAGCAAAGAAAAAAAATCAAGACTTTGTTTCAATCTTCAGGATTGGGAAAAACCAGTTATAGACTAAGAGAAGTGTGACTTGGGGGATCTCTTAAATCTGGACATTTGCCTCACTTGGAGTGGGCTTCCTAATTATTTATTCCATATATTCCTTTTTTGATAGTTGATGGCTAGAATCATGCTATCAGGTTGGTGGCTAAGAACATCTGTAAAAAGTAAGATTTGCCACCTTTCAACTCTAGTATTATACAATGAGGTCCATTTGGGAGTGGGCATTTCTTACCTTTCCTAAATAGTCAGATGTCATCATTTTTTTAAGTTGTCAAGAATAAGAGTTTGGTTATTTCTTGAATTTGTCACATTCAGCTAAACACTTTTAGATTCATAAATCAGGGCAGCCCGGGTGGCTCAGCAGTTTAGCGCTGCCTTTGGCCCAGGGCCTGATCCTGGAGACCCGGGATCGAGTCCTGCATCAGGGTCGCTGCATGGAGCCTGCTTCTCCCTCTGCCTGTGTCTCTGCCTCTCTCTCTCTCTCTGTGAGTCTCTCATGAATAAATAAATTTTAAAAAATCTTAACAAAAAGATTCATTATCAATTAAATCTACATTAGATACTTTAGGTTGTTCAGAACATTTATGTAGCTCCCAAAGGATTGAAGTACAAAGGAGATAACACTTCAGTAAATGATATGAACAGTGCTCTGACACATTGATGTATGTGAAAAATAGTCACTTAAAAATATGAATGTTGAATTAATAAAATTATCAACAACAGAGTATTAATGTTCAGAATATATTTCTGATCCTGTTGCCTACCTAAAGTTCAGCTCTTTTGTATTAAAAAAGGTCAAAGCACAGGACGTTCAGATCTAAGCCAGAACCCAATATTACCAGGACAAAAAAGTGTTTTCTTGAAGTACTAGTGTTGGCAGTAACCTTTAGAATCCAATGTCTTCTTCAAATACAATTAGATGTGTCACATAAAATAATATCTCTAAGATAAACACTGTATTAATGTGCATATCTTAACCCCCAGGGCTTAAAATAGCAAAAGGAGGTAGAAATTGAAAGGACATTGGCTCCATGCTGACTTGCGTACTTGGGGGATTAGTAAAATTTGAGGTCAGCAAAAGTCCCAGGATGCAGGACAGATCAAGGAAGGAAGCGCACCATGGTGGCTGTGTTCCTTTTCTATTGGCCACTGCATGGGCAGCTGGAAAGGAAGGAGGGTCTTCTGTTTCGTGTTTTCTGTAATTCCTCTTTGCATGATTGGCTTGTGGCCGATTGCTACTTTTATTTCATTCTTCAGAGAGGAAAATTCCACATGCATATTGATCAGTATAACAGGGAAGAGCATCAGTAGCACAGTGCCTCACACATAGTAGGACTGACTGAATGAAAATCAGACTGTTGTCTCATTCCAGGAAAATATCTGGAACATTTGGTTCTTTGGACGCATTCAGTTTTCATAATGCTTAAAGTTAGGTTTGAAACAATAGCTGTCAAATTGTGCTAATGAAATCTCACTGAGTTTGTAAATAAAACAGGCTGAAGAAGACCTCAGTTTTAATCTAGGATCCAAGGAAACTTGACTGTTATGGAAAGAGCTCGTAGATGTTACCTGGGGCTAGTTTTAGAAAGTATATACCCAGCTCCTTCTTCTAGCCTCCACTCAGGACATATCAGAATCTCCAAGGTTGGACAGTATGTAGCTGGGGGTGAAAAAAAAAAAACTGCTCATACAAGTTGGATTTTCTCTTCCCTAACCTCTGTGTTCTTTTCACTTTCTGTGTTTGAAAATGAATAGAGAAGTTGATTTCCAAGGGCCTATCTGGTTTTGGTTTTGTTAGTAAAACCTATCTGGCCTATGGTTTTGTTAGTAAAAATTCCACTCCCTAGTGATGCTTTTCTTTTCCCAGAAGTTATCTATTCTATACTTATCTTCTTCACTGGGACTTGTTTAGTATGTGGATATATTTTCTCAGGATATGGGTCTTCATTCTAGTCTTTAGAGTGTAAGATAGAGGTAGTGGATTAAATTAGGATCACTTTCTTTCCCCAACTTTTCTTTTTGCTAAGCTAGCATTCAATATCTTGGATCAGAGAACTATAGTGGTATGGGCTTGCTTGATCTCTAGAAGTAGAACATCTGCTGTTGAAACTGGCTAAGTCCTGTTATACTGATAGAAATAGTAGCTCTAGTATAATAGTGAACACTCAGGAAATAGTTGTTCCAACAAAGTCCCTACATGGTTTAATAATGTATTACTGTAGGAAAATATTGATTAGAAGTAATTCAAAACACTATCTTATTTTTATTTTGGCTCATAGAATACAAATTCAGACATTTTCCTAGTTATATTTGAATTCTTTTTGAACAAATATAAACTGGATGACCTAGGGTTTCCTAGTGAGATAGAAATAATCTTTCTAGAGAGGTTCTCACTTTTCTTCTAATAAGTTTTTTTGTGATGATCTACTATAGTCATGTGAGTGGAAGGGGAGCTTTTATTTATTAGTCCATGGTAGAAAATCAGGTTGGGCCCCAAATTAGCAAATTCCCAATCAGCACCTTGTTATTTAAGTCCTTGGAATAATCTCTATGTGTTGTACACAAAGTTGCTACTCAAATAATCATTATAGTTTTCCAAAATATGTTTTCTGATCATCAAAATAATAGTTTATTATAAATAATTGTATTGAGAAGATAAACAGATTAAAGTTATTAATAATTTCACCTATGAGGAATGTTGTGGAAAATTTTTGGTGTGTTGCTGAAAATAATTTAATATTCACATCTGGTGATGAATGCTTTTTAAATCTGGTGAAAATCTTATTTAACATAAACCATTTTAATAATTTTTAATCGTATTCTTTCAACCCCTTTTCATTTGTAACCTCTGTACTCGGTTTGGGTTTCAGTGACATATGGGCTTCATACTTAAAATACTCTAGATCTATAATCAATTCTAGGAAATACGTGGCCACTCAACAACCATTATCAACTCCTTTTCCCCACAAAAGAGTTCCTCTGACTCATTTTCTCTCATGGATTAGATAATCCTGTACTCCTCTTTTGTTGAGACTTTTGTGGCAGAAGGGTACATGCTTCATCTACTCTCGTCCGATTCATTGTCTTTTCAAAATGCTTTAGTATCCGGATAATTTCTACTTTCAAAATACTTTCTTTTTTTTAAAAAAGATTTTATTTATTTATTCATGAGAGAGAGAGAGAGAGAGAGAGAGAGAGAGAGAGAGAGAGATAGGCAGAGGGAGAAGCAGCGTCCCCGCAAGGAGCCTGATGTGGGACACGATCCTGGGACCCTGGGATCATGCCCTGAGCCAAAGGCAGACGCTCAACCATTAGGCTCCCGGGTGTCCCTATCAAAATACTTTCTTCCCTTATTATTTTTGTTGGGAAATCATTGAAAAATGTATTTTATTTGTGATAGTGTGTGACTTACCAAGTCTCTCATAATTAAAGTATTGCAAGTACCTGTCTGCCCAATTCTTATGGAGTCAACCATGACTTATGGGATTTTTGTTAATGCATAGTTGAGTCTCAGTTAAGGCGTGTCAATTTTGATATCCTCTGTTTTTAAAGACCCTCTGCGCTCAGAGCAGGACATTTAGTACCCCTTACTAACATCCTTTTATTTGAATAATGTGTCCTATGGGGTTCTGGGAATGCAGTGAATTGCCTCAGATTGTTAAGACCTGGCTGAGCTGGTTGGGGTCCACCCTGGACCAGTCTGTATGGGAAGTTAGCTCTTGGGGGAGATCCTTGGCGCCCACCAGACTTGCGGCTTTGCAGGCTGTATTTGACAGCAGCAGCCAGGTGTGGGCAGTGACACAGGGCTCGGGAGATCTCTGTCCCCGGCCAGGGGATCCGAGGCGTTCAGTGCAGAACCTGGCCGGCAGCCCGAGTGAGTAGGAGCCATGTGACTCTGGTGAGTTGGAGTGTGCAACCTCCTCCTGCTTCAGAGGTACCTGATCCGAATACTAAGCAGAGCGAGTGCCGGGCCGGGTGTAGGACACTGAAGACACTGCAGAGGAGGGTGCTTATTCCAGAGGCATTACAGGACATGGAGATTAAAGACCAGGGAGCTCAAATGGAGCCGCTGCTGCCTACGGTAAGAGACCACCTGCTGTCACAGATTAACCGCGTTTGCTGCGAAACCTGTCAGGCAAGCGGTCGCCGGCTAGGGTGATCGCACTTGGGGTGGTGGATGGCTCCCTCGGCATATGGACAGGGGTCTCCTCCCATCTCGGGTGACTGAAATGCATAACGCAAAGCACATGATTTTCCCCCCCTCTTCTCAATATGGATGCACTACGGTGATGAAATGTCTCATGTTTGCTGCTGTTGGAGGAGATGGCCGGGTTTTAGCAGCAGGGGCAGCTGTGTGTCTCTCGTCCTGCTTGTTTCTGCCTCTGTGTTTCTCAGGCTGTTCAGTGGAGGCTGAAGACCCTGCAAAGAAACCCCCTCCCCCCCTTTTTAAAAATCATATTCCATTCATGCTAAATTTTCTCCCTATGCCTCATCCCCCTGGCAGTGAGGTAAGGGAATCTGCTGCTGTTGCAGCTCTAGAGATTTAGTCTGCAGAAACCAGGGGAAAGGAGAACAGGAGGATTGTGTGTGTGTGTGTGTGTGTGTGTGTGTTTTCTGTCAGTCTGTCTTAAAAGGAAATGTGTCATAGTTCACATATAAAGGAGGTGTGCATTGACCAGCAGACAATTCAGCTTTGAATATATGAAAGGCTCCTGAGTTGTCATTTAGAAAAAGCCTGTTTATTTCTGGGTCTTCAGACACCTCCCTCGATCTAATTCTTGGGTAAGTAGTTGGTTTGCTTATCCTCTCCACAATCTCTCTGGCTGGCTCACAGACTTTGTAGCTCTTCAGGCAACATCTTTCTCAGCCGGGAGCAGCTGATGTTGCTGTGTTCAAGGAAAAAAAGAAAACAACAACAACAACAGTATTTTCTTGACGCAACAGAGATGCCAAATGCAAGCTTTCAGCCATCTATCAGCACTATCACAGCTCAGAGCAGCAGACATCTCCTCCCTGCACCAAATCAGAAAGAGGGGCTGTTCTCAGCTGTCTGTTACTCAGGTTGGTGACCCACCTTGCAGGCTAGGGACTGGCAGCAAGCTGTCCATTTCCAAGTCCATTCCTAGGCTTTGAACACATCTTTACATCAAATGATACCTCAGGGGGAGTGAGCAAATGCAGGGCCACTGTATTTTTAGGGCCTTACCTCTCTTGCTGTGCTCAAAATCTGCAAAAGATGCCAGTTTGCATCCCGGAATTGGCTGTGGCTACTGAGCATGCTCAGTTCTCCTCAGGACGCTAGATTTGGGCTGGGAGGGAGCAGGAGGATGGGAAGGATGCAGGCATCACCACCAGGAATGGAGCCTAAATGAAGAGCAGGGGCAGTGAGGGGGAAAAAAGAAGAAGCATATCAATTAGTCTGTCTGCTTAAAAGTAGAGACATTCCTTTAGGGATCAAAGTAGATTTGTTTTGTAAAAATGAGAGTAAAAGATTTATCTATCTTCCCAAACTTGAATAGATACATAAATTAGGATCCTGTGGGTATTCAGAATGAAGGATGGAAAGCATATCAGAGAATCATCCTTCTTTGAATAAAAGGAAGGGACTATGCATAGGAATTGATGGATGGAGATTCAGAAAAGGTTGAGATATAGGGAAAAAAACCTTTTCTTTTTTTTAGAGGAAAGGGGTTTGGAAGTTGTCCTAGAAAAGCAGGCTGAAGTCAGTTTGATGTGGCATATGAGCTGTCACTTGTAGGTAACACTTAAAGGGCTTGGGATGAAATGAGGATCAACTGGAGGAATTTAGAAGGGGGCAACATTATTGGGCTAGAGGGGTAATCAGCGTGTAGCCTAAGAGAATAGAGAAAATACATATTTGACCAGAAAAGGAGATTAATAATCAATCTGGTGGAAATTTTTGAAGAGTCAAAGATTGCATTTTATGTGTATAATGGCTTGTACCGAATAGTTACAAAGTTGCATAGTTTAATGACAAAAAAAAAAAAGAGATCATGCCAGCAGTTGATTATATGAAAAATAAACTTGAGAGACTAGAAAGGATGCTGAATTACTGGCCTCATTTTATACTTATATAGTATTTTCAGCTTCTCCCAATTGCTTTTATACATTTTTTTTAAGTTTTTAAAACAATCATGTTAAGTAAAACAGGTTTTATTAATTTAAATTTTAAAAATGAGAACTTGAGGCACAGGGAACTGGAATAACATGTCTAGGGTCACACAGTATTGAAGCCAGGACTAGAATATAGGTCTCCTGAAACTAGTTCAGAAAAAAAAAGCACTATTTTTTTTACATTACATTATTAATCAGGCTTATCATAATCAGATCCTGGACTGGAGTTTTTATACTTGGAAGAGAAAGGAAGAAATGGCTTTGGATTCTATTTTAGAAAATTAATCAGATGACTTTGCAAATAATTATGTAAGAGGCAATATGGCATAGTATTTAAAAACATAGTCTAGTAGGTCCCAGCATTGCTATTTATTTATCTCGGGGAAGTGGTAAGCTTTACTTTCTTCAACTGAAAAATGGGAAGGGAATGGTACATATCTCTTGGGTTTTGTAAGGACTGAATCAAATAACCTGTGTGAAGTATCTGTCATTTAGTAAGTTCTCAATAAAAGCTGCTAATTGGGAGGAAAGGGAGAAAAAGATTCCTTTTAAGTCTCCCAGGTTTGCCTTCATTTATTGTATATAAAATACATTTTAAGGGTGTGAGTGAAGGAGGAGGTCCTGACATATTTCCTTTTTTCTCAGTCCTCCCCAGGGAACTTTAAAGATAATTTTCTTTTGTTGAGCAGGGCATCTTTGCATTTTAGGGGTTCTTGTCACTCTAAGGGTTAGGATATTCAGTTCTTCTAGGCCCAGAATGCAGTCTGGCTTTGATAGCACCTGTTTTGTCGGAAGCTATAGATCAAGCTGTGATAGAAGATTCTTTCATTTATTAAAAGCCTGTTGTTGGCCAAACATATTCTTGAGGCTGGGAATATAACAATGAACAAGATGAACAAAAACCCTGCCCACATGGGGCTCACAATCTAGCTAGTCTAGAGCTAGAGCTTAATTTAACTTTTTGGGAAAATCTACTGTTTTCTCCTCAAATATTTAATCACTGTTATAAGCTGTTTGACACAGGTAAATATGGAGACTATATGTAATACTAATGATAGTGATATCACTTTAGTAAAGATAGAACCAATCTTTTGAAAGTATGAAGGCAGGAATTTAGGATATTGCATAGGACTTCATATATTTCACTTTCGGTGTTGAGTTGGCTTCTAGTAGTAACCTGACAATCTTTAAATTACTAGCATGGAAGAGACTCCTAAGAGAATATTTTTACAAACAAATGTTTTTATCTCATACCATTTATTTTGGATGATATTGTAGTGGTTCCATGTTGGACCCCTTCTGAAATTCTGATGTCCTAAAAGGAATTTATTTTAAATTTAACTTGCTTATAAAACTGTCCTGAGGTATGGAACTGAAGATCACTTTTTAAAGGTAATTTGTTGGTATATAGTAGATGGGGGAATATAGCACCTTTTAAAATGTGAATTCTGGATTTCCAAATGGCCCAGTTTATTGCTTTGTGAAAAAAATTTATGAAAAACCTCTATATTATTAAATTAGGGAAAGAGAAATGGGACTAAAATGTCCAAGTAACAAAAATAATACCTAGGTTGGCTATATAATATTAATATTTTTATTTTATGTGAATTGTAATTTAGATTATAATACTAATTTAAAGAAAACATACTCTCATGCTAATACATAGAGAGCAAGACGCAGTATAAGAAATCAATTCTCATTTTCTCCCTTGTAACTTGAATTATCACTCTACAATGGTGAGTGACTATAAAATTAAATATATGTACAGGATGTCAAAGCTGCTAATGAGTGGTAGGGTCTAAAGCCTACAAGTATTAAGTTTATGACAGTATTGAGGTCAGATGAGGAAGTGAGGTAGTTCAGAAGTCTAAACTGGACATGGACTATAGCACCTGGAGCAATGCTTCAGATGAATGGGGAAATGTGGATGCCACTCTCAACACTTCTGTGTAGAGAAATCCAGCCTTCCTTTCTCATATCCAGGGTACATGACATTTGATCATTTGACATTCTATGAAGATACCACTTTCAATCTGTATGGTAATATTAGTTAAGTTTTATTTATTTTTAGATAAAATAAATGTAAGTTAAAATTCTAATATATGTCCCACTTAAAAGAGTTGTTTCAGATACTCCTTGGGGGTATGTTGTTTGTATTTAGAATAAGGCAATAACTAGTATTTAATGCATCTGGTTGATGGAACCACAAATGTTTTAGTCGGAAAAGGACTATAGAGTTCAGTTGCATATTTTGGACTAATTCCTTAACTCACACGTGGTGAAACTGGACACCAGAGAGATGAGAAGATGTATTTAAGGGCATTCTGCTTATACTAGTTAATGGCAGAGCATGGCCTAGAGTCCAAATCTCTTGATACTTTCCACCTTTGTATAGTCCCTCTTCTAGCATAGAGTAAATATCTGAGTGCCAGATTAAAATCATGATGGTAATTAGACAATCTTTATGATTTGTCTAATAGATACTACTCAGTACTAATAGATACTGCTCAGGTTCACACTAAGCACAGACATCTCTAGTGTTCATGATAATCCTGAAAGGTTGTTAATGTTATCCAGCCTTACAGATAAGAAACAGCCTGAGAAAATTGAGTAAGTTACCCAGGTTCACATAGCTAATAAATACTGTTAGGATTTGAGAATATTGTATCTAATTAAAAAGCAACTCTTTTCTTTTTAATCAGAGTCAATTAAAAAAAGGAAGACCATTATAAAATGGGCTTTCTCATCTCCATCTTCAAAAGCAAAAGCACTATGATATAGGACGTTATAAAATGTAAGGCACTGCAGGCCACATATTGCATGATTCCATTTATATGAAAAGTTCAGAAGAGGCAAATCCTTAGAGACTAAAGTAGATTAGCGGTTGCCAGGGTCTGGGACAAAATTGGAGAGTGATTGCTAACATCTACTGGTTTCTTTTTTGAGTGATGGAAATATTTTGGAGTTACATAGTGGTGATGTTTGTATAAACACTGTGAATAATACTGAATTGTATCTTGCAAAATGTTGAATTTTACTTAAAAATGCAAAAAAAAGATAAGTTATTGTTTAATCATTATCACTAACAGAGAAAAAGTTGAGGATCTAAGCAATTCTTTTTTTTTGTAAAGATTTTATTTATTTATTCATGAGAGACACAGAGAGAGGCAGAGACATAGCCAGAGGGAGAAGAAGGCTCCGTGTAGGGAGCCTGATGCAGGACTTGATCCCAGGACCCTGGGATCATGCCCTGGGCCAAAGGCAGGTGCTCAACTGCTGAGCCACCCAGGTGTCCAAACAACTCTTATATAAGTCATATTTATATAAATCAAGAAGAGGGAGGGATGCTTGGGTGACTCAGTGGTTGAGCGCCTGCCTTTGGCTCAGGCATGATCAATCCCAGGTTCCCGGGTTCGAGTCCCACATCCAGCTCCCTGCATGGAGCCTACTTCTCCCTCTGCCTGTGTCTCTGCCTCTCCCTGTGTCTCTCATGAATAAATAAATAAAATCTTAAAAAAAATCAAGAAGAGGGCAAATGGAATATTCATGAAAATTTACAACACCCCCCACATATATACATATATACACACCCTAGATAGTCTCTAATATAAAATTATTCTTTTTGTCAAGACAATGTTGAGGTTGGTCAAGGTTTCTGTAAACTATTTGCAGACCTAGGGGTCTTTTGGAATTTATCTTCAAAGATGAGTTAAGAGAGTAGATAGCATATCCTAAGTACAAGAGAGGAAGAGAACTATTTAACTTGGGTCAAATTGTTATTTTCTTCTTCAAATCATTTTTCTGAACTTTCTCATAATATACTTTAAAATTTAACAAAAAAAATTCAAAACAACTAAATTTCTAGAAAAATTCTTTTTTTTCCCCATTACACCTCACTCTGTGTTGTCAACACTTAAGGTCATTGTTGGTTTAGCCTCATATAGTTATTATGTTACTATAGTTTATAATAAGTCAAACTCCAAAGAAAACATCTATTCATTATCAATCATTTTATAGTGATTTTCAAAGTATGTTTCTTCTTAGATCTTATGATGCTTAAGGAGATTTTTTTACATATCATAATATATACATACATGTAATTTATATATCATAAATGCTCCCATTCTAAGTGCACAATTGAGTGATTGTCAGTAAATTCACAGAGCTGACCAACCATCACTGCCATCCATTTTAGAACATCTTATCATCCCCCAAAGCTTCTTCTAGCCCATGTGTAGTTAACATCCACTTCTGACCCTATGCAATAATTAATCTACATTTTGCTGATTTGCTTTTTGCCTTTGTAGATTTGGCTTCTCTGGACATTTAATATAAGTGGAATTGCAGTAGGCAGTCTTTTGCATCTGGTTGTCTTCACTGAAATGAACCATTGTTGACATTCATTCATGTTGTAGCGTATATCAGAAGTTTGTTCCTTTTTATTACTGGGGAGTATTACATTGTATGGATGACAGACATTTTGCTTATTGAAAGTTTGGTCGTTTGTATAGTTTGTAACTTTTGGCTATTATAAATGATGATGCTATAAATTTTCATGCTGTGTGTCTCCCTGTAGACATATATTTACATTTCTCTTGGGTGGAGTCCTATGAGTGGAATTATTGGATCATATAATGAGTTTATTTATAATGTTCAAAGAAATTGAGAGACTTTTTCAGTGAGGTTGTGCCATTTTATATGTACCAGCTGTACCATAATATAAGGGTTTTGGCTTCTCCACATTTTTACCAACACTAGATATTGTCTGTCTTTTTGACTAGTCATTCTAATGAGTGCAAAGTGATATGCTGTTGTGATTTGATTTGCATTTTCATAATGACTAATTGTCTTAGTCCATTTTGGTTACTATTACAAAATCCATAGACTGGGTGGTTTATTAAAAACAAAAATGTATTTTGCACAGTTCTGGAGGCTACGAAGTCCAAGATCAAGGGACAGCAGATTTGGTATCTGGTGAGAGCCTATTCCTGGTTTACATAGATGGCCATCTTTCAGCTATGTTCTCACATGTCACAGGGGGAGGGGAGCTCCCTGGGGCCTCTTTTATTAAAGACCTAATCATCTCCCAAAGGCCCTACCTTATAATACCAAGGCTTTGAGGGTTAGGTTCCAATATACGAATTTTGGGGAAACAGAAACACTCAGTCTATAGCACTAATGGTGTTGAATATCTTTTTATGTGCTTGTTAGCCATTTGTATATCTTCTTTGATGAAATGTTTATTAAAATATTTTGTTCATTTTCAAATTGGTTATTTGTTGTCTTCTTGACTTATAAGAGTTTTCTTTTATATATATGTATTGGATACAACTTCCTTGTCAGAAATATGATTTGCAAATATTCTCTCACTGTCTGGTCTTGTCTTAACTTTTTTTTTTAAAGATTTTATTTATTTATTCATGGGACACACACACACACACACACACACACAGAGAGAGAGAGAGAGAGAGAGAGGCAGGACACAGGGAGAGGGAGAAGTGGGCTCCATGCAGGGAGCCTGACATGGGACTCGATCCGGGGACTCAAGGACCACGCCCTGGGCTGAAGTCAGGCACTAAACCGCTGAGCCACCCGGGGATGCCCTTGTCTTAACTTTCTTAATGGTGACTTTTAGAATACAAAAGTTTTTAATTTTGACAAAGTGCAATTTATCAGTTTTTTCTTTTATTGATTTTGGTTTTGGTATTGAATCTAAGAACTCTGCCTAAACCACGCTTACAAAGATTTTTTATTGTATGTTTTTTCCTAGGTGTTTTATAGTTTCTGTTCATACATGTAGTTCAATGATCCATTTTGAATTAATTTTTGTGTATGGTGTGAGATTAGAATTTAAATTCTTTGCGTGTAGATAGCTAATTGCCCAAGCACCTTTTGTGGAAAAGGCCACCTTTTCCATTGTGTTTTCTTGGCAGCTTTGTTGAAAGTAACTATCAGTAGAAGGTTATTTTTTCTGGGCTCTGAGTTCTATTCTGTTTATCCATGTGCATTTCCTTACCCTAATACCCCATTGTCTTGATTATTGGAGTTTTATAGTAAAATGTTCATCTTTGTTCTTATTTTTCTAAATTGTTTGGCAATTTTAGGTCCTTTGCATTTCCATATGAATTTTAGGATCTGTTTATTGGTTTCTATAAAAACCTTGCAAAGATTTTGATAGAGATTATTTTAAACTTACAGATCAACTTGGGGAGAATTGCCATCCTGGCAATACTGAGTCTTCCTAAACATATATATGGACTGTCTCTCTATGTATTTACATCTTAAATAATTTCTTATGGCAATGTTTTGTAGTTTTATTTTTTTTTTGTGAGGACTTCTATGTACTATATCTCCTATGTACTATATCAAGGATGACACAAAAAATTCTGGATACCATTTACATACAAGTCCCTATGTTAAGCGTAGGCCATTTCCAAATAGTTCAGGACTCCAGAAGTCTTCTAAGAGGATGGAAATAGAGATTAAACTATGGGATTGAGTGGGATAGAGTAGAATGTATTATAGCCAAGGACTTGGTATGGTTTTGACTTAGTGATAAAGTTGATACATCAGTATCAAGACTTGATCATTCATCATGAAAATTATGCACAAGGATCTCATAAACAAGTTTTTTTTTAAGAAGAATTTTCTCATTGCATATTGAATGTGTTAGGTTGCTGGAGTGCCTCCAACACTTATTTGTACCTATGCTTCTTCTTGCTTCTTCTGAGAAACCAAGATTTTAGAGAAAGTGATTGCTCCCTAATGACTTTTTTTTGTTAATGTGGCTTTGTCATCAAAGATGATAACATAGTCTTATCCAGGCACATTCCAGAAAGCAAGTGCCATAGAAAGTAGTTAGGTATATAACAACTACCAGATGGAGTCAAAACATAGCTCTGCTGCTGAAGCACATTTCATTATTGTTAGATTCATTCTGTTCCTTACGTTAGTACAGAGGTGATTTTCTGTTGGTATTTAAGCTGCTCTTGGAATAAGCCTATCCAAACTCTTTGGATTTGTGCAGAAACAAGATTGTGGTTAAAAAATGGAAAAACATGTAGACATCAAGACATAGACTTAATATATAATATAATTTATTTAAGTGTGTATCATGTACTTCTTGTTTTATTAATGAATAATGTTATGATATAAATGCCTTCCAAGAAATCTGATATTATATAATATTACAGAGCACTTCCAGAAGATATATTTTTTTCTCTTAAATGAAGGGATTGTTATTGAAACTTTAAACTCAAGAAACACCTGCATGAGAATCATCTGGAGGGCTCATTAAAAATGTAAGTTCTGGGCCTTAGTCATTGAAGCCTTGAATATCAAGGAGGTGGTCCCAATAAATAAGAAATATAAAAATGCTCTAGTTTATTCTTATGTGCACTGAAGTTTGAGAATATTTACTTTAAAAAATTAGCTGAAAACTTATAGTTTGTCTGACTTATCTTAGCTGTGGGAATGCTAGAAGACCAAATCTTGCAAAAAAAAAAAATAAAGAGAACTATTTTTTATAAATCATAATGGATTACAAAATGCTTACTACTCATTTTGCTCATTTGGCATTTATTACATATTAGTATCACTTTGCAATTTATATATGTATATAAAATTACCTTTACTCATATATAAATACACATACATATAACTTGTTTTCTTAGAGTGCTAGATTCCTTTTTTAAAAGATTTTATTTATTTATTCATGAGAGACACAGAGAGAGAGAAAGAGAGGGAGAGACACAGACAGAGGAGAAGCAGGCTCCATGCAGGAAGCCTGATGTAGGACTTGATCCCAGGACTCCAGGATCACATCCTGGGCTGCAGGCAGGCGCCAAACCTCTGAGCCATCCAGGGATCCCCAGAGTGCTAGATTCTTAAAAGTGGAATCAATTTCACATAATTTTGTGCTGCTCTCTAAGACAGCCAAGTGCATACAAATCCTTCTTAAACATATAGTGGATAATATACTAAGCAGCAACACTAGCAGGCATCAGTTGTCAAGAGCTTAAACTTTGGAGTCAGACAGTTCCAACTGTTTCAATTAAGTATGTATGCCAGCTTTGGCAAATTTCCCAGCTGTTCAAAGCCTCACTTTTCTTACCTATAAAATAGGAATGATAACAATAATAATATCTACCTCACAGGCTCATGAGAATCAATAAATTATGTACATAATTATGTATGTACATAATATGTATACACATTCAATTGTGTACATATTATGTACATACATAAAGTGCGTAATTATTATACATATTTACATATGAGTTATACTGTTCAGAGTAATTACTCAAAAATGGTAGCTATCATTGCTATGAGTATTGGAATAATATTCTCCTTTGATTGCAAATAATTGCACCAAAGATTTTTATACCCAATATGCATAGTTATTTCAATAATGAATTATTTATTTAATAATGCTTATTTAATACCTTAATATATCCATTTGACAGTAATATTATACAAGCCAATAATATATAATCTGGTAAACTTAATAAAATACATTTTTCCTAATTCTAAAATTAATACTTATTTTTTAGAGTAGGTAAGAAAACAGAAAAGTAAATACAAAAGAAAACATTAATTTTTTTTTTAAATTTATGATAGTCACACAAAGAGAGAGAGAGAGGCAGAGACACAGGCAGAGGGAGAAGCAGGCTCCATGCACCGGGAGCCCGACGTGGGACTCGATCCTGGGTCTCCAGGATCGCGCCCTGGGCCAAAGGCAGGCGCCAAACCACTGCGCCATCCAGGGATCCCCTAATTTTGTTTTTTTTTAGCTTTTTATTTTGAGATAAATTTTGCACTTACACAATAATTGCAAAAATAGTACAAAGTGTTCCCATGTACTTTTCATTCACTTTGCCATAATATTAACATCTTACATAATTATAGTTAATAATCAAAAGGAGATGAACATAATTAGTACAATTCTACTAAATAAACCACAGTATTTATTAGAGTGTCAAAGGACTCTTGTCATTTTTTCTGTTCCAGGATCCCATTTTGTGTGTTAGATATCATGTCTATTTAATCATCTCCAATTTGTGAATCATTCAGTATTTCTCTATTTTTCATAACTTTGGCAACTCTTGAAGGGTACAGGGCTATTTTTTTTGTAGATTATCTCTCCATTTATGTTTGTGAGGTTCTCATAATGAGATTGGGGTTATGCATTTATTGTCAAGAATACCACTAAAGAGATGTTTCCTTCTCAGTGAGTTATAGCAGGAGATAGATGATGTCTTTTTGGGGATGTTAACCTTGATTACTGAGGTGTCTGATGGGTTTTCTACTGTAAAATTAATAATCTCCCCTTTGTAATAAAGGATATCTTGGGGGAGATACTTGAAGACTATGGCAAATGTCCTGTTATTCCTCAGCCTTTTGTCCACAAATTTTAGCATTCTTCATTGACTATTTCCTGCTTTTACTTATTTATTACTGTGGTATTTGCATATTGGTGATTTTCTGTTTCATTCTTTCTGCATGCAGAAAGTCGGATTTTTCTGTAGGAACGAGCTGTCACTTATTCTCCATTTATTCATTCAATTGCTTATTTCAGTATGGACTCAGAGATATTTATATTATTCTGTGGGCCATCTCAATTCCAATTTTGTTGCTCAAAAGTTTTCATCTTTGGACATTAGGAGCTCCTTCAACTGGCTCTTATCCTTTCAACATGCTTTCATTCTTTTTTGAGCACTTCCTTAGTGTCTGGCATTAAGATTTTCCAGGGTCCTCTTTTATTTTTTCTGCCTCAGCCCTGGAATGGGTCATTTCTTCAAGGAGCTATTAGGCCAATTTTTGAGGCTATGTATAAATATTGCCAAAATTCCTTCCAGAAAGATTATATAACCAGTTTTTATTTGCACTAGAAACCTCACAGGTATTTTTAAAATGTTGACAATTGGCAACACTTTGCTAACACTTTCTTCTGTATTCCATTTCCAACTTTAGGTAGTGTTTCTATATGAAGTTTTTTTTTTTTTAATCACAGTTCAGAAGAATGTTGAACTATTTGGAAAATTCTTCAATTTGTTCCTTTATTCAGATTATTACTGAAATGCTGCTTATAGTTACTAGCTTATCTTTTTTATACAGGACTCCTTTGTACAGTGAAGATATGAAACTCTAACCCCTTCATTGTAGATCCATACTAGATACCATTTTGGCCATGAAAATTTTGGGTCATCTTTGAATGAAATCATACCCCTACTTCTTCAAAACGACAGATATTCTTTAAAATAAAAAAAAAAAATTAGACTGAAGTTCAGAAAGGTCTAATTCATAAGGTGTTTCAGTGTCTTATTCTTTTTCTCAGCCTTACTGATTATTAGTTTATGATAGGCAGGTTTTATTTGTTGCATTAGGATGATTCTCTTGTACAGAACTTTCATCTTTATCACTCCTTAAGAAGAGACTGTTATTCTTATTTGAACCATCCAGGACCTTTCATGTCACCAAAACCATGTTGAAGAATTACCTGAGGACCCTGATAGATGACAAACCTGACAAAAGTAAAAATTTTAGGCCTTCCTATATGTTGTTACTTAAATAAAACATGATAATTTGGACTGTGCTAATAACTTTCTGATTTAATAATTCTTTTTATGTTTATGTGGCTTGAAAAATATAATTAGTTTTTAAGAGCTGAGATTAGGGTTAATCTACTTTAAATCAAATAATTCGGTAAATAGTTCTACAACAGTAATTGTTTTACATTTATCTTGGCATTGTAAGCTAGTACTTTCTATTTAGTCTTTAACATAAATATCCATTATAAATGGTTATCATAAGAGCTAAACAACAACAAATCTTGAGCTTAAAATCAAGCTATCTCATAGCTTGATATTAGAAACTGTTTAGATACTAGTGCCAATCTAATGAAAGGAACTGGAATTTACAGTACAGACCATTTCTGTAATATAATATTTTGTCAAATCTTTATGAGGACAAGAATGCAGAATGATGAAATTAATATCAACTTTGTCCATTTAAAAGATCAGTGAAGCTTTCTCATAATTCAGGAAATTCTATCTATGGTGTGTCAATTTATTTATTTATTTAAAAAAGATTTTATTTATTTATTCATGAGAGACACAGAGAGAGATCGGAGATAGGCAGAGTGATAAGCAGGCTCCCACAGGACCCTGGGATCACGACCTGAGCCAAAGACAGATGCTCAACCCCTGAGCCACCCAGGTGCCCTGGTATATCTATTTAAAACATGCTGGGTCAACCTTGAACCCAGCTTTAAAAAAGATAAACCTTTCATAGAATTACTTCAAGTAGCTTATAATTTCACTTATTTTCTTTTATGATTTAAAAATATTATTCCACTTCTTTTTACATACTTAAAATTCATTATTATTTATTTTTATTTTTTTTATTTTAAAAAATTTTATTGGAGTTTAATTTGCCAACATATAACACCGAGTGCTCATCCCGCCAAGTGCCCCCATCAGTGCCTGTCACCCAGTCACCCCAACCCCCCGCCCACCTCCCTTTCCACTACCCCTTGTTCATTTCCCAGAGTTAGGTGTCTCTCATGTTTTGTCACCCTCACTGATATTTTCACTCATTTTCTCTCTTTTTCCCCTTTATTCCCTTTCACTATTTTTTATATTCCCCAAATGAATGAAACCATAAAATGTTTGTCCTTCTCCGATTGACTTATCTCACTCAGCATAATACCCTCCAGTTCCATCCACATCGAAGCAAAAGGAGGGTATTTGTCATTTCTAATGGCTGAGTAATATTCCATTGTATACATATACCACATCTTCTTAATCCATTCATCTTCTGATGGACACTGAGGCTTCTTCCACAGTTTGGCTATTGTGGACATTGCTGCTATAAACATTGGGGTGCAGGTGTCACGGCATTTCACTGCATCTGTCGATTTTAGACTAGGACTCCTGGATTTTTTTTTTAATAAATTAATTTTTATTGGTGTTCAATTTACCAACATACAGAATAACACCCAGTGCTCATCCCGTCAAGTGTCCCCCTCAGTGCCCGTCACCCATTCACCCCCACCCCCCATCCTCCTCCCCCTCCACCACCCCTAGTTTGTTTCCCAGAGTTAGGAGTCTTTATGTTCTGTGTCCCTTTCTGATATTTCCCACACATTTCTTCTCCCTTCCCTTATATTCCCTTTCACTATTATTCATATTCCCCAAATGAATGAGAACATACACTGTTTGTCCTTCTCCGATTGACTTACTTCACTCAGCATAATACCCTCCAGTTCCATCCACCTTGAAGCAAATGGTGGGTATTTGTCATTTCTAATGGCTGAGGAATATTCCATTGTATACATAAACCACATCTTCTTTATCCATTCATCTTTCGATGGGCACCGAGGCTCCTTCCACAGTTTGGCTATTGTGGACATGGCTGCTAGAAACATCGGGGTGCAGGTGTCCCGGAGTTTCATTGCATCTGAATCTTTGGGGTAAATCCCTAACAGTGCAATTGCTGGGTCATAGGGCAGGTCTATTTTTAACTCTTTGAGGAACCTCCACACAGTTTTCCAGAGTGGCTGCACCAGTTCACATTCCCACCAACAGTGTAGGAGGGTTCCCCTTTCTCCACATCCTCTCCAACATTTGTTGTTTCCTGCCTTGTTAATTTTCCCCATTCTCACTGGTGTGAGGTGGTATCTCATTGTGGTTTTGATTTGTATTTCCCTGATGGCAAGTGATGCAGAGCATTTTCTCATGTGCATGTTGGCCATGTCTATGTCTTCCTCTGTGAGATTTCTCTTCATGTCCTTTGCCCATTTCATGATTGGATTGTTTGTTTCTTTGCTGTTGAGTTTAATAAGTTCTTTATAGATTTTGGAAACTAGCCCTTTATCTGATATGTTATTTGCAAATATCTTCTCCCATTCTGTAGGTTGTCTTTTAGTTCTGTTGACCGTATCCTTTGCTGTGCAAAAGCTTCTTATCTTGATGAAGTCCCAATAGTTCATTTTTGCTTTTGTTTCTTTTGCTTTCGTGGATGTATCTTGCAAGAAGTTACTGTGGCCAAGTTCAAAAAGCTTGTTGCCTGTGTTCTCCTCTAGGATTTTGATGGAATCTTGTCTCACATTTAGATCTTTCATCCATTTTGAGTTTATCTTTGTGTATGGTGCAAGAGAGTGGTCTAGTTTCATTCTTCTGCATGTGGATAGGACTCCTGGATTATATGGCTTTCTTATCTAAACAGATTTCTCCCAGGATCTTTAGAAATGGTTGCGTGATCTGATTAAAAAAGGGGCTTATATCTTTGATTCCGTAGGACAGTGATGTATCTCAGGGAAAGGATCTAGTTAGCTCCGTAGCTCTCTTGATTTCAAGTAGGTCAAATATTTTGGAATGAATTCTACCATCTAACTTTCAAGTTACATCAAAACTTCTGACGTTAGAATCAATTCTTCTTGGAAAAATATACTTTCCTGGTGTTTATTTTGGTTCAGAAAATATCTTGAAACAGGAATGAAAAGGCTTCAAAAGTTTATTGAATCGCAGATTGTTCTATAAGACGATAGTTTGGTGATTATGTTTCAATACTTCATAAACACATATTTACATTTATCTCAAAAAGTACTTGCATATTTAGAAAGCAGGAAGCAAGAGTGCTTCACAAAATGCAATTGAACTTTAATGCAAACATTAATACATGAATGGTTCATATATTTTAATGCATCTAAAATTTTAATTGATTCACATACTTTAATTACCTTTATGGCAGCCTTCCTATTAGATAAGAATGAAGAAGGAAAACAAGTAGCTTTTCTGCCTTTTAAGAAATGCAGCAAGGATTCCACTTACATAGGAAGGTATAGTAAAATATGCCAATCATGGGCTTAAGAAACATTTTGCCCTGTTTTGATAATAATGTTTGTCTGTAAACTATCCACGAAAAAGGGAGAATAAGATCAGCACAAATAAATAAGACTCAAAGATAATTCAGATTATCTTATGACATCAATAGTTTCAGTATTCTGTGGCCTTTTATGAGATAATCAGTCAGGTGTGGCCACAAGAGGAGAAAGGAGAAGCAGGAAAACAAAAATTTCCATCCTTAGCGACCATTCTTCAATGACAAAATAAATACACAAACTAAACAACATGAAATTTATACATTAAAGATTTGGGGAACTTTTCAGAACACAATTTGAAACGACAGTGAGGTTACAATAAGATAAAAACAGATGGATCTTAATCTGTCTAACATTTCACAGTAAGTGATTAGGCAGGAGAGTTAGAGACCATTTGATTTTTAGAAGTAATAATTGAATACTCAGAAACAATTGAGGAGGACATAATACTGAGTGAAATAAGCCAGACATGGAAAGACAAATACTGCATGATCTCATTTATATGTGGAATCTAAGATAGTCAAATACATAGAAGCAGAGAGTAGAAGAGTAGTTGCTAGGGGATGTGGAGAAGAGGGCATAGGGAGGTGTGGGCCAAAGGTAGGAAGTTTTAGTTATGCAAAAATAACACAGGAGAGGCTCCAAAAAGCCATATTATACTAACAAGTCTCTGAAGAGGGACTTGCTCTATGCCATGGCAGGGTCAGGGGAAGTGATAGCTTTTGATCAGATGGTAGAAGACAGAAGCAAGGAAAAGTTCATGCCAGAGCCATTATATGGAAAGGCAGGGCAAGGCAAGGCAAAGCAGGCAAACAGTTTAGAATTGCCTAGTTTAAATAATGGCGGTGGGTGTTGGGCTATCAATGTCTCTGGTTGTCTGGTACCTGGCCCTGGGATAATTTAGGGCAGGAGAACTATTGGTTTGGTTGTGTGAGTTAGATGAGGAGAAAGTTGGTATAGATTTGGGATTAGTTGGTTTGTATATGAAAAATATATTTGTAGGCAAGTTGTTAGTTATCTTTGGGATTTAGCTAGCTCTGAAAGGGGTAATCTCTCCCTGAGACTCTAAGGCTCCAAATGCCAGATCATCAATAATATCGAAAATAGGAAAATGTAGTTACCACACGTAGTCCTGTGATTAATGGATGCCAAATAGACAAAAATAGAATCTACAAAAACACAGAACAAATGGATATCCTGTATTACTCTATAAATTCTCTTTTAAAAGGAAATGGAAAAAGTGTACCTGTCAGGTTAGGTGTGGCCATCCCACTTTATCTACATTCACTTTTAGGAAGGAATTTGGCAATTCCCAGGAACTTTTTCTTGCTTAGTTTTATATGCTCCAATGAAACTATGGGCTTTGATGGAAATTTTATTAAAAATTGCAAATGTACTATTTTTTATAACATACAACCTCTCGTGATATTTGCCTGTAGCTAACATGTATAAACAAAACTTAATAAAGAGAATATGTATATGGAAGACAATTTTTAATTCTGATTAGCCTCCCCCTGATTTTTCTCCTCAGCCTTTCACAAGTAGATTAGTGATTATTTTATGTTGCTTTGACTTTCTAATTACATATTCCTTTGTGATAAGCCACTGCAGTGGTTTTATATTATATGAATAAAGATACAAGAGTTCACCTTTGATTATTTTGGATAAAGCTTGCACAAGAAAACATTGTATTGTTTGGACTTGGTTATGTTTTCAAGAAGTTAAGATTTTAGAAAATGTAATATTCCCAAAGAATTTAGTTTTGGCTGAACATTCAAATTGAAAACCAAGTAAGAGAATTTTACATAAATCTGAGAGCCAGTCAAAATAAAGAGCAATGAACATTTATCAAATGCAGAGAATGTGTTTGGAAACTATAAAAATCTTATTCGTTTTTGTTCACCTGAATTATATACAATATTCCCTTTAATATTAGGAAGAATTTACCTTTGGGAGAGGGAGAGGAAATAGCCCAAGGAAAAGGTGTTAATAAATTCAATAGAGATAACTTCTATTAATGTACATGACTATTTTATGAATTGAATTAAGCTTTTAAAAAAGTTTAACAGAAGCTTAAATTTCCTCTGAATAGTTAACTCTATGTAAAATTTAACTGTTGCCCAAAATTTTAAACTGTTGCCCAAAATTTTATACAACTTTTAGCTTATTTTTTAAAGATTTTATTTATTTATTCATGAGAGACAGAGAGAGAGGGAGGGGCAGAGACACAGGGAGAGGAAGAAGCGGGCTCCATGCAGGGAGCCCGATGTGGGACTCGATCCTGGGCCCTGGAATCACACCCAGAGCCTAAGGTAGATGCTCAACCACTGAGCCACTCAGGTGTCCCAAAACTTCTAGTTTGATAAACTAGTCCCTAATGCTAGTGGTTTTTTGGAAAAGTCCATGTTATTTCTGTGATCTATTTATAATGTGGCTAAACGGATAAATTGATTGTTTCCATAAGAATCAGGCTAGCAATACAGTTGGGCATCAGTCTGTCCCCACACTAGAATGCGTCTGAACCATGTCTGTATCCCTAGTACATGATCTAGCATATAGTAGAGGTACTCCATAAAACATGTGTTGAGTTAAAAAAAAAGTATGTTTTTTGCCTGTATAGTTATGGCTTTTAATGAAAATTTAGAATACTCTCTGTTTAGACCCCTTGGCTTAATCCCATTAAACACTAAGCTACATTTCTTTGTGATGTTCTTCAATTTTAACAGTTAAATTTAATAATTCCTTTAAACCAAATTGACTCTTAAGGTGCTAAAAATAAAAAAAATGCAAAAACTTCTCTTTGGCTTGTTTTTACTGGTTTGAATTTTTAAGCCAAAGTATATGAGAAACATTTTGATATTGTAAAGCAGAAAACATTAGACTAAATTAACAGTTTTCACATTATAATTCCAGGGAGTGTGGAAATCTTTCTATACATGTTAGAGCTCAAATTCATATTTTTAGAGACCATTAACTGATTTGGAAGTTTGGGAATCAGAAGAGACTGGAGGATATATTTTCAAATGTCTAAATAAGTAAACATATATTTTGTAATCAGCACTGCTAATAATACTGTAAAACTAGCTACCAAATGCTTTCTCCCTTGTAAATTAAATTAGTTCCTCCAAAATTAGACATAAGCAATACTGCAGATATTTTCATTTTTGATATATTGACAAAAGCTTATGGAAAGCCTACCACCATGATAAAAAAATTTACATTTGTTGGAATTCTTCCTTTTGTCTAATTTTTATATGTAGTGTTTCTGGAATTTTTAATATGTTAGGTAACAAGACTTTTATGATATCATAATTTCTAACTTTTTCTTCATTTATTCACAGTTCTAAAATAGGTACTATTATTAGGGGTTGCATATCTTTTATGCTCAGAGATTTTAGAACAACTTTTTAAAAATCAGCATTTTCATGGGGCACCTAAGTGGCTCAGTGGGTTGTGTCTGCCTTCGGCTTAGGTCATGATCCTGGGGTCCTGGGCTCCCTGCTCAGACGGGAGTCGGCTTCTCCCTTCTTGCTGCAACTCCACCTTGCTTATGCTGTGAGTCTCTCTTTCTTAAATAAATAAATAAAAATCTTAAAAAAAATTAAAAACCCCCAACCTTTTCTTTTTCTAGAATGATTATACATGAGCTTCTTAATTGCAGACTTAATCTATTATAGTTCTTTCACCTGGAGAAATCAAATTACTCTGATGTAACTTTGAAACTAAATGCCCTTGGAACCAAGTATTTAGCAACATTTACATGCCTATCATATTTAATAGTGTTGCAATTCTTCAAACAATTAAACTAATTTCAATTATTTCAACATCTGTTAAGATGATTGTCAAGGAACATATTTATTTTCATGTCCAATTCAGAGGTAATTAAGTCATGAAGAATTTGAAATATTAATTGATAATCAAGATGATAGTCTAAATCAGTGTACAGGTCTCATTTTTTAAATGTACATGACTATAATAAAAGGAACTTTTGGATGTTGTTTGATCAATACTTGAGAACATTTAATACAAAGTAATTTATATTTTTAAACTAGTGTAGACATTCACCAAAATCTGAAATTAACTTCAAAGCCAATTTAGAATAAATGTATAAATTAATTTGTCTAAGAAAAGAATTGGAAAAAGATGTAAGCACAGCATAGTTATGCGAATGATTAGCTATCTAATGTGTTCTTGTTAAAGAAAAAAGGAAAACCTAGGTTTATTGTGTTAATAATGAAAGCATTAGTAGACATTATTGGCATTTAGTAATTCTGTTTCAAGCTGTTTTTTTTTCTAGATTTAGTTTCTTTAAAATTTGAATGTAGGTAATTCCTATTTCCGGATTTCTATTTTTTAAAGATTTTATTTATTTATTTATTTATTTATTCATGAGAGACACAGAGAGAGAGAGGCAGAGACACAGGCAGAGGAAGAAGCAGGCTCCCTGTGAGGAGCTTGATGTGGGACTCGATCCCGGGACCCGGGGATCACACCCTGAATAAAAGGCAGATGCTCAACCATTGAGCCACCCAGGTATCCCTATTTCTGGATTTTATACATTGTAAGACTTCTTTCCATCTCCAGGCACCATATAGATTGGACAATTGGGTTAGAGCAGTGGGTCTAGTGTCACGGACCACTTCACTAATTGTACTTGGGGCAGAGCAATGATACCAACCCAGCTAAACAGCATGACTGTTTTTTTTTTTTTAAAGCCCTTCAGTTCTTTTACAATACCATCTATGCAGTTTTTCAAAATATTATTGTATCTACGACCTCATTTCTGTCTCCTCCTCCAATGTATCTCTGAAGTAAATAGCACAGGCCGCATTGTTTTCTAGAAAATGTGATCAACAAATTCAGGTTCAGTTAGACATTTGACCATCATGTCATAAGCTAATGGCAGAACCAGGACCAGAACTCAAATGCCTTACATCTTAACTTGATGAACATTTTTCTGTTACTCTGTGAAATGTCAGAGTTCCCTTATAATTTCCTCAGGTGAGGTTGTAACTATATTTTCCAAAACAGGTATCTTATGTAGTCTACTTGCTTACTCACTCACTTACTCATTCAGAGATTTATTGAAGACACACAGTATGTGCCATTGAGATTAGTTAAGGACATGGCTCAGAGGATTTCAGTTTTGCATATAAGCTTGTTGCTTTCTTGGCAAGAACTTTGAGGGGATAGATTGTGATATTAATTAGAGTATTGTTATTGCTGAGACTCTACTAATTGATAAGTAGGACTAAAATGTTCTTAGAAACAAGACATTCTTAAAGCTTTAAAAATTAATGTGATTGTAAAAAACATAGACTCTAAGGTTTCAACTGATCACCACCCTGGCTGCCTGGCCTCCTCCATTCTCCACAGAATAAATCTTTGTTTTCAGTTTGGTGAGCATGCTAGACCTTTTACATTCCCATGGATAATACATGACATTGTACGTGTTTCTGAAAATGACATTGTGCTATTTCCTTTATAAATTATTTTTTTATTTAAGCAATGTTTCGGAGGTCTTTGCATGTTAGACGATCTACCTCATTGTTCATCTATTGCATATTACATAGTCTATGTAACTATTTCCTGTTAGGTTGTTTTCAAAATTTGTTCCCTTTTTAAAAAGTGTCTCAGTAAAAATGTGTGTGTATTTTCTAGAGTAGGTACTGAGGTGTCTATTAGCATTAAAGATTTAATAAATGCTGAGAAGATTATGCTTTGGATTGACTAATCCAAATTTTATGTATTATATGGGGTTTTTGTTAACCTATGCCTTCTGCCAGATGTAATACTATATAAAAACTTTGTTTTTCCAATTTAATGGGTTAAAATATGTGATCATTTAAAATTTCTATTTCCTTAGAGTATTGTTATTTAGAGGTTTTTGTTAACCCATGCCTTCTCCTAAACGTAATGTAAATTTTTTTTTGCCAATCTAATAATTTTTTAAATTTTGTATTTCCTAAGTTGGTTATTCATTTCTTCCTCTGTGAAGTTTGTCCACTTAAAAAAATATTTTATCTTTTTTCTAAAAAAAATTCTTAGAGATCCTAATATTTGTCTGTTAATTACTACACATTTTATTTTTCAAGTTTTGCCTATTTACTTGTGGTATTCTTTCTATAGAAGTGTTTCATTGTGATGTAGTCAAATTTATTAATATTTTTGTCAATTTTTGCTTTTTGTATTTAACTCAAGCTCAAAAATATAATTTCTTTGTATATAATATTAAAATTAAAAAAAGATTTTCTTTATTTATTCATGAGAAACACAGAGAGAGAGAGGCAGACACACAGGCGAGGGAGAAAGAGGCTCCATGCAGGGACCCTGATGTAGAACTCCATCTTGGGTCTCCAGGATCGTGCCCTGGGCTGAAGGCAGGCGCTGAACCTCTGAGCCACCCAGGCATCCAAAAAGTTTTGATCTTTAACCTAATTAGACTTTTTTGTGGTGCTATGAGACATATATTTGTCTTTATTATTATTAAAGTCTAACCAATTAAAAAACTAACCTTTTTATTTTGGAATAAATTGATATTTACAGAAAAGATGCAAAGATATAGAGTCTCCATATAACCTTTGCCCAGTTTCCTCTAACATCATACATGGTGCATTTGTCAAAACTAAGAAACAAACATTGACATATTAATTTCAATTAATATTCAATCTCAACTACATTGCAAACTCTCTTTAAGTTGTACCAGTTTATCCACTTGTGCTCTTTTTCTGTCTGGGATCTCATCTAGGATGCCACATTGTATTTAGTATTTATGTCTCCTTAGTCTCCTCTAAGGAGTCTCTTTCCTTGTTTTTCTTTTCTTTTTTTTTTTTTTAATAATCTTAATAGTTTTGAAAAGTATGAGTTAGGGGCATCTGGGTGGCTCAGTGGTTGAGCATCTGCCTTTGACTCAGGTCGTGATCCCTGGGTGGGGTCCTGGGATGGAGTCCCACATGGGGCTCCCCGCATGGAGCCTGCTCCTCCCTCTCCTATGTCTCTGCCTCTCTCTCTGTCTCTCATGAATTAACAAAAATGTTTAAAAAGAAAAAAAAAGAAAAATGTGAGTCAGATATTTTCTAGAATGTCCCTCGATTTGGGTTTGTTTGATGTTTTCCTATTATTAGACTGGGATTATGTGATTTTAGGAAGAACATCACAGAGGTGACGTGCTTTTCTTATTACATCCTATCAGTGGTATATGATATCAACATGACTTACATTGATTATGTTAATCTTGATGATTTGATTAGAAAAATGTTTGCTAGTTTTCTCCACTGTAAAGTTACTATTTTATTCTTTACATACTTTATTTTTTGGAAGCAAGTCATTAGGTCAAGAGAGGAGGCTCTACTTCCTGGGAGGGAAGAAGTATTTATATGTTCTTTGAAAAATTCTGTAAGAAAGACATATCTGTTTTCTCCCATTTACCTATTTATCCAGGCATTTACTTATATCAATATGGACTCACTCATGCATATTTATTTTATATACTGGGTTATAATACAATACTATATTACTTATTTTGTTGCTCAAATTGTTCCAGCTTTTGCCATTGGGAACTTTCAGGTTGGCTCCTAATAACCTTTGTTGTTGTTGTTTTGAGAGATCTTTTCAAATTAAGGGAAAAGATACATATACATGTCATGAATTTAAAAAACTCAAAAGTAATAACATACATAAATATACATATTTTTCCAAATATTGACATTTTGCTTTAAAAATAGAACTTTAAGTGATATAGAACATTTCATTTTTCAGTATTCTTTCGTACTTTGGAAAGTCCCTTTGTAAAGTTGTTTCAACTTATTACTGCCTAATTATATTTTAGTGACAGAGTATTAAATCGTGAATGATCTGTTCACTTTCTAAAAGTTGGTAAATTAAATCAAAATATTTACAAACAAGAAATATAAGAAACAATTTTGCTTATGAATTATATAATTTTAATAAGTGAGGATGTATAGAATATATTAAAATAAATGTGACCACTACTCAATAATTTATTCAGAATTTCTGAAAACCTCTCACCCTCAAGATTGAATTTTAATAATATGTATAACTCATATAATTGAATACGATTTTTGCATAAAAATAGTAACTTTGGAATACTGTTTGGTTCATGAGTCCCCTGTCATTCAAAAATTCCTAACTTGACACTAAATATTCAAGCCAGTCAAAGTTAGGCCTCAGAATTAGAATATTCTTTTATAAGAATTTTTTAAGACAGAACATGAGAGACTTCTAACTCTGGGAAATGAACAAGGGGTGGTGGAAAGGGAGGTGGATGGGGGGTGGGGTGACTGGGTGACGGGCACTGAGGGGGGCACTTGATGGGATCAGCACTGGGTGTTATGCTATATGTTGGCAAATTGAACTCCAATAAAAAAATTAAAAAAAAAAGAATTTTTAAAAAATGTGCTTCACTTTATAAATATACAGTTATACTTTGAAATGCTTAGGTTTTCTTAATTAATATAGATGTTTATTTATTTTCACATGATGAAAGCCAAAACTCAGTTAAAATAAAAATTGAGAATGTTATGGTCTTAAAAATAATGTCCTGAACATGGGGAACATATGCTATGTTGTCAGATTTACAAAGGTTTATAATTTGCTGGATTCTATGATATAACATTTGAGATGATATTCAATACGTATGATGATTTTCTTCCGTCTTCAGTTACTTTATTGTCATTAAAATATTGTGTAAGTGTAGCAAGCTATGATGATAAAACAATAAACTTGAAGCTTCATAGAGTAAATGAAGATCCCCTCTGAATATTTTTTATTGGTTAATCTATATGGATATATGGTGGAAAGATAAAGGACTCTGGTGTTAACTTAGTTACTCTGAACCTCAGTTTATCCATCTAAAAAATAGAGATCTAATAATAGCAATTTTGCATGGTTTTTGTAGGTGTTTTATATGGCACATAAAAATAGATCCACACATTTTAATTCCTTCCTTTTCTGCTACACTGTACAAAATTTATAAAAATAAAAATGTCTCACAGTCTATTCAGATTTTTTTCTAGAGTTAAGCTACTAGTTGAGTAAAGTTAGTTATAACATATTCCCCATATATGATCCACTTAGATGACTAGAATACATGTAAAGAATCAATAAGAAGAAAATTCCATTCTTCCAAGAGTATTACTCTTACTTTTTTAAAATAATGGGGCAAGTGTTAACAATTGGCTGGGAACATGTATCAAATTATAACACCAATTTTCTATTATATATGATATGAAGATAGGCATTTATTTCTGTTAGTTGGAATTTATTAATGTGGGGAACAAATAGGACATTAAAAAGCTATCTTAAAAAATTCTAATAGGAAGTTATAAAGGACATGGAGCCCAGATGTAATGCTCAGGGCAATTGACATAAATGACAGAGTATTTGGCTTCTCCCACCCCCATTTATGGTGAGCTCATGCCATAATTTCTCAAGTATTTTTTTCTTTCCCTTCAAGCAATGTGTCGCTTTTAGATGTTAATTGACTTGTTAATTTAGGAGGTAGTCACTCTACTCAAAGATGTTTACATTTCTTCTGAGTTATCCAATTTGTTGGCATGAAGTGTGTTTAGTAATCTCCTATGGTCCTGTGTATTTGTGTAGAATCATTTGTAATGTCTACTCATTCCATTTCTGATTTTACTTGAGTCTTCTATCTTGTCTAGCTAAAGGTACGTCAGTTTTGTTTATCTTTTTGAAAAACCAGATCTTACTATTGTGGTCTTTTCTGTTGTGTTTCTGGTCTCAACATATGTTTACTAATTTCTTTGCCATTTCCACAAGTTTCTTTTTTTTGTATTCAAAGTCTGTTTGGGCTTCTTGAATCTGTGATGTGATGCTTTTCATTAGTTTTGGGAAATTCTAAGTCAATATATTTTCAAATAGCGCCTCTTTTATCTTTATATTTTGTCTTTCTGGAATTCCAATTCAAGTTATACTACCTCACCAGATCTGATGTCTCCTTACTCTTCCTCCTGTATTTTCTGTAGATTGCCTCTAGATAATTTTTCTCATCTACTGGGGACTTAGTTTCAGTCATAGTAGGTTTTGGGGTCATATATAGTTCTATCTAGTTGATTCTTTCATAAATATGCAATGTTACTTTTTATAGTTCTTGTTCCTTGCTGAAGATATCATTTTACTTTTATTGACATAACCGTAGTAATTACAGTTTTTTAAAAAAACATTCTCTGATAATTATTTTCCATGGCAAACTGGTGGATCTGTTCCTGTTGTCTGTTATTTATGGTGGCTTTTATTCATGTTATTATAGTTCTTTTTTGTCTGATTAGGTTTGATCATGTGCTAAATATTGTGTTTATAAAATTATTCATAGAAATAATTTAAGGTCTACGATGATGTGGTCATACTTCTTAAATGATTTTTTTTCCTCTACTACTCTCAGGCATCCAATGAACCAGCAATTCTGAATGATTTTTTTTTTAAGATTTTATTTTTTATTTTTTATTTATTCATGAATGACAGAGAGAGAGAGAGAGAGAGAGAGGCAGAGATACAGGCAGAGGGAGAAGCAGGCTCCACACCGGGAGCCCAATGCAGGACTCGATCCGGAGACTCCAGGATCAGACCCTGGGCCAAAGGCAGGCGCCAAACTGCTGAGCCACCCAGTGATCCCCCTGAATGATCTTAATACTATTTCGATATGTGAATTTTTCTGTGGCACTAACTCAGGGCATGACTGAAATCAATGTGAAGGCTATTTTGCTTCCATTTTGTCCTTACATCTAGGTTAGTCTTTGACATCTCAATCATACCCACAAGTCCTCCAGATCTTGCTCTCTAATTCCAAGAGGCTGTCAGGAGTACAGTTGACTCTCAATAGGATCAGAGCAGCTCAGATCAGCAAGTGGCCTCAACTCTGCACCCACCTGTTTGGTTTTCTGTCTGTTTTTGCCAGGAATTCCTTACTGTTTCTTTTCATTTTTTAAAGTTTGTTTCTTTGTTTGTCTATGTATTTATTTATTTGAGAGAGAAAGCACAAGCAGAGGGAGAAGGAGAAGTTCCCCACTTCCCAGGACCCTGGGATCATGACCTGAGCTGAAGGCAGACACTTAACTCACTGAGCCACCTGGTGCCCCATATTTCATTGCTCTTTTATGCTTTCAGAAAGACGTTAGTGTAGCTCATCCATATTTTTTGTTTTGTTTTGTTTTTTATTTATTTCTTTATTTTTTTAAGTTCATATAAAGGATTTTAGAGTTATTAGTGTGAGGGTTGGTTTTAAATTACCTAGTGCACCATTACCAGAAGCGCAAGTCCCTTTACATGCCTGTTTACATTGAAATGAAAATAAATCACTAGGTGGTTCTTTGTGGGAGAACACAGATATAGAAGTACAATTTTGTTCTGTATTGAAAATTAAAAACAAGTCCCCATGGCTTTCTTTCTTTCTTTCTTTTTTTTTTTTGCTGCTGCTTTGTTAGTTCAAATTAAGGTCTGTTCTCACTCAGAATGTCTCAGAGTAGATGATTCCATTTATATTGAAGCCTTTACAGGAATCTTTATATCTGATAGTTAACTTCTAAGGCAAAGCATTGGTATGTGGATGACCATGCTGTTCTGTTAGAAATAAAACTTATAACACATGTTTAAAAATTAGAGGTAGATTTGAAACCTCATTTACTCTGAAACTTTTTTAAAGATGAGAAATGTTAAGTGTCAGAAAATAGCATTACAGTTATTAGAATATGTCTAATAAGAAGATTTAAAGGTTAGTTTTTGTCTAAGGTGTAAAATTTGATTTTGCATCTTTCATTTGACAGCAATTATCTATGTGCATTTAACTAAAATGTCAAGTTCATGATAAACTATGGTGAAATGATGTATTTAAGTTTTTAAAATAAAAAAGTTATAATTTAAACTCGTATAGGTGTAGGAGCAATAAGTAAGAGTGAAGGAAATAGTGTGGTGTCTAAATGGGGTATCTCTCCATCAGATAGGGGCCCCCAAATGTGGGGCATGATTGAGGGGAAGCTGGTGGCAGGGTAGCTGAAAAGAATTCACCTGAGGCAGAACAAAGGAGGCAGGTTTATTGAATACGCAGCAAGGGAGCCCCAGGCAGGACAGCAGAGGAGGCGGGGAGGCAGGGAGTGGGGGCTGCTTTTAAAGAGGAAAGATGGAATTCTCCCTTTCTTGGCAACTGTGCCTGGTTGGTTAGGGCCTTTGGATGTTTTGAGGTGGGTCCCCTGATGGGCTTTCTCTACATTCCATTGCTCAAGCCTGTTTGCCTGAAAGTGGCCTCCACAAATACTTCCTTACCTGGTGTTTGAGAGAATCCTATTCATTATTAGCTTTAGAGGGAGAGTATCTTTAAATATAACTTCATCATTTATTGCCAAACCCTGTGCTCCTTTGTTCCCTCTCCTGGGTCACACGGTTACCATATATTTTATGCGACCATGCCACACCTTCACTGGTAGAAGTGATTCTGTTGATGATCATATAGGGCAGAGGCAAGTCAGTGAAAAGTATTTTGGGCATCTAGGGTTTCGATATTGCTCATTGCCTTGCTCATGGTACTTCTGTACATTATATACTTACAATGGGGACCAGTGAGTAGAGAACCAACTTGGGCATACAAAGAAAAGATTAGCAAGTGATATTAATTTCATAAAAGCTTAGGTAGTAAATATTTAGGCATTGAGGAAATTTTTACCATGTGAAACATTCTAAAACACATTTACCCTTGAATAACAAAACATTGCCCTTTTGGGTTTCTTTTTCCTTTTCTTTTGTTTAGAAAAAATATTGAGTTTAAAAACATTTTAATACAATATTACAGGTAATAGGATTCCTGGGGTACTAGAGAGGGCTTCCAGAGCTGAACATCTAACAGAGTAATCTGAATCTTTATAGGGAAAAAGGAGAAGATAATGGTGTGAGAGGTTTAAAGGAGGAGTTAGAGGAGAATAGGTAGCAGATAGGAAGGAGAAATGTTTAAAAACAGCTGTGGGTCGGGCAGCAATTAGCAAAAGCATACAAAAGAGCAAGAAGATTAGAGAAATTGGGGCAGATTTGTGTGTCATTTTTGTAGAAGGCTAGAGAGGAATAAAGAATAACAAAGGCAAAGGATTATGCCAGTGGATCCTTCAGGTAATGTTGTATCTGTGAATTGCACCTGCTTCTTCAGGATTACAAAGAAAAAAAGGAAAGCACAGACTGTTAGACAAAAATTAGTGACTGATGCACATAAATAGATGGCTGATTGTAGATCGTGGGGCTTCATCACAGCACTACTGACTATAGAGAACAGCTACAGTCAGAGCTACAGACAGGTCTTCTTTTCCTTTTTCTTTCCTCTCCCTCCAGTTCTTTCCCTCTGAAGAGTTGTTGAAGAGTATTGTGGAAAAGATAAGAGACCAAGCATCCAAAGGATAGAGTCTCGTCCTCCTTCAGTAGTTGAGTGTTATGTCAACCTCTGAATGGTAGTTTCCATAGCTGTAAAGTGGAAATAACAGCTGGACTATGATGTTTTAGTATAAGCTGAAATACTTTTGAAAATGCTTTGAAAAATAAACAAAATGTAAAGTTTTCTTTCATTAACTACTTATGAGATGTAATATGTGTTTTAGAGATCTAAGTGTAAATCCTGGCACTACCCTGTCCATTTAGGTCTAGTTACTTAATTGCTCTGATTAGAAATATTCTTATTTATACAGTAAATATAGTAACTCCATCTCACCAGATTATGAGAATTAAATATGGCACTGCAAGGGAAGAATTTGGTGGAGTACCTGGCACACAGTAGTTGATAAATGTGAGCCCCTTCCTTTACATAGTGACATTAGAAATCTGTCCCATGGCCATCGGTCAGTTTGTGTGGATCTCTTTCTTTAGTCATTATATATACCTACTTCATTCGCATTATGATATAGTTTGTTTTTATACATATATGTCTGATTCTGCCAATAAATGCTAGGCTGCTGAAAGATATTCTCCATCATGCGTAAATCATAGACAGTTTGTCAGTAAATAGTCCCTATATCAGAAGGATGACCAGGCATTAGGAAATTAGGCATTTTTATTTTATTTTATTTTATTTTATTTTATTTTATTTTATTTTATTTTATTTTATTTTATTTATGATAGTCACAGAGAGAGAAAGAGGCAGAGACACAGGCAGAGGGAGAAGCAGGCTCCATGCACCAGGAGCCCGACATGGGATTTGATCCCTGGTCTCCAGGATCGCGCCCTGGGCCAAAGGCAGGCGCCAAACCGCTGCGCCACCCAGGGATCCCCAGGAAATTAGGCATTAAGGAAATTCAGGTTCTGAATGAAGCTTCTTTGCCTGGCAATATCTTTAGTTTGACTTTAAAGAATGAGTAACATATACTACATAATGGATGGTTGTTTAGAAATACAAACTTTTTTTATTCATCTTCTTTTGGATTTTTGTCCTCATCCATGCACGTGTAAGCAGTGTCTTCAATGGACAGAGTAAGGTACTGGGCATTTTTGTAATGTTGCTGCTTTAAGTCTTTCCTTTCTAAATCCTCTTTTAAAGGGTTCACTTGATCAGGTCAGGCCTTCCCAGAATAACTGCTTTTGATTAAGTTATTATTAATTAAGGACCTTAATTATTTGTACAAAACCCCTTCATCTTTGCTACATAAAATAATCATAGGAGTTATATTCCTTCACTTTTGCCATGTTTTTTTTTGCTTAAAAGCAGTTACAGATCCTACCCACACTCAAAGGCAGGGGAAAACACAAAGATATGAATAGCAGGGGGTGGGAATCATGGGAGCCATCTTAAAATTCTGCTTACCACGGTATTGATGTAATTTTGTGTCTCCAATTGTAAATAATATTAACAGATAAGAACTTATATGACTTGAGAAGTTCTAGTTTCTGAATGCATTACATTTTGCATTAGAATTATTTAGACTGAATCTATTACCTTTTAGATTGGACATAGGGACACTTGGGTGGCTCAGTGATTGAGTGTCTGCCTTTGGCTCAAGGTGTGATCCCAGGGTCCTGGGATCGAGTCCCGAGTCAGGTTCGCCACAGGGACCCTGCTTCTCCCTCTGCCTATGTCTCTGCCTCTGTGTGTGTGTGTCTCTCATAAATAAATGAATAAAATCTTTTTTTTTAAAGATAACAGAACCTTGTCTCAGAAGCAAAAACCAAAAAAACAATCAATCTCAAGAAAAATCCAGATGAATAGAAACATTTAGAATAAAACAAATGGTAGAATTTGCCTTGTTGTTTAATAGGTTCATGCCTTTTGAGTTTATTTTAGAAAGTAGGAGATAAGTTTTCAAAAAAATTCCTGATTTTGCTTTCTTGAAACGTCTGTTGCTTATTTTAATGGATAGTAATTTCGATTGATGTCAAATAGCAAAATAGAAGAGAAACTGGAATTGCATGTAGTATGGTGAATGTTACTTTTACTGATGATCATAACCACCAAGAAAATGTACTGGGCATTTATACAATGTTTTTACTATGTGTTTAAGAAAATACTTTTAGATATCTTTTTAAAATGAGTATTCTAAAATGGAATTGCAGAAAAAAACATATGCCCACAGAAAAACTTGTACAAGAAATATCATGGGAACATTATGCATAATAGATAAAAAGTGGAAGGATCCAAATCATTTCCTATTTATGAATGCCTAAATAAAATATAGTATATACATACAATGGAATATTACGTGGCAATAAAGAGGAATCAAGTGGCTGGTACATGTTACAACATGAATGAACCTTGAAAATATTATGCTAATTGAAAGAAATTACAAAACACCACATCTTGTATGATTCTGTTTATATGAAATGTCCAGATTAGACAAATCCATAGAGACAGAAAGTAGATTAGTGGTTGCCAAGGGCTGATGAGGGCAGGAAGGTTGGCAGGGGAAGGAAATTGACTGCTAATAGGCACAGGGGTTTCTTTTTGGGGTGCTGAAAATGTTTTGAAATTAATTGTGGTGATGGTCACACAACTTTGTGAACATACTACAGACTGTTGAGTTGTACACTTTAATGAGTGGATTGTATGGTTTGTGAATTATGTCTCAATAAAACTAAAAAACATGGAATTTTATATTCTAGCATTTTGATACGACCAATGTATTTACTGCTCTTCTTACCTCTCCTGACTCAGTTCTGAGCATTTTCCATCTGCTAAGGCTTGAGCATCCAAAATTGAAAAATTTAATTCTGTATTGATGAATTTTCAATGTGAATGAGTGGAAGTATGTGAGAGCATAATTGTTGTCCAGGGCTTTTATCATATTTGGTTAAAGCAGTATATGATTCTCTTGGATGTAAGTAAGAACAAAAATGCACTGTGTATTTATTAAATACTTCAGTATCTATTTCAATTAAATTAAATTTAGATTTAAACTTTGATTACATGAATAAAACTCCAGGAACACCTCAGATCACATGTTGTCAATTCAAAATTGCAGCCTTAACAATTTTTAATTTACATTGTGTAATTTTCTTTTCTTATTGCTGCTCATTAGGATCTTTTTTAATTTTTAATTTTTAAAAAATATTTAATTTATTTATTCATGAGAGACACACACACAGAGAAAGAGAGAGAAAGAGAGGCAGAGACACAGCAGAGGGAGAAGCAGGCTCCATGCAGGGAGCCTGATGTGGGACTCGATCCCTGGTCTCCAGGATCACGCTCTGAGCCGAAGGCAGGCACTAAACCGCTGAGCCTCCCGGGGACCCCCTCATTAGGATCTTTTAATTTAATTTGTTTTTCTTGTAATAGAAGCATTGAAAGGAAAGTAAGAATAATATTTAATGACAATGTTGATGAAGTAGAATGGGTGGAAATCTTTTTTCTGACTAAATTCAGAGTAGAAATCTTTAAAACAGTCTGAATACTGTGTGAAATCCTTTGTGGAATTTTCTTGGAGATTTTCTTAGAATGCCTTTGAAAATGTACTGCTTTGCCCTTCAGCACTATTTGTTTATGGATCTCTGAGGAATTCATTAATATTTTTAGGCTTTCTATTTGCTGGTTTCATTCCCATTTTGCAGATTGAATTACTTAAACTGCATAGCTAACATGATTTGTCCAAAACCAAGTAGGCAGTTAACTGTTGAAATTTAAGCTTTCAGCAACAAATGATGTTTTTTCACTATAAATGAATATTTTAGTATGTTAGGATACTTGGCTTCACGCAACAGAATTTTATTTAAACTTGCAATATTCATAAAGCCAAACACAGGACCTTATGTGTTACTTTTAAAAAGTAAAAACAGTAGTCTTAAGAAATATGCTTTATGGAGATACTCTATTCATTAATTATTATTTTTAAAGTGAATAATATCTTGACTCTATGGGGTCTTTAATTTCTTCCTGGTGCTATGACCTAATATGAGTGTGTTGATTGGTGTGTATGTTCTTGATATCATAGATAGTTGCTAAAGAGATCCTAAGAGACCATCTAGGCTCTTACCTTATCTTTGGGTAGATTAAATTGCTTTAGAGATTGCTTTTTCTGTGGTAAAAAACATTGCTTAAGTTTCATTTTTTAAAACTGTATATGAAATAACCAAACCTTTTTATTCATTGTTTGGAGGAGACAAATACAGAGTCTCTAGCTTCCTTAAAATTCTAATTTATTATAATTAGTTTGTATGAAAAGGAGATTTTTCTCAAAGGAGATGGAAACTTTTTTTTTTAACAGTATCTGCCTATAATCCCTGTGACTGAAGTTACTCTACCCTGATGATGAAGTAGGTATGCTGTGTTACCAACATGATACAATAATAGTAGTAATAAAACCCAACTATTTTCCATTTGTTCCTAATTCCCTTGCTTCCCTGAATCGTCCCCCTTGGACATCTTGAGCCATGGTTAATCAGACTCCCATATGATTTGCTAGTCAGGCAAAGGCTTGTGTAGTTCAAACTGAAATAAATACATTTCAGCTTTGGCCACCATAGGATCTTTCAAAGCCATAGGTGTATTTTAAAATTTAGCTCCTGGTCTTAAATCCATCACCCAGTTTCTTTATGCAGGCACAGAACCAGTGAAGGGGTGTTCAGTCACAGTTACCCATTGGTCCCTATACCGGCAAACCATTGTTATCTCTGTATGTCCTAATTAAAGCTTTTTGGAAGTGTCTGTTGTGTTTTGAAGTGGATACTCACGATAAATATGTAGTTAATGAGGATGATTGTTAGGTTGACAAAGTGTTATTCTTTAACTTCCAATTTGGAGGAAAGATAGGTGTGAACCTGCTACTTTTGGTAGTGTGTTGTTCCCTCCACTCAGCTGTATGTCCTTGTGGGGGCCCCAGGTGATAATCTCATATTTTGCTTTTGAAATTAGACAAAAACTACAATATCAGGCATGCTGTTGCTCACAGTGCCCTACTTGCCTTTTAGGGATCTCCTTATAATGGTTTATTTTAACTACTTATACCTGTTTGATTTCTGCAGGGCCCAGAACAACTTTTAAATACTGGAACTTGGGGCACCTGGGTAGCTCAGTGGTTAAACATCTGCCTTTGACTCAGGTCGTGATCCTGGGCTCTTGGGATCAAGTCCTGTATCAGGCTCCCCCCCGAGGAGCCTGCCTCTCCCTCTGCCTATGTCTCTGCCTCTCTCTGTGTGTCTCTCTCATGAATAAATAAGTAAAATATTAACAAAAAATAAAATGCTAGAACTAAGTTTTCCTGAGGAAAACAGCCACTTAGTAAACTGGTTTAAGAGAAATAGGAGTACTCTGCTCCTCCTCCCACTGAGAAACTCCACAAAACACTGAAGTGAAGAAGGAAATGTTTATCTCTGCTTATTTTGTGCTCCCAGTCACTCATCTATTTCTTCCGTGGCTGGATGTTAGAATTCCATTTTTTCTACAAGTATTTTAAAGGACTATTTCCCACTATTTTTGTTCCATTTGGATTCTTGCTTT
The DNA here is from genome assembly GCF_905146905.1 of Nyctereutes procyonoides. Classification (NCBI taxonomy): domain Eukaryota; kingdom Metazoa; phylum Chordata; class Mammalia; order Carnivora; family Canidae; genus Nyctereutes; species Nyctereutes procyonoides. The sequence goes on along the minus strand of NW_026575142.1, from coordinate 24,114,603 downwards.
ACCCTTTCAAAAGACCATGTGTTAAGTTGTGATATAATATTATGATTATTGCATCCCATTAGAATGTAAAATCCAACACTCCCTTTCACATATTTGAATATAGACTTAGTCCTTGTTAATGGACAAAGATGATATAAAGTGGAGGAAAATGTAAGTCACAAAATTAGTTGACGGAGGTAGAGGCCAGGAAACTTGTGGGCCGGGTGGTAGTATGGAAGAAGCAGGAAACTCTTTGAACATGACTGCATTATCTCTATTGCAAAGTATTACAGAGTTGGAACAGTAATAAAAGTTTGTTTTATCTGTACATTATTTTTCAGTTTGTTTCCAGAGATATTGATAAAACAACATCATCTTATCAAATTATCGCTAGACTGTAATATGAATTTTTTTAAACGTTTTTAACAGCTGCTGGTAAAAGAGGCGTTGACATTTATGTAGAAATGTAAAGGCTATATATTTCATTATTGTATATGTTTGTAGTTAATAGATATTTATAATTTCAACCTACCAAGAAATTTTTTGAGGCATAGGGAACGTGAGCTTAAGGAGCATTTCTCAGATTTGCTTTATTGTACTAGGGAAATTTTAGGCTTCATTTAGGAAATATCTTTATAGTGGCTATGGCTTATTGAATATAGAAAAAAAGTAGAAATGATGCTCTGGGATTCTAACTCTGATTCTTCTTTTTTGATTTTGTATGTAATACTATTTTCTTAATAAATGAGAATTTTGGCTGTCTTGACAATTGTCTTAGTTCGTTTGAGCTGCTGTAACAAAAAATACCATAGACTGGGTGGTTTATAAACAACACTATTTCTCACAGTTCTGGAAGCTGAGAAATCGAAGATCACAACACTGACAGAGTCAGTGTCTGGTAAAAGCTTGCTTCCTGGTTCATGGAGAGTCATCTTCTTGCTATGTTCTCACTTGGCAAGGGGACCTGGAGGTCTCTGGAGTATCTTAAAAGGGTGCCAAATCCCATTCATGAGAGCTCCACCTTCATGACCATATGACCTCCCAAAGGCTCACCTCCAAATACCCTCACATTGAAGATTAGGTTGCAACAAAGGAATTTTGGGGGGACATGCACATTCAGTCTATTGCAATGACTATGTCACAAAAGTTAATATGAACAAGAAACAGAATAGATGAAACATTTGTGCAGTTATTGACTTAATATCTAAAAGTTACCCAGGCCAGCAGATAATCAGAATAGCATTTGTGTTTAAATCTTGGTAAATTATAGAATGTTTAAGAAGGTAAAATTGGATATTTGATGTCTAATGAGTGAACCAACAGGAAAGCAGTTTTAGAATTTGTAATCAGAGATAACAATTCATACAGGAGCCATTATAGATTCCACTACAGCAACTTTGTGTAAATAACCCCCCCCCGCCCCCCGCCCCGGCCCCAGTTTATTTAGAGACTATGATATCCATTGCTAGGCCAAATTAGATCATTTTCTAGGTCAAATGTACTGTGTACATTAAGGACTTAGGAAAAAATGAAAATATAAATGGTAAACAGTGACTTCTTATTGTCTAAATTTAGTGAGGATTTTTTTCTCCTTAGGTCTTTCTAATTTTTTAGGGGAGTGATTTGATATAACATCAGAAAATTACATAGTTGCTTAGGTCCTTTAGCTGACCTGTATTTCATACTCATGTGATCTTATATTTATACATGGTTTTGCTAGCAGAAACATTTTTTTGTGTGTGAATTTTTGAAGTTTTGAGAAACAGTCTAAGAAACAGTGACAATACCAAAACATTGTATTTAATATTTTGACATTTATTTCACTTTAATAAATATACTACAATTAAATCTTGAAATCTATTCCTAGAAAAGTTTGTATGATGTTTCATATGTTAATTATTTCAGAAACTGTATTTCTATAAGTAGAATTATAGGAGCATAACTGAAATCATCCCATGAAAGACAGGTTTATTCCCAAAATAGCAGCAGCTTTGGTAAATGCTACTTAGAATGAGTACATTTTTCACTTGAAATTGATGATAAAGGAAATAGTCTTGCACTTTATCTTTTGAAAAGAAGTTATTTTACTTATTTTGTTGTATTTTACTTTACTTTCCAGGACCTTCCATATATCTGATGACAGATGTAAAATATCAAATTTTAGCCTGGTCTATGGCATGTATAGAGTTGTATTTTAAATGGAGCCAGCTGTGTTGTTCTGTATCATTAACCAAGTTTGATACATATGTTCTAATCTTGATTGAATCATTTCGTTTTTGTAGTTAAATTCTGTGTGTAAAGTGGCAATTATTTTCACAGAAAGAAGAGGAAATGGAAAACAACATAGATGGAAGTCCTATGAGAAAGAAGGCATGTTTGAATATTGATTTCAACTTTTATGTTGGGTTCTAAGGATTCCAATTAAGGACTATTGAAGATATAGTAGTAGATACTTAATTCTCAAAAAAAGGACCAAATTTGTATCCCTGGGTGGCGCAGCAGTTTGGCGCCTGCCTTTGGCCCAGGGCGTGATCCTGGAGACCTGGGATCAAATCCCACGTCGGGCTCCTGGTGCATGGAGCCTGCTTCTCCCTCTGCCTGTGACTATCATAAATAAATAAAAATTAAAAAAAGGACCAAATCTTTTTTAATTTTTGTGAATAAACTCTATTTTAGTATTAAATTAAGGATTTTGCATATGCAAACTTTCACATATAAAACTGAGCCATAGAAAATTGATTTGTGTAATTTAAACAGATTTGAGGCAGCTAGATAAAACTACAAGGAGACCAGAGGTCATTTTTGCAGTACAGTTTTGTGTTGGTGTGTCGTGAGCATCCAAAAGCTTGCTTTTTCTTTGTTCAAATTCATATCTTTCTGTGGAAAACTCTTAATATAGCCTTTGAAAAGCTACTTTGTTTACGAAAATTATTTTATTGAAATGACACTATTTGTGATTTTTTTTCCCCCTCTCCTACAAATAAACATTCATGCTCTCAGGTATTTCAAGTTGCAGTGTAAAAAAATCTCCCAAATAATATACAAGGAAAAGCATCATATACTTGTGACATAGGCAGATCTGAATGGAGATTAAAAAAAGCAGTATTACCAACAGTAATTGGTAACAATGAAATATTTTTGAGAATATCAAAATTAACATGAAGTTTTCTCATGACAGAATATTGTACCAAAGAAAATTTTAGAAGCTTTGAAATGATACTCTCTTTGTTAGAGTGCCAGTTCCTTTGGTATGTGTTTCCTTTTGTCACCTGGGGCAATTTTTCCAACACGTAACACATGTGATGTTTTTTTCTGCATTTGGAATAATCAGCTTTTCCCTGTGCTCATTAAAGGGGGAAAAAAACTGCAGCCAAGGTATTAGCACAAAGCAAGGTATTAACAGTGCCCAATCTCTACCAAATACCAAGTTCCTTTGTCTATTACCTAATTAACATACTTTAATGAGTTCACCAAGTTTAATGAATACTTCATGTAAAACTCAGCACTTTCTACCTCCTAGATTAATCTGACACCTGATGTAACAGATCTGGCTAGATATTATGAATAATTCATGAGCTAGTATTTCTCAAATAACAAATAATAAAGAATATGAAACATTTAATATGGAAGGAATTCTTAAAGATTTGCTATACACTTACTGGAACATAGTATAATTCTAGCATCTATTGAAATGCATGTTCTAGTTAATAATAGCTTGAAAGAAACAATGTAATTTATGTAAATATATTTCTGTTTATGCTAATGATTTTTAAAATGCAATGAACCATTTAATAGTAAAACTCACTGCTTATAAGTTATATTCTAGAAATAGAATTGGTTACTTCAACACTATTGGGTTGATCTGCAAAATCTTAATTTTGTGATGTGAATAATAAACATTTCTTTCATAAAAAATGACTTTAGAGGTTGGAAAGAGTATTCATAATGATATTGGTAGTTTTTATTGATTTTTATTGACATATATTTTGTGTATTCATATCTATGTGAGGCATTTCATTTACCATTACATGTGAGGGTATAATAGGTCTGAGAATTTTAAGCTCTCATCTTAAGGTAACATCTGGATGTTATACTCTCTTTCCCTCCATTTTTTTTATGCTACTGAAAAAAAAAAGTATGGATAAATCATCTAATTTTATGATGTTATTTTTGTCAATATTAAAAATATTAGTGAGGATTATTGTTGTGTTCCAGGTTCTGTTCTAGGACTTGGTGAAATAGATGAAAATCAATCTCTCTGCCCTCAGGAAGCTTAGACTCTAATAGGGAAGACAAGTTCACAAATAATTGCAAGATAGTATGACAAGGTCTATGGAAGTTATTAAATATACAAACAGCTATTTATGATTCAGCAATAAGAAGAAAGGTCTAATCAACCTTACACAAAGTGGAATATGAAGACATCACAACATCCCTGTTTACCTTTTCAGCCATATATTCCATATAATCTATAACCATAAGCCAAAGTGGATTTTTTAACAGGTCAAAATATACCTATTGCAATGTGTTGATATCAATTACTTTGAGAAAAAAAATATTCCACTGATATTGTCATCATCCAAAATATTTTTGCTCTTCTTTTGAACTTGGATTTGAACTTGTCTGGCAAACTATTTTGATTGTAGTAGCAGATTTTTATGCTTTGAGGGTAGATTTAGTTTTTTTTTTTTGAGGGTAGATTTAGTTTTTTAAAAAACCAAAAATTATCCAGAGCAAAAGGTGTCATGTACAGTAGCCGAATAACAGTGCAAAATTATTTTCATTATTTTAAAATAATAGAATAACAATAGAGTAATAAAATACAATAATAGACCCAATAGTCAAACGAGAGTGTGTCTATGAGGCAGTGAGTCTAATTTTCTTCTCCACTGGTAAACTGACTCTAAAAGCAGTTTCATAAAAAGGTATTATCATCATATATTGCACTGTAGCAGCATTGCTGATGTGAATTGCTTTAGTAATAGAGAATTTGTAATTGCGGTATGTATATATTAGTTGACTTAAATAAATTAACTACAAAGCTTAAAAATACTTCACTGATTAGAGTAAGGGATGTCAGATTTTCATGAGCTCTGTTCTGGTCTGATTATATACTTGGACTTTAGCATTTAAGAGGAAGGCAGCTGGGGTTGAAAAGGAAGGTAAAAACTTGAATCTGCCACCAAAGAATGGGTGAAGAGATCAAGAAAATTTAATCTTGAGAAGAGAGAATTTAGAAAGGATGGGATAGCTGTTTGAAATTATCTGAAGGGCTTTCACATAGAGAATTAGGTTTATTTTGTGTGTCACATGAGAACAATGCTACAGCTTTGAGTGGTGATACAGGAAGCAGCTTATCCCTAAGTGGAACAGGCAGCTTCAGAAACAGTGAGTTCCTCATATTGGAAGTATTCAAGTAGAGAACATGGATCACTTGATTATACTGAGAAGGGAATTGAAATATTAGATGATGCAGTTTTATCAACCCTGTGATTCTGTCTTTGACAGCTGAAGATTTTCCTTTCCAAAATAGATTTTTACTGGTGTAAGGAATTCATGACCTTCTTTATATATATTTCAATTCTCATATCTTGTTATAATACAGTCTTTTGGAACACATTACTTGATTTGTTTTTATCCACAGTGAATATGGATATGTCTATTTTTTCCCTTTGTAGAGGAGTTTTTATGAAAGATTTCCAAATGGATTAATTTATCCTTATTCCTGGTTCTTCACATCTAGTTTGTGCACAGAGAGAGAGACTGCAGTTTCACCTTTCAATTTATTTCACTTCAAATGTTCTACAAGATGCCATCTTCCATTATTAAATGAAGGCATTGTGTTATGCTACTAAGTTCTAGCTTTTCATACTTTCTGCTAAGAATTTTGTGTAGAAGGGCTTTTCTCCCTTTTGCATGAATTAGTTTTTATCCGCTTCATGTTGAAGCTTGCCTTCTGTCAGTATTTGTGATAAATTAGCTTCTGAATATCACTGGAAATCCCTGATACAAGCTTTATGACTATAAAAAAATTTTCATTTTATCAGAGGCAGCAATTTGGTTTGAGCCCACTAGATTGACTGTCTTTTTTTTTTTTTTTGTAATAAACAGGTAAATTCAATGTCTTTACTACCAAGTTGCGACTATGGGACTGAGTAGGATTTTTGGCCTTTGTAGACAAACATTTCCTATTTAGGAATGCCAGAGGATGTATTCAAGTGAAAGGCATTTGGTCTGTTTCACTTATTTGAGGTTATATATATCTAAAAAATACAAATTCGTGTTTTTTTGGACTGCCCCATTTCAAGTCTAAGCAGATTAATTTGGTAATAAAATGCACCATGGTTACTTATGGTGCAATTAATTTGATAGTACGTAGATACTATTACATACAATGCAAATGTGAGTAACACACTGAATTTAGAGATAGTTTTATAATGACAGCTACCTTTTATAGTATTAAATTAGTAATAAGAATATCAGAATATCATGTGATATGTAAATATAGGGTGCTGTTGATATTTTAAAATATGATTAACCCTCACTATTCATCTAAAGGAGGCAGAGGAAAGTATGTTACTCTTATTTTTATTTTAAAGATGAGGCAACAGATGCTCATTGTTGCTGTGACTGTAAAATAGTAGTGTGGTGAGTCATAATTTAGATTACCAATCTAAGCCTCCAACCAGGTGGGTGGCTCAGTAAAACTGACTGGACTCATTCTGAAGCCATGGTCTGATGTATTCTTCACAGACTGATGAAAACTGTGACCTCCTTTTTACCATTATAAGTGCAGGGTCTGGAGTCAGATGGCCTGAGTTAAAATCCTGGTTTTACTGCTTACTGGCTGTGCATGTTTTGCTGTCTCTCTGATCCTCATTTTTTAATGTATAAATTTGTTGTAATAATTCTTAGGTTGTGGTGAGGCTTAAATGAATTAATACATATAAAGTGTAACAGTACCTGGCACACAGTAATAGATAATATTATTTACTATTTCAGACTCTAGGGTCTTTCACAGTATTTAGTTGTCTGAAAAACAGCTTTCTAAATTGCTACTATTGAGACCTCCCTGCCAATTCCCTCCCTCTCTCCCTTCTTCCCTTCCTTCCATTCTTCCTTCCTTCCTTAGTTTTTCTCTGTTTTTCTTTTTTTCCTTCCTTCCACAAGAATTTATTGAGCATTTACTATGTATGCTGTTGTCATTAATATGAGGGGAAGAAATTTTTACTTACCCTGGTTGTTAGATTGAACAGTTTGCTGGTCTAGACAGTGACTTGTTTTAAGTTGTTCAGTATTTCCAAAATGAATGAGGCAAGGGTATTGGAATATTTGATCCCTCAACTCTCTTATCTTTCAAGTTTTGAGTCCTTTCTACTCTTGGCCAGATTTTGTCTTATATCCACATAATTTACCCTCCACCCCACCCGTATTAATCTTGCTTTTAGATAATAATCAAAATCTCAGGATTAAGTCTGTCTACAAGGGTTTGTACAGTTGGCCCAACTCAATTTCTCTTCCCTAGTTTTCTGAAAATTGTTTATTTCTCTTGAGTATGTTTGTCTCCATGCCTTTGTTCATGTAGTTCCTTCTACTTGAGTATAGCATTTCCTGTAGTCAGGAAATTAAATTCTCCAGAGTCCAGATTAAACCTCACTCTTCTGTAAAGCTTTTTCAGACCTGGCTAAGTGTAAGATATCTTTTCTTCCTCTGGGAGCTTGTTGTATTTGTTTGAATCTCCTTATGGTCCCTAAGTATCCTTTGAATGCAGGAACCATTTTAATAATTTTTTGTATCCTTCCTCCTAGCATTTGATACTGAACAGGTACAATGACAATAAATCTTCAGTAAATATCAGTTGATTGGATTTGTTGACACAAGGAGCAGTTTCTTTATATTACATATCTCAGCATAAAATATAATGTAAATTTAAAAATCATCTCAAAATAATTGGACTATGTGAAAGTTTTTCATAGCATTTCAGAGATTAGGGCAATTTTAGCTTTTAAAATATAAAAATAGTGCTAGGTACTGGGTGGCAGGACATGTAGATAGATAAAAATGGTCTCTGATCTCAAGGTACTTGAAATTCAGAAGGGGAAAAAAGCATGAATCAAGGCAGAAGGTAATAGGTTCTTAAAAAGCGGTAATGTTTTGGGGTGCTTGGGTGCCTCAGTCGGTTAAGCATCCGCCTTCTGTTCGGTCCCTGATTCCAGAGTCCAGGGGTCCAGTTCTGTCAGGCTCCCTGCTCCACGGGGAGCTTGCTTCTCCCTCCGTCCCCCTTGAATAAATAAATAAGATCTTTTTTTTTTAATTTTTTTAAATTTATTTATTTTTATGACAGTCACAGAGAGAGAGAGAGAGAGAGAGAGAGAGAGAGAGAGAGAGAGACGCAGAGACACAGGCAGAGGGAGAAGCAGGCTCCATGCACCGGGAGCCTGACGTGGGATTCGATCCCGGGTCTCCAGGATCGCGCCCTAGGCCAAAGACCGGCGCTAAACCACTGCGCCACCCAGGGATCCCAATAAATAAGATCTTAAAAAAAAGAAGTGCTGATTTGTTTTGGTGGTGTTGGACTATTTAATTTTGGTTGTGTGAATTAGAGAATGGTTTTTCAGTTAAGTTGAACCAAGCTTTGACTCCAGAAATGAAGTTGTAGAAAGAGAATGGGAGTGTGGACAAACTGTCACAAGCAGAAGATAGAGTAGTTGGTGGGATGTACCAAGAAGGGAGACAGCTGATGTTTAGAATCAGTTCATTAAAGACTTGATGGCTTTTGAGAAGTGAAAATAATATGGGCAAAACTGTTTAAGCAAGATAGCCCAGGGGGCTTCCTTAGAGATAAATGAGATTTGAATTATTTGAAAAGGAAACTGTTTTTGTAATGTTTTTCTGCTGTATGCATTTTTAGAAACTTGAGAAAAATCTGAAGAGTACCTTTCAAAGTTCAATGTTTTTAAAAACCTGGAATTTCTAATATGAAGTAACAAATGTCCACTCCCCTCACTTGTTTTCAGATTAGAGACAGCAGTCTTTCTGATTCACTGAGTTCTTTTTTTACCTTATTGATTTTCTGCATCATCTTTTACTTTGAAGTGTGTTAGAAATATGGAAACATTTTACGATCTCTTAGTTTTTGCATATAGATTTGTGTCTTTTCAAGATTGTACATAAACAAGCAGTTCACAATCCAACAAAATGAAATGTGGCACTAACAATTGAAGTTAATAGGCATTAACCTCATGATCCAAATTATTGATCTACTTTTCAATCAGAATTAAATTCTAATGCTGAATTATACCATAGTGAAAATGTAATTTTATACTTCTTTAAGTATAAAGAATGCTGTGAAGGGATTTTTCACTTAATAGTAGTTATTTTGGTTATTTTAAAAATTTGTGCTCAGAGGTACAAGGTAAAAGGAAAAGAAAACACTTGGGATGGTGCAGTTCAGGAAATGAGGGCAGTTATTTTAGGTCATTAAAAAAAAAAAAGGCAAACCACTGTGGAGTTTTCTGTCTGAGGCCAATGCTTCTATCATCTGGGTGTGTTAGGGTAGTGTTATTGCACTGGGCAACTGAGTTGGGCAGGGAGCTGAAGAAAGAACTGTATACTAATTATACACTAAACTGCCCAGGTAACATGGAAGAAGCCATGGGATAACTAAGAATGGAATTAGCAACGTGGAATTAGTAGCTACAGCATTCTTGGATGGATGTTGAAAGAGTTTGAGGTTGTATCTGGACTTTCCTTAACTCACTCTATGACCCTGACATTTTAGTTTTTCTGTCTTTAAAGTAAAGCATACAATCCATTATCTTCATTTCAGCTGGTAATGGATTTGTTGTGAGGGCCAGTTTCATCAGGTAAAGGTATACTTAGAATTATTGCATAGATATACTTTAGTGAAATTATAGTCATTCTTGAATGCTGGTAGGAGTACTTTACAAAAAGAGAAAATAACATTAATTTTGAATAAATGGCTAGAGTTGGAGGACGGACAAGAAGAAGAAATATTTTTTCAAAATTAGATAAAAAGTACAACTTGGTAAGATTTTCCTAGCAGCAATGAATACAATCTACTTTGACAAACATATTAAACAAATACAGTAACTTTGCTTCTATATTTTATTAAAATACCATGCAAAAAATTTTTAAAAATTGCCTTGAAACATGAGAATCTTGGATATAAAGCATTTGGGTAGTGATGTATTTTTGAAAAAAAAATATGAAGATTAGAAGTTCATTGTTTACCAAGTATATTTGGAAAAACAGAATCTATATTTTAAAATAGATAAATTTCAACAAAATGCTCACAGGTATATCAGCTGAAATGGTTAAAAAACATTAACTGGATAAATATTTATTCAGTGTTTCCTAAGAAGGTAGTGTGGTGTACTGAATAAATATGGAATGTGGCAGGTCTGAATTAAGTGGGTATGAATTTGAAAACCAGATCTAATATTCCTTGATGTGAGACTTTAGGAAAATATCTTAACATCTCTGAACCTTAGTGTCCTTATCTGTACAATGGGATAGAAATTCCTTCCTACTTCACAGAATTGTGGATTATGGATAGCTCATTTAAAGTGCCTGGTACCTGGTAAGTACTAAATTAGCAATGTATTATAGCAAATATTTGGTAGATGGTAACTATTATAAATATTATTGTTGCTGCTGCTGCTAAGCACTGTACTAGAAGTTGAGAATAAACATCTTTCTGTACCAAAGGGAAAGGATTTCCTTTCCTTTTTGAATGTACTGTTCTAATGAAAAGAGAGATATCTGGTTGATTGACTAAAATTATATCACCATATGTTTTAATTTTCGTAATATGATTGGACATAGCATTGTGGTCAAGAGAAGAAATATACACATAGCCTATTGACATATACCTTATTTGGAAAGAAAATTTGTCTTTCTCCCCTCTTTTTGCCCTTCCTCTTTTCTACAAATATGCTAATAGTTTTGTTGAGCATATGCTGGACACAAGCTGGACACAAGTGTTTTGTCCTGGGGGTATAGCAGTGACCATGACAGAAATGACTCCTGCTGTTAAAAAGCCTATTCTAACGAGACAGATGTAAAGAAATAAGGGAATTAATTTTGTTAATTCAAACATTTAAAAAAGAAAAAGAAACCAAACACCTTTCAGCATGACATTTCTCAAAATGGACAAACATCTAGTACTTGTTTCTCCTTCCAAGTTATAGCAGCTTAATGGGACTTTTAATAAAAAGTTCTTAACACAGCAGACCTATCCCATTTCAATGATCTTAAGAAAATAAAATCCATTTCAAGATTGGAATTGTGAAGTTGCAATCGGACCAGCTTACTGTAGCTGTAATTAACTTTGTGTGACAGTGGCCTGTAAGGCCAGAGCCTGTATTATTGTGATGAGGGAGTAACTCCCACTTGCCCACTCACTTAATTGTGCCTTTGAGCCCTTCATGAAACCTCATGAGTTTCCTCTCATTCTATTTTTAGATTTGATTTTCTTTCCCATATGCCAAAGATGACCTTCATCACGGTGAATATCTTTCTGACAGAAGGAAGTACACATAAGGCCTGGCCACACAGTCTCTGCCCAGTTTAGAGGGTTCTTAATAGCAGGTAGCACAGACATGGCACCGTAAGGGTTCCCAAGACCCTCGTTTTGCTCTGGTAGCTTTTTTCAAATAATTGTTTCCAAAAATAAAAAGATCAGCTTCATTGCAGTTTGTTTTTATCTTTTATTTTGGAAGACAGTTATAGGATTTAAAAAACTAAGATATAAGGGGTTCCTGGCTGGCTCAGTTGGTAGAGCATACAGTTCTTAATCTCAGGGTCTTGAGGTCAAGCCTCACTTTGGGCGTAGAGCTTACTTAAACATCAACAGCAACAAAACCCCCATAAAAAAAACCCAAAAACAAAAACTAAGATGTAAAAGTAAAGAAAACATAATATATGCTACACTGGTTAGCTATGTGACTTTAGGCAAGTCTCTTAACCTCTTAGGCTTTTCGTTTTCCTCATCTATAAATAAGGACTCACCTAGATATTTTCTAAGCACTTTCTTAATTTCCAGAGAATTTTATATTTCTATAATTCCATGAGCTCTTTTTTCTTTTTTTATAAGCTTATTTTTATTAGTGTTCAAAACTTTTTTCCTTACATTTTCTTTTATGTTTCTACATTTTATTTAAATATAAAATGATTATTTTTCTGCTCCAATTCACTTTTCCCAAAAAACCCCTTGAAAAATGTGTAAAGCATATACTGTTTATTTAAAAGATTTATTTTGAAATAAACACCATGTAACTTGGCTCTGCTCTTCTATACTCATTTTTTTATCCTCCTGTCACAAATATTTGAATCCCTCAATGAAATAATGTATTTTTAAAAATTTTTATCCAAAATTAGAATTCCATTTTTGAATTATACAGTCTGGGAAAATACCCTTTGTGTTAAACCTCAGACTAGAACCTGAGGGCCAGAGATCATGGATAGGTTTCAAAGGTTCCACGAATCACTTGAAATTGTAGGTATAACACTCAGTGGATGTGCCTTGTATACTTATATGGGCAGAGAACTATCATCAGATTATCAAAAGAGCCTATAATCCCCCCAGATTTAAGAACTACTTACTGCTTCAGGTAGATCAGCCAACAGCGTTACTTTGAGAAATTCTTGGTAGCATTTATAACACAACCATGGGATCAGGGTGTATGAGAATGATCAGCATATGTCCCCTTTAGGAACAGAATATAGGTTCTGTCATGGACGACAAATGCACATGCTGAAGTGTCATTTAAAATAAAATAAAGGTAATTCATTGCCTTTTTTGTTGTTCTTTTGTTGGTGTTGGTTTGTCAGACTTCTCATTTTTTCCCTTACTTTCAAATTCTTGTATGTAGTAATGTTTGATTATCTTCGCTAACTAAGAAACTCACTTGGTAGCCAATTTTTTTTAGAAGCAGGGGAGGGGTAGAGGGGTAGTGGGGGAGGAAAAGAGAATCCCAAGCAGGCTCCAAAGCCAGAGTGGAGCCTGATAATGGGGCTCGATTTCACAACACTGAGACCATGATCTGAGCCTAAACCAAGAGTTGAATGCTCAACTGAGTGAGCCAGCCAGGTGTTCTTTGTAGCCAGTTTTTAATTTTAGCCCTTTTACTACTGTTTTTTAAAAAAGATTATTTATTTGAGAAAGAGAGAGAGTTATTTGAGAAAGAGAGAGAGAGAGAGAGAGAGAGAGAGAGAGAGAGCATGGGAGGGGGGTGCAGAGAGAGAAGCCGTCTCCTCATAAGCAGGGAGCTGGATGTGGGCTCAATCTAAGGACCCTGGGATCATGACCTGAGCTGAAGGCAGATGCTTAACTGACTGAGCACCAGGTGTCCCTACTTTTAACATTGTTATAGAAATTGGATATTCTAGAAGCTAAGGCATTGAAGTTTTGAGAATCATACTGAAATAATTTGAGTGTGACTAAGTATTACAAAATGGAATGATCTGTCCCTGTACTTTGGAGAGTTTAATTATATATAAGTACTGGGCTAGGGCTAGACTTTGGGACCTAAAAAACCTCCAAAAAGCACATAAGCAAAAAAATGATCTTGAAATATATGTCAAATATGTTGAAAAATACTGATATCAGAAATTGACCTTAATTCAAAATTTCTGGGGGTTACTTTTACCTTGAGTTGCTGCAGAAAAATACTCAGGCATGTTTGGAAAATGCTGGGCTGCTATGTTTTTGCACTGATGTTTGTAGTTCTATGTAAATGGGGCCTCTGCAGTTGTGCTGTGTGGTAACCATCGGTAAATGCTAGATATATCTCTCTTATCCTATTAAAGGCCCTGAGAAACCGTGTAGTGACAGTTTAAATTTTGTTTATTGAAAAAAAAAATTTGTTTATTGGATATTCAACTTAAAAAGTTTGTATTTGGTGAGACTGGTGTTCTGCAGAACACCAGACAATTATTATAAGTGGATTTAAACAGATAATTTACTTTTGAGGTATAGAAGGCTATATACCTTGAAGGGTTCAGTTCAGTTTAATGAATTGGGCAAATTTTCCCTAGATGATTTTTTTCAGAATCACTATAAATTTTTGGTCAAATAGTGGTGGATAACATTGATCAAACACTTATTATGTATAAGTCAAAATCCTAGTTATGCAAAAGGTGCTTTTGCTATTTTTATCTTATGTAGAGAAACCTGATGCATAGAGAAATCAGGTGACTTGATTTGGGACACTTAACCCACTGTTATTACACATGAAACATAGTCCATTTTTTCCCCTCCCACCCCAAATCTCTAATTCTTACCGTGGCAATAGATTGCTACTTTTAGAAGAGGTCATGGATGCAGGGTGGGTAAAGAATATACCTTGAAATAACAGTCTTCCCTTTGTCCATTTGCCTTACTCAGGGGTCTCTCAATTTCCAAGGCTTAGATAGGAGGACCTTTTACTCATTATCTTCAGCCATCTCATTTGCTTGTTTTTCTCTTTTTTACTATACACTTTAAAATGTTAACTTTGGACAGATTCTTCAGTCCTTATAGCCTGACTTTGTTTAGGCTTAGCTGAATTCCTTTGAGGATCCAATCAGTTGATTGGTTTAGATAATGAATGGAAGGTGCTGGGTTTGGAAGTGACTGTATACAAAATGGGAATGGAGCATTCCAGCTCTACATACCACCAAAGAGATGGAGAAAGTGCTTTACCTGCTTAAAATCTTGCTCATTTTTGCCATTTACAGAGAGGAATTACTGGAGTACATGCAACCTGATGCTCATCAGTTCCCCTCAGATGTTGACAGATTGTTTTTATTAATGCCGAAATGAGGGATTACACAGATATTTCAAAAATTTTATTGAATTTCAATATACACAAAATAAAGTACATGGGTCTTAAGTGTGCAATAAATGAATGTTCACACATACACATACCTGTGTAATCACCTGTGTAGAATATCTACAACTTTTCCAACACCTCAGAAGCATTCTTTATGCCCCTTCCAGGTCAATGCCCTCCCTTACACAGAGGTAACCGTTATTGCTAATGTCCAACACCATAAATTAGTTATGTTCCTGAGCTTTAAATACATTCATTGAAATTACTCAGTATGAACTTTTTAGTGTCTGACTCCTTTTGATTATATTTGTGAGATTCATACATGGTCTTGCATGTGGCAGTATTTCATTCTTTTTCTATGTAGTATTCCATTATGTGAATATATACCACAATTTACTTATTTATCCATTTTACTATTGATGGTTTTGTATTATTTCAATTTTTGGCTATTATGAAAAAAATGATATGGACATTCTTGTATTTTTTTTATAGATATAAGAATTCCTCTTTTTGAGTTTATAACTAGGAGTGAAATTGTTGGGTTGTAAGATATGCATACATTTTGCTTTAGTGTCTTTTGGTCAAGAGTTTTCCAAAGTGATTTTTATTCCCACCAGTAATATCTGAGAGTTCTAATTGCTCCTTATAATAACTCTTGGTATTGTCAGTCTTAAAGTTTAGTCATTCTAGTGATTGTTTAGTGATATAAATACTTTATGCACAGTGAGGAATTTAAGACTTGTGTATCTAGTTTGTTTTTCAGTTCAACAAATATTTATTTTGCACTTATGTTCAAGGTGTTCAAATGTACTCAGAACAAGCTTATAGTCTAAAGTAAGTCATGTTTTGGTTGATGGAGCATAAAATCACTTATTCTGTAAAGATTTATGGATACTTGCTAAGCACTTAGTATGCTTAGTGCTGGAAAGGATATAAAAAGTAAAAGTAGAGGCCCAGTCCTTGCCCTCAATGATTGTGTAGTTGTAGGGAAATAAAAACAATGCACCTAAAATGAAATATCCAAAATGACATGATAGCATCTAAATGTTAAACTGTATGTGACAGGCTATAAATAGCATGGGAAGAAGGAATTGACATTGGTGTTCCTTAGGTTATCATTAGAATCTTTCTTCTTCAGCTTCACATGCTGAATTAGTCACTAAGTGCTATCAGTTTTACTTTTTAAATATCCGGAATCTCTTTGGTTCTTCTTCTGCAACTGCAAGTCAACATTTTTTATTTGTTTATTTGTATGTAGTATATTAAAATTGCTACATAAGTGGTCTCTCTGCTTTCATTTTTAGTCCTCTTTTATCCATTCTCTTATCAGAATGTTCTTCCTAAAAGGTAGGTCTTATCACTTAAAGTTGGTCTCCTACTTAAAACTCCTTATTTCTGGGATCCCTGGGTGGCGCAGCGGTTTGGCGCCTGCCTTTGGCCCAGGGCGTGATCCTGGAGACCAGGGATCGAATTCCACGTCGGGCTCCCGGTGCGTGGAGCCTGCTTCTCCCTCTGCCTGTGTCTCTGCCTCTCCTCTCTCTCTCTCTCTCTCTCTCTCTCACTGTGTGCCTATCATAGATAAATAAAATTAAAAAAATTATAAAGATTGAAAAAAAACCTCTTTGTTTCCCATTGTTTTTGGGAAAAATCAAAATTCTATGGCATGTCACCTAACACTTTATCATCCTCTAGCCCTGGCCAATATTTCTAGCTTCACATTTTGCCACCTTTCATGGTATAAATACCATTTTCCATACATCCTAGACTACTTATATTTTTCTGAAACCACTGTGACATTTCATACTTTTGCATTTAGTATTGCCCTTTGTGTTTCTCTTCATTAAAGACTTGGATGAAGATTTACTTCTTTTATGAAGCCATTTCTGATCCACCATTATTCAGAATTCCATGCATTCTGCTCACAGAGTATTGCAATTGTTGGTTCATTTATTCATTTTCTCTGTTAGACTGTGACTTTCTTGAAGACAGAGCCCCTGTCATTCATAAATAGATGCTCAATAAAAGGACTTTTTTTTAAGTTTATTTTTTTTTAAAATTTTTTTTAATTTTTATTTATTTATGATAGTCACAGAGAGAGAGAGAGAGAGAGAGGCAGAGACACAGGCAGAGGGAGAAGCAGGCTCCATGCACCGGGAGCCCGACGTGGGATTCGATCCCGGGTCTCCAGGATCGTGCCCTGGGCCAAAGGCAGGCGCCAAACCGCTGCGCCACCCAGGGATCCCTATAAAAGGACTTTTATAGATGAAAAGGAAGGGATAATGTATTTCTAAAAGGTGGAACATATAGCAAAAGCATAAAAGTGGGAATTAATTTGTGTTACAGGGAATAGGAGAAAATAGTGGAAGGGTGTTTAGATGGGTGACATCTAAGTCAACCAAGTGTTGCCAACACTTGATTAGAGTGGATAGTTTATGTTGAAGAATACAGGAATAGAGACTAACAAAATAGGATGAAGTCAGGATATGGAGGGACTTGAGAATCTGATAGAGATGGTTAGGCTTGATATGGATAGCAAAAGGTTGTCATTATAGGTTTTCAAATAGGAGAATAATGTGATGAAAGCAAGTTTAAAGGCATATTATTTTAATAGCAATCTTCAGAGTGGATTTTACAGGAAGGATTAGAGTCAGTGAGATGAAATAGAAGGCTTTCAAGATAGGATAGGTGAGATGAGAATTTAGACAATGGTAACAGCTGCATAGATACAGATGAAGAGATAGATACACATAATATTTTAAAGGATGCATTGATATGGCTTAGCAATAGGGTACACAACTTTATTTTTAAAAAATCCTCCTCAGTTCAGTAAGAAGTCAGGTGTATTGGCTTCCCCAGTTTTAATTAAAGACTATCAAATTGCAGCCTTTTCTCTCCTTGATCTTGTGTGAAATTGATGGCACTTATTTCAAATCCTTATTACCATTTACTATCCACCCGAATCCATTTATAACTATCATAGAGAACATAACAGACTCACAGTCTTCCTTTCCCTGCTGTTGGCTGCTAACATTCGTGCTCATGACTCATATAATTCCTCACTGTCAGCACTTCACATCAGCCATGCACTGTTAAAGACTTAATCATCGTGTGGCATAAATCCACCTAGAATTAGAGGCTCACAGAATTCTGAAACCAGAAAGGACTACATATATAGTTCATATTCATTTTGAGATGAAAGCCTGAAGCCAGAAATATTAAGTGACTTGTCTAGTATAACATAGCTAGTTAGTTTTAAGTCTTCTGAATTTTAGTCCAGTATGCCTTCCACTAATTATATCATGATATATTTTGCAATCCCAAATTTTTATAAAATATAACTTTATCTTCGATCAAAAATCGAGCCACTGCTCTTTGTGGCTTCGTGTAGTCACTGAACAAGGTCCTTGTTTACCAGGATTCCTATCTTCAGGAGCTACTTTACTCCATTAAACACCTTCTTACTGCATATGGCTGCTTGTTTGGTCTGTAAGACATTTATAGCTATTTAATGCTCTTCTTACTAATACTCTAAGCTTTCTCATCTTTTTAATTTTTTGATGGGATTACTGTGGCTCCTTTTTCCTCCTCTCAATTTCTATGCTACTGTTCCTAGAATGCAGACCTAATGAGAAAAAAAAATCATTCAGTTCTGGTGACATAAACTACTACAATTTTATGCCATTAGTTCTTAGTATTGTCATACTTTCTTACCTCTACATTAAGCTAATATTTCTGTTTTCGCTTTTTATTAAATTATGCTATACATATTGAAAAATGTACTTTGTGTTCGACTTTTGAGAAAATGAAGACCTTCAAGAACAATTAGATGTATCTTCCTTTTTTTTTTTTAACTTTGTCCTTACTTTGTCCATTTTCCCAAAATGTATTTTGTAAAAAAAAAAATCGTCTCACTTTGTGGAAAACAGTATTCCATGTTAATTATATTTTAGAAATATTCATTTTGTATTCCTTTCTTGAATTTAACAAGTTCAATTGGAAAGTCTCTAAGTAATTTTATACTTTTACTTAATCCAGTGTTTTTCAAACTTCAAATTTTTATTCTAGCATTCATTAATATCCATCAGTACTAATGTACCATTGAGTAAGTGGGGGTAGATGATGTATTTGTGAGAATGGTGATTACTACAGGTAGAAGAAATTTGGTTGGATGGAACTTGAATGGAAGGACAAAATGAATTCAGTTTTTAGTTCTAAGATTGAGGTGATAACATATTCATGGAAGTTTACAGGATTTAAGTCCAATGAGCTGCTGTTTTGTTGATCTAATTCTACAAAACAAACCACCCCTAAATTAATGAACAATCATTTTATTTGCTCATGATTCTATAATCTGGGCTGCTTATCTGGATGACTCTGGCTATTCTTGAGGGTTCTCATCTGGAGTAGACTGGGATCTGGACTGAGCTAAAATGCTGGTGGCTGTTTTTTTTTTTTCTTTTTCATCCCTCTCTCCTCTACATGATGTCTCCTAATGGTGTTTTCTTTAGGGTGGAGAGACTTTTTTACATGGCAATGCTTGGTTCTTAGCAGTGCAAAAGTGGAAGCTGTCAGGATTCCTATAGGTGTTGACTCACAATTGATACAACATAATTTATGCTATATTTCATTGCTTCAAAGCAAGTGACAGGCCTAGCTGAGATTCATGGTGAGGTGACTATAGAAGGTTGTGAACACAGGATACTATGGTTGATTTGGGGCCACCATGCAGCAGACTACCACAGATGCCATATAGCAAATGGGATAGAGAGTATATCAGCTTGAAAAAGAGGTTTTAAAATTTTGTATTTAGTTATCTGTTTCTCATACTAGAATATTGAGGCAAGGACTGTATTTGGTGTACTATTATATCCCCAATGCTTTGCACAGGGAGTGATTCAATAAACTCTTATTTAATAAATATATATATATATATATATATAATTATTTTGCCTTCCTTTGTTGGTTGAAATGTTTTTAGAGTTCGAGTTTTTAAATCTCTAGTCAAATTTTATGCTTTTAGGCATTTTAAAGTGTAATGGCCCCACAAAGTTGGTATTATGGCAGTTAGACTGAAGGAAGAAAAAGCCTTGACAAGTAACAAACTTTTTTGGAAAATGTTATCATTTTGTAAGATCTTTAATATGTAGGGAAAATAAAAATAAGATTAGAAAAGACAATAGACTCAAGTTGCTATCGGAAATAGAAATTATTATTATTATTATTTAAAGATTTATTTATTTATTCATGAGAGAGAGAGAAAGAGAGAGAGAAAGAGAGAGAGAGGCAGAGACACAGGCAGAGGGAGAAGCAGGCTCCATGCAGGAAGCCCAATGTGGGACTCGATTCCCGATCCCACGATCGCGCCCTGAGCCGAAGGCAGATGCTTACCCGCTGAGCCACCCAGGTGTCTCCAGAAGTAGAAATTATATCCATTTTAAAAAATTGAAGTATAATTGATATACAATATTATATTAATTTTAGGTGTACAACATAATGATTTGACATTCGTATACTTGCAAAATGATCACTACATTAAGTCTGTTTACTATCTGTCACCATACAAAGTTGCAACATTATTTTCTTGTGATAAGAACTTCTAAAATTTACTTGCTTGGCAACTCTTAAACTTGCAACACAGTATTATTGACTACATTCCTCATGCTGTACTTTACATTCCCATGACATTTATGTTACAGCTGGAACTTTGTGCCTCTTGATCCCCCTTAAACCATTTTTTTGCTCAATTTCCCTCTACTCTGGCAACCAATCTGTTGTTCTCGGTCATTGGTCTGGGGTTTTTTTGTTTGTTTTATTTTTTAGATTTTGTGTACAGATGAAATCACGTGGTATTTGTCTTTCCCTGTCTGACTTATTTCACTTAGCATTGATACCCTTTAGACCTTTCCATGTTATTGCAAATGGCAAGATTTATTCTGTTTTTATAGCTGAGTAGTATGTATTATATATTTATATATATATAAGTAAATATATATAGTCACCATATCTTCTTTATCTATTTACCCATTGATGGATTTGTTAGCTTGTTTCCATATCTTGACTTTTATAAATATGCTGCAGTGAATATAAAGGTGCATGTTTTTTCAAATTAATGTTTTCATTTTTTGGAATAAATACCCAGAAGTAGTATTGCTGGATCATATGATAATTCTATTTTTATTTTTTTTTGAGGAATCTCTGTAGTTTTTTTATATTAGCCTCATCTATTTGCTTTCCTACCAACATGCGTAAGGGCTCTCTTTTCTCTACTTCCTTACAACACCTGCTATTTTCTGTCTTTTTTGATCCTAGCTATTTTGACAGGTGTGAGGTGATATTCATTGTGGGTTTTGACTTGCATTTCCCTGATTAGTGATGTTAAACATGTTTTCATGTGCCTATTGGCTATCTGTATGTCTTCCTTGGGAAAATGTCTATTCAGATCATCTGCCCCCTTTTTAAATTGTATTGTTTTCCTTTTTGTTATTGAGTTATAGGAGTTCTTCATCTATTGGGATATTAACTCTTTATTGGATATATGATTTGCAAATATCTTCTTCTCCTCAGTAGATTGCCTTTTTATTTTGTTGATGGTTTCCTTTAATGTACAGAAGCTTTTAGTTTGATGCAGTCTTATTTGTTTATTTTTGCTTTTGTTGCCATTGCTTCTAGAGTTAAGTCCAAAAAATATCACTAAGACCAATATCAGGGAGCTTACTATCTAAATTTTCTAGGTTTTTAATGGTCTTATATTATAGTCTTTAATTCATTTTGCATTAATTTTTGTGTATTGTGTAGGATAGTGGTCTAGTTTCATTCTTTTGTGTATGGCTGTCCAGTTTTCCCATCGCTATTTATTGAAGAGATTGTTCTTTCCTCATTTATATTCTAACCTCCTTTATTGTAAATTGCTTGACCATATATGTTCTATGTGCCTCTCTATTCTGTTTCATTGGTCTTGTGTCTTTTTATGCTAGTATTATACTGTTTTGATTACTATAGCTTAGAACTGTAGTGTGAAATTAGGTAGTGTGATGCCTTCAGCTTGGTTCTTCTTTTTCATGATTGCTTTGGCTAGTTAGGATTGTTTGTTTAGTTTTGTGAAAATGCTTTTGTAATTTTGATAAGGATTGTATTGAATCTGTAGATTGCTTTGGGTAAAATGACACTTTAGCAGTATTAATTCTTCCAATCCATGAATATGGAAAAATCTTTCTATTTATTTCTGTCTTCTTTAATTTCTTTCATTTATGTCTTATAGTTTTCAGTGTACAAGTCTTTCACCTTCTTGGTTAAATTTATTCTCAGGTATTTTATTCTTTTTGATATAATTATAAAGGGGATTATTTTCTTATTTTCCCTTTCTGATAGCTTGTTGTTAATATTCAAAAACGCGCCAAATTTCTTTATATTGATTTTGTATACTGCAACTCTATTGAATATATTTATTAATTCTAACAGTTTTTCAGTAGAATCTCTAGGGTTTTCTATATCTAAAATCATGGCATCTGCAAATAGTGACAGTTTTACTCTTTTTTTTTTTTTTCCAATTTGGATGCCTTTTAGTTTTTTTTACCTGCCTAATTGCCCTGGCTAGGACTTCCAGTACTGTGTTGAATAAAAGTGGTGAGAGTGGGTATCCTTGTCTTATACCTGCTTTTAATGAGAAACTTTCAGCCATTTTTGCCATTGAGTATAACATTAGCTGTGGGCCTGTCATATATGGCTTTTGTTATGTTTAAGCATGTACCCTTTATGCCAAATTTTGTCAAATGTTCTTTCTGCATCCGTTGATATGATCATATGATTTTTTTCTTCATTTGTTAATGTGTATCACCTTGATTTGCAGTTGTTGAATCATCCTGGCATCCCCAATTGAATCCCACTCAATCATGCTGAATAATAATGTATTTTCTACTTTAGCTTGCTAATATTTTATTGAGGATTTTTGCATTTATGTTCATCAGGGATACTGGTCTATAATTTTTGCGTGTGGTATCCTTTTTTTGTTATTATGGTGATGTTGACCCCATTTGAGAAGAATTCCGAATTTTTGGAAGCATTCCCTCCTCTTCAATTTTTTTGGAAGAGTTCAAGGATAGGTCTTCTTTGAATGTTTGATAGAATTCACCAGTGAGGCCGCTCATCCCACACTTTTGTTTTTTGAGAGTTTTATGATTATCGATCAAATCTCTATACCAGTAATTGGTCTAATCATATTTTTAATTAATTCATTATAATTCTGAATGGTTATTTGAGAGAGAGTGAGAAAGAGAGAGAGAGAGTGCATGTGACTGGAGGGAGGGGCAGAGGAAAAAGAAGAGAAATCCTTGAGCAGATTCCCCACTGAGCATGAACAACCCCCCAGCCCCTTCCCCCTCCACCCCATTCCCCTCCAAACCCCGCAGTGCAGGGCTCCATCCTAGGACCCTGAGATCATGACCTGAGCTGACATCAAAAGTCAGATGCTTAACTAACTGAGCCACCCAGATGCCCCCAGATTTTTTATTTATTTATGATTCGGTCTTGGAGTATTGAATGTTTCTAGGAATTTATCCATTTCTAGATTTCAAATTGTTGGTGCATAATTATTTCTAGTAGTCTCTTATGATTCTTTGTATTTCCTTGATACCACTTGTAATTTATCTTTTATTTCTGTTTTTATTTGAGCCTTCTCTCTCTCTCTCTTTTTTTTTAAGATTTTATTTATTTATTCATGAGAGACACAGAGAGAGCAAGGCAGAGACACAGGCAGAGGGAGAAGCAGGTTCCTTTCAGGGAGCCAAAGGCAGACGCTCAACTGCTGAGCCACCCAGGCATCCCTCTCTCTTTCTAAGTGAGTCTTGCTAAAGATTTGTTAATTTTTAAATTTTTTTCAAAGAACCGGCTCGCAGTTTCATTGAGGTTTTCTATCAGTATGTAGTGCATATCTTTGTCTTTTATTACAATCTTTGTATTAAAGTCTATTTTATCTGATATCAGTATAGGTACCCCCACTTTCTTTTGCTTTCCATATGCATGGAACAACATTTTCCATTCCTTCACTTTCAGTTGTGTAAGCAGAATGTAAGTGTGTCCTGTTTTTTAAATACATTAAGCCATTCTATGTCTTTTGATTAGAAAATTAAGTCCATTTACATTTGAAGTAATTATCGAAAGGTATATAGTTATTGCCATTTTCTGTTTTTTGTCTGTTTGGTAGTTCCTCTTCATTTCTTCATCGTGGTTTAATGAGTTTCTATAGTGTTGTGCTTAGATGTTTTTTCTCATTATCTTTGGACATCTATCATTGGTTTTTGTTTGTGGTTACCATGGGGCTCATATATAACAGCCTATATATATAACAATTTTTTAAAATTTTAATTAATTAATTAATTAATTAATTAATGATAGTCACACACACAGAGAGAGAGAGAGAGAGAGGCAGAGACATAGGCAGAGGGAGAAGCAGGCTCCATGCACCGGGAGCCCGACGTGGGATTCGATCCCGGGTCTCCAGGATCGCGCCCTGGGCCAGAGGCAGGCGTCAAACCGCTGCGCCACCCAGGGATCCCCTATATGTAACAATTTAAGTTGATAGCATGTTAAATTAGAACACATTGTAATCTCTACGTTTTTATCCATATTATCTTGATGTTTTATGTATTTGGTGTCACATTTTACATATTTTTATTTTGTGTATTCTTTGATCATTCTGCTAAACCTTCATTCTGATAGGGAGTCTTTATTTTTACTGGTAAGATTTTTTACCTTTATGAGGAAGATCTTTAAAATATTTTTTCTTGTTACTAATTAGTGTCCTTTTCAGTTTAAAGAAGTTTCTTTAATATTTCTTATAAGACTGTTGATGAACTATTTTAGCTTTTGTCTGTCTGGAAAGCTCTTTAATTCTCCTTTAATTCTGAATGATAACTCTGCCTGGTATTCTTAATTGGAAGTTTTTACCATTCAACACTTTGAATATTTCAAGCCATTCCTTTCTGACCTGAAAAATATCTGCTGAGAAATTGATTGATTGATTGATTGATTGATTGATTGATTCAAGAGAGATACAGAGAGAGGCAGAGACACAGGCAGAGGGAAAAGTAGGTTCCTTTCAGGGAGCCTATTGTGGGACTCTATCCTGGATCCCAGAATCATATTCTGAGCCAAAGGCAGATGCTCAACTGCTGAGCCTCCCAGGTGTCCCCTGTGGATAATCTTATACATAAATTTTTTTTCTGCTGTTTTTTTAAGATTCTCTTTTTATCCTTAAGTTTTGATATTTTACTTATAATGCATCTTGGTGTAGGTCTCTTTGGGTTCATCTTATTTGTAACTCTCTGAGCTTCCTGGATCTGCATGCCTGTTTTCTTAACCTGGTTAGGGAAGTTTTCAGCCATTTTTCTTCAAATAAGTTTTCTGTCCTTTCCCCCTTTCTTCCTCTTTTTGGCATCCTTGTAATGCAAATGTTACTTGTTTGAAGTTGTCCAAAAGTGCCTGAAAAGCTGTGTTAATTTGCTGAAGAGTTCTTTTTACTTTTTGTAGTTCTGTTTGGGTGAGTTCCACTTTTCTGCCTTTCAGCTCATCAACTCTATCTTCTGCTTCATCTAATTTGCTATTGAATCCCTCTAGTGTATTTTTAAGTTCAGTTATTTTATTTTCAGCTCTGGAACTTCTCTGGTACTTTCTTTTTTTTTGTATTTTTGTTGAAGTCCTTGCTGTATTCATTCATCCTTCATCCAAGTTTAGTGACCATCTTAATGACTATGATGTTGAAATCTTTATTAGATGCATTATCTTTTTTTGTTATGTTTTTTGTTTCAGGGGTTCTAATTTGTTCTTTCATTTGCAATCTGTTTATCTGTCTCTTCATTTTGTCTAACTTTCTGTATTCGATTCTGTGAATTAGGCAAAAAGACTGTTCTACATGTCTGGCAGGTGTGGCTTTGTGTAGGAGATGAACCTATCATTCAACCTTGTCTTAGTTCTTGGTCATCTCTCAAACCCTTATGATTGTCTAAGCAGCCTGATTTTTTTCTTGGTACGTCCCAGGTGTTGAGGGTATGACAAGACCTGTGAATTTTCCAGAATGTGGGATCTCAGTCAGCACCTCTCAGGCAGCAGCTTTTAAGGTATGCAAATATATATATAGTTTTATGAGATCTCAGTCATAGACCCTACTGGCCTCTAGACCAAGTAATCTGGAGGTATCCCCTTAGCAAAAGTTAAAATCTGGGCTTTTGATGAATTTACGACTCCTTTCTAGGAAGTACCAGTGAACAATAGTGAGGCCATGTGAGAGCTCAAAGATACTATCTCCTAGCCTATATTCCCTGTGAGCATCTTTGTAATCTCTTGACATGTGGTATACCTGAGGACTGCCTCTCGGGCTGAAGCTCCAAGTCAAGTAGATATGCTGTTTGCACAGGAAGACGGGGAGTGTGTTTTGGTCTGCTTGCTGTCTGTGCATTGCCCTGGGGATGGTAGCCTGCCAAGAACTGTTTCTGCAACTGTTTCAGGTATACAGGGCCCAGAAACACAATCCCCTTGGCTACCATAGCCCAGCACTCAAGGGACACACTCCCCTGTGTATGCTGCATACCTTGACGTGCAGGAGTGAGGTGCTCACCCAGAGGGCTTATGCAGGACTGAAGGGAATGCTATGTGGGTGTGAGTTGTGAACACTAGCGTCAATAGGTCAGAAAGAGAGCAAAAATAGTATCTGCTAGTGCCAGATAAAGGTAAAGAGAGAAAACAAAAAATGACACCCACCAGCATCTTTGTCCCCAGGGAGTTCCAACAGGCTCCAGATGCTTTAATATTAGCAAATGAATCTCTTTCACTTATAATCTAGGCAGTATTCAAACTGATTCCTTTTCATGGGGTCTCAGGGTGAGTGAGTTTGCATGTTGAGCCCCCTAAGAGCAGAGTCTCCATTCCCTACAGCCCCTGTGGTTTTCAAAACCAGATATTTTGGAGGCTATCTTCTCAGTGTAGGTCTCAAAAGTTGGGGTGCCTGATATGGGGCACAAACTTATTCCTCCTTAGGGAGAAGTTCCGTAGTTATAAGATCCCTCCCACTGTCGGTTGCAGTGCTGTGGGTGGAGTTTTTGGTGAGACAATATGTTTGCCTCTCCTATCTGCTTCAATGTGGCCCTTTTATTCTTTGTTATGGAGGAGATTGTTTAGGGAGTTTTCAGGTCTTTTTAGAGGGAATTTGCTAAATGTAGCTGCAGATTTTTTTGTGTCTGTGGGAGGAAGTAAGTTCAGGATCTTATTACATAGCCATCTTAGACTGCCAGACTTCCCTAATTTTTCTTTATTGTGGTAAAGTCTGCATGAGATAAGATTTATCTTATCTTTATCTTATCATTGGGATGGCTATTATCAAAAAGAGAAGAAATGTAACAAGTGTTAGTGTACTGAGAAAAGGAAACCCTTGTAAACTTGTTGATAGGAATGTAAATGGTGCAGCCATTATGGAAAATAATATGGAGGTTCCTCAAAAAATTTAAAAATAGAACTACCATATAATCTAGCAATTCTGGGTATTTATCTGAGGAAAGTGAAAACAAAAGTTTGGAAAGATAGTATGTACCCATATGTTCACTGCAGCATTCTTCAATAGGCAATAAATGGAAGCAACCTAATTGTCCATCAGTAGTTGAATGGATAAAGAAAACATGATCTACCCCCCACCCCGCCCCAGCAACACACAATACTAAACCATAAAGAAAGGTGAATTCTTGCCATTTGTGACAACATGGATAGACCTAGAAGGTGTTATGCTAAGTGAAATAAGTCAGACAGAGAAAGACAAAGATTATATAATTTTACTTATATATGGAATTTAAAAACAAAACAGATGGACAAACAAAACAGAAGCAGACTCATAAATACAGAGAAAAAACTGGTAGCTTCTATAAGGAAAGAGAGTTAGAAGATAAGTGACTAGGTGAAGGGGATTAATGGTACGAAGTTCCAGGTATGAAACAAATAAGTCATGAGGTTGTAAAGTACAGCATGGGGAATAAGGTCAATAATATTGTAATAACTTTGTAAGGTGACAGATGGTCACTAGACATTGTGGTAATCATTTTGTAATATATATAAATGTCAAACCATTATGTTGTACACCTGAAACTAATATAATATTGTATGTCAACTATACTTCAAAAAAAGGGTAAACTTTACTGTTTTAATACTTCTGAATGTACAACTCAGTGGTGTTAAGTACATTCACGTTGTTGTGTAACCATTGCCACTGTTCATCTTTAGAACTTTTGCATAATCTCATTCTGAAATTCTGTAGCCATTAAACATTAAGTAGCCATTTTTCTTTCCTCCACAATCTTTGGTAATCACTCTTCTACTTTCTCTATAAATTTTGCTCCCCTAGGTTCCTTATATGAGGGGAATCATCCCGTGTTTTTTCTTTTGTGTTTGGCTTATTTTACTTAGCATGTTTCCAAGGTTCACCCACATTAAAACATGCATCAGAATTTGATTCCTTTATGAGGTGGAATAATATTCTATTGTATGAATATATTGCAATTTGTTTATCCACTCAACTATGGATAGGTTTGGTTTATTTCTACCTTTTGGCTATTGTGGCCATTTTTTTTCCTGTTTAGGAATAGTAATTTTTCAGTTTTTCCCCTCTTTGCAGTCTATTTGAGTTCTCCATATTCTTTTTTTAGTTCTGCTCGTTCAGAAAATTTTCTGGAAAAATGCCCTGGAAAGAATAATAAAAGATATATTCCCAGCTATAGCTAGAAAGTAGGGCCATGCTTGAAGGACTTGAACAAAGACTTGAAAGAAGATGATATTTGTCTGGAGATAGGGTTTAATAAAAGAAAAGAGAAAGAATTTTGCCACTTAGAAAGCTGTGTGATCTTGGATAATATACTTGATCTATCTGAGGCTTGATTTTTTTCCTCAACTGTAAAATATAGAAATAGCATCCATCTCATAGGTTTATTGCAGGAATTAAATGCTCAGATAAATAAAATGAAATTTTTTCATGTGTGTCTTTGTTCTTACATCACATATGGTAGATTTTTACAAATACAGGTCAAAGGCTTGGGATGATATAACTTAAAATACAGGTTTGTTACATAATCATTAAGGGTGCTGGGGAGAAGATAGCGGAAATAGGTAGTCATCTTCCAGAATTGCTGATTATGAGTTCCAAAAGGGGGCCAGTGAAGGAGTCAAATGCTATGCCTGTTAAGATGCTATAGGGAGAGAGGATAAGCAACAGGTTCACACATGGATTCCATAGAGAAACAATTTCGGGCATTGACCTGCAATTGAGCTTCTTATCACCCGGGAAGCTCAATTTTTCTATATCCATGGTAATTACCAGTGGGATTTATTTATTCATTTATGGTTATTGATTATTTAAAGCACCACAGATCAGTTAAAAACTAATAATAACTGTGATTTATTGAGAGTTTACCATGTTCTAGACCTTGTGTTAAGTGTATTACCTATGTCATCTCATGTAATCCTCTCAATCATTCTGTGAGGTATGTACCATTACCTATCCCATTGTATAGATGAAGAAATTAAAGTTTAGAGAGATTAAGTAATTTGTCCAATATTACACAGTAATAAGTAGTGAGGTTGATATTTGAGCTTGAGCACTTTGACTTAACTGTGCCTTTTTTTTAAGATTTTATTTATTTATTCATGAAAGATACACAGAGAGAGACAGAGACATAGGCAGAGGGAGAAGCAGGCTCTCTCTGGGGAGCCTGATGCAGAACTCGAAACCAGGTCCCCAGAATCATGAACTGAGCCAAAGACAGATGCTCAACCACTGAGCCACCTGGTGCCCCATCTTAACTGTACTTTTAACTACTGCACAAAAATTAATTTTCTCATTTCTTTTATATCCTGATAATTATGGTCCAAGATGTGCTATCAAGGGTTATTTTTAGTACATAAACCACTTTTACAAACAATCTTAAAATCAAATCCCTAAGATGAGACTCCAGAGAGGAAGTTTACAAAGTACATTGTCAATGTCCTTTTAGAAAAATAAAGAGAACAAATAATTCTCAGAAAAATTGCAAATAGCCTCCATAGTCATAGAAATAGTAAATTATTGAGAAATTGAGATATACTTTTTCAAATATAAATTTGTTAAAGATTAAAAGATTTATAATAACCGGTATTGAGGCGAGGATAAGGGAAAGGGACACAACCACTTATTTACTTAGGTACTGATTAAATAGTTTAATTCTTTTTAAAAAGGTGCTTTGGCAACATGTACTGGAAGCATTAATTTCTTCTGTCTGAAAAATTTTACTTCTAGTAAAGGAAAAAAATAATCAGAAATCTGAGCAAAATTTTGAGTAGGGGCTGTATCATAGTACTGTTTACACCAGGAAAATACTGGGAAATCATGTTGGTTAATTAATTAGGGATGCCCTCGCAATAGATTGATGTCCTGCCATTAGTATTAAGTTGGAGAAGACTTTTAAAGAAAATATCGGAAAGCATGCATGATGAATTCTTAAGTGAAAAAGAAGGTTACAGGGGCGTCTGGGTGGCTCAGTCTGTTAATTGTGTGCCTTCTGCTGAGGTCATGATCCCAGCGTCCTGGGATTGGGTCCTGTGTTGGGGGAAGAAGGGGCGGGGGGGGGGGGGGGTCCTTGCTCAGCAGGGAGTCAGCTTGTCTCTCCATCTGCCCTTCCCCTTGCTTGTGCTCTCTCTTAATGTGTTTCTCTCTCTCTCTTAAAGTAATAAATAAAATCTTAAAAAAGGTTATAAAGTTCATATATATTATGATTCTGTGTATTTAAACACGAAAATGTAGTGGCTCCCTGAATGTGTTAAAACTGCAGATACGTTTTTCTTCTTTGCGCTCTTCATTTTTGCATGTTTTCTGTAATAAACAAGTTTATTTTAGTAGTTAGGAAAAAAGAGATAGATATGATTTTAAAATAATACCTTGGATTTCTAAATTGAAATGAACATATAAGCCAATTTAGCAAGTGCCAGTTTATTTATGTAATTAAGTGAATTATAATAATTTAAAACTTTAATAAAGCCTTTGCTAACTTCACTGGTTTCTCTCTATACTTTTTCCAAAGAAAATTTCTAGTAGTTGTTTGTTAAGCAATGCTTTCATGTTAAGAAACATGGTAAGCAGTATTCATCTTTCTCCCAATGTAATTATTTTTTTATTGTTCATAAAAAACAGTATAATTATATTTTATTTAGTGATCAGAATAAAAGGAAATGTACTTAATTATAAAAAGGAAATTACAAACAAAGTTTAAAAACATTTTTGTTCTTGAAGTAAACATTAAACAGTACCAAGGAAAAACATTTTTGTTTTTCTATCCTGTCCTAAAATAGAATAGAAAAATTATCTGCTTTAGAAGGCTTAGGTGTTAATCCCCACTGAGGTAGAATCATTTGACTTAGTGATCTCTTGCTATTGCTTATAGTTTGTCATTTTTAAAGCCAATAAAGAATATTTTCTTCGTTTTTTTTTGTATAGAATAATGAAAAGTATATCCTAGAATAAGCATTATAAAGTTATTGACCCAAATAGAGTCTCTAAATATATCTCTTCTGTGAAGTCTGAAATGCATTGGTACTCACTGAGGTTTAATTGCTAAGATCATAACTGATATATTATTTCACTTATTTTCCTAAATTTATTAGGTAAACTGCTTTATAATCAAAACCACATTTCAAAAATTGTGTTTTGGAACTATTTCCTTAATGTTAAGGAAATCTTTTTTATTAAATAGAAAATGAAAAAAAATAGAAAATGACTACATCCTTTCCTTAGTCTTTCACTCACAACTGAATAACTTACATTCACCATGTTGTGAGTAGAATTTAGTGGTTGGCTTTGTTAATTGGGGAAGATTACAAAAACATGTAAAGTACTGCCCTACTGGAGATTATTGATTTTCTGGGAATTAATATTTAGGTATCATGGACTTTTAAAAGCAAGATCTTTCCAGGTGTTACAATATATTTTTTTATTAATGTTTTGGGGTACCAAATTTTTCTGCTGCTAAATTAATGTTGTAGTGCGCATGTCAACTATGCAGTAAGTATGGTAGGCTCTTGACAAAATCGTGAAGTAAAACAAATACATCTTTGCACCTTTCTTTCACCTTTTTTTTTTCTTTTTTTTGGTGCATTCCCATTTGGATTTTTTTTAAAGATCTTATTTATTTACTCATGAGAGACACAGAGAAAAGATAGAGACATAGGCAGAGGGAGAAGCAGGCTCCCTGTGGGAGTCTGATGCAGGACTCCATTCCAGGACCCAGGGATCACGCCCTGGGCAAAGGCAGGAGCTCAACCGCTGAGCCCCCCCCCACATCCCCACATTCAGATTCTTATCTAAGTTCTTTTTGGCATATTCGGCCTTGAGCACCCCAGGCTACTTAAAACTTTCTTGTTCTCCAAAGAAAGCAGTGGATTGATGGCATAAACTGATTTTCAAAATAAATTTAAAAGTTCAATCTAAGCAACATCACTTCTTAATCCAGTAAAATATGGAATGACAGCTGATACTGAGAATTTCAAGCAATTTGACATTTTTCCTGTGTCTTAAATCACAGTGTGTGAGCCTGCCTAATCCGTCTGCATTGCCCCCTCATGACTAATACAGAACCTTGCTTATTGCTATTTTTAATACTTATGGCAGGTGCCATTTGTATCCGACAAGGTCTGGGGTCGGCATCATAGAATAAATTCTCTTACACTGGAATTTGAAAGAGGTAATAACCATATTAGTATACATATTTTTATATGAATATAGACCTATTATATATGTATATATGTGTATATATAGACTACATGTATCTTAAATTGTGCTTCATTTTCTGCAATTAGATATGATGCAGTGAAAATTGAACACCAATAAAAATTAATTTATAAAAAAAAGATATGATGCAGTGAGATGTAAGTATAAACTGTCATTGTACATAGAGAAAATAAAAAGTACATTTATACAAATTTAGTCCAACAGTTTATTAAAATTAAACTGCGTTCCCATGGATATATAATAATATTGTCCTCATTAAGGAAAAGCAAATATTATTGAAATTTTATGCACTCAAGTCTATGATTTTAAAGAATCCTAAAGTATATTTCCTGCTCTCAGGAGGTTTGTAATCTCATTGAAGAGATAGCTTTTCATTCTTTCTCAGGAAACATTAATTGAATGTTTGTATAAATTAAAAATTCTTTCTCTGGAGGAGTTTATAGGCTAAGAAATAACACATGTACATGAATGTTATGAAACAAGTTCATCAATGATAAACTGGCATAATAGAAATTCAAATAAAATGTTATGTGTTTGGAGGCCACATGCATAGGCTAAATGCCAAGTAAGTGAAGTTAATGATACAGAACTTCAGAGAGACTAGTAATGACCTAAGTACAGGGCCATTGAGGAAAACTTCACTTATAAGTTAAGACTTAAATTCTCCTTAAAAAGAAGAAAAAGCTAAGTGGAACCTACATTAACTCCAGAAGAAGGACCATAAACATGTGGTTTCACACTTGGAATCAACCTTTTGCCTTTTTAATAAGTCAGCATTTTTCAGAGACTCTAACAAATTTTATGTAGGTATGGAGAAATATAAAATTATATAATTACTCAAAGAAAAATATGTACAAATAATTAAATATTGTGGTTCATTTTCCTATAGGCTGACATTTTGAATGTTGAACACATTTGACTCATTTCATTTTAAGAAAAATATTTCTTGTGTGCATTATCATAGAATTCTTTTTTTTAAAAAAGATTTTATTTATTTATTCATGATAGACGTAGAGAGAGAGAGAGACAGGCTCCATGAGACACAGGCAGAGGGAGAAGCAGGCTCCATGCTGGGAGCCTGACGTGGGGCTCGATCCCGGGACTCCAGGATCACTCACGCCTTGGGCCAAAGGCAGGTGCTAAACCACTGAGCCACCCAGGGATCCCCTATCATAGAATTCTATTGCAGTGAGTTGCACCCCAAGTATTGAGTATAGTTGCCTTGTGAGAATTAAACTTTAAAGCCAACACTTAATACATAAAGATATGAAACATTGCTTCAAAGGAAACAAATGACTTCCACCTAAAAAGTTTATTAAAATGAATTTGAGTATTAACATTGCTAAAGAAGAGGGAATAGTCAGAAGCCAGGAGAGCATGGTCAAAGAAAGACCATTGAGGCAAATTGATAGTTTCCATCAAGTCCAGAATAGGCAGTTGAGTATATCACCTATCCAACTCCTCTTAGGAGTGACCTTCCTAGATATAGATGGGGTATCTTTACTTTACACAGTCAAGTTTTTGAGTCATAACTAACTCATCTAGG
Source organism: Nyctereutes procyonoides (assembly GCF_905146905.1). NCBI lineage: Eukaryota > Metazoa > Chordata > Mammalia > Carnivora > Canidae > Nyctereutes > Nyctereutes procyonoides. The sequence goes on along the minus strand of NW_026575142.1, from coordinate 24,080,456 downwards.
TTTCATGCTATATTTGCTAAACAAACTTCTCATTACAATTTGGCTCTTCACGGTGATGTACTAGAGAGACAGTACCTCAGTGGTCATATATACTAATAGATCTTAGTAAGCAAACAAAACTATTTCTACGGGTACAAGTTTAAGAGAAATACTCAAAACTTGACACATTTACTAAGGTAATGCCAGTAATTGAGGACTTTCAAGAGGCAGCTGACTTTTCCAGGTGACACCTGTTTCCTTTTATTACTCACTTTTCCTACTTCTCCAATAATCTTGTTTAGAACACATGTGACTTTGAGACACATCACTTATTACATATGACCTGATATTGTAGCTGCTTAGGGTAAATAAACAAGTCAAATCTGTGAGGTCAAGGAAACCAATAATTTGATTTTAGAAATTAAGCATGAAAATCTTCACAAGAGTTCAGACCCCTCAACTCTCATTAAATTTGTATGTACAACTCATACATTTGCACTATTCTTATCTGTATGGTATTTTTCCTCGAGATATACTTCAAGATGCCTAAGTCCTGATCCATACTTTAGTGGTGGTTGTTGTTGTTGTTTGTTGTTGTTGTTGTTGTTCTTTTTTTTTTAAAGATCTTATTTATTTATTCACGAGGGACACAGAGAGAAAGAGGCAGAGACATAGGCAGAGGGAGAAGCAGGCTCCATGCAGGGAGCCTGATGTGGGACTCGATACTGGGACTCCAGAATCATACCCTGGGGCTGAAGGTAGACGCTCAACCGCTGAGCCATCAGGCGTCCCCATACTTTACTTCTTTTAGATCTCATGGTGTTAAAGCAGCCCATCATAAAATGAATGAAATTCAGAAACTACAGCAGATTGTTAAAAAAAAAAAGTAAAAGGCTAGACAAAGTAGAGCCTTTCTGTTTCTGTGTATACTTTTTTATAGGAAGGAATTTATGTTAGAAGGGAAAGGAAACCCAAACATGGTAAGGACAAAGGCTTTAACAGAGAAACATGGAAATACAACTGTTTTGTTTGTGACTATGACCAGAATTATTCAGATTCTTGTTGTTTGATTTGAGTTTGCTACTTCACTTAATTAATTTGAAACAGGATTTAAAACCTTCTTAACCCAATTTGAAACTTAAAAGTAACCATCAGTTAACAGGAAATAAATCTGCAGAATTTCTCTTTATACAGGTAATTGTCTCAGTTTAAAAGTACTGCTGAATGTAAATAATATTGAGATAGTTTATTTCAAAAATCTTAGTATGTCAACACTAAATATTTTTTTGTATTTCTGTGCCTTGTTTTCAAAGTCATTATGGCTTTTATGCTAGATTCAATAATCTGTTTAAATCCATGTATCTATACACAAAAGGGATTGAATGTGAGATTGTAACTAAGCAAAATATTTGTGTATATGAATATGATGCAGCGATTACTTTTTGTCCTCAAAGTGATAACAGTAAGATATCTGGAGTTCAATAAAATGGAGACTGAATAAATAATATAACTTTCAAATACAGAGAAATTAAGAATCCTAAGGTCAATTGAGTGGAAAAGAGATTATTTTTCTTCCTTCCTTATTTCATGTTTCAGAAAACTTCTGTGCCACAAACTGAAATTGACTTTTAGCATGCCTATAATCAGCATTTATTTTGACTGCTATTTACAAAGTGACTCTTGTTGCTGATTTTTTTTTATACTGCTTTATTTGCTCGTGTATACCCAATAGTGATTGCTTTTGGAGGAAAAGAGAGAAGAGAATATTGGTGATTTTTAAATTCATTTTCTTGATGTTTTGTATTTAGTTTCATTACTTAGGAGGTATAATGTTGGAGACAGTCCTCCTTGGCTATCCTCTCAATTTAAAATTCCAGTGATAATAACTTAACAATTTAATGTTGTTCCTTAAGGACTTTTAGGTATATATTTAAAATGATTTATGTCTAAATTTTATCTTTTTAAAGATAATTTATTTGAGAGAGAGAGAATGCAAGCAGAGGGAGGGGCAGAGGGAGAGGGAAAGAATCTCACGCAGTCTCCCCACAAAGCACGGAGCCCGATGTGGGGCTTGGTCTCATAACCTGAGCCAAAATCAAGAGTCGGACGCCTAACTAACTGACTGAGCTACCCAGGTGCCCCTTAAACTGTATTTATTTAACAAACGTTTATTAACATTTAGAGTTTTCCTAGTATTTTGCTATTATAAATACTGTTGCCATAAATGTCATTGCACTTCTATCTTTGTGCTTTCATTCATTAGAATATTTTTTAGTAATTAAAATTTATTTATAGTCAGGCTTATGGAACACTCTGATTAAATTAAAAAAGAGCTTCCTAAAAGGCTAATTCTTGCCTTCCACAACCCATAAACAGAAGAGAATTAGAATTTAACAAAACAGGGATCCCTGGGTGGTGCGGTGGTTTGGCGCCTGCCTTTGGCCCAGGGAGCGATCCTGGAGACCCGGGATCGAATCCCACGTCGGGCTCCCGGTGCATGGAGCCTGCTTCTCCCTCTGCCTATGTCTCTGCCTCTCTCTCTCTCTCTGTGACTATCATAAATTAAAAAAAAAAAAAGAATTTAACAAAACAAATATCCAGTGACAGCAAATATCATGGCTGACATTTATTGTACTTCCCTTGTTTGAGTCATCTTTGAAACTGCTCTTCTATTTGCCATTAAGAGTACCGGTTTTGCAACAACTATCCCCACATAGGTATATTTTAGTGTCTGAAAAATGACAATTAGACTTCATTATTTCACTGATTTTATAAATATTTTACAGGGGACTATGTTAAGTGTGATATAAAAATGAATCATACACAAATTTTTGTATTAAGAAGCTTAATAATTGAGAATGAGGAATAAAATAAGGCCATGCATACTCTAATAGAGCAAGTGCTTCAGAAAAGTCAGGAAGGAAAGTTGGGAATTCAAGAGCTGAGACAGAGGGAAAATCAAAAACATCTGATTAGGGAAGGCTTCCCTCATGGATGATGTGTTTTTTTTTTAAACTTTGGTTCATAGATAAGATCTAGATCTGTGGAATAAAGGAAAAAGCATTCATTCTGACAACAGTTTTTAAGGACTTACCATGTTGTAGGTGGGCACTGAGTGAATCAAGCACTATATATTTTTAATTCCTCTAATCTTCAAAGAACACTACATAGCTGGTACTCTTGTTATTTCCACTGTACTAACAGGGAAAGGGAGTTCCATGTTAAATATTATAACTTGTAAAATATGCTACAGTTAAAAAATGCAGCACCACGATCTGAACCAAGATCTGCACTTAGTAGCATGAGCAAAGCTAAATGCTTTCAAGCACAGAATGATTATTGGGAATGGTAAGCCCTTGGATGTAGGTGGAGTATCAGACAGCTAACAGAGAACACTGCTTAAGATTGGAAAGTTCTGTCAGAGTGAGACTGTAGAGGTCATTAAATGATAGAGTAGGACATTTGTAAAAAGTTTTTGACTAGGCAGTAACAGTAGTTTTAGGTTGAAAATAATAAAGACTAAAAAAAGTTGTTGGATTTGGTAACTAGCTGGTCATTAGCATATTAATTACATTTATTTAGTAATTACCCTGTGCCAGGATTGTGAGACAAATGCTGCCAAAATTGAGAATAATGAGAGTAGAGAAATGGCCGCTGGATAGAGTAGAGGGAAAGGAACTGGCCGTATTCTATTATGTACTTTCCTTCCTAACTTTAGCTTACCAACTTTTTCAGTGATTCATTGATTCTTCTTTCCCCTTTCTTGATCTTTTGTGTTGGTACACAATGCAAATTGCCTTATATATATTTTCTTATTTAACCTTACAAAAATTATATGGGAGAGATAACATTATTAATTGTATTTTGCAGATGAGAAAACTGAGGCTAGGAGCTTAAGGAACTTGCTCATGGCCACTAATTGGTGAATTAATCAAAGTTTGTCTGACTTCCAAGCCACTATAGTGTAAAAGTTGTGTTATATCCTTGAATTAAAAAAACACATACTTCTGTGTCTATATAGTTATCTGGAGTGTCTGTATTGGCATCTTCATGTCTTGAAAACTCTACTCAGTTTTATTGAGTAGACAATACTTCTGATTGTTTCATAATCTTATACTATTTTTTCTTTACTTCCTTGTCTTTTTTTGGGGTGAGGAAGAGAATTTACAGCCAGCTTTCTTAGAATAAGAGCAAAGATTTATTCAGCAATTACTTTATGCCAGGCACTGTTTTAACTGCCTCATATGTATTTATCATACTTAATTCTTACAACAGCTCTAGTAGGATTATTATTATTTTACATTAAAAAAATGAGACAGAGAGTACACACAGAACCCAAAGTTATAGAACCAGGATTTGAACTTCACAGTCTGTCTCTATAGCCTGTGCTTTGAACCACAAACCTATGTGTGTCCTTTTGAAAAATAAAGGGTGGGCTATGAGGTGTTTTAATTTTTTTCCAGTTTTTTTTTTTTTCTGTTAAAAATGATATGTAGGGGCACTGGGGTGGCTCAGTCAGTTAATCGTCCAACTCTTGGTCTCCACTCAGGTCATGATGTCAGGTGATAGGACAGAGTTCCCTACTGGGCTTTGAGCTCAGCTCAGCAGGGAGTCTGTGTAAAGGTTCTCTCCCTCTGCCCCTGCCCCAGTCGCACTTGCATGCGAGCACTCTCTCTCTCTCAAAACTAAACTAAATATATCTTTTAAAAAATCATATTTATTAATGGCCTGTGACCCAGTTTACATTGAGATGGAAACTGTCTTCAATTTCCATGTACTTTAAGTACATTTTTAGTATTACCAAAATTACACTTTAATAATGGGTAAGTCTCTCTTTTTTAAAAAAAGATTTTATTTATTTATTCTAGAGAGACACAGAGAGAGGCAAAGACATAGGCAGAGGGAGAAGCGGGCTCCATGCAGGGAGCCTGATGTGGGACTCGATCCCGGGATTCCAGGATCACGCCCTGAGCCAAAGGTAGACACTCAACTGCTGAGCCACCCAGGCATCCAATAATGGGTAAATCTATGAGAAAGCTTCACTCAAAAGATCGTTATTTTATTGATTTTTTAAAACAGTGATATCTTTTAAAGATCAAGTACATTGTGAATTTTTCTTTATGTTTCCCCTCATTCACTTAGCCCTGGCATATGTGGTGCTTGGGGAGAATAAATTAACACACACACACACAATTTGTCTTACACATGGTATTTTTGAGACTCAATGGTTCTCCTGAGTGGTTTCTTGGTTAAAGATAATATTTAATAACCATTTGAAAGATTTTAGGAGGCCACAAAAATCCATCTTTCTGTTTGTATGTTTCATAGTTTGGAAGAGTGAATTAGCATTGTACTGGGTGAATGATTCTTCATCTTTAGATTCATTCATTCCATAGATGTCACAGAGAAAAAAATAAAGACTAATTTCGTATTTGTAATTGCATTTTTAAAATGAAGTATAGTCGATATACAATGTTATATTAGTTTCAGGTGTACAACATAGTGATTTGACAATTCTGTGCATTACACAGTGCTCACCATCTGTCACCATACAAAGTTATTATGGTACTGCCGACTATATACCCTATGCTGCATTGATTTTTATATATTTTTTAATTTTTTCCTGTGCTGCACTTGGTTTTAATTCATTAACTTTACTATTTTTAGTACCATTTATTCCAAGGTTGCTGTTTGCTTTATAATCTTAGGGTATATTCCTTAGGGACTAGTGTTATATCTTTGTGTATATGTATAGAAACAGAGAAGCTTATTTTTTCTAAGTTTTTGTTATTGTTGTTAGAAAATGTATAAACAAAACTGTATTTGGTTTAATTATCCTAATTTAAGTCTTTGTCTTAATGTATGCCCAGTTTTCCTTTATTTTGATATTAACTTATTGAGACTGTTATTCTACATAAAGATTATGTGATAATACCCAGTTCTGGCAAGGCAATGAAGAAATAAGATGTTTTTGTTGGAGAATGTAAATGGACATAACCCTTCTGGAGGGTAATTTGGCAGTTTTTATCCAAAACTTCAAAAATATTTATGCTTGGTCCAGCAAGTTTACTTACTGTAATTTATCCTAAGGAAATAGAGAATATATATAAGGCTGTTTCCAGAAAGGTGTTTATTGTGCTATTATTTATTATATTGAAAAATGGAAAAAAAAACTAATATGTCTAAGAATAGGGATTTGGTTAAATGTAGTTTGGTACCTCTATTTGATAGAATTACATTTAGTCATTAAACATTGTTATAGGGATCCCTGGGTGGCACAGCGGTTTGGCGCCTGCCTTTGGCCCAGGGCGCGATCCTGGAGACCCGGGATCGAATCCCACGTCGGGCTCCCGGTGCATGGAGCCTGCTTCTCCCTCTGCCTATGTCTCTGCCTCTCTCTCTCTCTCTCTCTCTCTGTGACTATCATAAATAAATAAAAATTAAAAAAAATTAAAAAAAAAAACATTGTTATAGAAAACTTCTTTCACATAACATCGAACCTGGTGTGAGAGCTGATTTGCCAGAAACAGTCTGTACCAGCATTAACCCAATAGAAATAGTGTGAAATTAAATAGTCACACACACGTATAATAATAAATGATATGCAAGGCACATCAGTAATTTTTTATTTTTTAGAGACAGGGAGGGTGAGCTGGCAGGGGAGGGACAGGGGGAGAGGGAGAGAATCTTAAGCAGACTCCACATGTAGGGCAGAGCCCACCGCCCTGGGACTTGTTCTCACGACCTTGAGATCATGATCTGAGCCAAAATCAAGAGTTGGATGCTTAACTGATGGAGCCACCCAGGGGCCCTTAAGAATGATTTTTAAAGTATAGATAACCTGGGATCCCTGGGTGGCGCAGCGGTTTGGCACCTGCCTTTGGTCCAGGGCGCGATCCTGGAGACCCGAGATCGAATCCCACGTCGGGCTCCCTGCATGGGGCCTGTTTCTCCCTCTGCCTGTGTCTCTGCCTCTCTCTGTTTCTGTGTGACTATCATGAATAAGTAAACAAAATCTTAAAAAAATAAAGTATAGATAATCTAATAGAAGTAGATTTGAATATTTTCATTAAATTAGAGTAGAAATATGAGTCAAACATTAGGGAGACTGAAATTTGAGGCATAATTTTTAGTGGAAAGAGAAAGCATATGAGAAGAGTAGTTGTTCAACTTTAAAATACTTCTCAGAAACTTTTTTCTATTTTTATTAGAAAAATCATGAATTCTGGGATATATATTCATAAATTAAGTCATATTGGGGGCTGTCTTTTAAAATTCACTATTTCATCTCTTTTTTTTTAGTATATATTTTACATAGTCATGATTGTACCACATAAGTATATTTGGGATTTTGTTTTTCACTTATTCTATGATCCACATTTTCCTTTGTCGTTAGCATCTTTCATTCATAATACTCAGTGGTTGCATGGCATTTCATTTTTGTTATATTATAATTTAATTAAACTTTTTCTTATATTCCTGTTTTTTCTCTTATAGTGTGGCACTAAACATCTTTGTACATTAACCTTAATCTGCACTATTTATTTGGACAGATTCTTTAAACTGGATGTACTGGAAAAGATTAAAATATTTTAAGTCACTTTTCCAAATTACTTTGAAAAGTTGAACTATTTTATGATTTTTAAAGCAGTAATATATAAAACAAAGTTTTTCAGAGGTATTCTTTGAAATAAATTATCTTTAAATAAAAATAAAAATAGATGCTTTATGATAAAAATATACTTTAAAAAAAAACCTTTTGATTCTTATGGATATGTTTCTGAGGTATTTACTATATTTCACAATCTACCAAAAATGTATGAAACTATTAAAATGGAAGTTACTTTAATTAATGAAGATAAACTACATTATTACAAAGATATAATCAAAAGACTGTGATTTTATTGTTGAAAACGTGAAACTAGGAGACAGAAATTCTGAATTCTGCCATTGGTCCCGCTACTAGCTGACCTTGGACAGGTCACTTCTCTAAATTTCAGCTACCTTATCTGGAAAGAGGGCTTTGATCACATACTCCCTGAAAAGTGAAAAATAGAAGCTAAGTATGTATTGATTATTGTAAAGCTCTTGCGGTTTTTAAGATGCATTTATTATTTGGTATAGTCTGACAGTCAACAAATCATTAACTACATAAAGTTAGTTTTGATTTATGCTTTTTACTCTTTTGGTTCTTTCTTCATTCAGAAGAACTAAGGGGTTCCTTTGTTATGCTTTGGTTGGTCTTGTTCCCTTTTATCAAACCTTTGTTAGATTTGTTAGGGAAATTGTAGAAGCATTGTGCCTTACTATTCCAAGAATACCTTAACACTGTGTGAGTAGCGTATTGTATGAATAATTTTTTTTCACAGAGCAATGGTCATCTAAAAAAATGGATATCTATTTTTTTGATTGGTTAGTCCATGCTAAATTATTATTAAGTGGGTCAAATAATTAAGTATAAATATAAACTTTTCCATTTAAATTATTTTGTCAACTAGATGGTAGAGAAATTAAAAGCTTTGTATTCCCAATTTCATATTTTTATTGCAGAGATTAAGTGTGTTGGCAATAAAACTCTGAAGAAAATTAGATTATATATACTAATTAATAATGTCCATGAAAACAAAGTTTATATCCGTGTTATGACAAAGTATGTGAAAGAAAATCTCAATTTTTTGTTTATTTCTCGTTTATTTAGTTATTTATAGTAACTTTGTTATGCACAATATGAGAAGACAGAGATGAAAGATAAAATAAGACTTCTCACAATTTTCTGGCTATTTTATAAAAACTAGTTATATACACATGAAAAGGATAAATAACAATACAACAGAGCATGTGATGAAAATATATTGATTGTCAAATTGAAATCTGTAATAAAGGAGAAGGTTAGGGAACCAATCTTACATTTCTCTCTCCCTCATTTTTCACAATCCCCATATCCTCTCTTTTAACTAAAAATTGGATAGATCACTAAAAAGTGATAGATCTAGAATCTATCAATTTCTTTCCACTTTTATTGCTACCATTTTTGTTTAGACCATATATCCCCTGACCAAAATTACATACCTTGTCTCTCTTTCTTCAGTTTTGTTTTATATACCTGTTTCTATGCCATAGCCAGGGTAATTTAAAACTACAAAAGTGGTTATGTTTGATGGCTTCTCATTCCCCTAAGGATAAAGCTCAATGACTTCTAAGCTTTAAATGGCTTCTAAAGCTTCCTGTGCTTGGACTTTGGCTCATTCTTCTAGTCTTATCTCTCCCTTCTCTCCCACTTACCCTTCATGGTCCAACCACCTGTATTTACCACTCTTGAATTGACCAGCTTCTCACTTAAGGAGATACATTCTGATCCCTAGACTAAGGTCAGATGCCCTATTACTGCTGTTATATTGCCTCCTAATTCTTCTATTAAAACAAATCGTGTTTAAAACTTAATTATCTGCTTTTGTGATGGCATATTTTGTGTTGTCAGGAAGTCTCTAGCACTTATATGGTGTCTGAACATAGAAGGTGTTTGATATTTTATACATTAAAGAATTAAAATAGAAAGGGAGATCATGTAGTTTAGGAGGATCTTATGGGGAAGGTAGGTCTTTGAGAACGAGTTCCTATTTTGATTATAAGAGAGAAAATACTGCATAGATGAATGATGTTTCCCTACATCTAATTTTCATCCAGGTGTGTAATTGTATACATACAGCCAAAATACAAAATTCTTTGTCTGGACTTGTGCAATTAGAGTAGCAGCTTCTCTAAAGAGATAGTGTGGCTCAGGCTATTAAATCAAATTTCTTAATTTTTTACAAAACAATTGTATATATTTAATGTGTGATAACTGTTTTTTCCAGATATATTGAGATATAATTTACATAGAACGTTGTATAAGTTTGAGGTGTAAACATGTTGATTTGATACACTTATATATAGTAAAATAATTATCACCAGAGTGTAACTTTCAAGTACGTAATACTATATTATTAACAATAATGACTATGCTGTACATTAGCTCCCCAGAACTTATCTTCTAACTGGAATTTTGTACTCTTTTATCTCCCCTTTTGTCCCAATTCCTCCACCTTTTCCCCCACCGCCAGCTTCTTAAAGAAGCACAATCTTTTAAGATTCATTTTGACTAGTCTCCATGATAATGCATTTTATTACACATCAAATGTCTTGAGTCGGAGAAGGGAGATTATACTGAGGTATTAGTCTGCATTTATCGAAAACATTTTCTGTAAGCACTTTAGCTATCATTAAATTTTATTTAGTTTATTTCACAAGTTTATAAACAAAATTTTCATAGGTATATAAGTAAAGTCTTCATTAACTCAGGCTATGCATAATGTGAAGGCTGTTTTAGGATAATAATACATTGTACTTGGTGTCCTGATTTTGAATTCAGTTAAATTGGTTATAATTTTAGTCTATTTTTTATTTCTAAAATACAATCTTTCATCACATGGTAAAGAAAATGTTTCCTATATTACACTGAATGTTAACTAACTGGAATTTAGTATTTAGAGTACCCCCCCAAGAGAAAATATTTCCATTTATAATTTTAGAGGATATTGTTTTTCTTTCTTTCCTGATTCTGCTATGTTGTGGTGAAAGAAAGCATAAGACCCTTGCTGAACACAAATAAGATGTAGTGAAAAATCACAATAAAAATGCCTATAGGTTACATAGGTTTTGCTCCTAGGGTTAACCATGAGGTCTTGGAATTTGGCAATAGCACATTGTGTATATAAAACTCTTTGTGTATATAGAACTCTTTAGAAGAAGATGTTAAAATATAAAAGGTATTTTGATTTGAAGCATGTTGGTCTAAAGAATATGAAATAAAAATGAAGTTCTTGAGAGGCCCCTCGGTGGCCCAGTTAAGTGTCCAACTCTTGGTTTTGGCTCAGATTGTGATCTCAGGGCTGTGAGATGGACCCCTGCGTTGGGCTTAAAAGACCCCTTCTTTTTCTCTCCTGCCCCTTTCCCTTTCCTCCAAATAAAAAAATAAATAAATAAATAAATAAATCTTTAAAAAATGAATTTATAGAGAATTAAAGGTAAATATGCACTTATCTATTTATCAACTGTTAAACGCAGTTTTCAAAGATTGCTAGAATAAAAATTTTTCATATTTAGGACTTCTGATTTTGATGGGTTGGATGAATAATGATACATATGGTTTGGAGGAAAGATTCTTTTAAAAGAGAGTACAATTTGCTTATTAAATCATTATACTAAAGCTTAATCATGTAGAAAAATCCTGACTAATAATTAAGAATTGATATTTTAACATGGCATTTTCAGCAGACACATTGGATACTTAATTAAGTAGAACATTGCTTATTTTTTAAAGGATTGACAACATTAAACTCTTTTTGGCAAGTGACATTTTTATAGTAGCAGAAGTGGGAAACCTAAAGGATGTGGCTCATTCTCTGTTTGGATGATACAGAATTGCTCCAAGCAGTAAGCTTACTGTTTTCAGACAGCATTAGCAGCCTCAGCAAATACAACTGTGTCATCCTCCCTTAATACTGGGTGTTTGTAACTGCAAAGAGGAGACGATAAACAATATATGAGATTTTGTATCTTCTTGATGGCTTAAACAGATACTGATGGGACAGATCTGCTGTTTGATGTTTTCTTCACTAGCCCTGAAGATGCTGAGACATAGAGATGGCTGTGATTATCTTTTATAAGACAGGAAATGCAATCTTTAGGGGTTTCTGGAAATAGAAAGGTCATGCAGTCTGGAACCTGTGAGCCTTTTCAATCTCTAAGTCATCAGGTATGACCTCATGAATTATGATGATACTATTAGATTATAGGGTTACTGCTTTCTCTAGCTCTTACTCGTGTAGAATATATTAATCAATGTAATTGTTCATTATTATCAGATTTTTCTTAGGATATTTGAACGAGTGATATTTATAGAAATAGACAACAGCTGAACAATATGAATTTTAGAAATGTGTGTGTGTGAGTTTGTGTTTACTTTAGCTTTCTTTTTTTGGGATGTGGGGAATAAGGAAAGAGATTCTTTTTTGTGATTAAAAGCAAGGTTTGGGGCTCTACAGATTTTTCCAGATTAAGCCTGATTCTGTACAAATTGCATTTCTTATTTCGAATGATAAAAATTGCATAATTTGTTCAAACTGAGAAAGATACATCATAGCTAGCTAGCTGCTTATAGATAGTGACATAATAAAAAGATTTTTGTCTGGAATTTCTTAAGAACAGAAATATTGCCACCATTGTAGTGTGTAACCACACAGCAATTCAAGTTTGATGAGTAGAATCATGTTTACCAGAATCTGAGCTATAAGCTGATTTCCTGAAATTTGTATTTCAGTATCTGAACTGTTTTAAAAGGTAAACATTTAAAGTATTTCTCAGATCTACTGAAATAATGATGCTCTTGGTCCTCTTAATGTAGATATCTGCTTAAGGCATTCTTTATAGCTGAAAGCAGATGATAAATCTGTTTTTTGTTTTTGCTTTTGTTTTTTTTTTTTTTACAAAGAATGCTTGTGACATTTAAGCTTAAGATTTTTCTGATCCGGAGATACTCCGCATTAGCTTACTTTCATTTTCAAAATGAAAAGACTTGACTACATTACGCATGTTAATTATAAAGAGTAGAGAATCATCACAGCAAGGAATTTGGATTTATATGTCCATTTTATCCTGAAGCTCTGGTATTTATTTTAAACTATTTTTATCGAGTTATAATGCATTTAACTTTGTTTTGTATAGCATTTCCTCAGAATTACATACTTGGGCAAGAAAACGTGCCTGTGTTCGATATTCCAGTTTTGAAAAGATATTTCATTTTTTTAGATTACACATAATTAATTCTTCCTTAATTTTAGAGGATTTGTCACATAGTTGACTAGGTATTGCATATTCAATGAGTAAAAGAAGAATGTTGCAGCATTTCTCAACAGAAAGATAGTTTTGTCTTCATGATTCTGTAGTATGGTTAGGGCGTAATACCTCATCAGGGTGATGCTATAGTAATAAAAATGAATATGTTTATCAGAATACAGAATTGGGAGTCTAAATCAGTGATTTAATTCAGTTAAGGGGTTAGTTTCTTCTTTTTAATTAAAAACACATTAAAAATTATACCTACTGATATTGGCTATAATTTATATGTTATTCAGGCTACTTAACCAGCTTATATTCTTATTAGAAGGGAAGACTGCCATATTCTTAAGCTTGATTAGTTTTGGAATGATTTGAATATACCGTTTAGTTGCTACAAAACCTGTTTAATCTGTTAGAATTTATTTCCAGTATTTGCATGTATTAGTCGCTATGAGTACATTCTGTTTCTTGGCATTGCTTTGGGATTCCTCTAGGTATTGGTTTTACAGCATTCTGCTATTTTTCACCATATTTATGACCTTTCAGAGGAACTAAGCCATAAAGATTTTTGGTTACTTTCCTTGAGTAGCACTTTACAGATTTCCCAATAATTCTGTAAGGTGAAAAAATTACTGCCTTAGATTTGTCATTTCTGTCACAAATCACAAAAAAAATTTCTCTCTGTTGCTATGTCAAAATGTATTACCTTAAAAAGTAAAGATTGGTTATAATGTCACAGACAGTTAAATTTAATGTCAACCTTTTTTCGCATGCAGCAAGATGATCTTGACCTTTTGGATGGAGTTGATTATAAATCTGCCCAGTAATGATTGGTCATCTGCTTTTTACAATGGCTGCCTCTGTCTTTACTATTTTACACAATCATAAAGGTTTCTATTGGTAAGCTGTCTATAAGTAACTATTTGAGTAATTGTTCAGTTTGGTCAGCATTATGTAGAAGCTGATCATTTGCACAATGCTGTATTTGGTGTTGTGAGAAATACAGAGAAGAAAAAGTTGTTTCTTGCTTTCAAGGAGATTATAAGAAAATGTACACAATAAGCCATGCTTACGTTTTGAATTGGCTTTTCAAAGATGGTATGCTACAATCAGTTTTAACTTCATATAAACCGATGAATCCTTGGATAAGTTACATATAACTCTTTTTCTTTTCATGTACATTTCTTGGTATTAGAGAAATAAAAGATTGGATCAAACTGTATAATTATTTCATAATTTTGATAACTATCAAATTATTTTATAATGCATATTTTGCTATAACAAGGCATTATAAACTGTGAATCACTAAAATAATTTTGTATGTTTTGTTAGCTGTAGTTGGCAATTGATGTTGAGAATAAGATGGATCTAGCTCATTGGCAGGAAACAGAAGCAAGGACCTCAAGAATCAGCTTAAAACAGGGATGAGACCAGGTCCAATCTAATTATGTATTATGGAAGGGGGCTTTGACTTCATAGGGATTAAACTTTGGAAATAAAGAGTAGAAAGTTTGGGAGTGTTTGATGCTAACTAGGTCACTAGGGAGTTTTTTTTTTTCAATAAAATATGGGGGGATAGGATTCACTTCACGTTTTGAGAAAAGGGACTTGTATGTATGTAGGTCTTAGCCAGCTAGCTATTGGACATCCAGGCACCACTTCTTTTCTCCTTCATACCAGTATGCTGGCTGACAGTAGCAGGGAGGTGGGAGAGCAAATGGAAAAGCCTTGTTTCCCACAGAATTCTAAACTGGGGCATGTTGCCCAATAGTGTCTCAAAAATGCTTGTTTCCTTGTATTAGAACAACAGAAAATTGATAATGCAAACTCTTCTGGTTTATAATAGCTAGCTGGCTGCAGTAAGAGGTGGTAAGTATGGTGGTTAAGAATCTGGGCTTCCATGTTTACTGGGTTCAGATCTTAGCTATACCCCTTACCAGCTATATGATCTTGGGCAAGTTACTTCACCTTTCTGGGTATCAATTTCCTTATTTGTGATATAGAGATACTAATGGTACCTGCCTCAAAAAGTTATTGTTAAGACCAAGTGAGATAATGTATATAAATTATTTATAAGACTACCTGGTATATAACAAGAACATTATTCCCCAAATTTTTTGTTGACAAAACATTAGTGTATACTCTATAAGCTAAGATGGGTTATTGGCACGTGTTGGTAATGGTAGTCATGCAGTTTAGTTTCATTACCTCTTTATTCTCCTTATCAAATAAGGAATTCAGTAAAAAACATATGGTACACTGAAATGAAGTTGACTATAAAAATGCAAACAAAGAATTTATATCTGATTAAATTCTAATATTTACTGATTATAGGAATTGTGATTTGATGAAAAGTGTTATGTTTAAAGTTTTTTTTTTTTGCATCTAGTTATTAGGCCGACTTAACCTTTTATTAGTAGTCTGTGTATAGATTCTTTGCTTTCTTGTATTATACCAACCACTTCATTAATGACAAAAAAGATTACTGGACATTGGCAGATCTTCTTTAGTTGTAGTCGAAGATTAAAATTTAGGAGAAAAAAAATCCAAGTTTAAAAAAATAATAGAGAAGTTATATAGCTTAGATGTAATGATCTGAGTTATTTTTTAATCATTAAAAATGTCCAGGACAAAAACCTTCACTGAAAGTTAAACACAACTTGTTTTATTTGTCTTAGTTTTATTTTAAATTTTATTTGTTAATAAATATTTTTATTCTAGATGAAAGACTAAAATGACATGTGTTATAAATACAATACTGTATATGAATAGAACAATTTATGTTCCTATTTGTTAGAGTATGCTATTTTGAATTGCTAGTGTTTATTAATGTAAAAACATCTATAGTTGACCCCTGAGCAATGGGGGTGGGGGGTAGTTAGGGTTGCTGATACCTTGCACAGTTGAAAAGCTGTACATAACTTTGACTTCCCTAAAACTTAACTACACAGAGCCTACTGTTGGCTGAAGTCTTACTGATAACATAAACAGTCAATTAACGCCTATTTTATCTGTTATATATATTACATACTGTGTTCTTACCACAAAGTAAGCTAGAGAAAAGAAAATGTTAAGAAAATCATGAGGAAGAGAAAATATATCTGTAGTACTGTACTGTATTTATTTCAAAAGTATCCACATATAAATGGATCCATCCCCTTCAAACCCATGTTGTTCTCTCAAGCTCCAGAGTCCAAGTGAGTAATTTGATATTTGGATGAAGTATAAATGCCTAAATGTTACATTTTATGATATCTTTGCATTTTAGTTCTATTCTCTTGAGCAATTTCCTCAACATGCAACTATTTCCCCCACATTGGCACAGGGTCACTCGAATCTCAGTACAATGCAATTTCTTCAAACAAACAAAAAATCCCACAAAATCCTGTGACGTTCTAGTGAGCATAGTATCGGGCAAAGATATAAAGACTAATAGGTCTTTGCTTCAGGAAGTCACAAGTAGTGAGTCGTAAACACTAAATACAAGTAACTGCAACAGAATGTAGAAAGTAGTGAGATTCTTAACGATTCAAAAGAGAGAAGAAAGAGCTCAAATTGTTCTGCTGTGAATTCAGTAAGCAGAGTATTTCAACCTGGGTAGGTAGAAGAGAGGGGGGCTACATGAGGAGTTAGGGAAGTTTGGAAAAATTAGCATTTGAGGTAGACCTTGAAGACTGGCCAAGAAGGGGAAAGGTCATTTTGGGCAGAAGAAACAACATTAACAGCAATGGGTAAACAGAAAGAAAATATTAAGTTTGAAAAGTATGGAGTAGTTCATTTTGGCTGTAGTCTGGTGGGGGTAATTCAGGCTAACACAGGAAGGTTTGTTGGGACTAGATAGTACAGGGTCTTGAATGGTAGATTATGATTTATAAACTGAGAACATTTCTGTGTTGATCTACTTCTTCTTGGAAGAAAAAAACAAAAACAAAAGAGCAGCACCTATATTTTGCAGTCATTCTTAGAACTCTAACCCTCTTGAGACTTTGAAAATGAAAATTAAATTCCTGAGTAGATTTAGTGGTTAGTGGACAAGGTAGGGGGTAGAAGCAAAATGAAGGATTTTAATAAAATTCTCTATCAAAATTGCATGTGAGAGCATTTCTGTCTATCCACAACCACTCAAAAGTCCTAGATTTCAGATCCTAAGAGACCTCCTGCTTGTCCTTGATGTAAACTCTATTTTATTGGTAGGTAATCTGATTTAGCTTTGGCTTTATTTTTGACATTTCCTAGACCAAGGATAATCTAGAGGGATCATTTTAATACAATGAATATACATGTCACTATGGTGAATATTTGGATAATAAGGACTTTGCTTTAGGGAAAATTGGAAATAGAAATGCTATTGATAATCACGGAAGTCATAGGGTTGTTTTAGCGTTACTCTTTGTTCATTTAGAAATCATACAGTAAACCATCATTGCTAAATACTTTTAATATTGCCTTTAAATCTCCTCCATGCACCAGAGCATTACAATATTGCCTATGGTTAGTAAAAAATCTGGGTAACATCCAAGAGCAGATTTCCTTTAGATGTGACAGCTGGGGTGTGACTTTGTTATCAGACCCAGGAAGAGGATATTTGTGCATGGGAATTGTGAAAAAATTGTAATTGAATACTCTTACTTAGCACATTATCCATATAAAGTATGTCAGATGTGAAACCCATGGAATACCACAAGAGAGTAAAAATGAAATTGGGCACAGTAACTCTTCTGGCTCTATTTTTAGCAGACCCATATAATTGACAATATTCTGTTTCTTTATGTAGAAGTCTGAATTACTTTAAAACCCCATTTTCTAGTTCTTGTGAGGTTGTTCTTATTAACCTTTATGCTTCACATTGCCTGGGAAAGAGTCATTTTGTAGTAGGGACCCAACAAAATTTTAGTCCTTGTTTTAGAATCAGATCCATTTCTGGGAAAAAACTTAGAGATCATTGGACTTTGCATTGCTTTAAAACTTTTAAAACTTTAAACTTTTTTTTATCAAGAAGAAAAGTAAGTAAAAGACATTTAGTGATGTCCTCACCCCCCTCTTTAAAAATGGTAATACTGAAAATATTTCTTTATTAAACTCTTGTTTCTAAAAGGCAAAAGAGCCTAGTTTCAATGAAGTACATTGCAAGATGTGCTGCATATAAGTGTGTGCATATACTTCTATCCATTTTTAAAAAGTATTTATTTATTTATTTATTTATTTATTTATTTATTTATTTATTATTTAGAGAGAGAGAGAGAGAGAGAGAGAGAGCCCAAGTGGGAGGGGCAGAGGCAGAGGGAGAGAGCATGGAGCCCGACATGGGGTTCTATCTCACAAGGTTGAGATCATGACCAAGAGTTGGTTGCTCAACTGACTGTGCCACCCATTTCTTTTTTAAGAAGATTTTTCATTCAATCTCAAAAGAATTTGAGTCATTACATAGTATAGAGGGAGGCAGCATAACATAGTAGTTAACAGCTAGAGTTTTTGTGCTGGATCCCTTGTTTGGATCCCTTATCTTACACTTCACGGGCATTATTTATTTCAGGAACATTACTTGATCTCCATTTTCCTCAGTATTGTCATCTGTAAAATGGTGATGCTAAATTATTAATCTCTAGAGTTCTAATGAGAATTGATTGAATTAATCAATACAAGTAAGGCACTGAAACAATGTATAGCTTAACAAATATTATTACTTCCCAATTTATTAGGAACTTATGTATATACAAACACATGTTTAGCACACATATGCGTACATATACCTATATTTAGTGTATATGTGTGCATATACATATATACATACTTTAATTCTTTAATTGTATGTAGTATACTAAGACACTAAGCAGCTTGCCTAAGATTAAAATTGCTAGCAAATGATAGGATGATATGGGACTCAAGCCAGAAAAATCTAGCTCTAAAGCTCTTGCTTTTAATCACTGTGTTATATTGCTTAGGGTCATGTACACTTGAATTAGATAGTCACGTGTAAGTTAGTATCTCCTAAATGCCAAATTAAGATAAGAGATGTCAAGGCAAACTGAAACTGCTGTGGAAGACTTCACAGAAGAGGCGTTAGCTTACTTTCATCATACACTTTTTTGATTTCTCTTCCACTACATAAAAAATACATGTAAAGTCATTAGCATAAATCCTGCCATAGTGCACAATAAATTCTAGTTATTATCATCATAATATTTCTCATAATTTTCATCTCAATCTTCTCTAATTGGTGCAATGTACTATTTGAAAATCATGTACTAATTTATAATTTTTTTTCAAGATAATGTTCTGAGTTCAGATAAGTGAGAACATATAGTATTTGTTTTCCTCTGACTGCTTTATGTCACTTAGCATAATGCCCTCAGTCCATCCATGTTGGCACAAATGGAAGATTTCTTTCTTTCTCATGGCTGAATAATATTCCATTACATTTATTTTATCCATTTATCTACCATTGGGCACTTAGGTTATTTTCCTATCTTGCATATTGTGAATAATTTGACAATGAACAGAGGAGTGCAGATAGTTCTTTGAGATAGTGATTTTATTTCTTTTGGATATATACTCAGAAGTGGAATTGTTGCATCATATGGTAGTTTTATTTGTAATTTTTTTGTGGAATGAGGAAGTGATTTTGAAACTTAGCCATCTTGAGTTAAACTTAGTCTAAATTCTATTAGATAGAGACAGACTCTCTCAAACCTTTTAAAATACTGTCCTTTTTGCATATAATGCCTTTGGCTCCTCATTTCTCTTTGTTTTTGTCTGACTCACTCTTTATTATGCCTCAAGATTTATTTAGATTAAGCATTGCCTCCTATTGAAACATTCCCTTATTCCTTCAGCATGAATTAGGTGTTTTTCCCTAATGTTTCTCTTGATTCCAGTATTTACCTTAACTGAAGCCCAATACATTCTGTATTATAGTCATTGATTTTTCGTGTCTTCACTATGAACTGCTTAAGGACAAAAGCAGTGTCTTACTTCTTTAAAGCTAACACAAATACAGTACCTGGCACATAGTAACTCTTAATAAATTTTTGTTGAATAACAAAATGGGGAATTAATATGAAAAGTTCATGTAAAAATATAGCCTAGGTCACTTTGGACATCATTAGGAATTTACATCACCTGAGGTATATAAGTAGGGTGGAACCAGACTGAAGTATTCTAAAATTAAATTAAGGAATTATAGATTTATGGTTAACTACTATAATGTCTTTGCAGTGTCTCATACTGGTTAAGAGTACTGACCTGCTTTCAGACTATTCTCTACCCCTTAATAGCTGAGGGTTCTGGGAAGGTTTCTGAGCCTCTTTAAATCTCAGAATACTTACCTGTTATTGAAGATTTCTATTGAGTTCTAGCACTATGCCTGGCACATTGCAAACCTTACAATGAGTGTTGGTTCTCTTTCTTCTTCTGTTTTTTTTTTTTTTTTGGTTAGTTCTTATTATTATTGCAATTATATGCAAGGATGAGAAAAATCAGACAATTAAGAGACTGTTTCAGAATGTAGAGTTAAAATTACCCAGTGATTGATCATTCAGATTGCCATCAGAAAACCAAAGTTTTTAGTTCTAGTTCTAGCTCTACTACTGCCTTACTGTAAAGCTTGGATGTATCTTATTTCCTCATACCAAATTACAATAAAAGTAATAGTATTAATGCCTTCTTCACCAGGATGTTATAATCATTTGGGATGTCTAAAGAAAAAAAAAACCTGTCACATTAAAAAAGAGTGGGGCTTTATATCTTTTGAAATCATTGATATCACATGCTTTTGTACAAGTTGTGCCATTTGTCTGGAATACTCTTCTTTTTAGTCACCTTGATAATCCTATTTGTCCTTTAAGATTCAGTTTAAGTATCAGTTAGTGGTATTGCATTCTTTCCAAAAGATATATAGCTCCAGAATGGGATAGAAATAAAACAAATGGAGTTGAAATCATAGGGAGGCAGATTTTGGTCTCATTCATTCACTCACTCACTAAATTTATATATATATTATATATATATATATATATATATATATATATATAATATATATAATGATATATTAATATAATATTAATTAACAATTATAAAAATTGAAATTGTTTGTAAAACACCTCTGTGACAAAGAGGAACCAAGCACAATAAAATTAAGCTGGGATAAACACTAATCACTAAATATGTGGCTAAAAGACATTGTTTCACATATAAATAATGGCTTTTTGCCTTAAAGATGTGTCTCCTTCAAAGAATAACACCAATCAGTACTTTTCAGTTACTTGATGTTAGCGTATTGATAGCTAACTATATCAGGCCCCTTGCCAATCATTTGACTGACTAAGTCACGAAGATGTAATGTTTCTATAGAATTTGAAGTCTTACGTCTTTCTTTGTTCTTCCTATTTCTCTTCCCTCCTTGAAAATTCTCTAGAAACTTAGAAATAAATGAAGTATACATATACAATGCATTTTTAAGTATTCTTTTCCAAGTGACCATTATTTTTTCCAAGTTACTATTATTTAAGAAAATAAATTTTTATATAAATTTTCATGTATATAAAGTTCATATTTTATCTATTAAAAGTACTTTTATTCATCAGAGATGACCAGCTCATAATTAGCTGGATTTTCTTTTAAATGTTTTCACTTTTTAAAAATTATTTTTTAAAGATTATATTTATTTATTTGAGAGAGAGAGAGAGAGAGAGTACACAAGCTGGGGGAGGGGCAAAGGGAGAGGGAGAAGCAGACTCCCTGCCAATCCCACCCTGAGATCATGACCTCAACCTAAATCAGAGGCTTAACAGCCTGAGCCAGGCACTCCTAAATGTTTTCACATTTTAAATGACAAATACAGCTACTACACAGTCAATGTTAATAGATTTTGCATCTCAAAAGCAGGCAATTTAGCAATTTGGCAATTGTGAATCCTTCTCTGATCCTTTTCATTGTCATCATGGACTTAGGAAAACTGATTATCTGCCTAAAATGAGAAAAGCTTATCTTCAATGTCATATTCATTCATTTCTTGGTTTGGTTTGTGTTCTCCAAGCTTGGACTGATTTCTGTCACAATCTCCAGAAGATGGGGGAATCTGAAGTAGAGAGGAAATGGATGCTGGGCTGTGTGAATACTTGAGATTTTTGTCTTGACTTTTTGGGGACCTGAATTTTCTCATCTTTATTTATTTTTTAAGATTTTATTTATTTATTCATGAGAGACACAGAGAAAGAGAGAGAGAGGCAGAGACATAGGCAGACCGAGAAGCAGGCTCCATGCAGGAAGCCCGATGTGGGACTCGATCCTGGTACTCCAGGATCATGCCCTGGGCCGAAGACAGGCACTCAAGGCTGAGCCACCCAGTGTCAGTTCTCATCTTTAAAATAAGGATCCTGTGTCTGTCTTCAGCTCAGGTCATGATCTCAGGGTCCTGGAATCGAGCCCCATATTGGATCCCCTGCTTAGTGGGGAGTCTGCTTCTCCTTCTCCCTCTGTGGCTTCTCCTTCTAGTGTTCTCTCTGTCAAATAAATAAATAAAATCCTTTTTTTTTAATTAAAGGATCATTGATTGGATGATTTTACAGTCCTCCCAGAAGCCATATTCCAGGTCTATTATTCTGATATTTCCAATTTTTAAATCTGAAACCAAAATTAAGCTTCCTTTGTTCACATAGTTATAATTATGTGTTGGGGCATCTACATTTTTTTTTCATCCTTTCTTTTCCCTGAACGTTGACCTCTTCTTTTAGATATTTTTCATTGGTTTTTCTCACAGTTCCATCATTTTCATCCCCTTTTCCTTTTAAAATCTCTGCTCTTACTTAGCTATTTCTGCACCAAAGAATCTATTCTTTACTCTCTATTTTCTTGAGTTCTTCTTTTAAGACCTATCTTCATTTCATTAAATAAAGTATGTTCTACCATTCTATTCTGTTTTAAAGGAGTACTTTTAAACAACTACCCAATTGTGCTCATTGTTTTGATGCAAAGACAGTAATTTATTTACCTATATACTTCTGTTGAATTTTCCAACATTTAATCTCTACAAATATGAATATTAAGAAATTATCTATATTAGTGAGAAATTGGGTAAAAATCTAAGTGGCTAATACCACAGGAAAGATTAATTAAACTACATAGCATCAACCTTTTAAAATATATAACCACTAGATAGTATAATTTGGAGAAGTATGAATATAAAAATGTTTGTTTTCTTGTTAGGATGGGCTAAAATATGTTACAATATCAACTCCAAAATCTCAGTGGCTTCATACAATAAATATAATAAAGTGGGTCAAGGCTGAGATTGGGAACTTCTCTTCCACACAGTCACTCAGGAATTTAGATTAACAAAAGCTTTTATAGCTGGACCACCTGATCTCCCTGGTCTCTGCTAGCTGGAGAAGAGGAGCATAAAGAAGTCACACTCATTTTCTGTACTTTGTCCCAGGCGTGACACACCAGCACTTTTGCTTATCACTAGTTACTACAAGGGCCCGAGAAATGTTAATATATTTCTTGTATCCAAGAGGTGAAAAAGGACAACATGCTATTATGAGTTCTCTTAATAACTACACTTTAATATTAAAAAATCAAAATACATAACTTTATGTGAATATATGTTCTTATATAGGTTTGAGGAAAATGTAGAAAATTGTAAGATTTGAAAAAGAGGGCTTGAATTCCATTTAATTTTTTCTATCTAAAATATCTGTTATTACTATTAATGTTATATATGTGGTATGTTAAAATTGGGAGAAAAATGGTTAAGCTTTGAGAAAATGAAGCAATATGTCACAGAGAACATGAATTTTAAAGTCATATAAAATTTGATTCAGATCCTAATTCTGCCTCATATTAGTTGAGCAAGCTATACTCTTGGGCAAGTCATTGAACCTGTCTTAACTGAACTTCGGATTCCTTATCTTTGAAGTAGGGATAAAATATCTGTTTTCTAGAACTGTTTGAAGGATTATATAAGATAAAGTGTACTTACTTAACGAATACTAATGTAGAACTCCCAGGTACTGTTCTAAGCATGTTAGCAACATGTAATTCATTTAATCTTCATAAAAAACATATAAAGTACATACAGTAATCCCCATTTTGCATTTGAGGAAATTGAGGCAGAAAGAACTTGCTCAAAGTCACATGGTTAAGTAAGTAGTAAGTATCAGAACTGGGTATGAACCCTGCTGGTTGGTTTTATAGAATTTCTTAGCTACTATTCTGCTTCCTCTTATGGACTTTTCCTAAGTGCCTATTGATAGCTCATGAACTTAATAACTAAGAAATATTTATAGCTATAATGCTAGCTATAAATAAGTTTTGGCCATTTCTCTTATCTAAAAAATAGAGGAACAGATTATTCACATACATTTCTAATAATTGGAGTTTGATTCTTCTAAGTAGTAGAGGAAATTCTAACATCTCGATCGAACATCATTTGAGCAAATTGAACAAATAATAGTCTTTGGCCTTGTGATGGGAATAATTAATTGAGGAAATTTAAGAAGTTATCCATCTTCTTAAGAGAGTTGAACAATGCATGGGTTGGGGTACTAACTCCCATGCATATTTGAAAATCCATGTATAACTTTTGACTTCCCCCAAATTTAGCTACTGATAGCTTACTGTTGACCAGCATCCTTACTGATAACATAATCAGTCAATTATCTTACAATAAAGTAAAGTAGAGAAAAGAAAATGTTATTAAGAAAATCATAGGGCAGAGAATATACATTTGCAGTATTTATTGAAAAAAAATTCTCATATAAGTAGACTCACACAGTTCAAACCTGTGTCATTAAAGGGTCAACTACACATTTTTACTCATCTTTTGGCATTTTTTCATTTCCTGTTTCTTTTTTTCCCCCAATTTTCCCCATTTTTAGGGCATTGTAATTTCCTTTCTAAATATCCCTTGAATTTTGAGATAATTAGAAAATTTAAGAGCTCGAGTGTTTTTGGTTGGTTGGTTTTGTTCTTTTTTAGATCTAAAGGGGAAAGTAAATAAAGTGGTCATCTCCAGTCCCTTTACCACATTTTTGGTATTTGTATAGGAAAATCACTTTGCTTAAAGTAATTAAATATAATAGATGTTAGCTTTTTAAAAAAATTGCATCACTAAACAGATTTCTACCATTTTATTAATGACATTATGAAGCTTATCACTAATAAACAATCTCTGAGGTTAAAGAAAAAAATCACCAAACCAGTTAGACTTGCTTACTTTGCTTTTTAAGTACTTAAACACTACACTTTTCATAACTCATGGGTATAGTTGAAGTATTTCCTTTCACTGCTTATTTTCTTCTCATCTTCTAATGTTTTATATTTCTTACTCCTCAGTATCATTTTTGTTATCTAAAAATATCTTGAATTTTTTCTATTTATTTAATCCATAATGCCATATATATTATTTTATTATCCTCATCATCTGGCTCATTTTGGTTTTGTTTATATTAGGAAACTTCTTTCCATCTAATTATTGAATATCCAAGCCCACCTCCCCTATAAGTCATTAAAATACAGACACTATGAGCTTATTTCTGTTTAAATAATTAATATAATTGACTATTGTGTATGTAGGCCAACTCAGATCTGTCCTAATTTATGATGAGAAAGCCAAATACTTATGTAGTGCTCTAATTTAGTAGATTCTTACAAATTTATAATGAACAAGTGTTTACTATAGAAAGGATAAAAATTACTAATTAGGGGCTCCTGGGTTACTTAGTCAGTTGAACATCTGACTTCGGCTAGGGTCATGTGTTCAAGTCATGGTCTTGGGAGTCCTAGGATTGTCCCTGCATTGGGCTCTGCATTCAGCAGAGAGTCTGCTTGTCTCTCTCCCTATCACAGTGCCCTTCCGCCTCCCGTGATTGTGCTCTCTCTCTCTCAAATAAAGAAATAGAAACTTAAAAAAAAAAAAAAACCAAAATGAGATACCACCTCACACCAGTCAGAATGGCTAAAATTAACAACTCAAGAAACAACAGATATTGGTGAGGATGTGGAGAAAGGGGAACCCTCTTACACTGTTGATGGGAATACAAATTGGTGCAGCAACTCTAGAAAACAGTATGGAAGTTCCTCAAAAAATTAAAAATAGAGCTACCCTGTGATCCAGCAATTGCACTATTAGATATTTATTCAAAATATACAAATGTAGTGATTCAAAGGGGTACATGCACCCCAATGTTTATAGCAGCAGTGTCCACAATAACCAAACGATAGAAAGAGTCTAGCTGTCCATCAACAGATGAAACAATAAAGATGTGGAATATTATTCAGCCATTAAAAATAATGAACTCTTACCATTTGCAATGATGTGGATAGAACTAGAGAGTTTTATGCTAAGCGAAATAAGTCAAAGAAAGGCAAATATAACATGATTTCATTCTATGTGGAATTTAAGAAATGAAATGGATAAACATAGGGAAGGAAAAATAAAATAAGATGAAAACAGAGAGTTACACAAACCATAGAAGACTCTTAACTCTAGGAAACAAACTGAGTGTTGCTGGAGAGGAGGTGGGAGGATGCAGTAACTGGGTGATGGGCATTAAGAAGGGCACTTGATGTAATGAGCACTGAGTGTTATATGCAACTAATGAATCACTAAATTCTACCCCTGAAACTAATAATACACTACATGTTAATTAAATCATATTTAAATAAATTTTTTTAAAAAGGATAAAAGCGCTAATTATATTTTAAAATGTATACATATACCTTTATCTTCTTATAGTTGATACTAATTGATATTATAAGTCTAGAGTATGTCAGTAAAGCTATCAGGATTTGGGGTGACAGGAGCGGAGAAAGTATTGATATATGGAAGAGTTATGAATGTTATTATCTTAGGCTAAAGCACAGAGAGCTACATGAATACAGACCAAAAATAACCCTTATTTACACTGAAGTAGAAAACAATATAAAAAAATCAACTACTGTACAACTAGAAGGGTTCTTAGAAATCATGAAGTTAGTTTTTAAACACATTTTTATTTTCTTTATATTTGTTCATGTTCTTCAGTTTCTAGGCTCAGGATTCCTTTGTGCATCTCAGACATCTTTCTGGGATCATTTTTATTCTGAAGTATATACTTTGAAATCCTTTTACAAAGGATGCCTTGGGAATAAATTCTTTCAGTTTCTATTTGTCTGAAGTGGGTTTCTTGAATGATAACTTTGCTGGGTGTCCACTTCTGGATTTACAATAGTTTTGTAGTTTTTTTTTTTTTACAATACTCTTTCCTCAGCATTCTGAAGGTATTATGTTACTGTCTTCTGGCCTCTATCATTGTTAGTTTGACATTCCTTTGGAGGTAATCTTTTCTTTTTCCTTTGCTGCTTTAAAAATGTGTTGTTCTGTGACTCCACATGATATGTAGAGGTGTGAATTTTTCTTTAATTATCCTGTTTGTGATTCATTGTGATTCCTGAATCTGTGGATTCATGTGTTTTATCAATTCTGGAAATTTTTCACCTATTATTTTCACCTTCCTCGTTTTTTCTGTCCTATCCTCCAAAAATCCATTTTGGTATATGTTAGACTACATCATATTACTCTCATTTTAAAAAATTACCTATATCAGGGATACCTGGGCAGCTCAGTCAGTTAGTTGTGTCTGCCTTCAGCTCAGGTCATGATCCTGGGGTCCTGGAATGGAGCCCTGTTTGGGGCTCCCTGCTCAGCGGAGTCTGCTTTTTCCTCTCCCTCTGCCTCTACCCCTTACTTGTGCCCTCTCTCCTTCTCTCCCTTCCTCTCAAAATAAATAAATAAATAAATAAATAAAATCTTAAAAAAAATCTATTTCTTATTTTTCACATCCTTGTCATTCAATGCTATGTTCTGTGTATTTTTTTCAGATCGTTTTGCCAGTCCCTAATTTGTCCAGTCTACTGGTTTATATATCTTCAATGTTAAGGATTATATATATATATATTTTTTTTTTCTGTAATTTCTAGAAGTCCAACCTTTTCACATCAAGATTTTCAGTCCTGTCTCAGATATTAGAAGTTTTCTTTCCAGGCATCTGGATTGTTAGGAGAATAAAATCAGTAGCTTGGTAATTTAGTACTCAGTCTTGCTCTGGGTCCAGCTAATATCTTGCACCAAATAGGCTCCTGCCTTAATACTTGCAACTAAACTACTACTTTGCCCCCTTATCTGCCTGACAAAAATGCCTTTATCTTTTAAAAATCAGCTAAAGTGTCTCTTTAGTAATAATAAACATTTACTAAGAACCTGATTAGCAAATTCAAGAACTTTACATGTATTAATAAGTCATTTGACAAAGAGATTACATAAGATGCCTAAAATCACACAAGTAGGAACTAACTGAAACAAGACTTAAATTCAGGGATAGCCCTGCATACAAACTCTCAGTGTTTATCCAACACTGCCTTTCTCTTGACCTGAATGGGAGCATCAGCAGCAGAGGGATGGCCATACCAGCAAGAACTTGGACCTGAGCACCGAACAAGCCCCTAGGGATGTGTCAGATGCTTAGAGAAGGACACAGCAGGACAAATGAAGGAAGGCCTACAAGACAGATGGAGTCTCACAGGGCATGAGCAAGCAACATGCAGAGAGAAAAGACAGCATGAGGCAACAATTAGGAAATCTAGCAGCCGTTAATATCATTTTCTGGGTACCAACTGGGTTCCTATGCAGAAGTGAAGGTCTAGAAGGACTCTTAAGAATAAGACAGGAATCAAAAAATATATAAAAAAGAATAAGACATGAATCAAGTCTATAATTCAAAACAAACAAGTTGAGGGGGATCAGGAGGGCAAACAAAGCAGGAACTCAATTACACAGGTATTGGTGCCTTTTAAAATACTGTTGGCTAGTTAAAACTGGTCTTAACTTCTCAAACACTTTTTATCCTTAAACAATCAGATGTTAGGACCATTAGGAGAGATAGTATTCTCTAGGTTACAGTGGCAGTAATAAGTACACTACTGTATGTGCTCATGAAATTAATCCCAAGCCAGAAATAGGTAGATTTTAATTTTAGTGACCTAACTGTGTAGTTCCCTAACTAGTCTTTAAGGTTTACATGGGTGGAGTGTTCCAAGTAAGTGAGATGAGAAAAATCTTGAAATTGTTACATGATAGTTTATTTCATGCCGTCTTAGCCCTATTCCTGTAATAGCGTTTTATTCTCCAATTCTTATCCTCAGTTCCATTTTTTCCCTATATGCTTGAAGATGAAATAACCCATTTACTCTATATAAGTGAATGAAACCTAACTACTACCTCTCCAACTCAGTATTTTGGAAAGGAACTCAAGTGACTCATTGTTAAAAATATGTAGGGATGGAGAAAGAGTGAATTATTGGTCTACTTTATTCTTTAAGAAAAGATTTATTTATTTGAGAGAGAGAGAGAGAATGAACAGAAGGGGCAGAGTGAGAAGAAGAGAGAATCTCAAGCAGACCCTGTGTTGAGCATGGAGCCAGACATAGGGTTTGAAACCAGGATCCTGAGTCATAAGCTGAACTGAAACCAGGAGTCTAATTGATGCTCACACTGAGCATCAACCGACTGAGCCACCCAGGCCCTCTGGGCTACTTTATAATAAACATTTCCTGTGACTTCATTAACACAATATATAAGATAGATTTAACTTGTATTACCATGAGATGGTATAGTCTACAATTTAGAGTAGATACCAGATTCTAAATACCTAGTTTCCAAGCAATATCCTGGTACAAATAGATGTGTTTATATGTTTTATGGAAATATAATATGCTAAATGAAATTCAAAGTTAGGGTTGGCTTATGCTTAGATTCCAGTTTGACTCGCATTTATTGAACTCTTATGATATGTTAATTTCTGACCTGATGCTTTCACATCTCTTGTCCTATTTAATATAGCGTAGTGAAATTAGAGATTAAATTGTTGACTTCTTTATATTGTATAATACTTTAACTTACATGGTAATGCAAAAATAGCCTCTAGAGTAAATACAGATCATATGTTGAATATTAATATTGAATCCAAGTGTTAGTGTTTGGTTTTCTTAATTTCATAATTTAAAGTAAAAGGTAATAAAAATAATAAACACTTTAAAAACTAGCTCTCACATCATATTTATAAAATATGTGTGTCTATGTATTTATCCTCATTAAATTAGGGGAAAATGTTTCATTTATATTAACCAGGATATTAATCTGTAAGTTGAGAGAGACCCTGTAAACTGAATTAAAAGTAATTTTTTCTCCATTATACTTAAATGGAAGAGAGGAAGAGTTATCTGTTTGCACTAAAATGTTTTGTTTTGTTCCAACATAGAAAAATAAACAAGCCCAATATTCCATACTTTTAATCAATTTTTTCTTACTGTACCATCTGCTGTATTCATTTCTCCAATTTTATGCCTACCTTGATGTGGGAGTAGGGGTGGAGTTAGAAGGATAATCTTATCAAAGGCACATTGGTGAATGTGTATTTGCTAGCTCACTTGTTCATGAAAATATTTTATAATATTAAATAAAATATTTTAAAATGGCAAAAAAAAGTACCTCATGGGTAGAAATGTGTACATACATTTCTTGAGTTTTGGGGAACATTCTTTGCAAGTGTAAAATGCTCATACTTGATTATTCTTTTTTCACTCCCTTTCACACATCTAGAATTTTATTCTATTTCCTCTTTTTCATTTCTTTCAGAAATTAAATATTCTTGAATTAATCATGCCTACTGAAAGATCTTTGATGACTCAGTCTGTTTCCAACCATTTTATCCTCTACACTTCATTCAACAGTATTTTTTGATAGATATTTCCTACTCAAAGTTTTATACATAGGTTGCCATTTTCCTTATATCTTCATCTCCACAAAATTTAATGTCATGGATTTTAGTCATTAAACGTGACGTATATGTATAGCTTAGGATCACAGCAGAAAGAGACAGTCACTTGAAAAGCATGATAAAAAGAGTTTAATGAAAGGACTGTTTTTTAAGGCACAGACAGGATAAAGGGATATCAACAGGGTTGATGAAATCCCGGGAACTTGGAGGGACAGAAAACTGTCACTATTTCTGGACCTGAAGGAGCAAGATGTGGGAGCAGTTAATGCAAACTGGCAATATCTAGAGCGGAAAGGGAGTCAGATGACAAGATTTTGTCTGTGATAGAGGAATGCAGCAATTGCCAAATTATGGCCAAACAGGGCCTATATCTCTCTGCTCCCACTATCCAGTCTTATTCTCTCTCATTGGCTAACCTCAATAAGAAGCTGGATTATAAGGGAATCTGATGATGCAGTCGATAAAGACATAGAGCATGGTGAAGAAGAGTGGAAAGGGGATTTGTAAGGGTTAATGGAGTGTACACAGCATACCATACTATCCTAATACTTAATAAAAAGTCAGAAAATGTGGTTGTTTTTAAAAATATTTATTTATTTATTTTAGAGAGTGGGAGCATGGGGTGGGGAGAGGGAGAGAATCTTAAACAGACTCTGCACTGAACCTGACATGGGGCTCAATCTCATGACGCTGAGATCATGACCTAAACCGAAACCAAGAGTTGGATGCTCAACCAACTGTGCCACCCAGGCGCTCCTGTGGTTGCTTTTCTTTTGTTGGAGTGTAGTTCACACACAATATTACATTAGTTTCAGTGATTCGACAAGTTTATACATTATGCTATGTTTGCCACAAGTGTAGCTACCATCTGTCACCATAGGTCCCTATTACAATATCATTGATTATATTCCTTATGCTGTGCCTTTTATTTCCGTGATTTATTATTCCTTAACTGGAAGTCTATATCTTCTACTCCCCTTCATCCATTTTTTTAAAGATTTTATTTATTTATTCATGAGAGGCAGACTGAGAGAGAGAGAGAGAGAGAGAGAGAGAGAGAGAGAGAGGCAGAGACACAGGCAGAAGGAGAAGCAGACTTCATGCAGGGAACCTGAAGTGGGACTTGATCCTGGGGCTCCAGGATCATGCCCTGGGCCAAAGGCAGGCACTAAACTGCTGAGCCACCCAAGGATCCTTTACCCTTCATCCATTTTGCTCAACTCCCACCCACCTCCCCTTTCGCATCAGTTCTCTGTATTTATACGTCTGATCCTGCTTTTTGTTTATTCATTTTTTTAAAGATTCCACTACAAGTGAAATCATATGGTATTTATATTTCTTAGTCTAACATTTTATTTAGCCCAAATACCCCCTGGGTTCATCTATATTGTCTCAAATAGCAAGATCTCATCTTTTTTTATGGCTGTGTAATATTTTAGAGTGTGTGTGTGTGTATCATATCTTCCTTATTCATTTATTTATTGGTGGACACTTAGATTGCTTTTATATCTTGGCTATTATAAATAATGTTTCAGTAAACATAAGGGTGAATATATCTTTTCTTTTTTTTTTGAATATATCTTTTCAAGTTAGTGTTTTTTTTTCTTTGTGTAAATACCTAGTAGTGAAATTATTGGATCATATGGTAATTCTATTTTTAAATTTTGAGGAACCTCCATACTGTTTTCCACAATAGCTGTACGAATTTACATTCACATCAAAAGTATATGAGGCTTCTTTTTTCTCCACATCCTCTTTAATACTTCTTATTTCTTGCCTTTTTGGTTTTACCCATTCTAACAGGGATACGATGATTTCTCATTGTGGTTTTGGTCTGCATTTCCCAAATAATTAGTGATATTGATCATCTTTTCATGTGTCTACAGGCAATCTGTATGTCTTCTTTGGAAAAAAATGTCTATTTAGACCCTCTGCCCAATTTTTTTAAAGGATATTTACTTGAGAGAGAGAGAGAGAGAGAGAGAGAGAGAGAGAGAATACATGCATGTAAGTGGGGTGGGGAGGGGCAGAGGGAGAGGGAGAGAATTTCAAGCAGATTCTCTGCTGAACATGGCCCAACATAGGGCTCGATCTCATAATCCCAAATCATGAGCTGAGCCAAAACCAGGAGTTGGACATTCAACTGACTGAGCCATACAGGTGTCTCTTTCTGCCTTATTTAATCAGATTTTTTTTTTTTGGTGTTGCGTTGTATAAGTTCTTTATATAATTTGGACTTTAACCCCTTATTTGATACATTTTTTGTAAGTACCTT
Organism: Nyctereutes procyonoides; assembly: GCF_905146905.1. NCBI lineage: Eukaryota > Metazoa > Chordata > Mammalia > Carnivora > Canidae > Nyctereutes > Nyctereutes procyonoides. The sequence goes on along the minus strand of NW_026575142.1, from coordinate 24,047,513 downwards.
CTTCCATTCAGTAGATTGCCTTTATGTTTTGTTGATGGTTTCCTCTGATGTGCAAAAGCTTTTTATTTTGATTCAGTCCTAGTTTGTTTTTGCTTTTATTTACCTTGCTTTAGAAGGCATAGCTAGAAAAATGTTGATATGGCTGATATCAGAGAAATTACAATCTGCATTCTCTTCTAGGATTTTAATGGTTTCATGTCTCACATTTAGGTCTTTAATCCATTTTGAGTTTATTTTTGTGTATGGTGTTAAAGGTGGTCCAGTTTTATTCTTTTGCATGTAGCTGTCCAGTTTTCCCAGTATCATTTATTGAAGAAATGGTTGCTTTTTAGAAATTGATATGATAAATGGTTCTAGGGAAGAAAGAATACTGAAGTGAAAATGAACTGCTGTCTCCTCAATTTTCAATTCTCTTCCCACTCTCAAATGAGATGAGAATTATCAAGAGGACATGAAAATTTCAATTGTTTTGTTCATGGGATTACTGTTAGATTTTGTTTTACAAAGTTAGGAAAGTTTATTTATGTCAAGACTGTGCTCAAGAGTTATGGTAAATCAGAAAAAATGTATTTTTTATACGTTTGTAGATAGCTTAATGATATTTTCAAACAATCCTAGAAGAAATTGTTGGTATCTTATTCGGAATATTTTAACACTAAAATATGCTAGCTCATATTAGTCGGTCTACTATGAGAGAGTGTACTGGTTCAAGGTCACTTCAAATGTGAGAGTTGAGATAGAAAGCTCTTTTTTCTGCTATTGCTTGCTAGTAATTGTTCAGGAAAAATAATGAAGTCTAAAGACTTTCTTGGAGGTAGAAATATTCACAATTTACATGTATATACATTTGTATTAAAAACACAGGTGTCTTAATGTTTAGAAGCAATCAAATTGTAGAAAATTATAAAATACATTTGGGTTATGACAATTGTATGGCATTTGCCTTTAAAATAGCTGAATAAAATTGGAGAAAGACAATTATATGGTTTCACTCATGTGGACTATAAGAAATATAGTGAAAGGGACCATAAAAGAAAGGAGGGAAATTGAATGGGGAAAAATTAGTGAGGAAGACAACTCATGAGAGACTCGTAACTCTGGGAAACAAACAAAAGGTTGTAGAAGAGGTGGTGGGTGAGGGGATAGGGTAACTGGGTGATGGGCATTAAGGGGAGGGCACATGATGAGATAAGTGCTGGATATTATACTATATGTTGGCAGATTGAATTTAAATAAAATATAAAAAATAAAATAGCTGAGTACAAATTCAGTTTAGTCATAAGCAGGATTTAACTGGAGAGGATCATAGATAATACTATTTGTTCCTTCTTTCTTGGGAAGACATGGAGAAAAGTACTTAAATGGAACTAGGAAGAACAAACCATTACTTTCCTGGTGAATTTCAAAAATTGAAAAATATTGATTTGAAAGTTTAGTACTATTGTTTATTATTTGGGTAGAGGCCTATGTACATGGATTTAAGATGTGATTTCTGTTCCTGTTGATAGTTCCTGTTACTCTGTTTCAGGACCATAGTCTGTACCAATGTTTTTCAAATTGCAGGTCACAACCCATTTTGAAGTACCAAAATAAGTTTAAAGGATAGTGACTAGTATTTTTAAGTAAAATAGAATATCCTGGGATAGAAAATATCATACTGTATTGTTTATAGTTATGGTAAATGATGGTTTGTGAAACTTTGTTTTGATTACATATATATAAATATGTGACTGTGTTGAATATGTATTTCTTACTATGGGTTGTGCTCCCCTCAATTCTAGAACATTGTCTTATACTTATTTACTGGAATAAATCATCTTATAAATGTTTACCCAGTAGTGTAATAAAGGTAAATTGTAATGAGAGGCAATGTAAGAAATTTATGTGTTCTCTCTTTACACAGTGCTAAAATTTGTTCTGAGTGAGTAAATACATATGAAAATTAGGGTACATTAATGTATTTTATGTTCAACTAATCTGAAAAGGGTAATAGTGCAAAATGAATAAAAAATATCTTACCGGTCTATTTGGGATTATTGCACAGACTGGCACCCATTGGCATTTGTCCCTGCATTCTCTTCATCACACCCACGTTTACTTGCTCTTGGTAAAAAAGGAAGAAGGGAAGCACTCTATTAAAAAGTCTTCAATAATATTGAAATAATCTTTTGAACTATAACCAAAGTAGAGGAATTTCAGTATATGTATTATTAGTATTAAGTAGTATCTTGGGAATTTTCAGCCCAAAATAATATACATTTAATATATCTATGGGCTATTTGGAGAGTATTTAAATTTATATGAAACTGCAAAATGAGTCACTTACATTGAGTTACATTCATATTCTAGCTTCAAGTTCTTTTTTTTTTTGCCAGTGAAACATTAAAATTAGGACACTTCTACTTGTAATTCATCTTGTAATTAAATAATCAACTATTTCCTATTTAGATTCCACTCCTACTTCTGCTGCAAAATTTCATTTTGTCTCAATATCCTAATATTAGCTATTCAGTATAATTATCTTTTGTGTGTGGGCAGTTTTTATGCTATATAAAAATAAGGAGAAAAGCCATTTTGTATAAGTTGAAAATTGATTCAGGCCCTTGAAGTAAGGATTAAATATTTTATCATATAGATGGAAATATCTTCTTATATCCTAAATAAAACTTCTTATTTTGCAATTGTTTTAAGGGGATGCTATGGTGATTTAGTGGAATGATGCTTCTTCTGACCTCTGAACATGGATGCATGACTTCGCCTTTGGCATTCTTCCTAATAACACTCAAGAGGGCAGGGATGCATTCCAATGTGCATATTTGAATATGTCCTCCACAGAGGATAAATGTGATTTGTAAATGTATCAATAACAGTTTCTAAAGAGACTTAAACTTGCATTTGTCTGGTTCAGGAAATTATATAAATATATAACTCTTTAGTTTTTTCTATTGCTATTTTGCTCAGACCAACATATTTTTAAAGCTTCGCCAAACACAAGAGCAGTAGACTCTTAATCATATATTAATTTTAATTTTTTCTTTCATTTGTAGTATAGATTTCTTTCGCTCTAATTTCAAACTCTTTGCCCTGACCTGTCTCAGCACATGCTGTCTGCAAGACACAGTACTACAGACTGTAAAACATGTTATTCTACTGTATGTTTTGCTGCATATGAAGCACATAAGAGCTGATATTTCTAGATTGAAATATGTCTGTGGTCTATAATCCTACAGTTGACAATACTTATTTGTAAAACATGGAGGCCAAATCTTTATCAAGATTATGTCCTGGAATTAAAAAGCTTTCAAAGAAGAGACAGAGATTTGTAATTTTTCTAATACAAATGCTAGAACAGGCTTAGAAATAGAAGTTGGAACTGGGGGGTATTATGCTGAGTGAAGTAAGTCAATCCAAGAAGGACAAACATTATATGGTCTCATTAATTTGGGGAATATAAAAAATAGTGAAAGGGAATAAAGGGGAAAAAGAGAAAATGAGCGGGAAATATTAGTGAGGGTGACAAAACATGAGGGGCACCCAACTCTGGGAAATGAACAAGGAGTGGTGGAAAGGGAGGTGGGTGGGGAGTTGGGATTGACTGGGTGACGGGCACTGATGGGGGCACTTGATGAACACTGGGTGTTATGCTATATGTTGGCAAATTGACTCCAATACAAAAAATTTAAAAAAAAGAAGTTGAAAGATTCATTCATCTTTAGTCTACATTTCTATTTCTCTTTTGTTTTCAATAGTCACTTTTAAGACAATTTTTACATAGGTGCTCATAATCAAAAAAACTTGTATAATCTGTATTTCACTTCGTTCAGTATTTTGTATTTTGTTCATTTCTACATGTTTACATGGATTGTATTTCTCCCTCCCCTATTATGTTATTGAATACCAAATGAGTGAGTGTATTGTTTTGAGCATATGTACAATATTCAGAAGAGAGTCTCCACCATTCTAAATCAGTAAATATATATTTAATAAATAGAATAAATATATATTTATATATACATATATATAAACTGGATGAAGGTAAAATGTATATGATTATAATTAAAAGTTTAGTTTGAATAAAATGCATTACACTGAAGCAAAGTAATTAGAGTTGTAGTTTACCTAATAATTGCTACTAATTGCTTTCAAGAGATTAGATGCCTCTCAACCCCATTTTAAATGGCAGTGGAATTATTTCACCTTGCCATAGCATTAGTGGTGTTAATACTAATGATTTTCATATTTTCCTTGTACAGTTCAAAATGTCATCTTGTTAACAAGAATTCTTTATCAGAGATAAAAATGCATGTTACTAAATTGTCAGGGTAACTGTTATTTGTTTTTCATCTCAGTAACCAATGATGGCAACTGGAATGTATGACTGCTTTTGATTTCATGGAAAATCAAATGACATTTCTTCTCTGAGTATGTGGTCAATTTAATTTTAATCTCCTTTTTAAATTAACACTTGATAATCAAATAGGATAGTTGTGTAGAAGTGGGTTTAAGTGGTTGAATTAAACCCCTAAAATATTAGATTATATTATAATTTATTCTCTGAAATTAAGAGAATATATGTATAGTAGTCCACTCTTATCTGTGCTTTTGCCTTCCATGGTTTCAGTGACCTGAGGTCACCCATTGTCAGGAAGCAGATCATCTTCCTTCTGACATACCATCAGAAGATCAATAGTAGCCTAATGCTATGTCATAGTGCCTACATTATTCACCTCACTTCATCTCATCACATAGGCATTTTATCATTTTATATCATCACAAAAAGGGTGAGTATAGTACAATAAGATATTTTGAGAGACCAAATTCATATCACTTTTATTAGAGCATATTGTTACAATTTTTCTATTTCATTATTATTATTATTAAACTCTTCCTGTGCCTAATTTAAAGATTATATTTTATCGTAGGTGTGTATGTATAGCGAAAATAGTTTATATAGGCTTTGGTACTATTCAGGTACCCATTCAATTCAGGTGCAATTTCAGGTATCCACAGGGGGCCTTGGAAAGTATCCCTGTGAATAAAGAGGAACTACTGTAATATCATTTAATCTTTTTCTCATTCTACAGAGAAATGATGAAGAGGCAGTTGTGGATCGAGGTGGAACTCGTTCTATTCTCAAAACACACTTTGAGAAAGAAGATTTAGAAGGTAAGACCTTTCCCCCCCTTGGAATAGTTTTTGTTATGCATTCCTAAAGTACTTCAAAGAGAAATATGAAGTATGTCACAATCTGGAGAATTGCAAAATTTGGTATTAGAGTAATGGTGGTGGTGGGTTATGGATATGATTGTTTAATGCAGCCTGAAATGCCAACGGGAAGACGTACAAGAGAAGTATCCATTCATCTAACAGATATTGAATCTCTACTATATTTAAGGCACAGTGTTGTGTGCCAGTCTTTCTGTAATTATTGCTTCAGGAATTACCATCATTTGAGGAATGAAGAGAAAATTAAGTTATGGCAGACCAGCATATTAGGTGCTACATGAGAGTGGACAATAGGACAGGAAGGGCATCCAACCCAGCCTATGTTGTCAGAGTAGGCTGACACTGGAAGAGAGTTAAGGACAACTGGCATTTGAATATACTCAGATATATGAGATAGAGTTGGAGGCACCATTTGTGTGTATTCTTTTCAATAGGAGTAAGGTCAAATAAGTCAATAGAGAGGTAGTATGGTCTAGTATATGGGATCTGAAACCAAACTGCAAATACCAGTTCTGCCCCTTAAGTGCTGTGGAAGCTTCGGCCAGTTAATTTTTCTGCACCGCAGTTTTCTCAATTGTTAAGTTAAGGATAGCAATGGTGAAGATATAGAACAACCTAACTGTCCATCGATACATGAATGGATAAGGAAGATATCATACAAACACACACACACACAGGCACACACACAGATGCACGAATATCACACAGCCATAAAAAAGAACTGGATCATTCCATTTATGACAATATGGATGGATCTACAGGGTATTACGCTAAGTGAAATAAGTCAGACTAAGAAAGATATGTTTTCACTCATACATGAAATCTAAAAAAAACAAACGAATAAACAAGCAGACAAAAAGCAGAATCAGAACTGTAAGTACAGAGAACAAACTGTGGAGGGGGCAAAATGGGTGAAAGGGAGTGGGAGATACAGACTTCTAATTATGGAATGAGTAAGTCACAGGAATGAAAGGCATAGCATAGGGAATATACTCAATGATATCATAATAGCATTGTATGGTGACAGATGGTAGCTACACTTGAGAGCATAGCATAATGTATAAATTTGTCCAATCATTATGTTATAATTACTGAAACTAATGTAACACTATGTGTCAACTATACTCAAATAAAACTATTTTTAAAGATTTTATTTATTTATTCATGAGAGACAAAGAGAGAGAGAGAGAGAGAGAGGCAGAGACACAGGCAGAGGGAGAAGCAGGTTCCACACAGGGAGCCCAATGTGGGACTAGATCCCAGGACTCCAGGATTACGCCCTGAGCCAAAGGCAGATGCTTAACCACTGAGCCACCCAGGGGTCCCAAAAATTAACTTTAAAAAATAAAATAAAGGTAACAATGGAATATATTGCATAACGTTTTTATGAGAATTAAGGGGAAAATATTTAGACTAGTACCTGGCATAAGAATTACAGAAGTCTTGACAGTTATTACTGCACCACAATTTGATGTATATACATTATTACTTCATTTTTAAGAAATTATTGTTAGTGAGATAACAAGGTATATAAATTTTCTAATCTTTTGGTTAGAAAGTGAAACCCAGGTAATCTCAAGTAAAAATAAGCAGAGATAGTTCTTAATAATCCACCATAGCTGAGAAGGGGTATTCCCCCTAAGAATTATTGGTAACTAATTAAAGTACAGTGAAATTCATAGCCTTACACCTTTTCTTTCACCACAACAATTTAACAGGAGAATTGATATAAAATTTAGAGTAAACTTGCAACAACTATACCTGCTCAGTACCTGACGTTTTGCTTGGTGCACAGAAAATATGCAGGTCCAAGAAGGTTATACTTATTGGGTGAGCGTAGTGATTTGCTATGCTATCCATATTCATTACTCAAATTGAAGGGAACAGAAACTTGCAAAATCTAAACTGATAATGGAGACTAACTAAAGATAATTTCTCCTTGGTTTTGAAATGCCATCATATTACATTTTTTCCCCAGCAGCATATTTACCTTCTTATGTCGTGACTTAAGCTATGCTTATATTCAGTAAGCATGTGTAAGAAAACCCAATAAAGCAAGAAGGTAGCCTAAAAAGCAGAATTGCAGGAAAAAGCCATCTTGGTTTTAAAGGTTGTGATGGATAATCTGCACAAAGATAATTGAAAGTTAACAGTTGATACTTTATAAATAATTGCAGTAAAATACTGAATGTTTCCTGTGGATGGTAAATACATAGTACAAAAATAGGATTTAATAAGTTTATTTTAATTATTATGTCAACATGTATTATGTATGTTTTCTCTTACTGGGCATTCAGGTGAGGGTGTAGGACCCTTATTAAAAGAGATTTCTGATTGGCAAACAAAGTGGAGAAGTCAGATTTTGTTCTGTTTATTGATGTCTATAGTGGGCATTTTAATCCCAGAAGTGAATAGTTGTGGCTAAGTCACAGGTGATTAAAATTAACATCATCAAATGCAAATGTAACATTACATTTTAGAATTTTGAACTAAAATAGGAAAACTTATTTATTTTGACTTTCTCAGTATTTATCCTGTTCCCAGACCATACTGAGCAAATAAGCATCCTAGCATCTGAGGATGCTAAACGGGATTCTGCTGTGATACACACAAAGAATTAATAGATTTCTTAGTGGTCCCTGGATTGATTACTCTGAATCAGAAAAGAACTGCAGGGACAATGTGTTGGGTATCATGGTTCAGGAAAAATCAACTGGGAGCATAGTATAAAATGGGCAAAGGGGAAAGTGTCAGTTAGAAAGACTGCATTGCTGAGGGTAATGTGGGCCGTAGTTTCTCCTTTTGTGTAATTAAGGAAAAAGATCAGGCTTCCACATTTTAAGAACTCTTGAGTAATAGAGGTAAAACATACAAATAGATATTTAGAGCTGAGAATTGTTATTGAAGAAAAACATACGTTTTAAAACTCTTCCTTCAATTAAGATTTTAAATTTGAAAATTAGTGTTTACAGGACTTAAGTGTATAGAAGAATTATTAATAGCTAATAGAATTACCAGTATAATTTAACATCCTGTGCACAGCTTGTACAAATGCAAGGTGGTTAAAAATATCTATAAAGTCTCAGGTGAAATATGTTTAATGGAAAATGATCACTTGACCCATATTGACAGCTTGGTGTGGTATATTAGTTAACATATTCACATTTATTATACATTAGGATGAAGTATGTCAAATGTATAATTTCTCCCTTCAAATCTACTTATATTTCTGTTTTACATATATCTTGTACCATTTTCCTCTCTTTTTTCCTATTACCACAAATCAAGAACATACAATTTTGTTAGATTCTGTTCACCTCCTGTATTTCTGTATCATATAGTTAGTAAATTCTTTGAATCTATTTCAGGGGTGTCTCTTCTCATTTCTTCCTTTCATTCCCACTGCCACTGCTCTAGTTCTTTCCCTGTCTGTGTACTGTGTGCTCTCTTTCTCACAATCCACCCTTCTTAAAACTGCTAGTGTACTTTCTAAGACTATTTCTGCTTTCTATGGTAAAATGTAGCAAGCAGCATTGACTCCCTATAATTAGACCAAATCAGGATTGTGAGTGGAGCAAAAGTTGTTGAGGTTAACCAATTTTTATTTTTGGTCTCTCATGTCCATATGGGATTAGTACTGTACAAAGTATAAGATTACAAAAGGAGAAATGCATTAATACCCTTGGAGTTTTCTTTGTATTTTCCCTTTAATACATGTGTAGTGGACAGAGTGGCCAGGTAACACAGACAATGCTCAGTTGTATTTGAATTTTATGTAAATAATGAGTATCTTTTAAGTATAGGTATGCCATGTAATATTTTTATTATTACTTTTTACTTGCCAACTCTGGACACCTTAGTAGTGGATGTTACCAAGAACCACCAAAATCCCCTTTTAAGGATTGCGGTCCTTATTTCCTCAGTTGCCATGGGTGTTGCCTGCTGTTGCCTCACAACTGAGCTTTTGCCCAGAAATTACCTTCTGCTGAAAGGAGCTGTCTCTTGTTATGGGAACTGCCTCCCTTGTGGCACATTAAATTCAGTGAATGATCAGTGAAGGAGCATTAGGGCTCAGTCCCTTTGCTTTAATTTCTTACAACTCTGAAGGGCGGTCACAGCTTCAAAGCCCCCTGTGGTATCAATGGATTCACATGTGGAATTATTGCAACCGTACCATAATTAAACTTCTTCCTCTACCAAATGCTACCACTCATATTTCTGCACAGGTGCTATTGCCGACAGCTCTCTTCAATAAACTCTCTGAACACAAATCTCTACTACAGAGTCTGTTTGCTGAAGAACTTGACTCACTCATTCATCACTTCCTGTTCCCTGAACCGTATGGATAGACATACATACTTGGTAATTGGCAGGACCTTCACGTTGGTGTCTTAGCCTGTGGGGCTACGAACTATCGTAGTGGGTGAGAAGGCTCCCAAACTAGTTGGCTTGGCCATGACAATATATGAAAGTCAGTATTGCATGTGACAGGAAGTGGCAGATTAGTGCCATCTTTAGAGACCTAAGGTATATACCAGTCTGGCCATTGCAAAAATCTTCAAGGATGGTAGTGGATGACTGCAAACTCAGCCAAGTGGGAGCATCAATTGCAACTGCTCTGTCAGGAACTGCTCTTCTCAGAGCAGGTTAATGTGGCCTCAGGTATGTGGTATGCAGCTCTTGATCTGACAAATGCATTTTTTTTCTCTTACTATCAAGAAGGACTGTCAGAAGTATAATGTATATATTTATGGCCTTGCTCCAGGGCTGTATTAAGTCTCCTACCCTTTTGTCATCATAGAGGTTAAAAAGACTTGAACTGAGTGGATATTCTGTAGAATGCTACATTGTTTCATTATATCCACCAAATCAACAAGAAGTGGCAAGTACGTTGAAGGCCTTGATAAGACAGATGGGTTCCAGAGTCTGTTTCCCAGCCAATCTGTTGAAAGGACCCTATGAGAGTGTCAACACTGTACTGAGTCTGAAATTCCATGATGGATGGATGGATAGGTGGGATCAGTTTCCACAGGCACAATAAAAATAACCAAGTGTCTCTTCAAGGTACTTTTACTCACTTTGAGTGTCTCTTCATGGTCCACCTTGGTTCCGCTCTTTTTCACAATTGATGCCTGCACTTTTTGAAGATTTAATAGTTTTTTTTTCAGATAGGACCATTGTTGTATCTTCTGCAGGTGTAAGAATAAATTAAAGGCAAACCTCTAAAAGTACGTGTCCTATTAATAACTAGATGATAATAAAGAGAAGAAAACTTAGTAGCTAAAGATGAATGCTATTAGTTTAGTAATTTTGACTGAACTGATCAATTTCCATTTGAGGCAATACTATCAAATGACTGGATTGGTTCTTTTGCCAAAATTTTTTTAAATACTTTTTTTGGTGCTAAAAGAAAGCATAACATAGAATTTACCATTTAAACCATTTCTAAGTATACAGTTCAGTAGTGTTAAGTATATTCACATTGTTATGTAACTAATCTTCAGAACTTTTTCATCTTGGGAAACAAAACTTTATACACATTAAATAACTCTCTCATTTGCTCCCTACCCTATCCTGTAGCAAGCACCATTCTATCTTCTGTTTTTATCTAAATGACTAGTCTAGATACCTCATGTAAGTGAAGTCATGCAGTATTTGTCTTTTTGTGACTGGTTTATTTCATAGTATAATGTCTTCAAGATTCATCCACGTTGTAGCATGTGTTAGTCTTTCCTTCCTTTTTAAGGTTAAATAATACTCCATTGTATATAGGTACTACATTTTGTTTATCCATTCATCTGCTGATGGACATGGTTGCTTTCATCTCTTGATGGTGCTGTTATGAACATGGGTATGCAAATATTTCTTTGAAATCTTGCTTTCAATTCTTTTTGAACATAAAGTCATAAGTGGGATTGCTGGATATAAAGTCATTCCATTCTTAATTTTTAGAAGAACTACTATACTATTTTCCATAGCAGTTCACAATTTTACATTTCCATCAAGAGTGCACGAAGGTTCTAATTTCTCCACATTCTTGCTAACACTTGTAATTTTCTGTTTCCTTATTTGTTTTTGGTAGGAGTGATTCTAATGGGTATAAGGTGATATCTCATTGTGGTTTTGACTTGTATTTTCCTAATAATTAGTGATATTGAGCATTTTTTCATATGCCTATTGGCCATTTGTTCATTATTTTTTGGAGAAATGTCTGTTCAAGTCCTTTGCCCATTGCTTAATTGGGTGTTTTGTTGTTGTTGTTGTTGAGTTGTATGACTTCTTTACATATTCTAGATATTAACCCATATCAGATATATTATTTGGAAATATTTTCTCCCATTACACTGATTGCCTTTTCATTCTGCTGATTTTGTCCTTTGATACACAGAAAATTTTAATTTTTATGTAGTCCAGTTTGTCTAGTTTTACTTTTGTTGTCTGTGCTTTTGGTATCATATCCAAGAAATTCTCATCAGCTCCAATGTTATAAAGCATTTCTGTTTCCTTCTAATTTATAGTTTTGGGTCTTAGGTTTAGGTATCTGATCCACTTTGAGATAATTTTGTATATGGTATAGGATGCTTGCACTTTTACCTTTTATATTTCTTTGTTGCCTAACATTATACCTATTGTAGTTCACATCGCTCCTCATGGGTTAAATATTTCCCTAAATCACTGATACCTAAAGAACCTATTTAGTGAGAGACTATTGTTTTCCATATATTTACCAAGTATTTCTATTTTTCTATAGTTTGAGAACATAGAAGACACAGTTAAATCTCAAGGATATTATTCTAGACTTCTGTTTAAGGCCTTTTAAATTACCCCAAATTGGAGCCTTCCCATCTCTACCATTTACTAGTGATTTCTCTCCATACAGAAATAGAATGCCCACTCTTCCCATCCATTAGTGTCACATTATCCCTCCTAGCAGAATAATTATTTTCTTCCCTCACATCTCTATTTCTGAGTTTACATCTTTTTTATATTATTATTATGTATATATTTCTTTTTTTTTTGAGAGAGAGAGAGAGAGCATGAGAGCAGTGGTGGGGAAGGGCAGAGGGGGACACAGACAGAGACTCTCAAGCAGGCTCTATGCTCAGTGCAAGCCCATGACCTGAGCCGAAATAAAGTCAGCCACTTAATGATATCATGACCTGAGCCAAAATCGAGTCAGCTGCTTAACCAAATGAGCCATTCAGGCGCCCCTATTTATATATATCTTATCCTTCTTTTTTATTATAAGCTTGCTGAGGGACAAAGCATTATCTTACACATATTTGCATTCTCCCATGTTATCTAGCACTTTTTCTTGAATTAGGAACTAAAAATGTGTTGCACTGAATCTCATTTATATGTCATTCAATAATATATCACTAATCATGTAAGAAGTTAAATTCATGTAATTAGATGTATAATTAATGCTCATCAAATATTCAATTACCTTTGAATTGCATGTAAATACAGAAGTTCCTAATTATGTTGCAATGCACCAAGATAATCAATCTAGTTTACTTCAGTGATTTTCAGGAATTCATAAATTTAAAATTTTAATGGAAAAGTTAAACTCATCTTTAAATCTTGGCCTACAAATTAAATCAAAGAGACAGTTTTTTTATTCTGTACTGCTTTTAGCAGACAGTAAAATACTTTTAAGTCAATGATTTAATAAAGAAAATTATGCCCCTATCTTGGTATTCTTTTGCTCATTCCATTTGAGGGCAAAAAAATTGTTTACTAGTTTATTTCCTTTGGAGACCACTTAATAGATAGTGGACCCAAAGTGCAAAGATAATATAAGTAAAGCACCTAGCACAAAGTGATCATACAAATAGTTCTATCAATGGTAGTGCCCTTCCACTTTCTTCCTTTCACCCCCTTCCTGAACTCTTATGATAACTGAAATGGTTTTCTGATTATAATCATAATGTCTAAAGTGGTTTCCACTAAAAAACTAAAGATAATGAGTACAGATCCTATATTTATGTCACAGTGTTTTGCAGCCAAAGTAAAATATAATTGAAAAAAAAATGAAGACAAGAAAAAGCCAAAAATTAGGCCTATCCTTTTCTTTTTAAACTTTTACTTCCAAAAATTGACAAGAGAAGGAAAACATGGATTCAAGTGAAAGAAACCAAAGTTAGCTTCACAGAGACAAAAGTGAGCTTTGAAGGAAGAATGGGGGTTTTGAAGGCAAGAAGGAAGGATCTGTTATATTCTGGAATAGTTAATATGATCTGGCTAGTATACTGGGATTATGTGCATTAGGGATAAAGAGTGGTTACAGATGAAATTTAAATATTTGTATGAGGTAGCGTAGAATGAATTAATGCTTGATATTACCAAGTGAGGTAAGTATTATTATAATCCCCATTTTACAGTTAAAGAAACTAAAGCACAGAAGACTAACCTGCCCAGGTCTAAGGACTAGCAAGTGGTAGAGCAGGGATTCAAAACCACGAGAGTCTGGGCTTTTAACAACTATATTGTAGAATTAAAGATGATCCTCAGTTTTATGTTTTAGGAGATGGAATGGGGCAAGGTGATTATTAATTGAAAGATTTGGGCATGTTTCCTCACTTGATCAGGACTATATACAAAAAAGTTCAGATTTTTATGTCCTATTATGGAACAATAAAGAATTTAATAATGAGTACCCATATCACAATGGTTTTCCAAATTATTTTGCAAAAATTTGAAAAGCTTTGTAGTCAGTAAATTCCCATTAGAGAGATTCATTTCCACAAATAGGAGAGCCTCTCTCCCACTGGAAACCTGTTTTGTTTTGTTTTGTTTTTAAGCTTTTATTTATTTACAAGAGACACACACAGAGAGGTAGAGACACAGGCAGAGGGAGAAGCAGGCTCCATGCAGGGAGCCCGATGTGGGACTTGATCCAAGGACTGGGATCACATCCTGAGCCAAAGGCAAACACTTAACCACTGAGCCACTCAGGCTCCTTGGAAACCTGTTTTATTATAACCCCATGTTCTCCTATTTTAAATTCTCATCTCTCTGCTCTACAAAATGAATAATCTTATTGTTTGCTTATTCCAAATGTCTTTTCTTTGAAAAAAATTCATTTTTCCTGCCATTACTGGTTGATTGGCTTTTATACAATTTAGTATTGTTGATATAGGCTCAATGTCAATTGATGGGGCAATTCTAGGTGGTATTTGATCCATTGGTAATGAGTAGTAAAATCAGTTAATTACACAGGATTAATATGAACTTATACATTTTGCCTGTCAAATACGTTGGATATTTGAGGATGAGATGTAGGCACATAGACTAATTCTGAAGATTTCAGAAAAGCAATAGTGAGTATTACATTTCATTTTCTTATTGAGAGCAATCTTTGCCACCTGAGCACATTTCATAATGAACTGGTTCCCCTGGGTATCCCAAGAATAAGAAGAAATAAATAAGAGAATATTGTTTTAAATACTGTTGTTTCTAAAATTAACTCTTAGGTAAGCTATACATCATGTTCCATATTTCTTCATTTTAGGCATTTCACATAACTTGTGTATTGTGACCCACATCAATACATTTTGGTATATAATTTATACATGATATTTTGTCTATTTGAAGTGAGTGGTAACTTGATAGTTCTTTATAATCTGTTTTTATAGTGTATTGTAATCCCGAGTAAATTTGAAAGATCTTAAAGTATTTTTTAAAATCTGGTTGTGGTTTATTAGACCACTTGTAAGCAGTTATAGATATGTATTTGCATTAGGAGAGTAACATATACTCTAATGTGTATATGTGACTAAGAAATCCTGCAAATTTATGATTTCATAATTTAGGGGTCCTACTTATACATCTTGCATCCCTAGCTTATCATGTCAATTTTTAGGTAGCCGATTTTAGAATAAAATCCCTTCATTATTCCTTGTAAGTCAAACTCTGTTTAATACAGTTTTCTACCTATCAAAGATATGGTACAGCATTTAGAATATTTGCTTTCTTGTTTGAGGGGGAAGGGTATTTGCTTTCTAATATGACTTAACTATATCATCTGTGAATGAGTAGAACTGTGTGTTTGTGTGTGTATGTAACATGTTCAATCAATTACTATTTCAGAGATATAATAGATGAAAAGAAATTCCTTTTCATTACATTGAATATATAATCCTATAAATATTAAAAGAAGGAATTTTACAGCAAAGAAAGTATTTCCTTAATCCTTAAATATTTGAATCCTTAAATATTGAAAATTTGAAAACAGACCACAAATGACCAAAGCTTCTTAATATATACTACATAGGTTTATATTAATACTATAGTTTTGCATTTTCCAGACATCTGAGACTTAAGGGTGTTCATTATTTAGTTACACAGTTTAATAGTGTGTGGGAGTAGTATTATGAAGGTGACATTGTGAAGTAGATCAACTTAGTCTACTTCTTGATTAAATTCTTAAATCTCTATTTCAGCTGTTACTCCTTCCCTCTAGAAGGATCCAACTTTATTTTTTAAAGATTTATTTATTTATTTTAGAGAAAGAGAAAGAGCATGGGGGGCGCAGAGGGTGAGGGAGAGGAAGAGAAATCCTCAAGCAGACTCCCTTCTGAGTCCCACACCCGCCCAGCTCAATCCCAGGGCACTGGGATCATGACCTGAACCAAAAATCAAGAGCTGGCTGCTTAACCGACTGAGCCACCCAGGTGCCCCCATCAAGTGATTTTACTTTAAAGCTCTTCAACTGCGTGTGATCGCAGCCTTCTCAGGTTGTTGCATTTCTACAGAATTGGATCACAGTAGTACACACAGAGATAGGCTACCAGTCAGGCTCTTTCTAGGGAAGTTGTCATCATTCACCAATATTTAAGTGTTGTTTATAGCATAAAAACACTGAGGCATTTTCTGTTTTATGCCCTTCATTCTCTAAGGAGTTTTAGATACTGGTATAACCAATAGGACACATCAGTCCTCCAACCCTTTGGAAAAAAAATGTCAGTGGCCACTTTGCACATAAATGCTTACATTAAAATTGAAATTGATATACATAGGGATAATAATAAGTATCAAATAATAATTGAAAGAGGTGATGTTCTTAATTGTTTGGGTAATGCACACCTATAATTTAGAAGTACTGGTATCACTAGTACCTTAATAGAATTAATCCCATTTTAGGTACCAGTATTCTGGGTATTTTTCTGAGTGCTCTTTTATATTTTCTCCCAGTAACCTTGTTTGCTTCCCCATTCTATCTTCCCGCTTTGCTGGCTGCCTAGTTGTTCCTAACTGCCTTTAGTGTATCAGACTTGCTGAAAGCACAGTGAAAAAAATGGTATTTTCTTTTCTTCCTTTTTCCATCATTTCTACTCTTTAATGAGCTTCAGGTGGGACAGTGATAAAGGAGACAAAATAATAGAAATTGTGATTAGAAGAAAGTAAAATTTTAATTTTCTGCTCGTAAATTAAGCTTTTGTGTCTGAGGCAGGAAGATTATGAATATTCCTGATTACTTTCTAAACTGCTTCTAAATTGCCTTAGGAGCATTTGTAATAAAAGTATTACAGTCTTATTAGCAAAAGGATTTCTAATTTCTAGAAATTTATTTAGAATTATGCCTATTTTTTCCTTTGTATAACTCAGTTTTTTTTCTTGTGAACACAGTTGCCATGATTTAATTAGATGACAATATAGCACGAAAGCATTTTATGACATCACAGTGATTAATACAAAATTATAGTGTCAGCAACACCAGAGCAGTTAATAATAACAGTGATCATGAAAACAAAAGTCTTGTTAGGTAAATTGAGATACCAATTGTTTATGTGAATGGCTTATTTCTCTCATGCTAAGATTTATTAATATGTATCCTATGTAACTATTAAAAAGTGCTCTTAACTGCCAACTACAGTGGCTCTCTGTCCTCATTCCTTTTGAATTCTCTTTGCTTTTAGAACTCTGACTATGCCTTAGTTCTTAGATCTCTCTTCTCTCATCTCTCTTCCCTTGACTGATGATTTTCACAGATCGTGTCTTCCTTGGTATTTTTTCTGTTTTACTCACTGGCCCCTCTTACTCTGCCTGACTTTACTATATTTTTTTTTTCAAAATTACATTAGTTTTATTGTTTTAAAAATTATGAAATAGGAGCACCGCGGTGGTTCAATCAGTTAAGTGTCCAACTCTTGATTTTTGGGTCAGGTTATGATCTCAGGATCCTATGATCAAGTCCTGTGTCAGGCTCCATACTGGGCATGGAACCTGCTTAAGGTTCTCTCTCTCCCTGCTCCTCTCCCCCAAAATAAATAAATTAAAAAATAAAATTATTTAAATAATATGTGTTCCATTAGAAAAATCCAAGAAATATAAACAGTATAAAGAAGACGAACAAAACAATAGCCCTGAAAATCCACCACCTAAAAGAAGTAATACTCTTAATATTCTAAGCAGAATAATGATGGAATTATTATCATGAACAGAATATTAATTAATTAATTAATTTAAAAGATATTTATTTATTTATTTTTTCATGAGAGCACAAGAGAGAGGCAGAGACATAGGCTAATATAAATATTAGTTGAAGAAAATGCTAAGGGAATACTTACAAGGAACAAGACTGCTAAATTAAAGTATTTGAAAGATTATTATAAAGAAGATGAAATATATTATCATTTTATTATACAGAAATAGTGGAGTTTCATATGAAGAAAAAAATGTATTAAGTTGTTAAAATTGCCCTGTGGATATGGTTACTTAACAATACTTAGTTTTAGAAATATTGAGTTAACTTCTTCAACTCCTCTATTTATTTCAGATGTTAAAATGAGAAATTTTAATCAGATCTCTGAAAAATTTTTCAGCTCTAACTTCTGTGATCTTTAAAGTGAACATCTAGAATATGCTTTAAAATATAAATTCCTTCTTAACTTTGCTTAATATTTAAATACTTTGAAGTTTTTAAGTTTCCTGACTGACCAGAAAAGTTCATTAATTTTATTTATTTTTTTCAGTTCATTAATTTTAAATTTGAAAAGGAATCCTCATTCTGTATAAATAAAGGAGTTCAAAATGTCCTAAAAATTAAGACCACAGAAACTTATTTTATACCTTTCTTGAGGAAGAAAGCAATTTGAAATAATGTGACATTATATACCTGATTATACAATTAGCTTAACTGAAATTTTGAAAAGTTTTATAATGAAATATAAGGTGCTAAGAGAGTGTACACTGGCAGTTATGTGTGATAAAATTAGACAGATTTGATAGATATGATTACATGGTAGCAAAGAGTTCTCGGAAGCAACAGCAGGAAAAACTGATGTACGACTCTCTAAGCCTTTGTGTCACATTTGCTGATGTCCCAGAGGTCTAAACAAGTCGCACAGCCAAGCCGAGATTCAAGGGTTGGAGGAATAGATTTCCTTTCAGATGAGAGAAACTGCTAAAATATTTCTAGCCATAAAAAACTACCATATTATCACATTTGTAAATATCTATTCAGAAATGCCAGATTTTTTCATCTTTGCTTTCAGATGTTTCTTTTTATCCCTTCAGTTCTACAGTTGAATCCCACCAACTTTCTTCATGGAAATCTCTTTTTCTTCTCAACAACTCTTTGTTTTCCCAAGCAAGCCTCTTTGTCCTTAATTATCATAATTCCCAGAATGAGCCACTTTCTACATGTGCACATGTCTTTTGGATTAACACAATACAAAACTAAATCTGGAATATTTTACAGTTTTAATTTTTGCTCATTTCCTAAGCTGTTTCCCTAAAGCAAAGTGGCAGGGCTGTTCAGAAATCATAAATTAATTAAAATGGGCTGGGGAGGTGGGGAGTTACCACCTTCTCTTTGCATTCATTTTTTTAAAGAATCCCAGAACATATGTTGATCTATTTTTTCTCTCTTCCTTGCAAAATGAAACAACAAACATAAATATTTTAAAATAATCATGAAATTGATGGGGCGCGTGGGTGGCTCAGTCAGTTGCATGAACAATTCTCGATTTTAGCTCAAGTCATAATCTCAGGTCATGAGATTGAGCCCCAAGTCAGGCTCTGTGCTGAGCACTGAGCCCTGAGCCCTGAGCCCTGAGCATGGATGGAGCCTGCTTAAGATCCTCTCTTTCCCTCTCCCTTTGCTGCATTTCCACCCCTTCCACGTGCTCTCTCCTGAAAAAAGAAAATAGTGAAATTGTAAGCTTTTGTGATTGCAAAAGTACATATTCTAAGATAGATAGATAAGGTAAGATACCTTATTTCCCCCCCCTACTCTAGCATGTACCTCACATTATCCTCCCAAATTGCTCCTCTGCTTTTGCATATATTATCCCACCCCTTTGCTGAGGTCAAACCTTCTTATTGTTTTGAGACTCAAGTCAATTTCTACCTTCTCCATGAAACTTCCTGTTATGTTAATCTCAAGTTATACTTGATTTCACTCTAATATGAATTCCTACAGCATTTAATGGCTGATACACATAAGAACATTAGCTTTAATGCAGACTGGTATTGTTCCTGCTTTGTATTTGTATTCTAATTTGTATATTTGCTGCTGTTTTCTTTGTTGGACTTGAGTCCTCAATAATTGAATGGTTATCTTTTAAGTGCAGGGATCATGCCCTATAAGCATTCCTTATTATCCCATTGCTTGATTGATTTGAATTCTAACCAATCTTTGAGCCCTGTAAACATCCAACATCAAACTGTTTTTGCAACCTATCAGGACTGGGAATTCTCCTGTTTTTTTTTTTTTTTTTTTTTTGCTTAGAAAATACATATTATTAGGATTCATTCTTTTATTCAACAAATCCTGAAGCTTACATGTTAAGGCTTTTCATGTTCCAAGAAGAAAAATAACACTGCTATCTCAAGATACAAAGTAATTTAGTGCTGTGTTCTGCTCAAGACAGTGTTATAAACTTATAAAAAGTTGTTTTTTTAAAAAATATATTACAGTAGTAAACTAGTAAATCTCAGACTATGGCTTTTTTGAGGAGTAACATTAGCACTTACAAGATTTCTATTTTTTTTTTTGATAGAATAGTCATAGTCATGTGATCCTTTGTTTTGTAATGACTACAAATATAGCCCCGAGGTCCGATGACTGTGACCAGCCTTTGACACTTTTTTTCTTTTAGTGAAGCAGTCCAAGAAACAACAGTGCTATAGCCTATACACACACACTCACTCACACCCTCTCGGTCTCTTTCTTTCTGTTGCTTTCCCTCAGCAGAGAATTTCTGTTGGATTTAGAATTCTTTGGTATATTCTGATAAATGATGGCTTGTTGTGTTTTCTGACTCTGTTAGAGTCTCCATGGAATTAAAGATCACATGCTTATTCAGCTTAATGTACTTGACCTTTTCCCATGATTGACACATCTAAATGGCTGTAGCAACTCAGTAATTATGCACCAGCTGTGTTATATTCATTTCACGGAAAAAAAAACCCCACAGAGTTCTCTTCAAGAGTAGGTAGCTTGGCCACTTTCCTCCTAGCTAAATAAAGGAAAATAGTTTATTAGTACTATTATTAATTATAGTAGGAGTCCTTTCTATTCCCAAATACACTTCTAATCTCACTGCATTTGGTAAACACTTGGAATGCTATGACCACAGCCACATTGAGTTGTTTCAGTACTGGGACTTCTAACATAACCAAAATATCTACAATAATTCTGTATCTGCTTAGCAAAATTGTATCTACACAATTTAAGTGTCAAAAATCCAAGATCTGTTAGCAAAATTTTACTCAGAAAACAATGTTATCTTTAATGGACCCTTGTTTTTCTAATGGGGAAACTATATTTTCTCTGAAGTGATATATAGGAAATTCTGAATAAATTCTAGTGTTCTGTGCTTATCTCAAAAAAATCTTTTAACAGCACTATCCCATTATTACTAATATTCTAAAAATATATTTTTATCTAAATAATTCTGAATTTTTATTAATTTTTGGGTTTTGACATGATATGAAATCATTAATTGACTATTTTGATTAACTTAAGAACTGCTCATTTGAGAAGATTCCCTCTTTTAAGACTAAAATTTTGGACTTTATCATAAAATGAAATTGTTCCCTATATAATCTTAAAAATAGTTTGGATTAGGGTTAATATTATTCAAGTAACTTCTGCACAATAACATTTATCATTAAGTTACTCAAATTCTTTGTCTTCTTAAGCAATGTCTACCAGGATGGAAAATTCCATTTTGGATAAAATGTTTTTGGAAAAATTTGTGGAAATGTTAATATAAAATTTTATATTATACTGTTTTCCACAGGATCTAATGTGATTCTCTAGTTGCTTAAAACAGGGTTATTATAGTTGGGATTAGAAAAGTTGGCAGTATATAGGGAAACAGGAAGACAATGAGATAGGACAGGAAAATTTTATTTTGTCTTATTCTTTTGAGCCACTGAGAGGTGAGTAGTATGAAGGACAAAGGAGACTAATAAGTATGAGTGGTCTGCTCTGTAATAGGCCTCATGTTTAATACTTTATATATATTATATTCTCATATAATCTTTGTATGAAGTATTTTAAATCCATTAGCAGTTGTTCATTTTGTTCTAAAAGCAAACATGAGGTGGTTTCTGGATCAGAGACAGACTCTTACTACTTATAGCAATAACCACATTCATTCTCCATGTCTTCTTCTTCCCCTTTAAGGTGATGTGATGAGAACCAGGTGGTTATATGCACATGAGGGAGGCCCTAATATTATGAATCTGTGAGTTTATATAAGAATTTCTCAACAGCTGCCTTTTTCCCTCCGGAGAGAGAGAGAGAGAGAGAGAGAGAGAGAGGAAAGAAAGCTTATCTACTTTATGTAATCAAATCTCAAGAAGAGGAAGACCCTTAGTTTAAACACTTTGGACTATAAACCAGTAGCTATGGGGATTTATTATCTTTTGCAGTGTAAAGGCATGAATCTGGAAGATAAATGTCTACATCTCTATGAAGGTCTCTATTTTTTAGTCAACGTTTAACCTCCAAAGCTTGTCCTTTAATCCAGATTCCATTTTTCTTTGCTTTAGGTCTCTAATCATGTAGAAACAGGAAATATTTTCTCTATGGTTTCATAGCCATAAATTGTGGCTTTTTCATCACTGCTACTTTGAAATTTTTTCCATTCTTAAGTTTTGAAATGTGCTTAGTATCTAAAGCATTATTATGTCTGTTATCTATATATTTTACTTAAAAAATCATTTCTATTTATACAAAAGATTTATGTACTCAATAAAAATTTATTGAGCATCCAGAACTATCAAGCACTGTTCTAAGTACTTTGGGGATATATCAGCAGACAAAAAATCCCTGCCCTTCTTATGTTAAAAGACTTTGGGGAGAAACTAGAAAGTAAACACTAAATATAACAAGTTAACTACATGGTTATGTAAGTGCTATAGAAAAAAATAAAAATAGAGGATTCTGAGAAGCATAAAGGGTCAGAAATGGTAGGGTATAATATTAAATAGGTGTTTAGTGTAGGCTTCACTTTGAGAAGGTGAAATATGAGCAAAGACTTGAAAGAAGGGAGGAATTATCCAAGTAGGAAGTATGTTCCAGGCAGTGAAATGAGACAGAGGCAAGTTCCCAGGGTGACACTCAGAACAGCAAGGAGGCTATTGTGGCTGAAGTGAAATTGGGTGAGGAAGAGATCAGTAGGGAAGAGATCAGAGACCTAATAAGAGTGGGGCATGAGGATCACAGAAATCTTTGGAGAGCCCTCAAGAAAACTTGACCTTTTCTCTGAGTAAAATAAGATAACAACATTAGAAGAAAGAATGAATGACATGATCTAACTTTCATTTTTAAGAAGACTACACTGGCTGTTGTGTTTGGTGCAGACCATGGGGATAATGATAGACTCATGATAGAACAGTCAGGAGACTATTGCAGTCATACAGGTTGGGTATGTTGTGGCTCTGACCAGAATGATGAAGTAAAAAAATTCAAATTCTGGATATATTTTGCAGGTTGCTCGAATAGGTTTCCCTATTCGAATAGGATTGGTTGTGGGCTTAAGAAAAAGAGATGAGCCTACAATGACTCCAAGATATTTGTCCTGAGCAACTAGAAAATTGTTATGTCATGAAATGAGATGGACAAGATTGTGGAGGAGGATTTTATAGGAGGGGCTTGGGATGAAAAAGAGTAGGAGTTTAATCCCGTACATGGTGTTAAAAAAATCCTTTTTAAAAAAAGATCTTATTTATTTACTCATGAGAGACACAGAGAGAGAGAGAGTGAGGCAGAGACATAGGTAGAGGCAGAAGCAGGCTCCCTGCGAGGAGCCTGGTGCAGAACTCAATCCCAAGACCCTGGGATCATGACCGGAGCCAAAGGCAGATGCTCAACCACTGAGCCACCCAGGTGTCCCACATGTTGATTTTAAATTGTATTTTAGACATGCAGTAGAGGTGTCAGATGAGCACTTGGATATGCCAGTTTGGAGTCTGGGAAAGAGGTTGGAGATGGAGACACAAAATTGGGGGCTACCCACATAGAGGTGGCTGTAGGGCAGATTTAAGTTTTGTGGGGCCTGAAGCTTATGCATTTTTGAGGGTTCTCTAAGGAAAAAAATTAACATTTGAATATAAATTAGGTCAGAGGTGGATATTTATTTAGAATGAGAAAAAAATCAACAAATGATTATTTGGAAAGTGATAAAATGGCACAAAATCCTAACTTTTGGAGAAATAGCATGCTTTTAAAAATGAACTGACATAACTCTGTCATACTTTTCCCCCCTAAATTTTTGACGTCTAATATCAAGGATTTTTAAACAGAATTTTCTATTAAGGGTTTGGAAAATTAACTCTATTATTATTAATTAAAATTTATTTTTTATTAATGTAGCCTACAAAGGGTTCTTTCATCTTTACAACTGAATTAGTAATTACACAAAAATGTTTGGGGTTGTCTTAAAATTTAAGAAAACTTCTATCAGTTTTCTTGTATATATAACCCATGATATATAGAGGAATTTTCTGGAGACTAACTCTGGCTCTATACAATTGAAACTTTGCTTCTTCTCTACTACTCACATACATACATGCATACATACATACATACATACATACATTTATTTATTTATTTATTTATTTATTTATTTATTTATTTATGAGAGACATACACACACACACAGAGAGAGAGAGAGAGAGAGAGAGAGAGGGGCAGAGACATAGACAGAGGGAGAAGCAGGCTCCATGCAGGGAGCCCGATGTGGGACTCGATCCCGGGTCTCCAGGATCACGCCCTGGGCCAAAGGCAGGCGCTAAACCGCTGAGCCACCCAGGGATTCCCCCCACATACTTCTAATGTGGCAGATTGTGATGCTTTGCATGTTATGATAACATTTCAGCCCTGAACCTTGTTGTCACAGTGTCAGATGAGTTTGGTACAATGGGTACAAGGAGTATTCCTCAAAACGATTCTAATTCCAGGATAGCTAAGAATAACCTACTCATATATGGAAGTGCCTGCAAATCACATAAATACTTTCCATTAAATCCAACCTAAATGTATCTACACCTCTATCTTCTCTTAGTTTCTCAAGATGTCCACAGACACTCAAGTGCCTCCCATCATGAAAGTATTTTACATTAATAAATTTTCATAAAATATATGACCATTAGAATACAGTGTTGGTCCTCTCCCCCCTTATGTCTAATCTACTATGAGCTATGAGTCTTGACTTTCTTTTTTTTAATGAAAATACTTTATTTTATTGAACAGTTGTAGGTTTGCAGAGGTAGTGCAGAAAGTACAGAAAGTTCCCATATACTCCATCCCTGCACACAGTTTCCCCTATTACTAACATTTTTCATTAACAGAATACATTTGCAACTGATGAACCAGTATTAGAAGATAATTTTTAACTACATTTCATAGTTTACATGAGGGTTCACTCTTTGTTTTTTTATATGGGTTTTGACAAATGTATAATATTACGTATCTACCATTACAGTATCATAGTATCACTTCTCTAAAAATGCCCTGTGCTTTACTGAAACATCCCTACCACCTATCCCTGAACCTCTGGAAATGTTTATACTGTCTCTATAGTTTCACTCTTTCCAGAGTTTCATATAGTTGGAATCCTACAGCACATAGCTTTTTCACTGATTTCTTCAATTAGCAATATGAATTTAAGGTTTCTCCATGTCTTTTCATGGTAGATGGTTTTCTTCTTATTGTTTAATAATACTCCATTGTATGGCCATACCACAGTTTGTTTATTCATTTATTTTTTATTATTTTTTAATAAAAAATTTATTTTTTATTGGTGTTCAATTTGCCATCATACAGAATAATACCCAGTGCTCATCCCGTCAAGTGCCCCCCTCAGTGCCCGTCACCCATTCACCCCCACCCCCTGCCCTCCTCCCCTTCCACCACCCCTTGTTGGTTTCCCAGAGTGTTTATTCATTTAAAGGACATCTTAGTTGTTTCCCATTTTTTGACAATTATGATGAATAAAGCTGCTATAAACATTTGTGTGCAGGTTTTTTTAAGAATTTTATTTATTTATTCATGAGAGACACACACAGAGAGAGAGGCAGAGACACAGGCAGAAGGAGAAGCAGGCTCCATGCAGGGAGCCTGATGTGGGACTCGATCCTGGGACTCCAGGATCACAGCAGCCAAAGGCAGATGCTCAACCGCTGAGCCACCCAGGCATCCCATGTGTGCAGGTTTTTTTTTTTTTTTAATCTTTTTTTTAAAATTTTTTTTTATTTTATTTTTATGATAGTCACAGAGAGAGAGAGAGAGGCAGAGACACAGGCAGAGTGAGAAGCAGGCTCCATGCACCGGGAGCCCGATATGGGATTCGATCCCGGGTCTCCAGGATCGCGCCCTGGGCCAAAGGCAGGCGCCAAACCGCTGCGCCACCCAGGGATCCCTGTGCAGGTTTTTATGTTGGTGTTCGCTTTCAACTCATTGGGTAAATACATAATGGGTGAATTCAGTATTTAGATTA
The DNA here is from genome assembly GCF_905146905.1 of Nyctereutes procyonoides. Taxonomy (NCBI): domain Eukaryota; kingdom Metazoa; phylum Chordata; class Mammalia; order Carnivora; family Canidae; genus Nyctereutes; species Nyctereutes procyonoides. The sequence goes on along the minus strand of NW_026575142.1, from coordinate 24,021,327 downwards.
GAATCTAGACATAGATATTACACCTTTCACAAAAATTAACTCGAAATGGATGATAGGCTTAAATGTAAAACAGAAACTTGTGCAACTCACTGAAGGTAACATAAAAGAAAATCTAGGTGACTGAGTTTAATGATGAATTTTTAGATATAACACCAAAAACATAATTCATGACAGAAAAGTTGATAAATTGAATATCTTTAAAATTAAAACATATGCTCTATGAAAGATACATACATTTCATTACAAGTGAAAAGACAAGCTAAAGGAAAATTCTTGAAAAGGCATTTCTAATAAAGGACTTATATCCAAAATATACAAAGAACTCTTAAATCTCAACAGTAAGAAAACAAAAATCTAATTGTAAAATAGGAAAAAATCTGAACGGACACCTCACCAAAGAAGAAATACAGATAGTAAATACGTGTGTGAAAAGATGTCCAATATTGTAGGTCTTTAGGGAATTGCAAGTTAAAAGAATGAGGTATCACTACATACCCATTAGAACAGCTAATATCCAAAATACTGACAACATCAAATGTTGGCAAGAATGTGGAGCAACAGGAACTTTTATTCACTGATGGTTGGAATGCAAATGGTACAGCCACTTTGGAAGACAGTCTGGCAGTTTCTCCTATAGGTAAACATAAGCTTACCATGCGATCCAGAATTCAGTCATAGTTATTTACCCCAGTGAGTTTTGATATTTTAACCAGCCTTGCAAGATTCTGCCTCAGGAAACTCCTTCAGCTTGGTCTTCTTTGCATTTAATGTCCTTAAGACATCAGTTCAGCTGTGTGTCTTGGCATCCTCTTATCTGATTATGCTTGGATGTGGTTTCAGATGATTTATTTTAGCCTTGACTTGGCAACTTTTTAGGATGTTACTTTTGGCACATGCCCATCAAATCTGCATTTCACAAACAAAGAAAATATTCACTATACCCAGCCAGGCCCTCTGCACTTGCATCTTAAGTCCTGGTGCCCCTTCTCTTTGTCCATCTGGGGAATGGTTATCTTAATCAGTAATTATTAGAAACATTTTGCAATCTTAAGATTTAGTTTAAGTACCACCCTCTGTAAAGCCTTTATTTGCAAGTCTAGGAAATATTCATTGCCTAAACTTCCTCAATTTCACTCATTTCTTCATTTACTGAAATTGCTCTTATGAAGATAACAGATAAACATTCATTTCCAACTGCAATGGCTGGTTTTGAGTCTTAATCTTGTTTTGGCTCCTTTATAGCATATAAACTAGTAAATGTCCCCTTCTTCAAACTCTCTCTGTTTTTTTTAATTTTTTAAATTTTGAAATGAAACAAAAAAGCTTAGGTACAGAAAAGAAAAGTACAGAAAGCTTATGTTTAAATTTCAGATATTATTGAAAGAAAAACTTTTATCAAGGAACAGAACATTTCTGCTACCCCAGAAGCTCCTCATGTGCCTCTTCCCAATCACAGCTCTTATTCACTTTTGTGCCAGAGGTATTAAGTATTCTGACTTTTGGTTTGATCTTTTCCTATGTATGCATCTCTGAGCAATATATTTTAGTTTTTCTATTTTTAAAGTCTTATAAAAGAAATTATCTTATATATAATTTTAAATCAATAGTATGTTTGTGGGATTTATCTATGTTGTTATGCATATTCCTGGTTTGTTCATTATTGTCATATATGTCCCATTATGTGAATACCCCCTACTTTATACATTGTTTTAATGGATTTTTGTGTTGTTTCCAGCACTTTTTTTTAAGATTTTATTTATTTATTCATGAGAGACACACAGAGAGAGGCAGAGACACAGGCAGAGGGAGTAGTAGGCTCCATGCAGGGAGCCTGACATGGGACTCAATCCTGGGTCTCTAGGATCACACCCCAGGCTGAAGGCAGCGCTGAGCCACCAGGGCTGCCCCAGCACTTTGTTTTTTATAAGAAGTGCAGCTGTAGAGATTCTTATACATGTCTCTTATACTTCTATACATCTTCATGCAATTTTCTAAGATCCAGGGAAATTGCTGGATTATAAAGTATGTATATTTTCTTTTTTTTAATTTTTTATTTATTTATGATAGAGAGAGAGAGAGAGCGAGAGAGAGAGAGAGAGAGAGGGAGAGAGGGAGAGAGAGGCAGAGACACAGGCAGAGGGAGAAGCAGGCTCCATGCACCGGGAGCCCGATGTGGGATTCGATCCCGGGTCTCCCGCCCCGGGCCAAAGGCAGGCGCCAAACCGCTGCGCCACCCAGGGATCCCTAAAGTATGTATATTTTCAATTTCAATAAAAAATGCTATACTGTTTCAAAGTAGTTTTGTAAAATACTACTGTTACTCTATGAGAAACTGGTCTGCACCACACCAAGACATAGAATTGTCAACCAATCAAGTTTTGCCAAGATGGTGGGAATATAGAGAGATCTCCTTATGGTTTGAATTACTATTTCCCTGAGAACTAGTGCAGTTGAGGACCTTTTCTTACATTTAGTAGCAGTTTGTATTTTCTTTTTTATTAAGTGCCTGTTAAGTGTTTTGTCTATGTTCCCACTGGGTTTTCATTTTTTCTTAGGATTTGTAGGATTTCTTTTTATATCTAGCTTATTAGTTCTTTATCAGTTATATGTGTTAGAAATGTATTTTTTTTAGAAATGCATTTTTATGCCTTGTAGCCCTCCCAGCTTATAATGAAGAGAAGTTCCTGACTTAAATATAATAAAACATATTAATCATTTCTTTTATGAATACTACTCTTTAAGAATTGTTTCCCAACCTGGCATTAGGAAGACATTTTCCAGAGACAATAGAGATAAAAAGCAGGTGTCTAATCTCCCATATTTAATTGAAACTCTGTGACTTAACTTTTTTAAGCATCTAATTTCTTTTTCTGACTCTTAGATGCAAGGCTCCATCTGAATTCTCTTCATCGCTCTGCACATTCCCCCCAGTTAATAACCTTCAACATATTAGAGAATAATAATGTTGTGATGGTCCAAATAATTTGCAATTACTAACATTTAAGATGCCAAATTTGTGAATTATTTTAAGTATACAAGTTTGTGGTATATCTTGATATTTCATAAGGTAAATTCTCCCTCCTTGAGCTTCATCAAGATGTTAGTGTTTATTTTTCTTTTAAGTTTTCTTATTACATTTTAGATGATTTGTTCTAGTTACGTTGAAATAGTAACGTCAGAAATTTGTGATTGTATTGAATTTATAGATTAATTAATGTATGTCTGTTTTGCGGTTCACATCTTCTCTTCACTTATTCTGATATGTTTGTTCAGGGAGAGGATGCCCAGAGAAATACATTACACTTGTGAGCTTCACTTTTTACATAAGTTGGGAAGGCCAAAACCTGCTGACTTATAAAAATAAAATAATGTCTGTTTATATTTGTATTATTGATATGTAGCAGAATACTACAGAATAGAATGTTTGTTATTTCAGTAAATGTTTGTTAGGCATCTGTTGTATGCCAAGCACTGTGTAGGTGCCAGTGATACAAACTGACTAACATAATAGCCTTCTTAGTGAAGATTTATAAGAAGAAAACTTCTTATAGGTAAATAATTACAATCAAGAGTTATTAAGTATTAGAGATCCTTTGAGGAAGAAACTGGTCAACTATATTTAGAATGAGAAGGCATGAAAAATTTTATACTTGGCATAATCCTTGAACTGAGACTTGAGATGAGTAGTTATTCATCAGATAGTCAGGAGGGACAAAGACATTTCCTATAGTTGGGGAATAAGAACAGTGTTAAATAAAAACAGAGACTTGAGAACATCTGGCTAAAGGGTTAAAGGGGCTCACGCTGGCTCATAGTGTGTGAGGCAGAGTGTATTTAGAAGCCTGGCCAGAGAAATAGGCAGAGGTCAGATATTATTTGACCTTAAAGAGTACTTAAAAGCTTTATCTTATAGGCAGCAGAGAACAACCAATGAGTTTAAAGCAGGGGAGTAATGTAGTCAGATTTGCATCTTTGGGAAAAAAAAAAGCCAACAGCACTCAGGATGGATAACAGGTAGTACAAGAGTGCAGCTAGGAAAGAAAAAAAAAAAGCAGGAAGGAGAATGTTCTAATAGTCCTGATAGGAAATGATCAGAGTCCAACTAAGACAGTAGCACTAGGGATACTGAAGAAAGAATGGACTTTAGAGATGTAAAGAAGGACCTGATCATAAATTAGATGGTCTTTGAGATGACTGGATAGATGGTGCATTTACTAAGATAGATGATAGATGGTTAATACTTGGGAGACAGAAAAGAGTGAGTTCAAACATGGACATGTTGAGTTTGACATACCTGTGGGAAGGATATACAAATAATATGTGTAATAAGTGGTGGATACATAGGCTTGCAGTCCAAGAGAGCAATCTGGCATCAAATTTTAGGTCTCAGAGCCTATAATAAATATGTATCAGCTGAAATCATAAGGTCAAATATAGAGCCTGAGGATCTCCAACCTTGAATGGGTAAATAGAAGAACCACAAAGGAAATTGATATGAACAAAACAAAGGAGGAGGCGGAGTACCAGGAGGAAGTGGTCATAGAAAAGAGAGTGATCAATAGCATCAAGTGTCACAGATACGTATAATAGAACTGAAAAAATTCCATGGGAGTTTGGCATTACTGTGGACCTTGGTGAAATCTGTTTCATGAGATGGTGATTGTTTCACATACCAAACTGTGAAGGGCAGGGAACTGATGAGATAACAGTTGAGTGTAGGGAGAAAATAAAATAAATTTTCTTTGTGAGAAGAGTATAATTATAAACTATGAGGGATAGATATAAAGAGATTAATACAATTAATATATTAATGGTGATTATAAGATATATAACCAAATAATTAGCATTATAAATGTTTGTGGTAGATCTGTGACATATTTAAATAGGTATAAGGGCCAAAATACCCTGCCAAGTCACAAGCTTTTACATACTATACACACTCAAAAATGGTTTGCTGGATTGAACTGAATTGAGTTCTATTAATATGTAAATCATCATCTTCTGGGCTCTGGAATAATTCAGAGTTTAATTTGTGCATTTGCTTCTGATGAAGGTCATCGGACACTGTTTATTGGAGTACATGTGCCCCTGGGAGGAAGGAAAAGCCATCGACGTCACAGGCATCGTGGTCATAAACACAGAAAGAGAGACAGAGAGAGAGATTCAGGATTAGAGGATGGAAGGGAGTCACCTTCCTTTGGTAAGAAACTTTCTTCTTGTTATGTTTTTATTAAATTTACCATGGTAATAATATTATATTTGCTCAATCCATAATTAGCGGTTATACCTCATACTCATAAAATTGCTTATACTTTTACAAAAGATGTTGGTTGGTCAGATGGGGGAGAAGTGACAGGGAAAAGACTTGATCTTTATTTTTCTTGAATTGTGTTTTGTGAAGTTGAGAATTGGCTTAGATTTGTGACTGAAGAAACACACAGAATTTGTGAACCTTAGTTGTATAAACCCTTGATAATGTGTACAAATAATAGTCATTGCTATAAGCAGTTAAAAATCCCAGGGGGAAATGCCTTTATTAAGTCCTCACCTACTTTTTTTTTTTTTAAAGATTTTACTTATTTATTCATGAGAGAATATGGTAGTTGGTAACAATATCTGAGTGCTATGAAAGCCTGTGGACATAACATAACCAAGAGCCTGGCTTTCAGTTTCTTGACATTTCCGTCTCCTATGACCCTCTCCTCCACTGTACCTAGTTCACCTAACTCATCGATAATCACTCTACCTCTGAGGTTATCAGTGCATTTGCTTTGGTTTCTGACCCTGCGTCTTTCCTGCTTGCCTGCCTATGCAAATGATTGACCTCTATTTTTTTTTTCTATCCATGCTATCATCTTTCTTTCATTATTTTCTTATCCTACTCTGATTTCATAGCCTATAATTTTAGTAATACTTTTGTTAATCTTCTAAATATCATAGGTTCCCTGTTTTAATTTTATTCATACTTTCACTCGCACTTACCCATACTTCTGTTGGGGTCACTCTGTGTTCCTGCTCTCTCTCTGCCACCCCAATGGGCACGCTGTGCTGGATGTACCCATTCGCCATGGCAGATTGTAACTATTTAAATTCTTGATGCAATCAACCTTCACAGTGCCTTCCAGTTCTATTGTGTTTCTTTGATTCTTAAATTAACTGTTTTTCAAATTTTTTCATCATTCTCCACCATCCCTTTTTTCACTATGACTTAGCAGATACTTTCTACTTTGGAGGCAAATTATGTCATGAGAATAAACTCATTCACTTTCTTTCCTATTAGACATTAGATATTAAAATGATGATATATGTCATTACACATTTGTCCAAACCCACAGAATTTGTAACAGCAGGAGTGATCCCTAAAGTAAAATATTGGACTTTGGGTGATTATGATGTCTTCATGTAGGCCCATCCTTGGTAAAAAGAAATATACCATTCTGGTAGGCGATGCTGATTCTGGGGGAGGCCCTGCATATGTGGGGGAAAAGGGTATATGAGAAATCTCTATACCTTCCTCTCAATTGTGTTCTAAGCCTAAAACTGCTCTAGAAGATAAAGCCTTAAAAAATAGGGTGCCTCAGTTTTTTAATGTTTTTAAATGTTATTGTTCACACTAATATGCAACGTACATCTTCTACATGATTATGTATATTCAAGAAGTAGAAAAAGAAATTACATTTATATAGCATATTTGCTTCAGGCATTATTTCTTTTTTAGAATGTTAATAATATAAGGCTTGGTTTTATTACCAAATATTTTAGGAAGTTTGTCAAATGAGATTTTACAGCAAAATGAACAAGAATTGAGTCAATAGCCAAGTCTTGTGTTTCACTACCTCTTCAAAGGAAGATGCCAATTTCCTGAATGGAATATGAATATTTATTTGAAATGAGACTGATGAATTCCTATAAATATCAGATGTACTTAAGAAAATCAACAGTGCAACATATACATTTCCGATCCAGTATCTTAAATAAGAACCTGGTACTATCTTTTTCCTAAAAGTATACAATCCGGTGATAGTTATCTAATACCTATGAAACCAAATCTTATAAGAATCAAATTAAATACTTCTAATTAGCCTGTTATTTTTGTGGCTGGTTGTTTTGGACCAAAAAAAAAAAAAAAAAAAAAAGAAAAAGAAAAAATCAGTACTTTATTTTATTTTATTTTATTTTATTTTTTTTTGAGGGGGGCGATGTTTTTAAAGATTTTATATATTCTGTTTACTTGACAGAGAGAGAGAGAGAGAGAGAGCACAAGCAGGGGGAGCAGAAGGCAGAGGGAGAGGGAGAAGCAGACTCCCTGCTGAGCAGGGAGTTGGCTCAGGCTCAGGGCTGGATCCCAGGGTCTTGACCTGAGTCGAGGAAGGCTGATGCTTAACCTACTGAGCCACCCAGGTGCCCCAAGATAAGGAAGAACTTTAAGAAAACTAAAAATGCAAAGTCAAAACCAACAATAGAAATAGTAAAATGCAGAACTGTTATTGTAGAGAATCAAGTGGATAATCTGAGAAACTAACTCAAACTACAAAGGAAAAAGACAAAGAACAGGTATTACTAATTTAGCATGTAGATAATATTCACAAAGAAAATATCAAGGTAAGTGGAACAGAATCAAATAAAATAGGAATATGTGCTGTAAATGGAAAAATATCAGTGTATGCACATTGGAAAGACTTTCTAACACATCCACCAGTAGGCCTGTCTTAGGAATGTTCTTAATTAAAAGGACCCAGAAAAATGTACTGCTTTTTAGCCTCCTTCATTATTTGGACTGTCTTTTAAGATTAATACCAATGCCCTTTCAATTAAGTTATTGTAAGACAAAGCAGAGATAGGCATAGAGATAGTATATGAAAATTACTGACTCATAGAAAATACTAACAAATTAAAACTCTGTTTTGTCTTTTTTCTCACTTTTCATAATCTCATCAAAGTCAACCACTATTTCAATAAAACAGTTTAAAGATTACTGACCCATTTATGAATATAAAAGAATTATGATCATTTGTAAGATTCTTGTAACTGCTACAATGAATACTCTTAGTGGGATTTAATCACAAAGTAACTATTTCTGTCTTACACCATCTCTTTGTATTTATTCAGTGGATCTAATTGTTAGTCTTCTCCCAAATGAAAACACTGGTGGGCTCCCCAACTTTTCTAGTCACTTTTAGGTAACTCAAAGTCCTCTATCAGTAATTAAAATAAATAGTCTCATGTAATAGTGAACATTTGAACTTAGATTTAACCCTCAGGCGTTTCCCCTTCCCTTGCCCAGGCCTGCTGCAATTGAGGAAAGAGGATGTAGTTGCCTTTTTTTCCCCTCCTACCTTGAACTTCTCCTCCCAGATGCTCCATCATTGTCCTAACTGGTTTCTGATCCCTTCAGGTTTGGAGCATAGGAAATGAAAACCAACTAAAGGGGATGGAGCAAGAAAGTTCTTATTTAATTAGTACTATTGCAAGCTGATGTCACATTCTCTAGGGTTAACAAGAATTTGAATCTACTCATTCTCCCCTGCAGGATCTCTCACCTGTATTCTCTTCTGCTTTATTGTTTATTTCTCCTCAACACCTAGGCATTCAGCTATAGTAATAGATTCTCTCTGGGGAAGTCTTGTCTCTGTTGCATGGCAGCCTCTTGGACAGAAGCCCATGTTCTACATTCTCTCTCTTCCTCTGGTTTTCTCTGTCTCTCTCGTGTGGCCCATATATGATTCACAGAAAATACACATACCCTTACTGCCTTGATAAATACTAGAAAGGTATGTTATCTACAGCAGCAGTCTCAGCCATCAGCAGCTAGGCAAACTTTGTGTTTTTCAGGCAGAAATCATACCCTAGTCCACTGCAGGAGGCATACCAAGCCCTTTTATTGCCCGTGGAGCAATACTTGCTTGACCTGAGGGAGGGGCAGACATCCCTCTATCCTGCCTTTTAAGGGAACAAGGAGACCTGGGACTCACATTATAGTTCACTCTGAAAAAGTCCTCTCCAAAATATGTCTACTGTTTTCAACTTATGACCCTTTATTAGCCCTAGTGTGGGTGAGGAGTTAGATAACTAGGTTTTCAGGAACATGGTTGGTGAATTCTGCAAGTAGTCTTACATCCTCTTTGGAGACAAATATACTTGTTCTTGATGCTTCAGCTGAAATATTTATTTTATTAATCTGTTACCTTATAACCAAATGAGCTAATTAGCATTAATAGCAATAAATATATTATTTCAATTACATAAATGAATTAAATGTAAGACTCTAAATGAATAGACTGTATATAACATTAAAAAATATGAGCAAAATCTTAAAGTACAAAGGCAGATGGAGGATATTGATCTCTAGACACCAAAGACATGAACTTGAATAGAACCATCAAAATAATCATTTTTGAACAATTTCATAAGATAGATTATCTGAATATTGATTTACCTAAAGTACAACAAGGATAAAGAGGAAGAAACAAGGATGAGGTATTTCAGAAATGCATAATGTTAAACATTTCATATTGCAAATCCGCTCCCTTGAGCTAAATGTCATAGTGGAAGAGGCTTCCTATCTTCATGACCGTAAGATCACATTTGTGAAATGCAAATTTCCCAATTCACTTCTGTGATTATACCTGTTATGCTGCTATGGAAAATATATTTTTCAACATATTTGTTGACTATTCTCCAGAAAGTGCCTAAAAAAGAAAGAACTTTGGAACTGGGCCAATAGAAAGGAGAATATTTTCATTCATTATTAGGAAATGTGTACTTAAGAGCATGGTATTAATATGTAAATAAAACAATATGAATAATATAGCTAATAATGAAAAGGTAAAACTTTTCTAGGAAACTTGCTTAGTTACAATTCTATTGGGTTTTTTTTTCAGTAGTGTAACTATGTAAGTTTGATTTTCTTAACTAACCACTTATTGAAAATATAGTCTATATTCCAAGTGGAGACAGCATATTTATTAATTTCTGATTGTAAAATAACACATGGTCTCTGGAATTCCAGTGCTATTGAACATGACTAGCCAAATCCTGTAGCTCTTATTCAATTATCATCATCAGTTCTGTAATATCTGACATTATTGACTCCCGGTTCTTTGAAACCCTATTCAAACATGTCTCCTGTTGTATTACTCTCTCCATCAGCTCTATGGTCAATAAGGGCAGAGACTTTTTTGTTTATATCAATCTAATTCACTGCTTAGAATAGCAGCTGACCTATGGAAGGTACTCATTTAATGCAACAATCCTTTTACATACTGTGTATTCCTTTTCTGATTCTTTTGTTAACTCCTCTTCTTTCTCCCAAATCTTGAGTTGACTATTCTCCCTATGTTGAGTCTTTTTTCTCCCTGCTTTTTGAGTCCTTATTCATTATAATCATATGACTTCTCTAAATGCCACCCACATGTCTCTACCACTGACCCTGTCTTCTTTTTCCACAATCAAATATCCAGCCACCCTATGACCATCTTTATATGCTTGTCCCGAAGTCACCTCAAATTCAGCATATCTAAAAATTGTTTTCTGAGCTCTCAGTCTGTAATAGTGGTTGTCATCCTGACAACACCCTTTTTTTCCAGGTTTTTTTTTTTTTGAGAAATAATTGACATACATCACTGTGTAAGTTTAAGGTGTACAGCATGATGGCCTGATTTACATATATCGTGAAATGATTACCACAGTAGCTTAATCACCGTCCAATCTCCATTATCTCATATAGATACAATAAAAACAGAAAAAATTTATTTGGATAAGAACTTTTAGGATCTATTCTCTTAACTCCTAAATATCATGCAACAATGTTAGCTATACTCATCATGTTTACATTACATGCCTGGTACTTATTCATCTTGTAACTGGAAGTTTATATCTTTCAACCACCTTTTTCCAATTCTCCTAGCCCCACCCCCTGCCTCTGGTAACCACAAATCTCTTTTTCTATGAGTTCGGTGGGGACTTTTGTGTGTGTATGTATTTGTTTTTTTGTTTTTTTGGTTTTGATTCCACAGATAAGTGAGATCACATAGTGTTTATCTTTCTCTGTCTGACTTATTTCACTTAACATAATGCTGTCAAGATTGATCCATGTTACAACTGTCTTTTAATCAATGGCACTATTATTTTCTCACTCTCCCTACTTAAAATTCTAAATCTGTATGATCATTATAACCATCACCACTACCACTAGCATTAGCATCAATCATCATCAATCATCGTAAAATTTATATAATGTTTTATAATCTGCAAGGTATTGTAATAATTTTCTCTCATAGCACTTGTTTCTACCTTTTGCCAAGAGACTGATTTTGACTATGTAAAATATTTAATTACTATTGTGCAATAAATTTAAAGTTACAATCGAGATAAGTGTAACAAGGAGAATCAGAGTGCTATGAATTAGTATAACAGATGTCTAATTTAATTGCTTGCATAGGAATGTGCCTATATGTGTGTTTGTGTGTGTATTTTGCAAGCCTGATTGGGCACATTGAAGTAGATGCTGAAAGATATACAGGAGAGCTAGAGAAAACAGTGTGTGCAGTGACCCTGATATGAAAAGGAACATGGTATTTTTAAGAATCCAAAAGAAAGCTAATGTACCCTGAATGGAATAACAAGAGAAAGAGTGGCAAAAGACAAGGCAAGTGAGATGGGTAGGGTCTAGGGCCTCACCACAAACATTCATTTATACAGAAAGTAGGATGCTGTATTATATTTATATGATTTGTATGTTTTTCACATTCAACTTCTGAAGTCCTCTCAGTTGTGACTATGATAACCTAATATTATAAATAACTGATGAATTGATTTTCACAAAAAATTAAAATTATAGAATTCAGTAATCATTCGGTTTGTTACTGATTTACTTATTCTTTTAGGTTTTATTTATTTTTTTAAAAAAAGATTTTATTTATTTATCTATCTATCTATCTATCTATCTATCTATCTATTTATTTATTTAAGAGGGAGAGTGAGAGATAAATAGCACATGAGCAGAGAGAGGGCAGGACAAGCAGACTCCCTCCTGAGCATGGGGTTTGGTCCCTGGGATCATGACCTGTGCTGAAGGCAGACCCTTAACCAACTGAGCTACCCAGGCAGACATTTTTGGGTTTAAAAAAAATATTTGAGAATACCAAATGTTTGCTGAAATAACATTGAATTTGTAAGATAGTTTTCCACTATTGAGCCTTTCCATTAGTGTATATTCATTCATTTACTTAGGTCTACTTTATATTGTTTAATGAGGTTTTATCATTTTCATCACAAATGTATTACATAATTTTAAAAATTTCTTAGATAATTTTATTTTTTTCCTTCTAAAATAAATGAAATGTTTTCCTAATAGATTTTTTTTAATTTTTTTTTATTTATTTATGATAGTCACACAGAGAGAGAGAGAGAGGCAGAGACACAGGCAGAGGGAGAAGCAGGCTCCATGCACCGGGAGCCCGATGTGGGATTCGATCCGGGGTCTCCAGGATCGCGCCCTGGGCCAAAGGCAGGCGCTAAACCGCTGCGCCACCCAGGGATCCCCCCTAATAGATTTTTAAATAATTTTTACGACAGTATAGGGATAGAGTGGATTTTGTATTTTGTCCAGTGACCTAGTATTTGTATCACCAATGATTTTAACCTTAACAAGTCTATCAGAAATGCAGGCATGTCCTTAGTGCCTTCATCTCCCCCCACAACAAAAACCTATTAACACCTTTGGATGTTTTCCCTACCCTCTTTTCTGTAGCCATCACACAGTGGAATGAGTGAATGCCACCTCGTGGGTAGCATGGGCAAATAGGTCAGATTGGACTAACTGTGGTCAAGCAGTTACTCTAAAAACAGAGTCTAGACCTACCTATCAACTGAACTGGAAACTCTAAGGCCAACTAACTGGACAGGAAGCCTTGTAGGAAACACTGTCAATCTATGTCCCCAGATAATATAGTTCTCTGTTTCGGAGTCTCCCAAATTGTGAACAACATGTTCTTTTCAGGAACATCATGTGCACCTTTGAGATTGTGTGTCTTGTGTCCAAACCACACATTATTTTGCTCCTCTACCAAAAACATAGTGACCTGTGCCATTGTCATGGTCATAAGAGATCTTCTAATGTTTAAGCAAACACCACCAGCAGATGATGTAGCATGCAGATAATTTTGGATTTGGTTTCCATTTATATAACATTCTGAAAAGGCAAAACTATAGCAGTGGAGACCAGATTAGTGGCTGTCAGGGGTTGGGGAAAGGGCAAAGGTATGACTATAAAAAAGCATCACAGGGAGTTTGTGGTGAATTACATTCAGTATAGTTTTAGGATAAGTGAATTTTATCAGAGTCTGTTCTGAATATTACCATGAAGTATAGCATATATGGTGAGAGAAAATGTGTGTGCATGAGGAAGATACAGAGTTTCTATGATGAGTGCTATAAATAATCCAAAAATAAACATGATATTAAATATTTTTGATGATGTATATATCCTATATTTACATTTTACATAATTATGCTCCCAAATTATACTAGACTTCATGTAATGCTAAATTTAGGTTCTTTTTTTCTTTCTAAATTTAGTTTTAATTTCCCAAGTATATTCTGGATGAGGTGTTGCAATAAAGGGGCAGGGAGGTGTGAGTTTGGATTGGTGTTGAAGGTGATGACCAGGAAATTTTAAGCTTGAAGTCATGGTAATGCATGTTCATGTCTCTCACTTTCTATAGACACCCCATCACAGCGAGTACAATTTATTCTTGGAACTGAGGATGATGATGAGGAACACATTCCTCATGACCTTTTCACAGAACTGGATGAGATTTGCTGGCGTGAAAGTGAGGATGCTGAATGGCGAGAAACAGCCAGGTGAGGATTTTTGTTGAAGGAAGAAAGTATATTAAAGGATGTTCATGCTATCTATTGGAAAAGAGATTTGTAAAGCCACGATTTTGCAAACATTCATGAGTGCTGTTGATTTCTGAAATTGCTCATCTGGCCTGGGCATATCCTGTAATGGGATATGGGTCAGAATGAAATCTGAAGGCAGCAATTATAGTAAACAGTGACGCAGAGCCAGCAACAGCTGCAGCCTGAAAGATCAACAGTGGCATAATTTGTGTGTCATCAGGAAAACAATAGGAATTTAAAAGTAATTTATTTCTATCTTTTCAACTGCTGGCCTGTGCCAAAACTAGTGATATTATATGATAATTTGAATGTGGGACTTTTTTAAAGAAAAGGAAAACATTTTAAGAGGCTTTAAGTAGAGTCCTGGATATATTTATGTACTATTTGGTGAGGATAAAAATATTTTGTAATGTTTCTAGGATATGCATACACTTAAACATAGTGTTTTTTCAAAATAACTTTTAAAAAACTATGTTTTAAAAACTATAATATTTCTATATTTCTATATTGCCATGCAATTGATGAATTGCTATAAATATATTTTTTTAAGATTTTACTTATTTAAAAAAATTTTTACTTATTTATTCATGAGAGACACAGAGAGAAAGAGAGGCAGAGACTCAGGCAGAGGGAGAAGCAGGCTCCTCCCAGGGAGCCTGACGTGGGACTGGATTCCGGGTCTCCAAGGTCACACCCTGGCTGAAGGTGGCGCTAAACCGCTGAGCCACCCGGGCTGCCCAATGAATTGCTATAAAAGAATAATAAGCTAAATTTTGCATTTACTTTTAATTCACTCATTTTTGCTTTTTTGCTCATTTATTTAACAGACATTTATGAAATATCTATTATGTGCCAGGTATAATGGCTAAAAAACAACAAAAATCTTAGATCTTGCCTTTAACAATCTCACAGTTTAATGAGGGATTTAGACAAGTAAACAAAGCTATAAATATTGTATAATGAATGCCGTGATACAGGTGTGCACAAAGAACTATGGGCACACCTCGGGTTTTCCATTAGCCACTGCCTCCCAAATTTTATTGTGAATAAAAATCACCTTGGGTCTTGCTGGAATATAGATAGATTCAGTAGGCCTCAGGCATGGAGTCTCAGTTTCTGCATTTCTAAAAAGCTTCCAGCTGATGTCACACTAATGTTTTTGGTTTGAGGATCACATTTTGAGTAGCAAGGATCTAAACCACAAGGGTGAAGGAGAAGGGATTAGGATAGCTTTCCTGGAGGAGATGATTCCTGAGCTGACTCTTGAAGGGTGAATTGGACTTAGCTAGGAAGAAAAGCAGAAGGGATGGTATTCTAGGAAGAGGAGGCAGGGTATACTTGAACACGTCCATTGACACAGGTTTGATTATTTTATTAGGTTATCCCTTCCATGGTCACACAGCTTTCATTGTCAGAAATTCTTCTTGTTGGCCATATTTGTTAGTGGCTCAGGGATTGAACAGTCTTCTGAGAGCCACAGTACATCATTGGATCATATTAAACTTGTGATTGCATTTAATCATTGCTTTAACTCTACCCAGGGTTAGTGTGAAATTAAATGCTCAGTCATATTATAAATAATATTGGCTTAATTAATTCTTGTTTGATACATTTCAAATAGTCTTTACAGATCTCTTTTATTTAAAAAATACTAAAAGTAAATAGAAGAAAATTAAAATGGCTGTTACCTAGTTCCTCTCTGTTAACATTAAAAAAATAAATAAAATGAACTGCTAGTATTTACAATTCCAAAAGCATGGAAAGATAAAAAAGCAAAAGTATCCTCTAGTCTTGTTCACATTACCTGTCTTCAAAGGTAATCACTGTTCTTGTGTATCTCCTCATAAAAATTTTAATACCTAGATCTGCATGAAAATATATGCTTTTAAAATTTATACAATAGGAATGATATATAATGTTCATACCTCACTTTTTCATTTAATAATATATTTGGACCATTTTCCATATTATCAATACAGATTACTCAATCTTTTTAACGATCACATTAAATTTAACAATATGGATAAACTTTGTTTAGCTACTCTTGATAGGGATTTAGGTTATTTTATATTTTTGCTACAAACATTGCTGCAGTGATCTTTTACATATCTGTTTTGGTGTTATTTTGTACATAGTTAGGTAAGGTGAATTTCTAACAGTGGAACTTATGTACCAAGGAGAGCAGGCTTTTAAATTTTGATAGATACTGCGAAATCCCCTTTTAAAATGTTTTGGTAATTCATACATCTATAAACAGTGTACGAGAGTGCTTCTTATTTTCCTCAAAACCTTGTGAGACTAAATCATCAAACTTTTACATTTCTTTGCTAATTTTATAGATGAAAAGCAAATCTTTTTGTTGTAATTTACATTCTTAAAATTATTAGTGAGATTGAACATCTTTTTATATGCTTTATTTTTTTTTCTGTGAACTAATTGTTCATTCCCTTTACCTATTTTATGCCAAATCATTTTCTTTACGTTCCTTTTTTAATACTTTAAATTAGGGGTATGTTATTCTGCCTAAATTTCCCTTTTTAGTGAAAAAATCTTGTAGGTTAATCATTTTCTTTCTGAAGCTATTATAATATTTTGAATATAGAACCAAATTTGAAGTAGTTTTATATCACTTGGTAGATTTTAAGCTTAAGAACCATTTACCCTATTTTTTTCCAACTGCATCAAAGACTAAGTGCTTTGCACTTTTTCAAGTATGAATAGTCATCTTTTTCTTTGATGGCAGAAAACCAATGTATGATAATCTTCTCCACCAATTAGCATTGTAATTTTGCTCTCTCATGATTAAAGAGTTGTCGTCAAGGAATTTAAAGTGCATGCCTCCTTTTTTTAATATAAATTTATTTTTTATTGGTGTTCAATTTGCCAACATATAGAATAACACCCAGTGCTCACCCCATCAAGTGCCTCCCTCAGTGCCCGTCACCCAGTCACCCCCACCCCCTGCCCACCTCACTTTCTACCACCCCTAGTTCGTTTCCCAGAGTTAGGAGTCTCTCATGGTCTGTCTCCCTTTCTCACATTTCCCACTCATTTTTTCTCCTTTCCCCTTTATTCCCTTTCACTATTTTTTATATTCCCCAAATGAATGAGACCATATAATGTTTGCCCTTCTCCGATTGACTTACTTCACTCACCATAATACCCTCCAGTTCCATCCACGTCGAAGCAAATGGTGGGTATTTGTCGTTTCTAACGGCTGAGTAATACTCCATTGTATTCATAGACTACAGTTTCTTTATCCATTCATCTTTCGATGGACACTGAGGCTCCTTCCACAGTTTGGCTATTGTGGACATTGCTGTTATAAACATCGGGGTGCAGGTGTCCTGGTGTTTCACTGCATCTGTATCTTTGGGGTAAATCCCCAGCAGTAAAAGTGCATACCTCCTTGTTTAAGGCTGGAAGCGTCTATCTTCAACTAGGTGGAAGAAATACTAGATATTCCTGGGTGGCAGGAAGAAGAGGGATCTTTGAGGTATGATGACTATGAAGGTCTGATTAGTTTGAGTCTCTTTATTGCTGCAAAGTACTTTCTGTAAGCATTTCTTATATATTCCTTTCTTTACTGTCACCCTACATGATAGAGCTGAGAAGTAAGATTGGGATGTGTGTTTTGTCAGGAGTAATTCACCTATTCGTAAAATGGTTGGTGATCTGTTCCTTTTAAGCAGTAACTTCCTTATGACTTGCTCACTCTCATGAAGCTCTATGATGGCAGGACAAGACTAGAATCTAGCTGCTTCACTTTATCATAGTTGAGCAGGTAGGATTTTTCATGCTCTCATGGATTAACCTAAACAACATGTTTATCTTAAACCATCAAAATGTATTGTTATTCATTTATAAAGAAGAGTTGATCCAGTTAATTATTAGTGTTCTCTGTTATTAAATAGGACCTGTGTTCTTAGCCATGCTTCTGGAACCCTATGCATGGTACAGCTATTTGAGGTTCAAGGAGACATCTGATGAGCAATCAAAATAGTAACAGACATTGAAGAGGAGGATAGATGAATTTTGGCTGAGACACAATACGTCAGGGAAGAACAGAGTGTATTTATTGAGGATTTAGAAATGTAGTGAGTTTTAAAGTGGCAGAAGTAATTTTGTTCTGGTTGCCCTAGTTCATCTGAAAAGATTAATTTTAGTTAATTTAGGACTCCATCTGATTTTCCAAATGAATTTAATTCTAATAAATCATTAGCATAGCTATTTGAAGTACTTATTTATTTTGATTAATATTCTAGGGGGATTAATAATTTTCTACCCTAATAGTAGCAATAAAAAGAATATTTTATCAGCACATTGCACCCGTCACATATCACATCTTGAATAATTCATGTCCACTGTTGTTGCCAAGTAAAACTTGAGCAAAGTTTTAGATTTTGAAGCTAAATTTTTGAATCATAATTATTTAATAAATGTTTGTGAAAACCAGCTGTTCACTTTTAAAAACCCCAAAAGAAGCCATATGACAAGGGCTAATGAAATCAACACAATTACAATGTCCTGCTTATAAATAACATATAATGTTATTAATAGAAAAGCATGCAAAGATACCACAGCTGTGCAATTATGAAGACATAATAT
Organism: Nyctereutes procyonoides; assembly: GCF_905146905.1. Classification (NCBI taxonomy): domain Eukaryota; kingdom Metazoa; phylum Chordata; class Mammalia; order Carnivora; family Canidae; genus Nyctereutes; species Nyctereutes procyonoides. The sequence goes on along the minus strand of NW_026575142.1, from coordinate 24,002,814 downwards.
CAATGTCAAACATGACTCACTGTAGTTGCCCTTTAAAAGTGCTTCCCACAAATGAGCTCAAAAGAGGCAAAACAGGGAGTAGCAGTTAGCCTCTAAAACATACATGGTAGTATCAAAAAGGATTATTGCATCAAAACAGTTTTATTGATGCTGTGAAGGCATTTGATATTCAAAATTAGTAAAGGTTTAAGTCATCAAGATTTTTCCATGAGATATGAGATGTGAAGATAATATGGATTAAGGACAGCTAGGGGCACCTGAGTGGCTCAGTGGGTTGAGCCTCTGACTTTGGCTCAGGTCATGATCTCAGGGTTGGAGCCCGGAGTCAGGCTCCCCTCTCAGTGAGGAGTCTGCTTGTCCCTCTGCCTCTCCCACTGTTTGTGCTCTCTCTCTCTCTAATAAATAAATAAAATCTTTAAAAAATCTCTTTAAGAATAGTTAATAGTTTTATGTTTGGATATATTTCACTTCCCCTTTCCCTTTAAAATAGGCACTTTATGATTTCATATGTTATTGTCTCCACCCTAATCATGTCCCTCCTCCACCATCTGTAGCCTCAACTCTACCCAAATGAGGATGTTTTCTCTTAAGAATCCATAACTTCTCCCAAGGGTATAATTTTGGATGGTATTTTACTTTCTATTTGGGTAGAATCAGAATAAAAATTCCTAGAAAAACTTAAAGGGATTGGTGGGAATTGAAAAAACAGGAGTTAATTTCTAAGGAGAACATCTATTTCTAATTTACAGAAGAATTTTATTTTGTAGATTTTTAATATGAGTAATGCAGAAGAGATTATCATCTCTTAATCCTCAAAGAATTCATGAAACACCTATTTTATGTTGTTGCTGTTCAGTAGAAGGAGATTCGAATGTGTTAATCATGGATGAAAACAGATCCAGAGGGATCCCTGGGTGGCGCGGCGGTTTGGCGCCTGCCTTTGGCCCAGGGCGCGATCCTGGAGACCCGGGATCGAATCCCACGTCAGGCTTCCGGTGCATGGAGCCTGCTTCTCCCTCTGCCTGTGTCTCTGACTCTCTCTCTCTCTGTGTGTGTGTGACTATCATAAATAAATAAAAATAAAAAAAATTAAAAAAAAAAAAAGAAAACAGATCCAGATACACGTTAGCAAAATCAAACAATCTCAGAGTTTAACTCTGCTCCTCCCCCAGAGAAAAATGTCATACAATTGGCCTACAGTTTTGATTCTTCTCATTGGTCATTACTTCTCCTTCATACCTGTGAGACTGTTGTTTGCTGTAGTTTGCTGTTCAAATAAATGTCAGCTGAGTTTATTTCAAAGCTGGAATAAATTGCAGCACTTTAGGTCATTAACTGCAACCAGGCATTTTGTAACTGTCTATCCAGTGACTACAAATCTTTAAACAGGATTTGGTGTGTTCCCAGACCTCTTAATTTCTATCTTTGAGATATGAAATGTAATAAAGAAGCAGAAAAGAGAGATACACTTTTGTATTTGTGTATTATGTGTAGAGAGAGAATACAATGTATAGGATATATATGATTTTTTATATAGTCTTTTAAAAATAATTAAACAGCGCTTAAAGCTTTTGGCATCATTCTGAAGTTGGCCTGAAGCACCGAATCTTGAAATGTTTAGAAACTTGATATTTGTAACTTGTGAGTTTCTTTTTATGGAAAGTATCTTATGCTTTTTCCTATAATATTCATAAAATCTATGGCTAAATCAAACTAGCATCCATATATTGGATTATCTTAACTACCAAACTGGAATTCCCAGAGACTCCATTCTTCTTTTCCAAAGGACCAAGCCTCCAACCTGGAGGAAATTATGCTAAAGGAAGGAAGATACCTTTTAGATTTGTCTTTAAAATTTCTTTTCAGAGAGACACATAGATCAATGGAACAGCATAGAGAACTGAGAAAGACCAACCCACGTATGGCTACCTGATTTTTGACAAAGGGAAAGCTGTTTCATGGAAAAAGAATTGTCTTTTCATCAATAGTTCTGGAACAACTAGAGATCTATAGGTAAAAAAAATTTAATACCTCATAGTGTATATAAAATTAATTCAGAGTAAATCATAAATCTAAATGTAAAACATAAAGCTATACAAATTTGAGAGAAAAATATAGGAGAAAGTCCTAGGACTTAGGACCTAGATGATGAATTTTTATTTTTTAAAAGACTTTATTTATTCATGATAGACAGAGGGGAAGGGCAGAGATACAGGCAGAGAGAGAAGCAGGATCCATGTCAGGAGCCTGATGCAGGACTCGATCCCGGGACTCCAGGATCATGCCATGGGCCGAAGGCAGGTGTTAAACCACTGAGCCACCCAGGGATCCCCGATGATGAATTTTTAGATATGATATCAAAGCACAATCCATAAGAGAAAATATCCATAAATTGGACTTCACCAAAATTAAAACCTTTGTGCTGGGAAAGATCCTGTTAGGAGGATAAGGACAAGCTATAGACAATGAGAAAATATTTGTAAGCCATATATTTGACAAAAATACTATATCTAAAATATGTAGTGAACTCCCAAATTTCAACAGTATGAAAACAAATCAAATAGGAAAAGGGGTAAAAACACAGTCTGGAAGTGACACTCATAATTTCTGCTCACAATTCATTGTCTAGAACTAGTCAATAGTCACATGGTCTCACTCAGTCAAAAAAAGGCAGGTAGTGATATCCTATTCTCTACCAGGTAGAAAGGGACAACTAGTTAATGAACAGTACTGATGATCACCACATGATTTATAAAGTATTATGGCCCTATCAAGGCCTGAAAATCATTAAGAAGCATTAATATAAAAAATTCCCAAATGTATTCACAAAAATATTCTATAAAATTGCCAGCATTGAAGAAATATGGTCAGTGATTTGGAGCTTAAATATAAATTTTTTCAGTCTTCAAGCATCTTATAAACTTATGATAGGTATAGGTATTCGCTGTCTGTCAACTCTTGGCAGGCACAGCTATTCTTCCCTATTGGTTTCCTTTTCATTTCCTAACAACTTCTGCTTCCTTAATACGAGGAGGATGGATACATAGCTTTCTTTATCTTTCTTGGAACTTTGTACATTAATCATTCTGACTAGCCCTTTTGGTGAGTTACTTTTGGCTGATCCACTGATTCCATAACAAGTTACTGTAACATATTTCTCCTTTGTTGGAGGTAGATCATTTGACTACATAAAACAATAATACAATATTTCATGGAGAATCTGAGTGATTTTGCATGGAGAGAGGAAGTTAGGGTAAAAATGACTAAGGAGAGAAGAAATGAGGAAAATGTTGGAGGGAAGAGGTGGAAAGGCAATTTAGGCTTTATATAGGGTACATTAAAAATGGTGGAATTAGGGGCTCCTGGGTAGCTCAGTCGGTTGGGCGTCTACCTTCAGCTCAGGTCATGATCTCAGAGTCTTGGGATTGTGCCCTGTGTAATAAGTCTCCCTTCTCAGCAGGAACCCTGCTTCTCCCTCTCCTCCCAGCTTGTGCTATCTCTGTCTCTATCTCTGTCTCTCTCTCAAATAAATAAATGAAATCTTTTTTAAAAATGGTAGAATTAAATTGGTCATCTATTAGATTAGATGCCTAAGAGAATAAGAGATTTAGTGCTTATGCCAGAGCAGTGGAATCATTGGTTTCTCTTTATTCCTTCCATTTATTACTTAAACAAATTCAGATATTATTACTCATTTCACTCCAAGAAGGCAGTCTTAACATCAAGGTTCTGTTCTCCATCTGGACAGGAAGGCTCCAGGATTGGAGGCTAGCCTCCTTCTCATAGATTTCTGTAGTCCCTAGGAAATGACTGCAATAACTACGTTTCATCCAAGTAGGCCTAATACATATTTTTCTACAGAATAGGCCCCAAAGTATCCTAGATTTCTTAAAAATTGAATGGAAAAACTACCAAGAGACTCAAATATTCCATTTTAAGACTTCCCATTGAAGAAAAATGAGTATTCTTTCATTTTCTTTTGCATCTTTTTCCTTCTATGAAGTATAGTCTGTTAATTCTATAGCAAATTCATTGTGACCACTGAATAAACATTATATTAAAAATTTTTTCAGAGCTGAACAAACTAATAAAAATAACATTTGAGGATTTTTGTTTTGTTTTGTTTTCTATGCAACCTTCCATGACAAAAAGAATGCTTGTTAAATGGAATTAAAATGAAATAAACCAAATGACTTCAACTAGTTTTTACTTCCAAACCCACAAAACCAAGAAGCATTGTGAATATCTTTGTTTCTACTTTTTATTTTTGGGACAAAGGATCATTCATCTATAATATAATATTCAATGTGCTGATAATATTTATTTGTGTAGGTGGTTGAAGTTTGAAGAAGATGTGGAAGATGGAGGAGAAAGGTGGAGCAAGCCCTATGTGGCTACTCTTTCATTGCACAGCTTGTTTGAGCTGAGAAGTTGTATTCTGAATGGAACTGTGTTGCTGGACATGCATGCCAACACTTTAGAAGAAATTGCAGGTATATCTTTTTTTTCCCTTAGTCTATTTCACTCTTATGGGTATAGCTGATTTTTGTTACTCTCCTTTCCTTATAATTCTATATTATGTGTACCTTTGGAAAGTTAATTCTTATGATCAGCATATGAGACCTTAAAAATAACTATTTTCTACCTACTTATTTAAGATAAAAGAAGTTGAATCTCAGAGTGGTCTAACTTGTCCAGGTATAGAACAAGAACCTAGATAGCCTGATTCCCATTTAGGATATATTGTTTTTCACTATTGTGCGTAAGCTGTCACCATCAGAAAATAGAAGGAAAAAACCCATAAAGCTAGAAATGGATTTTTTCAATATTCAAATGATGAAATAATCAAATAAAAAATCAGTAGATAGGGAAAATGTTAATTCAGAATAGAACAGAAAGGTATGGCCATTTATTTTAAACTGAAATAGAACTCATGAATTCCAGAGGATGCCAACTGATGCAGTTGGTATTACTTTATATTGAATATTATGACTAGGCCCTGGGATGAAAGATTTATATTAGAAGTCTATAATGTTTAAGTAACACAAGTAGTTATGTTTATGAAGTATCTCACTGTTACTCTAGAAACAGAGGAAAGAACTCCTGTATCTTTTTTTTTTAAGATTTTATTTATTTATTCATGAGAGATACAGAGAGAGGCAGAGACACAGGCAGAGGGAGAAGCAGGCTCCATGCAGGGAGCTTGATGTGGGACTTGATCCTGGTTCCCCAGTCTCACCCTGAGCCGAAGGCAGATGCTTAACCGCTGAGCCACCCAGGCATCCCACTCCTGTATCTTTTGATCTGAAAGAAAAACATTAGGATAAGCAAAATAATACAAAAAGAGTTTTAAAAGAGTATAAATGAAATGGTTAAAGGAGATTTTAAAAATAAAGCAGAGACTCAGGCAGTTTTAAAAAATTTCTAGTTTGGAAAAGATTAATGAAAGCAATTCCATGTAGAATTTATTTTTAAAGTACAAAAACTTAAGGGAGACTTTAATGTCTTTTTTTAATGTCTAAATTATATTATAGAAATGGAAAAAACCCAAAGCTCTGTGAATGTTTTTCTATTCCATAAGTGAGATAATATTATATTTAAAATTGTTTGCATAATTTAATCTTCTGAATAGCCTCATAAAGTGTCATTCTCATTTTTCAATAAAAATATAGAAATCCTGAGACTTTTAGGGCCCTTGTTCCGTCTAAGGTCTCTGACTATAAGCTGTGTGTTTCTTATGTTACATTAAAACCACTGTCTGAAGAAAGAGAATGGCTTGAAGTGTATGTTGCCCAAATTTTAATGATAATTTATTTACTTAAAAATTATTTATTTCATCATTGGAGCTGATAGGCATGCATACATTGCAATATGTGTGAAAAGAGAAGTAAGTGTGCAAAGATATCTTGGCCTAAAATATTAAGTAAAAACAAAATCAAAACAGAAAAAATAGGTGAGATAGGCCTTCTTTCCCTGAGCTTCATACTACATCTGTAAAGAGCTTTCCTTTCAAATACATTAACTAGAAAAAAATAAAATAGAATATATAACTAGAGCCAAAAAGACTATATGAAGCTAAATACATATACTTTTCAGAAAAACACAGGATACAGTAATGGATCACATTAAATCAAGACTTAAAGAAAATGGTTAACATGAGTTAGCAAACATTTTGTGAATGCTGGAATGGTACTTCCCCAACCTAATTTATTAGCTTTACATTATAGGGTCTGGATGATAGCCCGTAAACATTTTTATGCTTTAATTACGTACCAAATGACTGGACTTTTCATGGTACTTTGCAATTTTGGAAATTCTTTTTTTTTAATTCTACGTTATCTTTTGGATACTAAAAACAAAATTGGGCTTAGTATTATGACCGTTTATCCTTACTTCATAAATGAAGAAAGTAAGATTCAGAAATTTTAAGGTCTTGTCCCAAATGGAGTTCATTTCTGCTGTTTATGTCAGTGAAGGCATTACCTTTGAAAATGGGTTAATCCAAATAACTTCTGGATTGGCTATATTTAATGAGACTGTCAAGTTCCTCCACCTGGCAAAATTAACCTCAGAAAGTACCCTTCATAGTTTTACCAGGTTTTAAATTTCTTAAAGCATGTAATTTCTAATGCTTTCTTCAGAAATTTATTTCTACCAGGAAATCCCCCATGAATTTGACAGAAACTGTTCATCTCATCACTTTAGTTCGGTTTTATTGTCTAAGTTTGTGTTTCCTTTCCCTCCTGCTGCCCCCTTCCCCAGCTCTGTAGGATATGGGAGGGTTGTTAGCTATGTTAATTCTTTTTTTTTAATAAATTAATTTTTATTGGTGTTCAATTTACCAACATACAGAATAACACCCAGTGCTCATCCCGTCAAGTGTCCCCCTCAGTGCCCGTCACTCATTCACCCCCACGCCCCGCCCTCCTCCCCCTCCACCACCCCTAGTTCATTTCCCAGAGTTATAAGTCTTTATGTTCTGTCTCCCTTTCTGATATTTCCCACACATTTCTTCTCCCTTCCCTTATATTCCCTTTCACTATTATTCATATTCCCCAAATGAATGAGAACATACACTGTTTGTCCTTCTCCGATTGACTTACTTCACTCAGCATAATACCCTCCAGTTCCATCCACGTTGAAGCAAATGGTGGGTATTTGTCGTTTCTAATGGCTGAGTAATATTCCATTGTATACATAAACCACATCTTCTTTATCCATTCATCTTTCGATGGACACCGAGGTTGCTTCCACTGTTTGGCTGTTGTGGACATTGCTGCTAGAAACATCGGGGTGCAGGTGTCCCGGCGTTTCATTGCATCTGAATCTTTGGGGTAAATCCCTAACAGTGCAATTGCTGGGTTGTAGGGCAGGTCTATTTTTAACTCTTTGAGGAACCTCCACACAGTTTTCCAGAGTGGCTGCACCAGTTCACATTCCCACCAACACTGTAAGAGGCTTCCCTTTTCTCTGCATCCTCTCCAACATTTGTGGTTTCCTGCCTTGTTAATTTTCCCCATTCTCACTGGTGTGAGGTGGTATCTCATTGTGGTTTTGATTTGTATTTCCCTGATGGCAAGTGATGCAGAGCATTTTCTCATGTGCATGTTGGCCATGTCTATGTCTTCCTCTGTGAGATTTCTGTTCATGTCTTTTGCCCATTTCATGATTGGATTGTTTCTTTGCTGTTGAGTTTAATAAGTTCTTTATAGATTTTGGAAACTAGCCCTTTATCTGATGTTATTTGCAAATATCTTCTCCCATTCTGTAGGTTGTCTTTGAGTTTTGTTGACTGTATCCTTTGCTGTGCAAAAGCTTCTTATCTTGATGAAGTCCCAATAGTTCATTTTTGCTTTTGTTTCTTTTGCTTTCGTGGATGTATCTTGCAAGAAGTTACTGTGGCCAAGTTCAAAAAGGGTGTTGCCTATGTTCTCTAGGATTTTGATGGAATCTTGTCTCACATTTAGATCTTTCATCCATTTTGAGTTTATCTTTGTGTATGGTGCAAGAGAGTGGTCTAGTTTCATTCTTCTGCATGTGGATGTCCAATTTTCCCAGCACCATTTATTGAAGAGACTGTCTTTCTTCCAGTGGATCGTCTTTCCTCCTTTATCAAATATTAGTTGACCATAAAGTTCAGGGTCCACTTCTGGGTTCTCTATTCTGTTCCATTGATCTATGTGTCTGTTTTTGTGCCAGTACCACACTGTCTTGATGACCACAGCTTTGTAGTACAACCTGAAATCTGGCATTGTGATGCCCCCAGATATGGTTTTCTTTTTTAGAATTCCCCTGGCTATTCGGGGTCTTTTCTGATTCCACACAAATCTTAAAATAATTTGTTCTAAGTCTCTGAAGAAAGTCCATGGTATTTTGATAGGGATTGCATTGAACGTGTAAATTGCCCTGGGTAGCATTGACATTTTCACAATATTAATTCTGCCAATCCATGAGCATGGAATATTTTTCCATCTCTTTGTGTCTTCCTCAATTTCTTTCAGAAGTGTTCTATAGTTTTTAGGGTATAGATCCTTTACCTCTTTGGTTAGGCTTATTCCTAGGTATCTTATGCTTTTGGGTGCAATTGTAAATGGGATTGACTCCTTAATTTCTCTTTCTTCAGTCTCATTGTTAGTGTATAGGAATGCCATTGATTTCTGGGCATTGATTTTGTATCCTGCCATGCTACCAAATTGCTGTATGAGTTCTAGCAATCTTGGGGTGGAGGCTTTTGGGTTTTCTATGTAGAGTATCATGTCATCGGCGAAGAGGGAGAGTTTGACTTCTTCTTTGCCAATTTGAATGCCTTTAATGTCTTTTTGTTGTCTGATTGCTGAGGCTAGGACTTCCAATACTATGTTGAATAGCAGTGGTGAGAGTGGACATCCCTGTCTGGTTCCTGATCTTAGGGGAAAGGCTCCCAGTGCTTCGCCATTGAGAATGATATTTGCTGTGGGCTTTTCGTAGATGGCTTTTAAGATATCGAGGAAAGTTCCCTCTATCCCTACACTCTGAAGAGTTTTGATCAGGAATGGATGCTGTATTTTGTCAAATGCTTTCTCTGCATCTAATGAGAGGATCATATGGTTCTTGGTTTTTCTCTTGCTGATATGATGAATCACATTGATTGTTTTACGAGTGTTGAACCAGCCTTGTGTCCCGGGGATAAATCCTACTTGGTCATGGTGAATAATTTTCTTAATGTGTTGTTGGATCCTATTGGCTAGTATCTTGTTGAGAATTTTTGCATCCATGTTCATTAGGGATATTGGTCTGTAATTCTCCTTTTTGGTGGGGTCTTTGTCTGGTTTTGGAATTAAGGTGATGCTGGCCTCATATAATGAATTTGGAAGTACTCCATCTCTTTCTATCTTTCCAAACAGCTTTAGTAGAATAGGTATGATTTCTTCTTTAAATGTTTGATAGAATTCCCCTGGGAAGCCATCTGGCCCTGGACTCTTGTGTCTTGGCAGGTTTTTGATGACTTCTTCAATTTCCTCCCTGATTATTGGCCTGTTCAGGTTTTCTATTTCTTCCTGCTTCAGTTTTGGTAGTTTGTGGCTTTCCAGGAATGCGTCCATTTCTTCTAGATTGCCTAATTTATTGGCATAGAGCTGTTCATAATATGTTTTTAAAATCGTTTGTATTTCCTTGGTGTTGGTAGTGATCTCTCCTTTCTCATTCATGATTTTATTAATTTGAGTCTTCTCTCTCTTCGTTTTAATAAGGTTGGCTAATGGTTTATCTATCTTATTAATTCTTTCAAAGAACCAACTCCTGGTTCTATTGATCTGTTCCACAGTTCTTCTGGTCTCAATTTCGTTGAGTTCTGCTCGAATTTTAATTAACTCTCTTCTTCTGCTGGGTGTCGGGTCGATTCGCTGCTTCTTCTCTAGCTCCTTTATGTGTAAGGTTAGCTTTTGTATTTGAGTTCTTTCCAGTTTTTGAATGGATGCTTGTATTGTGATGTATTTCCCCCTCAGGACTGCTTTTGCTGCATCCCAGAGATTTTGAACAGTTGTATCTTCATTCTCATTAGTTTCCATGAATCTTTTTAATTCTTCCTTAATTTCCTGGTTGACCCTTTTATCTTTTAGCAGGATGGTCCTTAACCTCCACGTGTTTGAGGTCCTTCCAAACTTCTTCTTGTGATTGAGTTCTAATTTCAAGGCGTTATGGTCTGAGAATATGCAGGGGACGATCCCAGTCTTTTGGTATTGGTTCAGACCCGATTTGTGACCCAGTATGTGGTCTATTCTGGAGAAAGTTCCATGTGCACTTGAGAAGAATGTGTATTCAGTTGAGTTTGGATGTAAAGTTCTGTAGATATCTGGGAAATCTATCTGGTCCAGTGTATCATTTAAAGCTCTCGTTTCTTTGGAGATGTTGTGCTTAGAAGACCTATCGAGGGTAGAAAGAGCTAGATTGAAGTCACCAAGTATAAGTGTATTATTATCTAAGTATTTCTTCACTTTGGTTAACATTTCGTTTAAGTATTTGGCAGCTTCCACATTCAGGGCATATATATTGAGGATTGTTAAGTCCTCTTGCTGGATAGATCCTTTAAGTATGATATAGTGTCCCTCTTCATCTCTCACTACTGTCTTCGGGGTAAATTTTAGTTTATCTGATATAAGGATGGCTACCCCTGCTTTCTTTTGAGAACCATTTGAATGGTAAATGGTTCTCCAACCTTTTATTTTCAGGTTGTAGGTGTCCTTCTGTCTAAAATGAGTCTCTTGTAGACAGCAAATAGATGGGTCCTGCTTTTTTATCCAGTCTGAAACCCTGCGCCTTGTGATGGGGTCATTAAGCCCGTTCACGTTCAGAGTTACTATTGACAGATATGAGTTTAGTGTCATCATGATATCTATTTAGTCCTTGTTTTTGTGGATTGTTCCACTGAACTTCTTCTTAAAGGGGAGTTTTAAGAGTCCCCCTTAAAATTTCTTGCAGAGCTGGTTTGGAGGTCACATATTCTTTCAGTTCCTGCCTGTTTTGGAAGCTCTTTATCTCTCCTTCCATTTTGAATGAGAGCCTTGCTGGATAAAGTATTCTTGGTTGCATGTTCTTCTCATTTAGGACCCTGAATATATCCTGCCAGCCCTTTCTGGCCTGCCACGTCTCTGTGGAGAGGTCTGCTGTTACCCTAATATTCCTCCCCATGAAAGTCAGGGATTTCTTGTCTCTTGCTGCTTTAAGGATCTTCTCTTTATCTTTGGAATGTGCAAGCTTCACTATTAGATGTCAAGGTGTTGAACGGTTTTTATTGATTTTAGGGGGGTATCTCTCTATTTCCTGGATCTGAATGCCTGTTTCCTTTCCCAGATTGGGAAAGTTTTCAGCTAGGATTTGTTCAAATACATATTCTGGCCCTCTGTCCCTTTCGGCGCCCTCGGGAACCCCAATTAAACGTAGGTTTTTCTTCCTTAGGCTGTCATTTATTTCCCTTAATCTGTCTTCATGGTCCTTTAATTGTCTGTCTCTTTTTTCCTCAGTTTCCCTCTTTGCCATTAACTTGTCTTCTATGTCACTCACTTGTTCTTCCACCTCGTTAACCCTCGTCGTTAGGACTTCTAGTTTGGATTGCATCTCATTCAATTGATTTTTAATTTCTGCCTGATTGGATCTAAATTGTGCAGTCATGAAGTCTCCTGAGTCCTTAATGCTTTTTTCTAGAGCCACCAGTAGCTGTATAATAGTGCTTCTGAACTGCCTTTCTGACATTGAATTGTAATCCAGATTTTGTAACTCTGTGGGAGAGAGGGCTGTTTCTGATTCTTTCTTTTGAGGTGAGGTTTTCCTTCTAGTCATTTTGCTCAGTGCAGAGCAAAAGCAGTGCAGAGTGGCCAAAAACAAGTTGTATTGGGAAAAGGAGAGAAAGAGAGAGAAGGAAAGAAAAGAGAAAGAGAAAAAAGAAAAAGAAAAAAAAAGGAAAAAAGAGAAGAAAAAGAGAAAGAAAAAGAAAGGTGAAAAAAAAGGGGGGTGGGGGCAGCAATCAGAAATCAAAAAGAAAAGAAAAAAGAAAAAAAAAAAACAAAAACCACGGGGGAGTATCTTCTGAATCTGTAGACTTTAAGTCCCTTGACTTCCCCTGGAACTGGTCCGTCCAGCTGCTCTTCTGGGGGAGGGGCCTGCTGTGCTGATTCTCAGGTGTTAGCACTTGGGGGAGCTGCTCTGCCCCTGCCTGCTGCAGGGCTCAGCGGGGGTTGTTTACCCCGTGAGGCCCCAGGAGGAACAGCCGCAGTTGCTATGGCAACTTTGGAAGCCTGGAGTCAGCCCAGGCAGGAACTACGGGGCTCTCCGTCCGCAGGGCCTGGAGGCTCCGGGGCGGGGCCGCTGATCTGCTCAGCTCGGGGCAGGAGCGTCCTTGCTGTCCTGGGCCCTCCCGGCCTCTGCCTGTCCCGGGGGAGGCCGGATCCTGGGCTGTGTCCCGCGCCCTGTACTCCGGGGCCTGCGCTGTTGGATTCGCGCTCCCGCCCCGCAGCCCCCTCCCTGGAGCTGCTCCCGAGCCCCTCCGAGCTGCTCCGGTCGGTCCCTCCGTGCGCGCTGCAGCCCTTAGGGAGCTCGGAGCACTCCCCTGCGCTCGCAGGTGTCTGTTAGTGTCCCCGGGAGCCCGAGGGCATCCCCGCCCTCCTGGGTCCTGCTCCAACTCCCTGCGGGCCCCTTTCCCCCCGGGAAGGTTGGTGCAGCTCCTGCTCCTCCGGGACGGGACGGGGCTCTCCTGTCCTGGGGACACTCGCCCCGGCCTCAGCCCGGCTCCTCGCGGGCCCCTCCCCCTCGGTGGCCTTTTGTTTCTTTATTTCTTTTTCCCCGTCTTCCTACCTTGATAGAAGCGCGAACTCTTCTCACTGTAGCATTCCGGCTGGTCTCTCTTTAAATCTCAGGCCGAATTCGTAGATTTTCAGGATGGTTTGAAGGTTATCTAGGTAATTTGTTGGGGACAGGTGATTTGGGGACCCTGCTCTTCCGCCCTCTTGCCCCTCCTCCTCTAGCTGTGTTAATTCTTGCTCCTGAAGGCAAATTACATTTTCTGAGTTTATCCTTACAAAGGAAAGTAGTTCAATGGAAGTCTTGATACCCCAAATAGCTTTTATTCTTTCTGCTCGTCTAATTAGTCTGAATCTTTATGTCTCCAAAGCAGCTCAACTTGACTGTCCCATTTTCAGTGTAGAGGAGTCTGTAAAATGCCATTCAGATGTCAGTAGTTTAGAGCTAATACCACATTAAAAAATATGATTAAAATACTTGTTGATCCTTGTTACCTTAAATTTCTTTTCACTCATTAATGAGAAGAGAGTCTCTCTTTGAGTAATTGTAATTTGCCTTATGTAATTCATAGATATTTATTTCTGCCCTCAATAAAATCTTAAGATATTTTTCTTCCTATAGTTTATAATTATTTTCTTACTGTTTACTCATTGCTATCTTTACTTTGTGACAATTAAGCTGTATTATTAAGTGTGTAGTAAGTATACTTTACATTTTTAAGACTTCTAATTTTGTAAGGTATTTTCACATTCATTATATTTTATTTTCACAGTAACCTTATGAGATAGGAGGATACACTCCACCTGTTTTATAAACAGATAAACAGAAGTGATGTAGCATAGGTGATACTTGCAGCAATAGGAATAATTTCTCTTATTAACCTTTAATCATAAGTTTTGTTTTATTCTATTTCATGATAATTTGTGACAATAGTGATTAAAAGACCTGGAACTCTTTACCTCTTATTTATCATGTTTTTCTATATGTTAGGCAGTTACTAACATTAGTCACTAGTTTCAATTTTCCAAAAGCTAGATATAATATTTATCTTTAAGGGCTCTAAACTCTTAAACTTTGTGAATGCACAGGCTCTGTAGCATTAATATTTTCTAGACATTTTCTAATAGAGAAATATGACCCAGATATTGTTTTAGAATAATCAAGGATTTTTATATCAATCTTCTGATATGTTTTTAATAGAGTCTTAGATAATTCTTTAAAGAGATTTTTGTAGACTTAGCAGGAGAAAATCCCATTTGTATCTGGCAGGTCTGTCAAGAATGTCTGGTATAATTAAAGTAGGATTTTCTTTTGACAAAGTTAATTTAAAACTGTCTATTTTCCAGTGTTTCAGGGAACTCAGAATAAATTTAAACTTTTTCCTTCAAAATATTATTTAACCTTTTCAAATCCGAAATTCTCCAGATATATTTTCTTACTGTGATTTATTCTGATGGAGATTAATTGCATTTAAAATGCTTCTTAATTATATTTATATAAATTACAGGCAATTTTATGGCCTTTGTCAATGTCTTTGAAATTCAGCACTGTAAAGATTAGTAATGGAATATTCTCTCTGCGCTGGTATACTTTAACCTAATTCTGTCAATGGGAGTAAGAAATGAAAACCAAACCAAAGTTAGGACTGTGGACAGATTTTCAATCATAGCTCTCAACTCATTACAACAACTCTTGTTGTTTAAAATATTCTATTGAAGGAAAAAGTAGAAGTTTGCTCCACTGAATATAATCTGCAGATTTGGGAGTACGGGAATAGTCACATATTTTTTAACTTCTCCATACTATTACCATCCTTGTTCTGGAAAGTAAGTATTCTTAGGGTAGTTTACAATTTTAGTATATACACTCCTGTGAGTGCTGTCAACCAAACTGTTGAATTTAGACCCTTCCTATTTCTCACTCCTCTCCCAACATCTTGTAGAGTTAAGGAAATGGGTTTTTTAAGACAAAGAATTCATATAATTATCTTTTAAGATAAGGCAGATATTTACATAGAATCTGTAAAATCTCATGATCTCTAGAGGTTTTCATTCAGTGGCCAAGATGGATTGATCATAAAAAAATAACTGATTAGAATGAAAAATAATTTTTTTTCGTTTTCTGAGGACTTTTTACACAAATGCTACTAGTGTTCTTAGAGCCTGCTTAGTGCTAGAAGAGTGTGACCTATTTATCCTTTTCCTTCTTGCTTCTCCTGATATCACCCAGATCCTGGCATTGTGCTTTGGCAGCTAGACTGTATTATTTAGACATCATAGCCGTCTGAGATTGTAGGCCTTGATTTTGGGCCCAAAGCCATTATGGTTCATTATCCTTTCCTACTTTTCAAGGTTAACACTAATATATATTATAGTGGTGAAGAGAACAATGAAAGTGATTAGTGAATCAGACTCCCATTGGTACTTAAATCTCACCTCAGTTGATAAGTTACATTCTTAAGCAAGATGATTAATTTTTCTAGTTCATTTAGATATATTTGATGCAGTTATACCTCAGAGGAGTTTACTGTATATTTCTGTGTGGCTAACAAGTAGATGAGCATTTTTTTTCTATTTACTTTCTCTTATGTAACTGTTTCAAATAAAGACCTTATTTCTGAAAGACTGAAGCAGTGACTTACGGGTTTTTGTAGTGCGTAAGAAAGACTGTACTTTGGTAAGAACCAAAAATCATAACCATATACATGGGGTTTTATAGGATTCATTTGATTTTGATTAAAATATTGAACTCTGGATACACATTATGGCTTACAGATGAAGCTGTGATCCCACTGTGCAGTGGCATCCTTCTGGTATTTAACTTTACAACTCCCATTATGAAGTATATGTGGCATATTTTATATACATTTTTCCCTGTTAGTAAGGTTTCAATGTAAAGTCACATATGTTGGCAATTTATAATTTCATTTGTTTCAAATTAATTCAAGGATATTATAACTACTTATCTCCAAAGGAGTGAGTTATAAATATTTTATACTATCAGCTATTTTCAGAGTTGAAAGGGACTTTAGAGATGATTATAATGAATAGTATGGCTGTAGAAATTACATTCTACCTCTTTCTATTGTACACAGTAAAGTAATAGGTCAGCAAATTATATCCCATATGCCAGTATGAACCACTGTCTGTTTTTGTCAGGCCTATGGGCTCAGAATGGTTATTACATTTTACAAAATTGAAAAATAATAAAAAGAATATTAATATTTTGCCACATGAAAATCATATGAAACTCAAACTTCAGAGTCTGTAAGAAAATTTTATTGAAACACAACCATACTCATTTATGCACATGTTCTTTATGGCTACTTTCATGCTATAATGGCAGAGTTGAGTAGTGATTACAGAGACTGCATGGTTTACAAAGAAAAAGTTTGTCTACCTATGGCTTAGAGAACTGATTCCAGAGTGAAGGGCAGCTCTTGATCAGCCTAAGCCAGTCATGGGGTGTTATTTCCTTAACCAGGGATTGTCTCAGCATCAGAAGGGCTGTGTCAGTTGGATTTAAAAGATTTTTTCCTGGGTAGAAGAAAAAGAACCTTCTTTTATGAGAAAGTCACAAAAAGTCAAAGAATATATGGATATCAACAAAAAAAAATGTATTTCTTTGTTGCTATTGGCACTTGCCTTATGGCCATAAGGAAAATAAGCATTAGGTTAAACTCACGCTGAGAGGAGGGGGAGTCAGAGGAATAAAATTAAATCCAACCTAACTGGTTTTCTGTTACATAAGCCAATGAAATTCATTGTTTTATAATTTGATTGTGGTTTCTGGTATTTTAAATTGAAGTATAATTGGAACACATATTAGTTTCAGGTGTACAACATAGTAATTTGACATTTAATACATTTTGATATCATCACCATATAAGTTTACTTGCCATCTGTCTCTATGTAAATGTAAAGTTATTACAATATTACCTATGTTCCTTGTGTTGTATATTACATTTCATGACTTACTTACTTTATAACTGGGGGTTTATATCTCTTGATGTCCTTCACCAATTCTGCCCTCCCCCAGTTTGCCTCTCTAGAAAACTGTCAGTCTGTTCTCTTTATCTGTGAACATAGATAGAGAGTTTTGTCAGGTTTTGTGTGTTTATTTTGTTTTTTAGATTACACGTATAAATGAAATCTTACAGTATTGGTCTTTCACTATCTGATTTATTTTATCAACAAATATCCTCCAGGTCCATCCATATTGTCACAAATAGCAAGACTTTACTCTTTTTTATAGCTGAACAATATTACATTATGATAAATAGATGGATAGATAGATATCATTTCTTCTTTATCCATTCATCTGTCAATGGACACTTAGATTGCTTCTGTATTTTGGTTATTATAAATTATACTGCGATAAACATAAGACTGCATAAATCTTTCTGAGTTAGTGTTTTCATTTATTTATTTATTTATTTATTTATTTATTTATTATTTATTTATAAAGATTTTATTTATTCATGAGACACACACACAGAGAGAGAGAGAGAGAGAGAGAGAGGCAAAGACACAGGCAGAGGGAGAAGCAGGCTCCATGCAGGGAGCCTGATGTGGGACTTGATCCTGGGTCTTCAGGATCACGGCCTCGGCCAAAGGCAGCACTAAACTGCTCAGCCACCCTGGCTGCCCAGGGCCATTTTTTTTGATAGGGATCACGTTGAATCTGCATATTGTTTTGGGTAAAATGGAAATTTTAACAACATTAGTTCTTTCAATCCATGAGCATGGTATATCTTCCCATTTATATGTGTCTTACATTTTTTTCATCAATGTTGTATTTGTCTTGTACCTTCTTGGTTAAATTTATTCCTAGGTATTATACTCTTTTGAATGCAATTGTGAATGGGATTTTTTTCTTAATTTCTTTTTCTGGTAGTTCATTATATGTTTATAGAAATGCAACGGATTTCTGTGTATTAATTTTGTAATCGGCAACTTCATTGAATTCATTTATTAGTTATAGTTTTTGTTGGCTTTATTTATTTATTTATTTATTTATTTATTGAATGTTTTTGTTGGTTTCTTTAGGATTTTCTACATATAGTATCATGTCATTCACAAATAATGACAGTTTTCCTTTTTTTTTTTTTTACCAATTTGAATGCCTTTTACTTCTTTTCTTGCTTAATTGCAAGAACTTTCAATAGTATGTTAACTAAGAGTGGTGAGAATGAACATCTTTTCCTGTTCCTGATCTTGGAGTATAATGTTAGCTGTGGGTCTGTCATATATGGTCTTTATTATGTTGAGGTGCATTTTCCTGTACCTACTTTATTGAGAGTTTTTATCATAAATGGTGTTGTATTTTGTCAAATACTTTTTCTGCATCTATTGAGGTGATCAAATGATTTTTATCTTTCCTTTTGTTAGCGTATATCACATTGATTGATTTGCAAATGTTCAACCATTCTTACATTCCTGGAATAAATAGCACTTGATCTTGCTGTATGATTCTTTTAACATATTGTTGAAGTAAGTTTGCTAATATCTTGTTGAGGATTTTTGCATCTATGCTCATCATGGATATTGGCTTGTAATTTTCTTTTTTTTTCTTGTATCTTGTCTGGTTTGATATCAGCTTAATGTCAGCCTCATAAAATTAGTTTGGAAGTATTTCCTTCTTTCAATTGTTTGAACAGTTTAGAAAGTATAGGTATTAAATCTTTGAATATTTGGTAAAATTCATCAATGAAGTCATTTGGTCCTGGACTTTTATTCATTGGAAGCTTTCTTTTCAATACTGATCCAATCTCCTTACTAGTAATCAATATATTCAGATAGCTATTTCTTCACAATTCAGTCTTGAAAGATTGTGGGTTTCTAATAATTTATCCAGTTGTTCTAGATTGTCCAATTTTTTTATGTATATTCATAGTAGTATCTTATGATCTTTTGTATTTCTGTGGTATCAGTTATAATTTCTCTTTTACTTCTGATTTTATTTATTTGGGTCCTCTTTTTTTGGACATGTTTGGCTAAATGTTTGGTATTTTTGTTTATCTTTTCAAAGAATCAGTTTTTAGTTTCATTGATCTTCTTAATTGTTTTTTTTGTCTCTATTTCATTTATTTCTGCTCTGATTTTAATCATTTCCTTCCTCCTACTAACTTGAGCTTCATTTGTTCTTTTAGTTCTTTTAAGATGTAGAGTTAGATTGTTTATTTGATATTTTTCTTGTCTCTTGAGGTAGACCTGTATCACTATGAACCCCTTTCAGAAATGCCTTTGCTACATTCTATAGATTTTGAAATGTGTTTTCATTTTCATTTATCTCAAGGTATTTTTAATTTCCTCTTTGATTTCTTTGTGGTTATTTAGTAGCATGTTGTTTAGTCTCCATGTATTTGTATTTTTTCAAATATTCTACTTATAAATGATTTCTAATTTCTAATTTCATACTATTATGATCTGAAAAGATACTTGATAAAATTCAGTCTTCTTAAATTTATTGAGACTCGTTTGGTGGCCTAACATGATCTATCTTGGAGAATGTTTCATGTGTACTTGAAAAGAATGTGTATTATGTTGGTTTTGGATGGAATAATCTGTATTTATTAAATCCAGTTGGTCTAATATGTTGTTTAAGGCCAATGCTTCCTTACTGTTTTTTTTCTTCTGAATATTCATTGATGCAAATGGGAAATTAAAGTCTCCTCCTATTATCTTGTTGCTATCAATTTCTTCCTTTATGTCTGTAAATATTTATTTTATATGTTTAAGTACTCCTATATTGGGTGCATAAATATTTATTAATGTTATATCCTCTTGTTGGATTCACCCCTTTATCATTATGTAATGGCTTTTGTCTTTTGTTATGGTCTTTGTCTTAAAGTCTATTTTGTCTGATTTAAGTGTTGCTAAATCATTAACTATTTGATTTATGCTATTTTCATTAGCTATGGAATAAGTTTTTTCCATCTCTCCAGTTTTAGTCTGTGTGAATCTCTAGATCTGAATTGAGCCTCCTCTTGGTGGCATCTAGATGGATCTTGTTTTTTATCCATTCAGCCAACCTATGTTTTTTAATTGGGGAATTTAGTTCATTTACATTTATTTATTTTTAAGATTTTATTTATTCATTCATGAGACACACACACACACACACACACACACACACACACAGAGGCAGAGACACAGGCAGAGGGAGAAGCAGGCTTCATTCAGGGAGCCTGACGAGGGACTTGATCCTGGGTCTCCAGGATCACGCCCTGGGCTGAAGGCGGCGCTAAACCGCTGAGCCACCCGGGCTGCCCAGTTCATTTATATTTAAAGTAATTATTAATATATATGTACTTATTGCCATTACATTCATTGTTTTCTGTTTGCTTTTGTAATTATTCTGTTTCTTTTTTCTTCTCTTGCTCTTTTCCTTTGTGATTTGATAGCTTTCTTTAGTTTTATGTTTAGATTCCTTTCTTATTATTTTTTGTGTATCTAGTATAGGTTTTTGGTTTGTGGTCAGTGTGAGATTCATATATGATATCATATATTGTTATTAACAGATATCAGTCTATTTTAGGTTGATAGTCACTTGAGTTTGGCTGTACCCTATTTATGCTCCCCCAACCTGTTTTATCTTTTTGACATCATATTTTGCATCTTTTTTTTGTGTATTCCTAATCTAACTATTGTAGATATAGTTGATTTTAACACTTCTGTTTTTTAACTTTCATACTAGCTTTATAAGTAGTTTTATATATTATTTTATTTTATATATTATTTCTGGTTATGGCCTTTACTCTTTAGCTTAAAGAAGTCCCTTTAACAGTGCTTTTAATGTCAGTTTAGTGGTGATAAATTCCCTTAGCTTTTGCTTGTCTGAGAAACTTTGTTTTTTTCAATTCTGAATTATAGCCTTGACAGATAGAACATTCTTGGTTGGAAGTTTCCTTTTTGCATTTTGAATGTATCATGCCACTATCTTCTGGCCTGTAAAGTTTCTGCTGAAAAATCAATAGATAGTCTTATGGAATTTCCCTTGAATATAACATTTTCTCTTACTGTTTTAGGACTCTCTCTTTATCTTTATCTTTTGACATTTTAATTATAATGCATCTTGGTGTGGATCATTTGAGGTTACTCTTATTTGGGACTCTTTGTGTTCCTGAACTTAGGTGTTTATTTCCTCTCCTAGGTTAGGGAATTTTTTTAGTTATCGTCTGTTCAAATAAGTTTTTTTGTCCCTTTTTTCTCTCTTCTCTCCTGGGATTCCTATAATTTGAATGTTAGTATGTTTGATGTCGTCTCACAGGTCCCTTAAGCTATCATCATCTTTTAAATTTTCCTTTTTTTTTTTTTTCTGTTTTGTTTCAGTGGTTTCCACTATCCTGTCTTCTAGGTCACGGATCTTTTTTTTTTTTTTTTAAATTCTCTCTACTGTATTTTTTGGTTCAGATATTATATTGTTTATAGCTCTGTGAGCTCAATTTGGTACTTTTTTATATTTTCTATCTCTTTGTTGAAGTTCCGGGTGTGTTCACTTATTCTTCTTCTGATTTTGGTGACTATCTTTATAGCCATTAATTCAAACTCTTTATTCAGTAAATTACTTATCTCTGTTTCATTAAGATTTTTTTCTGGGGTTTTATCTTGTTGCTTTATGGAACATGTTCATTGGAACATGTTCCTCTGTTTCCTCATTTTGCTTGGTTTTCTGTGTTTGTTTCTGGTATTATGTGAAACAGTTATCTCTAGTGGTCTTGAAGAAGTGGCTCCGTATAGGAGTTGAACCTTATCATTTAACCTTACCCTAGCTCTTGGTTGACTCTTGAACTGTCTGTTGGATTGTTTTAGAACTTTGTGGTTCAGAAATTCAATCCCCCTGGCCACCTGAGCCTGCCACTCAAGGGATATCCCTCACGTAGGCTGGGTGTGCACCTTGGCTCTGGTGGTGCTTCATGAGCAGCTGGGGGAGGTGGGGGAGGTAGAGCCATTTACCTCTGTTGTTAGGTGGCTAGAGTGCAGGTACAAAAATGGCACCTACCAGTGTTGGTGCCAGGAAGGTAGAGGGAGCCAATAACAGCAGCATCTGCCAGCATATCCTTGGAGAGAGTCCCAACAGACTTCTGCCTCTCTGGTAGCTTTAAGTTTAGCAAGTAAATCTCCTTCACCTATAATTTAGGTTCTTTTCAAAATGTTGTTTTTTGTGCTGTGTCCCAAGGAGTGTTGTTCTGCACATAAGCCATTTAAGAGCAGAATCTTCATTCCCTACCGCCCTGTGTTTCTTCTGAACAAAATCTACCATTGGTTTTCAAAGCTGGACATTTTGGAGCTTGTGTCTCTCATGCAGGACCTGAAGGGTGGGGTATCTTGTATGGGGTACAAACATCTTTCCCTTAGGGAGAAATGATCTATATATCTAATATTTAAATATCAATGATGTTATATATATATATATATATATATATATATATATATATATATATATATACTTTTTTTTGCGCTCCCTCCTGATTGTTGGTTGCCCCTCTGGGGGTGGGGTTTTTGGTGAGAACATGTCTCTGCCTCTTTTACCAGTCTTTTTTTTTTTTTTTACGTTAAAGATTATTTATTTATTTATTCATGAGAGACATGAGAGAGAGGCAAAGACATAGGCAGAGGGAGAAGCAGGCCCCATGCAGGAAGCCAAATGTGGAACTCGATCCTGGGATTCCAGGATCATGCCCTGAGCCAAAGGCAGATGCTCAACCGCTGAGCCACCCAGGCATCCCTCCTACCAGTCTTGATGTGGTCTTTTTATCCTTTGTTGTGGAGCAGGTATTCAGCTACTATTCAGGTTCTTTTAGGGGCTATTTTTCCATATGTGCCTGTGTATTTGTTTTGTTCATGGGAGGAGATGAATTTGTATCTTCTTATACTATCATCTTGAATCACCTCCTCTGAGTTTTCTGCTATTGATAAATCCTACTTTGCCTCCATGTATAGTATTATAAAATAAATATTAATGCATTGAAACCACCACAAAATCCAAACCAGGGACCCAAACCTACTTGATGGAAATTGCTATACTGCTATACTTGATGGGAATTGCTAAATTGCTATACTAAAGGAATTCCTATACTGGGAAATATTTACTGAGAGTCTCAATATTCTAATCAGTCCATTAGGTGCTTTATGTCATTAGACCTACAGCATATGACATAGATATCATCTCTATTTTATAAATAGGAACTCTAAAGTTATCCAATTTTATAAGATCACACAGCTAGAATGTGATACAGTGACCCAAGTCTGTTTCCCTAGTCCTTCTCCTATACACTGAAGTAAACATTGTTTGTAGGGTACTCAATGTTTTTTTTTTTGTACTCAGTAGGACTGTGGAAGGTAATTCACTTGATATGGTTGCTTTATATAAGGAGTTAATGCCTTAAAAAATTAAATAGAGTTAATATTTGATCATCTGAGAGCAAAATAATTATACTGAAGTTGTTTTTAAAATACACATTTAGTTTTTAGAGCATCTTCAGGTTCACTGAAAAATTGAGGGGAAGATACAGAGATTTCTTATAAACCTCTGACCCCACACATGCATAGCTTCCCTCATTATCAACATCCCCCACCAGAATGTTATGTTTGTTACAACTGATGAACTTACATTGACACAGTATTATCACATAAAGTCTGTGGTTAACATTAGGATTCACTCTGAGTGTTATGTATTTTATATGGGTTTGGACAAAAGTATAATGACATGTATCCAATATTATGCTATCATGCAGAGTATTTTCACTGCCCTAAAAATCCTCTGTTTAATGTATTTCTCCCTTCCAAATCCCCTAGTTTTGTAAAAGGAGATACTTTTTTTTTAAGATTTTATTTATTTATTCATGAGAGACACACACACAGAGAGAGAGGCAGAGACACGTAGACAGAGGAGAAGCAGACTCCATGCAGGGAGCCCGATGTGGGACTCGATCCTGAGACTCGATCCTGGGACTCCAGGTCACGCCCTAGGCCGAAGACAGGCGCCAAACCGCTGAGCCACCCAGCGATCCCCAGGAGATACTTTTTTGATTTGTTAGTGTTCTTTAATGTTTTTTATTACATAAAACTCTTGCAAAAAATTAAAATGTATGAAATTACTGATACCTGTTTTTTACTTACAAAAATGGGAATTTTATATGGTTCAATCTAATGCTAAGGCAAAACTTTAAAGTTTCTCTTTACCCCTAATCCATTCTTACATAATTTGGTGTATATCATTACAGTGTCCTTTCTCTGTATGTGTGTATGTGCCTTAAAAAGAATCATACAATATAAATTCTTTGGCAACTTTGAGTGTTTCTTTAAAAACAGAATTTACTATTTTTTAAAATAAAAAAGTCAAAAATTATTATTGAAGTATAAAAAGGTTGTCATTGAAGTATAATTGCCATACAGTGTTATGTTGCTTTCAGGTGTACAGGTTATTGATTCAGCAATTCTATACATTACTCATTGCTCACCCAGTAAGTGTAGTCACCATTTGTTCCCATACAAAATTATTATAATATTACTGGCTATATTCCCTACATTGTGCTTTTTATCTCCATGACTTGTTTACTTTATAAGTAGAAGTTTGTACCTCTTGATTTCCTTTATCTGTTTCATTCATCCCTCTACCTACCTCCCCTCTGGCAACCACAAGTTTGTTGTTTATGTTTAAGAGTCCGTTTGTTCATTTCTTTTGTTTTTTAGATTTCACATGTAAGTAAAATCATATGGTGTTTGTCTTCGTCAACTTATTTCACTTAGCATAATATCTTCTAGGTCCATCCATCTTATCACAAATGCCAAGCTCTCCTTTTTTATTACTAATATTCCATTGTGTGTGTGTCTATGTGGATGTGTATACACCACATCTTTATCCATTCATCTATCAACAGGGATTGGGTTGATTCCATATCTTGCCTATTGTAAATTATTCTGTAATAAGCATGAGGGAGCATTTACCTTTTTTAAAATCCATTTTACATTCTGTTTGGGTAAATGCCCAGTAGTGGACTTCCTGGATCATATAATAATTCTATTTTTAATTTTTTGAGGAACCTCCAAACTGTTTTCCACAGTGGTTGCACCAACTGACATTCCTACCAAGAGTGCACGGGGGTTCTCTTTTCTTCACATTCTCTCCAACACTCGTTATTTCTTGTCTTTTTTTGTACTAACCATTCTGACAGGTGTAAGGTAATATCTCATTGTGGTTTTGATTTGCATCCCTTGATGATGAGCGATGTTGAACATCTTTTCCTGTGTCTGTTGGCCACCTGTAGTCTTCTTTTAAAAAAATATCTATTCAGGTCTTCTGCCCATTTTTTAAAAGGTTTTATTTATTCATGAGAGAGAGAGAGAGAGAGAGAGAGGCAGAGAGAGAGAGAGAGGCAGAGACAGAAGCAGGCTCCATGCAGGGAGCCTGATGTGGGACTCCATCCCCGGTCTCCAGGATCAGGCCCTGAGCTGAATGTGGCGCTAAACCACTGAGCCACCCAGGCTGCCCCCATTTTTAAATCAGGTTGTTTGTTTTTTTGGTGTGGAGTTATATGAGTTCTTTATGTGTTTTAGATATTGGCCCCTTATTAGATATATGATTTGCAAATACCTTCTACCATTTGGGAGGTTGTCTTTTTATTTTGTTGATGATCTCCTTTGCTGTGCAGAAGGTTTTTAGGTTGACATAGTTCCATTTGTTTATTTTTGCTTTTGTTGTCATTGTTTCTGGAGTCAGATCCAGTGAGGTGGTGCTTTGGAGGGATACGTGCAGAACCAGAGGGGTTGGGTGGGGTGGACCCACATGAGAATGCTCAGGTGGGGCACACAGTGCTAGTAAGGTAGATGGAGAGTGTAGAGTGGGCTTCCACAAATGTTCTGCTGTCTAGGCTGCAAGAGGGGAAGAGAAATGGCACCTGCCAGCACTTCTGCTCCCAGAGAAATCTACTATAGATCCCTGCCCCTCTGATAGGTTTTCTAGGATTAGTCAATAAATTTCCTTCACCTATACCCCAGGCACTTTTCAAACTGCTGTTTCTGAGCTGTGTCTTAAGCTGAATTATTTAGTATGCTGTCTCTTTAGGAGGGAGGATTCAAGTTTCCTATTGCCCTCATGTTCCCCCAGAATTAAGCCTGCTAATTTAAAAGCTCCTGGAGTTAAGCCCTGCTGGTTTTCAAAGTAAGATGTTAAGGGGATTTGTCTTCCCAGTGTGGGTCCTCAGTGCCAGGAGTGCCTGGTGTGGGGTCTGAGCCTCTTGCCTTTCCATGTTTGTGATGTGCCTCCTGTTTGTGATTAATACTGCCAGGGGTTTGGTTCCCAACCACATCTCTGCCTTTTCTTACCCTTTTGTATGCAGCCTTCTCTCTATGACTAGCTGTGGAAGGTCTGTCCTGCCAGTCTTCAGGTCATTTTCAGAGTTAGGTACATAAAGGTAGCCTTTGCCCCATGTATCTGTGGAATGAGATAAGCTTGGGATCCTCCTACTTTACCATCTACCCTCCTTCCTACCATGAGGTTTATTGAAGTGGTTTTTGTATTACCAAGAAACTTAAAATTCCTTTATTCATCTACTTATAAGCATTTCTGACACTACATATTGGTAAATATCAATCTGCTTAATCACAGCCTTCTGAAATCTCACCTTTATTCTTTGTTTTATGGTTATAAGAGATCTTTTTAATATAAATACGTTTGCAAGGAAGTTTTGAGAGACTGACTTTATATCAATGTAAGACTTGTTTACTCTCCAAACGCAGCCAACTAGATAGCTGCCTAAGCCTCCCTGCATCAGATTTTTACAGATGGACTTTTGTTTACTTAAAGAGGGAACATGGAAATCATTTTCTGCTAGAAAAAGGGAGGGAAAACCATATTAAAATATAAATATAAACCACTTTACAATTTTAAACATACTAATTATATTTATATTACCCCTGCTACTGTTTCCTCCCATCAATGTGAATAAATAAGAATATAAAGCACTTGTTCTCAATGCAACTATGTCCATTTAAAAAGTAAGTCTTCATGAAATTATTACATATTTAAAATTGAATAGTTTATAATAAAAATTTCCCAGGTTTTTTTGTGCAACATTTTAACAAAAAGTGACTACTTTTTGAGATTTTTAAAGGAATTCATCCTACTTTAAAATGACTCATATTATCTGGGGTATGCATATTTGGACTCAGTAGTTTGCTGCTTGCATACTATACTAATCTGCTGTGCTAATCTTTTCTTGGCTTCCCTCTTCAGATATGGTCCTTGACCAACAAGTGAGCTCAGGTCAACTCAATGAGGATGTACGCCACAGGGTCCATGAGGCACTGATGAAACAGCATCACCATCAGAATCAGAAAAAACTCACCAATAGAATTCCCATTGTTCGTTCCTTTGCTGATATTGGCAAGAAACAATCAGAACCAAATTCCATGGATAAAAATGGTAAATATTTCTTTATTGTACTCTCAATGTTTAATATAGGTATCTGAAATTTCAAAGTGCTTCTTAATTCTTTAAAATATATTTTATTTAAAAATGATCTATTGAAATACAGATTGTTGTAGTAGAATTCTTTTTTTATACATATGTAGTCTGATTATCAAGCATCAAATTATAGAAATTTTAATAAAGAATTTGAATTTCCTGAAATACTCATGAAAGAATGCAAAGGAAGCTTTTATCTAATAAGTTATATATTCAAATGCAGCAAATATCAACTGAGCATCAGTTGTATCCCAATCAAGGTCCTAGTCTTTGTCCCATAACTTGAGAATGTACTGTAATGCTTTGAATTACGGTTTTCTTAAGTTAAAATTAATAATGATCACCAATCATTGTTTGCAGAAAAAAAAGATATTGATTTCATGTTGTTCATACTCAACAAATTCCATGAGAGATTAACTAGTGTATTGCTTGTGGCTTTACATATAAGCCTGATTTCCAGTTCATAGGCTCATTGCTGTTTGCAGTGCTACATCTTCAATGTCCATGGAGCCACGGTATACTTACTATATTTGCACACCAACATAGATGACACCAATCACTGTTTTTTTTTTTTTTTTTAGCAATTATGACTTCCTCTTTATGACTTGCGCTTCAGACTATTTTGTCCTTATTTTGTATTTTGTCCTCTCCTTTCATGATTTTAACCTTCATCATTTACACTAAAGAAGTTGCTTAGGACTCTCTTGTTACATCCATCTTTTCCATTAGTCTTGTGAAGGAAAATAAAGTTATGATGAGGATAATATGAATTTGTTAAACTTTTGTCAGCCATAAAAGTTCCCAGTTTTAAAAGATAAAAGTTAGTGAAAGTAATTTCAAATGCTGTTCTAGAAACACTCCAACTTGCACAAATGCACTAAAGCATATAGTTTTCTGCATGGACTATTTTATGTCATTTTACTCCTACTTTCAAAAGCTTTAGTGATGCCTTAAATACAAATGCATGAAAATGATTTTTCTCCACATTTTCCTTTAAATGGGATTTCTAAACCAATTTTCCTACTGTTGAATCAAATATATACATATAGGAGAAATGCTTTAATTAAACCAATGAGGATGATTAGATGTACTATTGTTTCAGAGCACAGAACCAGTTCTTAATGGTAAAATGATTTTTGAAATACTTATTTGAATCTTTAAGTCATTATAGTTATATGGTGTCTGTAATTGTACATACACACATATCCCCTGCTTTCTGAAACTTCATGTTATGGCATTTTACTTTGTTTTTTGTTCTTTTTTTAAGGATTTTTTTTTTTTATTTGAGAGAGAGAGCACGTGATGCACATGCATGCATGCATGGGGGAGGGGCAGAGGTAGAGAGAGAGAATTTCTAGCAGACTGCTTTCTGAGCACGGAGCCCAATGCTGGGCTCGATTGCATGCCCTTGAGATCATAACCTGAACCAAAATCAAGTTGGTCACTTAACCTACTGAACCACCCAGGCACTCCATGCCACTTCACTTTTACAAAAGTCCTACATTAGTGCCTATTTTCATTAACCAAAAGAAATCTGAAGAGGATTTTGCTTTTATAAAAAACAAAAACAAAAACCCTGTTATTGTACTAATGTAGGTCTTAAAAGTGAAGTGGCATTAAGACAAACTTTCAGAAAGTGGGGCATACTCTTCATGCCGTTTTGGCTTATGAAGGGTTTTGTAGAAACACTCTACTTTTGCATAGTACTTTATTGTAGTAAGTTCAATAAAGTACTTTATAACATATACCAATTTGTATTTGTAGATTCCACTGAGGATTTTGAGAATTTGTAATTTGCTTTAAATCACATCATATATTAAAAATATATTCATATTCTAAATAACAATATACTTTATGTTATAAGTAAAAATGACAAAATGAATCTTTTATATTCTGAGACTTAATCTAAATGTAGTACGTTTATTAGGCTTGTAATACTAGAACTTATTTGGGTATTATGATATTAAGAAACAAATTCAGATATTTACTAATTTTGACGTTAGGCCTATGTCTACATGATTCTGAAGACCCTATTGAAATATCTTATGAACTAACCCTCTATGAATGTGGCACATTTAAAAAATTCTGCCTTGATTTGATTACTTTTGATAGAAATCATACAATAAAATCTATGTCTATAAGTAGGATATGTGTTTATTTAAAAATGCAAGGATCTTGGATTGTGAACTAGCCATAATTTATATTTCAAATTTCCCTGGGAATAATATTTACTATAAAATAATTTTATTGCATTTTGTTCTTGGAAGGAAGAAGGTAGTAAACCTACTGGATGACTAATTTATTGTAATATTATATAGACCTAAACATACTATTTGATATTGCTTTAAACTTCTGATAAACATAAGAAGCAATGATAGAATTAGAGCCTTGAATCACAAGTCTACATATAGATATCTAGAGATATAGCTTTCTAAAAGCCTACATTTTGCCTTATTGAGGCAAATGCTCAGTTTTTCTGAAAACTAGAATGTGAGGAGTTCTGAAGTGATTGTGTCACCATCTGTATAATCAGCCTTTATCTAAACACATAGAGATCTTTTTGAGGCACACATTAGGGTAATAAAAACTTGGAAACATTTCTAATAAGATTCACATACCCAATTAAGTATTGTTGTAGAGTATGCTGTCAGAAATGGCTTTCTAAGCCTAGGCTTATAACACCTCCTTGTGACTCTGTTTTGCTTCTTCATACACTGCATAATTACGCGTTGAGAATTCTGAAAATATGTATAGACTTCACCAATTTAGAAATAAATCTCCTATCCAGAAGTGAAAAAAAGTGTGAAAGACCTTTATTACTAAGGTTCTCAATCTACTTAGGAACTCTAAAAACTGACAAATTCTAGATAAACAAACAAATCGAAATTCATAGTCATAAATATAGATTTGACATTGTTTCAAAATATGCAATAGAGATTTATTTTTTTGTGTGCAGTAGTACAGAGAGATGCAAAAAGATTCTAAGAAATCCAAAAGGGTGAAAATAATATTATTATTTAAAAAAATCTTTTCAGCAGACTATTTATTCAAAAAAGACTGACTTTTTTCTTTTACGATTATAGAATAGGAATTATATGGAATGAAGATTTTCTAGAAACCTGAAAACAGAAAATGTTTGCTTTCACCAGCAAAGGGGTAGAAATAAGCCCCCTCTTGTTTTTAATATACTTTCACTTTTGAGGCAAAACAATTGAAATTTCCTCAATGGTGAACTGATATTTATATAAAGACGTCTAAAAGAGTTGAATAGGATAAGATTTCTGACTCTTTAACTGACTTTTCCTTGAGCATATTATCTTGGTAGTAATCCCAAGGGCTAATTAAATTCAGATGTTTCAAACGGAGAGTCTCAAATGTGGATCTTCCCCATTTTATAGATTTGATTTGCAAGATAGTGATTTCCTTGTTCCTCCTCTCAAGTCTGCACTATTTTGTTCATAACTTTTTTAGTGATTTGTGATGATTTGTTAGTCTCACCTCTAAATATGTTAGCTTTACTTTTTTGTACAATTTTTTTCTTGGTGTTTTGCACATTCTCTTAAGGGCTAAATTGCAGGATGCTATATGGATTCACCGTGCATTTTAATGCCACCATGCTGTGTTTAACTTTCACTTTTCATTAAGCATCAAAACTGTGAGAATTAAATGTCTGATTCTGATGTTTCAATAAAAAGTGACAGTTACATTTGGCAAAACAACAGCAAAAAATAATAGAAAAATAATATCTCCTTTAACATTAAAACCCTGAAAATGATATGGGTAGAAAGTACTCAGAATAAATATATCAAGAATAATCAGTAATTCCTTGAAACTAGGACTTTCTAAACATAAAACTAAGACTTTTGAGTTAAATAATCTCAAAAGTAAATATATTAGTATTTGTATTTATCATTTTGGTTATGTATTTGATTATGTATTGAGACATTTGGATTACAAATCTATTAAGTATTCTCACCCTTCTGATAACATTTATATGTTTTAAAAATAATTTAAGACTTAGGTGTTTGATCAGGTGTAGTTTATTTTCATTCCACTGTGTTCCACTAATAATTCTAACTATTTCTTTTCCTTCACAAATCTTTTCTCCCTCCTATTATAAATTGCATCTTTTATTTAGGATCGCAGAAGGAGTTACAGAGCAGAAGGTTTCTAACTTAGTTTCAAAATCGTAGGTTACTGGAGAACACTTAGTTTTGAAAGGATGAGGTATGAGTTAATTCTGTAGGCCTGTGTAGATTCCAGCCCTTAAAATAATGTACACATGTTTACTGTGAATAATTTTTATTTGTGGCTTTTGGAAATCAGTTTTACTGCTTTATAATCACTTCTTTTACAAACGCTGTACTTTTTATTTTCAGATATATAATGTTTGCATATGTTGAGATATTTATATGCTTTCATGTTTTTTAAATACTGTGGTCTCATAAGTAAGATAACAAAGAGTTTAAAAATTATTCCTCATATTGTTCTACCTTTGAAGAGAAAAAAACCTAGACTTATAATTCTTAGAATTACTTGAAAGAAAACATGTTAAAAGATTTGTGTAGATGACAGAAGTAAACATTGTTATTCAATAAAGGTATTTTTCCATTGTTCCAAAAAAAAAATCAAGGTGGCTTGTTAACAAAACTGACAGTTCTATTCAGAGGCTATATTGTGGCTACTGAGTTTTAGAATATCAAGACTAGATATTAACAGCAAAAATAGACCTAATATGATGTGTTTAAATTTATTATTTCTTATATTATATTAATTATTTTCAGGCATACTAATTTTTCTCCAGGTTTAATTATGTGCATACTTTTTATGTTTTTGAAATATAGCTCACCTAATCAACATTTTCTAAATATTTAGCCTTTCTTTCTTCATGTTTTCTATTCCCATGAATAAATGTATTGTTACACATGTATGTAACTTTGTCATTCATCTTTATATTTCTTTATTTTGCTCTGTCTTGTGTCTGTCTCTAACAGGCTCATCTCATCTCTGTACCTCCCTCATCTCCTACCCTTTGGGTACTCTAAATGCGTTGAAGGTTTCTGAGGTAGTGTAAATCAGCTTGGTCTCAAGGTTAATAGTAATGTACCTTTATGTCTTCATCCCAGTTTCCTTCAATACACATGAGTTTCAGCGGATTAAGCAGTAGCAAATAATGCTATACTTACGTGATATATTATTCTCCTACTGATTTGAATTTGGCCAAATAGAAGTTAAAAAGCTGCTGTTTCACAATACTTATGTACATAATTTATTTAAAGAAGAAGAAAACTATAGGTAAGGGCTTAAATAAGTTAATATACTTTACAGATACTTTGAGAACATATTTTACAGTTGTTTTTCCATAGTGAGGTGTTTTAATAATACTGACATTACTTAAAATAAAAAAAATTGTACTTTTGACATAATCTTACATTCCTTCCCCACAACTTTATGAAGAGGGAAATGACTATGCCAGTCTCACAATGGACTTAATGAAAAATTTATTAAGTAACAGGTAGAAAGGCAGAGCTTTCACTTTCTAATTAGCAGTTACTTAAATTATTCTTAATTTTCTCCTATGCTTGCCCCACATCTTTTATAATTTGCCTCAGAAAAATACGTGGTCTATAATAACTTTTTATCTGATGGATACATGTTCCCTCATGGAAGTCCAGAGGAAAAATGAATTCATGACTCAAAGGAAAATTAATTCGAGCAGTTGCTAAATATGAATACTGCATAATATGCACTTTAATTAATAAGATGTATGACAAATATTAGAATTTTGGATTTAAGATGGTGAACTAGTTGAGTTTAAAAGCCTGGAAAAATAAGGGCACCTGGCTGGATCAGTTGATAAAGCAAGTGACTCTTGCCTTTGGAGTCATGAGCCCCAGGTTGGGTATAAAGCCCACTCTAAAAAAAAAATTATATAAGCCTGGAAACATAAACACATGTAGGATGATGTTAGATTTCTTAAGTGTTTACATTTAAATAGTCACGACCATTTCCCAGTTAATATCAATAGTGTCCACTTTTCAATTGTTTTACTCTAAATAAAATTAGACTACAGAGTTAACTCTCTCTCTCTTTGGATAGTCATCTTCATCCCTTAAAATTACTTAGATATTGTAATAACAGATGTGACTAAACATTGCAACGACATTTATTTATAGGATATATTAATATGGATATTGATCAGTGGGTAGAATGAAGGTAATATAAAGAAATAGGCAAAAATATGCATGTTCAAAAGCATTGTGGCATCATGATTAGAAAGAGTATCATAAAAGTTAGCATTTATAAAACTTCCACACATATATGTGAGTGCCAAGTCTTAACCTTATACCATTTTGTCCTGGAGAGATAAATATCCTAACAAATTCTTTGTTATTCTCTTAGAAAACATACTCTCACTTTTGTTTGAAGGTAAAATCCTGTACCTGAAAATTGTCAATCTGTGAATTACTTTTGTCTTAAACAGAGAGAAAATAAGGGATACCATTTCAAAATCTATATTTACTGCTTCTTTTTATGTAATAATATTTAAGTTAATAAAAGTCGCTTTGAAATCCAAGCCCATTCCCTTCTTCTGAAAGGCAGTAACTTTTGGAATAAAGTATGAAAAGATCAGTGTCTACAAAGACAAAGACTATAGTCATAAATTTTTTTGATTTATGGAACTTTTGGTCATCCAACAGACTATACTTTGTGATTTTAGTGTTTTAGATAGATAGATAGATGATAGATAGATAGATAGATAGATAGATAGATAGATATAGATCTAGGTGTATGTCAAATACACTTTTAAGCCCATTAAAGACTTCTGTTTTTTAAAAATAACCCAAACCAAAATTGTAGTTTAATTTTTAAATAATAATATCTATGTATTTTTCTCCATCCTGCCAAGTTTTCAGATACTGCCCAGAAGATAGTCACATTTAATGTCTATTGTTTCATTTTAACAAATTAATGTACATACTAAGAAATAAAATTAGGAGTTCTCTAAACTTTGCAGGACAGTTAATGTGATTAAATATATTTATTACTAATATTTACTACTACTATTTAACCATTACCTCTGAAATGTAAAACATATCAAATTTGTGGTTTATATTTCTATAGCATAGGTTGGTAATTTATAGGCCTTTTTCCTGTATGAGCAGACATCCCATGCATATCTCTAGAATTTAGAACTTGCAAAAAATTTCCTATCATATCCTATGTCTTCTGCTAGTTAAGTATTCTCTGCTAGATCCTTATTCATGTTGCTTAAAATATTCATAGAGATATATTTCAAGTCTCTTTCTGATTATCACCTCTATGAGATAATATTTTGTAAAATTTTTATCGTCTTAGAACAAGAACAGAATAGAACAATACATCTCAACGTGCTAATATTTGTAAGAGGAAATACAAGTGCCATGTTTTAAAGATATCACATGAGTTGAAAGTAATTTATAAAATATTCTGCTTTTAAAGTATATATATGAAAACACAGACTATCCAATTTTTTCAGATTTTAAGTTACGGCATATTTTCTATCCAATTTAATCTCTTCAAAGTGGGTAATTTTACATTGGTTGACTCTCTTTCTGTATGTATTTACTGATCGAATTAAATAATTGTCCCTTCATGTAGTTTTATCATATGAAATAAATTATTGTAAGAAAGCCAATATATATTTATTTAATTTTTCCATGCCTTGAATTTCACCATCCAGTTTTATGGAACATTCAGTAAATATATTTATTTAATTTTTCCATGCCTTGAATTTCACCATCCAATTTTATGGAACATTCAGTAAATTTAGGTTTAAATATATCTAATGTTCTAATTCATGAAAATATGGAGAAATGATGTGAAACTGGTGATTGAAGACATCTGTTAGTAGCACAAATGCATTATGTAAAAGGTTTTTTAAAATTACAGTTATTATTTTGAGAATGATAAATGAAATGGCTGCTAATGAACAGTTCACAGTCATAGCCGCACATGGCGGTTAGAAATGGGAGAATGAAAATAATTGATGCAGCTTACGTCTGTCATTTCTCTGAAGTTCGTGTATCTCTTGGAATATGATATAATCAGAATTTGTGCACATAGTTGGAAGTAAATTTGCTTTAAAAACTCATTTTAAAAATCTTCACCCAATGTATTATTTTACTTTGTGTAATGAAAACAGAGAAATATTTAAGTTTTGGAAGAATCTTAAGTCCATTACTCTCAATATAATAATTTTAAAACATAACAAAATTATACTTATTAATAAATGATCCCTGCCTGAGAGCCTTAATCATTCCAAAAGCAAAGTTATAGTAATATTTGGAAGTAAATTATTAGTATTTTAAGTCATACTTGGTAATTTCTAGGTAACAAAGAATAAGTGTGACTTCAGGAGAAAATTTAAAGAAAAGGTTCTATTTGTATATTCACTAATAGTTTAGAGAAGTTTGAATAAGTACAGTAAGTGGAGAAGATGAGACTAACGGTGAACTTTGAATAAAATTGAGATTCAGGTAGGTACAGAGAAGAGGCAAGCAGAGAGAGGAGAGAATATTCCTGTCTAAGGCTGAGGAGAATAAGAGCAGTAATTTGGAGTCACTGAGTTATGGTCATAAATATGGCCAAGGGTTCAAAGCTAGGTTGTCATTACTCATTTTGCAGTAAAAGTAACAAGTGAGGATGGGGAGAGGTTAGAGAAGAGAGATGCAAGTGAAAGTAAGCAGAGCTTGTTAAAATTTTTTTTTCATTTAATTGCTGAATATGGACAGATTTCAGATAAGCTGTGATTGAAAAGATGTTTCATATTTTGTGAAGAATGGAATTTAATTACTCATTGTCACATCCCTACCTTTGCTGTCCATTTAACTAATATCATAATTTTCCCTGTAAGAGGAGAGACTACAAAGTAATTAACTTGCTGGTGAGTGTTAATGGAAAACAATACTATTCAAGTTTATTGGTCTTTTCTCATGCAGGGCAATAGCAGTATTCTTACATAATGGAATAGTGACAAGGATAAAATTATATTCACAGGGTCTGTACTGTGTAAGGGAAGGTATTTCTAACTGCACCTCTCATAGTAACTCTCTTTAAAAGTTACTGTCAAAGCATTTTTTCTCATTGTCTGTTTCCTTCAGACACAATAGGAAGTTATAAGTATGCTGTGTATTCAGAATATATCTGAATAAATATTCAGATAAATATTTGCCTTTTAAAAAATTTGCATTTTAAATTCTGGTTGAGCCTAAATCATAGATGTCTATCTTGTCATACATATGTATGTCATATATGTGTCAGTGGTTTTGGATGAAATCAATGATGTTTCAAAACCATGATTAGATTTAAATATTTTGTAGATGATCTTCTTCATAGAGAATATCTATTTAGTTAGCAGAGTTTTAATCTGAGAATTGGCTTCTTTTTCTTGACTGAATTCTCCCATTTCTACCTGTAACTGACAAATAAGAGAATTTGTATTGATATAGATCTATTTATATTGACCCTTCATGCTTACCTCATAAACTCATTAAGAAACCTATGTTAGCCTAGATTAATTCATTATTTCACTCAATCTGTCTAGAATTATGTAAGTAATTGTTTGTATTCTGTAATAACAATTTCTTTTAGCAGGTCAGGTTGTTTCTCCTCAGTCTGCTCCAGCCTGTGTTGAAAATAAAAATGATGTGAGCAGAGAAAACAGCACTGTTGACTTTAGCAAGGTAAGCTTTTCTCTCTCTCATTTAAGTAAGCCGCTGAATTATTACTAGAAATTATTACCCATTTTAAGAGGTGTTGACACAACTTTTTGCATGCACTTTTTTTTGTTGCTTCTTAGCCAAAGCTTGATACTGTTATAGATGATGTTAGCATTTAAGTTCACATGTAGCATTTTGCTTATTCAAAAAACCAAATGTATAAGTTTTATGTATAGTCTTGAGGTTTCAGCCACTTTAGATAATGAATCTCTTAGAGAAAAACAGAAAAATTCTCACAGAGAACTTAACAGAAGTTTATTGCTTAAAACTATTGCTGGTTATTTTTTTCAAAGTCGTTTTTCTTCTATTTGTGGAAAAACAAACCATATAATAGAAAACTTCATTGTCGTGATTGAGAAAGTCATTGTCGTATTAGTAGGGAAACACTGGAACATAAATAAGACTGAACAGTTTTGAATAAAAACATAATAACAACGGACTCTATTGAGGGATACATCTAAATAGAGACAATTCAAATGGAATCCTTTACTTGAACTTATTCTAAGAAAACAGAATACATGTGATTTTGGTTAGCAAATTCCTTGTGTTGTATATGTGCTATCTATCATAGGCTATGGCACTACTAACACAGGAAAGAGGAGGTTCCATGTTGACCAAAAATAAAGAGTGTCAACAATTCTCTTGAATCTGAGTGGCTGAAACAGTAGGAGCCCAGAGTGGTTTTTTTTTCCCCCTTAAAGCACTTAGCACTGGTGATGACTGTAACAGTGGGAGGAGGTGGGATGGGAAGCAGAGTAGAGTTGCCTGCCTCAAGCTTCTGAAGGTTAATGGCCATCAGCAACCTGTCGCTGTTTCAGAATGCCTCTTCCAGTGCCTAGGTGGTCTAGGTCTAGTCATGTGCATGTTCTTCCTCTGGTGCCTGGTGGAGTCTCCGTGGGAGCACGGTGTACCAGCTTAAGTCTGTTAATTATGCGTGCAGGGACTGGGAGGCCAACAAAAGGGGCATACTAGTCCCTGTGGGATGAAACAAAGGCATGAAAAAGGACCTCCACACCAGCAAGACAGAGAGGTGAGGGCACACTTGGGCTATGTTTCTACAGTGGTTCAAAGCTCATTTCACCATATGGTGGCATGTGATTCAAATATTAAGCCAGTTCAAATGTATGATTCCATTTGCCGCTCCAAAAAACATATCCTTTTAAAACATTACATTTTCATTCATCTGCAAGTTGGAATAAAATTGTCACAAACTGCCATACATTTAATTTCTGAAATTCTTCATTTGAGATGATATTTTAAAAGCAATGACATAAAAAGTTGCTTACTTACTTATGCATACACTAACAGTATAACAAGGGCATATTTAATGTTCTCAAAAACAATGATAATAAATCACATTCTTTGAAATAAACTACCTTTTAATTTTTTAAAGGACATAACCCCTTGACACTGAATTTTATATCTCCATATGATTTTGCTTTTAGTTCTCTGACCTATCTTTGCAGCCTTCACAAATGCTTTATCGCATCTGAAAGAAGATGAATAGTGTCAATTGGAGAGAGTAGTCTTATCTTCAGGTCCCCCAAAACAATTAGAAC
Organism: Nyctereutes procyonoides; assembly: GCF_905146905.1. Taxonomy (NCBI): domain Eukaryota; kingdom Metazoa; phylum Chordata; class Mammalia; order Carnivora; family Canidae; genus Nyctereutes; species Nyctereutes procyonoides. The sequence goes on along the minus strand of NW_026575142.1, from coordinate 23,964,254 downwards.
GACAAAAGAGAGAAAAACATATATTCTTTCTTTTAATCTTTGTCTTCTCTGTTACATTTCCAATCACTGGTCCATTTCATCTTTTAACAGGCAAGTGAAATTTCTACAGCCCTCTACTCAGTGCCAACCATCTATATTTCCCTGTTTCTTGTCCATATCACAGCACATTGGAAAGAACCTAGCTTTTGAGAAAGAACATTGGATCTTGAATCCTAACTCTAGCATTTCTAAGCTACTTGATCTTGGAAAAGTTCTCTAAACTTCAGCTTTCTCTTTTATAAAATAAGAAAAATAATACCTATTTATAATTTTGTTGTATGTAAAGATTACACGAGGTAATGGAGAGAGAGAGCCGGACAGAGTGCTGAGCAATATAGGAGACATTCAATAAAAGATGGCTGTTATTATTGTCATCGTCATTGTTTTTAATATTAGTGGAAATAATAGTATCAAAAATAAATACTAGACCAGAATTTAATAGTTTTGTTCTCCTCTGGATGTCTAGTGCTTTGAATGGCACTTGGGATGTATTTGTTGAATGAACCCTATGAGATTTAATATAATTTAAGCCTTTAGTTCTGGAATTTTTTTTCCAAGTAATACTTATTACCTTATAACCTGGAAGGGCAGAGTAATAGGGTTTGGAAAGAACAAATGTGATCCATTATTACAGAAACAAATTTTAGTGCCAGATTTGACAGGTACATAAGTTAAGGTTTTTTTAGCCCTAATGAATTCAGCTTGGTAGTGAATTTATCAAAGCTCAGCTAATCTCCAGGTTACTTTAGCTATGTAAATATTTAAGCTTTAATATGTAGATTCCAAACCCCAGTAGAATTTTGAGATGTTAAAGGGAAAAAGAAAGTCTATTCATTTCATGTGACTTAATACTGTATCCTAGGTACATTCAGTCTACGTATTTTTAACCCTTCCAATGGATGTTTATCAAATGTATTAATTTAAGGAATGTTTTAAAATATAATCTGAGTTGTCAGGTTTTTGCTTCCTACAATGCTTTTAAAAAGCAGATATGTCAAAAAACACTCTATATCCTTTTGTTTTTTAAACTGACCGTAGAAGATGGCTATTTTAATATCTCCCAGATGTTAGTGGTATTTCTTTTATTTCAAATGACCCAAAGAACACTTCTCATTATTTTCAATGTAGAAGGAACTTTCTTCTGCATCTATCTTTAGTATGTGAAACATACTACAATGAGTGGATTTTTAAAACCTTGAACTATAGGAAACCTTAGCAATCTTCTCATTTAGAAAGTGAGAAAGCTGAATCCCAGAGAGAGTAAGAGAGCTGCTCAAGATCACTGGCTGGTTAGTGTCACAACCCATTTTTCCCCAGAGAATCCCTATTAATTTTCTTGTACTTTCTATAATGGGCTTAAGACTTAAACTTTCTCTTTGAAGTCCCATCACTGTTTCCTTCACATCCCAGCGTGTGACTTGTATAGACACTTCTTGTTCCACCATGATCTTCTATCTAACCTTGTTCCCTAGAGAAATACTTGTTTCTCATCCGCAGCTTAAGTACCAAATGCCCAGAATAAAGCTTCTTTCCCTTCTTAGCATAAAGGTCTAAAGAGCCCTGAAGCATGAGTGTGAATTCATATTCATAAGAGTATACCTTGATTTCTTCAAGGTCCTATTGAAAGAATCAGAAAATCTGGTTTATGTTCACTCCAACTGTTTGAATCCATTTGAGGTTTGTCTTAGAGATATAATTCAGCCTAGTTTTTCAGAGCAGTTTTAGGTATTTGTAATTTTATAAAAGGTTAAATTGTGATTTTTAAATATGATCTTTTGTTATATTAAAAAGTAGTTAGATTGTCAAGGTTCTTTTGAATAATTTAATAGCACAAATACAAAAACATAGGGCTAGTGCAAGAATAATATAGTATGTAATTGTATAATATAATAATATAATTAATGTATTATATAATCCATTACCCCCAAATAAATGACTACCCCAATAAAATAATGTAATGAGTATAATGGCTACTCCAGATATATATCGTTAACTATAAATTATTACATTTTAATCAAAAGACAAATTTGCTAGACCTGAAATTACAGTTTTTCTAAGTAACAATAATCAATGATATATTAGGTATTAGGTAATGCAAAAAATCCAAAAGCTAGGATCATATATTTCCTTGTAAAATTAGGCTATTTCAGCACACTGTGTATTCCCTAATTTAATTAAATTGTATCCTAAGGCATTTATTTGTATGATTGCCATCAGCCTGAGGCACAAACTTCAATAGTTATGGCTGTGGCATTTGTCAAGCAATAAATGAGTTTATAGAAAGTTTTTGGGTGGAATTTAAATTTCTCAGTAAAGTTATGACAGGTATTGCCAATGTAATTCATATTTATCAATTAAAGATTTTCTTAAAAAGTGTTTTCTCATTTTAAAATTAGTTCCAGTGTATTAGCATTGTATTATTGTTATTTCCATTGGGAGAAAAAACAGTTGTTTATTTTCTTAGGCTCTAAAAGACTTAAGAAGATATATTATATTCTCACAGGTCTAGTAGTATATAGGTAATCTTTTATTCCCTTCTTGAAAATGTATGCATTATTGTAAAATTGTAAAGCATTACTAATTTAAAGCATTTTCAATGTGTGTATTTCTTCTAGCTACAAAAATAAAAATGAAAGTATGATAATAATTCCCATGAAATTTAACCTTCTATTATTAAGGTAAATAAATATTTTGTATCTATAAATTAAAAAGTTAGATTCCATAAAAGGAAAATAATTATCATGTAATATCCCAATGTATATGTTTTATGAGTTTACAAATTTATATTTGGAAGAAAATTTGTGAATAAAAACTTTAGAATTTATATTTGTTGTAATTTCTTATAGGCAATATTTCTTTGTTAAATCATTATTTTCCTTAAAACAGAACATTGGTTCTATTTCATGTTTTTAGTGGAGTACTGCAGTTTATTTTTATGTTTAATCCTTGTGATAAAATGTGTACTTTCTATAATAGGATTTATGTTTTATGACACCCTTATCTTACAGAAAAATTAAGTAGTTTTAAACCCACTAAATAGCTATGGTGAGGTCTCAATTTCAGAAAGCAACATATTTAATGTAGTCACTATAGTATGACTATGTACTTCCTAAAGTACTCATCCTAAAAGTTTTAATTTTTTTCATTCTAAACTTCTTGGAAAAACCTTTTCAAATCATTAAGATTGCAAAAGAAAAAAACCTTAGCCTCACCTATGTTTATCAGCGCTCTTTTCTCTCTCTTCACCATTCCAGCTTTGATCTCCGGCCCCTATTTCATTAACATGGGAGCATAAAACCAATTACTATAGCAGATAAACCTTATTCTCCCTACAAACAGATAACCATAAAAGCAACTCAGAGGAATTAGAAACAAGAAATAGGTCTTGAGAAATTGACTTTAAAATCACTGCTTGGTTTTCACTGAGGCCCTGTGCATAAAAATTGGTATTTACTCTTAAGAATGTTTTACAGTCACTTTCCAGAATTTGCCTTTTAAGCATTTCTTCTTGTTAATCATCACTTTTGTTTTATGTGCATTCATTTCAGTCACAGACATCTCATATCAGAAATTCAACTATGGCTCTTCTGCAACTTCAATGTTAAAGTTAATACCTTTATTGTTTTCTTTGCTGTATCTAAATTCTAATTTCTGATGAGAAATTAAATTGAAGATTGATCAGGCCAAGTATAAAATCTGAAGGATATAGAAAAACTGGAAGAAAGTTGGAGATTAAAGTCATAATTTATACTGTAAAGAGAAACATGGTTATATTTCTTTTGAAATAGGCATATTTTGAGTATTAATTAATTAAAATATATTGTGCACAAAATTAAGATAATGTGGTATAGAATATCTAAATCTATTGGCAAGTACTAATTAAATTTTGACTAAGGTATATTCTTTAACTTGAGCACATGCTTTTCTCCCTGAAAATTTCAAGATTGCTGACACTGAAGAAGCTTCTTTTAAAAACATTAGCGAAACTAGAGTATTCAGCTTATAACATAGAAAAATACACAAGTAAAGAAAAAAGTTATTATTTTTAAAGGGCAACTGAGATGTTTAACTATTTTAAAATATTATTTACATTATATTTACATAAGTTATATATTTGACCTATATTTATTGATGGATTACCATGTGTGAAGCACTGTGCTAGGATATGAGTTAGCAAATTTTGATTTATCTTATTTTACGTTGTGATACTCTCAGGTTGATCTGCATTTTATGAAAAAGATTCCTCCAGGTGCTGAGGCTTCAAATATCTTAGTTGGGGAGTTGGAGTTCTTGGATCGAACTGTAGTTGCGTTTGTCAGGTTGTCTCCAGCTGTCTTGCTTCAAGGACTGGCTGAAGTTCCGATTCCAACCAGGTAAAAAATATCAGTGCATCTTTTGAATTTTTTTTAAACCAAAACAAACACAAAAACAAAAAACAAAACAGAAAAACCCTAAAAGCTAAAACCAAAATAAACAAGAAATAAATATAATTTCCTCTGAAAGTTTTTTCTAGAAACTAATGTGTAATACACAAAATTGTTTCTTCTTGTTTGTGGAAGAGGAGAAAAAGTACTTTAAAAATTATTCTGTCCTTTCCTCCCTTCTCTCAAACTCCAGTGTTTTCTTTCAGGCATGCTCCTCATCTCTGAAAATCTTGTTCTATATCACCATGTACATCCTGTCTTATAATGTTGGCAAAAGGGATAAAGTGTTAGGCTTTCCTCAAAGACTGCATTAGATATGGGCTAAAGAGAGGATCATATGAGGGTGGTCAGACTCAAAAAGGCGAAAGCTTAGCTTATGCTTGAATGGGTAGGCCCTCCAGGTACATGTGAGTGCCATCATTAGGAGATGTCTATCTAATGTACTGTGTATTTCCGTGTCAGGCACGGTACGCTTCCCATACAGAGTCTAAAAAATCATTGGTAGGAGCATCATGGTACTGTGGTTAAATTCAAATCAAAAGTACAAATTTACTTTGATGACCTAAACTTATTTTTCATTTAACTATACATAAAAACTAACAACTTAGGGATAATACAAACTGAATTATATTATTTGTCATTTATCTCTATTTTATAGATAAAATATATGTCCATGGGCAAAATTGTGAAGAAAAAGAAGAATATCGATTTCAGCATGTTAGGTTCCTAGCAATTCATCCAGAGGACCTTGCTTTCTTCCCTTTTCCCTCCATCAGATGGAATTTCTATATACTGACAGCCTTTACTCCATGAATATTCCTGTAGCAAAAGATATTTAGGGAGGGCTCCATTTCCCCCAAGAATGATGCTCTTTGAGACACTATAACTCTTTCAGATGCTATTGGTATCCCTCCTCTTCCAAACACTGAATACCTCAGGCAATTTAAAATGATGAAAAGTTCAGGTGCTATTGTACTGGGTTTGTAAAATATGTTCCCTCTGTGGACCTTTGGCCTTAACTAAAACACAGCAGCTTATATCATTCTATGCTTTGATTATGGATAAGATATTCCAAAAATATGGAACAGTTTAGCCAGGAGAGGCCTCATTTCTTAAGAGCTCAGCTGACTAAAGTAAGATTTGGTCTGTTCAAGTACCTATCTCTGGGGGTGCATGGGTGGCTCATTCACTTAAGCGACTAACTTTTGATTTCTGCTCAGGTCATGATTTCAGGGTTATGAGACTGAGCTCTGCGTTGTCAGGTTGGGGGTGTGGAGACTGCTTAAGATTTTCTCCCTCCCTCTGCCAGCGTCCCCCTCTTCCCACCACCATCAAAAAAGTTCCTATCACTGAATCTGTGACAGGAACAGATTTGAGGCAGGAACCTTGTTACCACTCAGGTTATAGAAAGAAGTGTCTATTCTGTTCATCCTGTTGGAGGGTTACTGAGACTTCTGATACCTGCTAACTTTTATTAAAAAGAAGGATGATGACATAAGCACATTAAAGTGACATCTGAAAAAAAAAGTGACATCTGACTGACTAGACTGCATTTTTCTGTGTACAACTTGTAACCTACTCGAGTTTTGGGGATTTTGGACTTTGGATTTAAGATGTCAAACTTACTAATTGTAGAGGTATTGTTTTAGTAGCTTAAATTTCATTTTCAGTCTTCCAACCAGTGCATTCCCTTTCCACCATTTAGGAAGGCGTCTGATGAAATTGTGCGTCGATGATGGCTCTTTATGACAAAGATAGTTCCTGTATTTCAGAGAAAAGAAAAGAAAGATTCCCAGGAGTAGAGAAAAGCCTTAATGGGGTTATATACCCTCACTTTGAAAACTGTCAAGGTTTAGGTGACCTCATTTCATACTGACATAGCAAAATATGTGTAGAGAACAATGGAGGAGAAATTAGGGGCACAGGAGAGCCACTGTATAAGGAGAGATTAAAAAGACTAGACTATTTAGTTTGGAAAGGTGAAAAATGGAAGAAGATAAGTTAGACAAATAGAATAAAGAAAGCTGTTCGAGGCTCCTAATTATTCTCTCTTAGAAGGACAAAGGGCACACCATGAATATAATAGCAACACATATTAAAAATGTCAGAAAATAATTTTTAAGACTTTATAAATAGCCCATGGAGTAGAAACCTGAAAAATGGCAAGATGTACATAGGTTACAGAATTTCTTGAAAGTATTATAGTTGATAAAGCACCTGCCACCACATTAAGCTATTGCTGCCTTAAAATTATAGTGGACATTTCTGTATAGTAGAAACTGACTTGGATTCAGGGACAGCTGATGCAAAAAATTAATGTCAGACTCTCTAAAACTGTGTAATATATGCTTTATGTAAAAACATGCACAATCTCTAAAGTTTGTAACTAAATGAGGGGTAGGATTATAGTATCTGTTCCTTTACTTTTTATAAAGCTATTACTCTTCACATTTAAGAGCATAAACCCATTTAACAAATTAATACCATGGAATTATATTGCAGAATATATGGCATTTTAGAATTTTCAGAATTTCACTGAAGCATTGACCTTTTCAGAAACAGGAAAATTACTGGTCCTTCAAAGCTAGAGCATGTACTTACTGATTTCTCAAAGTCTCCAGTTGTGATGATGACTTTGTTAGACTTTCAGTCTAATTTAGATGGAATACCACAATGCAGCCAGTATTTTTATTCCTCCATCATCAGGATTAATAGATCATTAACTCCCTATTTTTTCTTCCTAAATTATCTTTGATTCCTGACAATAATTTTTTATTTAATATAAGTTTTACATATACCTACTGGTCTTTGACCATATGTTCTTTCTTTGTTTATAGTATTATGTTACCTTTTCCCTCTTCACCTCATTTTATGATTTGCATATTAGTGAGTGCTCTTCTTTATAATTCAGAAAGACTTAATCATATTTTATTTGTCTCACTTTCCTCCTCTAAAGGTTATAGAATCCTTAAAAACTCTAAATTCTATGGAGTTTCTCCAGGTAATTAAATGGGAAAACATTGAGATCAAAATAACCATGGATTCCCATTGCTCAAGGATCTTAAGCATGAGTCAATCATTATAAAATGTTTCAAAATAATAGCAAACTGTGAAAAAATATGTATTTTACATTTAAGTCCTTATCTTAAATAATTCCTTTGAGCTGAATGATTCTGTAACTACTAAAGTAATTTTTTTATATTTCTACCTTGAAACTTTTCGTTTTTTTTTTCTTTTTAATTACAGATTTTTGTTCATTCTTCTGGGACCCCTGGGAAAGGGTCAACAGTACCATGAGATTGGCAGATCAATTGCAACCCTAATGACAGATGAGGTATTTATTCAAGTTCATTGGGAACATTTTCCTCCACTAGGTACACTTAACTTTTGGAGTTCCTGTATTCATGACTATTTGTTGTGAATCAAATTTCTCTGTTTCAAATCCCCTTCTATGTTTCCACTATAAAATTTCCTTTGAAAAAATTTGTTTGAAAAGGGTAATATATTCACATACATGAATATAATGCTTTAAAATATCATATTCTGAAGAAAATGATTTAGTGACACTTAGAATATATTCATTAATATTCCCCTATAGTATATGTGCTGCTAAAGTGAGCGCCATTGTTAATATCATTACAAATCTTGTTTGGGGCAAAGTAATTTTAGGATCTCAAGAAGAAAACAGTGGCAGTTTATCTGAATAGTATATATGACATCAAAAGCTATGCAATATCTATCAACTCTCTTTACAATTGCCTGAATGTTCTTAACCTGAGAGTCTTTGAACCGTTAGAGGAGTTATAGATGAACTATAAGGGGTGTGTGATTTCTTTGATACAGCACACAAATTTTTCTATGTAAAAAGTTTGTGTGTTATCTTTTTGGACTGGAAAAAGCTTTTATCAGCTTCTTGAAAAGATGTGTGTCTCAAAAATTATGATCATAAAAATAAGAACATAAGTACTAATATATAACTGGCTTCTTGTATTCCCCAATACCTTATGGAAATCTATTGTGTATTGTTTTTATTGTTAAGAAAGAGCAAATACGAAAGGTCACTGAAGGGTCATACATTCAAAATTCAGTAGTAAATAACAAACAGGTTATGCATTTTTTAGAATCTTATCTAAATAATTTAATGTATTTATTGAACTACATGGCTTTGGATACTTGAAAATCTGTAAAAAGACCAAATTAGTATTGCCTATAACTTTTCCTAGATTTATGAAATCTGAAAATTTGAACTTGGTTTTCAATTTGATATAAATTGTATTTTATCTGTCCAAATTATGTTTTATGGTTTTGTATGGATCTGTTATTGATATTTACACATAGGAAACCAAAAGCTAGAAAAAAAACACATTTTTCATCAATCTGAGAAAGAATCAACTTGATGAGTGTATTAGTTTCCTACGGCTACCACAAACACCACAAACTGGGGGATTAAAACAAAAATAATTTTTTCACATTTTGGGGGGCCAGAGTGGGATATCAGTGTGTCAGCAAGGCCACATTCTCTCTGAAGGATATAGGGGAGAATGTTTCCTTGTCTCCAGCTTCTGGTGGCTCCTGGTGTTTCTTAGTTTCGAGTGACAAAATTCTAATTTCTGCTTTCATCTTTACAAAAGCCTTCTTCCCGTGTGCCTCTGTTTGTCTTCTCCTTTTCTGTCTCTTAGAAGGATACTTGTCATTAGATTTAGGGCCCACCCTAATCTAGGATGATTTTATCTTGAGATCTTTACCTTTATTACATTTGCAAAGACTCTTATTCCATATAAGGTCACATTCTGAGGTTCAGGTGGACATGTTTTGAGAGGACACTACTCAGTTCATACAGCGAGTATCACTTTATTGAAGAAGACAGGCGACTTGGAAAAGGGATTTATGAGAACCACAAACCTGAACTCTCTTGAGAAGACATTCACAGTATCTTTGCTTTTAGTGTTTCTATATTGATGAATATTTTACAATTTTTACAGTATTGCAAAATATATGACACTGTGATTTGTAGTCCACAATTTAAGTACTGTGACTTTTATGCACATACATTTCATATTATGTTCCAAATCTGCTACATTAGGACATAAGATATTTCTGGGGCATGGGCTGTATTATATGGTGAGAGGAGCATGTCATATCATGGGAGGGATATATATATATAGTTAAGATTTCTCTTTTCCTGATTCTTCTTTTCCTCAATTAGGAGTCAAGATTTTCTCAAAAGAAAGATATCAATTCCACAGGTTTGGTTTTTTTTACTAATCGAGTGGCCATGGAACAACAGGGAAGCATCCATGCTTTTTAAATTATAGATTTAGAGTGAGAGCAAGAAAGGATTTCCATCTATTTCCCTGATTAATAAGAACTGCCCAATTTGAGAGCAAGCATTAGTTATCTAAATGTGGGCTCAAGCAGAATTCCCTTTGACTTGAAAGTTTAGAGCTTAGTTTTAGGGCAGTTTGTAACTCTCTGTGAGCAGTGGGGTAGAGAAGCAGAAACAGCCAGAAAGTTACTACAGAAAATGAGAGCAGTTGATTATAATCTACTATTATATGTAGATTTTAAATACTTTTAAAAGAGAAAGAACTTTTTTATTGTTCAAAACCCAGGTAGAGAAATTGTTCTGCTTATCTCATTGCTTTGAAGCAATGAATACTTATACTCATTAAGAACAAAATTAAAAAAAAAGAACAAAATTTAATATGTCGATTCATAGAACTGAGTTAAGAAAGAGTATCAGATTACAGTATCAAAATGTAAATTCCATGTCAGCAGTTACCATTTATTATTCAATTTTGTGCCCTGATTTTGTCAGTTGCTCAAATAAATATTTGTTGACTGAGCTCTGTTGGTTTTTCTCCTCTCCATACTGGAAACTTCTTGTAGGTAGTCAGTCTGTCTTTCCTTTTATCTTTAGACTTAGCATACTGTTTGGTCTTCAGTCAAGGTTTGATCTTTTTATTTTAATGAGTTAATGACTGAAAGTGCTAGTCATTTTAGCAATACCTGACATTGAATCAATTCAGTAAACTATTTTCTTCCTTTCTGTTTAGCATTAGTAGAGATAAATCATGATTTTGCTTATTGGCACTATTACCCATGTATTAATCCCTTAACATGCTTAAATCTTATTAAGCATGCCAAAGGGCTATTGTTTATATAATAGTATGCTGATGTTTATCATAATAGAATTTAAAACTGAGAATTTCTTAAAAATCTGTATTTATGAAATTCATTTAAAAATAACAAAAACAGTATCTATTAACATAAATGACAGTTTTATGAAAACAAAAGGAAAAACAAAAACAAAAAAATTACTAGGAATGGCATTGTTTTCCTTTTTCTTGTTCTGGATTTTTGAGCCAAGAATTTTCTCTATTACCCAGATTTTAAGTCAACACTGACTCTTTCTGTTAATCAGCAAACATGCCCGATTATAGCAGCCACTCAGGAAATACTATCAAATAAATGTTCAGGTTTTTCCCCATCCTTAAAATGAAATCCCTTTCTGTTTCACATAGCATCTACCATTGAAGAACAGTTGATTGACTCTAAATTTCAAAAGTGTCTTTATTTAATGAGTTTTGGTCTCTATTAAGACAAATTCCTCCTTCATTTTGTTCTTTTTAAATTCAATGATGTCAAAGAGGCAATGGGCCAGTCTATATAGGGTATTTGTAGGTCATATAAGGAGGGCTTTGAGTTGGGAAGCAAATGGAAAGTTTTGAGTAATGACATGATTTATCTGGCATCTTAAAAGCATCACTTGGCTTGTGGAGAAGCAAGGAACAAAGCAGAGAGACCACTTAAGAAGCATTGCAACAATTTAGGCAAGCAATGGTAATGAGAGAGAAATCAGTGCAATTCCACTTAAAATCCTGTTGGGATTTATCAAGGGGCTTGATAAGCTTATTCTAAGAAATATATAGAAGAACAAAGATCCAAAAATAGTAAAAGTAGGCTTGAAGGAAACAACACATTTACTGAAGTTTCCTCCTAATTCACTGCTCTTTTTTTTTCAGCCTCCTCTTTTGGATCATTCCTTCTTCCCACCCACTGCATTGATAGGAACTTTGCTTCTTCATTATCCACTCTGGTTCCTACATGATCAGTTTCTTCCTCCCTGCTGTATCATATCTATCACCTTACAAAGATGATATAGAATCTCCTGTCTTTTAAAAAGAAGAGAAAGGAAGGGAGGAAGAGAGGGAGGGAGGCAAAGAAGGAAGGAAGGGAGGAAGGAGGGAAGGGAGGAAAAAAGGAAGGAAGGAAGGAAGGAAAGAAGGAAGCAAGGAAAGAAGGACACTTCCTAGTGGTGTGATAGATAGATATTAAATCCATGTGGCCTGCCTGGGTGATTCAGTCAGTTAAGCAGCTGCCTTTAGCTCAGGTCATGATGCCAGGGTCCTGAGATGGAGCCCTGCTTAGAGCCTCACATAGGGTTCCCTGCTCCCTGTTCAGCAGGGAGCTGCTTCTCCTGCTCCATCTCCTCCTCCCCCTGGCTTGTGCTCTCTCTCTTTCTCTTGCTCTCTCACTCTCTCAAATGAATAAATAAAATCTTTAAAAAAATTTTTTTTAAAGAAATTAACGTCATGGTCACTGGCCTTATGAAGTTATCCTTGAGTCCTCTGTATCTTTCACACTCAAGTCCATTCTATCAATAAATCTTGCTCAACTCTCACAATATATATCTAGAATCCTACTACTTTTGACTTTCTGAACTGTTTTCACCTGATTCTTACCCTTATCACCTGCCTGTGCCAATGCCCTCTAATGGCTTCTTACCTCATTCAGAGTAAAAGTCAAAATTCTTATGAGCTATAAAATCCTGCAGGATGACATTCTGCCCCTCTGACCTTTCCTCTCAGACCTCATCTCCTTGCTCTCTCTCTAGCTCACTCCTTCCCAGGACTTGGCCTCCTAGCTACTTCTCAAATATGACTTACATACATGCTGTCACCTGAGAGTCTTTGCACTGGCTCTACCCTCTGTCTGGAGAGCTCTTGCTTCCAATATCTTGTTTTTTGTTTTTTTGTTTTTTTTTTCCTGAAGTGTCTCATTGAGGCCTTCCTTAATCACCCTATTTAAGATTAAGCACCCTCCAATCATACCCTTATTCCTCTTTCCTGCTTCATTTTTCTGCAAGGACCTTAACACCCTCCAACAAAATGTATACTCACAATATTGCTTATTTTCCATCTCTCCCCTCCCACTAGAACATAAGCTCCATGAGGGGATGAATTTTTGTTGGTTTTATTCACTGCTGTATCCTTAGCATAGAAATAGTTTGATAAATGTTAAATGAATGTTCAGAGCTCATGTTTTAGCAGGAAAAATAAGCACTAAGCAACTAATTAATTAACAATTAATTATAATTATAAATACAGTGAAAACTATCAAGAAAAAGAATGTACTGGGAGAGTATTAACAAGATGTGTAATCTTGTTTGAGAGGGGATCAGGGAAGGCTTCTCTTAAAAGTCAAATGTATGTTGAAGTCAGAATGTTAGGTTCGCTACATAAGGAGAAGGGAGAGGAGCCATTTAAAGTAATTAAACTACTGGGAAAATTGGTGATAGGAAATCAATAGTAAAGAATGTTTTCAATTTAAAATCAAACAAATTATGATTTCTGTATCTCTGAGGAGTTTGAAGATAATAGGAAATCAGCTGTCCTGGATGAATTTATTTATCTAAAGCAGGTATAGGAATAGGAGCATGTGATCACTTGAAGCAATTTTTTTTTAAAGATTTTATTTATTTATTCATTCATGAGAGACACAGAAAGAGAGAGAGAAGCAGGGACACAGGCAGAGGGAGAAGCAGGCTCCATGGAGGGAGCCAGACTTGGGACTGGATCCCGGGTCTCCAGGATCACACCCTGGGCTGAAGGCGGTGCTAAACCACTGAGCCACCCAGGCTGCCCGAAGCAATTTTTTAAATTAAGAGATCAACTCAAAGATTTCCAAACAGTTGCTATTAGCAGGCAAGAGTAAAGTAGTTAAACTCTTGGTGGGATTAAAAACATTTGCAATTCTTAAATGTTCAGATTGGGTCTCATGGCCATATAAAACTCTTTAGAGGTAGATAGATAGCTGAGCTATAAACTCAGCGGCCTGTCGAAGGGAAATCAGTGTTGTCAATATTTTTAAAAAATTTATCTTTCCCAAGATACAACTAAACCATTAATATTTCTTTCGTGTCTTCACTTGATCCTGAACAAAGACTATATATTTATCACACCAATGATCTTTTGTGAAAAGTTCTTGCCTGGGAAGTAAAGAAAAAGCCTTTGAAAATAATGGTTATCTCTTCTTCAGCAGTCTAGATTCAGTATCAAGCCAGAAACTAAAACAAATGGCCTAAAAGTAGAATAGAATATTTGAAAGCACAATTTCCCTGGGAATTCTGGAATATGTGGTCACTGTAATATATAGCTCAGCATAAATAATAATTTAATAGTCCCAAGCATGAAATATTTGTTCCATTTCATATTATATGGAATACAAAAAGCATCAGAAATATTTATAGTTAGTATAGATTTATTTTCCATTTATCTTTATTTTTACTTTCCTCATTTGCTGTGTTAAGTATATGGTTCTTCTGTGTGTTAGTCAGAAGAGATTAAGTTATGCTGTAGGAGTAACCACCTAAAATCTCAGTGGTTTAAAACAATGAGGATTTCTTTCTGGCATGCTGTGTGTCTATCATGAGTTGGCAGAGGGGTTCAGCTCATTATAGTCACTCAGGCACCCGAGCCCATAGCAACTCCATCTCAACTTGCATTTTCTCAGTTATTATAGCAGACAAAAGGCAATGTATTAACTTATACACTGATTATCATTAATTTCCATTTGACAGTGACATATGTACACCTGAGTGGGACATACCTAACCCCAATATCAAGGAAGGCAAAGAAAGAAATCTTACCCTATGTCTAGAAGAAACATAAGTTCTGTCAATAGCTTAAGTGACTACCACAGGGTGCTGTGTGTATGTATGTAAATGTAATTCACCTTGAATGGAAATATGCTTGCTACACTGTATAGATAAGACATATATCAAGAGAATACTAATTTATAACTTCATTATTATTTAAAAATTAAAACAAAGTAAACCTTTTTAATTGCTTTATATGTTCCAGGGTATAAATATTGCTAAAATTTTTAATATATTCTATAAATCTTATTTCTATTTTTAAGCAAGGGCTTCTTGGAAAGTTTGACTTACTCACACATAATATATAACCTTTACCAAACCTGAATGCTTTTTTTTCTAAAAAAAGATTTTATTTATTTATTCATGAGAGACACAGAATGAGAGAGAGAGAGGCAGAGACACAGGCAGAGGGAGAAGCAGGCTCCATGCAGGGAGCCTGACGTGGGACTTGACCCCGGGTCTCCAGGACCAGGCCCTGGGCTGAAGGCGGCGCTAAACCGCTGAGCCACCCGGGCTGCCCCAAACCTGAATGCTTTAAAAAAAATTTTTTTTTTAAAGATTTTATTTATTTATTCATGAGAGACAGAGAGAGAAAGGCAGAGACACAGGCAGAGGGAGAAGCAAGCTCCATGCGGGGAGCCTGATGCAGAACGGATTCTGGGACTCCAGGATCACACCCTGGGCCAAAGACAGGCACTAAACCAATGAGCCACCCAGAAATCCCCCAAACTTGAATGCTTAATTCTAGTTTAATGAGCTTCTCTTCTTACTCCTTTCCCTTTCTCTTACTCTTGCCTCCAGAAATTTCAATATTCATTCTAGCATTCTAAGAAAAAAATATATATCTGTATGCATTCATAGAATAAAGTAAATTATAATAGTTTTAAGTTAAAAACTTCTTCATTTAGAGCTACCTATTTCTTTAAATTGTTATAGTCACATTTAAGATAACTGGGAAGTGAAAACACTGAACACATTAAGATTTTATAATTACTTTTTTTATCTTTTATTTATTGTTTTTATCTTGTCCTCCTATAGGTATTTCATGATGTTGCTTACAAAGCTAAAGATCGCAATGACTTGGTATCAGGAATTGATGAATTTTTGGATCAGGTTACTGTTCTCCCTCCTGGAGAATGGGATCCAAGCATTCGAATAGAGCCTCCCAAAAATGTTCCTTCCCAGGTATGTTTATTTGAAAATCCTCTTAAAAATCCCATCTTTTGTTGTCTTTTACATGCATGCACTGAAATAGTATAACTCATTCAAAAGGTTCAAAATGATTTAAATTATAACCTCTGTGATATTGTAATTTATAATTATAAATATATATTTGGCATTCATTCCCTTTTTGGCACAGAGCTCCTAAACCCCTTGAAATTTCCTACAAGAGGAGAGCAACAAAGATGTCTTTGTTATGTTAATTTGGCGACTTCTGGTACTCCCCACAGGATGGGGGCTGGTGGCCAGTGGAGGCAACTGTGTGATTAGAAGGTTGGAACTTTTAGGGAGTGAAAGGGCTGGAAATTGAGTTCAGTCACCAGTGGCCAATGGCTTAATCAATCATGCCTATGTAATGAAGCCTCCATGAAATCCCAGAAGGACAGGGAAAAGAGAGCTTCCAGGTTGGTGAATATGTGGAGACTGGAGAGAGTAGCACATATGGAAAGGGTGTGGAGGCTCCTGCCCTTTCCCCATACCTTGCCCTGTGCATCTTCCTACTGGCTGTGTTTTTCTGAGTTACATGCTTTTATAATAAACCAATAATCTGGAAGTAAAATGTTTCCCTGAGTTCTCTGAGCAGCTCTAGCAAATTAATCGAACCTGAGGAGGGGGTCATGGGAACCTCTGAACCACTCACTCAGAAGCTCACTTAGCAACCTGGGGAGTGGGATGGGAGCAGTCTTGAAGGAGTGAACCCTCAACCCTGGAATCTGATGCTGCCTCCCATCAAATGGTGTCAGAATTAAGTTGGATGGTAGCATTGTTTGTTGGTATGAGGAACCCCTTGTTCTCCCCACATTGGAATTGGTACCAGGACCTATATAACATCTCAGAAGCCAGGGGCATGAAGTTACAGAGTCTTTCTTGATGATATCCAACACACCTCACTGAGAAATTTGGTATATTAATGATATGCCACTAAATCAAATGGTCCCACATGCCTGGAAAAATTTTAAACCCACTTTAAAACATATTATACTGGAGGAAAATTAAAATCGTAATGAAAGTGTAAAATATGGCTTGAGAATTATCCCACTACTATCCTTCCATATTTTGATATAACTCTTTGAAATTGGCAATTATTAAGAAAATTCAACCTACTGCCCAGATATGGGGCTCCCTCCACCATGCTTCTTGTGGGGTTACTGGCATCTTCTTCCTCTCTGTTCCACCTCTCTTGTCTCTGGAGCGTGGAGTAGGATCCCTGATCTAGGAATTAAAGATCTAATTTTGCTGTGTGTCCAGATTTTCTTACTGCTTACTCTTCTTACTTTAATTATTTCTGTGAATACCTCATGGCTTAATTCATTTAAATCTTTCTGAGTGTATCTAAAAGAAAAAGAGAAGAACGAGAAAAGGAAAAACTTGTCACAAAGAATAAATAAATAAATAAATAAATAAATAAATAAATAAATAAATAAATAAAAACAAGGAGCACAGGGTGAAAAGGTCAGTAGATACATATAGAGAGTGTTCTAAACCTCACCAGGAGATGAAATTGAGAGAACTGGAAAGAGTGCTTTTATCAGATGATGGGTGAAACCTGGAAGTTAAACAATGCTCATTAACTAGGGGGTGATGAAGATTTAGTCAGATATCTTTTGAAACATCAGAGAAGCTGCAGAGACTCAATGTGCCTAAGCCCTTTTTTTTTCTTTTTTGAGAGTGAGAGAGCACATATATGCCTGCATGTGAGTGGGGGGAGGGACTAAGGGGAGGGAGAGGCTCCCCACTCAGCCCAGAGCCCCAGTGGGGGGCTGCGTCTCAGAACCCTGAGATCATGATCTGAGCAGAAATCAAGAGTCAGTCGCTTAACCGAACTGAGCCACCCACATGCTCCAACCTGAGTCCTTAACCAGAGGTTCACCATCTGCTGAACAGTCTACACAGAAGGAGCTTCTTGATCTACCTGAAGAATCTTCCTGAAACAGCTGAAGAAGTAGTTATTACTTTCTAATGTCCAAGTGGGTCCTGAGAAGAAAGTTTGTTTAGTCTTGGAGTTCACAGGTCTTATCTGACTGGATGATGAAAATCAGGTACCACACATCTCTATACAGCCTTTCTACTTCCTTCGCAGAAGGTTCCCGGAAGTGGAAGAAGGCTGGTCCCTGAGAGATATAGGAATAACTGCGGATACTATACTCAGTGTGAAAGAGAATGAGCAGAGCAACTAATTAAGAAATGAGAACTACCTGTTCTACATAAAATCCTTTATGCCATGACCTTACAGAACACTAAAGAATTCACATTAAATCATGCGGTACTTTGAGCTCAAGGCAATAGCAGTCTAATGTTGAACATGGGAACATGTGGATATATAAAGGATTGGAAAAGGATTGTTCTCTCCATATAATAGTTGTTGGAATGTGCCATCTTATAATGTACCAAATGAAAACTAGTTAAAAATATATACAGTAAGGCACTCAGTAATTTATATTTTTCCTAGCTGATATCATTTATCACTGTTGAAGGACAAAGTCATATGACCTTGTTTTCTGCCTCTTTAGTCCACCTTGCCACACTAAACATTTCACTATTCAGTCAAACTCTTTAATGTTTAGTAAGTAGAAATGAATGTTTTTATATAGAAATGTCTATATATGTGGAAATTAAACTTTTAAGATGTTTCAAAGCTCTTTAATGCTTTAAAGTTCTTTTTGATATCCCATAAAGACTTAGTATCCAAAATATATAAAGAACTTATAAAACTCAATACCCAAAAACCAAATAATCCAATTAAAAATGGACAGAGGACATGAACAGACATTTCGCCAAAGAAGACATCCAGATGGCAAACAGACACATGAAAAGATGCTCAATATTACTCATCATCAGGGAAATGCAAATGAAAACCACAGTGAGGTTCACCTCATACCTGTCAGAATGGATAAAATAAAAAACAAGAAACAGCGGGTGTTGGCAAGGATGTGGAGAAAAATGATCCTCTTGCACTGTTGGTAGGGATGCAAACTGGTGCAGCCACTGGGGAAAACAGTATGGAGGGTTCTCAAAAAGTTAAACGTGGAACCATCCTTTGGTCCAGGAGTCACACTACTGTGTATTTATCCAGAGAATACAAGAACAGGAGTCACACTACTGGGTATTTATCCAAAGAATACAAGAACACTAATTCAAAGGTATACATGCACCACTATGTTTATAGCAGCATTATTTAAAATAGTCAAAAAAAAAAGAAAAAAAATAGTCAAGATATGAAAGCAGCCTAAATGTCCATCGATTGATGAATGGATAAAGAAGAGGTGGTATACATACAATGGAATATTAGCCATAAAAAGACTGGAATCTTGCCATTTGCCACATGGGTGGAGCTAGAGAGTAGAATGCTAAGCAAAATAAGTCAGCCAGAGAAAGACAAATACCATTCAATTTCACTCATATGTGGAATTTAAGAAGCAAAACAAATGAGTAAAGGAAAAAAGAGAGAGACAAACAAACAGACTCTTAACTATTGAGAACAAACTGATGGTTACCTGAGGGGAGGTGGGTGGGGAGATGGTGAAATAGATGCTGAGGATTAAGGAATGTACTTGTCATGATAAGCACCAGTTGATTAAAATAAAAACTTTTTTAAAAATTTAAATAAATAAAGTTCTTTTTGATAAGTGTATGTTGTTTATGTAACTAATGTCAAAATTTATTTAATTCTGCCTTGCATTAAATTGGAATATATACAGGTTCCAGGTGGATCAATATTTTTAAAGATAAAACAGTGAAAAAATTTAAAAAAGGAAAATTCAAAGACATGGCTTGATCATATTATATAGAAAATTCCCATTACTGCTAATCATATTTAGGATTGAGAATAATTTTTTAATTATGATTCATAGGTATTACCTTGGTGTAGACATATGGTATAAAACTTTTAACAATTTTGCCTATAATTTCAATCATTATGTAATTGAGAAAGGTAAAAATAAAGATTGCCGCTATTTTGAGGGGTCATTTATTTTTTATTTTTTTTATTTTTTTGAGGGGTCATTCTTTAACTGTAGGCCCAACTGTGTTGAGATTGGTGGCCAAATGTTTGTTAAGCCCACTCATTCATATTGCCACCTCTGTTCCTACTGAATATGCCTCCCGAAATCCTCCCAGTTGTCATCTACTTAGCCTTGTCTTGGGCTCTTGTCTCGGTGGAGTCCAACCCGTCAGACTCTTCTGCTGTAGTTGACTCAGCCCTGGACGTAGTAGTTTTCCTGGTTAGCCAGAGGTGGGCAAATGAACGTGTGTACCATTCAGTTATGAGTATTTAAAAAGGCAGCTCAATCTCACTATCCATTTAAGAAATATGTACTGATGTTGTTTGTATTTCTGTATTTTCATTCTGAAGTCATTTCATAATTATTAGAGATAATATGATTTCCTTTTCTCAACAATTACAATTTTCTGATTCTATACCTACAGCCACATAATTTCAATTGATCTACTACCAAAATAAAAGAAGTTGCTTAAAGAGTAATTTTTAGGGTAACCGGTGGACGTATTTTTGTACTTGTAAACATCTTTGCACTTACAATATTAGAAAAGGCACTATAATGCCTCCTGAGGTAATAAGAAACTCTTTAATTGATGTTATTTGGAAAAATTCTGTGAAAATATTAATACATTGAGAGTGAGACTTTCAAAGTCACTTGTTAACACCATTTAGTTTTTTAAACATTAAAACTTAAGTCAGGGGATCCCTGGGTGGCGCAGCGGTTTGGCGCCTGCCTTTGGCCCAGGGCGCGATCCTGGAGACCCGGGATCGAATCCCACATCGGGCTCCCGGTGCATGGAGCCTGCTTTTCCCTCTGCCTGTGTCTCTGCCTCTCTCTCTCTCTCTGTGACTATCATAAATAAATAAAAATTAAAAAAAAATAAAGCTTAAGTCAAACATTTTTTAAAACATCTTGCCTTTGAGGAATGATATTTTTGAAGCAAGTTGAGGCCTGGGAGCTCTCTATTTTTAAAATTATTTTTATGAGACTCTTTAAAATCAGGATTAATTATTGGATTCTGAGTATTAAGAGGCAGTAGTAAAAGGAACATTGAATTAGGAATCAAGGCACTTGGGTTCTGCTATGCTTCTTTACAACATTAGTATTTTTTAAATGTATGTTGTAATTGAATAACAGATACTATGAACTATGTTTTATTTCGTTAAATGAAGCAAGATAAATTAAAAGATATTAATCACTCTGACTTCATACTCATTCAAATACTATTTTCCCCCATGGGATAATTTCTGTGGTTTTTACGTTCTTTTGAAATCTTTTGAAACAGATTTTTTTTTTTTTTTGAGAGAGAGAGAACACATATGCGTGGAGGTGGGGACAGAGGGAGAAGGAGATGCTAGGCTCCATCTCACAACCCTGAGATCATGACCTGAGCCAAAAATCAAGAGTCAGATTCTTAACTGACTGAGCCACCCAGGGACCCCATAAATCACAGATCTTTAAACACTTTTTCCTCTCAGTTAAGAGAGGAATAGCTAGTCCCCTCAAAGGGTAACCTTGAAAATATTCTTTGGAACTTTATACTGGTCATTATGATCACTCCCTTTTGTAGACCCTAAACTTCACTTTTCTCTCATGCCTTTTACTCGCTTGTTGAAACCACAACCCTGTGTGAATCCAATTCTTGGTTCTGCATTGATGCAGCTCAGTATAGCTGAAGGAAAAGATAACTACACTGACTGATTTTATTAATTCATGGCCACATACCTCAAGTGGGCCCTTGATGTTGCAAGTTCATCATGCTGTACTCCCCTAGTCCATGCATTCTCTCTAGATGACTATTTCACACGTTTTCTCTCCTCAGATCTTTAGCACATCCTTCCTGACTCTCACGTTCCGATTTTAACTTGCTTCCCACTTTCCTGAGAAATTTGAAATGATCAAAAGAGAACTGCCATAGATTCCTACTACCACGCATATCTGCCTACCAGCATCTGCACCCACACAGTCTGCCTTCCCATGTATTACTGATGGAGAATTAGCCAAAGTTAGCATCCTACCTTAGCACCAGATCCCATCTCTTCAAACCTACTCAAAGACATTATGCCACCAGTTTTCCTCTTTCTCTCCTATGTCATCATTTCTTCTGTTCTGAGTTTTTAAATTTTTATTCGCATGCAACATTTTTATTAGCATGCAAACTTCTTAATTTGGAAATCTTAAAAAAAAAAAGAACTCTCAACACTATCAGCCACTCACCCATTCCTTTTTTTGCCTTCTGCAACCAAATTGCACAGGAATGGCCCTCTGTACCACCTGCTTCCAATTCCTTTTCTCTAAATCTCTCTTAAACTTTCTCCAATAAGGCTTTTGCCCCCATCACTTTTCTAATATTACTTACATTCAGGTAATGTAATGTAAAATTCAGGTAAATGTAAACTAATATTACTTACATTCAGGTCACCAAAGATCTCCACAATGCCCAAACCCAATCCAATAGTCAATTCCCAGTCTGCATTTTATTTAGCCAATCAGGGAACAACCTTGGACAGAGTTATGACTCCTGTTTCCCTGATATATTCTCTTTGCTTAGCTCTCAGAACACTACATTCTTTATTTTTCTCCTAGCTCACTTTTCACTCCTCAGTCCCCTATGCTGGTTTCATCTTTTTTTCTCTGATTTCTTTAATTTGAAATGATGCAGGCTCAGTCTTCAGCCATCTTCTCTTTTCTACCCACACTCATTGTCTTGGTAATGTCATCCAATCTTAGAGCTTTAAATCCTCTCCCAAATTTATTGTTCACTTTGAACTTTGAGAGGTATTTTTCCAAATTCCTATCCCATGTCTTCACTTGGATGTCTTAAAGATATCTAAAATTTGACATGTCCAAGGTTTGAACTGAATTGCAGATTGTCTCATTTCTGTTCCTATATACATCTTTGCATTTATGTGGGAAAAGGCTTAGTGCTTCCTGAAGAATACAAAGAAACTCCAATCTTTTTGCAAAGTCTGTTCCATCTGCACCTTCCTATATTGGTAGGTCCTTAATTCCAATCTTACAGGTGATCAGGCCAAAACCAGTAATTTTTTATTTATTGTTGGATTTCCATTCTGCCAGGAAATACTCTTGGCGTTGCCTTCAGTATTTATCTAGAATTACATCATTTTTCATTGATGCCACTGCCACCATTCTAGTTCAAGCTACTATCATTTTCCTCCTGGATTATTTAAATAGTTTTTTAACTGGTCTCCTTGCTTCTGTCCTTAGCCCCTGTGTTCTCAACATAGCAGCCCTAGTGACTCCAAGTGAGATCATGCTGCCCCTTTCCTCGAAACCCTTTAACACTTTCTCATTTCACTGAGAATAAAAGCCAAATACTTACAGTGATTTACTAAGCCTATACATTCTGGCTGCTTTTTGCCTCTTTTTGCCTCTTCAAATGAACTACCATTTTCTTTCTTGCTCACTCCTCTCCAACCATGTTGGCTTCTTTGCTTCCTATTCTTCAGACCCTACAGCCATACTCTTGCCTTGACACTGTCCTATTGACTTTTCTTTCTGCCTGGATAGCCCTCAGTTATTTTTACGAATCACATTTTTCTCAAATGATGCTTTCTCACTGATCCTACCTAACCATTCTGTTTATAATTGCCACTCCTTCCTGCCTCACTACTCAAGCCACACCTCAGACCCTCTTTACTCTAAATCTTTAATTTTTACAGTTTTAATCTTTCTAACACATGATAGAATTAATTTATGTCTTTAATTTGTTTATTTTTTGCATTCCCCATTAGAATGTGAGCTCCACAGTCCTGATTTGTTCACTGGTATGTTAGTGGTGAGAACAAGAACCTGACACAAATTGGCTCTCAATAAGTATTTGTTTTTTTTTTTTTTTTTTAAAGATTTTATTTATTTATTCATGAGAAACACAGAGAGGAGGGAGAGAGAGAGGCAGAGACACAGGTAGAGGGAGAAGCAGGCTCCATGCAGGGAGCCCGACCTAGGACTAGATCCTGGGTCTCCAGGATCATGCCCTGGGCTGAAGGTGGTGCTAAATCGCTGAGCCACCCGGGCTGCCCAATAAGTATTTGTTGATTGAATAAATAGGTTGTATAATCTGACTAGTCAAATATATACTCAGTCATTGATTTGTTTTAAAATGCCAAAATACCTGTGTTTCTGAACAAAAGATATTTCCTGTATTTTCCTCAGAATATTCATCAGTACTGTTCATACATCTCTTTTCACATACTTTCCCCCTTACTATAAGATGAACACTCCTAGATGAAACAGGTACTTTAGAATGGCAAATATCTTTCATGATTTATTATTTGGCTGGTTGATATATAGCTTTTTCCATTGTAAGGCAATGAGTCAACATAGCCAATAAGGGATAATTACCCAGAAGACCAAATAATATCATTTGCTTTCTGAGATTTGTGGAAGCTAAGAAGTATTTCCTGATGATTGTTGAGTATTAAAAGTACGAGGCCATTCTTAAAGCCTTTTATGGACATATAATAATTACTTATATGTAAAGGCAGTTCCTCTAGCAGTTGATAGACATCCTCTCTATTATCTTTGAACTTTAGTTTAATGTACCTATTGATGTACTTGGGAAATTGTAAAAATATCAAGCAATGAACTTTTCTATATTTTGTGCATTTCAAAATCTATTTTTCTCATGTTTTAAACCTGTGCCATTTTACCTAAATGTCCCATTGTATATGATATCATTTGATAATGATTACACTATTTTGGAATGGCAGTCAAGTAAAAATTTTAATTGCACCACTTTAAAATGTTTTATGATCTTTTTAAGCCCTTTTGAACACATTGGCATGCTCTAAGATAACTGATTTTTAAAAATCTCCATCACTGACAAAAGTGGGTGGGTAAGACAGCACTTACATAAGCCTCAGTTAATTTTTCAATGGCTCAAGTAGAAGTTGCCTTTTGTAAAAATCTTTTGAATCTCTGTGTGTCAGAAAAAAACCTATTGTAAATTATTCCATGGGTAGGAAGATATCAGCTAGAATAAAAGAGGGAACACCCTTCAAAATAGCTAACGGTAATAGTTTAAGTTTATTGAAGAGTTGAACCATGCCAGGCATATGGCATACCTAGTGCCTCCTCACTCCAACCTACTCAGCCTCCATCTCTCTCTGTCCCCTTTCTTTTCTTCATTTGTCTTCATACCTCTATCTCAATTTGACATTAGAGATTTGTTGTTTGGCTCCACTAAGAATGCTTTTTCTTGCTCACCTTTGCCTCTCTAGCATCCATAACAGTGTCTGGCACACAAGGCACTCAATGAAGATTAGTTGAACGAATGAACACATGTTCATCACTTTATTTAATTTTCTCCATCACACTGCTGTAGATGTTGTTATTATAAATGGTAAATGGAGGAGGGAATTGAACCTTTAGGAGGCTAGATAACTTGCTAGAGGTCATGCAGCAAATGAGTAACAGAGCCTGGGTTCTTAGCCACTCTGCATTTTGCCTCAAGGGAAAAAAATTTGTTTTTGTTATTTACAACTAGCACCTGAAATTAAAAAACAAAAACAAAAAACTTCCTGCAGGAGAAGAGGAAGATTCCTGCTGTACCAAATGGAACAGCAGCTCATGGGGAAGCAGAACCCCACGGAGGACATAGTGGACCTGAACTCCAGCGAACTGGAAGGTTAGTGAAACGCACTTGTATGGGACTTCAAAGACCAAGTGAGAGACCATTCTTTGTGTCAAGAATTGCTGTTTTGAGATGTAATTTTTTTTTATACTTTGAATACCTGGTAATGAATACCTATTCATTTGAGCACCTATTTATTTGAATACCTAGTACTTGAACACCTATTTAATTCTAGTTAATTTGATTTCCTAGTATTTACTAAGGATTTTTGTTACTATTAAACCAGAACAGTGGATACACCATTCCATTTTATCTTACCTAGTCTTTCATTTTGCTGTGCATAAAATGAATTCGCAGATTCTTAGAATGAATAAGAAAACTGTCAGTTGCCCCTTCTAAAAGAGCCTGTTGAAAGCTTCAAGTTCAAGATGGAAATAAAAATAAATACCATGAACTCAGTCTTATAGACCCTATCTCATTACATGCAAGTAGGATGTATATAATAGTATTTTTTTATTTTCATGGTTGTAATTTGAAAGAGCTATATGATTTATTTTTCTAATCACACATCTTTGAAGAGATGAAAGCTTCAATTTATTTCTTAAAATGGTTCTTTATCGTTTTTTGACAGCTTGTCTCTCTCCAAGCAATGTGTGAGCAGAAAATCAGAAAACCTTGGGAGGGTCTGTCTTCAGGGAATATGTGCACACAGCCTCCATTAATATTGAAGGCAATGGCAAAGGCTTTGCAGGATTGGTACCCCTCCTCTCAAGGCCATTTCCTGGACTGCTTTCACTGTGTCCTCTAAACCGACTTTCTAGTTTCTGACAACTCTGTGCATTGTAATTCTCCTCTGTTCTTTTCCTTTATCTATGTTTTGTCTCTGAGGAAATGTCCTTGAATGTCTTCATCGGGCTCCATACATAATTTGAGATGATTCAAACAGTTTTTTCCTTTTCCCTTTACTGGAAGCGTGGTTACTCCTTCTGTTTGCTTTCATATTTTCAAATGCTGTCTTTTTATTTTTGGTGGCTCTTTTTTTTCTCTCTTTCTCTCCCTCTCAGGTGTAACATGCCACATAGCTTAGATTTTTTTCGAAGTTCACTTTTCCTTACTGCTTCCTAAATCCTCCCAGGTCACCAATATCCGGTATCTTCGCTTCTCCAGAGTTCTTCCACAGATTCTGTTGCTGACATGACTTGAAGTATCCATTACTCATCTGCTCTCCTGGAGTTGCTGGTGTACATCTGGGTTGCTCTTGCACTGTTCTCTGCAATGACCTCCCACTTCTGGATTTAGATTTTTGCTGCTAAAAGCACGTTTATTACACAGTAATATAATAGCTACTTAGACTAATGTATGCCCTAATAAGTAATTAATTAAAAAACAATGGTCTAATAGAAAGTACTATCAAACCTATAAATATTAACTACTATGTAATAGTTCATAACCACCTCAAAATATTTTGGGGATTAGATGGGATATAAATTATAAATGAATGAATAATTAGTAGATTAAATTTATTTTGAATTGTGACTTTGATAAGTTAACAAATCATTCAGAAAAATGATCCTCCCCAAATAAAAACTATGTAAATATTTATCAGACACAAGTAGGGGAACCTAAGATGATCTTTGTTTGTGTGAGTTTCACAGGTTCACTGTAAGCTCCTTTGAGTTTAAATGTCATCTTTTCAATTGGAATTTCATCCTATTCAGTTTCTCCTACTCCATATCTTTCTGATGGAAGCAATCACTAGTAAAACATAGTGACTGTATCACTTACATACTAGTTAAGATACTTACTAACATGTTACTATTGGGTCTATTTCAGATCAGGGGAATTAAAAATGATAGTCAAAATGAAGAGATACATTTTCAAGGCATACCAGAATGTTTCTCAATTGAACAATAATTTGCAAGACAATTCTTAGACTGCCAGTGAATATTTCTATCTAGAAAATAAATAACAAAAGTTAATATTTTTGCATAATTCAAATATATTCAGCATACTGGCAGTGTATTGGAAATAATAGGTTTTTTAAATTCCCTGCAGGAACTTAATCATAGTCTTAATTCATTTTAATATGACATCTTTATTCCATGGAGCACAAAGAACTCTTAGTAGCCAAGTGTTAAATCCACAATTTATTATCAAATGTTCAAAAACGAATACCTGTTCACTACTCTCCTTCCACTTATGGAGGAACTCTGTCTTTACTAGGTGTTACCATCATCCTTAAGGCCATTTAGAAGTATGTTTGAAACAATACCTGGTGAGGAATATCTTGGCAGAGAAAGTAGGTAACTGGAGCCATGGTTAAACACTACTTCTTCTCTCCAGGGTAGTATTCACTACTGGAGGATACAAAAGCCAATTTACCCACCCTCCCAACCTTCACTTTCTGCTACACTAAATGAAGTGTAAACAATTAGAAAATACTGCCAGTGATTGAGGGTAGCAGGCCTGAGTTCAGGAAGAATAGAAGGATATAGAAATGGCACAGAGATCAGAGTAATCCTTAAATCTCATTTTTTGAATTTTGATTGAGGAAGTACTCTGAACCTTGTTTGAGAGAATCTGGTTTAGGTTTTGTTTTGTTTTTGTTTTTTTGGTTGCTGGCACAATATTTGGTTAGGAATGGAAGTAACATAGTGGTACAAAGCCATCTCTGTAGATCATGATAATAAAATGTAACAGGTTAAAATGGGTCTCATCTCTGCTGATGGAAAACGTATACTGTGACCTGGCAACAAAGTAAATGAGGATTTTGATTTGTGTGGGGTTTTTTATATTTGGATTTCACTCTTGTGTTTCTCCCCCCTGTCTTAGGATTTTTGGGGGACTTATTTTAGATATCAAAAGAAAAGCTCCATACTTCTGGAGTGACTTCAGAGATGCTTTCAGCCTGCAGTGCTTAGCATCTTTTCTGTTTCTCTACTGCGCGTGTATGTCTCCTGTCATCACATTTGGAGGACTGCTGGGAGAAGCAACTGAAGGTCGTATAGTATGTATTGTGTTTTTCTTAGAATTTTAAACCTCAATCAGTTTTTAATATTCATAGTTAGACAAGTATCCATTTACGTTTGTATTCTGTTATTAGGAGAGATTTGATGTGTGGTCTTACCGGTACACTTCATATGAGTTTCCTGGATGGCTAGTAGAACTAGTAGTCTGGGAGTGGAATATCTCAGAAGTTAATTCTTGGTCTTACACAAGGTTCTAGTCTCATCCCTGATCCTCAAGGCTTGGCTAGCTTTTTGCTCTGGTTCTCACCTCACAAGCAGTCCCTTTCCTATTTATACAGGCCATGCTTCTGTCTTGACACTTACCATAAATACATGTAAACTCTTAGTAGACAAGAGAAAAGCAAGATAAGGAATATGGAGAGGACATATCCGCACTGAGTATCAATCCTATCCTGCTGACTGCTTGTCCCCGCCCCTTCCCTACATCTGCCCAAGGTCACTAGGCTTTTCATGGCAAAGGAGAAAGAATATACTCATGTATTTTAAACATTTTCTCCCTAGTTATAATGGTTGCCTGTGCAGCTTAGATAATGGACTTATTTATATCTCTACACAGAGTGCAATCGAATCCCTCTTTGGAGCATCTATGACTGGGATAGCCTATTCTCTCTTTGGTGGACAGCCTCTTACCATATTAGGCAGTACAGGACCAGTTTTGGTGTTTGAAAAGATTTTGTTTAAATTTTGCAAGTAAGTGTTAAATACTTTTGGCCCTTAGCCCCTTCCTATTTCTCCACTGTATTTATACTTCTCCCAACATCACATTTGGGGGTCTGCTGGGAGAGGTAGAAGTGGCTGATTCGATTCAGTTTGCCATTTTTGTCTCTCCATGGAAATAAAGAAAAAGTGAAAGATTTGTGTGATTTGTTATGTAAAATTTATAAAAAATGATATTCTGTTCTACACAGAGAAACTCCTTTTAGTTTTGTCCCCTTAGACGTTCCCTTTAGACAGTCTTGAATTTAGATACTCATGGAATGTGAAGCTTACTTACTTTCACTTCCTGAATTAGACTTCTTTCCATCTATTTGAAATGGTGGCAAGCTGCTAAATGACCTTATTTCTACTTCTTTTCCTCCTTCTAGAGAATATGGGCTATCATACCTCTCTCTAAGAGCTAGCATTGGACTTTGGACTGCTACTCTGTGTATCATACTAGTGGCCACTGATGCAAGCTCCCTTGTCTGCTACATCACCCGGTTTACTGAAGAAGCTTTTGCTTCTCTTATTTGCATCATTTTCATTTATGAGGCCCTGGAGAAGTTGTTTGAACTCAGTGAAGCATATCCAATCAACATGCATAATGATTTGGAACTGCTGACACAATACTCGTAAGTAACATTTTCCCTGTTGGCCATGAGGTTTTATCTCTTTACAAAATTACTATTGTTTTTAGAAATATGAGAAAGTTACCCTGCAGATAATGTGACTTAAACTGATTCATGATCCAAATCCTTGACCAGATTCTCAGAGTTGAACAGGGTTTTAAAAGTCATCTCAGGGATCCCTGGGTGGCGCTGCGGTTTGGCGCCTGCCTTTGGCCCAGGGTGCGATCCTGGAGACCCGGAATCAAATCCCACGTTGGGCTCCTGGTGCATGGAGCCTGTTTCTCCCTCTGCCTGTGTCTCTGCCTCTCTCTCTCTATCTGTGTGACTATCATAAAAAAAAAAATAAATAAAAAAAATAAAAGTCATCTCAGCAGCTACTCATCTGATACTCGGGTTCTCATTATAAAAACAAAAACAAAACTCACTGAAGTTAAATGTAATTTTGCTTTCAGATCTTACAGCATTTCTGATGGAGGTACTCAGGCTTTTCCTGTTGAAGGTGATATTACAGTTTAGGGTTAAAGATGGGACTGTACCTACTGACCTTTCTAATTTTAGTTTGGAATTTCTCTAAGGCTATGTTTGCTGAGTAGGTGTGGACATTATATTGCTCCTTCCTTTGATTTGATTCTAGGATTTTTTGGTCGCATTTATATATACATTTTTGTACAGCAAATATTTGAAGCAATATGTTCTTTACAAGGCAGTTAAGCCATCAACATTCTTATAAACTGCTTAGGTATGGCCTACAATCCCTTGAAGATTTATTACCTTTATTTACTAGTAGAATATAGTGGAATTGTTGAAATTAGGCCAAAATAGTATAATGCTAGAATTTTGTTAAGAATAATGTAGTAATAGTGTTGAAAATAGCATGACTTTTAGTACTTCTGATTTTTTGTGGTCATCAGAGACCACATCCGTATACATCAGTATTCTTCTGTTGCAGGCAAGAAAAATTGGAATGAAAATATAACATAACTTTCCCAAAAAGCAAATAGTGAGGGTGTTGTGAACAGGACTCAGAAGTGGATGAAGGCGCTGTCAGGGACACTCAGGAAGCAGACAAATAAGAAAAGCAGTTTCATCAGTTTGAGGGATAACCCTTACAATTCTCTTTAGAGAGCAGTGTCACCTAATTTGGATATCCTTGCTGGGATATATGTTTATCTGCTTGGATTTTTCAAACTTATTACATGCCGGGTACTACACTAGAGGCACGAATAATACTTTGTCCTCAGTGAGCTTCCAGTTTAGTAGGAAATGTAGACAAATAGACAACACAATGAAGTAAGTGCTGTGTGAAGAGACTGGTACAGAATGCAGTGGTTCCACATCAGACAAACACCCAACCTGGATTTTGGGTTCATAGAGGACTTCCTGGAGGAAGTGACATAGAAGACCAAACAAAATATTAGTAGGAGTTAGGAAGGTGCTGAGGAACGCGGTAGGTGAGGAGTCCAGATGGAAGGAATGGTCTGGATGCAAGAAATGCATGAATGCTTTGAAATATTTGTTGAAAGTCATATAGATAGTGATAAAACAAGAAACTAGATTCAGGTTTTATGATTTTGATGCAATTGTTCAGTACACCGATGAATACAAACAAGCTCTCCAAAAGAAACAATATAGAACAGGTACAACAGGTAAAAGCAGAACTATTCCGTTTGAAGTGGTGGGGACACACCAGCTGTCCACCCTTCGTATTGTTCTGAACCCTCAGTGGTCACTTCTAAGGTACTTCAGACTGAGGAAAACCATTTTAATATCTCCCGGTTTAAAAAGGGAAAAGATCAGAGAAGCAAAGACTCTGCCCTGGATAATGGTCATAACTTGAAGGTAGAAGAAAAAAATAAGACAGAAGAATCAGAAAAAGAAAAAAACCTGGATAATGTCAGGTTGTAAAAGGCAAGGGACAAGGCTATGCCAAGAGACAGTTAGAGGACAGTGGTGCAGAGATCCAACAGACTGAGGGAGAGAGATAATCATTAGCTTAAGAAACAGTGTTGAGTAGGGAGGGGAGGCAGAGCTAAAAGCTAGTTTGCAAAAGATGGAGAAGGAGGTAGGCAGGGGTCATGAAATGGAGAAAGTATGCATTGGCCATTTTGGTGTCAAAGAAACTGCCAAACAGGGCCTGCTGGAGAGGGCCGTGAGGTCCCGAGAATGGTCATTTGTGATGGAGCAGAGCTATGTGTGATCGGAAACGAGGACACCGAGGCAGAGGAAAGAAAGAGATTAGAGATGATGGTGAGAGAGTAGATAAATGTGGGATTGCAACCTTCCCAAAAGTGATGAGATCAAGACAAATTGTGGGGTTCAGTAAGACAAATGCTCAGAGGATAATTGGTGAGCAAAAAATAGCCTTGTTTGTCCATGATTCCTGCTTTTCAGAGCAATCAAGAGGAGGAGAGTTGCATGGGTCCTGACTTCCTCAATGTTTCCATCTCTTTTGCTCTAAAAACAGATTCCTTCAAGCTTAAGTTCAAGTTCTGCTTTATCACAGTGTAGGCATCCAAAACCTAATCATCTGAAGGCAGAGCGGGAATGTGTGCTGATCACTGTGTTGCATTGCCCAAGTGCTCTTCTCAGCCACAACTAGGAAACATGGTTCATCCTGCTGAGTGCTCAGGTTTTAGTATCGTTTGGTGCTGAAATGGGTATAAGAGAAACAGGGAGGTTGACAGTCTCCCTGAGAAATGTGCTGACCAGGTATCTTTACTGTACCATCTTCACTTTGCTTTTCACACTGTGATTCCCTGGCCCTCAGTACCACTCACATAGTGTGAATGAATCTGATCAGTAGTGACATTAGCTGGTCTTTGGAGAAGCAAAACCAATATTTTGGTATGCACATAATGCATATATTTATCAATGTACTTTTAGTCACGTGAATTTAAAAAAGTAAGTAAAATTATTGCTAACAATAATGGCTAATGCATTGTATAATCTCATACTTGTGCCGAAAGCATTTTCTGTTTCATGGATTCCATATAGCACGTTTGGTCATTTTCTTGTTCTTGCCACTGTGACCTTTTCACACTAATCAGTTTGTAGTGTCATACTCATGCTCACCTAAATTTTCTACTGATGTTGCTGGCCTCATGCTTTCACAGTTTTTAAGAGAAAAATTCTTAGAAAATGTCATAGCTAGGATGTAGTATATCTGAGATTGCAATCTTTGCAAAATTAATACGCCCATGCTCTCACATAGTTTGTTTAGGTGTAAGATATTGAAGAAGGCATCACATTTAGGATCTGCATTTCAGATATTCTTTATGCTTGAGCCTCCTATATTCAAATTTTCTTAAATTCATAGTTTTATCAACCATTAACACAATGTCTTTGATTTTTTTAAAAACTTTGCTAGTTTTCCTGGCATCTTAACCTTGTAATGTGGTAATATGTAGACCTTATATTTGAAGCTATAATCTTTCTTTTCATTGTGCCAAGAGCAAGTGTCAAGATAATCAATTTAGTTTCAAGAATATATACATTACACCAGATGATCAAGTGGAATATGTCAAGTTAGCAATAAGTAATGAGTTTGTGGAAATAACTTTTTCTAGGTTGCTGTGATTTTAAGAAATGGCAAAAATAGAATAAAACATTCAGCTTATGTAAGATGGATTGTTCCTTCAGTATATAATAATAATTTAAGCTCTCAAAGATGGTTAGCAAAAGAAAGAGTGGGATGGTATTCTTTGTACTTGGTTGGGTCAAAGCAAAGAGCAAGGTCTAGTACTCTAATGTCTAATATACTAGCACACTAGGGTTAAATAATATCCAGCAATTACCAAGCCATTAGGATGAGTGATTTACTACTAGGGTATAGGAAGATTTTTGTTTGGTTGGTTTTGGTTTTTTCCCTATCTCTTTGTTGTTTTTTCCAACTCCCAACTCTCCAGATAAACCAGGACTGTTCTGGATAAATGTTATTTATTGACTGACATTATACTCATAGAAGAATATTATTTTTCTTATTTCCTCAACTAGATTTGAGTCTCCTTCAAAGTAGAAAACATGTAATAATTTTATCCCTCCAGTCCCAGTATAATACCATAACTGTAGTAAGTGATACATATTGATTAACTGAACATGCTGTAAAAGAATTGACATTACCTGGACAATCTTGTTTGACACGTAAAGACAACTGTGCTCTTTTACAGTGTCTATAACATGACTCTTAAAGGTTTCATCCAAAAGTTTTTAATTAACTTGAGGTGTTATGAAAATCTTAATGTGGCACAAGATGTACAAATCTGGATCCATAAAGTTAGTTTTGACGGAAGATTTAGATAGGGTGCCTAATATGGTGGATAAGTCATGTGGAAGAATGAGAGACAGGATTGCAACCTATAGCAGAGATTGAAAAGTTTCTCAGAGATGTAGAGAGAAAGAAGATGGAAGGGAAATTCTAACAGCTTATTAATATAGTATTCACTAGTCAAAAAATAAAGATTAAAACTCAGATTTAGAGAAACCTCTGCACTACAATTTTTTTAAATCAGATTTTTACTACTTATGCACTCAACGAACTTAATCAGATTTCTTGCAACATGAGTTTATAATTATATCTTTATGTATTGGGATCCCTGGGTGGCGCAGCGGTTTAGCGCCTGCCTTTGGCCCAGGGCGCAATCCTGGAGACCCGGGATCGAATCCCACATCGGACTCCCGGTGCATGGAGCCTCTGCCTGTGTCTCTGCCTCTCTCTCTCTCTCTCTGTGACTATCATAAATAAATTAAAAAAAATTAAAAAAAAATAAAAAATAATATATATCTTTATGTATTTATTTGTGTAAGGTATGTGTAACCCCACTAGGTTAGTCCCTGTAATGCTAGGTCCATGACTACTAGGTACACTTTTGAACCCACTGTCCTAGCAAAGTGCTTGGCATGTGTAACAAAATAAGCATGTTCATATTTTTACATTTCTGGAAATAGCCCTTAAGACTGATACACACATTTAACAGAGTTTTTTTTCTCCTTTAAAAAGCTGATAGGTTATCTGACATCTTAAAGTCAAATAAATATAATTGTAAGCACTCAATAAACAACTATTCAATAAAGAAACTTTTGGCAACCCATCTCATTCTTGATTTTTAATCCAAACACTTGCTATCTTTGTTTTCCCTTCTTGCTTTGAACCAAATTCTTATTTTAATGATAAAGTCTTAACTTCACTAGCAATAGTATCCAATGTAAATTTATCATTTGCCTGTTTTATCCTGATTGTTTCTAATGGATTATGAGCCTTTTGTGTACAAGATTAATGTCTCTTCATCTTTCTGTCTCCAGAGGCCAAGGGGATTGGTAGATACCAGTAGGCCTTTCTTAACTGTCTTATAACAATGTTACTTCTCACATGCACCTTCAGCTACTATTTTCCTTCTCTATATCTATAGATTTGTAGACTTTAAATAGAATTATCTTTCATGCTTTCCTGTCAAATAGCTGTGAAAGGACGGAAACTTTTATGAGCATCCAATATTAAAGGGAGCGTGATAAGCAAAAAATGTTGGTTTCTTCTCTTAAGATGCATTGAATGGCCTCAAGTCAATGTGGCTGTGTATCAAATACACAAGTTCTTTGTTGAGATGTGATGAACAATCTGAGAGATTTTACAATCTTTGAAGTACTGACCTCATTTCACTTCCTGAATTGACCTAGATTTAAGGATACATTCTGAAATATTTTAAATGGAATATAATGATGTTTCAATTTATATTAAAACATCTCAGCACAGTTACTGCAGTTAAGATATGTATGTAGGTTAACTCACAGCCATAGGTAGCTGCTATTTTAAGCAGGAGTCTGAACTCCAGGAGTGCTCAGCTAACATTAAAGCAGAGAGCCTAAACTCCAGAAAAGACCACAAACCTATCTAGTAACCACATCTCAATCAGCACTAAGGCTTTGCTGAATCTCAGAAATGGATTTTCATTGGTGAAAGTACTGGCTTGTTAATCAGTGTAATGAACCGCATTAGTATAATTAAAGGTAATCACTTTGAACTAAATGAAAATAAAAACATAGCTTATAAAAGCTTGTGAGATGCAATAAAGGCAGTGTTTAGATGGAGATTTATGGCACTGAATGCATGGATTAGAAAAGAAGAAATATCTAAAATCAGTTATCTAAGTTTCAACCTTAGGAAACTAGAAAAAGAAAAGCAAATTAATTTAAAAATTAGCAAAAGAAAAGAAATAATAAAGATTAAAGCAGAAATTCATGAAGTTAAAAATGGGAAATCAATAGAAAAAATTAAAGGACCAAAGTCTGGTTCTTTGAAAAGATAAAATTGATAAGCCTCTAACCAGGCTAACAAAGACAAAAAGAGAGTACACAAATTGCTAATATTGGAAATTAAAGAGGGGACATCACTAAAGATCCCATGGGCACTAAAAAGAAAATAAAGTAATACTATGATGACACAAATTTGATGATCTAGATGAAACGGACTAATTCCTTGAAAGAGACAGTCTGCTGAAACTCATACAGGAAATAGATGATCTGAATAGGCCTATATCTATTAAAGAAGTTAAAACGCCAAACCCAAATGAATTCACTGTTGAATTCTGCCAAACACTGAAGGAAAAAATTATACCAGTTCTCTACAATCTCTTTCAGAGGATGGAAACAGAGAGGCTACTCCCTAACTCATAAAGCTAGCATTAGCCTAATACCAAAACCAGACAAAGATGTAAGAAAAGGAAACTACAGGCCAATATCTGTCATGTCTATATATGCAAAAATCCTCAAAAAACATTGGCAACTCAATTTCAACAATGTGTAAAAAAATTATATGCCACAATTAAATGGGATTTATTTCAAATATGCAAACCTGGTTCAACATTCAAAAATCAGTTAGTACAAGACATTCCATCAACAGACTACAGTTGATAAATTCCATGGTCATATCAAAAGCAGTAAAAGCATTTGACAAAATCCAACACCCATTTATGATAAAACTTTGGGTAAACTAGGAATAGAGGGGAACTTCCTCATCATGATAAAGAATACAGAAAAACTTACAGCTAATATCATATCATACTTCATGGTGAGAAACTAGAAGTTTTCTCACTGAGATCAGGAACAAGTCAAGGATGTCTTCTCTCACTACTCCTTTTTAACATCAGAATGGAATTTCTAGCAAATATTGTAAGACAAAAGCAAATAAAAAGCATACAGATTTGGCAGCCCGGGTGGCTCAGCGGTTTAGCACCACCTTCAGCCCAGTGTGTGAACCTGGAGACCCGGGATCTAGTCCCACGTCGGGCTCTCTGCATGGAGCCTGCTTCTCCCTCTGCCTGTGTCTCTGCCTCTCTCTCTCTCTCTCTCTCTCTCTCTCTCTGTGTCTCTCATGAATAAATAAATAAAATCTTAAAAAAAGTATACAGATTGAAAAGGAAAAATAAAACTGTCTTTGTTTATAAATGACATGATTGTTTCTGTAGAAAATCTGGAAGAATCAACAAAACATTCCTGGATAAATAAGTAAATATACCAAGGCTGTAGGATACAAGGTTGATATATAAAAGTCAATCACTTTCCTATATACCGGCAATGAACAAGTGGAATTTGAAATTAAAAACAAAATACCATTTACATTAGCACTCCAAAAAAATACTTAAGTATAAGTCTAACACAATATGTATAAGATCTATATGAGGAAAGTGACAAAACTCAAATGAAACAAATTTAAAAAACCCCAAATAAATAGAAAGTACATGATCATTGTTAGGAAGACTTAGTATCGCCAAGGTGTCCATCCTTCCTAATTTGATCTACAAATGCAACGCAATCCTAAGTAAGATCCTAGAAAGTTATTTTGTGGATATCAACTGATTCTAGAGTTTGCCTCTGGAGAGGCAAAAGTCCAGAATAGCCAACACAATAATGAAGGAGAAAAAAGTTGGAGGACTGGAACTACCAGACTTCAACACTTACTATGAAGCAGTGGTAACCCAGACAGTGAGGTATTGGCAAAAGAATGGATAAATAGATCAATGGAACAGAATAGAGAGTCCAGAAATACACCCCCATAGATATAGTAAACTAATCTTTGACAAAGAAGCAAAGACAATACAAGGGAGCAAAGATAGTCTTTTCAACAAGTGGTACTGGAACAACTGGATATCCACATGCCAAAAACTGAATCTAGACACAGACTTAAAGCCCTTCATAAAAATGGACTGAAAATGGATCATATTCCTAACTGTAAAATGCAAAACTATAAAAATCCTAGAAGATAACACAGGAGAAACTCTAGATGAACTTGGATTTAGTTAGGACTTTTTAGATACAACATCAAAAGTATGATTCATGAAAGAAAGAATTAAGTTGGACCTCATTACAATTAAAATATTCTGCTCTGTGAAAGATAATGTTAAGAGAAGGAAAAGACAGGCCACAGACTGGGGGAGTACATTTACAAAAGACATATCTAATAAAGAACTGTTACCAAAGAACTACTAAAACTTGACATTAATAAAATAGGATTTTTAGGGCAGTAAAACTACTCTGTATGATACTATAATGGTGCATACATGTCATCATAAATGTGTCCAATCCCATAGAGTGTCCAACAGCCAGAGCGAATCCTAATGTGAACTATGGACTTTGAATGATAATAATGTGTTAAATGTGGTTAGTTGGTTACTGCAAATGTTCCACTCTGGTGGAGAATGTTGATAATGGGAGAAGTGATATACATGTCCAGGCAGGGGGGTATAAGGGAAATCTCTGTATCTTGTGCTCAGTATCCCTGTGAACCTGAAACTACTCCAAAAAATGAAGTCTATTTAAAAAATTAAAGGTAATTTATATATATGATATTGGAATCTAGCAAGTGAATCGCGAGCTTCAGCTCCTAGTGATGGCACTTGAGGTTTAATTTATAACTGATTCAATATCCAGCCATTTTTGGTACCTGATGAGAGGCTAAAACAGTACCAGAATTCTGCTTATGGAATGTTTTACCTGCGAGGCACGTTGCCATGAAGCCTTTATGAGCTGAGTGTAATGCCAGTGTTGGCACTTTGGATATGATTTAATAATGGTACTTGGGGCATCTGCCATTCCTATTGGGAAGTTTTGAACCAGTTATTCTTGTTCATGTAAAGTGTTGCTACATTATTTATTCATTTATCTCCACTTTGCTGGATATTTTAAGTGTCACCGCTACATACTTAATAATATTAGTTATGCTGAGTAGAGGCTTAGAGACATTGCTAATAACTTGTTTTGGAGGAAGAAACACTTCCCTTTAACTATTGAATTAATATGTTAATTTCCCTGAACACTATTTCTGCTAGATATTTTAAAAAACTAACCAAATTCAGTTAACTTAGCATATTTTTTTATACATAAAATTCTTTTTAAAAAAGATTTATTTATTCGTGAGAGACACAGAGAAAGAGGCAAACACAGGCAGGGGGAGAAGCAGGCTCCCTGGGGGGAGCCTGATGCGGGACTCCATCCCAGGGTCCCAGGATCACACCCTGAGTTGGAGGCAGACGCTCAACCACTGAGCCACACAGGTGTCCCTATACATGAAATTCTTGATAAAACAAGGTGTTCATTTATTTTTTAACAAAGAGGAAAACATCAGATAAAGAAAGATTTATATACAACTCTGGAAAAGAAGATGTTTACTTTGTAAAAACATTCTGTGGTTATTGTTCTCAATAGCAGGCAAAAGAGTTATTATAAACCACCCAAAAAAATTCTCTCTATAAACAATCTCTCTGCAAGACTGTACAAATATTATGTGAAGGGTAACGAAATATGCTGTATAGTTGAACTCTTATTGCTAGCCTCTGTGAAGTTGTGTCCAAGCCAGTTATGCTACTTCCACTCACTCCACTGTGTTGCTCATCTCTTCATTACATACATACCTGGTGTCTTCTTGTCTTCTTGTTCTATTAGAACTTGCTCTAAAGATAATTAGTAGGAGTCTAATTTTCTTTCTTCCATTTTTAAAAAATTTTGATATCAAAAAGAATGAAGCACCCACAGTAAAAAAAATTTTAATTATAAAATCAAATTTTTAGAAGATAAGAGATGGTCCTACTCACTCTGAAATCATATCACTGAGTATTATGGGCTGAATTGTTGGTCCCTCAAAGTTTGTATGTGGAAGCCCTAAACCCCAGGAGCTCCAAACTGTGACTATATTTGGAGACGGTGCTTTTAAAGAAGTTATTTGGGTTAAATGCGGTCATATGGGGGGATCCTAATGAAATCTGACTGGTGTGCTTATAAGAAGAGAAAATTTAGATACACAGAGATGCTAATTGCACATACGTGATGAAAAGACCATGTGAAGACACAGCAAGAAGGCAGCCATCTGCAAGTCAAAGAGGGAGGCCTCAGAGGAAACCAACCCTCTTGGCACTTTGATTGTGGACTTTCAGCCTCCAGAACTGGGAGAGAATAACTTTCTGATGTTTAAGCCAACCAGTCTGTGGTATCTTAGTATGGCACCCCTAGTAAACTAATATACTGGGTAGATGCTTATAACTTAGTCCA
This sequence comes from Nyctereutes procyonoides, assembly GCF_905146905.1. Taxonomy (NCBI): domain Eukaryota; kingdom Metazoa; phylum Chordata; class Mammalia; order Carnivora; family Canidae; genus Nyctereutes; species Nyctereutes procyonoides. Next base: position 23,924,146 of record NW_026575142.1, on the reverse strand, counting down.
ATTTGTGTTCGGAGTTGTAGACCAGATTCTCTCAAGTCTCTCCTCCTATTAATGGAGATTCCATCCTTTCAGCTGTTTAGAATAAATAAAACCATGAATTTATTCTTGACTTTCTCACACACCTAGATTTCTCGCCAAATCAAATGGCTTTATATAGAAGATGAACACTCTTTTTTTTTTAACCACCCTCTCTGCCTCCATACTCTCTTTTCTAAATTATTTCAGTTTGACTTCCAACTAGTGTTCCTGATTTTATACTTGTTCTTTCATAGACTCTTCTCTATGAAGCAGCTGGACTTGTTCTCTTAAAACTCAAGTCACATCATGTTACTCTGCTATTCAAAGCCCACTGATAGCATCCCATTCTTTTCAAAGTATTGTGTGATCTGTTCTCCTCTCTTATCTCCTACTTCTTCACTCCTCTGCCCCAGGCACACTGACCTGCTTGCCCTTCTGTAAACATACTTGGCATGTTTCTGCCTCTCAATCTTCATGCTTGCAATTCTTTTTGCCTGAATGCCCTTCCCCAGATATCTATGTGGCTTATTCCTTTCAAAATTAGCTACTTGAGGACTTTCTACCTGAAATTTCAACTCTCTTCTCTCCTTCTCCTGTGTAAAATATTATATAATTTACTTAGATATTTAAAAGTAAGATTTATTGAGGCATCATTTTTGCACACAATAAAATATACTCTTTTAAGTATATACTTAAATGAGTCTTAACAAGTGAAAACAGCATATTGAAATATAGAACATTTCCCAAAATGTTCCCTTATGCTCCTTTGCAATCAATATCTCACACGAATCCACAACCCCTGACAATTACTAATATGATTTCTGTCTGAAGTTTTGCCTTTTCTAGAATTTCACAGAAGTAGAATTATAGAGTATGGGAACTTTTGTGTCTGCTTTTTTTTTTTTAACATTATAATACTGTTAAGATATACTCATTTTGTTATATGCCTCAGTTTTTTCCTTTTTATTAGTGGGCAGTATTCCACTGTATAAATGTACCACAAATTGTCTATCCAATCATAAATTGATGGCCATTTGGGTTGTTTCTGCTTTGAGGCTATATTACTTTACCTGAAGGTCTTTTTTTGGGCTATGTCTTCATGTTCTCTTGGGTAAATATGAGGAAACAGGATTGTTGGGTTGAAAAGAGTATATTTTAGCTTTATAAGAAACTGCCAATGTGGTTGTACCATTTTCATACTTACCAGCAATGTATGAGAGTTCCCATTGATCTGCATCCCCACCAGCATATAGTTTTGTGCTTATGTATAGTGGGTCCTTTATTAATTAATCTAATTTATTTATTGTCTGTGCCCCTCCTAGAGTGAACAATTCATGAATGGAGGGAATTTAGTCAGTTTCGATCACTGCTTTTCCAGTGTCTGAATCAGTTCCTGGCACAAAATAGATATTCAATGAATTTTTGTTGCATAAATGAATATTACCTCTGTTTAGGGCTAAAAACTTAAAACAAACAAAACACAAAAAAACAGAGGGTCAGAGGGTTTATGACTTACCCAAGTGGAAGAACTGGGGCTAAAACTCAAGACATCTGGGGCACCTGGGTGGCCCAGTCAGTTAAGCATCTGCCTTTGACTCAGGTCATGATCTCAGGGTCCTGGGATGGAGCCTCATGTAGGGCTCCCTGCTCAGTGCGGAGTCTGTTTCTACCTCTCTTTCTGCCCCTTGGCTCCCCCCTCCCCAGTGCCTGTGCTCTGTCTATCAAATAAATAAATAAATAAATAAATAAATAAATAAATAAATAAATAAAATCGTTAAAAAATAAAAATAAAACCCGAGACATCCAACATCTAGTTGAATAATTTTGACATTCTACTACATTATAAACCAAAGTAATTTTTATGATAAATATTTAGGATATAGAAGAGTTTGGATAAATTTTTATCATATTTATGTCTTTTATTTTATCTTCAAGTAGTTTTTACTTTCTAATAGGAAATACAAAATATAAAAATAGAGATAAAAACATAAATATTTGAATAATAGTAAAAGTAAAATGAACTCTTATCTTAGGGTTTATTAGAACACAACAGTACTTATTTAGATTACCCATAAATAGGCATTTGACAAGGAAGGAGAAAAATCTTGGCTAGAGAAATGAATTGTGCTGCATCACATTGAAGCCCTACATCAACTTGTTATTTTTAAGAAGCTTGGTAATAACTTGGCTTAAAGATTGGGGTAGGAATCTGCACCAACAACCTATTCTGCGGCCCCTGAGAGCAACCCTCTAGAGATGATGTCTTAACTCAAAAAGGCGTAGGAAGTATATTTGAAACACATAGGAAATAAAAGATCTGGAAGCATAACTACCAAACCTATGATATTTGAGGGGGAAGAAGATAGGATTGTGAGAAAAAAGGCTTGTTTTCTCTGTATATTTCAAAGCATCCAACTGACATTGTGTGCATGTATTATTTCATAATTTCTTTCTAAGAATAAGTCTTTTAAAAATTTTATTTATTTATTCATGAGAGACAGAGAGAGAGAGGCAGAGTCACAGACAGAGGGAGAAGCAGGCTCCATGCAGGGAGCCCTATGTGGGACTCGATCCTGGGTCTCCAGGGTCACCCTGGGCTGAAGGTAGGTGCTAAACTGCTGAGCCACCGAGGCTGCCTGTAGAATATGTCTTCTGATGGGAAATTAATCTTATGGCAGGTCATAAGATGAGCTAATTAGGGCCAGGTGGTGCTCATCAAATCAGTTCCCTATAATCAAATTTACTTCTCATTTTAGGAAAATAGCTACCTAAAAACTTCAAAGGTAGAGCAAAATGTTTAAGATATAATAAATAGATTTGCTATTTTGTTCATGCATTTTCTTACTCACTCACTCACTCACTGACTCATTCCTTCAATATCCATTTGTCCTCTCTGTTTTGTGTTAGCATTGATAGTACAAAAATGAGTATGATATGGTCTCTACTCTAAAGGAGCTCAGTGATTATCAAGAGCCTACAGATGCACTTTCTACATTGTGCTGCAAATTGAATATTTGTTGAGTCAATAAATGAAGAGGGAGCTAGAGACAATGTATACTCAAATAATTGCAGCATACTGTAGCAAGTATTTATACTAGATATATGCATAATGGCCTGAAGGAAGAAGTGAGAAGCTACCCTGGGGAGTTGGGAAATATTCAGAGAAGAAATAAACTCTAAGTAATCATGCTATCTCTGTTGTACCTGTCACTTGAGTTTATTATATTTGGCATATTTATGTTCTTTTCTCTTATTGTATCTGTATGTTCTGCATGAGCAGGTCATAATAGAGCCAAGGGCACTGAGGTACATAGAATGGACTCCTGGGGCAAATGGGCAAGGATCCTTAAAAATTGTAACAATTTTTATCTGGTAAAAAATTAGGGATAATTACAAAGCTCTGAGAAGAATTATGTGATAATAGACTAAAAGATGATCATAGGAAGTGGAACAAGGATCAATAGCCTAGTGTGAAATGTTTAAGTCCTTACTATTGACTCAGACAATGGTAATGAGTGGGGGTGGGGGGGGGAAGAAAACCCAAAATTGACAAGGCTTTATTCATTCATTCAACAAAAAATTATGGAAAACTTTCCAATTTATATGAACTATAACAACATTTTGCATACATGACTTTACGAATTATTTTAATTTCACAATAACCTGTGGAGCGAGTATTACCCTGCTTTACAGATGATCAGTATGAGGCTCCAACAAGCTAACTAATTTGCCCAATATCATATAGCCAATGAATAATAAATGAGAGTCAAACTCAAATCCATCTGGTTTTAAAGCCCATGAACTTTCTCCTACAACGTATTAAAATAAAAATAATAGTAAAGGATTATTATTATTAATTATTATTACAATTCCTTAAAAGCAAGAACTGTCATATATTTCTATGTATTTCCCATAGCAGTTAGCAAAGTAATCTGCGCAAAATAATTTAAAACCATTATATATCAATGAATGAATAAACAACATTGCCTGCTGTGTGCTAGACTTTTGGATATAAAAGTGACAAAATAGATGGGGTTTCTGCTCTTATATAGCATATTATCTATTGAAAAAGTTAGACATTAAACATTACACAAAGAAGTGCTTAATTATAGTTGACATAAGTGCTAACACATAAAGGTGCAGACTATCATGAGAGTGAGAAGTATTTCCAAAGTTATATATTTAGAGGCCAAGGAGAGGACACAGGTATCTGAATGGAAATGAAATTCAAATGAGAAAAAGTTTAAGAATTTAATGGAGAGAGTGTTTATGTTTTTAGTATTAGCTAGCAGTCATGGTGTTTTACAGAGTTATTTTGCATATTTTTGAAAAGCTCTTTTCTTCATGATATAGCTATAAGTTTAGATAATTTCCTAGAGAGATAAATATAAGTATTTAGACAATCTCTTCTAAGAATAAATTCCAAAATATGGAAATAAATATATTCATCAAAGATTTATCACTGTGTTATTTAAATAATCCTCTAAATAGAAACAAATTAAATGTTTAGTAATAAAAAATAAGTAAGTAAACCATGTCACATCCATTAATAATTATAGTTATGAAGAATAACAGAGCCACATGGAGAATGCTTTCATTACGGTGCTACATAGAAAAGATTAAAGGGGTACCTGCGTGGTTCAGCCAGTTAAGCATCCAGCTCTTGATTTTGGCTCAAGTCATGATCTCTGGGCCGTGAGATCAAGCTCCATTATCGGGCTCTGTGCTGGGAATGGAATCTGCTTGGAATTCTATCTCTCCTTCTCTCTTTTCCCCTCCCCACCCATCTTAAAAAGAAAAGAAAAGAAAAGTAAAGATTAAAGACATTGTATGCTTATATACATGTTGAAAATATATATAAGAACTACTATTAGAAATATGTCAAAAACATTATAGTAATAGATGGAAATACTACGAGAGATTTCTTGTTATTTTTTATTCTGTAAATATTCTGTAATGTGATTTTATTATTTTGTTAACTCAAAATACTGAAAAGGAGAAAAGACTAGGTATAAAATGTGTTTGGCTTCTACAGAGAAATCATAGTTCTCTGATTTTATGCCTTATATCAATACCTAACTTGCTATACAGCACTCTGGGGGCTAATTTAGTCAATAAAGAGACTTCAAAAAGAGAAATAAATCACGAACCATTATTGTTCAGTACACACAGGAAGGTACTAATAATAACTACAAAGACAAAAAGGAGGGCATCTGCAACCCAGAAACTAAAATTAGTAATAATGTTGAAGGGAGTTCTACCAAATTATGTTTTCCAGAAGACAGCCACAGGCTCTTCTCATGTAAGGAAGACTGATCACCTCCATTAGCCTTGAAACAAAAGCAAAGACTTCTGGATGAGGGCATTTAATTATAATGTTTATCTAATCACTCTGTAGCCATTTATATAAATAAGATGGCATAGAGCACATGCTTTTCTTTGGACAAAGTAAGTAGAGGATGTGTTTGGTGAAGTGTATTTTAAGCCAAACAATCCAACAACACAAGTCAAGATTATTGGCATTTTATACTGGTGTTTTAAAAACTGTAAAAAAGTGCAGATACTGCCCATTGTTTTGCCTTTGGATTGTTGAACTTCCCAGTCTACGAGCTAGTTTTAGCGACAGTTGTATACCAATAACAACCGTGACGATACCTAATACCTAATTAGTATTTACTTATCTATATTGACTCATTTTATTCTCATAATACCCCCATGTGGTTGGTTGCTCTCATTAGCCCCACTTCAAGAAAACTGAAATATAGGGAGGTTAAGTAACTTGCCCAATGTTGTTCAACAAAGTGCTTGGATTTGAATGATATAGGAATTCTGGCTAGAGAGTCTGAAGCCCAGTGTCCTAGGCACCAGGCTATCTTATGCACCTAAAGGAATTTTTTGTCTGTTTGTTTTTGTTTTACAATTTTATTTATTTGACAGGGAGAGAGAGAGAGAGAGAGAGCGCACAAGCAGGTGGAGTAGCAGTCAGAGGAAGAGGGAGAAGCAGGCTCCCCGCTGAGCAGGAAGCCCAGTGTGGGGTTTGATCCCAGGACCCTGAGATGATGACCTGAGCCAAAGGCAGACACTTAACCAACTGAACCACCCAGGCATCTTAGACATTTTTTTCATTGATATTTCCATCTTATGGCCAGAGTCACTAAAAATTATTCTAGATGAAACTAACAACAGAGCTTATTCCAGACTCCTATTCCATCTCTTCACATTGCTGTCTTGTTTTCTTTTCTTTCTTCTTTTCCTTTGGTAGTTTTGTATTAGAGTTATTTGGACTAAGTTCATCGATATAGATGAAGAGCAGAAAAGTGAGTTTGTTTCCTCATTTTATCATGATTTATTTATTTAGAATATTTATATATTTAGAATATCTGCTTTTGACATTCAATAACCCTAAATATCCAGAGCCTTCTTTGAGCTACCAAGAGTTGGTACAGATACTTTTTTTTTAAGGTTTTATTTATTGATTCATGAGAGACACACAGAGAGAGACAGAGACACAGGCAGAGGGAGAAGCAGGCTCCATGCAGGGAGTCCGGTGGGGGACTCGATCCCGGGACTCTGGGATCACTCCCTGAGCCCAAGGCAGACACACAACTGCTGAGCCACCCTGATGTCCCTAGGTACTTTTTTTTAAACTTCCTGTACAAGCATGCAGCCTCTAAGAACTAAGTGCTGAGATTTCAAACATCAGAGGGGCAGACTGAGGAAAGAACAATGATTTGATGGCTATACGTGATATCTGTGATGTAGGTTAATAAATGTATTTTTCCTTTTTGGAATTGATTTATGGATGAGCAATATTATTAACTAGAGATAGGCCTGACAAGGAGGCATAGGTGACTAACATCCACTTAGAGATCTGACTCTCCAAAAAATAAGTTTCTTATGAGCTTACTATTTTTATACCAAATTGTACTTTCAGAACAAATTTAGTACTAAGTATGTAGTCATTTCATTGTTGAAATGTAACTATCCTCCCAGAAGTGGAGTAACACATTATGCCATTGTCCTCACTAACACAATACAATCATTTAGAAAACAGAGACCAGGGATCCCTGGGTGGCTCAGTGGTTTAGCACCTGCCTTTGGCCTAGGGCACAATCCTGGAGTCCTGGGATCGAGTCCCACGTCGGGCTCCCAGCATGGAGCCTGCTTCTCCCTCATCCTGTGTCTCTGCCTCTCTCTCTCTCTTCTCTCTCCCCCCCTCTCTCTTTGTCTATCATAAATAAATAAATAAAATCTTAAACAAATAGAAAACAGAGACCATAACCCTGAGGGAATGATGCATACAGCAAGCAAAGTGAGTGGAGACATGATACCAGCCCAGTGGCCAGGTTTAGATGAGGCCATGAGAAATAGGAATCTGGGTAGTTGGGCCAAAGGAGGTGGTGGAAGTATAGCTGTCAGGATATGAGGGCAGGGCTGCAGGGTGTTTTTTTGGGGGGGGTCGGATATCTCAAAGGAGAAGTATCTACAAGGGGGAAACTGAGACGATCATACAGTGTAATGTAGTTTACTTAATTTGTTCTAGAGTCATCTCACTCTTCTGGCTGTGCTGATGAAGATTACAGGAAGTTACAGCTGGAGGAAGCATATTGTAGCTAAAAGAGCAGAAGTTTCAGGGTCAAGCAGACCTGGATTCAAATTTGATCAGTATGGCCTTGAATAGGTTACCACTCAGTTTCCTCCATCTATAAAATGTAGAAAAAAATCAAACAATTAAACTACAAAACAAAGTGCCTCCTGCCATGCACTGGTAACCATACGCATGTCATATCTATATGCATAATACACAGTATCTAGAGAAAGCACATTTATACATAGATATATTCATTTATCTGTTTTAGTGCTACCTTTCTCCTTTATTACATATACTGTTTATTTTACATTTTAGTTTCCTTTCATCATATGCAAATTTACTTTCACCAAATTTTCAGAATATTCAGATCATTTCCTATTAAATAATTTTCTCTTGTTCTCCTGAGGTAACTTAGCAAAATGACCAAATTAGAGAATTCTAATTGTTAGCTACCTAAAAAGAATCTTTGCCACTTGATATAACAGATTCAGACAAGATATTACTAATTTACTCTGACGATAAAAAGATTATTGCTCCTAATGAATATTAACTGTTTTCTTTTTGGCAACACTACTATGCAGTAATCATCTATGTTATTATTTGAATTTGTCACAAGGCTCAGGAATGATTTCTGGCAGTTCTGTATGTTTAGATGAAACTTGAATCATAGCATATACATTCCCTGGGCACATATAATTAATCTGTGTAGCAGTTTAAATACATTTTTTATGATTCTAAAAAGAAGACTTTAGGGAACATATGCCAGTCTAAAGCTAGGCACATGTTCCCATGACCCTAAGTTATGGATCCTTGAATGATCCCTATCATCTAATAGGACCTTGAAGTCTTACATGGCAGGTCTCTAAGCAGCTCTCCAAGCCATTTGCTTCCTCACTCCCACCTGCTTAGTTAGCTGGGGATCCCAGTTGGGGTGAGGAGGGTGGGGGAAGGGCAGGTAGCATTTTTGTTCTTCCTCACACTGCCTTCAGTTTACTTTCTTCTCAGAACCATCCCTAGGGAGCTAAAAGATCTCAGAAATATGAAAAATATTTCTGTCTTACAAGTTTGGAGGCCCTAGACCTGACCATTTAAAATATTTATTTTTACTTTTTTTTTCAAGTTCTAACCATTTATGCAGAGAAAAAAACTACAGATACCTGTCCTTTTTTTTTTTTAATAAATTAATTTTTATTGGTGTTCAATTTACCAACATACAGAATAACACCCAGTGCTCATCCCGTCAAGTGTACCCCTCAGTGCCCGTCACCCATTCACCCCCACCCCCCACCCTCCTCCCCCTCCACCACCCCTAGTTCATTTCCCAGAGTTAGAAGTCTTTATGTTCTGTCTCCCTTTCTGATATTTCTCACACATTTCTTCTCCCTTCCCTTATATTCCCTTTCGCTATTATTCATATTCCCCAAATGAATGAGAACATACACTGTTTGTCCTTCTCCGGTTACTGTGGCCAAGTTCAAAAAGGGTGTTGCCTGAGTTCTTCTCTGGGATTTTGATGGAATCTTGTCTCACATTTAGATCTTTCATCTATTTTGAGTTTATCTTTGTGTATGGTGCAAGAGAGTGGTCCAGTTTCATTCTTCTGCATGTGGATGTCCAATTTTCCCAGCACCATTTATGGAAGAGACTGTCTTCCAGTGGATCGTCTTTCCTCCTTTATCGTATATTAGTTGAGCATAAAGTTCAGGGTCCACTTCTGGGTTCTCTGTTCTGTTCCATTGATCTATATGTCTGTTTTTGTGCCAGTACCACACTGTCTTGATGAACACAGCTTTGTAGTACAACCTGAAATCTGGCATTGTGATGCCCCCAGATATGGTTTTCTTTCTTTAAAATTCCCCTGGCTGTTTGGGGTCTTTCTGATTCCACACAAATCTTAAAATAATTTGTTCTAAGTCTCTGAAGAAAGTCCATGGTATTTTGATAGGGATTGCATTAAACGTGTAAATTGCCCTGGGTAACATTGACATTTTCACAATATTAATTCTGCCAATCCATGAGCATGGAATATTTTTCCATCTCTTTGTGTCTTCCTCAATTTCTTTCAGAAGTGTTCTGTAGTTTTTAGGGTATATTTTGAGAACCATTTGAATGGTAAATGGTTCTCCAACCTTTTATTTTCAGGTTGTAGGTGTCCTTCTGTCTAAAATGAGTCTCTTGTAGACAGCAAATAGATGGGTCCTGTTTTTTTATCCAGTCTGAAACCCTGCGCCTTTTGATGGGGTCATTAAGCCCATTCACGTTCAGAGTTACTATTGACAGATATGAGTTTAGTGTCATCATGATATCTAGTCCTTGTTTTTGTGGATTGTTCCACTGAACTTCTTCTTAAAGGGGAGTTTTAAGAGTCCCCCTTAAAATTTCTTGCAGAGCTGGTTTGGAGGTCACATATTCTTTCAGTTCCTGCCTGTCTTGGAAGCTCTTTATCTCTCCTTCCATTTTGAATGAGAGCCTTGCTGGATAAAGTATTCTTGGTTGCATGTTCTTCTCATTTAGGACCCTGAATATATCCTGCCAGCCCTTTCTGGCCTGCCAGGTCTCTGTGGAGAGGTCTGCTGTTACCCTAATATTCCTCCCCATGAAAGTCAGGGACTTCTTGTCTCTTGCTGCTTTAAGGATCTTCTCTTTATCTTTGGAATTTGCAAGCTTCACTATTAGATGTCGAGGTGTTGAACGGTTTTTATTGATTTTAGGGGGGGATCTCTCTATTTCCTGGATCTGAATGCCTGTTTCCCTTCCCAGATTGGGAAAGTTTTCAGCTAGGATTTGTTCAAATACATATTCTGGCCCTCTGTCCCTTTCGGCGCCCTCGGGAACCCCAATTAAACGTAGGTTTTTCTTCCTTAGACTGTCATTTATTTGCCTTAATCTGTCTTCATGGTCCCTTAATTGATTGTCTCTTTTTTCCTCAGTTTCCCTCTTTGCCATTAACTTGTCTTCTATGTCACTCACTCGTTCTTCCACCTCGTTAACCCTCGTCGTTAGGACTTCTAGTTTGGATTGCATCTCATTCAATTGATTTTTAATTTCTGCCTGATTGGATCTAAATTCTGCAGTCATGAAGTCTCGTGAGGCCTTAATGCTTTTTTCTAGAGCCACCAGTAGCTGTATAATGGTGCTTCTGAATTGGCTTTCTGACATTGAAGTGTAATCCAGATTTTGTAACTCTGTGGGAGAGAGGGCTGTTTCTGACTCTTTCTTTTGAAGTGAGGTTTTCCTTCTAGTCATTTTGCTCAGTGCAGAGTGGCCAAAAACAAGTTGTATTGGAACACGGGGGAGTATCACTGGTCCCTCTAGCTGGTCTTCTGGGGGAGGGGCCTGTTGCGCTGATTTTCAGGTGTTAGCACTTGGGGGAGCTGCTCTGCCCCTGCCTGCTGCAGGGCTCAGCGGGGGTTGTTTACCCCGTGAGGTCTCAGGAGGAACAGCAGCAGTTGCTATGGCAACTGGAAGCCTGGATTCAGCCTCCGCAGGAGCTATGGGGCTCGGGGCTCTCGGCTCTCCGTCCGCAGGGCCTGGAGGCTCCGGGGCGGGGCCGCTGATCTGCTCAGCTCGGGGCAGGAGCGTCCTTGCTGTCCTGGGCCCTCCCGGCCTCTGCCTATCCCGGGGGAGGCCGGATCCTGGGCTGTGTCCCGGCGCCCTGTGCTCCGGGGCCTGCGCTGGTGGATTCGCGCTCCCGCCCCGCAGCCCCCTCCGCGGAGCCGCCGCCCGAGCCCCTCCGAGCTGCTCCGGTCGGTCCCGCCGTGCGCGCTGCAGCCCTTAGGGAGCTCGTTGCACTCTCCCGGGGCGCAGGTGTCTGTTAGTGTCCCCGGGAGCCCAAGGGCATCCCCGCCCTCCTGGGTCCTGCTCCAACTCCCTGCGGGCCCCTTTCCGCCCGCCCGGGAAGGTTGGTGCAGCTCCTGCTCCTCCGGGACGGGACGGGGCTCTCCTGTCCTGGGGACACTCGCCCCGGCCTCAGCCCGGCTCCTCGCGGGCCCCTCCCCCTCGGAGGCCTTTTGTTCCTTTATTTCTTTTTCCCCGTCTTCCTACCTTGATAGAAGCGCGGACTCTTCTCACTGTAGCATTCCAGCTGGTCTCTCTTTACATCTCAGGCCGAATTCGTAAATTTTCAGGATGGTTTGAAGGTTATCTAGGTAATTTGGTGGGGACAGGTGACCTGGGGACCCTGCTCTTCCGCCATCTTGCCCCTCCCCCGATACCTGTCCTTTTAACAAAATTTCTTACCATACTTACATAACAAGAGTTTTTAGAAGAATAAAGTCGTTGGTACATATTTGTTTTCTAAGTATAGCTTTGGGCATAGTTATAAATATTTTAGTTTGTGGGTTAATGCTGTACCTTGTCGTATCCTAACCTACCTGGTCTTTCTTGGAGTAATAAAATAGATATCCTTGAGGCCAATATCCAAAGTTTCAGAATATTCTCAGTCATCTGGCTCTTCCACAGAATAAAATTAGACTGGAAATAAGACAATGGTAAGCCAAAGAAGCCTCCTTTGCCCACCCCTCGCCTCAAGGGCTCCATTTGTAAAAGAAGTACAGACCAGAAATCCTGTGCCCTAATAGATCCCTTTCTTGATACCAGCCTGCTGCTGAGCTTTAGCTTCTCATTTTTAAATGAGGACAAAGATACCTACCCTACTAGTCATAGGCATGATCTGTTGGTTTACTATTATCTCAAAATACTTTGTAACCCACATAGCAAGCTTATATAATGATAGCTACTTTATACTGAGTACTAAGTTCTAGGAATAGTACCGGAAGCTTTATATATATTATGATACCTCTTCTAAGCCTCAACACAACCCCGCACAATTGTTATAATTACATTTGATGTACAATGAGTTAACAGAAACTCATAGAGGTTGTGCAATTTTCTGAAGTCAAATAGGTTGAAAGGGATGAGTCAAGATTCACGTCAGTATTTCCAAATGGAAGCTTTAATTTTCTTTCTACTCAGAACTAAGGCAGCAGTATTGTTTAATGTCCTTAAGAATGGTAGGTGGCATTAAGAAAAGGGGAAGAAAAAATACTGAATAATCTGTCCCTTCCAGGAAAGCTGACAAATAACCTTGATAAAATCAATCCTTGTATTTTAGAGAAGATCACCTGAAAACCCCTGGGCTTCATACATTTTTATGTAGTAAGTGTTGAGTAAAAAGGGAAAATAGATGTTGTAGATGCAAGAAGAATTTGGTAGATCCAAGTTTAGATTTTTTTTCATAAGTTCCACTCTAGTTATATTGTCAATCATATACACAAATCACAAGTGACATGAAATAAAAACTTAGGGACTTCCTTTGCTTTTGGAAAACCGATGGTAAACAACAGAAAGTTCTTTTCAGAAATGCAGCAAATTATTTTTTCGTAATAGCTAATATGGCTTCTTTAGGCATTAAGAGAGATTTATTGCATTTCTATTTATAATCTTAATACAGCTATATTTTCATTCTTTATAAAAATCAAGTCTCTCAGCAGAAAGAGTGTATTTTACCACAGTAATCTTTAAAGTCCATCACTAAAGATGTAGTGATTTCTAACTAATTTCTAACCCCCTAGAGCATTTTACACAATGGCTTTTCGACATTGGAATAAATAGTTGCTCAGGAAAGCAGTACTGCCTCATGCAATATGATTTAGTGGTCAACATTCTTGTTTTCCAAAAAAAGGGAAGCTTCATGAGCAGAAACATTAGGCTCCTTGGGATTTCACTGATGAAGAGAATGTTTCTGAGCAAATATATCCTAACAGGTTGATCACAGATCTGGGGAATTCACTCCTCATAATAGCACTGCCAGACAGAGTCATGTTAGCACCTATATTTGCAGTTATGGATCGTGTCATACCTGCCCTAACATTGACCTCTGTGTCTAAAGATGGCACTGGATCCTCCACTGTTGGACTTTTGACACTGTATCTTCCATATGTTGCTGCCCTCCAAATTCAGGTTCCACTGGCATAACAGAGCTTGTATCTATCTGATTAGCCCACGTTGCTAAATATTCCACTGTAGCTCCTAGTTTGATGGCAAGTCTAACCTTCATCTCATTTTCCCAAGTATCTTTAATCAAAGCCCCAGGGGTCTTAGTATCCTCAAGATGAAATGTATATTGATTGGCTACTACTGCAGCCACTGGCCTCACCCAGTGTTCCAGTCTGGACACTGTCCTCTGCATGCCAAAGAATCCTGGCCTCGCTGCTTTTAGAAACTCTCTATCACAGGGTGACCAAAGGTGATGTGAACAAAATGCCCATCTATTACATCTGGGTGCAGATAATTGGCCTGGAGGCCAATGTCTGGAGGCACTCAGTACCCAAATTTGGCCAGGTTGCTGTTGAGGATGGATGGGTCAGTCTTACAGCCAGACATTATGGTACTGGTTCCCAAGAACCAAGTTATTCCATGAATCCCCTGGTGAGATGAAGGTGTCATCTCAATCCGTCCTGTTTTAAAATGTGTTGGTACTTTAATTGTTAAGCAGTGACTAATTTTTCTTTTGAAATGATGATAAATTTTCCCAGTGTAAATCAAAGTAAAGCCATGAGTTATAGCTTTGAAGAATTTATTTTAGAATCAGTTATGTCTGAAGTTTACTTGCCTATTATTCAAATGAGTCAGAACTAGCAATTTGCTTTGTTTTTGTTACTTAAGTGCAGTTAGATAACAGAAGAGCTGGCTTGTTTAGTGATTTCACTAAAATATGCAAATGAATAGCCTCAAATCTCCACTGATGTGCCCTTTGTTAGTAATATAAATGGGATCAAAGGGCTAGTAAATGTTTTTGTTCCCAATTTCCTTTTAAATGAAATTCTTCCTTTCAAATAAAATTCTATGTGTGTATGTGCATGTATATAAATATACGTATATATACACACATATATATATTTTCCCATTTAATGTATACATCTCCTATAATGCTAATTCTTTCTTATTATGTTACTCCTACAAGAAATTTGGCATATTTTTCCTATTTTGCATTATAGTTTCCTTTTATCATCAATAAATTTACTTTTAACAAATGTTCAGAGTATGAAAATGTTTTCCCATCAAACTCCTATGGTGTTGAGCTTTTTTTTTTCTGATGCAGAGTAACAGAATGTTCAATTTGGGGGATTTCCCATCATGGGAACACGCTCTCCCTTACTACTGAACTGACTTACAGACAGAGTTTGGCATGTTCATATATGTATAAGCAGAATAGTAGCAAGACATATGAAGACCTATAAGCCTTGCTTTTTCACTGTTGCTTTTTCATCTAATCCTGGCACAACTGTGAAAGAACCAGAGTTTCTAAACAAGACATTGTAGGCACAATTGGGTATTTTGAAGGCTATCATAGGTGTAATCCTTAAACCTTCATTTGGAGGATCCAAGATCAATGTGAGTGCTTACGTTCTACTTTTTTTCACTCCAAGTTTTTATTTAAATTCCAGTTAGTTAACATACAGTGTCACATTAGTTTCAGGAGTAGAATCTACTGATACATTACTTACATGCAACACCCAGCATTCATCACAAGTGCCCTCCTTAATACCCATCACCTATTTAATCCATCCTCTCACCCACCACCTCTTCAGTACTCTAGGTTCTACTTTTGAGAAATAAGTAATGATCTTATTTCAGACTATAGACATGCTGCTGGCAGCTCTACTGTTAATTTTTATTTCCTAGACCAGTGTCTAAGCATCTTCATTAACTATAGAAAGGTCATTCATGTTAAAATTTGTCCCTGGACATATTGGAATTTATTCCTGGGATTAAGAAAGGATGCCTTGTAGTAATAGGCAGCTCTTTTATGCACGATAACATTGATATCTGTGGTGGTCCAGAACTTCAGGAATTACTTGATCTGCCTCCCACACTTCCCTTTGGTGGGTGCCAAATGAAGTTGTCTACTGTGTCCACTGACTCTTCTTGCAAGACCTCTCAGTGACCTAAGCACTTTCCTTTAATGCCATTTTTTGAAAGCCTGAGCTGCAGTTGTTCTAGATAATGCCTAGATCTGATCTTTTCAATGAATGATGTGGGCTTTGTATGAGGACTGCAAAACCAACATTAATCACAAAAACCATAGAGATAATGGAATAAGAATAAGAAATCTTTCCAAAAAAAAAAATCCTTCAAAAGGTTCCTAGTGTTCTCATTTTAACACTCAAAATACCTATGAGGGCCCTCCATGCTCAGTCTATGCAGTCTGGGCCTTGCCTATCTGCTTCTGCCACACTAAACTTTCTATGTATGTCTATCTGCTCCTTGACTCAGGCCTTCCCACCTGCTATTTGCTCTTTCTAGTCCACCCCCTCCACCACCCTGCCCATACCATTTCTTACTTAATTTTGTTCACTTTTTAGTAGATCTCAGCTCAAACACCACTTTCTTAAAGTTTTCTTTAAGCACCCAGATTCAAGGTGTGGCTCTCCTTTTATTTACCTTCTTAGCAGCCTAGAATTGTTTATAGTGCATTTCACAAATGTATTTATATTTTAATTTTTAAAATTGATGTATAGTTGACACAATGTTGTATTGGATTCAGGTGTGCAACATAGCAATTCAACATCTGTATATGTTATGCTGTGCTCACCACAGGGTAGCTACCATCTGTTTCCATACAAGGCTATTATAATACCATTGACTCTATTCCCTATACTGTGCCTTTTATTGCCAGGACGTACTCATTCCATAATTGGAAGCCTGTAAGTCCCACTCCTCTTCACCTATTTTGCTCATCCCCCAACCTGTTCTCCTTTGGCAGTCATCAGTTTGTCCTCTGTATTATGGATCTATTTCTGCTTTTTATTTGTTTTTGTTTTGCTTATTCATATGCTTGTTTTTTAGATTCCATATATAAGTGAAGTGAAATTACATAGTATTTGTTTTTCTCTGACTTATTTCACCTAACCTACTACTCTCTATATGCATCCATGTTGTCACAAATGGCAAGATCTCATTCTTTTTATGGCTGAGTAATATTCCATTGTGTGTGTTTCTTTATCCATTCATCTGTTGATGGACACTTGAGTTGCTTCCATGTCTTGGCTATTGTAAATAATCCTGCAACAGAAACTGAGGTTCATGTATCTTTTCAATTTAGTATTTTCCTTTCTTTGGGTAAATACATGCTAGTGGAATTACTGGATTGAATATATTTCTATTTTTATTTTTTTTGATTGAAGTATGATTAACATACAGTGTTATATTAGTTTCAGGTGTACAATATAATTATTCAACAATTCAATACATTTCTCAATGCTCATCATAAGTTTATTCTTAATCCTCATCACCTAGTTCACCCATCCCCTACACACCTCCCCTCTGGCAACCGCCAGTTTATTCTCTTTATTCGAGAGTCAGGTTTTGTTGTTGTTGTTGTTTTTTAAGATTTTATTTATTTATTCATGAGACACACAGAGAAAGAGAGAGAAAGGCAGAGACACAAGGCAGAGGGAGAAGCAGGCTCCATGCAGGGAGCTTGAAATGGGACTCGATCCCAAGTATCCAGGATCAGGCCCTGGGCTGAAGGTGGCGCTAAACTGCTGAGCCACCCGGGCTGCCCAAGAGTCAGGTTTTTTGTTTGTCTCTGTTTTCTTTATTTGTTTTTATTTTTTAAATTCTAACATATGAGTGAAATGATGTGCTATTCGTCTCTATCTAACTTAGTATTTGTTATCAGCATGCTATGAAGGCACACACACGAGTTGTGTCTTTCTACAAGGTCAGCTTTATTCAATCATAAAAGCAAAGTTAAATCATAACTATAAAGCAGGTTCAGGATACCAAACTCAATGACATTTCAACGTGTCATTAAACTTGGCTTCTTACATAGCATACAGAGCAGGACAGAAGACAAACCACCCAACAAACAAGATAACAGAAGGGTGTTGGATGTTAATGAACCAAAGGACCAAACGTAAAGTTGGTCTGTGGGCCTGCATTTGACATAAGGCCTTAGTCTGGTCTGGGTCAGTTCTGGGCGGACTGCTTCTTATGCTCAAGCAGTGAAAGATCTTGGTCCTGTTCAGAGATTAATCAGGCAGGGGCTTTGGTGGTCATTGCCTATTTTAAGTGGCCAAACATAGAAGGGTCAGGTCTGAAGAGTCTGACATTTTGCTGTCAAAATTCTTCCCTTTTTAAAGGGATTTAACTGGTTTCAGGTTCCTGTGGACTTCCTCTGGTTCTTCTTGTTATCAGTTCTGGGGGGTCAGCTGACATTAGTCGCAGGATATCTTCTCCCTGTAGCACCTTTAAGTGCTTGTGTCATTGCTTGACAGAGGCCCCTGCTTGACACAGGCTTCTACTTGACGTGAGAGACTCCATTTGCTCTCTACAGCATTATATCCTTTAGATCCATCTATGTTGTTGCAAATGGCAAGATTTCATTCTTTTTTACGACTAAGTAATATTCCATTGTATGTATGTACTACAATTTCTTTTCTTTTCTTTTTTCTTTTTTTACAATTTCTTTATCCATTCACCTATTGATGGAAATTTAGGTTGTTTCTCTACATCGTTCACTCTAGAGCTAAGTAGTGTGCAGTGATTACATATCCTTCTCTATGACTCTAGTATCATGACTCCTATGCCATTACAAAATGTTCTGAATAGATAATTCCAGAATGGTAACATAAGAAGCTCAAACAGTTCCCTCTCTGTGATGAAATAACCACACTGGTAAAAACCATTTTAAAAAGCAATAATGAAGAGGCACCTAGGTGGCTCAGTGGTTGAGTATCTGCCTTTGGCTTATGTCATGATCCCAGGGTCCTGGGATCGAGTCCTGCATCAGGCTCCCTACAGGGAGCCTGCTTCTCCCTCTGCCTATGCCTCTGCCTCTCTCTTTCTCTCTGTGTCTCATGAATAAATAAATAAAACCTTAAAGACAGCTAAGAGCCCTTCCAGGGTCAGAAAAACTTCAATGACCTCTAGCAGAGAAGCTAGAATTTAATCAGATCAGATCACCAGAGCAGTTTATGCTTCCAGGTTATTGTAAAAAACAATAGAGCAATCAGCCAGCAATTAGTGTACCCCAATAGCTGGATGTATATGGTAAGCCCTAAGAAAACCACAAATAAAATAACTAAAATAAAATGTAATACTGAAGAATAAAAATCAGTAGTGTTCTTAACATTGTGGTCAGGGATCCCTGGGTGGCGCAGTGGTTTGGCGCCTGCCTTTGGCCCAGGGCGCGATCCTGGAGACCCGGGATCGAATCCCACGTCGGGCTCCCGGTGCATGGAGCCTGCTTCTCCCTCTGCCTGTGTCTCTGCCTCTCTCTCTCTCTCTGTGACTATCATAAATAAATTAAAAAAAAAAAAAAAGGTGGTCTTAGTCCACCTTTAAAAAAAAAAAAAACATTGTGGTCAAATGAATTCTCCTTTTTAACATTACATGAGCTGCTCAAAATCATTTCATATTTTAGTTTCTTCCTCTTTGGAATATGCTTTTCTTGTAAAACCTTTTATCTTTCCTAGAATTGCTGACCGCTTTCTTTTTTTCTTGCCTTCTGTGCTTGAATATCTTCAAGCTTTTCTAAGAATTCAGTAAGTCTATCCTGTTGATTCCTTACTAAAATTTTAAGTATGTAGTACAGCAGATGTTGCACAGTAGATCTCTTGAAATTTTTCATACTGCATGACTAAAACTCTGTATCTGATGAACAACTCCCATTTCTCCTCCCCTGGCCCTAGAACCCACCATTCTACTTTCTGTTTCTGTAAGTCTCACTACTTTAGATATCTCATAAGTGGAATCCTGAGGTGTTTTTTCCATTCTGACCAGCTTATTTCACTTAGTATAATTTCCTCAATGTTTAATTATCCTTGTGGTAGCATATGACAGGATTTCCTTCTTTTATCAATGGATGAATAATATTTCATTGCATATATATATCATATTTTCTTTATCCATTCATCTGTAGATGGACGTTTAGATTATTTCCACCTCTTGGCTGTTGTGAACAATGTTGCAATGAACACGGGAATGCAAATATTTCTGCATGATCCTGGCTTCAATTCTTTTGGATAAATAGTCAGAAGTGGGGTTGCTGGGTTATATAGTAGTTGTATTTTTAATCTTTTGAGGGACCTGCATAGTATTTTCTATAGTGGCTGCACCATTTTACATCCTAACAGCAATATTGGCACAAGGGTACCAATTTCTCCACATCCTCACCAACACTTATTCTTTTCTCATGTTTTGTTTGTTTTGTTTTTTGTGGTCATCCTAACAGGTGTGAGGTGATACCTCCTTATAGTTTTGACTTGCATTTTCTTGATGATTAATGATGTTGAGTATTTTTTTAGATATAGCTATTGATCATTTGTAGGTCTTTTTTTTTTGGAGAAATCTCTATTTAAGTCCTTTTCCTCCCTCACCCCATTTTTTAAAGTAGGCTCCACATGGGGCTTGACCTCATGACACTGAGATCAAGAATCAGACATTTAGCCAACTGAGTCACCCAGGCACTCCTGCCCATTTTTAATCAAGTTGTTTTATTGCTATTGAATTGTAGGAAATCCTTATATATTTTGGATATTAACACCTGTTTATTCTCTTGACTGTTTTCTTTGATGTGTAGGAGTTTTATAATTTGATAAAGTCCCACTACCTATTTTTGATTTTGTTGCCTGTGATTTTGGTGTTATATTCAAGAAATTATTGCTACCACCAAGGTCATAAAGCTGTTTCCCTGTTTTCTTGAAGGAATTTTATAGTTTCAGGTCTTATTTTTAAGTCTTTGTCCATTTAGAATTGGTTTATATATACAGTGTAAGAAAAAATTTCATTCTTCTATATGTGGATATCCAATTTTCCCAGCAACATTTTTAAAAAGACTATCCTTTCCCCATTTGTAGTCTTGCCGTTGTCCTGTTGAAGACCTTTTGACTGCATACATGAAGGTTTGTTTCTGGGCTCTCTATTTAGTTCTATCGATCTATATATCTGTCTTCATTTCAGTACCATACTCTGTGATTATTCTAGCTTCGTAATAAGTTTTAAAATCAGGTAGTGTAAGTCTTCCAAGTTTATTCTATTTTTCTCAAGATTGTTTTGACTATTCAGAATCCTTTGTGGATTCATGTGAAAATTAGAATTATATTTTTCTATTTCTGTGAAAAATGCCACTGGGATTTCATAGGGATTACATGAAATATGTAGACTACTTTGGGTAATATGGGCATTTGAACAACATTAAATCTTCAATCCATGAACACATGTATAGCTTGTCATTCATGTCTTTACCTTCTTTCAGCAATGTTTTGTAATTTTAAATGTTCGTCTTTCATATCTTTAGTTACATTTATTCCTAAGTATTTTATTCTTTTTAATGCTATTATAAATACAGTTATTTTCTTAATTTTCTTTTTGGATTGTTTACTAGTTTATGGAAGTTCAACTGAGTTTTATATGTTGATTTTTTTATCCTACAATATTGCTTAATTAATTTAGTACTTCTAACAGATTTTTATGTGTAGTATCTTTATAGTTTTCTACATATAAGATTATGTCATCTGCAAAAAGATAATTTTACTTCTTTTCCAGTTTGTATGCCTTTTATTTCTTTTTCTTATCTAATTACTCTAGCTAGGACTTCCAGTACTATCTTTAATTAAAATGGCAGGAGTGGTCATCCTTGTCTTGTTCTTGATCTTGGAGGAGAAGCTTTTGGTTTTTCCCTATTGATTAGGATGTTAGCTGTGGGCTTGCCATATATATTTTTATTATATTGAGATAATTTCCTTCTATTCCTTGTTTCATGAGTGGTTTTTTTTTTTTTATCATGAAAGGGTGTTGAGTTTGTCAAATGTGTTTTATGCATCTAATAAGATGATCCTGTGATTTTTATCTTTTATTAAGGTGGTATTCTATTAATGTGGTATATTACACTGATTGATATTTTGTATGTTGTATCACCCTTGCATTTCAGGGATAAATTTTATGATGTGGGAGCCTTTTAATGTGCTGTTATATTTGATTTGCTATTATTTTAGTGGGGGTTTTGAATAAATATACATCAGAGACTATGGGCTTGCAATTTTTCTTCTTTATAGTATATTTTTCTGGCATCAGTATCAGGGTAATGCTGTCCCCATAAAATGAATTTGGAAGTGCTTCTTCCTCATCAGCTTTGTGAAAGGGTTTGAAAAGGATTGACATGAATTCTTCTCTAAATGTTTGATAGAATTGACCAGTGAAGCCATATGATCATGGGCTTTTCTTTTCTGGGACTTTTAAAAATACTGATTCAATCTCCTTACTTGTTATAGGTCTATTCAGAATTTCTATTTCTTCATATTTCAATTTTGCTACTTTTCCTGTTTCTAGGAATTTGTCCATTTCTGCTAGGTTATCCAATTTGTTGGCATTTAATTGCTCATAGTAATCTCTTAATAACTCTTTTAATTTTGGTAGCATCAGTTGTAATACTACCTCCTTCATTTTCAATTTTGAGTCTTCTCTATTTTTTTCTTAGTCTAGTTACAGGTTTGTCAATTTTATTGATCTTTTCAAAACACAAACTCCATTTCATTGATCTTTCCTATTGTTTTTCTAGTCTGTTTCATTTATTTCTGCTCTGATTTTAATTATTTCCGTTCTGCTAATTTTGGGCTTAGTTTGCTCTTTTTCTAGTTCCTTGTGGTTTAAAATTAGGTTGTTTATCCTAGATTTTTCCTCATTTTTGATGTAGGAATTGATTGCTATAAACTTCCCTCTTAATACTGCTTTTGCTGGATCCTAAGTCTTATTATGTTGTGTTTTCATTTTCATTTGTCTCAAGATATTTTCTAATTTTTTTTTATATCTTCTTTGACTCACTGGTTCTTCAAGAGTGTGTTGTTTCATTTCCATGTATTTGTGAACTTTCCATTTTTCATTCTCTTACTGTTTTCTGGTTTCATTGCATTGTGGTTAGAAAATATATTTAGTATGATTTCAGTCTTTTTAAATTTGTTAGGACTAGTTTTGTGACTTGACATGCAATCTCTTCTGGAGAATGTCCTGTATGTGCTTGAGAAAACTATATTCTGTTGCTATTGGCTGAAATGTTCTGTATATGCTGTTAGGTTCATTTGATCTATAGTGTTGCTCAAGTCTTCTGTTTCCTTATTTCTCTTCTGTCTGGATACTATCCATTATTTAAAGTGAGGTATTGAGAATTTAAGAAATAAAACAAATGAGCAAATGAGAAAAAAGAGTGAGAGAGAGAGAGGGAGAGAAATCAAGAAAGTCTTTTAACTATAGAGAACATACTGAGGGTTATCAGAGGGGAGGTGGGTTTAGGGGCTAGATGAAATAAGTGATGAGGATTAAAGAGTATACGCCTCATGATGAGTACTAAATAATGGATAGAATTGTTGAATCAGTACATTGTACACCCGAAACTAATATAACACTATATGTTAATTACACTGAAATTAAAATAAAATGTTTAATTAAAAATTTTAAACGTAATTATAAATTAATTAATTAAGGTACTGTAAATCTAATGTTTGTTACTATTTGTCTTTTCCTTTCATTCTGTCTGTGTTTCTATGTTTCAGTGCTCTGCTGATAGGTGCATATTCATTTTTAATTGTTATGTCTTTTCGGTGAATTGACCCTTTCATCATTATACAATGTCCTTCTTTGTCTCTTTATAATATTTGACTTGAAGTGTATTTTATCAGGTGCCTGGGTGGCTCAGTTCTTAACATCTGCCTTTAGCTCACGTCGTGATCCCAGAGTTCTGGGATCAAGCCTCATGTCTGGCTCCTTGCTCTTAGCAGGAAGTCTGCTTATTTCTCTCCCTTTGCTCCCTCCACCCTCCATTCATGCTCTTTCTGTCTCTCTCTCAAATAAATAAATAAAATCTTTAAGAAAGTGCATTTTATATGTTACAATTATGCCCCTTTCCCTGCTCTTTGGGTTACTGTTTGCATTGAATATCTTTTTTCTATTCTTTAACTTTCAACCTATGTGTATCCGTAAACAAAAAATTTATTCTAGGCATAGTAGTGGATTTTTTTCTAATCCATTCATCTGTACCATGCCTTTTGACTGGGGAGTTGAATCCATTTGCATTTAAGCAGTTCTTGGTAGGGAAGGATTTACTATTCCATTTTGTTATTTGCTTTCTGTCCTATAGGTTTTTATCCCTCTTTTAATCTTTTTCTTTCTTTCTTTTCTGGGTGGGGGGTGGTTTGTAGTGACATTGATTCCTTCGCAGTTTTGTGTTTGTTTTACAGCTATTTTCTTCGTGGTACCATGGAGACTTAAATAAAGCATCTTATATTTATAACAATCTATTAATAAACTGATAAATTTAATTGCACATAAATACTTTTCACTTTTACTTTCTCCCCTTTACACACTTTATATTACTGATGTCACAATTACATTTTTTCTATCATGTATCCATTAACATATTTTATAGTGATAGTAATTAAAATTTTTTTTATTCCAGAATTTTATACCAGGATTAAAAGTGATTTTTTACACAACTTCATTACAGTATTATTTTTATCTGTATATTTATCTTTACTAGCAAGCATATTTTCATATGCTTTTGTGTTGCTATTCAGGGTTTCTGTGTTACAGCTTGAAGAATTTCCTTTAGCATTTCTTGCAAAGCAGGTCTAGTGGTGATGAACTTTCTCAGCTTTTTTTTTTCTTCCAGGTCTAGAAAGGTTTTATTTCTTCTTTATTTTTGAACAACAGTTTTTACAGACATAGCATTCTTTGTTAGTAGTTTTCCCCTTCAGCATTTTGAATGTGTCATCCTACTCCCTTTTGGCCTACAAAGTTCTTGCTGAAAAATCCACCGAAAGTATTATGGGGGTTCTCTTGCACATGGTGAATTGCTTTTCTCTCGCTGCTTTCTGAATTCTCTGTCTTTGACTTTTGACAGTTTACTTATAATGTGCTTAGTGTGTATTTCTTTGAATTCACTGTGGTTGGAGTTCTGTGGGCTTCTTAAATCTGGATGTCAGTTTCCTTCCTCTTTCATTAAGTGAGCTTTTCATTCCTTATTCTCTTTCTTTTTCTCCTGGGACTTCTGTAGTGTATATATTGGCCTATTTAATGGCATTTAATACATTTCTTAGGCTTTCTTCATTTCTTTTCATTTTTTTTATTTCTGTTTTTCTGACCGGAAATTTCAAATGATTTGTCTTTGTATTCACGTATTCTTTCTTCTGCTTGTGTGAGCCTAATGTTGAACTGCTCTAGAGAATTTTTCAGTCTAGTTATTGTATTTTTCAACACCAAAATTTCTGTTTGGTTCTTCTTAGTATTTTCTATCTCTTTGTTGATATTCACATTTTATTTGTGTATTGTTTTCTTGAGCTCTTTAAGTATCTTTATGATGGTTATTTTAATTTTATGTCAAGTAATTCATATACCTTCATTTCTTTAAGACAAGTTTCTGGAGATTGATTTTGCTCTTTTATTTAGGCCATGTTTCCCTGTTTCTTCATGTGTCTTATTACTTTGTGGTGGAGTTGGCACATTTGAAATAACATCTACATCTCCTAGTCTTTATGGACTGACTTTGTACAGTAGCAGACCTTACTAATCAGCCTGACTAGAGATTCCAGGGGACTCTAACCTTTTTGATGGAGGGAATTTAACTTCATTGGAAAAGGGATGAATTAGTGTGCAGTAGTAGAGAGAAGATTTCTGAAATCAAGTGTGTGTGTGTGTGTGTGTGTGTATACATATATATAGTCAGACTCTCAATTAGTTTCCACATTTTCAGTGTTATCTCTTCTTATACTTCTTTGTTTAGTATGAGCCCTTGCCTTAGTTCAGACCCTCTTTGGGATTCTACTGAACAGTCCTTTACTGCAGTTGGAAATCAAGATTTAGAGTGCTTGAATGATCCTCCCATGACCATGCAGACAGTAAAAAATAGAGCTTTATGTACAGCCAATCTGAGACTTAGGAACCTATAGTTTTAAATAAATTGCATTAATGTATATCCATTACTGCATCTAAGGTTCCTTTGTTTCCCTTTTGCTGTAGCATTTCCTTTTGCTACCATGGAGGTCACTTCACTGTAGCTGCCCATAGTAGCTAGCTAATGCTTCCATATCTCAGTCTCTTAAAACCCTTGTCACCAGCTTTCTCACTGGAACCATTTACCCTCTTAGAGGCTCAGCCCCAAATAAGCCCAACTAAGGAATCTTCTGACCTTCCTTAGTGAGAGAAGGAAGCATGCTTATTTGTATTGCCCAAGTTAAGTAGAGTTCTTGCAATAATAGACACACAATATTCTTTGAGGCATGAATGAATGGTGTAAAGAACAGCAGACCAAATTCCTGATGTAGAAGACACAAGAGAGACTGTTGCTTAGGCAGAGGGATTTGCCACGTAGAAATAGTATGATATGTTTTATAGAAAGGATGTTAGTAATGATAATTAGATTCTACAGTTTATTTATTTTTTAAAATATTTTATTTATTTATTCATGAGAGAAACAGAGAGAGAGAGAGAGGCAGAGACATAGGCAGAGAGAAAAGCAGGTTCCATGCAGGAAGCCTGATGTGGGACTCAATCTCCTGAGCGGGGATCTCGCCCTGAGCCAAAGGCAGACACTCACCACTGATCCTACCCAGGCATTCCAGATTCTACAGTTTAATGCCACTAAAACAGCAGTTCAAATAACTTTTAAGTTATGAAATATAATGGGTTAATCTGGGAGCCCAACCACCATTTTTATAAACTACTTCTATAAGAAAATACTTTCTGAAAGACAAATAGTTTGTGAATGAATTTTTGGAAACAAAGAATTTGTAAATTGAAGTTAACATCTAAGACCATTAATCTGTTGATAATCTCTTTGCTTGTGTATTCTTCTGATTTATTTTTAAAGTTAAAGAACCATGAACTCAACAACTGCTTTCTATTACATAATAATACCACTACGGCCAATGCTTGCATTTTCTTTTTGCTTTTATGCCCATCTAGCATTCATTATGTTACCTTCCATGTAGGAGGTACTCAAAAAGCTTTTGTGTATTTATTTATTTATTTATTTATTTATTTTAATAACACTCTCACTCATCACAAAGAATAGTATATTCTAAGATACCAAGAGTTCTTTCTTAAACCTAATTAGCAATATAATAAATGACCTTCAGAATATAAATGAATAACTTCTGTTAATATGGTTCTATAATATTAATAAAATAAGTAAATTATAATAATAGATTTAGATGTTTATAATATTTTCCATAACTAGGAGAAAATTGTCATGCTAAAGGATAGAAGCATCCTAATTTCAAAGGCCTCAGAAGCCTTGTGATCTAACCCACACTTTTAAGAATTTCCTCTCACTGAGAGACAGGTCTTATTAGAGAAAATACTATAAAGTAGTCTTGGAGTTTAGGATGATGTAACTACTTTTCCCTCAGACAATGGAAAGTTATAACTGGGGAAGAGAACTCATCACACATTTATTTTGAGTACAGTGACAAAAAGATAGTTAACAAAAGACACTATTTTGCCTTTTCAGGTGTAACTGTGTAGAACCACATAATCCTAGCAATGATACATTAAAGGAATGGAAGGAGTCCAATATTTCTGCCTCTGACATAATTTGGGAGAACCTAACTGTATCGGTAAGTGAAATATTAAAAAGTAAGTCCTATCTTGATCTTCCTACTGTAGGGACTCTTGTTGACATTTTGAATGAATTATTGCCACCAAGGCAATAATATTTTGAATGGTTAATTATTATAAAAGTAATAGTTTTGTCCTCATTATACTTTCATTTTCAGGTTTTCATTAGCAAACTGGGGTTTTCTTTCATTATTAAGTTCTATTAATAGTTAGTAGACCTGAATTACTCTAACAGCAGTCATGATATGACTAAATTCACTGAAGGCACATTGAGTAAGAGTGGTGTTGACCTAAAAGAAACCATATGGCAGAACTAAGTGGGTCTTCTGTGTAAGGAACCCAGAATGCGGGATGCCTGGGTGACCCAGTGGTTGAGTGTCTGCCTTTGCGTCTAGGAGTGATCCTGGAGTCCTGGGATCGAGTCCCACATCGGGTTCCCTGCACAGAGCCTGCTTCTCCCTCTGCCTATGTCTCTGCCTCTCTCTCTCTCTCTCTCTCTCTCTCTCTCCCTCTCTCTGTGTGTGTGTGTCCCTCATGAATAAATAAATAAAATCTTAAAAAAAAAAGAATCCAGAATGCTTTACTTCACTCTGTAATACTGCTCCAGCTGTTTGGAATATGCTGAGTGGAGATGTTTGTTAATATTTTAGTGTAAATCTTGAAGTCTTTAGGAAGAACAAAAGTCACTAAGCAAAATTGTGGCACCTTCCTCAGGAAGAGCTTTCTTACATTTTTTTTCTTATCTCCCACTCCAGAAAAGGAATGGCAAAGATTTTTTCACCTATCAAGGCTAAATCCTATACCTTTTAAAAACTTTTGGCTTCCTCTGTTTTGTGATTTCTTTTTTCACCCTCTTCACAGCTGCATTTCTCCATTCTTCCTAGTCTCATAATGTTTGTGCACCTCTTTTTCCATCCATATTGGCATCCTTCCTTTCAATCTAATCTCATAATTGGAGAAATTGAATGTCTACTTTTAGTAAGTATTAGAATCTGAATTATTCTCATTACAAACATTACAATCCGATGCTCCTGCCACTTTACTTACCTGTATAAGCTCAAGTCCCATTATAACCATCAACATACCACTATCTAAATTCTAGTTCAAGTTCATTTTATGAAACACATGTTTTTTTTAGCAAGTGAGCCAGTTAGTGGAACATACAGATCTTTTTCTACAAATATCACAAAGAGCATTTGATCTATTGCCTATTTTCTCATTTTTCCCCATTAACTGTTTTCTTTCAGAATCAAAATCAAATTATTTACCTTCAGTTTAAAATTCTATCTTGACCTATATTTTATGATCTTTTTCCTTATCCTCATTATTTTCTCTAGAATAGACTTTCACTTGTTCTTGTTTTCTTCTGTTATAATTTTTATTCTATTGTATTTGTTCCTAGAAAAATAACATTACCAGACTGTTTCCCTTCAGAGAGCCATTGAAATGGACCAATAAAAGAAATGTTGAGCAAGAAAGAATGCTACAGTTATTGAGAATTTAGGCATGGGATCATGGTTGATCTATTCTGTAGTGTATCTTCCATTTATATTTCCTTTGTGTAAACTATAAAGATAATGTGTCTAATGAGTCCCTTGCTTGTGTACCTCATCTTGGTGTCCCCTTCAATTCAGAAACCCAATAATCCCATCTTTAGATTATTTATTTTTTTTATTTTTTTTTGTTTTTTTTAAATTTTTATTTATTTATGATAGTCACACAGAGAGAGAGAGGCAGAGACACAGGCAGAGGGAGAAGCAGGCTCCATGCACCGGAAGCCCGATGTGGGATTCGATCCCGGGTCTCCAGGATCTCGCCCTGGGCCAAAGGCAGGCGCCAAACCGCTGCGCCACCCAGGGATCCCTAGATTATTTAATATGATAATTTAGTCTATGTGTCATGTACTGCCTTAATAATTTACTATTAAAAATAATATTTATTCTATGTAATGGCAAATCCTGAATAATAAACTTCTAAGAGACTCATAGCACAATTGATCTAGCTAGTCATGAAGTAATTTTAGATGTTAAAAGTTTTAAGGTCAAGTAGAGTACAGTAAAAAAATATATTTTGCAATCAAAGCAAATCTTGCACTGTGTTTTGTTGTTTTTTTCTTTACGTTCTGTAGTAGGTGTTAACATTCTGGCAGAAATTTTCATATTATTTTTCATTAGTTAAAAGCATTTTTTGCAATAGATAATTGCTAATCTTGACCAGAAATAGCCTTTATCACCAAAGGGAATGCTACATAATGAAAAGATCTTTTAATTTTTAAGTCAATGAAGACCATTAAGTTTTTTTGTTTTAATAATTTTGCTGAAGTTTTTTCAGCATAATCATCAGTATCACCAAAGGCATTTTATTAATAAAACATTGTGCTAATGGCTATTATAACTGGTTTTATAAAAATGGTGATATAACATTTATTTACATATTATCATTTGAAAAGTTTTTTTGAATTGTTACATATTTCGTGAATTGTAATTTACACCTTGCTAACTCAGCAAGGGTAAAGAATTTTAGCTTTCTTTGATTCTCCCACACTGCTATGTGCATAGTAAGTATTCAATAAAAATTTAATGATTGTTTTGAAAAATAAATTCATGTCACAAATTTACTATTTAATGCAGGTGTTTTGTTTTTGTTCATTTTATTTTCCAGCTTTATTGAGGTATGTTTGACAAATAAAAATTGTATCTATTTGAGATTGAACAACATGATGTTGATTACCACAAGTAAGCTAGGTAACATACCCATCACCCTTTCCCTTTTTTTCCTTCTTCTTCTTCCTCTTCTTTTTCCTCCTACCCTTCTTCTTCTTCTTCTTTCTTTCTTTCTTTCTTCTTCTTCTTCTTCTTCTTCTTCTTCTTCTTCTTCTTCTTCTTCTTCTTCTTTTTCTTCTTCTTCTTCTTCTTCTTCTTCTTCTTCTTCTTCTTCTTCTTCTTTCTTCTTCTTCTTTCTTCTTCTTCTTTCTTCTTCTTCATGAGAACCATTAAGATCTATTGTCCTAGCAAACTTTAAACTATATAACACAATATTATTAATCATAGTCATCATATTACATATTAGGTCTTCAAAGGTTATTCATCTCACATAACTGAAGCTTTGGACCCTTTGGCCAATATTTCCCCATTTTTCCTTCTTCATCCCCACCAGCCCTTGGTAAAACTACTCTACTCTTTGCTTCTATGAGGTTGACTTCTTAGATCCACATATAAGTAAAATCATGAAGTATTTGTCTTACCATGTCTGTCTCATTTCACTTAGCATAATGTCCTTCAAGTTCACTCATGTTTTTGCAAATGACAGGATTTCCTTCTTTTTTAAGGGTAAATGATATTCCATGGTATATTTATACCACATTTTCATAATCTTTTCATCCATCAACAGACATATAGGTTATTTTCACATTTTGGCTATTGTGAGTAATGCTCAACTCAGTTTTTTTTATGGCAAGCTAGAATATATGTTTCTTTTATATAAGTATATATTTATATAAATAAATAAATATATTTATCAGTATCTCAAAATCAGTCATTACAAGGAATTCCTAGGCAAGGTTTAAAATATTCACATGCAATTTACTAGCAATTATCTTCGTGCTAGAATTACATATTTAGCTTGTACATATATGAGGGGGAAATACTAATGCCAACTTTAATTTCTTATTCTCATTAACAAGATAAATATATTTTCTTATCAAACTAAATTTGTACAAACTTATAAAATTGTTGAAACTTAGAATGTGTTTGAAGAATAATTGGTAGAAATGAGTTTGTCAACAATCATTAAATTTTTGTAAGTGAAACCATATGTTAGATTCAAAAAAGTGAACAGGATTTATATTTGGTTTTCACTCCTAAATCTCAGGACTGGCTCATGTGTATGTGTGTGTGTCTGTGTGTGTGTTAGGGGTATAAACCAGAAAATAAATGTAGGGTTTTGTAGGTCACAGTTTTTCTTTTTAAATAACATATTACCCGCCCCTCCCCCCAGGAAGGAAAAACAAAAAACCTTTTCAAAATTGCTTTGAATTAAAGTAACAAGGCAAGTTATTGGCAATTTATTATAGGTTATACAGCTGTTCAATGATTCTTTAAGTGGCATCTATATTCTTAAGAATTGAGAACAAGGCCCAGCCAAGTCCATGGAATATTTAGAAGACTTTCATATCCGTACAAGAGACTGAAGATGGCTACAGATCTATGGATACTGTGTTTGCAATGGAGCTTCTGGTCCTCTTTGTGTTTAGTTTTTCTGCTTTTACCATTATTTTGCTTAATAATTGCTGTAGAAGCATGTCTGGACAGGGGCAAGAGAAAAGACTAAAAACATAGGGATTCACTTTTGATACTTTATGTTTTTAAGAGTTTTGTGATAAGGAAAATTAAAGCCATAATTATAGTTGGGAGACTGCAGTCTGTTTGGCCTTTTAATTAACCAAGTTACTGTATTCTGTGTTAGCTTAATATGGATAACTGGAATTCAACTTTAGCCAGCAAGGAAGATATTTGGGGCTAGATTAGAAAAGGGGACAATTCTTTTAGATAATTTTAAGGTAAGCTAACAGCATTTTTCAATAATCCTAGCCTTAGGGGTAGCTGCCCCAAATAGATTTCACTAGTTGTTGGTTTTTTTTTGTTTTTGTTTTTTTTTGAATAAAAATATGGCTATGATCTATTCTAAAATCTTTTGAGGGTATTTACTTTCTGCTATACAAGGAGTCCAGGGTCTGAGGCTTTGTTCATCAGGCAGGCTCTGTTGCTGATCAATCCATCAGTTCATATTTTCCTCTAAGATCTCTCTGTACCCATGGCACAATTCAATTTCTGGTTTGGTCCAGAATATGTCAAGTGCTACTCGCTGGACCACTTAAATCAGTATTTTCTCTGTTTTGAAAAAAAAGCAATACTTTGGTAATCTAGTCTCTAGTATAAAATAAGAGAAACTAAAATGAGTTTAGAAGAATTTTTTATTTCATTTCAAAATATTTATATTTAAAGTGCTCAGTTTTTCTTGGAGAAAAGAAATTTTTTTGACTTTGCTGCCACCTCATGGCTAAGGTAGTAATTAGAATGATTCTTCAGGGGGTTATAAAAATATATACCAGGAAAAAACAAAAATGAGAAGTCCTAGTAAATATGAGCTTTGCCTTGCTCATGTAGTAACTTTCTCTTATGTTTTGTAATATAAATTTGAGCTCCATCTTGGACTCCCAGTTTTATTCTCGTGGGAATATACCATGGTTTCCTTGTTGCCTTTCTCATTCTCTTGGTAGCTTTTGGGTTAGATAATTCTACAAAACCACTGTTCTTTAATGCACAATAATATTTCCACCATAATATTGCCTATGGTGAGGCCGCAGCAAATTACTTAACTTCCCTATGTTTCTGTTCCCTCAGACATGAAATAGAAATAACGACATCTCCCCATTTCATAGGGTTAATGTGGAAATTAGTTAAGATGGTATATTTAACTAGGGGCGTAGTGTTGACCCTAGTAACCATTCACTATCAAGTATGTCATATTTTTAATAAATCTAGTGGATATTAGGTTATATATACATTGATTGATAGATCAATTAGTTTTATAGATTTAGACTTAATTTGGAAAAAGCAAAGATTTTAAAAGTGGTTCATGTTCAATTTTATAGTAATATAAATCTCTGATATTGCTCACTACCAATCCAAATAGAACTCATAAAGCTCATTCTGATGTCTATTAAATCATTGAGAACCATAGATGATGGACTTCAGCGTCTCAACTACAGTTGTCCTTCAGAGGTTAGTTTTCTGAAAGAAATGTGTCCTTTTCTTTCTTACTAGCTCCGTTTGTTTTACTTCCTCTGGCAGGAATGCAAATCACTGCATGGAGAATATGTTGGACGAGCTTGTGGCCACGATCACCCATATGTACCAGATGTTCTATTTTGGTCAGTGATCCTGTTCTTTTCCACAGTTACTCTGTCAGCTACCCTGAAGCAGTTCAAGACTAGCCGCTATTTTCCAACCAAGGTACTTAGACTAGAATTTTCCTGATCAAAACATAAACCAACATGAAATGTGTTATAGAGTCATATGTGTTTTAAGACCAAAGAAATAGCAATTGCTATTGCTATTTCATAAAAGGAGCCATTCAAAGGCTTTTTTGTGTGCGAAGGAGCTACCACATTAGGGGTGAAGGATGATGAGGGAGATGAAGAGAAAGCATTTTATGATTCAGGTGCTAGGACTGCACATGCTTTTATGCTAACTTCAGATCCCAAAGATAAACCCCCACTTCCCCACTTATGCTTTTGGAAATCAGAAGCACACACTGCATTCCTGATTGTCACTTTCTTGCCCAGTGAACGGTGGGAACGATTCCAGCCTGACAGATACCTCATAGGAGCTACTGTTACATCCTCTAATTGGGAAAGCCCCTGCAAGACTCATTGGAACACTGTTCTCTTTTTCGTTTTTAAAGTGTCAGTCCCTCCCCCTAGCCCACCACGTTTGCATCTGCATATTTGGAGAGGAAAGTAAACAGAGAAACAGCTTAGTTCAATATTTAACACTGCAAAGTAACACCTATAATGTCTGACTCAGCCAAAAAGAAAAAAAGAAAAAGAAAAAAAAAGAAAAGAAACAAGAAAACATGCTTTTTAAGGGATGAACTAAAGATTTTGATCAAAATTCTACTCTAAGAAAATGTTTTAAGATCTGTTTCTTCCAGAAGAAACTTCTGTTTTTGTCACCTCTTCCTTCTGTAAGGTGGAAAATTAATTCCTTTCCCCTCAAAGCTCAATTTGATTAATAAATTTGTTTTGATAAGTTGAAACACTAATCTCCCGCATTTTGTGTGGGTTTATGTGTCATAAAGTCATCCTAATAGAAGCTATATCTTGTTGATGACTGTAATAAGGATTTTTTTTCTTGAAGATGGCTTTATAAATGAAAAAGGGCTTTAATGGGGCACCTGGGTGGCTCAGTTGGTTAAATGTCTGCCTTCAGTTCAGTTGCTGGGATCCAGCCCCACATTGGGCTCCCTGCTCTGATGGGAGCCTGCTTCTCCCTCTCCCTCTGCCTGCCACTCCCTCTGCTTATGCTTTCTCTCTTTCTCTCTCTCTGTATCAAATAAATGAATAAAATCTTAAAAAAAAAAAGAAAGAAAGAAGGCTTTAAAAACTGGCATACGCTTATCTTGATAAACACCAAAGAATATTGGGAATTGTTGAATGACTATATTGAACACCTAAAGCTAATATAACACTCTGTTTATTATGCTGGAATTAAAATTCTTTAAAAAGGAAAAATATCTGGCTTATACAGACTAACTTTTAAAATTCCCCACTCTGTTGTATACATTCCCTGATGCCA
Organism: Nyctereutes procyonoides; assembly: GCF_905146905.1. Lineage (NCBI taxonomy): Eukaryota > Metazoa > Chordata > Mammalia > Carnivora > Canidae > Nyctereutes > Nyctereutes procyonoides. The sequence goes on along the minus strand of NW_026575142.1, from coordinate 23,889,565 downwards.
TACTTAACATCCCAGATAGACTAACCAAAATATTATACTTCCCCTATATAAATAGATTCTTTTCTTGTGCTTTAGGTTTATCATATTAAAATGTTACCTGTGGGAGAAGGAATCCTAAAATTCAGCCAGATTCTGGCCATGCAACCTTATTCTGTGTTTTAAATATTCACACACTTGAGCTCATAATAAAGTCATGTTTTAAATACTGAAAACAGCACAATCATCATTGTAGTTATTACATAATACCTCATTCTAAAAAGATAAGGTGCATATCCATCTTAACAGAATACATAAATATATACTCAGGTTCTGACAGAGATAATGGAAATATTATAGTATGTTTAAAATATATTATGATCATAAACTGATTATATCATAAAGTGATTATAAATTGTGATTCTGGATTGTTATTGAGTGTTCCTTACTATTTAAAGTTCTTTAAGTGACAAGCATTTTCATTATTTTTAGGTTCGATCCATAGTGAGTGACTTTGCTGTCTTTCTTACAATTCTGTGTATGGTTTTAATTGACTATGCCATTGGGATCCCATCTCCAAAACTACAAGTACCAAGTGTTTTCAAGGTGAAGTTATCATAGCATTTACAATCAATTTCTTTATAGGTCTAATCTTCATTTAGATGATGGCTATGATCCTAGTACTTGAGGTTTTCATGAAAATATAAGAAGATAGATTAATAGAGAAAAAAACAGAAATGGAATCTAGAGGCCACTTGAAAAAATTTCCTGTCAACTTTTCCAGTAGGAATATCCATATACAACACTTCTGAAAGATAAGAAAGCATTTGGAAACTAAAGGAAAATGCATTATCTTGATGCAAAACTGCACCGTGAACTGGGCTTAGAAAACACAAAATTAGGTCTGGAATAGAATTCTATGTTGCTAAGTCAGTATGTAACGTTGGGCTAGTTACTTAACCTCTTTGAGCTTCAGTTTTCTGACCCGTCAAACATGGCTGGGAGATCCTCAAAGAAACAAAATGAATTTCTCTGGGCCTCATCTCAGGCACCAGCAATGTTTAGAACCATTTCCGGAGCTCCTGATACAACCGAGTGTCTTTTTGTCATTTTCACATAATGGCTTGTGCACACATCTAAAATAAGAGTTAATGTGCTATTTATAAATGTAAATAAATTTGCCAATTTTAAGTATTTAATATTATTTTATTTACTATAGGTACTGATTAAGAACATAGATTTTTGAGTCAGTCTGCCAGAGTTTAAATTCTGTCTCCACCACTACCTTTGGGGCCTTGGGCAATTTACTGGACCCCTGTATGCCTCAGTTTTATTATCTGTACTTTCTTTAGAGTGTTGTGAAGAAAAAAAATGAGCTAAAACACTTAAAGTACTTAGACTGGTGCGCAAATACGACTATTATTATTGGGTATATCTCACTTAGCATATCAACTTATAATTAGGGCTTTCCTGGGAACATCTATAAGACTTAATTTGATTAGGTATTCATTAATCCATTTACTAACTATATGCATCATTTTATTTCTCACAGCCTACCAGAGATGATCGTGGCTGGTTTGTTACACCTTTAGGTCCAAATCCATGGTGGACAGTAATAGCTGCTATTATTCCAGCTCTGCTTTGTACTATTCTTATTTTTATGGACCAACAGATTACAGCTGTCATCATCAACAGAAAAGAACATAAGCTAAAGGTATATTTTAACATCCATTTTAATGTAAATCATTGTGCCTTAACTGACATCGATGGATGTTATTATTCTTTGCCTGTACTCTGTAGTCATTTGTACAGTGAAATATTAAGAGCGTTTTTAAGGCTGCAATTTTTATTGTCTATATTCATGATGCCTTGTCTTACAATGAGTTTAAAATTAATTAATTTTTAATTTTTTGATTAATGTATTTAAAGCACTTGGCTGAGCCTAAACTCTAAAACCTTACTTCCAGGACTTAAAATAATACACTCTACTGAGGTTGTAACTTTCTTTACCATGTTTAACATATTTTCATAAAATAATAGTCCATACTGGTGAAGGGCAGCTTTACCAATTTGTCTTGTAAATGTGATTCCTCTGCTTCTCTCTCTTTTTTTTTAATTTTTAAAATTTATTTTATTTTTTACTTCTCTTTTTGATCCTAAGTATGCCTATTAGATTGCATTCATTATTGAAATAAATTACACCTTCAGGTATTTCTCATTTGGTTTAGTTATTCCTCTGTCCACAATGCCTATGACAACAAAACCCAGCCATAAATGTTATAGTTTGTAAGTGATATCCTTGTTGAGTTCTATTGCAGATTTCAGTGACTTTTTTATTAGCTAAGAGAATGAATATGGATGTATCTTATTTATTATATTCTGACCCTGCCTTTTTGCAGCTGTGAATAATGAAAGTTGTTCATGAGTGTGCAATATTTCTGAGATATTCAATGTGGGCACTATCTCTTAAAGGAATATGTTAAATGAAATCCACAATATCAATAAATGGTCAAAAATAATCCAAATCAATCCTTATAAAAGCAGAACATGCCCAAGTAATCAAATTGCTTTGTTCTGGTATCATAGGATAATGCCCAGCTATCTTCATATACTCTTTAAACTCTATGAAGAGGCTCATGGTGAGAGTAACAGAAATCATGCTTTATAAGATTTATAAGTATGTTTGTTAGAAGGATTAAACAATCTCTGATTGAACCATTATTTGTAAGAAATCTTACATGATTGTTTGTAATAAATTTTACTGAAAAGGAATTTTGTGTATATATTGGAGAGAATGTGTATCTTTGAAAACAAAGAGTGTTCTTCATTCTCTTTGTAGAAAGTAACTCAAGTGCTCAAAACTTTTTCTTTTTTTTTGAATTTTTTTTATTAGAGTTCAATTTGCCAACATATAGCATAACACCCAGTGCTTATCCCACTACGTGCCCCCCTCATTGCCCATGACCCAGTCACCCCAATCCCCCGCCCACTTCCACTACCCCTTGTTTATTTCCCAGAGTTAGGTGTCTCTCATATCAAAACTTTTCCTGAAAGGAGTTTGTTCAATTCACTTTTCAGTTTTGTCAAGTAAAATTCGCAATTATGTGGAATTTAAAAAACAAAGCAAATGAGCAAAGGGGGAGAGAGAGAGAGAGAGAAATCAAGAAACATACTCTCAATTGTAGAGAACAATTGATGGTCACCAAAGGGGAGGTAGATGGGGGTGAGGGGATGGGGGAAATAGGTCATGAGCACTGAGTGTTGTGGAAGTGTGGAATTACTATATCATATACCTGAAAGTAATGTGACACTGTATGTTAACCAGAAATTTAAATAGAAATTTTTTAAAGTAGGTAATTTTACAAAAATATCTCAAAAAGTCTTAGGAACTAGACAAGTTGGTGTGCTAGTACATGGCCAACAACCAGTTCTCTGCATTTAAAAGAGAGAGACACTGATTTATAATGTTTACTGATTTCTGTGGTATGAATACTCCCACCATGGCCCATTTCAAGTTACCAATATGACATCAATTGGCAGGAAAAGTTTTTGAAAATTAAAATTGGTTCTCATAAGCCTATATGAGCTGGATCCAAAATACTGCTGAACTACTCCATTTAATGTTGGAAACTTTGAGTGATACACAGCCCTTAAAACAACGAATTCAGCTTTCCAAGTTTAATAGTCTACTTATTTAATTACAATTATTTAAAGATATTATTTGCTTGTAAGATATTAGTCATCTGTAAAAGCAAATACTACCACAACTTAATTATGAAAGTTCTATAGTTCATCAAATAGATCTGTAAAACATGTGTATGTATTTTAGGTTGAATATTGTTAGTCTGCTCCTTCTCTAACAAGTAGGAAAATATTTTCCTAGACAGCAATTTATTTTTTAAAACTGAAAACACGTCTTTATTTATCATAAAGCAATATATGATTTTGGTTTAAAAACTAGGCAATATAAAAAATTAAAAGACAAAAGCAAAAAACACTATCATTCTATTTCCCAGAGATTACATTGTTAACGTTTTGATATATAACCAAATATGTTTTCATACTATGTATGTTACTATATTATTTTTCAAGTAAGAGCATTATGATGATAGTCATTCATTGCCAACCATATAAATCTGCATTATCATTTTTAATGGCATTATCATTTTTATTATATATGATATGTATATATCATTATATGACATGTTTCAGAATGAGCTAAAAGGCTCCTATTTTAGGAAGGAAGGAAGCCATATAATTATTGTTTACCTTTCAAAGAAAGTTAGATTTTTTTGTTTTTGTTTTTAGCCTTTATAATTAGGTAGAAGCCCCATTGATTTCACTAAAAAATTATTCTTTGTAAAGACTATCAGCTAAACTGATAGAGGCATTATATTTTTTCCTACATATTAATGGAGTGAAACTGAAACAAAATGCAAAAGTCAGTGAAGATTTGCTGAGAGTGATATAACCTTGTTAGCCATTTTGTATCCTTGTTCTTTCCAGGTCTCTCAACCTTATAATTCACATAGCACCTGATCCTTGGTCTTCATGAGCCTCTGGTAGGCCCTTGACATCCACAGCCTTTCCAAAGCTCTAAATCAACAAATAAACTATATTTCTTCCTTTACATACCATGCAGAATAGCTAAAAAACCATAAAACATTCTTTAAGGAGTCTTTTCAAGTACTTGCATTTGTAGAATTAAATGTGGCATTAAAGCCTTCAATATTTTTGTCACTGAAATAAACTTGAGGCTGTATTACTAAAATATATTACATGATTTGCAATTAATTTTTTATTGTACAAATAAATGACTATGCAACCGAAAGATTTATATTTTATCCCTTAATAATTAGCTGGATCTAGTAAACAATAGAGCAAGCGATTTAATCATAAGTTCTGCTATATTGCCATGAGTAGAAATAAAATTTTTTAAAGATTTATTTATTTGAGAGAGTGAGCACATAGGGGAGGGCAGAGGGAGAGGAAGAGAGAGTCCTAAACAGAGTCCCCACTGAGCCCAACTAGGGCTTGCAAAGCAGGGCCTTGGCCCTGAGATCATGACCTGAGCCAAGACCAAGAGTCAGACACTTAACCAATTGCACCACCCAGGCACCCCAAGAATTAATCTCTTCTTGGTCACTATAAGTCTGAACGTGCCATCCTTCATCTTAGATCTGAATGTTTGCAAAACAAATTCCTTCCAGTGAAGACATATTTTATCTATACTGAGCACTTTTTTTTTTTGCCTATAACCATTGTCCTCTGTAAGCTTCAGTATAGTGTGGTCTGCTGCTGCTGGTTTTCCTGCTAACAACAACAAAAGCTCACCTTCTCAGAACATTCTTGACTCAGAGTTAACGGTTTGTTCCTCAGCCGCTCTCCCCACCTGTTGCCTCACAAATATCTGCACAGTCTTTTGGCTTTGACTTGAATCACATTGTCAGGAAAAGATAACGTATTTCTTGAGTATATCCCCAGATCACAAGTTAACCACATTTTCAGCTTTTACTAACTTTTTTTTATCACTTGAAAACCCATTTTGCCTTGGTTGGATCATGCCCTGAAATAGTGTAATGAATCATGTTTTCTAGTTCTGTATCAAGCACCTGGTTGACCCCATCTATCTCATATATCTAAGTCAGCTTGGAATTCATCATTTTGATGTCTCCCTTATATTTTCACCTTTTCTTCACTTCCATTACCAAAGTGGTAGTTGTTTTCTTGTAGAGCATTTTTTCATGGCATTAAAAATGTTTTTATCATTTTGAGGATATTACCACATACACAGTAAAGCTGTGTTGAACTAAAGAAGTTGGCCCAACTCATTAAGTGACTTGCTCCTCCCTCAGAATGAAAAAGCTCAAATTAGCAAAATTCCAATTCACAGCACCTCATGATCTTTTGGGCCATCAAGAGTGATAGAAGCTGCAAATGTAAACATTTGAGAAAGCAAATTATCAACTAGATTATACATGGGTATAGATCCATACTCTCTCTAGCACTTTTTGTTTTATACCTAGAAAAGTGGGATAGGCATAGGTTAGCTGAGTCCCTTTGAAAAGCATTAGAAATAACTGCTTTTAAAAAAAAGCACATTCTATAAAAGTGGAAAGAAAGATACTATCTTACAGAAAAGAAAGTTTCTGTTAAGATACAACTGTGGGCTTTTCTACATGTTTCTGTAGACAGTTCAGGCTTCTTTTGACATCATTTTTAATAAACAGCAATACAATCTCAGATCACTTGAGTAAATGAATGCATTTGCAACATTCATTTGGCACCATATTCTCTTGATGATTATGGCATTTGATATGTTCTTTTTTGCCCTCTTTGTCAGCCTGGTTCTTCATGTCAATCTATAGTCTTTTATGTGGTTAACTTGACAGATGCAGGAAATTGCTGCCAAGCTTTGAAATGAATTTTTTCAGCAGTGGCATCTGGGTATCAGATGGTCCTCTTGGCTGGCCTCTTGTCTTGCTGCATGTTGGTTTTAGTGGGGTCTGGTGTAGCATCACCTGTTGCTATGCTCCCTTTTCCTCCCATATGTCCATTTCCTGTGATTCATGGATGAAAGTGAGAATAAAAGCTCTGATTCTGTCTTTATTTCAGAAAAAAAATCTACAGAAATATGTTAGAAGGTACAGAGTTCTCTCTCTGACAAAGGGATACTTCCCTTTGGCTGTCATGCCTATCAGCTAATAATTTGGGTACAAAGACCAAGTTTTAAGATATTTAATGAAAGGCAAGAAGGATGATGATGATTAATTAGTGGAAGTGCCAGAACTGCTTTATTTCCTTTGATTCACATTAAATTAAGAAGCTCCCATTGCTGCATAACATAATCAGGGGGAAAATGTAATTTTGTTTTTATTAGATCCTTATATTTTACAAAGCTAGCTTTATAAATTTAAAAATGAAATTATTCACTCGGAAGCCATTATGTTGTCTGCTTCCTGCAATCCAGAATCCCACTGTTCGTATTTGTATTGTATTTTTAAAAGACTAGGTAAGAGCTATAGGAAATCACTACCATGAAGAAGGCCTTCCTTAAATTATTAAGCGAAGGTGAACATGGACCCTGGGCAAGTCCGGGGTGTGCTAAAAGCACAAGCCAGACTCTCACAGCTCCTGTCCTCTGCCCTTCTCTGATGTTTATCTCATGGCTGCTAGCACCTCTTCCATTCTTTCTTAGCATAATTTTGCAGAACAGGTCAGAGGCCATAACACCAGAGCACCATTCACATCATACTCCCTCAGAGGCAGAGGCTTGAGTAGTTAGGTCCCTTGCCATTCTCTACTTTTCTCACTCCAGGGTCCCTAGGACAAAACACTGCTCTAACTGGTTAAGACATACTCCTTTAAAGGGACAAAATTTGAGTTCTGTTGGATGCAGCTACATCTTCCAAACTGTTCATTCAAAAGGTCTAGAAGACCATAGTGTGGCCCTGGTGAAGCTTCTTCCTATGCTGTTTTGGTTAAGTTGGCACCAGAGTGTTTCTCTTCTTGGTCTTTGTACCCAGATTATTAGCTGATAGGCATGACAGCCAAAGAGAAGTATCACTTTGTCAGCTCTCAGTAATAAAAATCTTTGCTGAGTTACTTGGAAAAACATTTCTAGAGTCATCTTCGTGAGGGAACTTGAATTTAGGTGTTCCGGTGAACTGGAACATTGCTCTGATGAAAGCCAACCCAAGGAACGACACTACTGAATTGGTGACAACAGGAGGAAAATGTACTTTTGTGGATATCTGTCATGTTCTCCTCACTGTTGTCTTCTGGACTTTTATAATTTGGCAGGGGTAAGCAGAAATGAAAGGAAGTACAACTGACTTTAAGAGTATTTTTCTTTCTTTTTTTTTAAAAGACTTTTTCTTAATAAAATAATTAACAACACAAAATAGCAGAAAAGAAACACTGTCAAATATGTAACAAACACTCAGTATGTTTCACACTCTAGGCTCTATGAGCTTTTATATTAACTGGAAACTGCTTGCAGTTGGGTAAAACTGCCTGTAAAAAAAAAAATCAAAAGTAATCCTCTAGAAGAATTGGTAATTTCTGCTTATATTCATAATAACAAATTTAACGGCTAAATTTATTTTAAATTTTACTTTTTAAACCTGATTCTGAAAAATGTTTTAATGATGCATATTTACCTCTAAGAAAGCCAATCTGTACCTTATTGATTGCTTATTGTGTGCCAATGATTGTATTAAAAACTATAAAATACTGAGAAATTATATGACATGTGGACCTGTCCTTAAGAAACATAGACTTTTATTGAAGAGCCTTGAAACAAATGAGTATCAATAAGGATTTACTGTTCAATTGCCAGAGTCTAATGGTCTGTAGCATTTACTGAGTGCTTCGTATATCAGACATTGTTCTGAATAATTTTCAAAATTAAATAATTTAATTCCCACAACAGTCCAATGAGGTGCCCCCTGTTATCACCGTCATCTTTTTCAGATGGGAAACAGAGGCACAAAACGTTAAATGATTTGTCCAAGGTCATTGGTTGAGGCAACATTTGATCCCAGGTCACCTATCTCCAGAACCTAAACCCTTAACCATTGTGTTACACTACCTTTCATAAAATTAGTCCTTAAGAGTTGGGACATAAAATAGTCCAGGCCGATTGCTACCTCTGAGGCTTTACACTGCCGATCTCCTATGGGGGGGTAAAGGGAGAGGGAATCCCTGGTGCCCCTCAGTGTCTTTCCTTGGCAGCCCTCAGCTACTCATCCGCTCGCAGAGAGCAATCTCACTTTCCTACATCTCCACCCCACACACACCCTCCCCACCCTGGCCTCCCCCGTGCCCCCCCCCCCGTTTTTTCTCAATTATGTTTCCTGCCTGGTCCTAGAAAGCACTGAAGTTTTTAATACCTGGAGGTCAGTGATAGTGGAGTAGGATCACAGAGAGGGAGAAAACACAAATCTAATTTTAGGGAGAGGCCAAATTTTTCTAATGTTAAACTGAAACAAATGAGAACAAGATAGACAGCAAGAGCTGGATTAAGATAAAAATAGGTGTGTATAAAGAAGCTTAGATTCCATGATACTATTTTTCCCAGTAAGACATTGAAACACCCACCCATTGAGACAAAAGAGGACAATTGGAAATGCAGTGTTCAAGAAGACTTTCTCTTTAGGAGATCTGATATGAAAGGCTTCTTAAATATTGTCAGGAAGTGGTTTCTATTCACATTCAGGCCATCTGATGCTGTTGCGGAGACAGTCCTTACTCGGTTTTCTCTTTGTTTTCTACCTGATGCCTGGTAAATGGTGTTGGGTGATTTTTTGTATGAATTAATAATGAATGAGTAGATATATGAATTATGAGTTACCTTGCCTATTTAAGGAAACTAAGAGAAGTGATTATATTTAATAATGACTTTAATTATCCAACAGAAATAGAATGGAAACTAATGTAATATTAGCCCAGACATACATTAAATCTATTAAAGTAGGTTGAAGTCACTGTAATCATAATTGTAATAGGAACATCTGCAACTTTTCTTTAAGTGGACTATATATTTTCAGACTGTTACTTTTTTATCTTTAATTTATTTTGCATTTTAGAATCAGTTGTCTAAGACTCAAGATAGTATCTCTTTTCTATTCTTACTGTTCCATGGTGGTGGTGTCATTTGTCTCTATACTAAATTCAGTTCCTATGAGAATCCTCTTTTCTTTCTTTTAACAGAAAGGTTGTGGGTACCATCTGGATCTATTGATGGTGGCTGTCATGCTTGGGGTGTGCTCCATCATGGGCCTGCCGTGGTTTGTGGCTGCTACTGTCCTGTCCATCACTCATGTCAACAGCTTAAAACTGGAATCAGAATGTTCAGCTCCAGGAGAACAGCCCAAGTTTCTTGGCATTCGGGAGCAAAGGGTTACTGGGCTTATGATTTTTATTCTTATGGGTTCGTCAGTCTTTATGACCAGTATTCTGAAGGTAATGAAAGCTGCCTTTACGAAGTTGGGAGAGGGCACAATATATTTATTGTTGTTTAAGAAATTCCATTTGAATCTAAGCCATCAATTTGCAAATATTTTACGGCATGTGACAAAAGCGATGAATTTCTTTACCATGTTTATAAAACTTAACGGGGGAAGTTATGGGCTCTATTTTGGAATCCTTAAATACAGAAGAAATTTAGCCAGGGAAAGTAAAATTTGATGTATGAATTATTACCATAATTTTGAAATAGTTACCAAGTTATAGGGAAAAGTGATTCATTACTTCTGATTTGTGACCTGAATTCACTGCAGGCCTATGTGAAATAAAGTCTCTATTTTCTTGTCCAATGGATTTGCAGTTAACATTACCCAGGATAAGATAGAGGTGCAGAGATGAGCCATGTAATGGTCATGGCCACATATACAGTTTTGTATAGTACATGTTCCATGAAATGTTCCGTGTACTGCATGGACATCACCATTGTATATATTTATTTTCTTTGCATTTAAAATAATTGAATCCATGTTGAAGAGCATTAAAGAGTAATTATTTTGTCATAGAATTTTGGCATATATTACCAAGGTATGTCATTTGTATTTTAAATTATAATTCATTTTAGTTGCCTATAATTTGGAAGTTCTAATGGAATGATTTAATCATTTATACAAGCTTACTTATATTTAATCATTTATGCAAGGACATTTGCAATAGTTAATTTCTATGTTATATAAGTAATTATAGAGCTACAATTATGCTGAACTCTTCCAATAAAATGAGGAGAACTGAGCAGTCCACATGTTTGCAATATGGCATACTGTCAGAACATCTAGCTGTTAGTTCCATTCTTCACCTTTAATCTAAATATCTTACCATTGTGAAACAAAATTCAAATTTCCTTAAAGTACATAATAATAGCTGATATTTATTGTTTATTTATGTATTTTATATGTGCTTTATAGGTTTTGACTTATTAAATATTTGTAACAACCTTATTATTACCATCCCTTTTTAGGTACACATGGGGAAACTAAGACACAGAGAGCTTAAGTAACTAGCTTAAGGTTATGCAGCTAAAAAGTGCTAGACCTGGGATTTGAACCCAGGACTTCTGGCTCTGCCCTATATTGCTTCTAAAATATTTATTTTTCTGGGTTTCTCTTTGGTAAGTGAAAAATCGCATGGCGAGTTATTTAAAAATAACTTGTATCTTTTCTTCAATTGTCCTTTTACAGTTCATTCCCATGCCAGTGCTATATGGAGTGTTTCTTTATATGGGTGCTTCATCCCTAAAGGGAATTCAGGTAAATTGCTTACAGTAAACCACGCACATCTGTGATGACTTATCTTAAGTCTATTGGTGCTAAATCATGTGATAGCTAAGGAAAAGACATCATCTGAGGAGCAGCTTTCAGACCACAGTTAAATTTCTTCCAACTGGTTCATAATTTTAAGGTACTTTTGTTTACCATAAGTTATATTAAAACTGTATAAGGTTTAGACTTTAGAACCCTCTTAAAAACAGTTAATAGCAGTATATTTCAAAATATATCCAAATGCTTTTAATCTTTGATACTGTAGTCATGTATACTGAGCAAAAAGAAGAACTGTACAAAGATGTTCATTGTAACACATACTATCAAAATATTGGAAATAACCCAATTATCCATCAGCAGTAAAATAATTAAGTGGTCCATGTTACAATCACTTAAGATTGGTAATTATGACGGCCATAAAACATGGTAAAAATGCTTATGGCTTAATGCGGAGCAAAAAAGTCAGAACCTATCATAAAGGTTTTTAAAGCTGTGAATGTGAATGGACCAAGAAGGAAAGTAGAGAAATAAAAACAATTTATTAGGGTAGTGAGATCCTGGGTAATTTTTTTCCTTTTATGTTTGTTTTTCTATTATTATACAATTAACTTTATAGAAGTCTTTTTAAAAATTAAACTAAAAATAAGGTATAGGGTGAGGCAATTTCAAAATATAAAGGAAAACTTGTTATCTATTTAAGAAAGTATTAGTTAAATAAATATAGTTGTATTCATTTTCTATTAAGAAATTATATACCATTTCATAACAAATTACAATTAACTTAATGGCTTTAAACAACGAACGTTCATTATCTCACAGTCTGTGTGGACCATGAATTTGAGAGCAGATTAGCTAGATGATTCTGGCTCAAGATGGCTCATGTGGTTGCTGTCAGGATGTGGACGAGGGCTGAAGGCTTGAAGAGGACTGGAGGACCTTTGTCCAAAAAGACTTATCACACAGTTGTAGGAAAAGGCATCGGTTCCTCTGTGGCTATTGGAAGAATGCCTCCGTTTTTTGCCACACTTTAGTGCCCTCATGACCTGGAAGCTAACTTCCATCGGAGTGAGCAATGTGAGAGAGAGTAAGGGTGAAGTCACTGTGCCTTTTGACTTAGTCTCCAAAGTTACACACGATCATTTCCATTTATATCTATTTGTTAGAGGTGAATCATTATGTCCAGCTTGCACATATGGAGGGAAATTAGACTTCATTTCTTGAAAAGAACAGTATTGAGGAATTTGTGGACATATTTTAAGATGACCACGATTGTATTCTAAATCTTTGCAGAGGCTATTGGTGAATTGTTCATGCTCATGATACTATAGCGATTTGAATAGTATTTCCCCCAAACTCATGTCCACCTGGAATCTCAGGATGTGAAACTATTTGGAAATATAGACTCTTGAAGATGGACTAGTTATGGATCTCTCAAGATGAGCTCAGAGACACGGAGAAGAAAGCCACATAAAGACCAAGGCAGATTTCTACTTAAATTTGCCTTTGAAATATCTTGTCTTATAACTGAACATTATTGATCTACAATATTTACACTTTCTTGAAAGAAGACTGATTTTGAGGGTTATTTATTGCAAAGTAGAGTTTACTTTTTGTTGACCAAAAGGAAAACATAAATTACTGCTTTTTCTATGGCACAGCTAGTCTCATTGCCATTCAGAGACATGAAAGAAAAGTCGCCTGGCTATTAGGAATTTGTCAAATTAATACACGTTAAGTGGGGGCACAGGGTGCTGGATGGCAAGCTGTAGTTCAAGGATAGACGACAAGAGAAATTGAAATAGATAATTGTTTACTCACAAGTCCTGGAGGAAGTACCTGGCACACCTTAAGGAGCCGTATGAGGAAGTCAAGGCAGAGCACAGACAGAAAGAATCAAGACCTGGGCCATGTGCCTTTATTATGATTTGTGGGTGGAGTACTTTGGGGTTCCTGGTGTATGGCTGATTGATCAACTCAAATAAAAAGAGCAGGGATTTGGTAAGCCCCATGAGGGTCTTATCTAAGGAGCACAGAAGGGGAAGGCCCTGGGAGTTAGGGGAGACTGTTGATTGCAAGGACATTTGGGGGAGTTGTCTTAGGGACTTGTATTTACTTGTGACCCTGCTGGCTATTATCTAGGACAAGTGCCTACATGAGGAGCTAGTGTTGATCCAGGTGACCTCAGGCTGCTTAGCCAAACAAAATGAATGCCGAGGCAGCCAAAACTACATGGGGTAGTTTAGGTAAACTCTTGACACTGGAGGACATGCAGCACGGGAACTCTCTTCCGGAATGAACAAGCAAGCAGTTTCTCACTTTGGGAGAAGACAAAGCACCTCAGCTTTAGGAAAGTACTAGATGTCAGAACTGAGGCAAAATTTCAATATGAAGTCATTGAAAGCTCATGGGACACCCAAAATAGATACTATGACTGCTCTTCTGATGCAGGGTAAAATTTACTTGGGAAAGGGAAATGGTTGAGAAGTGTGTTATGCATTTAAATTTTACTCTAATTAGATGTAATTTGTTCATTTATAATTTCATGAAAAGTATGAAAATGTATGAAAAGTGTATTTTGAAAGAATTGGTTTGGTAAAGCAGATAGAGAAGAGTACTGAAGAGGTTTTGTTTATTTGTTTTACTGTTTTTTTTGCCTTTGGCAAAAGTTCCACGAGTACTAATTTCATCTGTAAGTGAAAAGTATTTATTATTAGGCCCCAGGCTCACATAAATACAGCAGCAGGAGTTTAAGAAACAAAGTAAAATCATTTTGATAGGCTGCAACAGATTTTTCCCCCTAATTCCACTCACATGATTTTATACCCATGAGGTTTAGAACTCAACAAGAATGTCAAGTTTTGGAATTATTTGGGGTGTGAATCTCTCAAATGAAAATTGAGGAAAACATTATTAACGTCCCACGAGAAAAGTATAATGAGTATTAAATAGCACAAATGAAATGGTAAGCTGGGTCTCACACTGAGATACAAGGTTAGTGAAAATTGAAGTGAACCCCGAACTCAGGAAGTTGAAATTCCTATTTGGGGTTTTGTGGCCAACTGGGTGGGGGAATGGAATATTGATATTAGGAAAAGGTGAAAGTTAAGGGTAAAACTCAGGATATATATATCCTGATTATCATTACTTGAGTAGTAATATGCATGTGCTGAGTGCCAACAATCGAAGGGGCATGTTAATTAGTTGCCCTATATGTTGAAGGAGCCTATATGCTACCTGACTGTTTGGCAATATTATGAAACATATTATCTAGGCTTCTCACTGTGCAACATGGCAGAAAAAACAGATCACAGTGTTCTTATGAATGCTGTTTCTGTACTCAGATATATAACCACATCTATATTCATTCCAACACTTCAGGAATCCAAAGTAAAGCAAATGTGCCATTTAGACAATAACAATTGAAGCACCCACACACTGAAGTACACTTATGCAATAACAGCTTCACAAATGGAGAAATGGTGGCTGGGAAAAACGAGTTCTATAGAAACTGAAACATTCAGTTATAAGCCAGAGGATTTTACTTTATTTCTCCCCTATTCCCACCTCCACCAATCACCAAATTTTGTTTGTTTAATGACATGTAATTTACAGAGATATTTAGGAGATAGGAATAAGAAGACCTAGTGAAATATTTGGAGACAATATGGAGAAGGATGAACCAAGAAAAAGAAAGTCAGCACTTGGTACTTGCCTAGAAGGTTTTTGATAAATGATTTTGGTAGGCATTAATGAATATAAATAAATACATGAACAGTGGATGAACTAAGCTATGTATGATTCTGGTTTAGATGACTGAGGGAAGAAAGGAGGTCAGGCAGGCTGTATCATAAATCGAGGAACACAGAAGGAAAGATGGATATGCTGAGTTTGAGATTCCTATTACACACACGTAACACACACAGACAAGTTTTGGTTTAAAAAAAGGATGTTCAACTCTAACATTTAACACTATGGATATTTGCCCCTCAGCATATTAGAGTAATTTTGAAATATTTGATGAGAATTGCTTACAATTTTTTTCATAAGTTAGCCAAGAAATAAAATCAAATATCATTCTTTTGAAGATGCATAATAGATATAGGACTAGGTATGGAATAGAACTGACAGTGATTGAAACCATCATTTTCTAAATAATCACTTTTTATCGGAAGCATTGGAAACTATAAAAAATCGGCCTGAGAAAAATTCAACAAAATGGTCTACATAAAAGTAACATACAGCCTAATTTGTTAGTGAGTGAAATGTGATCGAAGCTTTAAGCTTCTTGTGAGAATTTAATCTATAAAATTTGAATTGAGAAAATTTGCTTTGGTAGAAAAAAATCAAAATCAAAAGCGGAACATTATATAGTCCAAAAATAATTGTACTGTCTTCATGGTAAAATTTAAACAGAAATAACTGTTCCAGATGAAAATAATTTTAATAAAACACAATTTTATAAATTGTAACTAGCTTGACAGTGCACTAGAAGAAATTGAACAAGAAATCAAATTAACAAAATTAGCTCTGGAAAATACTGCCGATAAACAGTAATTCATCTAGGTTAAATCTTTGTGGCCAAGCTGTTTGTGTTTGTAAAGAGGGACTCAAAGCCTTGTTGGGGGTCACTGTGGCGAGGCCAAAACAGCAGAGTCAACACATCCCACTCAGCAGCAGGATGTGGGTGGAGAGCTCTGGAGAGAGAGAGAGAGAGAGAGAGAGAGAGAGAGAGAGAGAGAGAGGAAGTAGAGACCTAGGTCTGGGAGTCTCTAACAAGCATGTGAAAGCTGAAGCCATGGTATGGATGAGGTCTTTCAGGAAAGAAGAGGACGGAGAATGGACCATGGTGCTCAGTGTGCAAATAAGAGGAAGAGCTTCGTAATGTGATAATGAGAAAGAGGATGAGGATTATGTTTTGTCCCTCAAAGGCTACATTCTCCCGGCTAGCAATGTTTAACATTGGCTTTAATATTTTCAAACTTTTCTAAGTTATAGCCTGTCTCCATATTTAATAAATGTGGGATATTATGAAACTGAAACTGCTTTTGAGAGTGTACACAGAGCATAACAATCTCCTTGTCCTGATGTCCAACTGTCAACTTAAGTGCGATCCAGATGTACGATACTTTGGACCATATTAAACATCTACTTGTCCTACTTTTATTGTCTGTAAAAAGCAACTTAGTCTGTTTATCTTTTAGTTCTTTGATAGGATAAAGCTCTTCTGGATGCCTGCAAAACATCAGCCAGATTTTATATACCTAAGGCATGTACCACTTCGAAAAGTCCATCTCTTCACAGTTATTCAGATGAGTTGCCTTGGCCTTTTGTGGATAATAAAAGTTTCAAGAGCTGCTATTGTCTTTCCCATGATGGTATGAAACTTCTAAGTCAACTTTTTTCTCCTCCTCTGATTTTTCTGCTCTCTTTGGAAACACAGAAATTGGAACAGTAGAGTCATTTTGAACGATTATGGAAAACCATGATGTAAACTTTAGCTACTAAAGCTAACATAGGATTTGAGATTGTATGTGAATTTCAGTGGTTCATATTAGTTTTGACTCTGTCATTCTGAAAATTCATAGTGGCTTGAACGAATTGAAATTGGGTGGAAAAATGTAAACTTTCAAAATGTAACATTAAAGATATACTAGCAAATCTGAAAAACTAGGGGATTTTTAAAAATTAAATTTCATTAAATATTTCAGATAAATTTCAAATACAAAAATGTAACAAATTTGAATGACTATAAATAATTTAAAGTACTATCAGCACAGATACGAATGATTTAATGTTCATTTAAAATGATGCAAACTGTTAACTACATCTATTTGAGAAACAGTCAAATATGTTTTGTAGGTTTTTCTTTTCTTTCTTTTTTTCTTTCTTTCTTTTTTTTTTTTTTTTTGAGATGGCTTCTTTAAGTGACTCCTTTACTGGGTAAAATCAAAGCTATTATTCTGGGGACATGGTAAGAAAAGGAAATGAAGGATGCAAAATTACAAGGTCTATTATACACACATGTCTTCAAATGTCACTTTAATCTCAGTCTTAACTGAAAATGACTTATTTCCACCAAACCAAATCCAAAACAAAACAAGCCACACAACAAAGCTACCTTTCCGATTTTTATTTTTCCCTGTTTTAAAATATTCTATTATTTGCTTCAGGTGTTAGCCTTGGTATTTGTAAGAAAATTGATGGACTTTTTGTTTACAAAACGGGAACTCAGCTGGTTGGATGATTTAATGCCTGAGAGTAAGAAAAAGAAACTAGAAGATGCTGAAAAAGAAGTAAGTCAGAGCGAAATCAATGTCTTACAAAGAGAGGCAAATGGAACACTTGCACAGTAACAGCTCTTTGCAAAACCAAATCATTGTGTTTATCTTTAGTTAGTGGCTACTAACAACCACAGGTGGCCTCTCAATGTTTGGAAGATAAATGCCTAAAATCAGAGTTGAAACATGAACACACAGAGGGTACAGATCTTGTATGAGAAAACCAAGCCTTTGTGAAATATGCAAACACTTTGTTCTTCATTATCCAAATCATGAGCTTTGCTTTTTTATTCTCTCCCTTGTCAATGGCAGAACCTTACTGGTGCTTAAGGATTTCCAAAGTATGGCCCCACCGTGGTTGCTTTTTGACTGAATATGTGAGAAGGAATGAGAGACAGTATTCCTGTTGGTATTTTCCTAGGGAAACAAAGTTTTGATGGCAAGATTCTAATTCTAATCAAAAGATAAAAGTAGTTATTTTTGAAATAGAAGAAATGCTTATGTTGATCTGATCTACTTTCAAAGTGATTTAAGATTGAGTAAATGGGGTTTAGAAAATGTGGGGATTTAATTACTTCCGTGAGCTACTGAATTATCCTATTCTGTTTTATGCATTAAAATGATTGAAGTTTTATGGTATATTTAAAGCTCATGTGTAAGTCTGGGTCTCTTTTGAAGGCTAGTAACCATAATATTTTTAAAAAGTGCTTCCTATGAAACTACTCAGAGTATAAATGAAAAAAAAAAAAAGACCAACATACCCTTTACCAGAATGATTGAGTCCATTGATTGTAGAACAGAAGAACAATATTTCCATGTAAGTGAAGATGAAAGAAAATATTTAGTGAGACTTCTTCCTACTTTTCCTTCTGCTATACGGTGGTCTGTACATGTGCTCAGTTTCCTGTCTACAGCATAGTTTCTCAAACCATGTATAGAGTCCTCTCTCCTCTGGGGAATTTGTTTACAAACATTTCAATGGTCCTAGGTTTTACTCAGTCATTAGGGGAAGCCAGATTAGGCCACAGAGTCTAATGAAATTTCTCCTCAGATGTTTTTACAAATATCGTTATCTAATATGTGACTGGCTGGCATTCCTTTACTTTTCCATAGCATCCCATCACTGACAATGGATTCCCACTTTAGAGATTGAACATGATGATATATCTTAATTTTGTGCAATCATTTCAATTTTCCCAAATAATGTAGAAGGAATGCTTAGAAACATAGTTCTAGTAATATCAATACAACATTAAAAATACCGTATTATAAAATTACCATTATTTCTTTGTTTTTCTATTTGACATATTCTTATTGAAGTATGAGAGATTTTTAAAAATAATGCCTTAACTAGGATATTTCTTTTTAGGGCTTTAGTCAAGGTTTGCTATCGTCCTCAGATACTATTCAAGAACAATATGATGGAATTTGGTATAAATTGAATGGAAATAAGATGGACAATAGAATATAAAAATTCTGCAGGCTTTAATTATCCATACTTGACGTAATTAAAATTATGCAGGTTGAAGACAATTCCCAAGAAAGTCTAAGTTCCAGAGAAGATTATTTTGAATATAAAACTCATTGACCATGAGTTTCCCTTCAGTCTTTCTGAGAATGAGAATACTATTAAGTATACTAAGGCAGTATCTTATAAATGTAATTTTGCTTTATTTTCCTGCTTTGATTTCCTGTCTGAGATAGATTTATGTGATGATCTGTTCATGAGAATCTCAGTGCATGGAAAGAAACAAGGGAATCAATAACACAGCAAAGACACAATTCGTTATTGAATATTTAAATATAGTCCTGACCAGTGCAAAGAGAGATAATTCTCCATCTGATAACTGGCGAAACAAAAGGAAGTGTAAAGATGTTCACTTTCTAACTTGGAATTAGCTACTAAAAGTGTATGATCAGTATAGTGAACGGGAAGATTTAAGAAGGATTGCACTAGAACTTAAATTCTGCTTAGTTTTCTATTTGGTCACTCAGATCTCAGTATTTTATTTTCTTGAGGCTATGGACTCCTGATGGATGTGATCTTCTTACTGTGGCATCTTATACCAAGGCTTAGTCTTCTGAGAAATTGTGCATTCAGGTGGTAAATGGATAAGTTCTCCAGAAATGCCGCATTTCTGCAATTGCTCAAATTAATTGAGTAACTTTGATTGTGATCTGGAAAGATGGTAAATAGCAGAAAATGTTCAGCTCCCTGAGACTCGAATTTAAAGTAGGCTCACCTCTTGTCCTTTTGATGATAGTTACAAGCTTGTACCTTTATCCTCCAGGGTTTTCTTATCAGTAGCCCATTTCTGGTCTTATGGCATTGAGAAAACATTAGTTTGACCTTAAAATTCAATAATGAGTTAAGCAGAATAAATAGCTACACAGGCCAGTCCAAGGTCGCAGAGCTTCTGTTCCAAATTTTCATGTACTTCATGCATATGCATATGCATATGCTTCAGTTTTTAGAAAGAAAGGATTATAATCAGGATAGAAATGAATATTGGAACCCTGACATTTTGCACATTGCTCTGTGTAAAGGGAAGACTGCAGAATCAAATTCTGGATGTCCAAATGTGCTCAGAGTACCAACATGCTTTCCTTCCTACTTAAATATTCTCCAGGACATTGTACACATTTGACAAAAGGGCTGCTGTTAAAAGCAGAAAGCCCCAGCAGAATGTTTGTTCCTGGGTGAGGGTAGAAGGCAGTTAATGTTAGATAAATCAGCTCTGGGCAGTGATCATATTGACACTTCTTGGTTTACGGGAGGTTCACTCTAACATATATGCTATGGGAAAAAAACAAAAAGAGGCAAGTGAGATCTGTGATCTGTAGGAAGAAGGATCATGAGCAAGGCCAAGAAGATGCAAAAGCAAACTAAAATCAAGTGCAATTAAACAAATTACAGAGTAGGTCTTACTGCTAAGAAAGATGAGAATTGATTGTGGGTTGGGGAAGCATGGCCTAATTATTACATGGGCAAATTTTATTTCTAATTGAATCTTAGAGTGAGGCAAGCATATTCTTCATCAAGCAGTGATTTTGAAAGTATAGTTCTAGGACTTCTGCTGTTTCAGCCAACACCTGGCAACTTGTTAGAAATGCAAATTCTTAGACCGCATTCCAGACCTATTGAATCAAAACTCTATGGATAGGCCCAGGAATCTGTGTTAATGAGGCCTCCAATCCCTTCTGATACATGCTAAAATTTGAAAGAAGGCCTTTTCTAAAACCACAGTATCTATGTCTCCAGGATATAATCTTCAAAATCCAAAGTTACTCTATAGAAATTTCTGTATTTTATAATAATTTAGATAAGTCACTTAGAGATATTGAATCAAATATTCTGGAAAAAACATATGTCGCATCCAATTATTTATATGAGTTCTATATAGACAACTCCTCCTTCCCATTTTCCCCTTTTCATTGTTAAAGTGAGTAGTTGTATGTACTGGTTCTTCTATCTATTGGACATTTTAATACGTATCTCTTAGACACATAACATTTTATGGCTTTCAGAATATTTTGTATGTGTGTGTGTGTGTGTGTGTGTATTTAATGTTTGCAGCATTATCTATTCTATTAGTAATCAAAGAAGAAAGTGGTCTGATACTTCTTATGTTCCATAGACTTAGTTTTCCTCTTGGATAAAATCAAGGGGTCAGACTTGATTGCTAAAGTCCCTTCCATTTTTAAGATCTATGAATTCTAAAATTGCTGAATATTTTCTCTAATATTCTAACCATCTCTGTGAACATTGGCTGTCTGCTGTTTTTTGTACTAAGAGCTATTTGAGGGTTCCTACAATGATACAGATTTTACCTGAGAAATGGATATAGTAGCAGATGCTACCTGTTTCACTAAAGTAGAGCATTTGTCATGATATATGAATAATTTTTCATGCTATTACAAAATATAATTCAGATCCATACACCCTACTAATCAAAACACACCGCAGGCCCAATCCCAGGATCCCGGGATCATGACCTGAGCAGAAAGGCAGACGCTTGACTGACTGAGCCACCCAGGCACCCCAAAACACACTACAATTTAACTTCAATTTTATTTTTCACTTTAGCACGAGCCTTTGGCTCTAGCCAGGCTAGGTGTTCATTATCTTATTTATTTCTACTTTTTATTCTTGGCCTACATTGTTTCTAGAGTTTTTTCCTTTCGTCTACTAAACTGATCAAATAAGACTGGCTCAGATACTGCATCTTCTCTTCCTGTATTTTGTACAGTGATCCTTCCCATCCTCTGAGAGTACAGTGTATGTCTTTTCATTGCTAAATCACCAGGACCTAGCAGGCTATTGTCATGTAAATTATGCTTAATACCTATCTGATAAATGGACTCATGAGTAGCTCCTGGGTTATTCACTGTGTGCCTAGCACATAATGCATGCTCAGTGAGTGTTTGTGTGCTATTGATTAGATACATTTTTTTAAGCCTCAATGTTCCTACCTTTCACTGGGTATAACATTAACCATCCTTCACTTATGTAGTATCTGAAAAATGCTTTCATTAAAAGATGGCATTCGAATCACAGCATGAATAGTTCTCTAGTCAAATTGGTGAAATCCTTCAAATGTTCTTGGGGAAACTTTGATCATCATCCTTTAACGTCTTCACCATGTTGTAGAACTCGGCATATTTTTGATGGACCCCTGTGTAAATGAAGTGCTAAATGGAACTCATTTTAAGGTACTTCTGACTTATAAACTGATGGCTACCCAGTTAGCTTTGTGCTCTCACTCTCTTTTCCTCTATGATTGAGATAAACTAGGTTGTCATTGTCGTGACGGCCAATGCCTGATTTGACTGTTCCTCCCCAGAAAGTCTCAGATTTTTGGCTTCCTCACAGTGCTGCCTGGGATGCAGCCGGCCCTCCATCCCTGAGCTCTGGGGCCCACCCAGCTTCCTTCTGGCACTGAAGGCAGCGGCTGCTATGCCACCCTTCTCTTCAGATAAGCATGGCTTGGAAATGCTATCTTTAGAGGTGATGAGTTTTTGTTTGGATAGAATTATGACTAGTATAAAGCCCACACATGCTAACAAGCCACAGAGTGCAAAATAATTATTGAAAGCAATTTGAGAGAAAAGTGGAAAATCATCTGAGGAAAAAACAAAATTGTTCCCAAAGCTTTGGTCCAATTTTTTGCTGTTACATAGAATCTTCAGCCTTAGGTTTCTGCAGCCAGGTAACCTAAGTACTGATGGCACTGTTCTCTCTCTGTCTCTCTCTGTCTCTCTCTCTTTTAACTTTACTCTTTATTAAACCTTTCTAATGCCTTCTTGACATCTTATTCCAAGTTAGTCAGAAAACATACTACATACCAAACTTACCTTCCAGTGAACAACGGAGAAAAGAATTGCATTTTGTATGTATATTGGTTTTACTTAAACAGCATTTGGGAATCACTAAATATTTTCTCCTTGTGTCCCTCCGTGTATTAAGGTAATGTTTTCTGTAGAAAAAGTAAACTTTTTTTACCTGAAGGAATACATATGCTCAATCCATGGCCTCAATGTTGTGCATATGAGTTAATATGACATATGTATTATGCTCCATATATAGTGACTAACCCATTTGCAAGGCATGCCTTATTTCCAGGCTGCACATTAGCTCTGCTCAAATGCTAACGTGTAATTTCAAACCAATGATACTGTCTACTCGTTTTGAATTAGTTTTAATAAATAGTACTGCCAATGACAAGAGAAATAGGAATCATACACAAACAATAAAGTATATCAGATGATATAAAAATATTCTTGAAGAACAATAGAAAAAGAGAATGGGATTTATTTCTGTAATGTAAAGCGGGAACAGACGTGTGCCATTAGTACCACAGAGTATAAATGTAACAAAGGGTTTATGGTTGGGGAGGGCAGGAACTTAAAAGCAGAGAAGTAGTGGAATCATGTGGTTCCCTGGCTTCTCCATTATTACACAGCAGAGACTGGGCATAGATATCTGGATGCAGCATGGTTAAGGTCCCAGCAGAGGGGGATCCTGCCTTGGTCACTAGGTTGGATGAGCACAGAGAGCACTCCAAGAATGAAAATGAGACCTGCCCCCACATTACATTTTATATTCATAGGTTAGCTGAATAGGCTCAAGAAACCACTGTCTCTTTAATAAGAAATATGGCAAGGACTCTTCAGAGGCAGGATGCAATTTGAGGCCAAGGGCTGCATACTGAGGATGATAGTAGGAATGGCCTTGCCTGCCAGAAATGACATCACATCAGCCAAAGGTCATGTATTTCTAGAAGCTGATTCAGATCAGCCAAGCTACTGATAAGCTACTGAAGAGGGATGAGCCTCGAGGGTCATTCTTTTTTCTCTAACTCTTCATCTCTAACTTAAAATTCCATTTCTGCTGTCATGCAGCCATAAAAAAGGAATAAGATCTTGCCATTAGCGACAACATGGATGCTAAGTGAAATGATGGCCTAAGAAAGACAGATACCATATAATTTCACTCATACATGGAATCTAAAAAACCAAACAAATGAATAAACAAAGAAAAAGCAAAACCAGAGCAATAAATGTAGAGAACAAACATGGTTGCCAGAGGGAAGAGGTGTGGGGGGATGGGCAAAATCAGTGAAAGGAAGTGGGAGATACAGGCTCCTGGTTATGAAATGAGTAAGTCATGGAATAGAAGGCACAGCATAGGGAATATAGTCAGTGGTAGTGTAACAGTGTCCTATGGTGACAGATGGTAGCTACACTTGTGGGCATAGCATAACATATAGAGATGTTGAATGTGTACACCTGAAACTACTGTAGCATTGGGTGTCAACTGTACTCAAACAAAAAAAGTAAATAAAATTCCATTTCTGGAGTTAGAACTAATGATTCTAACATTCGTAAATGGTCTTAAATAGTTTCCTGAACTTGGGAATTGCTAATTGACCCATTTGAAAATAAATGCATTCCATAGGAGCTATACAACCTATAGATAACTAAAATTTTTTTGGTGCCTGGAAAAAGGTTGATAACATTACTGAAAATTAAACTAGGACATTTCAGTGTGGTAGGATAAGATTATCTTTCTCCTAAAGATACAAATTTAAAGTGTTACATATCAAGAAATGAATATATGAAGTATATCTACCCTTTAGGGAAGGGTAGGATATTGTTATTGTAAGAAGAAATCTGAGGCATAAAACAGAAGCCTAAAATGTGTCTAGTGGAAAGCACACCCGTGTTTTGATCCATATAGGAAGGTATCTTTTCCTGTCTCAGAAAAAGTCTCTAGAGTAGTTCTCAAAATGCAGTCCTTAGACCAGGATCACCTGGAAACTTACTAGAAATGTAAATTCCTGGGCCCTACGCCAGACCTAGGAAACAGACTCTGGAAGTGGGGCCTAGCAATCTGTATTTTTTTAAAGCCCTCTAGGTGATTCTGACGTAAATTTTGAGAACCACTGCTCTAAATATATCCCTCGGTCCCTTCTAACAGAGCATTCTGGGATTGTAATTTAAACTTTATAGCAATGAAAACAATTACATTGCCCATACATTTTTCCTTTTAAAATTTAGATTTAAAAAAAAAAAATCTGCTTGGAAATTAACCATGTTTTACATTGAGTGACATGAAGGAGATTGTTGTTAGCATTTAAATTACTTTGTGGTATGAGACTCTCATTAATTACTTATGTTCTTAGTAGCTGGTGCTTTATTGAAAGGACCTGTGCTAGCATTAATAAATGCAAACAAAGTGGAAGGTCCTGAGGTTAATGAGATAGTGAAACATTAATCTGTGTTTCTTCTTTAATGTAAAATGGAGACTCATCAGGTTCACTTTATATATTTTACATTTGTCTTTCTAGGAAGAACAAAGTATGCTAGCTATGGAAGATGAAGGCACGGTACAGCTCCCATTGGAAGGGCACTATAGGTAAGATATACATGTCAAAGCACTCGCTTTGAGTCATGGAATGTGTTGTTATATACTTAAGAATTGCATACTACTACGTGGATTCCTACAAAGGTTCGTTGAAGCTGCATTAGAATAGAAAGAGTTGAAATTGGGGAGTAGATTATCCTGTCCTAGTACTAAGTTTTAACTGATAACTGTGTGAGAATGGCTAAATAGCTTACAATGAAGGCGGGTGGGAGGCCAAAAACATGCTTGTACTCTTTTCTTCTCATATTTTATAATGTTAGCTCTCTTTCATATCCTCTAAAAGTAGCAGTTAAAAGACAGGTCAAGATTCAATACCAGGATAAATTAGCCAGGTAGTCACTAAATATTTGAATTCCGAGAGGTTACTCTTAAAATATGGCACTTCCAGAGAGATGATCTATTTCCTGAGTTGAAGGACTTAGTTGTACCAGTCATTTTAGGAAATATTTGTGTAACTCTCCAAAATATGCTAATCTTCTTTATGCACAAAGACATAGCAAAAGAATGCAAACTCTAGCACTATAATAAAGACTTTATTTGGCCTATTTGTCTTTATAATAAAGACAGTGTTTAGCCAAAAATTGTATGTATGAATGTGAGACATATATATGATCTCAAAGTGCTTAATGGTAGTTTAAGGCCATGCCAGGAAAAAGGAGAGAATACTTTTATCATAGTGTTGACAAAAAAATTGGAATCTTCTAGATCTTCAGGGTCTGCTGTAAAATCACATTCCCTAGGGTTTAAAAATATAATTATCTACCATGTAAGCATGGGAAGTCATTTTATCTTTTTTTAAGCAATATTTGAAGTTTTAAAATCCTGTTGATTCTTTCGTCGAATCAGTATATTCCCAAGTGTATTTTGTAGCAGCTTAGTCTCATATGATACCAGTCTGGAAAAGATTTTTTGGTTCGGTGCATTTCCATATAGCATTCCAGTTTGGAGATTCAGAATGCACACTGGCATACTAAAGAACCTAAGTGGCACTGTATTTTTTTTTTTTACTTAATTTTATTTAATACAGCATTTTCTACTCTTTTGCTCACAAGACTCTTTGTCATATAATATCATGAAAAACATGTATTCATATGACATTGTTTTGGAAGCTGGTTGATCTCATGCTTTGAGTCAGTAAGAGCTGCCGGATTTGAGGAACACATGTCTAGACTGGGAAGGGAGGAAGCCTATGAGACCCAAGGTTTTGCTCCAGATCTTTGGTGTTCCTCTTAAAAGTCTAATTTGTTGCCCTCTCTGAACAAAACCACTCATGAGGGTCATGTGAGGTCGGCCTAGGATTTTGCTAGAACATGTTTTTTTTTTGTTTTGTTTTGTTTTTTTACAGCAGGCTATCTTTTCCACGTGTAGTAAGAAGAGTGCTGTTTTCTCACTAGAAACTTTCTTTGACTTGGCCTATGATTTATCTCTGCTGCTATTTGGTTGTGTTTCTAGCCCTGGGAATATTTTAGAGACTTCTGAATGTCACCTATAATTGGTGCCATTTTAAAATGCAAGAAAAGCACCCAGCATTGTACATATCCTGATATTGCAGGCTCCCCTAGTCATTTGGAAAGACTTCTGCCAAACACAGACTGCCTTCATTTATCCAACAAATATTTGTCGAGTGGGTACCAAGCATCAGGCTCTGTTTGAGTCTTTGGGGAGCAGTCGCAGACAAATGGTCAAGAATCCTCGTCCTCATAAAGCTTATATTCGAATAGGCAGAAAATAAACAAATGAACAAGTAATGTAGCACAGTACTTTAGATGGTGAAAAGTGCAATGAAAACAAAAAGCAAAAAAGGATAAGGGTGTTCTGAGGGGATGGAAATAGAAACTTTAAATAGAGTAGTCAGCAAAGGGCTCTCTGAGTAAGTGACATTTAAACAAAGGAGGGAAAGAGTGGTACCAAGTAAAGGAGCATTCTGGGCAGAAGAAAGAGCAAGTAAAAGGCCCTGAGGCAGTAGCAAGCCTGGAGTGTTCCAGAACGGTCAGGAGCCCGTTGAATTGTGGCTGGAGAGGATGGAGCAGGGGTGTAATGGCAGGAGATGTAGTTGGAGGGTGAGGGCGAGGACAGAGCCTGTGCTCCATCCACCAGGTTTTTTTCTGAGCTAGTGAGAGCCCTTGTAGAGTGTGAGCAGAAGCCTGAAGTTGATCTGCTGTGCTACGAATGTTAGGGCAGGAGGCTAAGCAGTGAACACGCAGAACCTCATCTCTGTAATTTGAAATAAATTAGGAAACTGTAGCCAAAATCAGTTTCTATAGAACTAGAATCTTTGATTTTTTATAGATTTTTAAAAGTAACTGTGAGAATGCTCCTAATTTTTAAACTATCAAAAATACTATACAAAGGCACAAGACTGTCCTATATTTAGTATCTATCTCTAGACAACTGCAGTTACTTATTTAATTTTTTAATTTCATTTTGGGTAAACTGTCTAGAGATGATCCATCTGTGATCAATATTTCTGATGAAATGTCAAAGACTGCCTTGTGGAGGAACCTTCTGATGACTGCCGATAACTCAAAAGATAAGGAGTCAAGCTTTCCTTCTAAAAGGTTTGAATTCCAAAATAATGTGAATTTGTACTGACCCCAGTCATTAGTGAGAGAAAAGTATTGATTTCCATTGAATTTAGGTCTATATAGCTCAGAAAGTTCTTTTAGAAAGTAGGTGGAAATTGTGATCAACACATTTGTTGGTTTTTCAACATCTCCCTTTCAAATTAAAAGCTCACTCCAGAACTCTAACAGTGGGGAGAAATAGTGCTATAAATGAGTCCCAATGCATGGCATTTTTGGATATTCATTTGGTCCGCTCTTTTGCAGTAAGAGGTCATTATATTTCCTCATCGCCCACTTCCCAGGACCCTCTTAGGTGTCTGACCACATTTTGCACTCCCCCATTATCCTTTCTGAAACATCATATGCACATGCAATGGTGACTTTGTATTTAGTATATTTCCAGCCCCTATCCCAATCCCCTGAAAATCTTCCCTAACTTCCTTATTCTGAAACTTTCAACTCCAGAAAGTTCTATGCATTCTTATTTCTCTGCATGCAAACATTACAAACAACTCCTACAGTTGTAGATGCTAAGTTTTAAATGCATGCTGGGGGAAGAGTGTGTCCTTAAATATAAAGTCATCACAGGATTTCCATTGAATTTTACAGAATTTATAAATAAGAGTTCAAACTATCCAGTCTTCTTAGATGCTGACCTGAAGAAAAATCTCTATGTTATGCTTATAGCTCTTCTTATTAAAGAGTGATTGAGGGATTTGGGACAGTGTTTAATTATTAAGTTCCTCTATTTTCATGACTTTAAATTAACTTTTTCTACTTAATTTTTATATTACATTTTTGTCATAAGCTCCCCTTCCTAATCACTCTAGAAGCTGATTCCCCAAAGGTAAGACCCTCTCCCTCAAACCTATTCCTTGGTTGTATTCCCTTATGTTAAATGGTGTCTTCTAGAAACCTGGTCAGCCTATGTTCTCTGTGTGAGTTTTGGGGAGGCAAAAGTCATGGAGAGTCTTGGGCTTAGATCCAGCATCAGACTGTTTATGGTGTTCCTATAATTACTCAGCTCTTTAAGAAGGTTAAAGCTTGAGTGAACGTTTTTTTCCCCCACATGACTTATATAAATACATCATATGTAAATCAACAAATCTCACAGAACTATGTTAGTAATGACATCAAATGTTTATATTGGGAAAAAGAAAATTTTTCCTTTCAATTAAGAAATTGCAAAGCTGGAAGCTTCCATTTATGCACTACATGCTTCCAAACCTGTAAGCTTTATCTGGCTTCATGAGAAATATTTGGAAACATGGGCTCAGAAAAGATGCTACATGAGGCTTACAGAATATCTCTTGTTGCTGGTTTTTGTCACCCCAAAATGGCATGCTGCTTCGGTGTCATCTCTAACCCCAAAAGACCAACAGTGATGTGCAGTCTTCATCCCAGAAAGCTGGAGATTAGTCATCTCTCTCTCTCTGTCTTTGTGTCTCTCTCCCTCCCTCCCTCCCTCCCTCTCTCCTTTCTCTCTCTCTGACAACTACCTCTCACATATTAGAGGTTACTATAAGTTACTCAGTAGGCTCCCTCAAAGACTTTTGATTGATGTTTTCTGTGTGTAACAGGGCTTTAAAATCTTCATGTGTTTCTTTGCTTGGCTCAAGCAGAAGGAATATTTTATTCTGAAACATGCTTTATCTTCCTTTCCCAAATATCCCTGCAATAGTCTGATAGAGTCATCCTCACAGTAATTCTGTTTGGGTAGGAGCCTTGGAAGAAAATAAGTTATGAGAAGGGTGATTTCTCAAACCCATTGAAGTATGTGCTTGTGGACTCACATTAAAAATTTGGCATTTCTCTGATTTTTTAAATGGGACCTCCAAGTTTATGAGCTCACAATCAAATGCCAGCCATGGGAATATGTGGAAAATTTGAGGCAACTGAACTTACAGATTACTTTTCTTCCTGCACTAAATGGATCCAGAGTACGAACACTCACTTTCTCTCTTTTCCTTTGGTTCAAGCAAAAAATTTTATGTCATGGTATTTTAGGTACTCCTTAAAGTAAATAGTAAAGTCAAGTGATGCTTTCCATCAGGAAAACCTCACTGTTTTAAAGCAATGTAAAAGGCTTTAAGCAGGTCCAATTTTAATTAGGACCATCCTTTATATTTTGATATAACCACTTACTTCTTAACTCTTTGAACATGTTACCACTAACAAAAGATTCAAGCTATTGTGAATGGAAGTTTACCCTTAGATGTGATAAAATCGGTAGATTTCCATGTGAAAATATTTCTTGGTTCATGGTTAATGTCATCTTCATAACAGTGGAAAGTGGCAGAAGCAGTGTGGCTTCCAGAAATCCCCAAACCCCCAACCCTAATGACAATGCCCTCCCAAAGCCATTGCCTTCTCATGGTGTGTCTATAGAAGGCATTGAACGGTGATGACCAGGAACTCTAAAAATGTTATGTCTGCTAGAGTATCAGTAGACAAACAAAACAAAAACCTAAAGACCAAGTTACCAGGGTCTGTTATCTCTTGAGACCTAAGCTGGCTTCCTTGCAGTTTGTGACACCCCCCCACCCCCCCGCCTCCGCCAACTTGTTCTCTATCCTATCCCTTGCAGTTGGTCCTGCATGCCTATCAGAGTATCAGAGAAGCCCAGATATTTTTCCTTAGTGGAGTTTAAAATAGCAGTTGTATTTTCTCCATCATTTCTCTCACTTTTTCATTGTTAATAGTATTTTATCCAGGCTGACTGAAAGAAGGATCTAAGAACTAATTGCAAATTTGACCACATCTGTAAGATGTCTAATCTGATCCTTGTTCGACAGTGCAGTGCATACATGTGACAGTCTCCTCTGTGGCTTATTGAATTGGCTTGGCAGAAATAGGTCTCATTAAAAACCATATTGCACCAGAATAGGTGAGCAACTGCTATGTCTTATATAAAACTGACACCCAAGATTGACATTTCTTGGGAAGGTAGCTGGCAACACTGGAAACAAACAAACAAACAAACAAAAAAACCCCAAAAAACAGCACTTGGTTTTGCGCTGGTGGCAGAGGCAAGGCTCTGGGATCACCTTCTCTGCTCTCCTCTGGCCACCCACTCCCACCACCTTCTTATATCCTGGGTTCTCCTTTGCTCTGATTTCCTAGGCCTGTGCCCTCTCATGACCGCTTGGTAAATGTTGTTCATAACAACTATTTTGGTGTGATTGAAATATAACAGTTTTCATAGATCGCTTGGCAGCATGAAGGTAGGAAATCACATTCTGCTCTCTTCTGAAATACTATTTCCTTATATTTTATACTGTAACTCTTCAAAAGGCAGGGCAGTGTCTCATCTGTCTCGTGTCCCCTGGTCTTTGTAGAGGACCTGCTATACGATAGATGTGTAACGTATGCCCATTGCAATAGCATATCATAGATACGATACATATTTAATAAATGTAAGTAATCTATTGATTACAATGGAAGTTTCGAATTGATTGGAGTCTTGAAAAATGACCGTTTAACAAGGAATAAAGAGAGTAATAGTAAGAAGATAGGTTCAGTTGATAATATTTTTCATAGAAATCTTGAGCTGGTGATAAAACGCTTCATAGTGGGTTGAAATCTCATCTAATACCCCAACCACCGGGTTTTAAAGAAGGGGGAGACACCGCCGGTCACTTGCTTGGTTATGGTTTTGTAACCAAACAATCAGTATGACCAAAGCAGGGCACCGGGAAGAACCACTCCTGTGAATTGCGCCAACCTGAATGTGGCTTTTCCACCGCCCGGTCACTACCGGTGCCCTTGCAGCGTGCTGGTCAGTAACCAGGTTTCGGGGCGAGCGCGGCGCCCCGGGAACTGCGCCTGAGCGCACAGGGGCCTGTGAGCTTCGCCCCTGCTGTCGTGACCCGGGGGGGGGGCGGGGGGGGACCAGCCACTGCGTCTTCCTGGTGACGGAGATCAGCGGCCCCAGAATGCCGGCGTTTGAGCCGCGAGAGAATGTAGGGACCCAAGAGTCCCAAAGTAACTGTCAGATGAGGACGCCGAGTCCCCGAGGGGTTCGGTAACTGGGCCCAGGTCCCGCGGGCCGTCCGGGCTCCCGGGGCGCGGTGACCTCCGATGTCGCGGCCTGGCCCCTGGCCCGCCCCCGGCGCAGGGGGAGGCCCGGGAGGCCCAGGAGCCGTCACCTGGGAAAGTAGGGCAGCGGACACTTGTCACGTGAAAGGCACTTACGGTAGGAGACAGTGCGTCTTGCCGAGGGAGGGGTTAAGAGCAGAGTCGAGGCCCCGCACGGTCCTGGGCGCGCTGCCCGGGCGCTGGCGGGGGGAGGGGGAGGCGCTGCTCACCTGCGGCCCCAGGGCGGGCTCCGGAGGGGGGGAGAGCCCAGAAGGCCTGTTGCTCACCTGAAGGAGGTGGGCCGGGGTGGGGGGGGGTGACAGCCCAGAAGGCCGGTTGCTCACCTGAACGGGCGGGGGTGGGGGAACCATTCCAAAATGTGGCACGTCGTTGACCACGAAGAAAAGGAGGCCGCAGGGGGAAGGAGGTTTGAACCGTCGCTTGACGCCTTTGAGCAGAGTCCCCGCACCGCGGCTTCCCCGCAGCAAGGGTTTTGGCGGGGGGCAGGCACCAAGTCCCGGCGCCGGGGCGCAGCCTGCCCAGCTCCGGGCCCCGCAGGTGACAGGGAGGAACCCGGGGGGGGGGGGAGGGCCCGGAGCTGCCCGCCCCCGAGCTCGGGCACTGGAATGTTCCAGAAAACCTGGAGCAAAAAAGCAGGGAAGGTGCTCCCGGGAGAAGGAAGAGAGGCGTAGACCGGCGGCGCCTTGTCGCCAGCTCACCCAGGGCTCAAGCCAGCGGGGCGGAGCTCGGGGCACCGGGAGGACTGCGGGGGGGGGGGGGGCGGAGCACCGTCCTGCCGAGCACCCCTCCGCGTGCCCCAAGACCAGACCCGGCCTGCGAAGGCGGCCCCCAAACACCTGCTGTGGCTCTGCCAGTGTAGACGCGGGGGCGGTGCCCGAGGGTGGGGCAGCCAGTGTAGACGCGGGGGCCGTGCCCGAGGGTGGGGCAGCCGGTGTAGACGCGGGGGCCGTGCCCGACGGTGGGGCAGCCGGTGTAGACGCGGGGGCCGTGCCCGACGGTGGGGCAGCCGGTGTAGACGCGGGGACCGTGCCCGACGGTGGGGCAGCCGGTGTAGATGCGGGGGCCGTGCCGGTCGCCCTGGGGAGGACGCTGACCGCGCGAGCTTGCCTCCAGCCTGCATGCCTTTGGAACGGTCGTACGATGTCTTGTCTGGGTTTGGGCTCCCACTTTTTGGCATCTCCCCCCTTCCTGCGGTTCCTGGCCTCTACCTCATGGAGGAGGGCAGGGGGTCTGAATTGTCACCGCCTGTCTACGCTTCGCAGCGTGAAAGAGCAGCGATGCTAAGGGCCGGGGGCGCGTCGGGTTGATGGGCTTTGAGTCTGGGCAAGCAGATCTCACAGGAGCCGTGCGGGATGGCAATAATCCATTTCTCCTTTTGTTTCCCCCCCCCCCGTAGCATCGAAAGCCGAAAAGAGAAGAAAGCTGACTCAGGGAAAGGTGTTGACAGGGAGACTTGTCTATGACTTGATCTTCAATTTATTTTTTACATATATATGAGAAGAGTGCCACAATTACTAATAAAACTGCTTTGATCATGTATTGTAAATTCTGTCTCTCATCCCAAATCCACCTTCATACTGTAAGTAGTGCGATCCTTGTTTCATTTCTGTGTTTAAACTTCTGAACAGTGAGACGCCCTTGTGAGCATATACAGTAGCTGATGCAAAAATCTCTGTGCTCCTGGCTGTACGTTAGACATTTGTAAACACTGGATTCTCATCGTTAGTTTGACGAGAGCAATAGCTTTCTTAAAGAGATGTCCTATTTACCTAGTTTGTATTTTCCTACTTTAGTGACCTGAAGCTACCTGGTCATTTCATTCGGAAGAATTTTGAAGGGTAGTCTTAACTGCTTTTTATTTTTTATAGCTTAGCATTAGTGACTTATTTCAAAAAAAAAAAAAGAAAAAAAAAAACAACAACAAAAAACCCAAATCAAAAAGGTTAGTTTGGAAGCATTTTTTAATAATTGTATTTGTGCATTTCCTTGATTTATTATGATACATTTAATACTTAAGAGTTTATATGTGACTAAAACTTAGAGTCATTTGAAAACATATGTAGAAACCTTTTACATAAGGTTTAAACAACTTGTTTAAAAGAATCAGAAACTAACCAGAGTCAAGTAGTGTTTGCTTAACAATTCAACTTGTGATTACACCACCAAATACTAGGCTTGTTCTGAAATGCTTCAGGAAAACTTTGTAAGTTTTGTGAGATTTTGAATATAAACCTTTATCAGAAATATGCCGTTAAATTTCTCTCCCATTAAAAACAAATGTTTTCCAAATAAACCTATCATATACATACCCGTGGAAGGCCACGTGGTGAGTCCTTGTACATGGAATTTCACTCCTGTATAGTTATTCTGCTGCTAAAGGTCACGTACTGCTTAATGCTGCTTCTGAATCATGTTCTAATGTTAGGCTGACAGGTCTCCAACTATATTTTTTTCTTCTGCAAAGCTCTTTTCCACTTTTTAATTGAATGCATGTTGCAGAAAAATAATCTTTTAAATGAATATTTCAGATTCTGTTTGAGAAGGTTCTGTAGATATTTCAGTCCATATGAAAGAATGCATTTCTACTAAGCTTTCACAAGAGGAAGGAAAGTTAAGAGTTTTTGAGCATTACTAAAAATATGGTATTTCATTCTATTCTAGATAATGTGAAGTTAATAAAGATGAAATCTTGTAATAGTCTTATTTCCTAAGAAGGACCAGTGATCATCAATCTTATAATCTACAGTGTCCAATTTTATAATAATTCAGAGCTCTGAGGCTTTTCCAAGCTATTAATTACATATTCTGTACATAAGTGTACATGAAAAGTAAAAAAAAAAATCCTCTTGTGATCAAGCTTATGAGGGAAATAGAAAACCCCAACAAAGCCTCCATCAGATTCAACATTTTGATATTTCTGAAAATTCCCCTCAGTCTTTTAAGGAGCCACTTCTTTTATGGAATGTAAACCTAAAAAAATATAAGAATAATTTGCAGCTAATACAGCCTGTGTTTATAAATGCCAAGGAAAATTACAAAAACTTTCCATTCCAAGTGTGTTGCCTTTGTGTGTTTTATAATACAGATACTACATTGTAAACATTCCCATTGTTTTATGATTTAGACTAGCTGTACATGCCAGTCAGTCCCCAAAGCAGCCTCCTAGTGTTTTAATATATTAAAAACTGTTCTGTTACAAATGATCATGGTGAATTAAAACCTTCACATGATCACTTATTTGAATAAGCAATCATACCCAATGAAATTCTGTATTTCTGAGTATTTTTATAGTCATTTTCTTCTTGTGTGAATTTTAATGCTATCTCTATGTTAATCCTAATATTTTGAAATCATATAAAATATAAGAAAAAATGTAGTGTTATATATTTCCTCCTAATTTCAGATTCCTGGTCAAAATTACTGAATATCTTGAATGTAATTTATTGCAAAGTTCAAGTAATGTGTAAATGTGACTAGGATATTGTGTTTTTCACAACTAAGAAATGTTATGTGGAAATAAATATTTATCCTAATTAATTTCCTTGCACATTTTAAATTGTGATGCAAAGTGTCTTGTCTTTTTTCTCCTTAGTGTTACTCAGTAGATCAATGTAGAACATTTTGACTGAACATAGTATTCAAATTTAAACCCCCCTGTTAAGAAAATTTGGTGACAGAAACACTTCAAGAGTATTCTGACAATTTGAACTTTATGAAAAGAATGTTATGAGAGCTATCATAGGATATGTCTCTTCATTTTTCCAAAAAGCAGTGACTTGGGTGCAAATGGCATTGCTCCCAAGACTAGTCAAATCTTCCAAGTTCGTTAGTAGGATTTCCCATAAGTAGAACCCCTTACCTTAGACTTCTGTTTCCAGCACCCCCCCACACACACACACCATGGGAAAAGCATTTCCTAAAATCTCTCTCCTCCCTGCTCGTTACAATGGGTCAGATGGGACCATCATTCTTGTGTGGCCATCTGGCAGCGTGTTTGGAGGTAATTACATTCAGAACTCTAATGTAATGGTTAGTATTTTTCTTTTGACTTGTGAGTTTACTTTATAATTGCTACCATTTAATAGCCTTTGATATTGGGAAGTTTTTTTCCTGAATATAACCTGAATATCTCCTTGGTGTAGTTTAAATCCATAGCTTAATAGAAACTCTTCACCAATAATTCACAAGCAACCCATATTTCAACACTCTCCCTAAATCTTTTAGGATTTGTCTTGAGTCTTAAAAGTATGCTCATTATTATGATTTTTTTTTTCTGTCTGCACTGATCCACTCTGTTCCTGTTTAACTGTTCACTCCTGGTCACTTGACTACTTTACCATGGTTTCAAGATTGCTACCCAAACGTTATAATAAGAATCTTGTATATTCATTCATTCAAATGAAATGACATGGGATGCCTGGGTGGCTCAGCGGTTGAGCGTCTGCCTTCAGCTCAGGGTGTGATCCTGGGGTCCCGGGATCGAGTCCCACATAGGGCTCCCCGCAGGGAGCCTGCTTCTCTCTCTACCTGTGCCTCTCATGCATAAATAAATTTAGAAAAAAAATGAAATGAGAGTCACTTGGATATGGTGGTTCTCTAAATATATATTTGAAAAGGCTGTTCACAATCAGTACCTT
Source organism: Nyctereutes procyonoides (assembly GCF_905146905.1). Taxonomy (NCBI): domain Eukaryota; kingdom Metazoa; phylum Chordata; class Mammalia; order Carnivora; family Canidae; genus Nyctereutes; species Nyctereutes procyonoides. The sequence continues at coordinate 23,852,800 of NW_026575142.1, read as the reverse complement.
TGAAGAAGCCCAATATTAAAGGGTTACTAGTAACACTTTATTTTCTAGATCTCTTTGGGTTTTTCCTCAGAAACCTACAGCTCACTGATACAACTGTCACTCCGTGTCAGTTTCTTTCTTTCTTTCTTTCTTTCTTTCTTTCTTTCTTTCTTTCTTTCTTTCTTTTTTTTTAAGATTTTTATTTATTCATTCATAAGAGACACAGGCAGAAGGAGAAGCAGGCCCCAAGCAGGGAGCCCTACGTGGGACTCGATCCCAAGACTCCAGGATCAGGCCCTGGGCTGAAGGCGGCACTAAACCACTGAGCCCCCCGGGCTGCCCACCCGTGTCAGTTTCTATTGGTGTATTGGCCACCACTTTTCGAGCTGGAACTTTGAAAACAGAACTGTGGTCCTTGCTTTTAAGGGCACAGTAGACACATAGCTATAACACAATGTGATATGTACTGAGTTGGCTGTATAACGAAAGCAGTGAATAACTCAAAGATGGATCTTTGACTAGGGTAGAGTTTGAGGAAAATGTTATATAAGAGATAGCATATGAATTAGGATGGAAATGGGGAAGGAAACCTACTCCAAGAGCTGCAGAGATTCTCAAACACATGCCAGTATTGAAATAAAAATGAAATAAAAAAGTAAAGATGTATGGTGTAACTGAATCCTGACATATTTGATGTATGGCATATTTGGAACCAAGCAAACAGCCCAGGGTGGTGGAGTGTTAGGAGAGTAGTGAAGACCTGTAAGAAAAGGTAGAACTACAAGTAGACCACATTATAAATGATGTTAAATTCTATATTAGGATATTCAAACTTTATCCATTAAAAGTTTTGAGCAATGGAAAGGCATGAATTTTTGGAAAGATTAGTCTAGCAGCACAGTGGAGAATATAGTGGGGAAAAAATGTGGGATTATTTCCTTAGGGATCCTGCACCCAGGACGACTCTGAGGCTCAAACCAAACTCTCTGTGAGTGGTCTATAAACTTTTATTATGATTGAAACCAAATAGGCTTAAACCTTAGGTACTTAAGTAACTCCAGACACAACAGCTTTTTATAAATTATTTCATATAGAATAAGATCTATATCTGGAGATAAATATCATATATATATATGTATATACGTATATATATGATGTTTTGGATTGTATTTGAAAAAAAAAAGTTCCAAAAGCATGGTTATCAACAGTAATCTTGAGACTATTAAAGAAATCTAAGTGTAGTACAAAATTCAGCCAATGGCAGCTCATATGGATCCAGAAACCACCTTCCTTCATCCACCTTTTCACTCCACTCATCCCATCGTTCTTATCATAGACTTAGCTTTATGTCTAGGTACTCTTGCCTTCTGATGTGTGTAGTTATAGATTTCTGCCATGTGACTTACTTCTTTCATTTGTTTATAAGCTTCTTAAAGGTAAGAATAGAGTTTTATCCCTTCTTTATAACTCTCTAGAGTCTAGGTCTGGGACTGGCTCTTTATCCAGCTGGGAAAGGCTGTGGACAGAACCTTAAGTAAAATATACAAGATGCTGCTTCTCAGGTTATTAAGAAGGATTAAAGATGGAAACAAACACAGTATGGAAGTAAAAGCAAATGCTTATTGAGCACCTTCATGTGCTCAGCCCCTGTAGGCAGACAGGGGCACCTAAGGTGGGGACCTGTGTAAGCTAGAGAGTCATCAGTGGAGTCATCAAACCAGGATAAAAAGCTAAATAGCTGTGAATGGGGGAGGTGGAGGGAGGGAGGGAGGTGCAGGGCATGGATATAATGCCGGCAGAGTAGATACACAAATCTTCACAGCGATGACACAATTCGGTGAAGTAGGTGTTTTTGTACTTTTTTCAAATTAAGAAACTGGGGCTCAAAGAGGCTCAGCAATGTTCTTTAAAATGTTTCTCACCCTGAGTGGCGATGCTGAGGTTCTAACCCACGTGCACCTTATCTAGGCTGCAGCGCACTGAGTCTCCAACAGGAGGCGAGGTGTGACCTGCTTCCCCCCTGGCAGGGTACTCATTCTGGGTCACGCAACCAGAATCAGGTTAAGATGAGTAATATTTCTTCCGAGCATGTTACTTTGTGACTCATGTTTCTGTGATCAACATTGGACATCAGACATAGCCAGTGAAATATTCTGCTTACGGGTCACAAGTATCATGACTTTGGATGGAAGAAGCTTCATGAAATCATCAGGGTTTTGGTTATTTGGTGGGTCACTCTTCTCATCAAATATGTGTTGTAAATAATCTGACAAACTTGGGGCGAATTGTTCAGATGAAAGATTGTGAAGAATAAAAACATTAATTGAGTTGGTTGAGATTTAAAGTCAGTAACACCAGAAAAGATATCCCTCTTGCTTTAGCAGTAAGGAAATGACCTTTTTATTAATTCAAATTCTCAAGTTTGTTAATATTGTCATAGAGGGTAACATGCAGAAAGAGAAGTTTCTACTGAGCATGACCTTGGTCTTATTAATAATACCATGCTCTGGGCTTTTCTGATGGGCAGTGATGTTATGCTTTGTTATTCACATTCATCTTTCATTCTCAATCACCTAGATCCCTTAGACATCCTGGAGACACGCTCCAGATCATTCAGGATGTAAGTAAAAAGGTTCTTGGACACTGCTGAAAGAACTGTCACAAAGTTGGCAGACCAAAATTCTCTTACATTATGAAAAAAGCCATCCTTGTGTTTTGGTATGTTTTTCAGTTAGAACTTACTGAATCTTAAATATTGTACAAATCTAGTAGTTTTATAAATTGGAATTCTCACGTCAGCTTAGAACAAAAGCAGCAAATGCTACAAATAGTACAACCGGTAGCTTCAGTGACCACCTGTAAATAAGAAAGAAAATACCCAGCACCTGGGAGGCTCAGTTGGTTAAGCCTCTGCCTTCAGCTCAGGTCATGATCTCAGGGGGTCCTAGGATCAAGTCCTACATTTGCCTCCCTGCTCGGGGTGGGGTTGGGGGAGCTCCTTCTCCCTCTCCCTGCCATTCCCCTTGCTTGTGCTGTCAAATAGATGAATGTAATGTTAAAGGAAAAAAAAAAAAAGCAAAATACCCAGAATGACACACAGCCTAGTGTGATAATTAATCTTTATGTTGGTGGCTTTGAGTCATTAAGGAGGCACTGAATTATGTTCTGTGTCTTCTAGTTAAGAAAACATGGAGGTATATGATCATTTTTAGCAAGACTTCCAACAAAAAAAAGTCTAAAAATAATTTTTCACGTGATTTTCTAAAAATCTTGAGCAAAACTTCAACTTCGTGTCCATAGAAGAGATGTGAACCCTGCTCCTTCCCTTGGTGTGTGTGCCCCCCGGGTGCTAGCGCGCTCCATCAGGTGGTGTCTGCTGAGAGTCCGTGTGCCTGCTGAGGCTGCAACTCTCAATGGCAGGCCAGTCTGCACCTCTTAGTGCTATGATTAGTTCCTGCGTGTTTCCAGCTTAGACTCAGATTAAGTTTATCTCTAAGTTGTCAACTTCTTTACCTTTTCCAATCAGCCAATTTAAAAACCTTACTGGAGAGAAAAACTTGTCCTGTGAGGGTTGAATGAAATCTAACTTCAATCGCATTATTACCATTTGTAACCCTCATTATGTGAAAAATATGTGCTAGGACTTTTTTTCTACCTCTGGGCTCCAGAGAAAATAACATGTTCAGAAACTAAAGGAACAATGAATGGTATAGTTTTATCAAAACTATTGTACAATAGTTATACAGATATTATATCAGATATTATATCAGATATTATATACGATGGTCTTAACATCTGTGCAGTATCTGATATTGTACAATATCTCCTATCGTAGAGTGGGCTTATTGATATCTGTAAAATATCTGGTATTGTGTAGTATCTGATATTGTTTAACATCTGATATTGCCAAATGGTCTGAATATCTGTATGGCATCTGATACTGTACAATGTCTAGTTTCTTTTTTTAAAAGACTTTATTTATTTATCCAAGACAGACACACACACACACACAGAGGAGAGAGAGAGAGAGAGAGAGAGAGAGAGAGAGAGAGAGAGAGAGAGGCAGAGACACAGGCAGAGGGAGAAGCAGGCTCCTTGCAGGGAGCCTGAAGTAGGACTTGATCCCAGGTCTCCAGGATCACGCCCTGGGCTGAAGGTGGAACCACACCGCTGGGCCATCGGAGCTGCCCCAATGTCTGGTTTCAATTACGATAAAAGAAGAATTTCTATTAAATTTGCTCTTACGACTATTAATTCAGTCCAGGATGTGTCCACATGATCTATGACTACTGTTTCTGGATATAGAACTCTACAAAGATTGGTCCAGTTACTCAAGATGATTGAACTCTATTAAGAAATAGAATTATGACAAGAGCCCTCCAGGTTTGAAGGTCGATGTATGGCTCTTATGGATGAGTCGGATTTGGGACGTCGGGTGAAGCTAATCAAAGGCACGCTCCCAAAGTACAACTGAAGCTGAATTTCACAACCCTCTGTCCATTCCCATGTGTGACTCACTAGTCTTATGTTGAATTGATAGATTTTTTTCTATTTCTTCTATTTTTAGATTTTTGTGCTGGAGCTTATTACTCTTAGATAACTTTTTCCAGCAAATGGTCTGAAGCTAAGTTTGAGTTCATAAAACCAATTAAAAAAAATGAGGCCATTTTGCAAACAACTGAACAAAAAAAATCATGTTTCCTCAGTTATCTGCTAGACTAAATTCAGCATATGAAATCTATGCTTTCATTAATATAGATATGTCAGCCAAAAATAGTCAAACGCTTAAGTAACTTTTTTTTCTTAACTGAGATGATATTATTGATGTTATTTGTTCTTATAACATGAGCCCCATCATAGCTTCCTGGAATAAAATAATAAATTATATATTACATAAAAAAATAAAAGTTACTTGGGTTTTTCAAAAGCTATATATGTGTGTGGTAGCAAATTGTATATGTATTACATAAAAGCCCTACGAACTGCTTAATTTAACACATTTTTATGTATCTTTTTTTTTTTTTTTTTTTTTTTTTTTACAAAAACTGAACTCTCTCCATGTTTACAAGGCAGTCTGGGATAACAAGCAAAATAAACAAGAGCCTTTCTGGATAAGCGTGTCCATATGCCAATGTGGTTTAGGTCTCATTCAAGACAAAAAAACGAATTATCTCTGAAAAAATGAAGGAACATTTATTAAATGACCAGGAGAAATTCCACAGTATGTAGTATGGGAATAATAATATGTAACTTTGTAGTTTATTTTCGATTTTTAAAAGCAAGCCCAAGGAAGTTAAAATATTCTTTTAATTAAGATGCTCAAAGAAATGAACTAAGAAAAATTGATGCAAGGACTCCTTCAAGTTAGAATTTGTGATACAAATATTTTCATCTTTTAACAGGGCAAGCTGATGTGTTCACATCTCAGTTCCAAGCTGCCTCTTTCACTAGGAAACATCAGTATTTTTTAAGGCACATTTACAATGCTTCCCCCTCCCCCTTGCTGTGTTTTTGTAGCACCTATAGCCATAACTGGCACCTGGGGGACTTGTATTGTTGGCAGATTCCCTCTCATTTCTTTGGAGTCTATTCAACTGCTGTGGTTTTACTCAGAAGTCAGTGCTTTGCATATATGATTTCCTGAGACTGTTTGAATAGTCGTTCTCAGAAAACCGTGCCAGTCTGGCTGTGAACAGCTCTTCTCCAAGAGTTGCTGACAGTAGCCTGGTCGGGTCATCGTGCTCGGACATGCCTACTAGCTTCTTTCCTCCACCTTTCTCTCCTTACCCCTGCCCCAGTGACCTCACTGCCCACACCTTGCCATCCCTTTAAAGAAGAGGATGAGATCTTGGACTAGTCCAGTTAGACAAAAATCAAATGTTTCTCAGGGAACCTATGCAAAGCTTCCATAAAGATAATTCATATTTGTTGTTTCAGCAACTGATGTGGAAATTATTTTAAATAATAAACAAACCCAGATGGAATAATTCAGACTTCAGGAAGGTAATAATCTGTTGCGAACACAGAAGTCCCTACTCAGGGTTACAGATGTAAATCCAGGAACAAACGTAACCTTGAATTTCTTGATTTGAGTGTACTTTTTTTTTTTTAGATCATCATCTTAACAGTTCAGTTTTGAGATAGTGAGAACAAAAAATGGCTTTCAATAAGGTCTGACATGCTGTTTTGAGGTGCTAAGGTAAAGAGAAGCATTGTTTTATGAAGTGGCTCATGTGGGTATATATATGCTGGTGTGCTGTGCTGCTGGCAATCCCATGGTCTTCGTCTGTATACCACTGCAGAGAAAGAGAAAGGTCAGCATTAGGATGTCAGTTATCCTACTCTTAAAAAAATAAACAAAATAAAATAAAATAAAATAAAATAGGCTCTCACGAGCCATACATAGAGTCAAAAAATTGTTTTAAGGGTATATATATTCTAATTAAACTATCCAAATCCATTTTCAGACTTGAATCAGAGGACACTTAGAACTACATTATGCACAGGAGAGAATGTTTATGCCATTAAAGCACGCTAGTTTTAATTAAGTGTTATCAAGTGCCAGATTTCTCCTACACTGCAATAAGAGAAACTACATTAAATGAGTTTTTTAAAAGCACTTTTTCCTAATATATGTTACCAAAGTACTAGAAAAATCTATTTCAGCATTTCACATATATGTTGAACATGAGGTCAAAAGTCAAATGCGCTATTTTGCAAACACGTTGGTTTTTCACTAGAATTTTCTATCTGTACGTCTGACATTTATGAAAGTGTTGATGACCTGAGGCAAAAATGTGTCAACGCATCCCATATTAAACAAGTGAGAAGTCACTACTTGGCAAACATAAATTGCAGAGACTTAAATAAACTCTTAGAAACTGCCTAAAGTATCATGTCATTTCTTTGAGTGGTAGAAAAAGAAACCTCAACCTCTCATAAGAATCCGACCCCAAAAGGCATATGCCAGGTTTCTTTGGTATCAACTAACTGTCCCATTCTGATATAATGGGCACCATGTGAACTGATCACAGAGCAAGGTTGTGTGTGTGTGTGTGTGTGTGTGTGTGTGTGTGTATGGAGAGAGTGAAGAAAAGTAGGTTTTCTAGCTAATACAGGCAAGAAAGTATTTTGCACAAAAATATTTAGTGCAACGCACATGCATACACATGTAAGTATACAAACATACGCGTGTATATATGTCATACCTACGCATAAAGCCTCTTATTTTCTTCTTGATCTGAAAAGGTCTAGTGTAGAAGATGAATTTGATTTAATGCCTACAAACAGCCCACTATATAGGCAATAACAGCTCTGAGCCATTTCCAACTCTCATATAAAACAAACCTAATTGTTCATTGCCTGTGGTCGTTCAACAAAAGATAATGTCGCACTTGCAAAAACCGAAGCAGGCCGCTTATTAACGTCCCACTGTTGTTAGACTGGCTAGTAATACATACTAGACAGAAACGGGTTTATTTTCGTACTGGAGCGGAGCTCCTATCATGCTGGTTTCACGTTAGAATTACTCTGCCGCACGTTTACTGAGTAAGTGATTACTTCCGAATCCAAACAGGGAGAGCCTGAGCAGCCCCATGGATAGGAGAGCACTGTTTTGACACTCCCAGGATACGTTGTGCTTCTCAACCCCCGAGTCTCCAAGAGTTTTGAACATGACTCTGTCTGTGGCTTAAGGGTACCACTTCTGACTCCTCGTTGCAAAAACAAAACCCCTTGGAACCCTGTCCCTATCTCCTGGGCCTGCTGGAGAAGGAGCCCCGCCAGGGGCAACCTAGGCCCCACCGGCAAGCTCCCTCCTTTTGCACCACGGTTTGCTGTACCATTGCTTGGAAATCCACTCCAGCATCCACCAGGGCTTTGGAGATCTGGGCCGACTGCTGAAAGTGAACGTTGTCTGCAAGGAGAGAAAGGAAACGTAAAGTAACTAATAGCCGCTCCTTTTCTGATAGGAAGGGTGGGAAAGGCACGGGAAGAAAGGGACTATTTGAAGTTCTAGGACTTAGCATCCCATTTAGCCCAAGACAAGTGAGTTGTGGAAAGCAACACTGTTTTATTGAAGTAAATGTAACAGTCTTGCCCCTCATGCTTTTGTTTTGTCAGTAGTGAAATTGCAAACCTGTCTGTGATACTAAAAAGTCTAATTAACTGAAACTCACCATCTGCTGTTCCATGAATAAGGAGGTACTCAACTTGTTTAAAATTTTCAGCTCTGCTCATGACTGTTGAATTCTGGAATTGGGAAAAAGAATGTCATTATTCAAAAAAAGATCTGCCATAAACTGATTTTTCACTTCAGTTTACAAAATAAAATGTTTTCAGCTGGGGCCCCCTTTGATACAAAATATAGCAAACCGATATTTAAGCAAATGCTGTCTCCATGCACAGCAGAATGCACAGCATGCCCCGAGCCTGGGAGACGGGACTGGAAAGGGGGGACGCCACATCTTCCTCGCACACACGCAGGCAGGGGGCACCTGCCACCGGGGCTGCGCGCCGGCCCCGAGCCCCAGATCCCGGGCTGGCTGTGGCCTGTGCATTAGCGCGGGGCAGAGTCTCCTATTAGCAATGTATGTTCATGGGCTTGTGCTGTAGTTCAGCCAAAAAGTGTATTGCCATGGCAACCGTGTGTCACATGGTGCCATACATGCTACATTTCAAAGAGCCTGTACATAGCATTTGCAACTAAACACACTCTGCAATATGTCATATGAACTTTGGTCCACATTGCTAGGCAATGAGTGAGAAGGAAGTACTACCTCTTTGGGAACAGATGTTCCAAACCTAGGCAAATGTGACATATGGGAGGGGAAAGGGGTGACAAAGATCAAGCGTGGCCTTAGGAAATCGGTGGGTTGTTGTCATCTGCCTCGTTCTGTATTAGGGAAAATCCTGCCACTGGATCAAGCCATTGCCTAGTGGGCCAGAGAAATAGGGCCAGAAATGGGGAGGTAAGCTCTCTGAAGACCCGCCTCCCTGAGGCCGCACACCTGGCATGGGGAGGGGGGGGGCTCAGGATGAGAAAGCCTTACAGGGCACAGAGCTGGTCATCGGGTCTGGATTCGGGGATGTGCGCAAAGTTCGGAGGAGGCTCCGGGTGCCCCGGGGGGTGGGGAGCCGGGGTCCACGGCTGTGGTCTCCCTGCGTGTTGGGCAGAGGAAGGGCCAGCGGTTCTCCGGTGCCTTTGCAAGTTCTCCAGCAAGTCCTCCAGCATCTTGGTGAATCAAAGTCAACTTTCTGAGAGCCACGGCTTGCATTTGCAGGCGCCCTTGTGGGGAACGCGGGCTCCCTGTGCCCCGAAGGGCCCCCCCCCCGCCGGCGGGGGTCACGGGGTCTGGGTGCCACCCCCCGGGGGGCAGGCTGCTCCCCAGGCTCGGCTTCTGCGCAGTGGGGGCGTCGGGAGGGGCGCTGCCCGGTGCGACCCTGCCCAGTCCTGCTCCCCCTGCTCCCCCGCGGGGCCCCGGCACGAGGAGGAGGAGGAGGAGGAGGAGGAGGAGGAGGAGGAGGAGGAGGAGGAGGAGGAGGAGCTCGCACGGGGCGGCATCCGCACGCGGGACGCCGGCTGCACCGAGGCCGCTACAATCCCAAGCGGCTCCGGGGGGAGGGGCCTGGGGGCGCCCGAGGCGCCGGGGGGCGGGGGGGGGGCTGGCAGCGGAGCCCCAGCGGCGGCGTCCGGGGCGGCCGTGCTCCCTGCGGAGGCGGCGGCGGGAGCCAACCCCGCTGGGGCCGGGGCTGCAGAGCCGATTCCCAGCCGCGCCGCCAGAGGCCGGGGCTCGCCGCCGGCCGCCCGCCCGCCCGCCCCCAGGCCCCGGCGCTCCCGGGCGCCCCGGGCGCTCCCCCCGCCCCCCCCCCCCCCAGCCGTCGTGCAGGCCGGGCCGGCGCACACCTGCCCCGATGCTTGCTCGGGCCGCGCCCAGCCTCGCGCTCTGCAAGCCCGCAGCTCCCCGCATTTCCCCGCAGCTCCCCGCAGCCTGCCCGCGGGGACCCGGCCACACGGCGCGGGCCCTCGCCTCACCTCCGAGAGCCCCACCGGCCCTCCTGGCTTGGCAGCCTGCACCGCCAAAGCTGCTCCTACAACCTCCACGAGCCATAAAACTGAGAAATGTCATTGAAACATAGAGTAATAGTTAGGAGACATATAAATACGCAGGACAGTTAGCAAGGAATGTGATAACTACTGGAGTTTGGACCAAAACAGTTTCTGGCTGCCTTTTTTTTTTCTTAAATGGAGTGAATACAGGCTGAAAGAAGACAATTTTTATAAACAAGTAAAACCCTGAGCCTAAGATAAATGTTGTGATGTACACACTGTAGCTGTGATGAACTAGACATGGTGAGAAATGCAACATACTGAGAAAAAGACGAAAACTGTGATAAAAGTGTCATGATGCAAATTGTTTTACATTAACAATATTACACTACAAAGAAAGAAAGACAAATACTTTAATGCAGCAAGAGAAAAAATAAAACAAAAGCTTCCCCTGCGATGGTGAGCTAGGTGTGCCGGTTCCATGCACACATCGCCCTGCTCCCCGGAGAAGCATCCAGAGGGGCCTCCCCGCGAGGTGGGCAGGTGCACGGGCAGCCGGGAGCACCCAGCCCCTCTCAGGCTCTCTGGCAGCAGAGAGCAGGGCTCCCCGCCCACCCCCCCCCAGACGCGGCGGTGGCACCTTGCCCCTGGCACCGCGATCGTGCCCTACCGGACCCCAGAATCTGGGCTTCTCAGGGAAGAGGGACCCTCGGCGGCCCACCGCGCGGCCCGCTCCAGCCCGCGGACCGCCACGGCCCACGCCAGGGCAACAGAGCCCGCCCTCGCTGCAGGTGTGGCTAATAATCGGCAATAATGCCATCGTGCTATTTTAACCCACTAAAATAGGATAATCCCCATTTGCCTATCGATGGAAACAGAAATAGAAAAGGAAATGGATGACTAAGTTAGAAGCCGAATAGTCTATCACCAGCTACTAAAAAGGAAGCTCAGAGTGATAAATGGGCAAGGATGCAATGGTGGTGCAGTTGGCACTCTCCCGAGGCTAGAAACTTCCGGAGAGCCCCGCTGTCAGCAACAGTCTGGCAAAACGAAGTGGGAAGGATTGGTCCAGTGGCAGTGCCGATTCCACAGCATCTCTGTGAGGAGCTTTTCCCTCAAGCCCTAAGAAGAACCATCTGTAGCTGCCTGTTGGATCACGCTGGTTCCTCAGTTACCTTCCAGCAAATAAATCTTTGTATTTTTGAAATAAAGAGAGAGCTGATGAGCGCGGTGGGGCGCTGGGAGGAACAGAAGTTCTAAGCGTTTATAGGCCACCCTTGTGCCATCGAGGAACCACAAGGACAAGTGGCGTCCTGAGGATGACCGGTTGCCGCGTTGTGGAAGCCTACCTCAAGGCAGGCACAGGTGTCCCATTTAATCCCTTCACTAACCCTGTGGAGGGGGGAGGCTTGATTCTTCCCATTATCCAGATGAGGAGACTGAGGTTCCGAGAGCTTACTTAACCTCTCCAAGTGCACACTGCTGGCACGTGGTGGAAGCCAAATTTGAGCACAGGTCTAACTCCGAAGCCCGCTCCCCTTAACGTTATGGCCTAGTGTCCCTTCGTGTCCCAGCCAACAACCCATCACCATTTCCAGGCTCTCGTAGGAAGAGCAAACGGCCACTGGTCTGATGGACAACCCCGCACGTCAGTGCGATAGGACGGCTGTACCCACTTCCTCTGTGCATCCTCCCGCTTGCAACCAAATCCTGCTAACTAGCTAGCATTAAGTAATGCTATTCTGGGAAGCACCGCTAATGCCACAGAAAACAGAGGCCACAGAAAATTTCTGAGAAAAAAATAATTTCCACCCACTATATCGGATGTTTTACTTGTTTACATCTATCAAACAACTGTATCGGTGAGATGCCAAGGAAAGAGAACCCATCAACCCGACAGGGGGCTCTACCTCCGTCCTCACCAAGCAACACTGGCTTCTTTAAAGATCACACAGCAGTCAACATTTTATCAGCACTCAACAAACAAGTTAAGGTTTGGCTTAAATCTGAAGGTCTCTCTCCCTTTGGCATATTCTGGGATAATAGAACAAATGTCAAATCAGTACAAGATGGCATATTTACAAAATTGCACCCTGTTTTGCATAACCTAACGATGCAGCAGTTCTTAAGGATTGAACATTTCAAATCTGCTAGCAGAAGACTGCCAAATCTATGACTGTTTCGTACACTTGCCAAAAGCCTATCAAATTTTGAGCAAAATGCAAAATAAATCTCCTCTACAAGTTAAATCAGTCCCTTCTGTGTGTTCCAGGCTGCCCTCTTCTCTTGGCAACCAGGCTCAGGACTTGGGCCCCATCTCTCCTGCCCTTGATCTTCTGCTGCTCTGTGTATTTGTATTCATGGATCCCTTCCCGCCTGCAGGCTGTGGCCTGACGTAGAGGCCACCATTTGGCCTGCTCTTCCCACGCCCTGCTTCCATGATATCCGTGGGTTCATTCAACCTGCTTCACAAATCCCCGGAAAACCAGCTGTACCTGCTACTCCCGTGGGGCTGTGCTGCTGCCCCCTGTCCCTCCGCAACCCACAGAGAGCGTCTCCGCTCTCCCTCTTCGGCTCCTAGATCCCTCTTTGTTGGCCTGCAAAAGGGCCCTCCCTTCCCTACCCCTCAGCATCTACATGTTACGTAACATGGTTGTGCCTCAGTTTCAGCGTCAATAAAATTAAGATAACTAGAGCACTCATCTCGGGGAACTGAGGGAGACAGGAACTCCAGAATAGTGTCTGCCCATAGAAGCAAGCGCTTCATGAATAAGTGAAGAAAAAAAAAATGAATGGAATAAAGAAAGCTGGATCCCCCCCCTGCCCCCCCATCAGTTGAGAGGAGTTGAGGGGGAATGTGAAACCCTAACTTCCTGGCCACTTCCCTTCCCAGCCCCACATGCTCCGGAGGACAAACCTCCGGGGGGCTTGTCACAGCTTGGACACCACCGTCCTTTCTGCACTTGGGGGCACCTGTCACTCTTCCTACCTGTTCTCTTTCATTTCTCTTTGATCATTTTGTGGGTCTGCTTTTCCTCACCAACAAGGTAAGAAACTTCTGGGCAATTAGAACACCAGGCACCATTTCTGAGTGAGTGAAAGTTGGCCAGATGTTGAGTTTTTAAATAGGTATGACTGCGAGGCCTCTGATGGAGCATGTGAAGGGCCACTTGTCATGCTGGTGAGCGACAGGCTCCTCGGGCCCTGGCGGTGCTTGCTCTTTGCTCTTTGCCAGTGGGGGTGAGGGTTTTCTTACTGCCCAGCTTTTTGCTCAAATCTGTCACCCTTGTGATCTGCTGGGGACCAAGACTCACCGCAGAGATGTTTCCCCAGGGCTACAGGGCCTTGCCCCTTGGCACTAGGTGGGGGATTAGCTCCAGGGCCTGGGGCGGGGGGGGGGGGGGGGGGCACTGCTCATGCCACAGCAGTGGGTCTGAGCCTTAGTCCAGGGCCTGCTAATCTACACAGCAGCTCTGTATGAGTAGGAAAAGTCAGTCCTGGCTGGATGCAGCCCCAGAGGTTCGTGTCTCAGTGAATGAAGCAGAGACTGGCCCTCAGCACTGCGGGAGCTGCACAACTACACGTGGCATCCCTACCTGTTCCATTTGTGCATACAAACGGGTTCTCGGATTTCCTTTCCTAAATCGCAAGCAGGACCTTTATTTCACAAAATGTGCTTCTCTTGGTGATGTGGGTTTCTCCAAATTCTTCCAAATCTGGGTCATCAGTGACCTAATAATGAATCCTCTCTCTCTCTCTCTCTCTCTCTCTCTCTAATTAAAAATTGTCTCTTCTCTTAGAAAGGCTACAATCCTGGCCATTCTATTGATGATTCCTGCGCTGCAAGTGTAAACAAAGATCAGGGCCTTCCTTCTGTGGAGCGTTGGGCTTTGGTCCTTCCCGCCCTGGGTGCACTGCAGGGAGGCAGCGGGCCCAGGCAAAATGGGAATCATTTTCAAACTCTTCCCTTCTGACCCACAGACAGGCACAGGGTACTGAGAGCCTCTAAGGAATTGTCTTCTTTGTCTTTTCCAAAAGGGTGGGAGGAGGGAGGGAGGGAGGGAGAGAGAGAGAAGGAGAGAGAGAGAGAGAGAGAGAGAGAAATAAAAACAACCTGGGAAAGAAAAGTAAAAGATGGGGTCCAGAGGGGCAGCTGGGGCCTCGCAGGAAAAATAGAATCTTTGAATGTATTCTTGCCAGAGACAAAAGCACAGGCTTATTTAAAAAACAAAGGAGGGCAGCTTTATTCTAAAGCCTGCTGTGCACCAAATATAGGCACTTAGATTCAGCTCTCCACACTCTGAGGAAGCACTTACCAGGGTGGAAACAATTCAGCAGCAGCGTTGCCTCCCCTTCCCCACACACCTTAACTCTCGCCCGCCCAAATCATTCCTCCGAGTAACACATTGGGAACCTTTAGCTCCCTGGTACTGGCAGTTTTAATGTGTCCATTGCCAGCACTGAATTTTGTGCCAAGAAAACTCGACTCCTGGCGTGGAAGGATTAAACAGTCCTCGGGTGCCATCTGTGCAGTGAAGTGAAAGAGTGACTTTATGCACCCAGTGTGCGTGTGTTGCCATTGGCAGTGGGAAGTGACTTCTATTTACATGACTACCTCATGCAGTGAACACCTAAGGGGAGAGAGGAACATGGCCGCCTCAGGGCGAGTGGAGATGGGAGGAGGGGATCCATGTGGGAACGAGGAGCCCATAGGGAAGTCTGGGAAAAGATGTGGGATGAAAGGGTAGGTTGAAACTAATCGGCCTAAAGGGGGAAGGCTGGCTGAAGAGGAAAGACCCTGTTGGCTGTTGGCTGGTGTTCATGGAGGAAAGTAGGGTAGGTGCCATGGACTTCCCTAGGTGTCAGGGTTTGGGCTTGACCCTGTGCCTCTAGATTCAAAGACTTTTCAGAATGGGATTTTAAGAATGAACTTTTGACTTAACATCCACCAGGTTCTAGAGTCAGGGTGAGGGTTCTGGACAGTACATCTCGGTTTCAGGAGTTTTAGTCCTCGGGATATTTGAAAAAGTCCCTCGGCAGCTCAGCATATATGGCACGCTGCAGGAGGGATGGTTTTCAAGTGTGAGCATCCTGGTCAGGTTACAGACAAGAAAATTCCAGATGTAAAGAAGTGATGGAGATATGCAATTTTTATAACAATGTTTGCCTTCAAAAAGTTCTTAAATTAAATCAGGAAAGGTCTTAAGGTTTACACTTCATATAGGGGCATCTGAAGAATACAGTATTGAGTAAATACTTCAACAGTTAATAATACTGCAGTATTAGGAAGTACAAAATAACCATGAGTCCAAGATAGGTAAACTGAAGATCAAGAGATCTACAAGACAATGTCAGGAAAGTCAAATGGGGCAGCTAGTCCACTGGAAGAGCAAACTTCCTACTAAGTGGAGATATAGGAGAAATGACATTCCAGGCAGAAGGAACAGAAGACAAGGGCATAAAAGGGAAAGGCCCAGAAATTTTCAGACAACAGTGACATGTAATCAAGTGAACTAGACCATTGTAAGAAGGATGTTGAACACCTGATTAGAGTCAGGGTAGGACTCAGTTGAGTCACATGAAAGACCTGTGACAGTGTTGTATGTGGGGATGCGGGGACTAATCTCATGCCTCTTTGTGGTAAAGATGGGAGCATAGAAAGACAAGCTAAGGGGACACCAACTGGGTTATTGTTAGAAAAGTAGATAGTCATGTGACAGCGGCAATGTGGTGACGAAGAAAGGAAAGGATGTTTAAAGGAGTTTATTGGATGTGGAGAAGGAATGGGAAGAATTGAATCCAAAGTATTGTGGGGGACAACTGGCAGAAATGGGGACAACCCGACAATGGGACTGCTGTGTAGTGGAAGATGATTGGTGCATCTCACTTTACAGGTTGTCACTTTTCTATCTTGACTGGAAAACACACACATAGGCACAGGCAGCCACATACTCCTCCCTGCACCCCCTCTCCCCCAAACCTTCCTAAATGAAGCTGAAAGAGATAAAACTAAACTGTGTATACTTATGTTGCAAAACTGGAAATTTTATTTGGGTTTTATTGTGTTTTGGTCAAGTGGCTTCAGAACCTATAGGAATGGTAACATCTCATAAAAGTGTACAAACACTGCTCAGAGCAGCGCATTAATGTGAAGCCCAGGTATTGAGAGTTGCGGCCCAGATGAGAAATTGTATTAACTTACTCTCGTTTTTGCTTTCCTCCTTTTTTAATTCATTGTCATGAAAACAATTTTGCATTTTCTTTGGAGAATGTAAACATGAGATGATTTACCTTGTCATCTGCAAGTTTTGGGCTTTTCAACGAACAGGACAGATAGACTCAGGAAAGTTTTGGAAGGGCCAAAGTGCAACGAAGGTCCCTAGCGGTTAGGCTAGCACTTCTGGTTACATCAGTGTAGCACCCGAGAGAGTGCCCCGGCTTGGCCATGTCATCCAGCCAGCACATGTGGCTGCCAATGATAGTGGCTTCCAGGCCAAATTTCAGATGCTATGGCCTGTCTGCAGAGCAACCTGCCACTTGTTCTCCCATCAGCCAACACCTGAATGCTATTCAGTAAATGGAGGCTCAAGGGCTTTTCGGGGCCCCGTCCAATTGTACTCTTCACCCAAATCGTGTTTGAACAAACTGCACATAGTTGGCTATGAATAAGAAAATTACAGGTCTGTACATACATCTTAATTTTAATACCACAGAAATTTTAATATATAGCTAAAGGTTTAGAGAGTCTTCTGGGCTTTAAAGGAATATGTCGAATATGACATGTTTTCTAAATGAAATTTTTATAATTAAAGTAATTATCTGGTGTTGCTTTGTATTTCCAAATGAATGCATATTGTGACCTATATAGCATACGATAAAGACTGTAATTAATGCAGAATATAGTAGGGGAAGCTAGTAGAGTATCTCTAAACCACCTGTGTTATTTCTTTTTAACAAGAATTTTGTTGGAAATAAAAAATATATATTTTTTTAGAATAGATACACTTAAAGATGTTCTTAAACAACTTATAAATAGGTTATAAAATGGATCTGGTTTCTCATCTCTTACCCTGTAATAGTCAAGGTTGTCTTCTGGAGTTGGCAAACCCATGTAACGTTCTGTATACACGGAGTCTGTGATGAAAAAAAATTGAAAAAACACTTAATTCATACAATACAACTTCTCTTCCTTTTATTGGGTTAGTTTAAGTGCTTTCATATGTCGTAACTTGTGCGTAGGTCTACAGAGTATCCCCCTCAGGAGTGTCTCCTCCAGATGATTTTTATTTGGCTTGTTAATGCAGCCAGACACCTGCTCAGACTCATGCCTTTCCATACTCAGCTGGAACCAATGAGGATAGAGGGAGATGAGACTAGATGATCTAAACACAGTTAATACTCCATCTACAGAGGGCACCTGGGTGGCTCAGTGGTTTAACATCTGCCTTTGGCTCAGGTCATGATCCTGGAGTCCTGGGTTTGAGCCACACATCAGGCTCCCTGCTCAGTGAGGAGTTGGCTCCCCCTCTGCCCCTCCTCCTCTGCCCTTCCCCCTTACTCATACACCCTATCTCTTTCTCTCAAATAAATAAATAAATCCTTAAAAAAAATAACCCATCTGCAGAAAAATCAAATGCGAAGTGCTGAAAGGTAAGGGCTCTTTACATTATCATCTGACCTTTTCAAAGAATCTTAATTTGGAAGTCACTGAAAGGGTCAATTGTCTTAAATTTTTGGTCCTGACACAAGCATATGTCTTAATTTCCTGTTGGAAACCCCTTATAATGCTCGATTACTAGCTGCTCACTTAAATCATAGTTTTTGCAAGTTAATATTCGCTATAATGAAAACAAGGAAATCAGTTATCATTTATTTGCTGTATATCCCTGTACTAGCTCAGTTACTCCGTCACAGTGTACCATTTGTTTTTCCTCATTTTGTAGCGAGCCCTCACTTTTGGCATTCTAACAGTTGTGAATTGTGAAATAGATTACATTAATATCTGCTGAAATGATGCAAGCTCTTTTATCTACAGATATGGCTGAAAACAGGATGCATAATTGGTTTGGTTATTTTGGGTAATTAAACATATTTTTGCCCTATTTTTAAAAATTTTATAGATATATCCCAAAATATATGTGAGAAAATTTACAATTTACTGTGGCTAAGTTCCAAGATAACTTTAAAAATCTGAAGTAATTGCTTTGAAAGATGCCCCCTCCAATGACCAGATTACAATAAAAAGGTAAGGATAGAGTATAATATGCTGTCATTGTGCTGTTTAGATTAATGGCTCGAATTTCATTGTAATTTTACAGGTAGTTCAGTATTGATCTTACTAATTGTTTAAATGACTAGATCACCTAAATAATAGCCTTAAGTAACATTTTAACCCTTTTTGAATGACTGGCATTTAAAGGCTACACTGATGATGAGCGCTAGTTATTCCACATGTATTCTTTATGCTTGTTCTATGGAAATCAAAATACTGTCTTTCAAAATGAATAATGGCAATATTTTATCATTTTGATTAAAAGGAAGACAGACACAGATGATATGTAATTTTATATATCTAGAGGACACTAATATACAAAATATAATATTTTAAAGGACATTTTATAATATAGGATCTTCATAAAATGTTCATATCTTTTAACATTTAAATCATTTAAACATAAATAATTTAAGTTGTACATGTGATAGGAGGGAAAATCGCCTTTAAGGGCAAAATAAATTTTTCCTGAAATGGTAGCAGACTTTTCTATTCTTCTTGTCCTAGAACGAAATACTCCTTTCTTATTATGTTAACCAGGTTTACATGAGTGAGAATATCTGAATTTTTTTTTTCCTTTTTAAACACAGAGAGAGTGTGCCTATGTGTAGGAGCAGGGGGAGGGAAGGAAGGGCAGGAGAGAGGGAAAGAGAGAATCTCATGCCCAGTGCAGGGCGCTAGCTCAAGACCCTGAGCTGAAATCAAGAGTCAGACACTTAACTGGCTGAACCACCCAGGCAACTCTGAAATTTTAATAACAGTATTTAATAAATGCATAATACAGGTGTTGTAAACTTTAAAAAATGCACCTTTGGAATACCATTTGTGTACTTCTTCTATCCGATCTTTAAGTAAAATTGTTCAAATTAACACGTATATAAGAGCTCTGGAAAGTACCTATGTCCAGAAAGTTGGGTTGGTCCAAATATATTTAATGAAGTCCTCTTATTATTCTAAACTCACAAAGATTGCTTCTATTATTTTATTGACCACCAGAGGTCTCCAAAAACAAGCTCTCCAATGGAACAATTAATATCAAGCAGGAAAGTATTATATGAAAACAAATCCATTGTGTGCGGACTAAGTCGGAAGTGTGATTTCCAATGTTTTTTAACAGAAAGATCACAATATTTTATTTATTTGTTTATTTATTTATTTTACTTTTTTTGTTGGCCTCTCCTAACTTAGCCTTTAAATAAGAGTTTCCTACAAGGTTGATACTACCATGTATTAGGGCAAAAAATATGTAACAAGTGTATTTATTATCAATAAGTCTTTCACATAAAGGACTTGAGATGGGGTCTGAAGAGGTGCAGGAAAGTAATTCATCTTTTCACCATCTCTGACTCTTTTCTCCTACCTAGCGTACTAATGTTCATTCTCTTCCCCTAGGGAATTATAGTCTTACATATATATGATGCCATATAGAATTATCTCTCAATGATGAAGAAGAGATTCTAGAGCGGCTTTCACTAATTTAGAGACAGTGTGTGTGTGTGGGTGACAGTGCCAGTGTGTGACAATCATGAATTCCCCTGTCCCTACCCTCCTCTTTCTACCCAAAGCCCTATTTGTCTTTGACCTTTACTGGAAGAAAAAGAAATACATGCTTCTATTCTGCTAATATGTGATACCCAAAAACTCAAAATAAAATAAATTAAGGGAGGGTTTATCTGCAGAAATGTAGTGTTAGGGATGTTTTGAAATTTAGAAAACAAAATTTGTCGATAACTAGATGCCAATACCACCGAGCCTTTCTCAATAGCAGAGTAAGTGAGATCATTCGATTCTAGGTATCCATAAAGTGCATCTACAATGAATCAGCTTATTTCCTGTAGAAACACTGAAACTCAGAAAGGAATGGTTTTGTCATTGAAATTTTAAGGTCAACACTCTGTATCTTTTTGATAGTAATTACATACCATAGTACTCCCACCGTGAGACAGGTGCCACGGCTATTCCACACTTGAACACGCCACTGCCTGCTCCCAGGACCATTGAGGTTACGTACCCTCCATATGACTAAGGAATGGAAATGGTTATTTTTATGGAGGTAAAGGAATTCAGGACATATGGTAAGCGAGTCGCAGTTTCCATATTTCTCACATCTTTATATACTGTGCCTCTTTAGAGATAGAAAGCATGGTAGAGAAGGGCTTAAATTGGCCTTAATTGGACAATATCTAAAGACTACACTTGCAGAGCCCTGGTGGCTTTGCTTGACAGGTCTAAGTCAGAAAATCATCAAAAATTTACTGGATAGTAATTAAAGGAAAAAAGATCGATAGATACTGGATCTTTACTGACTTTGACTCATAAGAAAAATCACCCTACTTCCTTCTCTCCTGCTCTCCTTCCCCACCTCCCTCCCTCTCGCCCTTTCACGCCTCCCTCCCTTCCCCCCCTTAATCATAATAAGCAAAGATGTATATCTTACTGGCAGGGACTGGCAGGGACTCACTGCCTAGAGGACATTTTATTGGGGTCTTCTTAGATTAAAAATACAGGATTTTCATCTCTAAATATTTACACGCCAAGGATAAATCATCGTGCTCCGAATTCTATTTACTAACTAAATGCACATAGATTCATTAGCCAAACAACTACTCACCCAGCCCCAAATTGCAATCCGTTTGTCGTCCACAAATCCCATTTTTGAAAATTGTCTAAAACATATGGAAGAAGTCCATGAATTAGTATTGCATTGTGTATAGAAAACTAGGATAAGTGCACAAATGTGAAACCCTGCCATTTGTTCTCTATTCCCTCCTGTTGGAATCTAAGAGTAATTATGGCCAGCAATCAAATAAACACCTGAGACAGATGTCTATCTTTTTTTTTTAACCTAACAGCCAGACGAACAAGGTTTACTTTTGTTGGAGTCCCTAAAAATTTTGTCTGTGTGTTTGTGTGTGTGTGTGTGTGTGTGTGTGTGTGTGTGTGTGTGTGTGTGTGTATGATTCACAGAAAACAAATCCTGGCAGTTTTTTTCACAGCTTCATATAAAAATTTGCAGCCCAGATGCACTTTTCTTTACATAATTGAATTTAAATCTCTCCAGATGTTTTTCAGTTTAAGAGAGGCTGCCCTCGCAATGGAGAAATAGAGGGTCATGGAGAACATCTGGGTAGGGCTGAGAAAGGTCTCTAGGCCCCCTACCTGAGAACTTAAACACCATTCTCTAAATAAATCCCTTCTGCTGCTGGGTGTTGATTAGTTAGCTCAGCACCATTAAATAGGAAGCAATTTTTCCTTGACGGATTAAGAAGTCTTTTTGCCACTAAATTGTGTTCAGGATTCCTGTACCCAGTTAGAGAAATGAGAAAAGTGTTTCATGCAGTCACTTTTTAATCTTAGCCCTACATCAAAAGGTAATCTGTTTGCTTTAGGAAGAAATTTAGTAAATGGGGCTCTTTAACTTTGTAGTATGGGGGGTGGTGACCCTTACAGTGACCTATATGTGATTTTGAAAATTTTGTGTTTTTTTAGGCAGCCCTGAGTTAAGCAATATTAGAAAAAATTAAAAGTAAGTAGTTTTCAACTCATTATCTTCTCCCCATAAACTTTTATTTTTTTCCCCCGTAAACTTTTGAAACTTGGCATTCACATATGTATAGAAATGTGCACCAAACCATAAGTGTACAAGTTGATAAATTTTACAGAATGAGTATATCCTTGAACTAAGATACAGTGCATTGCTTCCCCCCCAGAAGCCTCTGGGTCATTTCCCCTTTGCAAAAGGAAAAAAGATAAGATTCCAATTTGTGCCTGGTTTTGAACTTTCTATGAAGTGGGTCATGCAGGATACACACTTTTGTGCCTGCTTCTTTCATTCAACAGCCTGTGAGATTCATCTATGCTGCTGAATATAGTTCTTTTTTAGTTGCTGAATCAGTATGCTGTTGTATAAATACACTACATCTCATTAACTTTTTAAACTGGAGATGTATATTGTGGATACCCAATTCTGTAGTTTTGGATTTGAGAAGCCCTGGACACTATGCCCTCTCTCACAGAGGACCAATCCGGAAAAATTAAAATTTAGTTTTAAAATATCACAGCCTTCCTCCTGAGCCAGTTTTTCCCCCTCTCTCTAGTCTAAACCTCTCCTTCTCTCTAATCTAAACCTCTCTCTTCTCTCTAGTGATTAGCTATTCATTAACTCTGGTGTATGAGACTTAGAGATACTTAATAAATTGTCTCTCTTCTCGTTGGTTGTTCCTTGTTTTTAAAAGCATTTTCCTCCACCCACTTAATCATTCACAATTTTCTGCATTTCCTAGTTTATGATTTCATAACATTCTTTTAAATCAACCACTTGTTATGCTTCCCTAGACATCCAGCAGTTGGTTACAGAAACTCAAAGACTACATTTCCCATTCACCAGTTGAATGCTTTCTGGACTGGAGAGTGCGGTTTAGACTCCAATCGAGTTGCAGACCTGGATTCAAATTCTGACTTCCCCTGGAAAATTACCTAAGAGCCTGCATTTTTTTTTAGCTGAAATATGGGGTACAGACACCCACCTCACAGAGATGCTGTGCAGTTCCCGTGACAATGCAGGTAAAGCATTGCCCATTTACATGTGTATTACGTGGTAACCACTATTCATCAATACAATCTCTCGAGCCAGATCACATCGATCTGTGGGCCCATGATTGGAAAGCACAAGAATGAGATGTGATTCATACTTAATGCAGCCCTTGTAACTGTGAGCAAAAAAGGCTCTGCTCCACAATTTTCCCCCAATGGCAGAGTAACCCTCATCCAGACTGTAGGAGCCACTCCTAGGATTTCATAGCCATCACATGCAATGCAGCCTCCATACCCTATGAAGGAACACTGAGCTCCCTCACGTACCCTTGACCAAACGGATGATGGTTCACTTGTTTAGTTAGATGTTTACTCAGGGGTGCATTTATCTCTCTCAGTTTGTCCATGTGTTTGATGAATTTCTAGTCTCTGTTCCCGAAAGGGGGTAGCACATATACCAACTCCCTTTCTCGAGTCACAGACAAGAGTTTCAGAAATATGTCTTTTTTAACCTTTATATAAGTCTATAATGACATACATTTTTATCTAAGTGTGATATCGTCACTAAAAATGTACCCTGAGGATAAAGGATTCATCCCAGGACACTTTATATCCTTTACACTTTACAAATTAAAAATATAAAGCGAGGGGGGGGGAATCAGATGACCTTCGGATTCATCTCCTAGTCACTCACCTGGCTGCGTCAATTTGATCTTGAACTTCAAATGTTCCCAGTCTTCTGTTGACGGCGTGCATGATCTTATCTCCTTGGTAACCACTTCCTCTGCCATCAAAGCTAGCTACGATAATGTTTTCTGTGCTTGCAAGGTAAGTAGCCCAGTTGAGTCTGAAGACAGCGTCTGCTTTTTGACTACATGGGCCTGCATATCTGTGAAAAATCCCAAATTGTTAGCCTTTGTGGTTTTTCTGCATCAAATGGGGAGTGCGTGTATTTCTTCTACTCCCTGTGGACAAGAAGCATGCATTTTTCCCGACGATGAGCCTGAAATTGTGCCAGCCACCAGGGTGTCCACGATGGTTCCTCTAAAACTTGGCGGCGCGACTATAATGGCTGTGTGTTTCCTTCAAAGATACCCATCAGTTTTATCTTTGAAGATTGGTATCAAACACAGACTTCATAGGCTAACATTTTCTAAGCCGTATATTTCTTGGAAATCAAAGAAATAAATACTTAATAGTTGGGATGGAGAAGTTGTGTGATGAAAAATTAATGAGGATGCCAATAAATGCAGCTTTGAATATATCCTTCCAGCCTGGCTTACAAGCACTCCTACATTCCATGTGTATTTCCGAGGTTGGAAGTTCTAGAAGGACAGGACTGCTTGACTGCTGTATGATATGCCCTGCATTCCCCCATCGAGTCCCAGCACAGAGCTGCACACGAAAGCTACCATGAGCCCCTGTGGAATGGGCCAAGGAATGAATGGACACTATTCCTTAAGACTTCAAAGGAGAAAGAGGTAGGCTGTATTGGAAGACATATGTTGTTATTCTGCATTCTATTTATGAACGGGTTTAACTCCCTGCTCTCTGCAATCTTTGCAGGCTGGACCCCACTCCCACACAGCTGGATGTACAATCTCCATCAAGCCCTCTCATTTCCATTTGTTAATAAGACCAGCTCCCTATAGCTCCTTGCATCTCACTTAAATATGTCATCTTTGCACGATCTGCAGGACTCCTGGACCCAGACTTGCCCACTATCTCTCCCTCCCAGACCATTTCTCCTACTGGTCTGCTTGCTGTACCCCTCTACCTGCAGGCTTTTGCTCTTCCTAGGGATGGAAGTCAAAAGAACTTTGGTTTAAAGCAAACACTGCGTTCCTTTCATTTTAAACTAAATAATGTAACATTCTAACTTTAAAAAAGGAGAATGCACTCGTGCATTTCTTGGGTGAGTAAACGTGTTTTAACAACACGTGAAATGCCTTGGTCATTTTAATGATTTTAGATTAGGTAGAGTAATAGCTTCTCTTAATATTAGTTATGTAACAAGTTACTCTACTCCCTAAGATTAAACAACATTATTTTAAAAAATAGAAAGCAAAGATTTGAACATCAAAGGATGGGAGGAGGAAAACAACTAAAAAGAAACAAGTAGTAGATTTACCATGTTTTTCAAAATGTTCCTAATGAAGGGGGTGTCTAACCATTCCTCGCTGGGGAGCTGAAGAGGACAAAAGTCTCACTCGTTTCAAAAATATCTGTTTCCAGTATTGGGGCTAAAGCCAAAAGCAAATTAACGTCACTGTAGTCAAAGTTAAACCGAAAATCAAACAGCACACATGGAAGTTTAAAATACCTTTTTCTCTTTCTTTGAGCTTTTATGTTTTGTTTATATGGAACTATAAATACGGGGCAAAAGGCTGTGTTGGATGCTAACACCCCTCTTTTGTTGTGGGTGGTACTGGTGGTTACAACAGAAAAGTGATGTTCTCATGAGTCTCAGTTTCCTTTCCTATGTAATGGGCCCAACAGAACTCTTCACACCGGTTTACAAATTACTTGGCATGAAGCAGGCACCCAGCACGTTCGTTGGTTTGTTTTTGTCTTGTTTTTAATAGAGGAAATGAGACAAGCCAGGACAGGAAGAGTGGCGTTGTGGCATTAGGTGTGAGGTCGGGGCACTTTTAGAAGAAGCATCAAAGTAAAATGTATTCCCAATCATTATCAAAAATATTTTACGAGGATGCCACATTTAGAATTTGCAGGAGTTCACATTTACTGTTCGAAGATTTGCGATGTCAGAACTTTCTCTGAAACTTAAAGAAGTCTGGAATAATAATGAATAATTTCCTTTATCACATCTTCTCTTCACCACAGAGAAGAATGAGAAATACCAGGCGGTGGTATTCTGGGAAGAGAAACCTGATGTCCTGATGCGCCCAAGGTCACTAACGAAGGTGTGCGGGCAAGTTTGCAGGTAAAGAAATTGTGAAGACTACTGATGCCCATCTCCTGCATGTTAAAATGTGCATGAGGTGAGGATAAAACTGGTGACCTGATAATTCCTTTGGAATTCCCTTGTATTCAGAGACACAAATCAAAACAAAATGACCATATACCATTACGACAGAGGGTGTCTACATTCTCCACTAGAAAGATGGTAGAAAACAAGGGTTTGGGTTTGTGATTACATCATGGAAGAAGCAAATGGTAAAACTGCTTCACAGTGATTCAGGAAGAGACAAAGCATACAGTCGGCTCTAATTTTCCGTATGCTGCACTAGGTAACACATGTATGATGGTTAACCTCTAATTTGTTCCCTCCCCTTGAATACTTACACATCTATTAGTAGAGGATATTTCTTGGATGTATCAAAATGAGGAGGCAAGATCATCTGATACCAAAATTCTAAACAAACAGAAAGATTAATTAGTAAATTAAGAATAATTATTAGTACACGATCTAGGTTTCTTTGTCCATAATAAATCATAGTTGGGATTCAACAATTGTTAACTTACAATAGAAAAAGAAGACGAACTGCTGGATTCAGTATGTTTTTAAGATACAGAAACTTCCTCTTTCAGGTTAGAATACTAGTAAAGATTAAACCAATAAAGTTGTTTCTAATCTATTAAATACATTGGTGCCTCGTAAAATAAAAGTGCATCTTAGAATTGCTAATGTTTTGTTTTTATGATTCTGTTCTTTGGCATCTGATCTACTTATCTAGTTTGTTTATGGCTTATGTTCTAAGTTTTCCTCCAAAATGTTTTCCTCTTCTTGAATTTCCTTGAAGATGTTTAGGATTTTTAGTTGGCCCTAACTCTATTTTAAAATTCTGATTTAATAACATTTTTGTAATTCTTATTGCCATCCCAGACCGCAAAGCTGAGTTCCCATTTTCAGCTCTGTGTTTCACAGAATGAAATCAGGTTTATATGGAGCAGACTGTTGTGTACGTTCTGTATGAACTGCAGATCTGTTTAATTCTCTGTGCTTGATTTAGCATCAGTTTAATAAAATTTGTCCCCAAATAATGAATCGGTTTCTTTTGCTCCCAAATTCAAGATCATGAGTTGGATTAATAAATCTTAAAAAGAGAGAGAGAGAGAAAGAGAGAGATATTTTATATTTTAATTAGATTACTTCCAGCTTCAGTAGATTTAATCTGTAAGGGAAAAAAAATCCCTATCTCCAGGGCTGCTGCTTTTTTTCTGTTTATCTCTCTTTTCTCTCTTTCTTTCTTTTTTTGGTTGTTAAAATGATTTTAGTTGAGGAAAAAAAGAAAGATTTAGAAGTAAAGCCTTTATATAGATAGATTTCTCTTCAATTCGTATCTTGCTGATTATTTTATGTCTTCTGCCTACATGTGATTATAAGGACAAAAATTTAAGTCTTCATTATCTTTCAATGAATGTCAAACTATGCGTTGATCATGATGTTTTTAATAAATATGCCAAACCCACCCCTTGATCTCTCCTTTGTTTGAATCTGTACTAGTCGATTAGAAGTGTTCTGGTTATATCTTTCCAAAGATGCGGTTTTTTTTCTTTGGAGGGGGGAGGTTCATTGTAATCCCCAGTCCCCCCTTCTTCTGCCCCTCCTCCATGGTCTCCCCTCTCTCCCACCCCTGACCCTCCTTTTCTGGGTTCGAATGTAGAACCACCTCCCAGATGGACTCTCCAGCTCCAGCAGATCCTGTCTCACTCCCCTCCCTACTAGGTTGTCCATCGGATCCCGTGGCTTCCCTGAGCCAAAAACATTAGGGGGTCCCCCACTGCTTGTCAAATCTCAGTATGCAATGCCTTCTGCCCCAGCAGCCCGGGTAGCTCTCCAGAACTCTAAATCCTTGCCCAGCACGCCTGATTCAAGGGCCAGCAGCACCCGGCATCACCTTGGAGGGAATATCAAAACCCTGGGGCTCACCCTGCCTTGCTGGATCACAAAAGGATCATGAACGAGGTGCCAGGTGATTCATAGGCACATGCAGTTTGAACAGCCCTGCTCTGAGCTGTTCTTCAGAAGCACCCTCTACTTTCCAGCACTTTTCCTGCCATTTAAAATTGGATGGATCTTTTCCACTGAATCTTTTTAGATCTTTTCTATTATTATCTTATATTTAAAAAAACAAACTTAAATCAATCCTGATGATTCCACCATCCTCCATGAGTAACTAGCTCTTAATGAGGGGGGAAAAAACCCAAAAGACAAATAAAAATGAACAAACTACAAAATTTCAATTTTGTTCCAAATAACCCTCCCTGTCCTCCATGGTTCCTACACGTCCTCCATGCTCAGGCTCCCAGCACAGGCATGAGCCTAACTGTGGCAAGAAGATGATTAGGGAAAATTCAAGATTTCTCTCCTGAGATTGAAGTTTTAACATTTTGCAGCCAGCTCTTATTTTTTTATACAGTCATCTCAGATATTTTTTGATCTCTTTGGGTTAAAGGTAAAAGATATTAAGATATCATTAAGTTAAACATGCAATTAATACTTTACAGTAGCACAGAGCTACTAACAGAAGGAAAAGGAAGTGGCAATAGTGTGCTTTTTCCAAATGCTTTCCTCTTAACAGAATAAATTCTAGATAGAGTGGTACTGTATTTTAAAACAAAACAAAAAAGTAAAACCTGCAGTTCTCATGACAATATTTCATAGAAAAAATAACCTTAAATCAGACGTACATATAACATAGAATGTGTATTTTCAGATCAAGTTATCACATTTAGTTATATTTTTATTGGTGTTTCCAGGAGCAGTTCTGTACCTAAAGAAATTTAACTTACTTGTTTCATGCAAAATAATGAAGTCCAGTTTTTTTGAGGGCATCTGGATATCCTGCAGCATTTTATCCAAAGCTGAATTGTCTTCCAGGACTCTCAGTTCTAAATAAATATTCCAGACGGCAGTAATTCGTTACAATGTGAAGAATTCAGATTGTGCAAAGTGCTAAGGAACAAGTGGCAATTCACTGATGGGACTATACATACTTTGGATTATAAACCGGAGTTCCAGTCATTGTTTAAACACTCTGAAGGCAAAAAGCCCCCCACTATGCTAAGAACACATTGATCCTGTTCAGTGACACTTTTCTAAAGAGCAAAGGGAAGGTGAAATGTTATGGAAATACCTTTATCGTCGCTGCTCCTATGCAGGGTATAGAGGGGCAGACCAGGGCCTGTGAACACAAACAGGGAAAAATGTCTTAGGTGAGGCTTTGTAAGAAAAGAAGATAGCATATTTTTCAAAAATGGCTATTTGCTACCCTTTAACTTCGATAACCATTTCAAAACCAGTTAGCTCGGAGAGAACAAATAGCACAGGAGATAAGGGGCTTAGCTTAGTGTTAGCTGGTTTTCCTTTTCCTTGAAGTAAGTGCAATTGGAGATTCAGAAATATTACCGGAAAGGCACAGGGCTCGGTGGAATGAAGCAAGAATGAAGCTCTGGCCCTGCTGGGTGCTTGAGGCACATGTTGCCTCCAATTTCCTCGTCTGTGCAATAAGCCAGGGCACCCGTGACCCTGGGGTCTTTCCTCCCCGGCCCCAGATCCACACCGGGGCCGTGGCCACGCCCCTCAGGCCCCGCCCCCCGGGGCGGAGCTCTGGGGCCAGCTGGGGGGGGAGGGGCGGGCTCCCTGCTGCTGCCCCTACCCCACCGCGTGCCGAGCCAGGGGGCACATCTGCACAGTGCCTGACTTGGATAAGCCATTCCTTTCTGGCATGCAAAAGTGTTTTTCTCGCATGAACATATCTTCACTATTTAGCCCAACTGTGGTAGTTGCAGACTAGAAGGTAATGTACAGAAAAGCTACTGGGTGAGCTGTTTAATTCTGGTGCATTTAGATAGTATGAACGTTTCATTCTTGATCAGAACCCCAGTGAAGGCGTTATAGAGACCTGGCTTTGAATTCTGGTTCACCTGCTGTGTAACTCAGGGCACCGTATCGACGCTTCGATCTCTTTACACATAAAAGGAGGATAATATCTTCTTTATAGAGTTTTCTTAAGAATCAAACATGACCACAAATATAAACTTTTAGCACAGTTCTTAGTATGAAACGCTTGCCCAAGAAATGGGGACCAAAAACAGTCACAGGAAATA
The DNA here is from genome assembly GCF_905146905.1 of Nyctereutes procyonoides. Taxonomy (NCBI): domain Eukaryota; kingdom Metazoa; phylum Chordata; class Mammalia; order Carnivora; family Canidae; genus Nyctereutes; species Nyctereutes procyonoides. Next base: position 23,822,894 of record NW_026575142.1, on the reverse strand, counting down.
AAGGAAGGAAGGAAGGACGGAAGGAAGGAAGAAAGAAAGATGTAATGATAAAGAAAATGTGCTAGTAAAGAAAGATTCCGATAGCTGGTTTGGAGATCTCTTTCCGGTGAGGGACAGTTTTTTCCTGAGTATCTAGGTTCTTGCATTTTGAGAAGTAATCCAGCCTAGTGCTTCCTGGAGGGCTCAGGAGGTGGAGACCTGTGCTTGGATCCCGTCGTGCCTCTTAGTAGCTGTGTGACCTGTGAAGTCACGTCGCCTGTCCTTGCCAAGTTTCATTTATAATAAAGAAAACAGTAATAAAATAGTAACAGAAGATGGAACAGTGAGCAGGTTGGGTAACAGGCATTACCCACAGACACTTTCCCATTTAAAGGGGCAAGCGCATAAAATACTAATCAATAAACGTACAATTAAAAAACCACAGTCAAAACTCTACCCTGTGTATCTATATAAACGATGAAGTGCCTCTGTGATACGTAGCCTCCAGTGTGTGTGTGTGTGTGTGTGTGTGCATCTGTGTGTGTTCAGTCATAAGCAAGCCATGCGAGTCTCTTAGTCAGAAGGGGAGGAAAGGTGGTTAACTCACCACTTAGATGTGTCTGGAGAGAAGGGGACTTGGGTGACTTCGAGAGGTCCTCAGAGTCAAGAGGAGAAAACTGAGCAGGGCACAAAGAGTGTTTCCCGGACTGGACACAGAAAGGGACAGATGGGCAGAATGAGCCAGGAGGGTTGGTAAGAATGTTGTCTGAAGAGAGGAGGGAATGTCAGCTGGTGAGCGGAAGGCAGGGAAAGCGTGCAGGCTGAGGGAAAGGACAGGGCCACCCGGATAGACCTGGTCGTCGTGTCTGCACTGCTCTCCCTCCCCCGTCACTTCACACCTACCTGAACACCTCAGTTGATAGTACTTTGCGTCTTTACTGAACGATACAGAATAGTACTGACACCTTTCTGGATTCAGCTCACAACTCAGGCATGTCACCTTTGTGTAGTCATTCAGCTGGATTCTGTAAACCAATGGTGGAGATTAAGTGCTCGATGAAAGACTACATGAAAAGATGGAATTGAATAATTCCGTATTCTGGTTTCAAATGTATCAGAGTGCCAAAGCAGTGCTCAAGACTTTTTCTTAATGTGTGAGGAATACATGAATTAATTCATGATAACCTCAAACCTCCCATTGTTTGGAAATAACACAGAACGTCTAATAAAGTCATTGTGTGTTGCTGACACCTGGGGTTTGATTTGTAAAGGAATGAAAGCGCTCAATTACAATTCCAGTTAGTTAAGACATGGGAAAAAAAAAAGAAAGAAAAGAACCCCAGAAGTTGTTCTTCTACAGCTACAAAGACTCAAGTCAACAATTTGATTTAGCTCTTACTTATAAAGATTTCTTCCTCCTGGCATTCCTTTATATTCATTACTAATGTAGTATCTGGGAAGAAAACAAATGAAATAGATATTAATTATGTTTTTAAAGAAAGTTGAGTACCCTCTAATTAACTCAACACCAAACATTAATGCTGGCCCTTCTCGGATCATTTTTCCCTGCCCCCTCACCCCCAGAAACCATATTTCCCGTTATCTCTAAATAGGAGATTCTATTTTTTTAAGACACACTAAAATATCTGAGTGCAGTCCCTGAACTCAGCTATTTTAGACTGCTCCCTTCATTAAAGTGGCAAGCAAAAACTAAAAAAAAAAAAAAAAAAAAAAAAGTCTTTTGCAAGAAAAGTGTGACTGGACAACTAGCCTGACGTCGAGAGCCCATGTACCTATATTGTTTTCCACATTTTCTTTTTTATAACACAAACTACTAGATGACAGGAGCCCCATCTTTCTGAGAGCAGCAGAATCACTTCTAAGGAGGACCTTCAAAAACTGCTTTGGGCAGCGGCAAACATCCTCCGTGGTGAGACCCAATAATGAATTATCCAAGCGCCTTGGGTTCCAATGAAAAACAAACACTCCCTTTCCACCAAGTAGTGCCTGGTAGTTGACAGCCTCTGTAAAGCTTTCCATATTCCAGAGTAAGGCCAAGATACGGGCAGATAAAATAGCCTCTCCAAGCCTTCCAAAAGTTCGGTGCCAGTTCGAATTTAACACAATGCCCCTGATGCCGGTTCAGTGTTCCAAGATGTTTTAAGAAAAAGAGGCTACAGCTCTTCTAATGTAAAGCAGGTAAGAGCAAGAGGTAGAGCTGCTTGGTGGCATGGTATCAAATCTGCTAAGCATATGTGAAAATCATTAAGGCTTCCGTATGTTAAAAAGAAAAAAGTACTGAACACATTCCAAATAGACTATTCTTTATTTGTAGGAGATTTTCCCCTATTTCTGGGCAAAGAGGGTGTGATTACCACAAGCATGTTTTACATCCTATCAGTTATTAGAATACTCACAGGTAATCACCGGTAAGAGCTTCTATCCCGATGACTTCCCAAGCTCCTTTTGTAATAAATGTGCAATCCTAATGGGATTTTTTAAAAAGACATTTATTAAACTCTCTCATCAAAGTTAACTGAAGGATTGGCTCATTTATAGCAGCAATTTAGATAATCTTAGGTCTTCTTCTTGGGTTTCCTCTCTGTATCCCGTCATCTTCCAAATACCACTTTGGAATTTGAATTAGTCGGATATCAGTGCACATTGATTGACTTTACCAAACGATTTCCACTTCAAGTTAGTTTCATTAAAAAAGAGATCAACCTGAAATAAATCATGTGGGAATATTTACTTGCTTATCTATTTGGAATTGGCAAATGTGTTTGTAGCCATCTCCATTGCTGATGATCTTGTAGAAGCTCTTCCCGTCAGAGGTAAAATGAGGTTCTGAGGGCCTAAACTACAAAATAATAGAAAACACAAAACAAGATTAGAGCACATTAGTCTCATCTCAGTACCAACTGTAATTTTTGAAAGTCCTCTCGACACCTCTGCCCAAAGCCCATGCTTCATTTACTAGTCAAGTGAAACCAGAGCAACTCAAGAGAAAATTCTCCTCCTCGGAGACACAGACAAAGAGATCTCCCTCCCTCAGGGAATTTTTTTATCCGGAGCAAATGAGAGAGAGCATATAAAGAAGTTTACGCAGGACTCTTGACACATAGCCATGGTATTGTCATCTGTAGACGTCTCTCTATGAAGGTTAACTGTGTGACTTGTGGCTATAAATGTGCAAAAATTAGCATTAGCCTTTCAGTTTTAAGAAGTAAATTTCCTCAATGTCACAGATTTGCTTTCTCGAAACAGATTATTATTATTATTATTATTATTATTATTATTATTACTATTACAACTGGGAGTTTGTACCTCGTAATCCCCGTCACCTGTTTTGCCCATCCCCCTTACCTCTGCCTTCTGGCATCCATGAGTGGTTGCTGTTTTGTTGGCTTGTTTGTTTGTTTGAAACAGACTATTATTTGTGCGTTTTCAGATAAGAGGTGGTTTTTAATTTGAGGGATCCGTTCCCTCCTTTTTAAATCCATATTTCTTTTTGAGAGCCAGAAAGTCTTTAACCATTTCTGGACCGGATACTATAAGGGAAGTCTGTCGTGTGTTTCACATGGAAACATTCTCAGAGTTACCATTTTTATTGTAAGTCGTTTCATTTTGCTAAATAGGATCAACAATTTACAAAAAAAGTAGTTGTATGGAAATATAGTATAAAATTTCCATTTTTCACAGTTCAATAAAAGAGAGTTCTCAGAACATAATGTAGTTTAAGCAGAAGAGTATCTATCCCAGCCCGAAAGGAATATGTTGCTTTACGACTTCGGTTTCCTTACTACATTTGAGAGCAGGTAGGAGATGGTCTTTTAAAATTGTTGGTTCACTTTACCCTCGATGTTTCCTCTCTCATCAGCTCCCATTTTGGGAAGGAAGAAAAATGCTTCCCTCTTCTATTTAGTGATTCAAAGTGGATTCATTTATGGAGCAAGCTGAGGCGTGCAGTACACTTGGTGTTCTCATTACAGAGCTCTGAAACACATTCCCCTCTCTAGACCTGTGTTCACAGCCTTATCTTTTTAATACATTTCCCTGTTTCCCCTGGATGGAGTTGTGCCTAGTAGAAATGTGTGAAAAGTGGCATCTGTCTGGTTAAATACAGAGAGGAAAAAACATATTTTTTTCAAAGAGTCGTGAGGAAGTGTAGCGTGTCTCTTGCCATGGAGGAAACCACTTTTCATGTTGGCAAACCTCTCCCCTCTGCCCAATCAATGCCTGAAGAAAAGGGACGTGTGAATGCTATCGGAGCTCTGAGCCCAGCTGGAAGGGGTCCCATTTCTGGACCAGGGGCCTTCCCTCTCTGCCCCAAGAGATGTGAAGGAAATCTTTATATATATGTGTGTGTGTGTGTGTGTGTGTGTGTGTGTGTATTTTTTTTGTTCCTTTGTTTTTCTCTTAAAGGAGGCTTCGTAGAAGTGGTCACAAAAATTAGATGACATTTGTTCATCATCTTTCTAGAAGGCGTCACAGTGGCTGGAGATCCTTCATTAACTTGTTTCAGCCCAGGGTCTGGTAGTGACACGGTTGGTGATTCTGCCCAAGGCGTAGTGTGGCAGGAGTGAGAAGCGTGACAAGTCTCCGCGGGTCACCATGCCTTCCCGGATAAAACTCTGCATCTGGGGCCTAGCAAAGTGTGAAGCCACACAAGCGTGATTTCCTCCACAGGGAGATGCGCAGCAAGTGTGGCGTGCTTGCTGCTGACTTGCTGCTGGATATGGTCGCATCTCCTCACACATTCGTGTGGGCGGTGGACGGAAGCCACGTCTTCTGCCTCCAAAGCACAGGACTTCAAAGGTGAGGTCAACCAGCAGGTTCAGCATCTTAGCTGCTTTCCAGCAACTGTTGCTTTATTGACTTTTCAGGAGCTACATTTTGCCTAGAGTATGTCTTTTGTTTTGTGTGCTCTCAAGTTTTCACTTGTCCTGTTACTTTTTCCAACTGAGCATGTTTTATATTCCCCATAGAAAGGTGGCTCTGCAGGGAGCATTTAAATATTTGGAAAAATAGGTCAAGTAATATCTCTGTTAATAGCAAATAACACGGGGCCCTCCCCTGGGAAAGGTACATGTTCAATGGCTCTGAGTGTCTGACTCATACTACAAAGAACCCATAACTCTTAGGCACTTACACGTCCAACCCAGCCGGTGGTACTCATTTCAACGTGTTTTTGTGCCTAGGGAGGGAAAAACACAAGGGCAGTGTTTCAGAGAGAAGCAAGATATCAATTCTGTGCTTTATCTACGATTCGTGGTACTACAAGCATCATCGTATTTAAAATAATTGAAAGTTATCTCCATTTACATAGTTGTAGTCATGCTACGATTGTTTATATAATCGCATTAGAACATTGACCTCTCTTGCCTAGAGCTCCATCTTCCATATGTGGCCCTGGAAGCTCCCCCCGCTCTTTCCAATTCAACACGTACGGAACAGAAGATGATGTCGTTTATCTGGCCTCCATCCCCGCTGGCTTGTTCTGACGCCTTCATTCTTCTGTTCAGTGCTACCGCTCACCCAAGCCAGAGACTTGGGAGTGACTCTAGACGCCTCCCCCCTCACGGCCACCCCCGCAGCCCCTGCCCCCTGGTTCTCAGACTCCTCTCGTCCTTCTCCACCCTTACTGCCTTAGCTTCTGTTCTTGCCTGGTTTCCCTTGGGCCTTTGCCCTGACCTGCTGGTTGGAGACCCTGCTGCTCTTTTCTTCTTCCAGCCTGCCCTCCACCCTGCCTAACCCCCACTGACCTCATCTGGCAACACGTAGTTCTGTCTCCTTGTGATCCTCTCCTCTTGACCACCGAGAAACAGCTCCCCGTGGCTGACAAGTGGTCCAAGCTCCTCAGAACGGCACCCGAGTCTCAGCCCACCTCCACCCCCACTTCTCACCATGGTGCCTCTCCCCAGCCCCTCATCCTCTGGAGCCCCAGACCCCGGTGCTCCAAGCCAGACCCCGGTGCTCCAAGCCATTTGCTGGATGCCTAGCATAGCCTCTGCTCACAGTCTCCTTGTACCCTTATCTGCCCAGGGTGCTCTGGGCCTCCCTTGTCATCTCCCATCACCTGTCCCAGTTGAGTGGGTCATCTTCTTTGGTCCTACATTCCCTCCATACTTTGCTTCTACCCTTTTAGGGCGCGATACCCTGATAGTAGGATGATATAATTTGCAGGAAGCAAAGAGCTTGCATTTTCTAGTTTGCATTCTGGCTGTCCTGTGACGTTAAGCAAGCTCCTTCACCTCCAGAATCTCTGTCTCCACAGCGTTTGGCTACTGTGAGTGGTCAAGAAACGGCAACTGTTATCATTGATTATCCTAATGGCATGCCCTATTAAAACATACACCTTTTGGGGACCAGCATGTTGTCTAATTTGTTTGTTTGTTTTTAAATCCAAAGTTACGCACAGAACCTGGGACATAGTAGCTATGCAGTGTTGGCTGTATAAATAAACAAATGGGCAAATCAAGATTCAGGGTGCCCAGGCTTTCTGAGGCAAGAATCTGCATTGTGCCCAACCAGCATGGAGAGTGTGTAGAGGGGGAGGTATGTTGGCACAGAGCATTCTATTACCAGAAAAGGGCCTGGAGAAGTGCTCTTGACATATGCCAGAAAAACATTCCCCGGACTTTACCTCTCTTGAGGCTGCTGGTTCCCAAAGGGGCTTTCATTATGATTTGCCAGCTTAGCTGAACCTTGTGGTTTCTTGTGGGGAATGCCCTGCCCCCAGCACCTCAAGATAGAATTAACACTTGCCTTTGTCTTAATGTTGCCACCCTCTCAGCCTACTAGTTATCTCTTTATGCTCTAAAACTGATACTGCTGAAAGATAGTCACAGGGTGGTAAGAGATCTGTGGCCTTTTGCTACTTGACTTGTTTCACGTATTCTCAGCCAGTCATTCCCCACTCCCTATATTTTCTCTATTGAAACACACTTCATTGATCTTGCAGCCTTCTTGGGCCTTTTGAATTTTGACACCAAATTCTGCCTTCTGGGCTTCCAATCACCATCCCTGCCCCAAGTGATAATAACCATAACTAAAACAGTATGACTAGTGAGTATAGATGAAATGGAAGTACCACCAGATACCAGATTCTCTAAAAGTTAGTCAAGACTTACCTGCTGCCACAGAATCTGACATGGAGTCAGAAAGAAAAGAAACTCAAACTTTATTTTCCTGATTCCCAATCATTCACTCTCCCTGTTTTCATACAGTCCTTGGGTCACATGTAGCTGTAGAAGCAGAACATCCCCCATTAAACCTTACCAATGAGGAAATCCATCCACTGGTGGAATTATAGTCATAAATATCCATGACTGAATAGTTCTGAATCCTTCGGAGCCACTGCATAGAAATCCTTTCTTCGTTTACCCATGTCACATCACACAAGTAGTAATCCCTGGAAGGAAGAAGGAAGGAAGGAAGGAAGGAAGGAAGGAAGGAAGGAAGGAAGGAAGGAAAGAAGGAAGGAAGGAGAGCGAGAGCATAACTATTTTTAGACCTTGGTACAGGTAGACATTCTACTCAATGAAATCCATCTTAATAAGCATATGATTTTAAATGGTTGTCAAAACCATTTAATATCACAATTTTTTACCTTTTCTGAAAGCTTAAAGTGTAATTTAGTTTTGAATGGAAATTAAAATACATCTGACAGGAAAAACAACAGCTAACATCATACAGTGGCTTCACAAACGTGACTCACACTAGAGCTCAGGATTTTTCAAGTCCTCAACTCGGCCTTTGGTGGTGCTAGGAAGGCAAGGGTGACATTTCCCATCTCTTTTCTGCTGTCTTGAAAGAACGTTACAGTGAGGCCAGAGACACTGGCTGAGATTCAAATATTTTCTGGTAATTTGACGTGCTTCCTTAGAAAATTTTTGCTTTTGGGGTGAAATTATAACTGACCCTTTTCTCAACTTCGTTTTCAAAGGGGAAAAATTGACTCACATCTCTACAAACTTTGAAAATCAAATAATTATGCTGTAAAAGTATTTTCTCAAGAGTCAAAACATGAACCATGTGAAAAAAAATCAAGGAACCTTAATATAAGATTTATACAAATGGAGCTATCTGTCTCTAGCAGGGCATCTTCCTCCAACGCACACCTTTAAACATTTTTGGGACTCTTTTTTTTTTTTTTTATAGTGAGATGCAGGGAATTCACAATTTACTTTTCAGCCGGTCTCCCTAAATAATTGCTCTGGATTGTTTACTATTTTATTTTTTCCTCGTAGCCCTCAGTGTGATTTTGAAGGACCATTCTTAAATCATGCGTTTCTACTGCATGATTTTGGTTGATTGAAGCCTTATTCCCTTTTGTCAGAGAAACTCCAAGAGAACCTTTTCTTCCCCTTTCTTCCTGACTTGCCATATCTTCCTCATCACCCCGAATGCACTAAAAGCTGCCCTAAAATGCTCCTTTGCTCTTCACGGGCTGTGGCCACCCCCACTCCTTGTGTCTCTTTGCTCTCCTTGCTCACAAGCTCTCAGAGACAGGGCCACAGGCTTCTTGTTCACAGGGTGTCTCCAGGCCCCAACAGAATACCTGGCACAAAACGGGCACTCAGCACAGAAGAAGGGGAAAATCCACATCATATCCCCCTCTTGTAGCTAGGGATACCTCTTGGGTTAGTGCCCCCAGGGGTGCCTCCTGGCTGTCCCCACTGCAGGTGGCAAGCCCTGAAGGCAGATCAAACCCCTTCACCCAGCAGCAAAACCCCTCTTCACACAAATAGGGACTCCTCTCCATTTCAGCCCTTTCCCTTGCTCAGTAAGAACCTACCCACCATCCAGTCTGCATGGCTGGTATTCCATGAACACCCCCTGAGATCTCCCAGCTGCGACCCCCCTTTGTTCAACCTGCCCTTCAGTCTGAAACCACTGCCATGCTCTGACTTCCACAGGTCTCCCTCAAATATGCCCTGAGCTCTCTGCAAATGCCCCTCCTTCCGGCCTGATGCCAGCAGTCTTACCGGCTGCCAGGCTGCAGGGTATGAGAGTGTGAGCGCCTCTTTGCAGGAACAGGAAGCAAGGGGCCCTCACTGAGTCCAAGTCTTCTGCCCTTTGCCCAATCCACAGGCATTAGATGAGAAAATGGAAAGGCAAATAAATCTTGCTGGGGCCAGGGAGTAAATGATTGCAAAGGGGATGGAATCATGAAATGCAAGGGAGAAAATCAAATTTTTTGAGATGAACTTTCTAGACGAGGGGTCTGAGGACTTTCTCAGCAAAAAGCCAGATAGTAAATATTTTAAGTTTTCCGGGCCACACGTGCTGTCACAACTACTTCTCTCTGCCTTTGCAGCACAAGAGCAGCCAGAGACGATGCCTAAACAAACCAGTGTGGGTGCGTTCCAGTGAAACCCTGAGATTCGAAGTCCGTCTGATCCTCGCATGTCATGAAATATTATTCTTCTTGTGATTTGCCTTCCCAACGAATCAAAATTCTAAAAACCCTTTTTACTTGCAGATCAAACACGGATGGCATGGAGCTGGACTTGCCAGTGGGTCCTGGCGTGCTGATCCCTGCTCTATGCCAGTGGTTCTTATTCACAGATCAAATCCCATTGTAAATCGGATGAAAACCATGTCCCTCTCTCCAAGGGGGAAAAACCGTCTCTTCACATACATGCACACATTGTCCCAGGGATCCCTGGGCATCGATTAGGATCATGGGCCCCAGAACCAGGCTTCCCGTTTCTCAAGTGGCCTGGTCGGGAGAAAGGGCAGGCGGGGGGCGGGTCAGGGAGGGAAGAAAACTCTTTAACGAGACAAGTGCTTTATCTGCTAAAAACCATAGATTATACTTCGGGTTCAGAAATCAGCAGTAACTTTCCCCCACTTGAAAACACGGAGTACTGGAATTTGGGAAGCCTTCCAGGAAGCTCACATGCACCTGGCACCTTCCCTGCCCGTTTCTAGATCAAAAGTCCACGAATCTGTATCTTCCACTCTCTTTGTCACTCTCTGTAGCCCAAGGTGTACTCTGCACCCTCTGGCGCCTCCGTAAGGGCCCTTTGCCAGCAAGCGCAGCAAGCGGACGGGACGTTTTGAATTCTCATGTAAACATACTTCTGTTTAATCACAGCTTCTCTTTAGGATTTGGAATTAAGGGGAGACAGAACGACGCTGCATAACATAGTCCTGAGCCAAGATCATGCCAGTCTGAAATGTCAGTGAGCCATAAAAAATATATAAAGGAACCAATGGGCCGAGTGTACTTTTTATTGAAAGGTTTAAGTCCCACTGAAGACCAGAGAAATCCAACAAGCAGGATTATCAACTATATATTGTACTGCAGGTTGATTTTTTTTTTGAAAAAAATTATTTGAAGGGAGAGAGAGAGAGAAAGAGAGAGAGAGAGAGAGAAAGAGAGAGAGAGAGCCTCCTTGAGCAGTGGGAGGGGCAGAGGGAATGGGAATCTCAAGCAGACTCCCTGCCGGGCCTCGAGCTCCACTCGGGGCTGGATCTCATGACCTGAGATCAGGGACTGAGCCGAAACCAAGAGTCAAGTGCTCAACCAACTGAGCCACCCAGGCCGCCCCTATGTGCTGATGTCAATCTGTAAAAACAGAGAGGCGTCTACTGAGTAGACTGGTTTGAATGGTGGGAAGGGGCAGAAAGGGACCATCAGGCAGCCTGGCCTTCCCTTAAGCTGGAGACTGCGCATCCCAGGTTGGGCATAGTGATCCAATAACCTCTCTACCTTCTGGGACGGGTTACTGCAGGGAGAGTATGGTTAGACTTTAATACTAAAGCAATGGAGTGATTTCTGGACAGAATAACAGGAGTTCACACCCATGGGGAGTTTACTACGTGCCAGGAACCGTTCCAAGTGCTCAACATAAAGTTTGTAGCAGCCTATGGGGTAGGAAGGCTAGAATTCATGTTTTGCAGACAAAGAAAGACAAGTGTAGAGAAGCTAAGTAGCTTGTCTAAGGTCACACACTGGGACCTGTTGGAGCCACGATTCAGACCAAGCAGCTGGCGTCAGATTTTGCTGTTCCCAGTAGCTCCCTCTATAGAACATCCACCCATCTCTCTGGTAAATATTGTTGGCTAGCTTCACCCTCTTGCTTTTCTTCCGGATAAAATTCCTCACTCCATGAGGTCTATTTATTCGTACAGAGAGTGTGTAAACTAAATAGCTGAATTTTATAAAGCAGATTATATTCGAACGTACTGGGAGAGACCTGCTTTTGAAGGTCATACTCCAGAGGATCCCTTTGTAGAGCGACCGTTGCCTTGCAAGTAGTGGGCACCTAACAAATGTCTGGTGGGTCGCACTAACTCCCCCAACTTGTGTCAGCGTTTCTTTTGGTGTATGAAGGATACTCAACATCAGGTAGGCATTACTATCTGGAAAGAACATTGGAGGGAAATTGCTCCTGAGAGCAAATGCAGACGGTGGAGTGATTAATTCTGTGAATCACCCAAGGAAGCAGGCGTTCTTCCAGCGTTGGCCCCGGGCTCCATGCCACTCTGCTCTGATGGGGATGCCAGCCCTCCCGGGGCTGCCGACAGATCGCTGAGGAGAAGGGTAGGTGGGGTGAGGCGGGGGGGCCCAATCACAGGGGGCCTGTGAGCACAGCATGTGAGCTCCTGTCTTGAAGTGTCACAAGTTTCCGGGCCATTTCAGTCCAGTACAGTATCTCCTGTGTGACAACCTCGGACCTGAAATCTCTATAGATCAAGGATCATCAGCTATTCAGAGGACACATTTATCTATTGCATCATTCGGGAGCAGATAACACAGGGTGGGGCAGGTCATGAGCTGGGTGTGATGCCCCCCCCAAGAGCCATTCAGCAGTTCTGGGGGTGGGGGGCTGGGTTGGTGACCTGAGTAGAACACGCCCTTCCCAATCCTCTAGCTCAGGCCACAGAATTTGCAGATGGCTGGGAGGAAGCAGAAAAGAGGGATTGCTATGCAGGGTCACTTCGAGGGTCATCTTGGGTGCTGGCTGTCTACACGATTCCCCACACATAAACTCACATACATAACATACGTCACTTATCTACGCATGAGCTTATTCATTTATTCTACAAATATTCATTGGGCATTTGCTGTGTCCCAGGCCCCCTGAGAGGCACTGGAGATACTCCTATAAGATGGGCCCCTACCTGTAGAACCTTCTTACTTTAATCCAGCAATGGGAAACTGAGCTCTAAATAAAGCAGTAGGAGGTATATGTTGTTTTCTCTCAAAGATTTTGAGCTTGCAAATTCCCATTAGGAGTCATGAATACCACCAAACAGCCTAAGGAATCTAATCCACTTGACCTCTAAATCAGTGAGCGCAGCAGGGAGGCTCCCTGTCTCTGGTAGAATTTCACCTGCTAGAAGTTCTGTGACCCAAGGATATGGCCTCAAGGGAAAATGAGTGATGAGTGCAGGGGCAGAGAAGAGAAGAGACGTGCCCGCTCCCCTAGGGCTACACTCCAGGCGCTCCTACACTCCAGGAACTAGCGGATTGCTGGGAAACACGGCAGAGGGTGCTGGGCAGTTTGCTAAGAGGCGCAACTTGCCGGGATTAACCTGGTCCTGCTGGATGTTAGCATGAGGCCAGAAAATGGGGCATCACCACTTGCTAGAACATTTTCCCCAGAAAGGACCTAGAGCCTGGTTTTAGATAAGCTGTGGCCTTGCTGGTGTTAATGGAGACCAGAGCTGGATTTATGATTCCCTCTATAACACATTCCTGAGGCATTTCCAGAAATGATTCCTCAGTAAAATATGTCTCACACAAAATATCCCCAGTGAGTGAAGCCGTCCTCACCAGGAATGCAGCATAAAGAACTACAAACAATGACTTAATGATTCATTCCTAGGGGGCAAAAACTAATTCCTTAGACTTGCACACATTTCCTGAGGTCAGCTCCTGGAATGAGGTTTCGAATTTGGGGGGGGGGGAAGACCCCACAGATGAAGCCTTGGGAAATGGCCATGACAATGACACGGTAGGCAGTGTGTCAAATGAGATGTGAGCGGAGCATCAAGCATGGTCCCTGCCCACAGGAAACACTCAACACATGAAACCCCATTTTTGAGCGAGTCTGGCCTGTCAGGGCCAGGCATCTGTCCCTGCTCCCAGCTTCCATGCTAACTTGCTGTGCGACCTTGAGCAAACGAGTCTCCCTCTCTGAGCCTCAGCTCTTCTGTGTCCCAGTGTGTTCTCAGCGTGTTCTGGAACCCCTGCAGGTTCTGTCTAATATTCTGACTCCTGGGGGAAGCAGGGGAGACAAGGCCTATGCCTGCCATCTGAGCAGTAATCTGCTTGGCTTCGGGTACTGCACTCCTGTGCCATACCTCACTGGAAACCAAGGCTTCTGGGTCCTTGAAAAAGTTTGTAAACCATGAGTAATGTCTGAAGCCCCTTCCAGATCTAATGTTTTTCAGAGCAAGGGCTTGTGGCTCATCCTCCCTGCGGACAGATGTCGGTTGTAGACTAAGAGGTCACACCAGGCCCTCCTGCTCTTTCCCTGGACAGCCCTGTACTTTCCCACCTGTGGGTGACCTTCCCCTTCACCCCCTGCCACCCCCCACCCCAGTGGTGCCCTGTGGAATCCTTCCTGTTCAATCCACACATTCCCTAGGATGCTTTCTTTGATCCCTGGGGTCATGGGAAACCCATTTCCTCTCCTTGGAATATCTCTGGCCTTCTGTCTACCCCTCTGGAGTATTTGCTTTTGGAGTCATTTATTGGAATATGTTATATCCTCTGCTTGGTCATAAGTGCTAGAAAGACAGAAGCTCGGCCCTATGAACATTTGTTATGTAAATAGTGGGTGCTCAATCAATGTTGATAGAAGAGATGACTGGATGGGGGCCAAACAGCAGATTCTAGAATCTTCAGGTAAATTTTCATACCATTGGGCAAACTCAGGAAAAAAAAAATTAATTTACTGATAATTGATTTTTTCCTCCAAATGAATGGCTGAATATAGTTATTTCTAATCAGATCAATGAATTAATAATGACAGAGCAGAGCCTACAGCCTGCCTGATGTGGTAAATCAATCCTGAGAAGGATGCTTCCATGTGGCTCTGATAATAACTTCAGGAACCTGAGGGCAGGGGCTGAATTCAGACAGAGGGAGACACCCAGCAGAGCATTTATAAGCTCTTTCTTCTAAGTCAGAAAGGCAGGTTTGAATACAGACTCCGACTTGGTCATTTTCTTAACTTCTAGGCCTCATTTCCTGGTATGTAAAAGAGGCATATAATTATAGTTGTTGGAGTTACTTTAAAGATTAATACAATAAAGCTTGCGGGAATGCCCTGTGTCTGGCACATAGCGAGCGCTCAGTATATACTAGCCGTCATTTAAAAGCAACAAGAAAACCAACATAATGAACAGAAATGAACAGAAAGCAACTTACGGCCATAAATTGCATGCGGTACCATGGTTATCTTTACAGGAAAACACGGGGGGCTGAGGGTGCACGGCGGCTGAATTTCAGACCACCAGTGATTACTTAGGCAAGTGACATCCTGAGGCATGTCGGTGTCATGAGGATCCCTAAATGTAACAGTTTCCCTGAATTTCTCCCATTCTCACGAGGACCTGCACAGCCCCCATGATCTGACCTCACTGCCATCACTCACCTCTCCACCTGTACCGCGCTGGTCACCTGGCCCCTCGCAGGTCCTCTCACGCACCAGGGCATTCTCTCTGCGGGGCCTTTGCACCTGCTCTTCCTCTGCCTGGACCCCGAACATCCAGCTACTCAGGTGGCTAGCTGCCCCTCTGCCTCGTGTCACTGCTCACAGGTCATCTCTTTAGAGAGAGCCTCCCTGACCTCCCCACACCATCACCTTCACCTTGCTCTGTTTTGATTGTCTTCACAACTTTTGTCACCAGCTGATGCTCTGTCTACCTGGTTGTTGTCTCCCTCCCGCACCTCAAGTGTAGGCTTCATGATACCTGGGACTGTGGTGGCTCTATTCACTGTGAGACCCCATCACTAGAACCCTGCCCAGCATGAGGACATCGAAGCTCGACAAAGAATGGCTGATGAAGGAAGGAATGGCTTTCGACCCTGGGGGACACCCTGGGATGCTACCCGTGATTCTTCCATTCATTTCTAAAACGTTCTCCATGAGATCCATGAAACTGTGTACAACCCACACATTCTGATCAAGACTCTTACCCTGTTAAAATATCAGGAGGAGGGGAGATCTCTACTGAAGTTGCATTGGTGCCTGAGGTGAGACTGTCGGTTTTTACAACGAAGAGCTTTACGGTTGGATTTATAGCTCCTGCCTAGGAAAACAAAACAAAACAAAACAAAACAAAAAAACAATTATATAATTGATATGGACAAAAAAATAAAGATATCACATCACTGCACGGGTTTAAAACTGTACGAAAATGTCTCCATTACACCCATACAATTATAATAATGAGACATGTTAAAATTTTAATGTAGTTAAATTTGATGAAAGAATGAACATAAGAGAGAGTCAAGAGATGCAACTTTTCATGTTCAGGCAGACACATATGTACTGACAGCCCAAAGCACTCCTGTTTAAATCACTAATGGTCATAACTTAATGTATTTTGTGCGAACAAGGATAAACTTTTTAAAAATCAATTTCATTATTTTGCAGATATGCTCTGACTCCAGAAGACAAGAAGTGTAATGGCTGACAACTAGAAGAATGCCTCGGGTTCAGCCAAAGACACAATCCACCAGGAAGATGAGTTCACCTGAGCCAAGAGCCAATAACGTTAATTAAGAAGCCATCGTTTGCGCTCCAACTTCACGTTTACCACGTTCGAGCTTTATAGTCAAAATGATGACAGAAAGCTACAGAACTTTTTTATAATACATATAGATCTTCAATTGACAAATTAGTTCGAAATAATATATTTTTAGCGAGAGCATTTTATGGGTCTTTTTTTTTTTGCCAGTTTCACTCAAAAAATAACATTCCACTGAAAATACATCTCTATATTTAGTCCCTGATCTTTTTTTTTCTTTTAACTTCCTCTGTCTTCCTAAAATGGCAGCTCTTCGTGTAGCAAATTGAGGGAGTTGGTAAAAATAAAATTCCCTCTTCCCAAGTTACTTACAGCGAAAACATTTACTATTCGATTTTCCTATAGATGATACTGTGGCCATTAATACCATGATACTAGTGAAGAGTCCTGGTTGCCTTCTAAATCCTCCTCTTCCTCGGCTTACACTGCTTAACAAAGCTGTTCGATTTTCATAAATATGCCTCCCGGAGGGGGAGAACAGCCTTGCAAACCAGGATGTGAGACCATTATCCCAAATGCAGGACTTGTGAAACTCACATTAGTGCCAAATCTATACCAGAACCGCTGAAACCAGTCACGTATCGGTTAATTAGCAATCCAACCTGATACATAACTGAGCTTTTCAACTTCACCCAGGGCACATTCCAACTTCTACAAATAAGATGAGCTTGTGATTCAATGACAGTCTCTCCTTTCCTCCACTGAAACATTTTCATCCTCCCCTACCTCTTTCAAAAGCATTTTTCTCCATCTTTTTCGGCTTGTCATTCCTCAAAGTTTTTGGAGAAATTACAAAACCTTAAATCACACTCTTTCCTGGGATAATAAAAATACTTTAAAATTGCCAGATGCTGTTGACTTCAGCAAGAGTAATCACAGCAAGCTGTTGAAGAGAGACTGACAATATTTTCATTAGCAGGAAAGGATTAAAATGAAACCATTCTCTTCCCATCAAATCGCGGAACCACTCTGTGAATAGGAGCACAGACCTTTGGATATGGAATGCGCACAGTCTTTGGGTACTGCAGTGACTCGTCAGAGTAGAAGGAGTATTCAATAAGTGGGACTTCTGTGTCGTTAAATTGGGCATATGCTAAAAAAGTGCCTTTTGGAGACCACCACAGAGCAGAGTAGGCACTGAAGACTTCCTCTGAAAAAAAGACATAAATTGTTCTGTTACACGAAGTAGCTGATAAATTGGCTTTGGCATTCAAAATATTGTTCTCATTAGCTTTAGTAATTACAGTAGAGTTCAACTAATGAACCATTTTGCATTTGCTGGGCTTCCAAATTCAGAGTAATACAAATGAATAAAAATAAAATCTTCAAGGATAGATCTGGATTGTAAAAATAAGTAACCCGTTGGACCATTTTAGAATATTTTAGCACACAATATTTAATATAAGCTCTACATTTTTTTTCTTTATCTTATAATCCTCTAAATTTATGCCGCAAAACATACTAAAAGTAAATTTCACACAAGGGGCTGATTCTCCTTTCTAATTTTCAAACAGTCAACATGCCAGCATACTCTCCCCAACTGGGCTCAGTTTGTACTGTGCCCACAGGGTACTGGTGGGTGGTGTGTGGCTCCAGACTATCAAACTAATATGGTGCCCACAGTTTACTACGCTTGGCACAAACAGGGTGTGGGAAGGATGAATTTAGAATGACAAGGAGCTCCATGAGACCCCTATTGAGAAACGCCTCCTCGGCTTAGCCTAGAAACTAAGGACTCAGGCAGATTAACTCGCTCCTCTGGTGCAGATGGTGATGGTAGGGGAAGAGGGTCAGAGAGTGAGGCAAATGAAAGGAAAGGTCTTGCTCTCCAGAACGCTGTTGGACTCATTCTCATTCTCATTCTCTGGCAAATGTAGTTCTTTCCTATGTTTATTATGGAGTCTATTCATGGGACTTCCAATCTCTGGCTCCTAAAATGCCAAAACCTCTTTCACGGAGAGTTCAGGTAGACTGGATGGAGACTCCTAGTCCTTTATGCGGATTTAATCCACAAATCTCATATTCTGTTGCGCGTGTAAAGGTAAAAGCAAAAGCACAGAAACTTGAGTCTTAGAGTTAGGAAATCATCTGTCCCCATCACTTTTCTGATTCCTGGGGCTTCTTCCAAGTGCCTGTTTTCAATAATAAAAATAATGGTAACAGGAGTGGCAGTAATGGTAACAACAGTAACAATAATAACAAAATGTAATAATAATTATCATGACGAGCAACTACCATTTAATGAGTGGTAAACCATACACAACTGACATGTATTATCTCTGGTAATCCTCACAGTGGCTCACTGTGCAGGTGAGCAAGGAGGCAGGCAGGCTTAAAGAGAGTAAGTCATTGCCCAGGGTCACATGGCCAATAACCGATAGAATCAAGAATGAATCCAGACTTGTCTGGTTTGAATCCATGCTTCTCACCTCCATGCTCTATGTCCCTCCATGCCTATTTCAGGTCTTCTAGTAACAGAAAACCTACTGGGTCAGGCAGGCTGCTCCAGCTTTATCTGTTTTCTGCCTGTGTCATTAAGTTACATTCATGTAGCAATTTAGAATTTATAAAACACCATCTAATTTAGTCCTCACAAAGATCCCTAGATGAGTCTATTTTATTCACATCCCATTTTACAGAGAAGGCAACTGAGGGGCTTAGGGAGAGTGAATGAATTGCCAAAGACAAGGCAAGGACACAGGCCTTGTGACTCGGAGTCAAGGGGTTTCTACTGGGAACATCTTTAGATACTGAGTTGATGTCTCCTTCCTATGGCTTCTACTAATTGGTTCTAGTCTAAGATCAAGATGCAACTACATACAATGAATACAATTACAGCAAAGTCATGGTTTTTAAAATTGCTTTTAAGTGCAGGCAGTAGGTAGTATCTGTGTTTTGAATTGGTGGGTATTTGCACTGAACACATTGTTCGACATCATGATGTATTAAAAAACCACTATCATAAAACTACTTCAGGTCAAATGCAAAAGTCCTGAGAACGAATAGTAGGGAGAAGGGAGCATAACAAAGGAGGAGCAGGTTTCCAGTCCTTCCTGATACAAAGCTGGCTGTGAGCACAAGTGTCAATGGCACCCCCTCCCCCCACTCTCTGAACCTCCCTCTTCTCCTGATACCTCCCTTCCAGCCACTCTGACCTTCCTTGTGTACTCCCTGGTCTTAACGCCCTCCACTGAATAGATCTGGATTCACTCTATAACAATTATCCATTGGTACCTTTGTCTCTCTCTCTCCAGCCTGAGTTCCCTGAGGGCAGCGGTGGATAGCATTTGTCTCTGTGTCTCTAAAATCTGACATGGCACCTCATAGGTAGTTGGCACTCAGTGTGAACTGTGCTGAATGACCCACACCCTCAGGGTCAGCAGTGCTCCATCTTTTAAACTTCTTTCTTTCTCTATCCCTCTTCATCCTCACTCTCAGAATACACATTCTCACCTCTGGGCTAGGTAAACTATACTCATACTTAAAAGTGAATGTCATGTGATTAACTTCATACTAGGAGATAAAATATTATTATTTTTACACGAGAAGACACTTACTAACTAAAGTAATAATCAATTAGAAAATCATGAAATAAGACAAAGGGAAAACATAGAGACATTAAGAGAGAAAGTCATTTGCGAACATGGGGTGAGGCAAGGGGCACAAGTTCCAGAGGGCAGGCTATTCTGGGAGTGTCCCTCCATGATACGACACATGGCCCCATGTGGACCTTGCAGCTTTGTTTGTTCTTTTACTTAGGAACCTACAGATTCTCAAAATGTACTCTTTTAGTCTTATCCTGAACAAGTCTTCATGGCTGCAGTGGAGACGCTCCAGTGGGAAGATCGATCTCCAATACAGAGAAACAAGTGTGCCCTTTCCAAGTATGGATCATTCATAAATATATAAAACCAATTATAGGGACTTCTCCATAGGAACCAAAGTCCTGTTTTTTAGAGACAGGCCCACATTGGAACTGGGAAGCCATTCTTCCTTTTGTCATCAACATGCAAACTGAGATCTTTCCAGCTATTATCTACCTTAGAAAGGGCTCATAGTATTAGGTGTGTCCTTATCTTAGAGACATTCAGATGTTTCAAGGAAGGAGGGATTTGCAGCTTTGGGAAGAGGCTTCAAATAAATCCAGTTCACTTTGGGGACTCTGCAGGTTGTGCTGTGCTGTCCAATAAATGTTAAAGAAGGCTTTCAATTGCTAAGTGACTAGTGCTAGTAAATTTCATTAGAAGTTATTTCTGGGCCCCGGGGATTTATCTTCTTTTAAAGTGATTTTTGTTGTTGTTGTTGCTGCTGTTATAATGTTAGCCATTTAATTGAACTTGACTTGAATTGGGTAAGAACCAAAATTCAGTCATGAAGAAAAACTATTTTTTTTTTTAACTACAAGGAAGAAATAAGAGGATGAAATAAGGATGAGTACTTAATAAGCTTTAGGCAACCTTGCGAACAGTCTGGAAAAGCCTCAAAAGGCCTTTTACCTTGGCAACGATAGGCATGAAAGATGTTTTTCTAATATTTTCTAAAACTCTATCCTAAAATAGAGACTAATCCTCTTTAATATTTTTAGTTCTTTTTTTCTTTTTTACCGATTTTTCCCCCTATAGCCTTTCTAATTATTTATTCCTTCTTTAAAAACAGGAAATTATGATTTGTCCAAGTTAAAATGAACACAAATCCTCTGTAAAACAGATGCTTTCTTCCTCCTCTATTCCCCAACCTCCAGACAACATTTTGTCAGCTCTTGGAATGCTGTGGGAGTATTTAGCTTTCCTTAGTAGCTCTGGGTTAGGTAGGCCCAGCTAAAGGAACATCTGATGTTAATCTCCAAGCTTTTATGCCCAGTAAAGCAGAAAAGCTACCTACACAGAAAGGCCCTTTGTAGGAGGAGCCGGAAGACAATAGGGGCATTGAGAGACAATGAGGACACAGGCGAAACAGGTTACCGCTGGCAAATCCTTGTTGGTGAGACACCTGGTATTATGAGTGCTAAAGAAATTTGATGATATTTTTAAAAATGCAACTTATTTTGAATGCCATTGAATTTCTCCATTTTAAAAGAAATGTTTTGTTTTGTTTTGTTTTAACTTACAGATTTTCTAATTTGAAAAAGCTTTAAAGTCTCTACCTTCATAAACCCAGTCAGTTATTCCATTGTATATTACATTTTCCTTCCCGTTCCATGTGATTCTCTGACTTGATGTATTTGGTTCATTTTTAACATAAACATCATTGTTCCAAACGTATGCCTAGAAATATTAAAAAACAGAGTGATAAGTAATAACCTGGTATAACATATCTTATCCTGGAGTTAAAAAATATCTATCTGCAATAGATAGATATTTTTATCCTCAAATAATGCAATAATGCAAATAATACAAATATGCAAATGTAATGATTGCCTTGGGTTATTCAATTTGTGCACGATAAAGAATCATTTACTACCCCCCGACATTTAATTAATTAATTAATTAATTAACTTAGTTATTTATCTTAAAGATTTTATTTATTTGAAAGAGAAACAGAGCACAATGATGGGGAGCAGTGGAAGGATGTGGGGGAAGCAGAGTCCCCAATGAGCAGGGAGTCTGATGCAGGAATCTGATGCAGGGCTTTATCCCAGGACCCTGAGATCATGACCTGAGCTGAAGGCAGACACTTAACAGACTGAACCAGGTGCCCCCGCCTTCACATTTTTAAAATTATAAGTGTACATGCTATAACCCCCAAATAATTCCAAAGACACTCAATATATTAAAAAGAAGCAGCTCACAAACACTACTATTTGGATGCTAGAGTGTATAAGAAGACCCAAGAGCCTGACCACTTCTACAGGATAATGTGTGCTTCACATTGTGTTCTGGGGGTGGTGAGTTGAGGGAGGGCAGTTGATGTTGCACTCAACATCACAGAATTGCACAGAATTGCTTCTGCAAATGGTCAGCCTATCTTCCTGTTTAGATTCTTTGGTACTTCTGACATTCTCCTAGCACTATAGGACATGAAGGTATATCTACAGTGACACAGAGAAGGTCACAGAACTAGCAGGAAGCAGGTATAGGCCTCAAAAACAAACAAGCAAGCAAACAACAACAACAAACTGAATACAACAGAAATTAGAATTTAGGAGTTGAATGGGCATTTTTTCCAGTAAGTAAACAATTCAGAAACTTTCAGGAATTGTATTTTACTGTGTTATACCAGTAAAATGCTATTTTAGGCAATCAATAACACTATCTTTGATAGTCAAGCATTTGCTTCCTAAGTGTCTGCTCTGTATCAGATTATGTAGCTTCTGCATGTGAGAGCTTTGGGCCATTATTTTTTTCCAACAATGGAAGAGACTTACTAACCAATTTATGACCCTCTGGTGACCATGTGATCCACTGTGTGTTGTTTGGAATTTTTTCTGCTGTTATCAGCTGCCTGAAAAAAAAGATAAAAAGAAACATTACCAAATGAATACATCACAGTGGGATTTTTAAAAAAATATTATTACACTAAAAAATCTTAATAGATTTTATAAGGAAGTTACTGACCTTTTCTTTAAGTCATAAATGTCGTATGAAGCTGTGTAAGAATGCCTCCATTGCTATAAAAGAAAACAGATATTTCAGGCTTCTGTGATTCTTGATAGTTCAGCCACTTGCTATAGGAGCACAAGATGAGATGTAAAGTAAGAGAACACTGTATAATTTTCGAATTTTATCATATCTTGTAATTCTTATCTTAATCCTCAGAATTTTGGAATTAGGAAGAGAGTCTTAGAGACCATCTAGCATAAAATCCTCTGGACTTCATCTGTAACCTAGGTCTGGCATTACTCCTGCCAAGGAAACTTCTCAGGATCACAGTGGGCTGATGTGCTGCTTCATGGCAGACATTACTCCTAGCATTTACCATAGTATGTTAAGTCCACCAATCTATGAAAACACAAATTTTTACTTTTCAACCATCTCCCTGACAAAATATTTAAAAGGTAATGTGGAGAAATACTTACTTTCCTACTTTGATTATGAAAGTATAAAGTGTTACAGATTTTTTGAAAGCCACCTGGCAATATATATTAACATTAAAATATATATTATCTATATTTTAAACAGCCATCTCAAGAATCTAAAAAATGAAAAGCAAACCAAATCCAAAGAAATAATAAAAGTAAAAGAGCAGTAATCAAACAGAAAATGCACAATAGAGAAAAATTAACAAAGCCCAAAATGGATCCCTTGAAAAGATGAATAAAATTGCTAATACATTAAGAGTGGGTGTGGGGGGGAAGTATGAATGACCAATATCAGAAAAGAAAAATGAGATTAAAATAGGATTAAAAGGTTTTAAGACTCTATTGTAAATGTTGTTTTGCCGATAAATTCAAAAGTTAAAAATGGGATAAATTTCTTGGAAAAGAAGTTATCAAAACCGAGACAAGAAAAAATGGAAAATCTGTGTAGTTTTATATCTAAAAACCACATTGAATCAATAAATAAAAACATTTGTACAAAGCAAGCTCCAAATCTAAATAACTTTACCAGCAAACTCCTTGTTATTTAACTAAATGAACTAAAAACTTACACATATACAGAAACCCTCCACACAAATTTTTAGTTTTATTCATGATTGCCAAAACTTAGAAGAACCAAGATGTCCTTTCATAGGTGATAGGTACACAAACTGTGGTCCATTCAGACATTGGAATATTATTTAGCAATGAAAAGAAATGAGCTATTACATTACAAAAAGACACGGAGGCACCTCACATGCATATTGCTAAGTGAGAGAAGCCAATCTGAGAAGGCTACATATTGTATAATTCCAACCATTCTGGAAAAGGCAAAATTACGGAGGTGGTCAAAAGATCAGTTGTTGCTAGAGGCTTGGAGGAAGGGAGGATGAAGAGTGGGAGCACAGAGAATTCTTAGGACAGTGAAAATATTCTGTATGATACTGGAATGGTGGATACACGTCATTATACATCATGGATTTGCCAAAACCCATAGAATGTACAACATAAAGAATGAACCCTTATGTAAACTATGGACTTAATTAGTAATAATGTATCAATAATGGCTCATCAGTTGTAACAAACATTCCATACTAATGCAAAATATTAATGACTGGGGAAACTGGGAGGTGGGGGGGTGATGAAGGAGAGCATGGGAACTCTGAATTTTCTACTCATATTCCATAAATCTAAAGCTGTTCTAAAAAAAATTAAGTGTATTAGTTCAGAAATAAATGAATTAGAGCTATGCCAGATAACTTGGAAAAAGTTCAATTTGGTATCATTGAGTGAGAAATGCAATTTGCAGAAAAGTATGGAAAACAGGATTTTATTTTTTATAGAATAAGCAGTGACTAAAAGAATATCCATCATCATACAATTATTTGAATAAGGGCGAAAATATAAAATATGGAATATATATCCTAGGTTCTAAACATGTGATACCTAGGGAAAGGTAAAAAAAAAAAAGGAAAAAAGAAAGGACTTGAAGATTATATATATATAAGTATAATATATATAAATTCAATACATAAATACATAATATATACACATATATACAGATTTTATTTATAAAAAATTATGTTTACATGTGGATGCATTCATACATTAAATATACTTTAAAAGAAATTATGTTTTTATGTCTGTATTCCCCACTATATTCCTAGATGTAAGAAATTGTTTCTTATTCATCTTTAAAACTCTGGGGACTTGTCTAGTGCAAGCCACATAGTCTATGTTCAAGAAATAAACCAAACTAACATAAAAATAAAATTTTACTTATGAAAGTGAAGCAGACGAAATGGGTAGCCCAAGGGTAACCAATTTGTGTAACGACAGAACTGAGACACAAGCCAGAGGTTCTAATCTTGAAGAGTATTTCTCATTTGTCATTTATCACCCTCCTATCCTCTCATGTCAACAATTATGTATTAAGTCTCTACTTTTTGCAAGTCATACATTTTTTTTTTTTAAATCCTGGATTATTTTGAAGCAATCCATTCTCGTTTCTGGGAAACCTCTGAATGCTCTACTTGTAAGAGCCAAAAGGTATGTTACAGGCTAAAAATATTAAGAGGTTTAAGAAGGTTTGAGATCACTTGGGATGACAGCTCCATCATGAGTTGTGAAAGGAAACCCAAAATGTTTGGAATGTTCACTTCATCTTTTGAAAGAGACTCATCCATCTATTTAGGTTATAAACTTTGGGAACTATCCTCGGTCAGGCATTACTGGATGAGACAGGCTTACTCTCCTTGAGGAGTTCATAGTTGAATGGGGATTTGGACAAATAAATACAAGAAAAGAATCACAAGACATATATAACAGAGATAAGTGGGGAGAGGTAGAGATCATAAGTTAGGCCTTAGGGAGGTTAGCAAGGCTGATGGAAAAGTTGATTGCTAGACTGAGTCTAAATAGCAAAGAACTGTCACCAGAGATGGGGTTAAAAAGGCATCACAGCAGAGAGACGTTGAAGCACAAAGTTAGGAAAGATTATGTTTAAGAGCACAAGCTTTGGAGTCTTCTAACCTGGATTCAAGACTGGCTATTCACTGAATGTTTGTTGCTGGCCCTCTACCATTCATATGTTAAAATCCTAATCCCCAATGTGATGATATTGGATGTGGGGTCTTTGGGAGGGAACTAGCTCATGAGGGTGGGGCCCTCATGAGTGAGATTAATTCCTTTATAAAAGAGACATCAAAAATATTCCATGTTCCTTCCTCCAGTTGAGGACATGAGGAAGATGTTCAACTATGTTCCATGAAGCGGGATGTCACCAGACGCTGAGTTTGCTAGCACCTTGACCTTGGGCTTCTTTCTCAAGCTTCCAGAGCTATGAGAAATAAATTTGTTATTAACCCACCCAGTCTATGGTACTCTGTTGTAGCAGCTCAAATGGAGCAAGACAAGTCTCTACCATGTAATAGCAGGCAAGTTTCTTTCTAAGCTTCAATTTTTCTCTTTAGGAAAATGGGGCTAATATCAGCAATGATCTCATGAAAAGTTCATGAGGATGCAAGTGAAGTGCTGAGCAGAGCCCTAGAATATTGTGAACATGTCATAGTTGATGCAACTACTATCTCTGGGGCATTCAGCAGTGAATGGAGATGCTGGGGGAACATCCATACCAGGCTGCATAGTACTTATTTATTTATGTTTTCACTCACTTGCTCCCTTACTTGTTTGTAGCCACAATCTAGAAGTAATATTGTTCTTTCTGTAAGCAGTAACTCTGTCATGGAGAAGCCATAGAGTAGAATCTAAAGAATATTTCACAGTAGACTTCCAAAGAAATAGAATAGAACTAGACTTTTCTTTTGAAAAGATTTTGGATAGGTTTATTGAGACTTGATTAGTCAACTGGAATAATATCAGCATGTGATAAATGATGCAACTATGATTAATTCTGGAGCATTAAGCAACAAGTAGAAATTATGAGTTGCACATTTATGCTGTACAGAAAATTCTACTGGATAGTCTGAGAAGTAAAATAGAAGACAGAGTGTTCTACTTTCACTCATCTTATAATTTGGTGTTCTGCAATCAAAGGTACGAAGAGAAGAAAATAGGCTAATGTGATAGAGAGTGAATGGTGGACTATGGGAGAGCAGAGTGGCAGGCGGCAAAGTTAGGTAATGCAATCCAAGAAAGCCTGGACCTGAATTACTAAAAAGGGAACACTGTATGATAATCAAGAGAGGAAGGTTCCAGGAGGAAGCAATGGCAAGTACTTCAGCCCTTAGATGGGAATGAATGAGGCTTGAGAAAACTGAAGAGTGGTGCCCTTAAAGCTTCTTTAGATCACTGAATCACCGGAAGCCCTTAAAACTACCCAGGCCTGGGCCCTGCCCGACACGGTGCTAAAATAGTTGATGTGGGGTAGGTTGCAGACATCTCTATTTTTAAAAACCTCCATAGGTGATTGATTGCAAGGTTCAGGCAGGGCTGAGAAGCACAGGCCAAGCATGTTGAGTCCAGAGAGACTAAGAGATGATGGATTAGCAAGGGTGGAACTGAGGTCCAATCACACAGGCTTCTGAAGATGCTGCGGTTAGAGTTTGTGTTTTATTCTGAAAGTGACGGGAAACCACTGATCATGAGAGCTTAAGCATAGGCATGACATAATCTAACTTAGGTTTTAAAAGGAGCACTGTAGGTACTGCCTGAAAAGCATGATGGCCCTGGGATGAAGGGAATAGCAAGTAAGCAGCAAAAGCAGCTAACTGCACATGTAAACTCCGGTGACCCAACAAATACGAATTACCAGTGCGGGTTGTCCAACTAAGGTCCGCGGTGAAATACAACCACTAGTATACACCACATGGGGCTTATTGACCTTGGCCAAATAGTAAATCGAGCTGGTTTTTACTCTTCTATGTCTACCTTAACCTCATAGTCTTTATATATTTGTTCTTAACATGGGCAATTGTTATTCAATGGTTCTCGACCCTGGTTGCTCATTCAAATAATCTGCCCATTTAAAAAAATGATGTCAGCTTCACTCCAGAGGCTGTAATTTACTAATCTGGGGATTGGACCTGGCCACTGGGAATTTTTAAAGGCTACTCAAGTGATTTTTTAATCTATGGACAGCAATAAAAACCACTGAATTAAACAATCCATTAATTGGGAACAGATGTGTTAAAGTTGGCCTCAGATTCTGATTGGCTCCTAGCTGATAGGTTTAGTAGAACAGAGTCAGAGAATCTTCCATGTCCAGGAAATGGAGCTGGACACAGTGAGTCCAGGGTAAATATTATGATTGAAAATCACCATATCACAATGGGAAATGAAGTAGGAGATGGTTTTCTTGGCCTGAGTATAGAAGTGCTGGGGTGTGAGATAAGGCTCCTCAGTATTTATTATTTATTCTAGAATAAAAAGGCAGAGGTGGGGATCCCCAGCTTTATAATTTGTTTTCAATGCAGAATATCCCTACAGGTCTTTAATCTTTCCTACAAGTTTCAAAACTTCCTATACTTGACAACTGTTGTCAAATCCAGGAATAACTAAAAAGCTACAGTTAGCTCCCGGCAGTTTGCAGCCAGCCTAAACATGAAGAGGATATGTGGTTAAGCTTTCCTGAGGGGGGGAATCTGATGTTGGGCTGAGGTTCCCCCTTTAGAATGGTTTGTATATGGTGGGACCCAAAGACTGCAAGGTGGTCTGAGTCCATTTGCAAAGTCTCTTCTGGGGGATAGGAAAGATATCTCTTTTTATTTTTTATTTATTATTATTTTTTTAATAAATTTATTTTTCATTGGTGTTCAATTTACCAACATACAGAATAACACCCAGTGCTCATCCCATCAAGCGCCCCCACTCAGTGCCCGTCACCCATTCACCACCACCCCCCGCCCTCCTCCCCTTACACCACCCCTAGTTCGTTTCCCAGAGTTAGGAGTCTTTATGTTCTGTCTCCCTTTCTGATAACTCTTTTTAAAATAAATACTCATTGAGAGTTTTACTTTATGTAAAGCTGAGACAAAGGAAATCAGGTATTGTGTTGCTGGCTGTGTAAGTTGTACATGTAAGCTTGCTTTTGTTTTCTATTTTTTTGTAAGCTTGCCTTTAAATTATAAGTTCTCTTGTATTATCTTATGCTTTCAGTATCTAAAGGGTATTACTCATACTTCTTAGTATTTGAAAACACTAAAAATGAACTTCAGGTGTTGGACTTATCTTTTATGAATGAGAATAAGCTATTTTTCCTTAAGGAGCTTTTAGTGCCTACGATATTATTTAGGTGTCAATCTTTTTTTTTTTTTTAGTTTACATTTTGTTAGTTAGCATAGAGTGTAATATTGGTTCCCAGAGTAGAAAACCGTGATTCATCACCTACATATAACACCCACTGCCCATCACAAGTGCCCTCCTCAATACCCATCAGCCACCTAGCCCATCCCCCACCCACACCCCTCCTTCAACCCTCTGTTGTTCCGTTGTTAAGAGTCACTTGTACTTGAGTGTCAATCTTAGATATTTGTGGACTTGAAATCAGTTATAAAATAACCTACTCATAAGATTCCTTAAATGTCATAGTAAGATAGCATTTCTTTTACCTTCACATAGTTGTACTCTAAGAGAATAAACTGTCCATCAGGAGACACTGAATAATCATTTATAGAGTGTTCAAATTCTTCCTGTCAAGCAAGTGGAAAAAAAGAACAATTGAACAATTTCATTTAGCGATCATTATTGAGCACTTACTATGTACAGGGTAGGGTTCGACATGTGGCTTATGCCACGGGAACTCCCAGAAATGGCACATTCCCCCCCACAAATGACCACAATGGAGGATATATGGTGATCAGAATTTGAGAACCAGGGAAGGAAGAATTCTTTCTAACCCAGGAAAGACTACTGTGAGGGTAGAGATCAGGAAGAGAGAGAGAAGTTTCCTGGTAGGGGGAAGAGCAACAAAGCAGGTGTCAGAAAGGGCATGCGTATTAAGATGATCCAGAGGTTAGGCGTAACCTGAGTACAGTATAGGGTATGCCAGGCAACGTATAATGTGAGAGGGCATAAAATTAGAAAAACAGCTGGGACTTAAATATAAGAAGTGGAACCATAAACCACTTTTTGCACATGGATGTGATACAATCTTGTCTGTCTTTACAAAGACGCCCTGGTGACATGGTGGCTGACATGAGATGAGAGGGGTTGCATCAACCCTGGACTTGGGCAACGCAGCAGTCTCACCTCCAGAATGGAGATAGGGACACAAGTACTAGAGCTCTAACAGATTAAAAAGGCATTGAACCAGGACTCTACAGTGGAAACAGAAATCCGAGGCACACTTGACACTGCAGAGAGAGAAACGATAGGGTTTGTTGAGTATCTCTAAATACAGGGGATGGTAGAGACTCAAGGAGGATTCTGAGGATTTGAGGAGTAGAATTTCACTTTTTAGTCTAAGCGACTTGGAGGGGAGCATTGTTTACCAAGATCGGGAACTCAGGAAGAGAATAGGGTGCTTTCAGTTTTCGAGGAGAGTGAAGGGGAAATAACTAATCGAGCTTGGGATACTGAGTTGAAAATACCTGCAGGACATGGGTGGGCAGGAGCAAGGAAGCTATTATTAGAAATAGAGATTTCGATCTCAGCAAGAGGTTAGTGTTGAAAGTGTGCATCTGAGAATCAAGGCCCCCCACCGCCCCACCCCCCAAAAGGAGAGCCTTGATGCTGTGGAAGCGCATGAAATTTGCTGAAGGAGAGCGGGCAAACTGCGGAGAAGGGCCAGCAAGTGAAGACAGAGCCCTGACAAGGGCACTTACGCTTAGGAGTAGGGGCAGAGGAAGAGGAATCGTCAAGGGAGACTAGAAGGTAGCCAAGGCAGGGAGCATTCCAAGAAGGAGAGAAAGATCCACTGTGCCATATGCTGCAGAGAGAGTTCAACAGGATGAGAAATGATAGTACTCATGATTTGAAAGGTTATGAAAAAAAAATCCTCAGAATTTCCTTAAAGGATGAATGAATTATGCGATCAAACATACAAAGGTACTGTTCTCCAAGAAAATGGAGCTGTTTCCGTATTCAGCATTGAATAGCAAGATATTATTTTCTTGTTTGTAGAGGTATTCGTGATCTAAAAAAAGAAAATGGCCAGATCAGTATTTCAAGTTGTGATTCAAAATCTTCAGAAGCCAAAGATTATACGGGAAAAAACAAGGTTTAAGCTCACACCAGCATTAAATAAGCATTTCTAAGTTGGAAAAACATTACGTGATGAATATTACACTAGTGGGCATCCATTTTCCCATCATTATTGTCAACGTTTCAATTCACTTTTAACTTTTTATAGTCCATAACAAAGAAATACTGAGGTTTATTTTCCTTTGTACCTGTAAGTAGGAAAAAATACTCTCCCATATGGTTTGACAAAACAAGGATATCTTTCTTCTCAGGATATCTTTCTTCTTCACAAAAGCACCCCAGGACCTAACTAGAAGGAGCACAAGCATAAAAATCTGTCCCCTCCCCCAAAAAGTCCTTACCTGAAATCCAACGCAAAGAGTAGAATTTCACCCTAAAAGTATTTTTTAAATAATCAGTTAGAGTGTAAGTTCTGCGACTGTCAGCTGCAGCATCATCTGTTGATTAAAAAAAAAGAGCCAAATGTTCAGTAAGATGGAATAACCTAAGTTTGGGATAAAACAAACAAATGGATCACTACAGTATACACTGGTCAAAAATGCAGGAATTATGCTCATAAAATGCAAAACACATTCTGAAAGATCTCAGGCTGGGTGGATGGGGTAGAAATGCACTGAAGTGTTAAAGCATATGTGAGTGCTGTGTCTCTCTGAGCTATATTCGTGCCTGGCTTAGCGAGCCTCCCTATGAAGGTCTAGATTCACAAGATCCAATGGAAATATAAGGGAGTACATTTTCTAGTAGCCATATTTAAAGATTTCTAAGGTGAAAATAATTTTAGTAGCATATTTTATTTAGCCCAACAGACTCAAAATATTATCATTTCAACATGTAATCAATATTTAAATTTTATTAATGAGCTTTTTCACATTCTTTGTTTTTATACTACTTTGAAATCCAGTATGTCATCTATGATTACAGCATGTCCCAATCCGACTAGGCACATTCCCGGTCAGTAGCTATGGGTGGTCATGTAGTGGATGGCACAAGGCTAGACTGTCCTTCAGGAAGGCCTGAAGGTTCACTTCCAAGCGCTCTTGCCTTGCCCGGACCTTTCAGACTGCTGATCACATAACTCACTGATCTTTGTTTCTATGATGACCTTTCCTTGAACTTGGGGGGTGGTGGTTTATGAAACTCTCCTTTGGATTCTAGGGCACCTCACTTCTCCTGACCTCTGACCCTTAATTTTCCATCCTCCTTTGACTTTATTTTTCTCTATTAACCTCTAAGGTAGAAATGCCCAGAGCATCAGCTTCTTTGCCCTTCTCTGCCTCCATTTCTCTTTCTAGAGGACTCTAGAGAATATGACTTCCTGGGCTTCAGGCATATTTTCCATTTGAATACATGACAAAACCTATACTCATTACCTTAGCCTTCCACACCCCACACTCACATTTCTGGTGCTGTGTTGGGCCTTTTTAGTTGTCCCATGCTAACCCTGGACTTACCTTGTCTAAAATAATTCCTTCCAAAATAATGTTCCCTATGGAATTTGTGTGGTTTTAGATTCTGTTACTGGAGATCCATATTCAAAGTCTGAAAATCATTTTTGATGTCTCCCTCTCTTTTACTACCACCTGCATCCAATTTTGTCTTTTCTGTCTTTGCCTCTCTTCCTCAGCCTCTTGCCTGCAGCATCTCCAACTGCTTCCGGGGCTGTCACAGTCCTCCACCCGCCAATTCCCTCCTCTCTCATGAAGACTTCAATACTGCCTCCTTTGACTTCTGCCCTCACACTACTCATTTGGCTTTTGTAATTAATAACTTGTGTTAATAACTATTTTTCCATGCCTACCAGTGTGGTGTACTCAGCTAGGCCACGTATTCATTGAAGAAAGGGCCTTGGTTGCTGTTTGTTTGTCTATTTGTTTTTCATCAACTTAGTACCTAGCACGGTTCTATGCCATAGTAGGTACACACAGTTTTTGTTCATGACACAGGATATCATCCTACAAGCCTAACGAAGCCAATGTGATTCACCAATCACAGAGCCTCCACTGATGGAGGCTTAGTCCACTTAGAACAGTCTAAGGAGGTTTTCCATATACTCTACTCTTTCCACATACTCACAAACATGCTCACAAAATCAGCCACCATTATAACTTTTCTATAACTGTTCTTACTCTTTTGGGGATTGAAAAGCCAGTAGCAGCTTCTCTTGTTAATTTTTTACAGAGTGTGGAAAGGTAATTCTCTCACAGGAAATGCTCTTTCAAAAGATGTTCTTAAGATCTTATTTCTTTGTCTCCGCATCCTCTCCAACATTTGTTGTTTCCTGCCTTGTTAATTTTCCCCATTCTCACTGGTGTGAGGTGGTATCTCATTGTGGTTTTGATTTGTATTTCCCTGATGGCAAGTGATGCAGAGCATTTTCTCATGTGCATGTTGGCCATGTCTATGTCTTCCTCTGTGAGATTTCTCTTCATGTCTTTTGCCCATTTCATGATTGGATTGTTTGTTTCTTTGGTGTTGAGTTTAATAAGTTCTTTATAGATTTTGGAAACTAGCCCTTTATCTGATATGTTATTTGCAAATATCTTCTCCCATTCTGTAGGTTGTCTTTGAGTTTTGTTGACTGTATCCTTTGCTGTGCAAAAGCTTCTTATCTTGATGAAGTCCCAATAGTTCATTTTTGCTTTTGTTTCTTTTGTTTTCGTGGATGTATCTTGCAAGAAGTTACTGTGGCCAAGTTCAAAAAGGGTGTTGCCTGTGTTCTCCTCTAGGATTTTGATGGAGTCTTGTCTCACATTTAAATCTTTCATCCATTTTGAGTTTATCTTTGTGTATGGTGCAAGAGAGTGGTCTAGTTTCATTCTTCTGCATGTGGATGACCAATTTTCCCAGCACCATTTATTGAAGAGACTGTCTTTCTTCCAGTGGATCGTCTTTCCTCCTTTGTCGAATATTAGTTGACCATAAAGTTCAGGGTCCATTTCTGGATTCTCTATTCTGTTCCATTGGTCTATGTGTCTGTTTTTGTGCCAGTACCACACTGTCTTGATGACCACAGCTTTGTAGTACAACCTGAAATCTGGCATTGTGATGCCCCCAGCTATGGTTTTCTTTTTTAAAATTCCCCTGGCTATTCGGGGTCTTTTCTGATTCCACACAAATCTTAAAATAATTTGTTCTAAGTCTCTGAAAAAAGTCCATGGTATTTTGATAGGGATTGCATTGAACGTGTAAATTGCCCTGGGTAGCATTGACATTTTCACAATATTAATTCTGCCAATCCATGAGCATGGAATATTTTTCCATCTCTTTGTGTCTTCCTCAATTTCTTTCAGAAGTGTTCTATAGTTTTTAGGGTATAGATCCTTTACCTCTTACACTGTTGGTGGGAATGTGAACTGGTGCAGCCACTCTGGAAAACTGTGTGGAGGTTCCTCAAAGAATTAAAAATAGACCTGCCCTACGACCCAGCAATTGCACTGTTAGGGATTTACCCCGAAGATTCAGATGCAATGAAACGCCGGGGCACCTGCACCCCGATGTTTCTAGCAGCCATGTCCACAATAGCCAAACTGTGGAAGGAGCCTCGGTGCCCATCGAAAGATGAATGGATAAAGAAGATGTGGTTTATGTATACAATGGAATATTACTCAGCCATTAGAAACAACAAATACCCACCATTTGCTTCAACGTGGATGGAACTGGAGGGTATTATGCTGAGTGAAGTAAGTCAATCGGAGAAGGACAAACAGTGTATGTTCTCACTTATTTGGGGAATATGAATAATAGTGAAGGGGAATATAAGGGAAGGGAGAAGAAATGTGTGGGAGATATCAGAAAGGGACACAGAACATAAAGACTTCTAACTCTGGGAAATGAACTAGGGGTGGTGGAAGGGGAGGAGGGCGGGGGGTGGGGGTGAATGGGTGACGGGCACGGAGGGGGACACTTGACGGGAGGAGCACTGGGTGTTATTCTGTATGTTGGTAAATTGAACACCAATAAAAATTAATTTATTAAAAAAAAAAAAAAAAAAAAAAAAAAAAAAGATCTTATTTCTTTGGATCTTATCTGATAACGTAGCCTTGTTATCAAGTCTTGTACAAAACTATCATAGCCTTGTACAAAACTTTCCTTTTCAAGGACAAAATTGTTACCCTTTATTGGCTTTGTTTAAGCCTAGTTTGCTAAATAAGTAAAAGATTTAAAAAACAAAAACAAAAAAACCTTTGTATTTTTTTTTCCACTTCACGCCTGCATTTCACCCTGGAAAATTAGCAAGATGTTTGTATTTGTTCACAGAGATACAGCAAATGGGTAGAACCAGCCCTTGGACTTGCCAACTTTAAACAAGAAGTAAAGCCCTGTGCTACAGAAAATATTTGAAGCTCATATTGGACTACAAAACCACAGATCTAAACCACAGGTTTAGAAATACCCTCAATTGTTTGTATTCAAATACCCTCAATTGTTTGTATTCGTCCAATCATCTTTGATACTTCAAATGGCTATAAAGTGAGTACTGTTTGAAAAATACTGTGGAGGACATATACCCTGCAATCAAGAGCTATTAGTCTAAAATGGACGCAAAAGACATTCTAAAATTAGTACAACTCAAGATATAAATGGTTCACAGTCCTATATTACCTTCTGATATAGGTATCTAGATAGACCTATTTATATAGAACAAATTACACACACACACACACACACACACACACACACACACTTATATTGCAATGAACTGAATGTGTCCTCCAAAATGGCTATGTTGAAATCCTAACCCCCAATGTGATGGTATTGGGAGATGGGGCTTTTGGGAGTGATTAGGTCATGGGGGTAGAGCTCTCATGAATGAAATCAGCACCCTTAAAAAAAAAAAAAAAAGAAACAAACCCAGAGCTCTCTTGTCCCTTCCATGTGAGGATACAGGAAACAGGTCCTCACCAGACACCAGACACTTAATCTGCCAGCACCTGAGACTTCCCAGCCTCCAAAACTGTGAGAAATAAACATCTATTGTTTAAGCCACCCAGCCTATGGTATTTTTGTTAATGCAGCCTGAACAACCTAAATCTTATGTATAAAGTAAAACAGACATATCAACTTAGGACATCTTTCACTGACTCTTGATTGTGTAAGGAGAGAATTAACTGAGTACTTACAGCAGACTTTGTACAGTGTTATCTCAATTAAATGCTATCTCATGGAAGGGTAAATGCCTTGGTTTCTTAGGATAACACACCTAAACCTAGGATACTAAAATAATTGAGGCAAAATTCCGTGTGGCATCATCTGCTGCCCAGGGTGCTACCCCTCATGTTCATGATGCATGACTCACTGA
Source organism: Nyctereutes procyonoides (assembly GCF_905146905.1). Lineage (NCBI taxonomy): Eukaryota > Metazoa > Chordata > Mammalia > Carnivora > Canidae > Nyctereutes > Nyctereutes procyonoides. The sequence continues at coordinate 23,787,159 of NW_026575142.1, read as the reverse complement.
GCACTTACCTCTCCCCTGTCCCAGACAACGCTGAGCTCATTCTCTCATCGGGCCACAGCTTTCCTAACCCCATCATGTCTACCATGTTTGGGCTCCTTTCTGCTCATAATGGGCCCAGGATGATTTTAATCCATCTGCTGATGTCCCAGATATCAACACTGATGCCACACTCTTGCTACGACCCAGGACATCTGTGAAGGTCCAGGCCGCCTTCGGTTTGTGTCAGGCTCACTCAGCCACTTTATGATGACCCTGTGAGCTGCTTTCCAGATCCTGGCTACCCGATCCCAGAACAGTGCTGTTGAATTGGAGCAAATCAAGCAACAAATGTTCCTTGTTTTTTTTTTTTTTTTTTTTTGCCTTGACATTTGATAAGCAGTGCACATTGGAAGATACTCTTGAAACATCTAGATAAGCGAGTCCTGTGAGACGTGAGTGCCAAGTCCAGGTTTTGACCTTTAGCAAGTTCATAGTTTGTTGCCAAGTTACAACCTATTCTGTAAAACACTTACAGGACATGCTCATGTGTCTTCTCCTTTGCCTACTAGCTCACTGACAGGGCACTGCTGTGGCAACAGATGAAGGTCTTTGGCTGCTTGTGTTTTCCTGGTGGGCCTGGGACATGTCGTTCACTTGACTTATCAGTTCAAAGCATTGTGCTAGCCAAGTAAAGCAGTTAATCATATGTTACCCATCAGCTTATACAGAAATTCTTAGATCCGTGTCTTCTTTAATTTCAAAATCAAAAAAAAGGTTAACAACTTTAGGTTTTACTTTTTTGGTGAGAACCGCTATTGGGTTGAACCACCTGAAAATGTCATTTCTATCAGACAAAAATGATAGAATAGCAGTATTTAAAATGATTCAACCTAATAACAAATTCTTATCAAAGTGTATGGTATCCTAACTCATTCTTGTTGTAGGATCAAAATCACTTCTGAATAAAAGTATTTCCAAAATGCTAAGATCCAAGTAAGGAAGTAGTGTAGTTTCATGGAATAGTCTTGCCTTGATCAGTTGTTACTTGATGATGACAGGATCTTTTGAGTATTTTATGTTCATTAACAATAAACTTTTTTTTGTCTGTATTTGACTATGATATGTAATATTTCTACTTCACAAGGATAAACTGTTTTGGTAAATAAGCGGCTAATGAAATGCAACTAAAAAGAAATGTGCTCTTTACGGCTCGTAAACTAAGTTGTTAAACACAAGAAAAAGATTTCTGGTTATAGAGTTCTTGTGTTCCATATGGTAATCAGTTAACATTTTGTATTGATGCTAAAGAAATGAAACGAGTGTTGTTTTAGAATTTGCCACAGCAAAATAGCAGCCTTGACATAGGGACAGAGGAAGCAAAATCGAGAAGGCAGATCATACCCTGGATTATCCAGGAGCATATGCAGGCTACCACCCATCTGAATTGATCCAACAAATACCAATAAAGTGTTGGGTCCCTGGTGGCTTTGAAATCAGAGAGCCTGGATTTCAGCCTAGGTCTAATTCTTGTGCCGAGGCCTCAGGAAAATTACTGAATCTTTCAAAACCTCAACTTTTTAATCTATAAAACAAGAACATGGCATTATGTAGCCCATGGGGACTTGCCGGATTAAGTGGGACAATGTATATAAAATGCTTAGCTTAGGATGTAGAATTTAGGAAGCTCTCTAGCTATGTTACACTATTTATTGTTTTGTTCCAAGCATGTACCAGGCAATCAGGATACAGACACGATAGTCTCTCCTCTCAAGTCCCGAGCAGTGTGACTGAGTTTAGGACCTTACCTGCAATAAAGTAATCATTCAAATAATAAGTTTCATTATGTTCATATCCTAAACAATCCTAATAAGACAGCAGAAGAGCAACACACTGAGAAAACATCTAGGATAAGCACGATCTAATCATTTGCTAAGTGCTAATGAACAACACTTCCTCCCTTGGACGTGTTTCATGCCAATCCCGCTTCCATAGTGGGAGTCAGCGGTTTACAGCATGGAAGTAAAACACCGACCCGGGTGGACTGAGAGGATTTGTGAACAGTGACGTTTTTTGGATTACTAACACAGGACACATTAGACTATAATCACAATTGCCAGATTCATCTCGATGAGAGAAGCACCCCAGGCACATCAAGTGACCGCTGATAAATGTGCGACCAAGGAGCTGGAGCCTGTAGAACCCGAGACTGTGTCCTCCAGGCATTTATTTGGAAGATCAGGGTGTCAGATGACCAAACTTTCATTAAAAATACGATCACTGTATTTTCCACAGTCTACTCTGAAAGGCCAAACGAATGGTACAGTGCATATCCCCCAGAATAGCAACAGTTTGGGATAAAGGGAACACCGCAGTAGGAGGCTGTCTTGCATGACTCCAGCCTCAGCTCCTCCTCCCCTCATATCACTCCTCTCTATCCGCAGTGGCCTCCTGGCTGTTCACTAGGCACACTCCGCCCACTGCCACCTTGGGGACTTTGAATTTGCTGTACTCTCCTCCTGGAATGTTCCTGACCTCAAATATGCCCAAACCATGCTTCCTTACCTACTCCAGGTCTTTATTTAAGACCTGATCCCCCCCATGACATTCTCTATTGCCCTTCTAGCTTTATTTATTTTTTCCTTCACAGTGATACCATCTATCATACTTTACTTATTTATCATATCAGATCGTATACTTTACTTATTTATCTTGTTTACCATTTGCCTCCTTCGATTGAATGCAAACTCCACAGGAGCGCTGATTTTGTTGTGTTTGGTTGTGTTTACTATCATATGACCACAGCCTAGAACAGTGCCTGGCAAACAAAGAAGAGTCCCCAAGTATTTGCTGAATGAAAAACTAAAAGCCAGCCAACACAAACACAAGAACACAAATAGGAACATGGTTCCAAATGCCAGCACTGTGAACTCCAAATGACAATGGAAGTAGGAAGAGCAGTGCACTTGGCCAGATGGGTCTAGTCAGAGGACTGGCCAGTAGGAGAGGAAGAACTTTGTTTTTCTTGCAGACCCCGTCAGCATGTGCCTGGAAGTAGCACCTGGCCCAGCCTCTGCCTCCTTCTGAAAGCCCAACCCGCCCTCATCGTGGCTCCCGCTGGTGGCAGAGCATTTGGGTGCCTCACACCCTTTTTGAAGAGTTTTGAACCTGGATCTTCTATGTCCTTCTCCCTCCTTGATCTCAACCCCTGAAGGTAGCACATTCCTGCAGCTTCTGTCTCTGGGTTACCTCAGAATTTTTCTTTTACTCTTTAATTTGTGCAACCACTTTTTATATTAAATCCCTCTGCTGAAACACCGAGTGAGATTTCTATATTTGTCACGCACTATACTTTAACAATATAAGGATGTACACATTTTACCTATGATATAAGGTCCTTTTAGGCTCTAAGCATCCAATATCTAGCATTGGCAGCCTCTTCTTAAGGGGACAGCCCATAAATATTTCGGGTTTCGTGGGTCTCGCATCTGAGTTGCAACTATTCAAGTCTGCCTGTAGCTTGAAAGCAGCCACAGACATGTAAATGGATGGGTATTCCAATAAAACTTTATTTATAAAAACAAGTGGCCAGGGCAGCCGGGGTGGCTCAGCACTGCCTTCAGCCCAGAGCCTGGTCCTGGGGACCCGGGATTGAGTCCCACGTTGGGCTCCCTGCATGGAGCCTGCTTCTCCCTCTGCCTGTGTCTCTGCCTCTCTCTCTCTCTCTCTCTCTCTCTCTCTCTCTCTCTCTGCATCTCTCATGAATAAATAAATAAAATATTAAAAAACAAAACAAAACAAAACAAAAAACCAGTGGCCAGACTTAACTTTTCTTTGACGACACTGGGCAGACATTCCTCAGAACTGTAAGCAACAAAACCCAAAAACGTAACTGCTCCCAAGATTGGTTTTGAAAGATGGGTATCAGGGTTGAAATTCTAATTGCCTTGAAACAATAAGAATATTAGCATAAGACTCTGATATATATGCAGAAAAGTGAAAGTGGACAGAATACTCACATCTCAAAATTCAGGTCAAGTTGAAGATAGCGATGGCCACTGCCAAAAAAAAAGGTGCAAGGCCAGAAGGACTTCCTGACCTAAACCCAGTTTACACTGCCCTACTCACTCTGCCTTGACCCCAGGAATGAGTCAGGAAGTGTAGCCCACCCAGGAAGCCTGCACTGAACAGGGTATCAGTGCTGCTCTATTCCTTTTTGAAATGGAAAGTGTTTGCTTGCTTTTTTTCTCCTTCCTTCCTTCCTTCCTTCCTTCCTTCCTTCCTTCCTTCCTTCCTTCCTTCCTTTCTTCTTTCTTTCTTTCTTTCTTTCTTTCTTTCTTTCTTTCTCTTTCTTTCTTCTTTCTTTCTCTTTCTTTCTTTCTATCTCTCTCTCTCTCTCTGTCTGTCTCTCTCTGTCTCTCCCTCATTCTCTCTTTCTTCTCATTATAGTCACTTCCCCACCCCTTGATAGGACTGCTGGGAATAAGTCAGACCTGTACAATAATGGCCAATGTTCATATTTATAAGGCTTTTATGCCCCACAACACTGACTGACATTAAACAAATGTAATCCAAGGTGATGAGCAAAAGTTGAAAGAACTGTGTGCATGAATGACCCACATGCCCAGGAAACATTCAGCTATTTTAACAAAGGGCTGTTTCCCTTGAAAAATACTCAAAAGTAGTTATAGTGAGACATGAAGGGAAGGTGTTACCATGCAAGCTAAGAATGATTAGTTTGTGATAGAAAGAAAACTGATTAGAGGATGTCAGCATTTGGTGACGCTGAAAGCTCTAATACTGAATCACTGAAGAATTTTCCGGAAAGATTTCTAGGCATAATCAACAAAGCTATTATGTGATAAGTGTGCTGTCTTCCAGGATACAAGGAAAGATAATCACTGGAAAACACTGTCATGAAAGTTGGCCTTCTCAGAATTCTCCAGGCAAAACTTTAAAGAGTGTGAGACAAGTGTTATTGTGGTACCTACCGTAAAAAAACTTAGAAATACATAAAGAATTACAACTACAAAGTTATTCCAGTGTGCTGGGCCGTGCTAGGCATTGTGGCCCTTAACAAGTTATTCTCACCTCAATTTTATAGGTAAGGGAACAAAGGTGCAGAGAGAGTAAGTGGATCAAGTCCCATGACTACTCAGCTACAGCTGAACCAGGCAGCTTGGCTCTGAAGCCTGTGGTTATAAACACTCTTCTAGACAATCTGAGTATTTGGGAGAGTGGTTGTACATGGTCGATGCTATGCTGGCAGTTTTTGTGAATTGCTATAGATGTATGAGACTTTATGGAACTGTTCAAATTCAATGTTTGCAATGAATCCAGACAGATAGGTTGGTAATATCATTCGGACTTGCAGAGTTGGTAGGTTGCATTAGAACATAATTTGTTCTAGTGCTGCAAAGTCAAAGGGATACCAATTTTTTTCCGAAAACCTCAGAATTTTCTCTTTGGGCTATTATAAAAATGGCAACTTTGTGGGGCACTTGGGTGGCTCAGTTGGTTAAGCGTCTGATTCTTGATTTAGGCTCAGGTCATAACCTCAGGGTCCTGGGATCAAGTCCTGCATCAGGCTCCACGCTCAGTGGGGAGTCTGCTTGAGGTTTCTCTGTCCCTCTCCCTCTATCTAAACCCACCTCTCTAAAATAAAAAAAGGATTCCAAAAGAAAAAAAGTGACTTCCTGGAAAGGAGGTTGTACCACCGTCATTCTTTCTTCCATGGTGCATCCAGAAACTCATCATCTTTTCCCTGAACTCATAAAAAGGAGTCATAAAAGTAGGAACCTGTAACAAGTTCCTTTTCTTCCTTTCTTTTCTTGCTTCCTGGATTTAAACATAACACAACCCTGAATAACTCATGCCCTGCAGGACTCATTGTCACAAGAGTCTGAAGTTATCCAATAAAAGGATAAAGTGATTCTTCCTTTATATCTAAAGTCACATGAAAAGCCTTCTCCCCCACTATGCTTCCCACTTTTGCCTCCAATCCCTATCTTCTTTGACCTAAGGGATGCGTTTTCATCTCTTCTCCCTCAGCATGCAGTGTCTTCTCGCTCCTCACTCTGCCCTGCCCTTAAGCATGCACAGGGTGTAGCTATCAGAAGAAATATTTACCTGACCATGTTGCCATCTCATTTCTCTGCCTGTGTTTATCAGCCAACATCTCAAATCACCAGTCCACGTGGGTGGTCTTCTTCTTCTCACTTCTCACTTCACCTCCTCATGTCCCTGAGTCTGTCCCTCACAACTTACAACACACCCGTTTCTCTCTCCTGGTCTTCAGTGCTTATTTTCTGTACCACATGTTTTGTTGATTAATCAAGCAATTTTATATAATTATTTGGATATTTAATCTAAACAGTCTTGTTCATACTAGATAAGTTATAAGTAAGCTGGAAGGATGACTTCTTTCATCTTCATCAGACAGCTGCTAGCCCTGTACCCTACAAATAGGAGGGGCTCTACAAATGGATGCACTCTGCCAATGGATAACTTGACTCCATAGTTACAAATATAAGTATTTTAGTCAGAACTAGAGCAACATTAAAATGTTAATCAAATTTTTTCACATCAGCTCCAAGATAATTCCTTTAATTCACCAAATATTTGTCAGGTGATACTGGGTCGAAAAGTATCCTTCCCCCTCACTCCCCCACCCCAAATTATATCCACCTGGAACCTCAGAATGTGACTATTTGTAATCAGAGTCTTTACACATGTAGTTAGTTGAAATGAGGTCATACCAGAGTAGGGTATGCCCTAAATCCAACCACTGGCATCCCTAGAGGAAGGCCATTGCAGACCTAGAATACAGAGAGGACCATGCAGAAATGGAGGGAAGAAGGCCATGTGGAAATGCAAGCAGAAAGAAGAGTAATTCAGCTACAAGCCAGGGAATACCAATGACTGCCAATAACTGCCAGAAGCCAGGAGAGAGGCAAGGAAGGATTCTTCCCATGAACCTTCAGAGGGAGCATGGCCCTGCTGACACCTTGCTTTCAGACTTCTAGCCTTCAAAATCATGAGACAATATTTCTGTTGTTGTAAGCCACCCATTAGTGGTCATTGTTATGGCAGCTCTAGGAAACCAACACAAACACCCACCATGTTCCTTGATTTTATGGGCCCTAGAGATATAAAACATGAAAAACATGAACAAAACATGCAAAACTTTTACTCCCAGGAAGTTTACATTCAAATAGGGGAAAACATAGAAACAAAGAGTAAGTACATAATGCCATATGTCAGGTAGCAAAGGTACCAGGGAGAAAGTAAAGCCGGGAAGGGGAAAAGGAGCATCAGGTTTGGGGAGAGTGCTGTGTTCAGTATCCTTGGATAAGGATACTGGTGGATATTAGGATCCCAAGGATAAGGTGGTATTTTAGCAGAGACCTGAAGGAGGCAAAGGGATAAGCAACAGACAGTTCCAGGAAAGAGGAATCCTGGCAAAAAGATCTGCAAGTATAGGGTCTCTGAGACAGGATGGGTGAACGATGAGGAAGCAGCAGGGGAGGAAGGCAGAGGGGCAGTGAGGCTCAGGGCATATGGGCCTTGTGGACCATTGTAAGGATTCTAGTCTTTACTCTGAAAGATGGAAAGTCATGGAATGGTTCTGAACATAGAAGAATGTGATCAGATCTGTTTCAAAATGGTCACTGTATCTGTTGCTGCGTAACAAATGACACAAACATAGTAGTTTAATACAACACCTACATATCAGCTCAGGGTTCTGTGGGTGGGAATTCCAGCCCAGGATGGCTGGATTCCCTGCCCAGGGTCTCACAAGGCAGAAACCCAGGCATCGGCCAGACTGAGCCCTCACCTTCATTAGGAAGCTCTGGGGGTGGGGGTGGGGGTGGGGATGGGAGTGGAGGTGGGGAGGGCAAGGTTGGGGGAGAGCTGCTTCCAAGCTCATGCAGGTTGTTGCCAGAATTTAGTTTGGCACAGTTGTAGGAGTGATGTCGGAGTTTCCTTGCTGCTACCAGCCAAGGACCGCTCTCACTTCCTAGCGGCCTCTCACACCCCTTATCACGTGGCCCCTCCAAATCAGCAATGGTGTGAAAAATCTTTTTTGTGCCTCAAATCTCTGACTACCCCTTCTATGAGCAGCCAGAGAAACTGTTTTTTGTTTTTTGTTGCTTTTAAAGGACTCATGTGATCAGCTCAGGCCCACCTAGGCAATCTCCCTTTCTCGAAGTGGACTGTGCCACAGAACACAACCTAATCACCAGAATTAAATCCATCATATTCACGATCTCAGAGATTGTACATGGAGGAGAGGAGGAAATTTGGGGAGTCATTTTATTTTATTTTAAAGATTGTTTATTTGATAGAGAGGGAGTGAGTGTGCAAGAGGGGGGAGGGGCAGAAGCAGAGGGACAGGGACAAGCCAGTGGGGAGACAATGTGGGGCTTGATTACAGGACCCTGAGATCATGACCTGAGCTGAAGTCAGACACTTAGCTGACTGAACCAGGCAGTCCTGGGGAGTCATTTTAGAATTCTGCCTCCCACAGTCACCTTGCCTGTTGTAATGAGAGTGCACTCTGGAAAAGTTAAAGAAACTGGGAGATTTTTTGCAAGAATTCAGGTGAAAGGTGATGGCCTCTTGGACCGGGGATAGCAGTGGAGGTGATAAGATATGGTCAGATTTTGAAAGAACATGAAGGTAGAAGTGATAGGATTTGCCAACCAACTGGATGTTGAGTATAAATGAGTCTGTGGAGTTGAGAAGAACTGCATAGATAGATCTTGCTGACCACTGGGGGCGTTGTCAGGTTATAGAGCATGTTTAAGGCCACGGGAGTGCATAAGATCACCCAGTGGAAGGAAGGAAGGAAGGAAGGAAGGAAGGAAGGAAGGAAGGAAGGAAGAAGTTCCAGGATAGAGCCCTGGTCCATTCAAGGTTAGAAGCCAGACATAAAGAGAAACTTCTAAGGAGAATGAAATGAAGCAGGTAGAAAGAACACCAGGAGAAGAGTGGAAACCCAGAGGAAGGGGAAAAGAAGAAAGATCAACTGACTGGACAGTGAGGCACAGATGGAGAACTGGGCTTCGGATTTAGGAACACACAAGTTAGGGACCTTGAGGAGAACTGAGCTGTTTCAGTGGCAGGGTGGAGGTAGGCCTTGTTCTGGGGGAGTTAAAAGAGAATGGGGAGAAGAGCTGTAGACAGAGATAGTTATATAGTTATAGCTCTTTGAGGAGTTCTATGGTAAAGAAAGCAGGGAAAGGGACGGGGAGATTGGCAAGGATGTGGAAGCCAGAGAGGATTCTCCTCCCCTCCTCTCCCCCTCTCACCCCTCTCCTCTCCTTTCTGAGCACAATTAGATAGAGAGGAGAAAATGATGATGCAGAGGGCATGGAGTCCTATTTCTATGCAAAGCAGAAGGCGTGGAATCAGCTCCCAAGGGAGGATCTGGCCTCCAACAGGTGCCAGCAAAGTTCACCTAGTGCCCTGGGAGAGGCTTCTGGGAATAGAGGACAATCTCTGTTTTGAGGGCCTCTGTTTTCTCATTAAAATAGGAAGCCAGGGATGCCTGGGTGGCTCAATGGTTGAGCATCTGCCTTTGGCTCAGCTCGTGACCCTGGGGTCCTAGGATCGAGTCCCACCTCGGCTCCCCACAGGGTGCCTGCTTCTCCCTCTGCCTGTGTTTCTCATGCATGCATGCATAAATAAATAAATAAATAAAGTCTTTTTAAAAAATAAAATAGAACTCCAGGTTGTCAGCTGAGAATGAGCCTGGAGAGGAGATGCTGGGGGTTTGGGGAAGGGAGAGACACAAGGTAGAGTCCACCAGGACCATGAGGAAGGGAGCAGGTGGGGAGCATCAGATTGCCAGGCCTTAAAAGAAGCCACTGATGTGGGACTCTAGATTTTCTTTTCAGTACAGTCAAACCACTTGCATCTCCATAAAATAATTACCATGTCGACTAATTTTTCCTCCTGGAGATTTAACAACAAAAGATTGGAGTCATCAAATCCAGACACTGTGAAGTTACTTTGTTTTTATTTACTGACTGTATTTTGTTTTTAGGGCCATTAATTATTTCAAATCCTACTTTTCCGGGTCAACTTTTGCAGGTCTAATGTTTACCATGTATCTTAAAATGCTGCTCTTTTTATTTTCTCTTGACTATTTCTGCTACATTTGTGCATTATTCATTGGATAAAATATGACAATTTATATGGGCTTTCAATGAAAAAATCGAGAGTAATTTCCCTCAGATGTTTCTGACCTGCTCTACTGTCTCAGTTTTGTATCTTAAATATTTCAAATTCAACTCCTTCCCATTCTTAATCACGTTAGATGCCAAGCCAAAGCAGGTCCTAGGCTCAAAATGCCTTTAGGATTAAAAAACACAGCATTGAAACACTATGCGATAAACTTGGGTGGTTAGTAAAGCGAGTGAGAAGAGAGGAAAGGGAGCTATATGACCAGATTCTTTAGAGCTCAGAGCTGGCTTGACATTTATTTTCTTTTGTTAGCAAATTAGCAAATTAAATCTTTCAATACAATGAAAAGAAAGCCATGATAAAATATATGATATGCAGATATAAACACCCTCCCCCACCCAATTTCTTTCTTTTGGAATTCCCAATTCAACTTAGGTAATCAATTACCCTCCCCCTTCCATGTGTTAAGGAAAGAGTTTCCTCCTTATCCCAGAAAGATGAGTCTTGGTTAATCTAGTTCAAAAGAAAATCCAGAACCCAACATACCATTCCCCTTGTCGGTGATTAGACTAGAATGGGCAAGTGACACAAATCTGGCCATTGGGATGTGAGGGAGAGTCTGCCTTGGGCCGAGGGACTTCTGGAAAAGCTTTCCCTTCCTGATATGGATGAGGAACAGCACCACCTTCTACTTTGCCAAGTAGCTGTGCGAGCAAATGATGTGCTTCGATGGCACCCACGCTCAACCCTGAGAGGACAAGCTTGAGAACAGGAGCCAACAGGAGGGGTGCACTGAAAAGAAGGAAAGGTGCCAGGCCCTTGAGGATGCTGTTGGACCACTGCATTAACACACTCTGCAACTGCCTTACTTCTACGCTTCCAATTACGTAAGATGCTAATAATAGTACAATAGTAACACTCTCTAGTTTACATTTTTTTAAAAAAAGATTTTATTTATTTGAGAAAGAGTCAGAACAAGTGTGTGTGTGGGGGGGGGTGGAGAGGAAGGAGGGGGGCAGAGGGAGAGGAAGAAGCGACTTCTCATTGAGCAGGAAGCCAGCCAGAGATGCAGCTTGATTCCAGGACCCTGAGATCATGACCTGAGCCAAAGGCAGAGGCTTAACTGACTGAGCCACCCAGGCGCCCTGTAACACTTTATAGTTTCAACAACTTTGGGTCGGCTACTCTGTTACTTGCAGCCAGAAACATTCTACTTGACTCAGACCTCATACAGAATCAGGCGCCGTAATTGTTGAGGACTAATCAATCATATAGGTGAACTGTATGCCTGGGAGGCTGTCTGGTGGCTCCAGCATCGGAAGGATTGTATTCAGACCCATTAATTATTAATCCTTTATGCCTGATTGGTTTCTGTACAAGGCTTCACTGGACAGTATTTATCATTGGCCTTTAGTGCTTTCATAGCACTTTGATCATTTACTATAAGGACACTTAACCCTTTTCACTCTAGTTAAGGTGATGTTTCCTTTAATATCGGGAATTGCTTGCGGGCAAGGGCCGTATCTATCATCTTTATATCTCTAGTGGATGATGAAGTGCCTGGCATGTAGAAAATGTTCCATAAATATTTGCTGAATTGGACAATTACCATCTGTTGACAAGCGTGGGCTAGGTGCACAGCGGAGAATGCCTCCCTGAGTTCTGCCTCCTGCCTCTGAAGCAGACACAGCAGGACAAAGGAAATAGTTCAGAGGAACCACTGTAGATTAGCTCTCATGGGAAAGACAGAGCCCGGAGAGCACGAGAAAGTTCTCCACTTGGACTATGCAGACAGCTGTTCAAGGAGTCATCCTTATCTCCACTCCTTTCCTCACCTTCACTTCTTTGCTCCTTACCATACACTGTTTACCTCCAAATTACATCCTGTTTTCTCTCTCTCTCTCTCTTTTTTTTTTTACATCTCCAATACTACACCCTGTCCAATCTGCCATTCTCTCTCACCAATGCCCCCCACCTGCCTCTATTATGTACGAAGGAGTCAGAGACATATTTTAAAGTGGAATTTAGATCATCCACATTCATGCTTGGAATAAAAAGAAACTCCTTTCTGTGTCCCTCTGTCTTCTCTAGCATACTTAATTTTTGTCCTATAACTATTACTGTCTGAAATTACTCATGTGCTTGCCTATTCCCTGCCTGCCCCATGGATGGTCAAGGTCCATGGGAGTAGGTGCCTCCCCTCCACTGTTTAGGGCCAGCTCCCCTAGCCCCACAATAACTCCTGACATGCAGTGGGTGTTCGACACATGTTGGTGAGTTAACAAATCCTGAATCTGGTCACCATAGGACCTCAGCTCTGAAGAGGTTTTAAGTCTTACAGTACAAGTTTCCTGCCCAAAATAAAAGAAAAAAGGAAATTCACAGGGGGAATAGAGCCATCAATGAAACTCATGGACCTGAGCTCGTGCAGGTGAGGCTTAAAAAAAAAATACTGAGGAAAATAAGAAGAGGAGGTCTCAGCCCCACAGAGATGAAGTTAAGGCTGCAGAGGCAGCCCAGTTTTGGAAGAGTCAAGTCAGGGAAGTCCCCACTTGGAAGAGTGAAGTCAGGGAAGTCCCCACTTGATTCCCTTCCTGCTCCCTCCTCCTTCATTATGCATCCTGAACCACCTTTGTCCTCAGGGTGCCAGGAACAAAGTCCCTGCTGGCATTGGCTCTGCATGGAATTACCTGTGCTTCTTGGGCCTTCAATGCTAAAATATGTGGCCCAAGCTCGGGAGTTACTTGCGTCCTCAGTGAGCCAAATAATGAAGAAATGTGCACATTAATGTATACAGGTAACCAAAGCAAATGCTTTGTTATTAAGTTTAAAAAAACATCCTAGGAAGTTATAATTCTGAAGTAAAGTATAAAGCTGCAAATGCAGTACTTGGCAAAAATAAAACAGTCAACTCAGAAGTTCTGAGCTTGAAGTTTTAGTTCACTCTCAGATGGAGAGACACACCCTCTTTTGGAGGCCATAATGAAGTTGTGAAGACTAAAGGTAAAAATATTTACAAGATAATTGATTTACAGTGGAAGGGTTAGCATCAAACCATAAAGCCATTATTAATCATTCACTTACAAAAATTCCCACCTAAGCATTTCTTTAAAACAGCTATGGATGGAAATCAGCAGACTCAGGAAAGTCTAAAAGTCAAAAGACTTGGACTTCCAAGTTCTAGTGCTTACTCACAAAGCCCTAAATTTCTATTCCTCAGTTTCTTCAGTGTAACAAGTCAAGATATTAATAATACCTTAATGGATTTGTTCTGTGAAGATCAAATAAAATAATGTAACATGCATTAGAAGCAAAGTAAGTGTAATTGAGCGTGAGGAGCAAGCCTGGACCTACTGTTACCAAAAATACTGAATAAGACCTGTCTAAAGGGTAGGATGTCAACCCTGAGCTAGAAGTCACTGCCTGTCTACAGCTTTACATAGGAATGGAGGCAAGAGCAGCACGTATGTTTCCCGAGAACACTTGGCATCCAGGGATTAGCAGCCATGAAATTATAATATAGGCAGACACATGGGAAATTGTAACTTTACGCTAATATGGCCACATGAATTTACACCTGATCAAAACCAGCAGAATGATTTGGAGTTTGAGAGCATCAGCTTTAGAGCCACCTTGCCTGAGTGTGAATCTCAACTCTGTGGAGCTTTGAACAAAGGTAGACAACTTCTACAGTGATGCACAATGATGTCCGCTGCTAGCATTTCTGTCCTTGTTTGTAATGCCCTCTCACGTTGTAGCAGGGCTGGTTCATTCTATACAGTAGAATATAGCAGAAGTGGTGGCACACCACTTCTGAGGCTGGGTCACAAGAGGCTCTGTGGCCTCCTATTTGGCTGCTCTCTGGGATCCTTCATTCTACCGCGTGGAAAGGCCCACATGGTAGGGAACTGAGATGTCTAGCTAACGGTCACATGACGGAGCTTGGCAGTGGATCCACCAGCCACAGGCAAGCTTTCAGATGAGATCTTGATTAGAACCTTATGAGAGACCCTGAGCTAGAACCTCCCAGCTAAGCCACTGCCAAATTCTTGACCCTCAGAAATTGTGAGATAACAGATGTTGTTGTTTTAAGTGTTGGGGTAATTCATTACACATCACTGAATAACTAAAGCAGTATCTTAAAGTGAAATTTGCATTTCTGTAAAAATGGAGATGAAAAGAGTACTTCTCTAAAGGGTTGTCCCTTATAAGGATCAACCGAGAAGGACACTGAAAGCCCTCAGCCCAATACCCAGCACAGAGTGAACACGTGTTAACTGTTATTACATGTTTTCACACCTTCTCTTCCTCGAGCGAGGGGGTCCTGCATGTATTCACATTTCCCATGGGCATCAGCACTTTGTTAAGTACACTGACCCAGCTCTATTCGGTCATCTTACGTTGTCTCTCTCTACCCATCAACTGGGCACACAGTCCTCCCTTTTTCTGTCTGATCCCTTCTGGGATGAGAGGCAAGATGTCTAAGAGAGAAATTTAAGTCACATACTGTGGCCAGGGAACCACAATAGCTGGCCCGAAAAAGACCAACCCGCTGACCTCATGAGCACTTGACAAAGGTTGACAAGAGTCAACTGAGCTAGCGGGAGTCAACTGGAGCTTTTACAGAGCTCACTGTTTAGAAATTGTCCTCTGAAATATACAAAGCTTCCATTCAGGCACATTTATGGGCTTTTAAACCTGGAATAGATCCTGGACTTCCTTGGGCAAACTTCATAGATGTTATCTTTTCTTTCTCTGATTATTCCTGTCTCCTTCACATTTGGGTTTCCTTCTATGACTGGTGATGGATGGGTGAGCAGTCAAATTTCCTATGCACTGAAAGCAGATATTCAGGAAATTTACTGCTAAAACAGTGGAAAGGACCAAAGAAGAACAGATACATTTCTATCCCATAATAAAACTCAAAAATAAAACGATCTGACAAATAACAACTCAATAATGAAACTATTTGACAAAGATTTCAAAAGCACAGCCCATAACATAAAGTGAAAGGGGAAATAAAGGAATTGCTAAGCCACTAGGATTTCTATACTTTCATTAAGAGTAAGTATATTTACCTAGTTTACTGATGATTCTCTGGGAAATGGAATGCTTACATGTAATATCCTTCTATAATTGGATATCTGAAGGGTTTAAAATAAAAATACAATCCTTTATTATACATACAGGAAGAGATGAACTTTTATTTTTGCTCGACAAAATGAATAATTCCTGACCTCAGGGGGTTTTTATTCTAAAAATCCTACAGGGCAGCCCCAGTGGCTTAGCTGTTTAGTGCCACCTTTAGCCCAGGGTGTGATCCTGGAGACCTGGGATCGAGTCCCACATCGGGCTCCCTGCATGGAGCCTGCTTCTCCCTCTGCCTGTCTCTCTCTCCCTCTCTCTCTCTCTCTCTCTCTCTCTTTCTCTCTCTGTCTCTAATGAATAAATAAATAAAATATTTTTTTAAAAAATCCTACAGTAGTATTAAGCTCATGCCTCTCTGTCTCTGTCTGTCTCTCTCTTTCTCTCTCTTCTGGGTGTGTTTAATTCTGCTGAAGTCACTGTTTAATATGGAAATACTTAACCTTCTCTTAAACCAACTTTTCAGGGGATGAACTTCAGTTTGCTCATTTCTTCCTCCTTCTTTTTGGCTGTTTATGTCTTAGCTTTCCACATGATGTAGGACTTTGTTTTTTCTAAATCTTCCTCCTTCCCCTTTCCTTCTTTTCTTTTCCTTCCTTTCCTGTCCATTTATTCTCTCCTACCTCCTATCCTCTTTACCTGCCCATTACTTTTTTTTTTATTATTTACTTTAAAACTAGATTGGCAATATGGCGAACAACTTCTGGGGTGGTAACTCTGGATTCTTTGTAAGAAAGCTGTCCTTCACGTGGCACAGCCTGGGAACGAGATTGTTGATTTAGTGAAAATGCCACATTCCTGAGCTTTCAACTCTGTCCCCTATGATAAAGCAGCAGTTGAAACCGGAGGATTTCTCCTTTCTCCTCAAATATATATGCATGCCAATTAAGAAATATGAGAAAAGAAATAACTTGGGTGTTATTTCTTAAGTGTAAATAAAGTCCACAATGAAACCATATATTCACCTAGTTGCCCAACAAGGCATCCTTAGCCACCCTCTTCTTCCTTTTACATTGAATCAATTACCAAAGTCTAATTGTTCACATTTCTGAGTAGCTTGAGGGTCTGAGCCTTCAAATTCTGGTGTGCATCATCAGTCTTCTGGGACACTTCCCTGCTTCCCCTCCAGCCTTGCCCCACTCCACCCACATTCCCACTGTCATGCCCACCAGTCCAGGCATGTGCAAAGTTCTCCAGTAGTTCTCATCACCCACAGGTTAAAATCAACTCCTTTTGCTGCTGCCCACCTTCCTCTTTGCTAGGAGTCCTTTTCTGATCCAATAACAGGACGTGATCTTGTGTCTCTAAGACTCTCAAGGTGTTTACACTTTCTGTAAAACCTTATCTCCAGACACTGATATCAACTATTCAAGCATCCCCTTAGAAGAAACTTCTCGTGAAAAGACTTCCCTGACTTTCCCAGAAGTAATCTTTCTAATCTACTGGGATGTTTGATAAATCAAATCATAATGTTTAGATGAAGACACATGAATCTCTGGAGAAATCCCCATTAAAAAAAAAATGTTCCTGAAATACTTGTCCAAACTTCATTTGGGGAAGAGACTAAGGAAATGGCAAGACAGCCCCTTCCCAGTCTGCCTGCCTTACCCCACAAAGCAAATTACCTCTAGAAGGCTGTTGCATGACTCAGGCCCCCAGGCCATTGCACTGCCTATTTCAAGTGGTTTATCAAACTCAAGTATTCCTTCCAACTTGCCTTAAGGGATGCTCTGATAATTATAATTTTATGCCCATCCTTCCAGTGATGCCCTGGTGCCTCAGCGACGTTCTGGAGACAAATGGGCTATCCAGGTTACTTTGATTTTTTGTGTATTCGTTTCCCAGTAGTTATAAGCTTCTTGAGGTCAGAGACCTTTATAAATTAATTTATTAATTTTATTAATCTTTGTATTTGCAGCAAGTAGCATAATATTTATTGATTGTATGGATGCCCCATTCTTTTCTTACAACAAGGCTTTGTGTGTGTGGTTGTTTAAATTTACAAAGTATGAGTTTAGGAAAACGGTTCTATTTTAACACAACAAAGTCAGATGTAAGGGAACTGATGTCTGCCATTGAATTGTCTAAAATGGTAGCAACCATTTGCTTGCTTAACTAAAAATCATCAATAGGTCAACCCACTCAGGTATTTAACCTTTGGCACCTTTGCCCTGACCCTGAAATTGTCAGGCAAACATAGTTCTTGACAGCTTCGCAAACTAATTCCGAGCTGTCACCTTGAAATCTGGAGAAGACCCCTCATTGTGCGAGCACTGTCTACACATTTCCTGGTTGACTAGACCATCCAGAGAGAATGCTTCAGTTGGCCGACTAGAATGTGTAATACTGAAACGAAAGTAAATATTTACTTAAAAGGAAAGTAAGGCCAGAGGAAACTCAAACTAGATATCCTCAGTTGTTTGCATCCAATAATGTGTATCCCATTACAGGGACGTTTTATATTAAGAACTGGGTCAGGAAACCATAAAAAAAAAAAAAAAAAAAAAAAAAAACGAAGCTGGCTTTAAATCAAAGAATCCACCAAACATCACTGATTCTTTCCACCCCTACCCCCCCCCAGAATATTACCATGTATATACACCAGCTTTATGATTTATTATATTTCTACAAATGGTCAAGTAGTTATTTCTCTGCATCTTAACTCTCTGATTAATGCATTTTTCATCATCCCAGAAGGAAAAGAACCTGGGTTCCCCGTGTAGACTTTTCTAAAAACTGTATTCTGGGGCTTTTCCCTCCCTTACTTCTTCCCTCCTTTTCTGACATCTACTGTTGGGGACCTTTGGACACCACATCTGTTCCTTTGAACATCACAACTACAAGGTTTGGCTTTTTTTTTATTTTTAAATGTAATCATATTAAAGTGAAACCTTTAAACTTAAGTTTCATAAGAAAAGAAATCCGAAGACTCGTCCTGATGTGAGGAAGTATGCATTTATGATAGGAGGCTCTGGCAGCCTGAGCGGGAGCCCGGCCGGCCGGGCACGCAGCCGCGCTCTCCAGGAGCAGCAAGGGCGCGGGGGAAGCCTCGGCGGCGCCGGGCTCGCGGGTCCAAGCCCCCGGCGGGATCCCTCGTCGCCTCAGCGCGGTGACAGAGAACCTGACCCTGGTCTCCAACCGTCTAAATCTTTCGCAAATGTTTCAAACTTACTGGCTTTGTTGAGCAGAACCGCGGGCACGGTGATGACGGTGACGAGCGCAGCAAGCCCCAGCAGTCCCAGGAGCACCTTCCACTGCGTCTGCAAGCCGGGCAGAGGGCGTCCGGTCAGGGCGAGCCCCTGGCTCGGGCCCGGCGGGGGCGGGGGGCGGGGCCCCCCGGCGGGCCCCCCGGGCGGCGGGCTCGGCCCCCGGGGCCCCGGGGGTGCAGGGGGCCGAGGGGGCCGCAGCGCGGAGGCTGCCCGAGCGGCCGCCCTTGACCTCGGGGCACGCGCGCCCTTTAGCGCCCGCTGGCCTGCGCCGCCGCCGGCGGAGCCGAGGAACGAGGGGCCGGCGACCGCGCGGCCGTGCGCCTCCCGCGGCTCTCAGCGGGTTCCCGCGGCCCCGGGCCCGGGACGTCCCGCCACCTGCCGGACGGCGGCCCCGCGCTTCCCCGGGAGCCCCCGGCCCCGCTGCTGGAGCTCCGGGGTGAGAGCGGGGGCGCGTGGCGGGAGGCACCTGGACCGGGCGGGGCGGGAGGCGCCGCACTCACCTTCATCCTCGGCGCGGGCCCGGAACTGAGCGCGGGGCGCAGGCGGCGGCCTCAAGTCAGGCGGCCGCGGAGACGCGCGTCCGGCCCCGCCGCCCGGGCCGCCCAGTCCCGCCGCGCCCGCCGGTTGGGCCCGAGTTAAACATTAGTGAGCGCCCGGCCCGCTCCGTATAAAGGCCCGGGCCGGCGGCGGGCGAGGGCGCGAGGGCGCGAGGGCGCGAGGGCGCGGGGCGCTGGCATCCCGGCCGCGGGCGCCCCAGAGGCGTCTTCCCCGGTGCCCCGCGCGCGGGGCGGCTCTGGGGGCGCAGGTGCGGGGCGGGGCGCCCCGGGGCGCAGGTGGGGGCGCTGGTGCGGGCGGGGCGCAGGTGCGGGGCCCAGGTGCGGGCGGAGCGCAGGTGCGGGGAGCAGGTGCGGGGCGCAGGTGCGGGCGGGGCGCAGGTGCAGGGCGCTCACCGCTGCTCGGGCTCCGTGGGAGGCCCCAGCTCCCGGAAGGCCAGGTGACACGAGGCGGTGGCTCATTCGTGAAGGCTCCTGAAGGCCCCCTCCGCCAGCGGGGAATTCCCAGCCTGTCCTGCAGGCTTACCTCCTCCTTGAGATGCCAAAACTAACAGTCACACTTACGTGGAGCTGACTTTTCCCAGCAGCTCTGCCCCAAGCATTTATCGCGTTTATCTTACAGGGAGACAAGCTGGGCACAGAAAGGTTAAGGCACTTGTCCAAGGGTCTCAGCTCGGACTCCTTGGGGCCTGCCCTCAGCCCGAGTTCTTGACCTTCACTTCACGTGGTTGATTGACTCCCATCTTTCAGTCTTGCAAAGAGTTTAGGGAAGAGAAGGTTCCATGAGTCTTCGCCCTTCCCCAGCTCCCCATTGTGCCCTGTAGGTGCCTCCTCCCTCCCTCCCTCCCTCCCTCTCTCCCTCCCTCCCTTCCTTCCTTCCTCCTTCCCTCCTTCCCTCCCCTCCTTCCTTCTCCCCCTTCCTCCCTCCCTCCCTTTCTCCCCTCCTTCCTTCTTTCCTTCCTTCCTCCCCTCTTTCCTTCCTTCCTCCCTTCCTTCATTCCTTCCTTCCTTCCTTCCTTCCTTCCTTCCTTCCTTCCTCCCCTCTTTCCTTCCTTCCTTCCTTCCTCCCTTCCTCCCTTCCTTCCCTGTCCTCTGTGGCATTTATTCCCATTTATTCCATCCACTCCCCAAATATTTGAGTGGCTACAAGGTCCCCGACCCTCTTTCCCTCTTTCAGTCGCTGGAGAGAGAGAAGTGGGACAAGACAGACGAGGTCCCTGCATTTGGCACTTTCAGTTTAAAATACCTGGTCAACATTTGCCTTTAGGGTCTCCCTATGCTTCCTTCCTTCCTTCCTTTCCTGAGGATAAGTACTCCCACCCCTTATAGGCCTCTCTGGCTTGTTTACTGCAGCTGAAAAGCAAATGCTCTGTGTCCGTAGTTAGAGGTAAAAGATTAAGCATGTGAAGTCCTGTGGGACACTAACGCAGGGTTAGGAAGAGATTCCAGTGTTCACCCTTCATCTCAAGTACTGACTTGGCTTCTAAACGCAGGGAATTTTTTTCCCTCTTGCCCCCTGGTTGCTCATGATACCTACATGTGCTCCCCACACCCATCCCCAGAGGCTCACACTGCACTCTTCACCCCCTTCCTCCGTCTCTCCTTACCCTTCTCTGATCATCTCTGGTTTTTTTTTTCTGTTTTCATTAAAAGTGTTCCCATTCACCATTCACAAAACCTGAAAACTTCAGTCATCTCAGGTTTTCTTCTCCATTCTCCTATTATATTCACATGGCCACCAATTCCTCTCCAGTCTGCTTTTCCAAGTATATCTCAGATCGCTCCTCCCCTTTCCACCTGTTCACAAGGTGAGTCAATAGTGCTACTGGAGCCTGGGAGCAGGAACTGTGAAAAGAGCCATCCAACAAGGACTACAGAGAATGGCACCATATTGGGGGCTCAGGGTTCACCTCCGTTCTACACACAGCAATGGAAGTGGGAAGCCACGGTCACATCAGCCTTGGAGAGTGAAGGCAATACAGCTGAGCCCATGCTAGACTTCCATGCCTGCACATCCAGCAAGGGGATGCTGGTGGAAGTTTGGCTGACATCCGTGGGACAGATAATCTTCTTCCCTGGAGGGACATTCCATGAGACACTCTTCCCACTCCCAGATAATCTTTCCCAAATCTCCCGTACTGCAACTTATTTATCACCAGTCTTTCAGTCTTGTTTTTTCCAAGTCCCTAAGGAACCAGCTGGCCAACACATTAGCTACCACCTTTGAGTCAGTGTTGATCTTGTATCAGGCCATCTCTCTTTCCATACAAAATGGAAAAACAGCTGTAATAAAAGTTCTGTCCCTTAGGAAGATTTCTCTTCCTACGGGCGTTTCAGGGCAGCCCTGAGCGGGGCTGTGGCTTGGCAGCCATCCTCTTAGGATTGGGGCCAGCTCACTTTGCATAAGGCTGGCACTTCCTCCTTCTGTGGCCTGGCTATCCAGACCTCCCCAGAAGCGACAGGTGTGTGCTGAGGGAGAGACATGGAAGCAGTGGGAAAAGCCATCATGGAGGCCAAGTTCTCTGCTCTTGTGATTTTCTTGTGCCTGCTGGACCATTTAGGCTCTCCTGGCATATCTTATAAATATTGTTTTCATTTAATAATGAGATGCTGCTCCCCCAGAAAAGACATACTGGAGTCCCAATCCCCAGTAGTTCAGAAAGTGACCTTATTTGGAAATAAGGTCTTTAGAGAAGTAATCGGGTGAAAAAGAAATAATTAGGGTGGGCTCTAATCTAACATGACTGGTTATACAAAGGGGAAATTTGTACACAGATGACACGTATAGAAAGAAGATGATGTAAAAAGATGCAAGGAGATGATTATCTACAAGCCAAGGAGAGAAATTAGGGACAGGTTCTTCTTTCACAAGCTCAGAGGGGGCCAACCCTGCTCTTCTCTTGATCCAGGCCTTCTAGCCTCCAGGACTGTGAGACCATCCATTTCTGATCTGTAAGAAATCAGTTTTTGGTACTTTGGTAGCACGCTAATATGCTTGGTGTGTCATGATCATGCATTCTTTCTCTACCAGGAGGAAGAGAGGGGTCGATTTTCATATAGTGAATCATTGTTCACTGCTGTAACCAAAATCTAAGATGGGCCCCTAAGTTTTGTGGGTATTTTATTACACATGAATAGATAACTAATAAATCGACAAAGAGGGCATGACTTTTCTCTAAGAAGCACAGGCATATATTCTGTGATTCTTATATTGGAGTTTTCCAGAGGTTCTGTACAGTATCTCTGTCTGCCACAGGTGTGTCTAATAACTATTGTGTCTGCTAGGTCATTAAGATCCAAACATCAGGGCAGCCTTGACTTGGAAGCCCTCTTTTGCTCCAGGCTTCATTCAAAACAGACAGACCTAGAGGGTACTGAGCAAATGGGTTGGAGAAGCACATCCAGTTGTGGTATACTGTTTCTCCAAATCTGAAGGGTTCTGGCAAACATTGTTCCTTTCGTGGTGGGCATGCAAGGAACTTACTATTGTTTCAAAGAAGATAGCCTGACATGCGCTGGACTACTGAATTCCTTGAAACTTTGCAACAATTTTTATGGGATTTAATCTCAGTCTTACTACAGCACATAAAGAAATTGTTACTTACTGTACTTGAGATCCAGTTAGCATCATGTTACTCATGTGATGGACCAGTGTGATGTTCTATGGGATATCAAGATGATCAAGGTCCCAGGAGACCATATTACGACAGGGAGGAAGAGAGTTGATGTAGCTGTGAGGTAAGATGGTAAAACTACACTGCTGACCCTCCTAAGTTAAGGCAAACTCTTTTGGATGGTCTTATTAATTAGATCAAGAAAAAAGTATTCAGGTAAATAGCCCCCAGATACTGGGACTGTAATGTTTGACCCAGTAAGATCACCACCCTAGAAGTGGCAGCTGAGATTGATTTGTAATCATTTTCCAGAATTCATTTTACTTTTGCACTGGCTGAACAGGGAAATTAATTGAGTATAGGACAGAGAACCAGCATTCTTGCATTTTTTGGTTTCTTAGGTAGTGACCCTAATCTCTGTACTTGCCCAGGGATGTGGTATTACTTTTGATTTTACCATATAGATATGAAGGAGGGACAGTTCCAGAGGCTTCCTCTTGGTCTTTATTACTATAATGTCTCTCCACAAGCTAAAGAGTGAAGACTCTAGAAGCTGAAAAAAGCAAGGAAAAGATTTTTCCCCTTAGCCTCTAGAAGGAATGCACCCCTGATGACACCTCGACTTGAGCCCAGTAGGACCTCTTTCAGACTTCTCACCTCCAGAACCATAAGATGACACATTTGTGTTGCTTTAAGCCACCAGCTTTGTGGTAATTTGTTATAGCAGCAATAGGAAACGAATACACCACTGGGCCATAGTGTGTTTTAACTCTGTAGAAATGAGTATAAACCTAGGACCAGTGTTTAATAACCCCTCAGATGTCTGAGCATGTCCGTTTTCACGGGTCATTTTCAAAGTCAACTGTACCATCCCCAAGGAAGACTTGCAAGAAGACTTGAGGTATTCAGTGCAGCAGCACTGCAGGCTCCTTCCTCAAACTGGCCTTCATTTTAAACATGGCATTCTGGCTTGAGAATGCATGATTTGAGTCTGAAAACTTGATGAGAGGCTGTGAATTTCTATGATGGCAACTTAAGGGAGATTTCTGTCCCAGTCCTAGAATTTTACTGATGGCTTAAATCCAGCCCTGGTTAGAATATTGCCCATCTCCTTCATTCTTGCTGATGAGTGAACCACATCACTGCAGGTGAAATGCTCTGGTTATCATGTTATCCCTGTAGCTATTTATGAGAATAACCCCTTTTAAGAACCTTGAGTGCTGGGGGCAGGGTCACCTAGAGTCAGCTATTGCTCTGCAAAGATGCAGCCAGTGTCAGATTGCAGTGCAGAGTAGATAAAAAGCAAAAGGAATAAGTACGTTGGTCCCTTTCTCCTACTTCTCTTTAATATCTTGCTGGTACCTGCCATTGGCTGAACCCAACTAAGGGCAGAGGGCAAAGGAGCCTGGGTAATAGGACATGTTGTCTATAGGGGTCAGCCGCATTGGGTACTGGGCAGGGAAGGGAAGGTTGAGGAATGAATGGGAGAGTCCACATGAAAAATAACCAAATAAACCCCCAACACCATTATAGTACGTGTTATTTGATAAATCATCTCCTCATCAAGATTGGAAATGTTCCATTTATTCTTTTATCATTTCCTTCCATCCTTTATTCTCCAGGGCCGAGGGAAATGCTCAGAACACATAGTAGTCAGTAAGTGTTGAAAAAACAACAACATGAAATGATAAGTGAAGAAAAGATATCCTAAATCTTTCTCTGTGCTCTTGGGGGTTGGAACCAGATGCATGGAAGAAATGGGATCTCACCTGTAGGAGGAAGGGAGAGAGGGAGGCTGGTGAGGGCAGAGGGGGTAGTGAGGGAACCGAAC
Source organism: Nyctereutes procyonoides (assembly GCF_905146905.1). Classification (NCBI taxonomy): domain Eukaryota; kingdom Metazoa; phylum Chordata; class Mammalia; order Carnivora; family Canidae; genus Nyctereutes; species Nyctereutes procyonoides. The sequence goes on along the minus strand of NW_026575142.1, from coordinate 23,762,639 downwards.
AGATTTTCCTCCTTGGCGTTGGCTCTGGAGGATAAGTAAAGTAAGTACAAAGGTTTTTATTTGCTCTTTTGCTCAGTGGACACCTAGTCTCCATGTAACCTGCCCCACTTACCTGGGAATGAACTCCTGCTGCCCAAGCCAAATCTCACATCTTTCTTTAAAATCCAGATTGAAACTCACTTTACAGGTTACCTTCAACATTGACTCCATCTGTTTCCGTTCAGCTTTCTGCTTTTCCTACCAACTATAGTTTGGAAGATTATTCTGCTTGTATTCTTAATGGAATCCATTTGCAACAAAATTCAGTTCTACCAAGAGATATATTTAAGACAGCTAGCTAGCTGGATACTCCTATGGATTTAAGTATATAGAAAGGAGAACTTTGGGGCCAAAGAAATAACTACACTCAAAGGCTGAATGAAAAAGTTGGAAGAGCTTCAGTGAATACCTATTAGGCTTAGTTTCACCAGGATGCAGGGTATTTGAGAATGTTGGGAAATAATGGTCCGTTGTGGAATATTCTTCAGTCTTAAATTCAATATTCAGCAGGTGCTAGGGAGCCACTGAAGTTTTTGCCAGAGAAAGGTCATACTTGAACTTCAGCTGCGAGAACTTGACGGAAGTCTATGCTGGATGGGTAAGAGACAACTAGAGAGGGGTTGGAGGTCAACCTCCACGGGAAGTTGGATCTTCTTAATGATACCACATGGAAGTCTTTGCTACGGGTATATGCAGAGACATTTATTCGGGTAATATTCCCCATGCTTTGAGAGAAGAAGTAGTTGTAGTGTTTCAAACAGAAACTAAGCCAATTAGGAACAAGTTTGAAGAGCCAGAAACTGCACAGCAAATGCAGTCTAAAAAGGGGTGGTCAGATGCTATTTAGTTCCGTGGCTGGAAAGAATAGTTATAGGTAGAAGTACTTAGGAAGGCTCTATAGTCTCTCTCTCTCTCTCTCTCTCTCTCTCTCTCTCTCTTTATTATATTCTCTACCCTTCCCCACTCCAGACTTGTTTTAGATATTTTTTTAGATATTTTTTTCTAATCAACTCCCTACGAAACTTAAAGACCACAGATATACCATATGTCTCTTTATGTACAACATATTCTCTATATATCTGTGCTTTATATATAAGAAGAGTAACATTTTTTGCCCCCCGCCCCCAAAGTCCCTTGGGGTTATATTGCCCTCATTGAGAATGCTTGCTATATAGTTCAGACACAGTTCCAACAAGAATGTGGCAATTACTCAGGATCACCAGCCTATCATTACTCCTTTAGAGTGCTGGTTCCATCATATGGTAGATATACTGAGTTCATTCTGGGAAAGCTAACCTCTGAAATCTTTTTTTTTTTTCTTTCTTTTTTTAAGATTTTACTTATTCATGAGAGGCACAGAGAGTGAGGCAGAGGCATAGGCAGAGGGAGAAGCAGGCTCCCTGAAAGAAGCCTGATGTAGGACTCAATCCCAGGACCCCGGGATGATGATCTGAGCCAAAGGTAGACACCCAGCCACTGAGCCACCCAGGTGCCCCACTAAGCTCTGACATTTTAATGCTCAGAAACTGCATATGCATGCAGATGATGGCCAGACCATATATGACAATTGGATTCTGTCTCACAACCTCAATAGCAACCTGCCCAGAGTGGTCAGGACCTGGTCAATGACTACCAACTTCCCTTGCCTCTAATTTGGAACTAATCAAAAAAAGATGGATATGCTCCCCAACCCAATCTTGCAAAATATTCCACTTCTAGTTAGCCTGCCTCCTGTTTTCCCATGCCAATAATCTCCCACCAGAGCATACTTGAAGTCCCCCTGTTTTGTTTTGATTTTTTTCCTATAAAACACTCCCACTCCCCTCCCTGCCTTTGAGTCCAAATGCCAAGTGATGGTGGCTGACTTCTTTACTATATTAAGTTCTGAAAAAAATAGCCTTTGATAGTTCTAATTTGGGTGGTCTTTGTTTATTTCCATAACATGGAATGAAAGTGTAACCATACACGTTTAAAAACCTTACACGTTTAAAAAGACGCCATAAATAATAATTCTCTCATTTCTATGTTCCAGTGTTTCAGTAGCAAGCATCCCTTATTCATGGGTCTTTGTTTTCTTTGAGCACCCCAAAGGCTGTTAAACCATCATTTGTCTAGTCCTTTATCAGCCACAGCATCTTAATAATTCAAATAATGTGTCCACATTTTGTGGCCATTTGACTATAGCAGTTGTAATATTCAAAGATGCTTGGAAATAGAGGCCGTTGCTAAAAAACTCTGGTCTGTCACTCAAGGGGAGTCTTACACAGAAAAATACATGACGACTGAGTTTGTTGAATACTTACATGTTGACTTTGATTTTGATGGTGCCCAGGAAAAGATTCAGTGCTCAAGTGACTACTTCTTGAGGATTTCATTACAAATGTTTATCTCTTAAAAACAAAAACAAAAGCAAAACAAATGTTTATCTTTTTCTGGTTAAGACTTTCTGTCACATCCGCTGGTGTGTTAGCATTAATATGTTGGCAGACAAACTATAAAATATTTCACAAGAAACAATGGATTATGAATTTGATTAGAAGAGTTAAAAAATAAAATTCAACTAAGTGGAAGATCTACTTGACTTTATTAAACAATTCATCAATAGAGCAGCATCCCATCTAGCAGGAAGAAGGAAGTTCTGAGGAGTTGTATATAACAGAAGGTATTTATAGGAAAGTAAGGTGGGAGAAGGAAATTATTAACAAAAGAAAAAGAGAGGATTATTCTAGGTAAGGTAACCTTCGTTTAGGGGGAAGGGCAGAGGATCTTTTGAGGTGGACCACCCCATTTTATTTTCAGGGATGGTGAGCCCATGTGACAAATGACCTGATTGGTGCTGATCAGAAAATTCCTGAGTGTCCCATGAAGGCTGCATTTATGAAGGAGGCTGGGACTGCAATTAGATTAGATATTAAGCCTTGGTTTGGTGACTTGGTTTATGTGGTTCCATTTTGGGTCTGTGGCATTCTTTTTAACAGAAGATTGATTCTAAATCAGGTCATGTGGTTATGAATAACATTGCAAAGACCATTCAACATCTTTCAGATAGAAACTAGATGATGGCCACAAATATGACCATCAGAGATTCCTCAATGGGCAACTCAGGGCTCTGGCTTCTACTCAGAAGACCAAACAATATCAACATAGTAAATCTATCATGTAGCTGTACAATGTATTTTAGAAAAACTTTTTAATATTCTGAATATAACTAACTGTTTATTTACATTTAGCTTTAACTCCATCAAGGTTCGTACTTATTGAAATGCTACTTTGCCAGGCAGTGTCCTGGGAATGGCCCAGTGAACAAGTCAGGCCCATCATGGAGATCACAGTGTTTACAAATGTGTTTACAATTGCTAATCCTCCAAACTTGCTAGCGAAATCCAAGACCAAATTCCAGAGATGACAGGGCTTTCCTGGCCCCCCAAAAGCTTTTTTTTTTTTTGTAGGGAGGCTGGGAAAGAATATTAGAATTCCCAGAGGCCACATGAATGCACCGAGCTATGGATCTGATGTTTAGAGTGTGACGGTCCCCTAGGCACCCTTCCTTCTCTTTCCCTCCCAGGCCTTACTGTCTTCTCTGTTCATTGTCCCTTCTATGCCAAGTAGCCCTTTGTGTGATGTCTCCTCCAAATGAATTCCCTCAGGCAAAGGCCCCACCTTTTCACCCCTTTCTCCGCTCTTAACCTCCATCTATTCTGATGAACAAACATGATTGGACATGCACTTTTATCAAGACTTTTGAGGCCAGAGCCCTTCCTGATTCTCAAAGGTGGTGGCAAATATATGCTGTGCATACCTCTGTCACTACCTTTACTATATTATATCAAATGACCTGTGTCTTTCTGTCTGTTTTACCCTGCTCTGACTGTGGCAGACATGTTTTATTAATATTTGTATTTCCAGAAACTACAGCAGGGTGGATCTGGAGTGAACTCAGCAATGTACCGAAACCAGGAACACAGAAACAACTGCTTCTTCCAGCCACTTGACGTACCACCCAGAAGGCAATGTGGAGAAGAGGAAAGAGTGAAGATTTTAAAGTCAGACAAGCCTGGGTCTGTCATCCAATTATTATATGCCCGTGGGTCTTTTTTTAAAACTTACTTCACAGAGTGGTGGAGATTTAATGAGGTAATAAATGAGTAATTTCAGCTACTCCCAGAAGCTTTCCATGTTGGACTTCTCCACATATATCTTTAGTTGGGATCTCTCTGCTGGATCCTGAGCTCCTTGTTGTCCCAGCCTGGATCACTCAAAAGCCTATTAGAGGGAATGTAGCTAGCTAACAGTAAGTCAATCATTCATTATTGCTGGCACTGCCCATACTCACTCCCCAATGGCCCCCCATACACCAAGTTTGATCCTTCTCCATCGAGCCTCACCTCAGGGAGAGGTATCACCCACCACATTGCCCAAGTCAGAAACCCAGGAGTCCTCCTTGATGTCTACTCATTCCTGACCCTACACATCAGCTTCTTTAGAATCTCTATTTGTCCACGGTCCCCTAAGCTCAAGTCCTGCACATTAGTTTAGGCCTTCCTCTCCGCTTCCCGCCTCCCCGCCCCCCTCCCCAGGTCACTGCAGTAGCCTCCTCTGACTGGCTTCTCCTCTTGTACTTTCACTCCAGTGCAGCCTCTGTGACTTTCCTGTTTACAGTTAATGACTCCTGCTGAAGGAGAAAGCCAGAGTTCCTTTACATGATCAGATCTCTGCTTCCTTCTTACCCTTCTCCCAACCTCCCACACCTACACTAAGTTAAGCACGCTTCTAAGCATCACTGCTCTCTCCTTGGCTTCCAAATCTTCAAACACAATCCTTCCTCTACCTGGTACTCCAATCTCTGTTTTCCATGGGGCTAAATCCTATTCAACCTTCTGGACTAGGGTGGCAAGTTCCTCTGAGAAGCTTTGTCCAATCCCCCAACCCCCTGAGTAAGGTGCTTTGCCTCTGTACTCCCAGAGAGCCTCATACCTCACTTCTTTTAACGAAATGCTCTTACTCTGTAATGTAATTGTTTTTAAGATTTTATTTACTTATTTGACGGAGAGAGGGAGCATAAGCAGAGCAGCAGGCAGAGGGAGAGGGAGAACAGGTTCCCCACTGAGCAAGGAGCCTGATGCAGGGCTCCATCCCAGGACCCCAGGATTATGACCTGAGTTGAAGGCAGATGCTTAAATGACTGAGCCACTCAGGTGCCCCATAATTATTGTTAATCTTAAAGAAAATCCTGTCAGTAACTTTACCAGCAAAAATGGGTTTATTTAGGAATAGCAGAGAATTGTAATTGGAGCCATGCTGGCTATGGCAAAACCATAGGCAAGTCTTCAGAACCAAGGAAAGAAACTATTTTTTTCTAGAGGAAAGGAGGGGAGGTGTCATGAGGCGCTTTATAAACCAAAGTCTATTAGAGCAAACTGGGAGTTTGAAGTATAATGGCTCTTCACTGGCTGAGTTGTGACAACCCCTTGTTGGTTGGGGTGTTGGGGGTTGGCGAAGCCTTTTTCCTCCTGCTGGGTTAGTAAAGTAGTATCCAGGGAAGTGCAAGGTACAGCTCCTCCTCTTGGGTCTGCCATTGATGAGGGCATGAAAGCTCCCCCTGCCAGCCTTCTGACTCCATTCTAAACAAGACTTCCTTTTATTAATTTTCACAGTATCTAATGTAATAATAGCTAAGAGTATAGACCTCATGTTATGTACCAGACATTCTTCTAAGTTCTTTTCTTGTATTAGCTTATATAATCTTCCTAACAACCCTATGCGATAGGTACTGTTACCATCCTGATTTTACAGATGACACACAGAAAGGCAAACCTTCCTCCCAGGATTGCACAGCTGGCATTTGAACTCAAGAGGCCCCACTCCAATCCATATAATTATCCACTATGCATTTTTGTATTCAGTAATCTCCAAGGATTTTTGTCTATGTTGTTCACTGATGTACTCTCAGGGCCTAGAATAAATTCTGGCATGTAATAGCTGCTCATAATGTGTTTACAGACTCACTGAATGAATAAATGCTAATTCATTTGTGTCCTTCCCTTCTGAAGGGCCAAGGACTGGGTTTTATTCTGTTTATTTCCAGCAGCTGGCCAGGTACCTGGCACATAATAAAATTGTCAAGCTTGTCTTTCTGCATAGGTTCATTGCCACTCTGAGTTCTAAGATTCTATTTTGCTTCTGTGCTTTTTTGAGACTCTGCATCCACCCTTCCACTCCATAACACACTTTGCTGCATGTCAGTTTTCAGTGTGTATAAAAAAAAATCTGGTCAGCTGCTGCTTGACAGCTGGAAAAACAGAACTACGCTAGAGCCAAACAATTTTATGCCTCAGATAAGCTAGGAGGAGAGCCTCATGCCTCATGCGGGTATGTGGGCAGAGGGCTGAATCATCAAGTTCTTTGAGTTCCTTGGAAATGGATAACTTAAAGGAATATTACACAACATGGAGAAATGAGGAGAAAAAATAGAGACACGAAAATGACTAAAATGTCGAAAAAATACAATTTAAGAGGCTAAAAATAGTTGTGAGAGGAAAAGCCTGTGGGTCAGTATTCCAGTGCCCCGAAGGTCCGTGCATGAACAGGTTCCAGTTTGAAGGATGTTGAACAGATGTTCACAGGAAGAAAGGAATGTACATGCAATAATCCTAAACTGCCTTTTGAGCTGAGATGGAGGGGAAAGGACAACTTTTCTGGGGAAAAGACAGCCTGGGCTTCAGCTACCTGCTATAAAAGAACATCCTCATGTGGCATGTGACCCAGGAAGAGGGGATGTGGGTACACAGGTAATGATGGTGTTCTCTGGGTAGTGGGTATATTTGGCAATTTTCTTTTCCTGTAGATTTAAAGTCCCAATAGGTTTTTAAAATGCATTGCAGAATTTCTCTAGAAACTTTGAGCAGGGTGGGGCAGGCAGGTCAGAATTTTGTGGTCATGCAGACAAACATTCTTTATTCCCATCTCTGGGTTATTTGGTGGCTAACACTGGACCGACACCCACGTTGGTACAGTAGAGAGAGCGTGGGCGGCCTGCCTACTCAGGCTCTGCCTCATTGTCTTTTTGGAGCAGCACTTTATGAGCAATAGTTAAGGATTAAAGAGGTGTGGGAAATAGGTAAAACATTTTAAAAGAGCACATGGCAGTCTCCACAAATGGCAGTGGAGCTGTCATTAGAATTATTTTTCACTAGTATTATTTTAATTTTCCTGCCAGGATTTCTGAGATATTGCCCCACCATAACAAAGGTTAAGGTAGATCCCAAAGACAGAGGAGCTGGCTTCAACGTGGATGGACCTGAAGGGTATTATGCTGAGTGAAATAAGTCAATCGGAGAAGGACAAACATTATATGTTCTCATTCATTTGGGGAACATAAAAAATAGTGAAAGGGAATAAAGGGGAAAGGAGAAAAAATAAGTGGGAAATATCAGAAAGGGAGACAGAACATGAAAGACTGCTAATTCTGGGAGATGAACTAGGGATGGTGGAAGGGGAGGTGAGCGGGGGTTGGGGTGACTGGGTGATGGACACTGAGGTGGGCACTTGACGGGATGAGCACTGGGTGTTATTCTATATGTTGTCAAATTGAACACCAATAAAAAATAAATTTATTTAAAAAAGAAAGAAAAAAGAAAGAAAGAAAGAAAGAAAGAAAGAAAGAAAGAAAGAAAGAAAGGACTGAAGTGGTTTCCCAGATGAAGTCCCTGGCTAGGAGGGATTGTGAAGAGTATCCTATTCAGCAGTTTGTCTCAGAGGCAGTGCTTGGGCTCTGGGAAGGGAGGTGCTACACTAAGTGTGTAGTAGAGACTGATGCCCTGAGGCAGGAGGATGATTGTGTACAGAGATGTATTCTATAACTCTTTCTGGTAGGTTCGTCTCTTCTACTGGAGAATGCACACACGTTGTGGGCGGGGACCAGATCTTCTAATTCCTGTTTATAACCTTTCTTTTTCTTTCTCAAGGTTTTCCGAAACTAAGAATGCATATACGGATAAAAGAAATGCAAAAATTTAAGATACTTAGACTGCTAAACAGGTGTAGAATTTCATATAAATCTAAATATTTTATTTTATATCAATACATAAATATAAATATAATTCATAAAAAGGTATAAATGGCAAGAGCTTCTCTCTACCCAAAGATTTTGTGCAACTCCTGATATGCTACCTCTAGTGGCAAAATATGACAACCCTTGGCCCTACAGAGACCTTCACCTGACAGCTCTAAGCTTCTGGCTGGATCTCAGAGGCTCAAGAATGCACCATGCCTGCATCTCTCCCCCTAACATCCCGCTGTCCTTTCGAGGCCAGACAGCTGCTTTGAAAGAGGAGTGACCACGGCATTCTCACTTTTGAAGGGAGTAAACTAAAACCGCCCAGACAAACCAGGTTTTCCAATTAAAGTCCATGGATCTTCCTGTTTTTCCAAGAAAAACCACTGTTTTTTTTTTTTCTTTCTTTCTTTCTTTTTTTTCCCCCCTAGACTCTATTGAAAGAATTGCTGGTAGATAATTTTCAGTAACTATCCTCCCTATTGTTTTGAAAGGCAATGCTTAGTAAGTAGGTCATTTATGTTTAGCAATTTCCCTTTGAAGTCTTATTCAAGCACAGAATTTACCCAAAAACAAACAACTCTTTTATTATCTTAGTGAAAATCATAAACTTAACTCAAATGTACATAGGATCAGTTTTCTGGACCTCTTTTGTATCCAGTCGTCCCCGTGGGAAGTTAATGCTTATTTATGGGTGAAGTACTTTTAACTAGTGGCTAATGGAATATATGCTGCATAGATGCATAGATGTTATTTTTCTTAGACATTCACTTAATGACTGGGTGACCATTGCTAATCCCTCCTGATAACGCAAAGGGATAAGAAAACAGGTATGTGAAGATTACATTTGAACCATGTGGTATTGCTGATCCTTGACTATTTGTGATTCACAGTATAACAGTTTAATACAGTACAACCTAATATGTCTAAAGTCTATTCATAAAACCATACATCCTATGCTGGGTCAAACATAAAATTGAAATTAGAATAGTAGCATAATGCTATTAACTTAAGGAGGTAAGTTCAAATATTGTTATAAATACAGCTGCAAAATAGAAACCGAATACCATGTTCCATGTTATAATAGACCAGTACTTGATGGAAGAAGACATAATTACTTTATTTTGTACCCTGTAATTAAATATCAGTCTTATAATTTATAGAAAAATATATTAATTTACTATCAACCCTAATGTCGGTAACATTTTGTGAAATGATACCTCGTTGTGTTCTTTGAGTCAGAGATGAATTGTATTGAAGAGATGTGGGAAATCTTCCTTTTTCTTGCTGAAGACTATGTATTTCACTAGAAGTGCTTTACATTTCTCAACTACTCTGTAGGAATAAATAGTGCTAACACAAACTAATAAAAAATGATCAGTAAAGATTTTAATTCACTGTTATCATGAGAATTCCAAGGAATATATGAAACATTTTGGGGTTGAAAAAATTCTGATGTATGTCCATACGTAACCCTCTTCCTTTATAATTTTGTTCCAGTATACCGAGTTCAGAAATAAATCACAATTCTAAGTTATGCAAAAGAGTTAATGCTCTTTTTCAGTTTGTGTGCATCTAATAGTCTTAATAAAGAAGCTAATGAGTATCTGATAGCTTGGGGCAGCGGAAATGTGAGGAGGAAACTAACAGGCTCGCTAATCATGGAGCAAATATTTTTCTGTGGAAAGCAAGAGAATGCAAAATCCTAGAATGACTGCACTTGACTAGAGGTAAAGAATCCTTCTCTCCTATCAATCCCAGGAAGTTAGGTTAAGATCTCTAATCCCATTAGAGAGAAATACCTTTAAATACTTGAGTACTTTATTACCAGAGGTTTTTCCCTCTGGATGCTGCAGTTTAAGATTTTTAAAGGAATAGTTATACTGGAGAGCTCATGAGAGATCTCTACTTTTTAAATTTTTTTATTCAGGTATAATTAACATACAGTGTAATAGGGATGCCTGGGTGGCTCAGTGGTTGAGCATCTGCCTTTGGCTCAGAGCGTGATCCTGGGATCCGGGATCGAGTCCCACATTGGGCTTCCTGCATGGAGCCTGCCTATGTCTCTGCCCCCCCACCCCCTCTCTGTCTCTCATGAATAAATTTTTTAAAAATCTTAAAAAAAACATACAGTGTAATATCGGTTTCGGGTATACAATATAATGATTCAACAATTCTACACATTTCTCAGTGCTCATCAAGACAAGTATACTCCTAATCCTCTTAATCTATTTTCCCCAACCCATCTCCCCTCTGGCGACCACCAGTTTGTTCTCTATATTTAAGAGTCTGGGGTTTTCTTGCCTCTTTTTCTCCCTTTGTTCATTTGTTTTGTTTCTTAGATTCCACTTATGGGTGAAATCACATGGCATTTGTTCTTTGACTGACTTATTTCACTGTGTGTTATATCCTCTAAGTCTATCCGTGTTGTTGCAAATGGTAAGATCTCATTATTTTGTATAACTACATAATATTTTGTAGAGGTCTCCATTTTCATTATTGGCGAATATTCAATTGTAGTTGTTTCCCATGGAGTTCTGTGTGATGGGATTTGACCTGCATTCGTTGCTTTACCGCTTTCTCTCAATATGCTTGAGGAACTTAACAAACCTTTGGGGACAGCCCACAGTGTACTCTTCCTCCCTCACATCAGTCCCCAGACTGGGCCTTCCCACTTCCCAGGCCCCAAAACCACTTCCAAGTGTAGGCCACTACCACTTCTAGCAGCCTTCTGACTCCCAGTGTCCTCTTTCCCCTTTGCCCTCCTCAGCTCTGTCCCTCCATTGCATCTCTATACTTTGCTCAGAGAGATTGTCCTCAAAGTCAAGTGTGGTCCTATTGTTTCCAATCCTTTGAACTTTGTCTATAAATTCCTCTGTAACACCTTCTTTCCCCTTTTCCTGCCCCTTTCCTGCCCCTTTTCCATGTGGCCCTGTTCTTTGTTCCAGGCCTTTAGCTCACTCAGTACCCTCTTCAGGACCTCTCTCTCTAGCAGCAATGCTGGTTTCCTTTACCCAAACAAACTGCTTGCTTGTGATGTCTCTACTTGGAGGCTTCTTCCTCCAGGTCACCTTCCCAGATCCCAAAAATCTGAATTCATTGAGCACCTCCACCTTCCTCTCCCTGTAGGTCTGATCACACCATATTACTTTGCTTTTATATTTGCTTTATTATATTTGCTTTTTATATTTCTTTGCTTTTCCAAAACCCTCTGTAGTTTGTAAGCCCCTTGTGGACAGGGCCTTTTGTTTGTCTCATTCACCACTGTATTCTCAGGGCCTAACACTGAGCCTGGCTCAGAGTAAACCTTTAAATATATGCTTGTTGAATGAATGGATACAGACAGACAAGCAGACAGACAGGAGTACACATATACGATGGTGCTTTGAGCAGAGCCGTCATCTTTGAAGGGCTTATAGTCTGCTTTACTTTCTATACATTGGAAGATTATATGGGATAATAAAAAGAACACACTTTTTAATTAGATCTGGATTTATATCCCAGCTTTCAATTTCAATTCAATTAGGGTGATTTATCCAAACCTCCTGAGATTTAACACATGAATCAGTATAGGGATAAAAGATGTCTACCTCATGGGGTTCTTGTAAGTTCTAAAATAAGACCCATTAAATGTGCTATACCAGGCATGTGGTAACATTGGCTTTCTTCCTCTATCGACATGCAACTCTGCTTCCATTTAACACAAATCTCTGCTCACCTTTCCAGTGGACTCGAGATGCTCTTCTCTCACATATGTGATCACAAGCTCACACAATTTTAAGAAATTATATTGGAAAGACATTAAGAGAGTTTATTCATTTATTAAAAACAATATTCACAAATATACATTAAAAACAAATGCATTTATCAAGAATTCATAAATGTTTAAAGCATTGTATACCAAATATCCTGTATTGTACTATTGTATGGGATAAGCAAATTCAAAATTATATTTCAAAGGGCAGAGCTCAGTTTATGGTGCGAGGCTCAAATTTTAGGCCACTATTAAGTTTCATGGCACATTACTGTAAGTATTAATCATAACTGAGTAAACCTAAAATTTTAAATTTTGAATGTAAATTTTAAAACATTTGAATTACATGTTTATACCTAGTAATAATAATATAAATTTGAGATCAAAATTTTTCTCTAAATAATAATTATTCATTTTACTTGACTCTGTAATGAGCTAAAAGATACACAGAAAATCGATCCAAGGACTCCTTCATTACCATTATTTTTTTCAGTGAAAGCGTATATCCTAAACTAGGACACAACAAAGTGAGCCAAGATAGCCCTATTTCCACAAAATTTGCAACCCAAGGGCTAGTGTTACATGTGTTCTTCACTGACTGGATTGAGGCTGATCATGGCCAAGTGTTTTGATGCTGTTGGTTTGGCTCTTAAATGAAACTGGATCCTGACAACAAAGTTCAAGAATTATTGTCGGCTTCTCTGCATAACTTAGAAGCATCTCCAAAGGCATATGTACTATTGCCCTGGCAGACATATATACACGACTACGGTGTAACACCTCCATCCTCCATGCTTGGCAAGTTTATGTGAATGTTCATTTTTATAGCCGCTAACTTATTAGCTGTGGATTACGTTGTCACTTTGTGTGTTACATTTCCAAGCATAAGAAGTGTGAGTGAGTTCTAAGACATGTGAAATGAAGGATCAGCTCGCAAAAGCTGGTCTTGAAGGCATCAGAGAGTAGGGATAAAGACTTCATCATGCGGTTCATAGAGCCTGCCAATTCTTTGATTGACAGCTCTCTGTATGGCAAGTCTTGAGGGATTGGGTATTTAAATCTTAATTACAAAAAAGTGTTACAGAATACTAAAATCATTCAAGGAAACTGGAAGGCTTATAATGTAGCATTCCTCTATTAATCTCTCATACGGAATAAAATTTGATTGACAAGATCCATACAAATAGTGTAAAGAAATTTAGGAAATCAGTACAAAACTGAAGGGAAAATTTTAAACCATGTGCCATAAATGTGTCCTATTTTATAAATTAAATTGCTCTACAATCGTATACACACAAATAAAACAGATTAAAATGAGCTTTATTATAAGATATAATCCTAACTGGCTTGAAGAGCTAAAATCTCAGTGACAAGATTCAAATAAACGAAAATACAATACAAATACTGCTTTGCTTAGGAAAAAAACAACAACAACACAGGAACTTATTACAGAAAAAAAGGGAGAGGGTGTATTCCAAAAGACAGAAATAAAACAACTGTGGAGATAAAATTTAAAAATAAAAATTGAAAAACTTTCAGGAGCACCAGTTATTCTCTTGCTGTTCTCATCTGTGCCATTCCCTTATTAATTCATTAATTCAGTACACACCTTCTAAGAAACTACTCTGTCCATACCCTTTTCCAAGTGCAGAGAATATGGAGATAATGGTGGCAGGGTCAGCATCCAGTGGGAAGGCACTCATGACAACAGGTTATTGCCATAGAACGTCTATCTTTCACATTCAAATAAAGAGCTTGGATATCTTTTGTTCCCTTCTCACCCCATAGCCGCTGTCCATCCTTTTCCACCTGGCTTTTTCCTGGGGAGGCTGCTCTGTACAGATGACTGTATCAGTGGGTTTCTTTGCCCTTTGGCTTCTGGTTGGGTTCAGCCAACAGGACCCTGGCAGCAGATCATAGGAAGGGGTAAACATGAGGTGAGGTATTAAATCTCCTGCTCCTTCCACAGTGGGCTGCCTGCATCTGTTGACCAAAAGTCATAGCCTCTTTCAGGTAATGTTTTCAAATTACCCATTTGAATGTGTCACCTGTTTTCTTTCAGGCCTGAACATAGTGGATGGAATCCTATGAATCCATGAAGGTTGCACAGAGGAAGTGGCAGTTGACCTGAGTCTTTAAAGGAAGAATAGAAGTTTCCAAGGACATTGGGGAGAAGTACAGGGTGGCTGGAATGTAGGGCAAATGGATGAAGGGAGGGAAGATTTGAGGTGGATTGTGAAGGACCTTGTGTTTTTTTACAGAGAGGTTTGGGCCTAATCCAGGGGCGACAGGCAATAGGGTATTTTGGTGAGTTTTTAAGTAGAAAGTGGTTGACAACACTATTAGGCAATGTTTCTCAATCTCTGATTATTACATGCATCCTTCTAATGGAAATTATTTTTGAGGACTTTTTCAGGGTTGACCTAAACTATTTTATTTTATTTTATTTATTTATTTATTTATTTATTTATTTATTTATTTATTTATTTATTATTTATTTATTTTAGAGATTTTATTTTTTTATTTGAGAGAAAGAGAGAACACGAGCAGAGGCAGAGGCAGAGAGAGAAGCAGGCTCGGCACTGAGCAGGGAGCCCAGTGCGGGGCTCGATCCCAGAACGCCAGAGATCAGGACCTGAGCATAAGGCAGGCACTTAACCGGCTGAGCCACCCAGACGCCCCTAAATTACTCTTATTATAATATGTATTCTATATATAGCAGCTTTAACTAGTTACATATACATTTCTTTTGCTTACAGTTTTTTAAACAACAAAGAACCAAAGAACCAAAATTAATTTACATAATAAATAAAAACAAAACCATATGAATTCTAAAATTCAAATTAACATTAATTTAATGTGAAGGGTTATGTTTTGCTGAAAGAAATTCACAAAATGAATTTCATTAATCAATTCATTAAGCAAGGGCCTATGATACCTTGTGTTTTAAGATGATTCAATTCTTCTACTTCTTGCTGCTAAAACTGTTGTGCATCTTTCATCTATAAAACAGGCTGTAAAGTTATTTGACCTTCATTTAATATGTGAAGTCTCCCTCAAAACTTAGCTGCTCTAACAACCATTTTGTCATGCCTTCTGGATTTTGTGAGTCAGGAATTCAGACTCAGCACAGTGGGAATGGCCTGTCTCATCCGCATGATTTCTGGGGCTCTGCTGAGAAGACTCAGGGGCTGGAGGTAACTCAACATCTTTACTCTGGTAGTCAATGCTGTGTGGTCAACTGGAGCTTCAACATATGCCTTTGCAGGCAGTGTCAGCTTTCTCACAGCTTGGGACCCTCAGGGTAGTCCAGCTTCTTACATGGCAGCCCAGGGCTCCTGGGTGTCCCAGCTCACAAAGTACAACTTGCTTCACATTTTCTGCCCTAGCTTCAGAAGTCACACAAGGTCATTTCCATCATATTCTATCCATTACAGTGAGCCACAAGCCCACTCAGATCCAGAAGGAGGGGCATGGCTCCCATGTCTAGATGCCTTGATGAGAATAGTGTCAGAATTTTTTTTGGCTACTTTTTTAAACTGCCATAAGCTATGATAACTGATCTTATGAAACACAAATGCAGACAATGAACACTAAAAAAGTAGCACAAAAAGCGTATTTTTTTGTTTATATGGTGGTCATCTGGATGATCTAGAATATGCTTATAAAAAGAAAAATTGGGACACCTGGGTGGCTCAGTGGTTGAGCATCTGTCTTTGGCTCAGGTCATGGTCCCGGGATCCCCACAGGGAGCCTGCTTCTCCCTATGCCTATGTCTCTGCCTCTCTCTGTGTGTCTCTCGTGAATAAATAAAATCTTAAAAAAGAAAGAATAATAATTGAATTTTTCCCCCTTAGGCTCTAGAATTGGTAATTAGTTTCCAAATCTGAGAACAAATGGGATGGTAAGGATCCCCACTTTGGAGGGTTTCCTGTTAGGCATTAGGTATACGATTTGGGACTTAGGAAATGGCAAAAAGACTTTGTTTTCTCCTTTCCCATGGAAGACAGACTGCCATAAGGTCTCCAGGAAGAAACATAATTTGTGTTACTCTGCCACCATACTGCATGTTAAGAATGGCTCCTTGCCATCTGGGCCTGTACTTATCTATTTCCCCAGTCAGTTGCAGACCTTCTATCCTAGAAAAAAGGTGAATATGGAACACTACTAGTGGAATACTCCAAATCCTCTCCATCTACTTCTACACTGTCTGTTGCGGTGACCAAATTCCACACAGACTTACTACTTCCCATAGGTGTAACTGACAACACCTTCCTTGTGACTCTTCAGAGTACCTATGGCTTACTGTCCCAGGGCTTTTCAGCTGCTGTGGCTTTGGGTTCCTGTAAGAATAGGCTTGGCATCTCCATACTGACAACCTGGAAGTGTGGGAAACGAATGCCCATGGAGAAGTTTTTGACCAAGGGAGTAGGAACTGATGGATCAATGCTTGCCATGTTCATCACCTGGCATAATTCTGAATGGATTTGATTAGGGTTCCAGAAGATCCTATAGGATTGAACTTCAGTCACTCGTAATAATAGCTAATTTGTAAGTATGTACACATTTATTTTTATTGATTTTCCCTCGTTTTTTTTGCTCCACTCTTCCAGGTCTTAACATGAACTCATTCCCCAAATGAACTACCAGCATGCAATCTTTGTTTCAGGCTCGACTTTCAGAAACCCACACAATGACAGGGTCCATGGAGCTGCTGGATGAATTCATATTGCAGGTGCCAAGGAACATTGCCCCAACCCAAAGCCAAGTATTGAGGGGAAAGGGAGGAATTAGAGATGCCAGGCTATGTCTCCTGTGAGCTGAAGGCCCCAATCTCTGTCTTTACCTATATAGGTCATCCTGCCATTGATGGCTGATGCACAATTTAGTGGCATAGAAACCAAAGATGACTGCTCTTTTAATGCATGTATGTATTCTCTAAATTAGAGTTTCATTACTATGTAAAATACTTATGTGTGCTAGCCAGCTTCCAAGGTGGACCCTAAGGACCCTTGCCTTTTCAGAGTCAGGCCCCAAATAGTCTCCTCTCATCTTGAATAGGGCCCACCAGTGTAATCAGTAGGATACTGTAAAAATGATGGAGTGTGATATTTGAGGCTAGATAGTGAAAGACACTATGGCTTCCACTTTGTTCATTCTTAGATCATTTGTTCTGGGGGAAATCAGTTACCACATCATGAGGTCATTTAAGAAGTTCTAAAGAAATGTCCCTGTGGCAAGAAAATGAGGCCTCCTGCCAATAGCCAGCACCAACTTTCCAGCTGCGTTGGTTTCCTATTGCTACTATAACAAATTGCTATAACAAATTGCAAATGTAGCAGCTTGAAACAATACAGATTTATTATTTTAAGTTATAAAGGTTATAAATCCAAAACCAGTCTCTCTAGACTAAAATCAAAGTGTTGATAGGGAGGACTCCTTCCAGAGGTTCAAAGGGGAAAATCTGTTTCCTTTGGCTTCTCAAGACCACTCACATTCCTTGGCTCATGAGTCCTTTCTTGCATCACTCCGACATCTTGCTTCTGTCTTCACAACTATTATTTATTTTTTTAAAACATACTCTCTATGCTCAATGGGACACTCAAACTTGCAAATTTACAACCCTGAGATAAAGAACTGCATGCTCTACTACTCATCCTAATATTTTTATCTCCACCTTATATGGACTCTGTGATTATATTGGAGCAACGTGGGTAATCCTGTGTAATCTCCCCATTTTAAGATTCTTAACTAAAGCACATCTGCAAGGTACTTTTTGCCATGTAAGGTAATATATTCACAAATCCTGAGTATTAAGGATGAAAAAAATGCCCTTTAGATTTTTTATAATTTCAGCTGTTGGAACTATTTTATTAGTTTCTAGTAAATGACTTCAAATTTCTTATCATCTGTTTAAGTGAGGAAAGTTTTTGTTGATATCAAATTCCAAAAATGTGAAGAGATAATCATTTTATTTTTATTTTTAATTATTTGTTTAATAATACATTTATTGTTTATTGGTGTTCAATTTGCCAACATACAAAATAACACCCAGTGCTCATCCCATCAAGTGCCCCCCTCAGTGCCCGTCACCCATTCACCCCCACCCCCCGCCCTCCTCCCCTTCCACCACCCCTAGTCTGTTTCCCAGAGTTAGGAGTCTTCATGTTCTGTCTCCCTTTCTGATATTTCCTTTTAAAAATCTTATTTGGGGCTGAGGAGGAATGAGGAAGAATAGAGGGTAATGCTAATTCTTCATGAGGTGATGAACATGTTCTAAAATTAGACTGTGGTTATGGTTGCACAATTCATAAATATACAGTCTAGAGCAATATATAGTCTGGAAAGAGACATCATCCTTGTTATAATTGACAGTAACAAACCCGCCCTTTTCTCTGAGCAAACACTGGGAGGGAGACAATGTCTTTAGTTTTTCCAAGGTTGTTCACAACACAAACATCTTTGAAAAGGTAGTGATCAAATGCAGTTGGTGCCTATGCTAGCAAGGCATGCAGAACACAAGAGGCTCATGGAAAATAGTTGAAGGGCACCTCTAAATGTTCCTGAGATCTTTACATGGTCATGGGGGGGTGGTCAATAAAGCCAACACATTTATAGTTATAGGAAGACATTATTTGCCTTTTCCATTCTTCTTCTTTCATGAATAACAGTGGAGATTTCTAGAGGCTACATGAAATGAGATGATGTCATCACTCTAGTGGCTAATAGAATGTATGCTTCTATATTTGTGTGTTTAAAAAATTCCTCCACTTTAATTTCTAATATAGACATTTCAATAGACACAACCCGCAAAAAAGCTCTTTGGGGTCCTCAATATTTTTAAAGAGGGTGATAGAGTCCTAATATAGAAAGTTTGAAGACTGTTGTCCTGGGAAAATCATCAGGGAGACAGGACCTTGGGAGTGTTCTTTATATGAGATGTTAGTCCTTCCTCTGTCCAATGGAAAGGAAACTCCAGGAAGCTTGACTTCCAGACATTGTGAATGGTTTAAGGAGGGAAGATCGGTATGTCTTTCCTGAGCTGTATGTCTGCTTAGGTAGTTGATTACTCAGACTGTTATTATCCTAGTTTGGGCAGAAAAAGCAGAGATTCAGAGAAATGATGGGGAAAAACGAATATCCAGCATTGCAAATGTTAGCATTCAAATCTTTTGGTACGGCAAGGGTGCATGATTTTCCCGAGTCACTTGAACACTGTGCAAAATCAGGCTCCAACCATTTTGTCAGTCATCTGCCCGAAAGGACGGGGATAAAGAGATTCCAGCAGCAAGAGGCAGTGGAGTAGGTTACTGGGGAGAGAAGAAAGCTGTGGACATTCTAGCAAATACTAGTAAATGTTCAACAACTGGCTTTTTGTAAGAAAAAACTAGAACTGATTTGTAGTTTTTGCCAACTTGCGTAGAGTGAATTCTCCCACCAGGGCTAATTTCAAACTACCAATGGATGAAGAGGCAGCTCACAAAACTTCTGAAAATTTAACAATTGGCCAGTAGGAGCTGGCTCGAGAGTATAACTGAATAAAGAGATTGGAATGCATTGAGCTGGATCAGATTTCCTATACCCAGAACTAAATGGTGAGAAGAGCCCTCCCACAAGAACACAGTGTGCCCTGAAGTGAACATACACTCTGCCCCCAAAAGAGGCAGTGACTGGACTGCTGCCACGTTAAGGGAGTGGGTAATTAGTATAGTCAAGTAAAAACCATGAGAACACCATTTAAGTAGGACCCATTCATTTCTTTTCATAACCCAATTCCCCTACCCACCCACTCTCTCTCAAGTAGTGGAGATATGCAAAGAAAGGTGAGGACTCTACATCTGCTGTCCTATAGGTTCCAGGCCATGGGTCAAGTGGCATGAGCAAGGGGAGTGGGGAACTCTATGAAAATGAAGTTTTAACGGGATAAAAATGGATTGGACTGAAAGTAATTTGAAAGTAACTGAAAAGGAGGGTTTATCCAGGCACAAATGTGGCAATTGGAGATCAAAATAAAAATGTCAAGTTTGAACTCCCATCAATTTCAGACTGTTTGATAAATCAGTTATGCTCATATTAAATTAAGTTGAAATTTATTGAAATAAAAATCCCCCCAAATGAATCTTCTGGACAATTCACAGAAAAACTATGAATAGACTGAAATGAGGAAGTGAGTTAGAAAACTGTAACATATCTAGAATTTGAAGTTGAAGAGCTGATCTAAGGAGGTGGGAGATGAGAAACTGAGAGGGGATTGGGGCCAGATGTAAGAGGCCAAGTTACCTGACTGAGTGATCTTTTTTCTATGATGGGAAAGAAACAAAAGGTGTCAAGATTGACTCCTATTTTCCAACTTAGAAGGTTAAATATAATTTTGTGTTTGGGAAACTAAGTGTTTAAAACTCACATGAATTTAGAAGATATTTTTTTACATATATGTTGAAATTGGAAGAGTCCTATCTGAGGAATAAACCAAGATAAAGATGAGTATGTCTCAGAGTGGTAACATTTATTAAGATTCATGCTAATAACATTATTTTGCTTGACATATATGTATATTTACAGACACACACACACACACATATATATATATAATGGTGTATATATAAATGGTATTATTCTATTTGGTCTTCTAGGACTTAATTATTCTACTCATTATATTTCTAAGATTGATCCATGCTCAGATATGTATAACTGTAGTTCATTCATTTCCACCGATAAGTGTTCTATTGGGTGAATATATCAGAATTCATGTATTCATTCTTTGTTTGATGGGTATTTATATTGTTTTCAGTTTTGTGTTAAAATGATGTGTACAGGGACGCCTGGATGGCTCAGTGGTTGAGCATGTGCCTTTGGCCCAGGGCGTGATCCCGGAGTCCCAGGATCCAGTCCTGTGTCAGGTTCCCCGCAGGGAGCCTGCTTCTTCCTCTGCCTGTGTCTCTGCCTCTCTGTATCGCTCATGAATAAATAAAATTTTTAAAAATAATAAAATAAAATGATGCGTACAACTCTGAACATTCTCCTTGTGCACATATCAGAAATATGACAAGGAAGACAACAGGGTATTTGAAATGTTTTAAAATCTTATTTTGTGATAAACTCCACAGGCATTTATTCATTAGTGTGATATATAATTTACAAATATATATATTATTTCGTGTGCATGATAAATTATACTTCAAAAGAATAAAGCAGTGCTGCCAAGAAAATAAGTGGAAAGGGAGAATAGGGAGTGTTGGCTTAGAGAGGAAAGCGTCGTACTCTTAAGTAGGGGGCAGAGAAGTCTCAACAAGAAGGTGACTTTTGGGCAAGGCCTGTGGGAGGTTAGGGAGTGGCCTTGAGGAGGTCTGGGGAAAGAGTATTAAAAATATAGATGTTGGGATCCCCGGGTGGCTCAGCGGGAGAGTGTCTGCCCTCGGCCCAGGGCGTGATCCTGGAGTCCCAGGATCGAGTCCCATGTTGGGCTCCCTGCTTGGGGCCTACTTCTCCCTCTGCCTGTGTCTCTGACTCTCTCTCTCTTTGTCTCTCATTAATAAATAAATAAAATCTTAAAAAAATATAGATGTCACAAAAACAAGTGAAAAAGAAGACTTGAACAGCTAGTAAAAGGAATCTGCGTGGAGAGGTGAGGGGCATAGTTATAACAGCTGTTCCCATTCTTCCCTTCCAGCTCCCCACTCTGTCCGGTTGGAACAGCTGTTATCAGTGGGATTTATGGCCCCTAAAAACAGATCTCTTCTGCTAGCTTCACCAGAGTGAGGAAACCCCCTTTCCTCTTAGCTTTTGGGGAACACACACAAACACATACATAGGACTTTACCAGAGTATTTAAACATAGAAAAGGATCCATTTATAAGACACATTTAATTTGTTCTAAGGACAGTAAAATACAGCCCTAATTGACCTTGGCATCACTTCTGCACTGCGAGTCAAACCTATCCCGCAAACTGTGTATGAAAGCTCCTTTGAGTCTGTGGGTAATCCCCTGTTCTGATTTCTGTTCCTCTTCATTTTGGCTCAGGCTTCACCCTCCTTCTGACCTAGAACCGGAGCAAAGAACATGATGGGCCTTCTGTCTCGGTTTACAGGTACTCAGTGAGTTTACAGATACCCTTCGGGAGAAGGTATTCCTGTCCACCGAATACATCAGAAATATATCTCCACATTTTTCCACACTTCCTCTTATCATCTGCGCTGTGGTAAAGAGAGTTTTTTCCACTCAGTTCCTAATAAGCCCTAGAGGAAATGAGATTTTATTTTACTTTTTTTAAAAAAAAATTATTGGAGTTCAATTTGCCAACATTTAGCATAACACCCAGTGCTCATCCCAAGTGCCCCCCTCAGTGCCCATCACCCAGTCACCCCACCCCCGCCCACCTCCCTTTCCACCACCCCTGGTTCATTTCCAGGAGTTAGGTGTCTTCTCTTGTGGAAATGAGATCTTAAATGAACTTTAAAGATGGTTACTAAAACTATAACGGAGCAAAAAAAAAAAAAATCCAAAGGATAAGTAATTTTGCTTATAAAAGCCTATAACCGGTGATGCCTTTGGCTTAGGTGGTGATCCCGGGGTCCTGGGATCGAGTCCCACATGGGGCTCACCTGCAGGGAGCCTGCTTCTCCCTCTGCCTGTGTCTCTGCCTCTCTCTGTGTGTCTCTCATAAATAAATAAATAAATAAATAAATAAATAAATAAATAAATAAATAAATAAAATCTTTTTAAAAAATGACTGTAACTGGTATAGTTCTGTTTCCTTGAAGATGTTTAAAATTCCCTATTATTCTCTCATAGCAACGAACAATGCTACCGTTGATCTGAAGATATGGGAAAACTCATACAACTTAAGACATTACAAGACATTGTATCTGTGTATTTGTTGGTGGTGGAAAAATACTTTTGGCAAAAAAAGCACCTGCGATGACAAATACATTCAGAGTATTATGCAAATTTCTCAGGCCACCCCAGCCCTGGAGAGGCTGACCAAATTGTGTTCCACCCAGTGGATTTCTGGGACACCCAAGGTCCTGTCATGTAGTTCCCGAGCTGACTCTTAACCTTGCGGTGAAATCTGGGAAACTTGGGGTTTCCTTGGCAGCCACTGCTGGCGTCCTGGTGCGGCTCTGGCCTACAAATTAGCTTTCCCTGTGATGGTTGCTGTCCTGCCTGGACTTTGACAAGATAACTGCGGGTCTCCTTTTTCTTTTTTTCTTTATTTATTTTTTTTTTAAAGATTTTATTTATTTATTCATGAGAGACACACACAGAGAGAGGCAGAGACACAGGCAGAGGGAGAAGCAGGCTCCATGCAGGGAGCCCGACATGGGACTCGATTCCGGGTCCCCAGGATCACATCCTGGGCTGAAGGCAGGTGCTAAACCGCTGAGCCACCTGGGCTGCCCCTCCTTTTTTAAGGAGACTACAAGTAGCCTGTTTCTGGTGGCTTGTCGAAAGCCTTCTGTCCTAGAACTACAGTGACACCCCTAATTTCAAAGCTTTTTTTTCCTCTTACAGAGCTGAGGGGTTCCAACAGGGAAGTGGGGAAAGGGGGAAGTGTCCAGGGAAACTCTTGTAGCACATTAGGCTGTGTGTGGAGTCAGAGTGAGAGTCCGGCGGGAGGAGAAGGCACTGCCCAGCTGAGACCTGTAGCAGCGGGGCCCCCGGACACTGGGTGCCTGTCACGAACAATGCTGTGTGCTGAATTGCATTAGAATGGCCTGATAGCAGGCCCTTTGGGCAACTATCCCAGTTTGGGTCTGGGATAATAGGTTGCTGGGGCCAAGGATATTGAAGAAATCCCCACCATGGGTGGAAGAGGGAGGATGCAGCTGGGAGTGGGGGTTGCCTGGCATTCCTTCAGCCTTTAGATTGTGCTGAAATGCCAGAGGGTACTAAGCATTCAGGCCCAGGCTTTCCATTCACCGATTTGGAGCATCATCACCTCAGTCTAAATTAGATGATGGGAATAAATAAACACAGTCATATTTCTTGGTCAGATGAAGTGTCCACCAGCTGTGGCTCAACTCTACACATTTTTTTTTTCAACGTCCGAGCTTCTACCCAAGTAGGCAGTTCTCCTGGGAAGGGAGGAAGGTAGAAGAATTACTCTTTAAGCCTGTGTTTGGAAGCGACATTGGACCTCTACTCTCATTTCCTTGGTCCAAGCAAGTCACATTGGGACTGGGATCCTGGAGACTGCAAACGGGGAGCAGTTTTTCTATGGGGTTTTAGAAAACGAGACTTTACAGATGTGGAATCTAAGGGATTTGACATTGAATCAGTTAAGATTACTTTTAGCTGCAAGCAACAGAAAGTCCTCGGAAGAATAGCAGCTTACCTAGGACAGAAGATTGTTCCTCTTCCGCAATCATTTTAAAAAGTTCAAATGTAGGTAATTCATCACCATCATGGAAGTTCCATGAGCATCAAGCACTCAGGATCTTTTTCTCTTCTTATTCCATTGTCTTTAGCATGCTCTCCCCTGGTGCAAAATAGGAGTTTCAGTTCTAGTCAAATCATCTGTATGATTGCCAGCATAAAGGAGGAAGGAAGAGAGAAGGCCTGTTGAAACCCTTTGAGGAGATTTCTCAGGAGTTGCATTCAACGCTTGCACTTAAACTCATTGCCCAGAATGTAGTCACATGGTGGCACCTGGGAGATGTTTTTATTTTATTCTAGGTGCCCAGCCAAATCACAGGTTCTACTTTTAAGGAAGAAAAGGAAAATTGATATTGGGGCAGGTGACTACCAGACAAACCACAGAGGGGAAAGAAAATTTGGGGGTGGCATTGGAAACTATGTACTTCAATATTTTTTAACAATCTTTGAAAAATGAAGAAGTTATTTTTTAAATAAAACCTTGGTTTCTTCCCTATAATTCATTGCCTGTGACATAAATTTGAGGCCGAGCCGCATGAGCGGTGGCTTAGTGTTCAACTAGCCACCAATGTCACCACTAAGTTCTCATTTCTGCTTATCACTCATGGACTCCTGCCACTGAAATGTCTTCCTGTTCCCCTCCATATAACCATATAGCCTCCTTGGGTGATAGGAATGGACTTTCTTCCCACCATCATTCCGATTTATTGAATTCCCCAATGGATGGCCTTGATGGATGGCCTCATACACTGTGGAGACACACATATATATTTAATTATATTTACTCTTTTACCCTCTTTTAATTCTTATTCTCTGTTTTGGAAATGTGGAAACTAGGTCAAATGGTATCACAAAGTATCATGATCAGAAGCACTTTTCTCTTAAGAGCCTCAGCGTTCGAGGACAGAACTCAGGATCTCAGACTCTTCCCTATGTCAAGAAGTAGTTTCTGCTCTCAGGAGATTTAGGAAATATGCTGTTGCCTGACTCCTCTTCTATAAAGTTGTTAATGTTGAAGTCCTGTGAACCTCACCCCAACCACCCTGAAGTCTTTGCTTCACTTTTACCAAGTATCATATTAAAATTCAGTGCTAATTTGCCATCTTCTTACGGTTATCTTAGGAAGCCCAAGTTCTAGAAATAAGCACAAAGACCAATTGTTCACTTTCCTTTCCCTTCAGGATGTTAGTTATAAATATACTGTATTATAATATGGTTTTTGCTTTAGAATGAATAGATGGTCATTGTAGAAATTTAGAAAAGTATAAAGAAAGAAAAAGCAAACACATATCCTAGCCTTAAACATGTTCATGAGAGGGGCCTCTGGGTGGCTCAGTAGGTTAAAGATTCATGATCCTTTGGTCCTGAGATTGAGCCCCACCCAGAGAGGCTCCCTCCCCAGCTGGGAGTCTGCTTCTTCCTCTCCCTCTGACCCTTCCCTGGTGCTCTCTCTCTCTCTCTTTTTCAAACGAATAAATAAAAAAATCTTAAAAAAAAAAACTTTCATGGGATTCTTTGTAGTCTTGTCTCTGAGAGTTTATGTGTGTATGTGTATATATATGTGTGTGTGTGTTTTAGGCAAAATTAGGAATAGTCTACAAATGTACACTGTTTACATGTTCTGCTTTCCATGTGAACAATATCCACAAATATTCTTTGAAAGCATGATTTATTAGTTGCTGCACAGTACTTAGGTGTATACACCATTAAAAATCCATTTCAGTAGGGATCATTTTTTGTTGTTTCATTTTTAAAGATTAAATGACTTTGACAACCACACTCCAGCCTTAAAACTCTCAGTTTGGTGTTTAGTTACTATTAGCTCCTTGTTGTTAGGGACCTTGCTCATTTATCTTGTCTAGTTGTTAAAGACGCCTCCTACCAAACCACACCTCCCTGCATTCATGCCTTGG
This sequence comes from Nyctereutes procyonoides, assembly GCF_905146905.1. NCBI lineage: Eukaryota > Metazoa > Chordata > Mammalia > Carnivora > Canidae > Nyctereutes > Nyctereutes procyonoides. Next base: position 23,736,504 of record NW_026575142.1, on the reverse strand, counting down.
GTAACCCCCCTCACCCCCATCCTCACAGTGAATCTAGGCTTGTCCTGTGTGGCCAATAGAATTCAGTGAAGCTGATGACTTCTGAAGCCTGATCATAAGGAGCCTTGCAATGTCTGCCTTGGTCTCTTTGCACTCTGGAGGAATTCCTAAGTGTGACTGCTGTGGCCTGCCTGGCTCTAAGGAAGCATAATTTGGCTTTATGCATAAACTACATGGTGAGAAAGACAGAGGGAGAATGAGACTGAGAGAGAGAGAAGGCGGGAGGGCAGGAGGGCCAGCCCCAGTTGTTCCAGCCATCCCAGTTGTGAAACAAGCCAACTTGGATGTCCTGATCAGTCAAGCTTCAATTGACTCCAGCCCCAACACTCTTTCTGATTGCAACTGCATGAGCGACCCTGCATGAGAACGGCTCAGCTGAGCCCTGTCAACCCACTGAACTATGAGAGAACATGATGAATTATAGTGTTAAGGCATAAAACTTTGGGGACGTTTGTTATATAGTAATAGATAATTGAAGCACTGTTACATTAACTCCTATATCTTCAGCACTTAGCAAGAGCTGCCATACTTATTAATATTGTAGGTGATCAGAAAATCTTTGTTAAATGAGTATAAAAACGTCTAAGATTACTCTCATATACACGTTTGTGTGTAATTGTGAAATTTCCTTCTAATTAGAATGCTATAATAAAGAGTCACTTCTAATTTTGTTATTTTTTGCTTTTCTCAGTCTCATTTCTCCCTGGACTAGATCAGTGAAGACTGATTCGGTATTTGTAAAACAGAGTAAAGCCAAATATCATAAATGGCTGATTAGAAAATTTCCTTTCAGGATCATTTGTAATGTGGTTTGGGAACCCTGCATTTTAATAAGCACAATTTGGTTTTGCTCTGAAAAAAACAAAAACAAAAACAAAAAAATTAAGCATGCACAAAGTCACAAAGTTGTGGAAGTGCATCTTTGCTCATGTTCCCATCACGATCCAGGTAGGACAGGTGAAAGGTGATGGTGGAGCCAGTGCCACTATGACAGGTGCTTAGGTGGCTACGTTGCATATAGTTTCTGGGATTCAAAATAAGGATACAATTGTTTTGAAACATTCTTTGCTTCACCCTATTCTTTGCCCTCTTATGGCAAAAAATGGGTCTTAGAAAAGCCACGAAAATAAGGGTGGAGGAGGATAGATGTAAAAAGAGGGGGAACAGGTCACTCTCATGCAGTTTGTACTTCCTCCCAGAAAGAATTACAGCTATAACATGAGGAGCAGGGCACTGTTTTCTCTGTTCCTCTTTTCTGCCACTCCCTCCCTCCTTGCCTCCCTCCCTCTGTAGCCAAAGTACAAAATATACTTCACGTGAAGTTTGGCAGAATAAGAAAGGACATTAGCCTTCCCACGAGTTGTAGAAAGAACCGGCTGGGGGATAGACATGTGGTCCTGCTGCACCATGAGCCAGGTGCTGTGGGGACAACTTTATAGGCGAGGCAATCAAGGTTTGGAGATTTCAGATTCAGAGAGTCCCAGTTCCCTTGCTAAGATAGGAAATAATTAATACAAAGAGTCCAGGACAGAGCAAATGCTCAACAAATTTCTGTTACCCAGTTGCTGTGATTGCAGCACGCGAGGGCCTTGGTGTTAACGTCACCAAGCTGCACAACGTCCAAGGGGTTATTTGCAAGTGTGAGGTATCAGCTGCAGTAAGGAGCATTCTGTGCGGCTGAAAAGCAAAACCCCTTTAGATGCTAAAACAGAGATCCCTGAGATGGGCCCTGTCCTGCTCTAAGGGGCATCGCTCCCACCCTGTACTTGCGCTGTCTTGCTCCAGACATGTAAAATCGTGATGAGCATAAACAAATCTTAGATCTCCTGCAAAGTATTCCATGACTGCAAGTTTTATCCTGAGGGGAAATTTCAGTAGAAATTACCAGCACACGTTTGAAACTCCCATAAAAATGACATGAAACACATTTTTAAAAGGTGGGACTGCTTAGGTTGCTGCCAAGTTTCTAATTCACAAAGGGGGTGTGCTTTTCTCAAGGATGTTACTGAGGCCTGGCTACTTGCTGTGTACAACTGAAGAGACATGGAGAGGCTCCTTCCCACTTTGCATTTTTTTCTAGCTAGCCTAATTCTGATTTCAGCTTTCGACGTTGTGCTGCTCAGATTATCCACTTTAAACAGTCAACCTACTGGCTCTCTTCTCTGTTCTCCCGGGGAAATGTGGGTGCTGAGTGACTCTCCGTGGTACACGCTACTTGGCCTCACCCTGGAGCAGAGATGTTTTGCCTCGTGCAACTTCAAAAAGCTCCTTTGATTACTTGATTTTGGTTTCTTGCTTAAATATTGAACAATCCAGCTTATTATCACTTCTCGTTTGTTTTTTAAATGAATTCGTGTGTGCATGTGTGTGTGTGTGTTTTAAATCACACCCACCAAATTCATCCAAAGAATGCCCAATTTCTTCTTAAGCAAGAAAGAAAAGAGCATGAGCTCCAGGAGGGCTGAGAAGTGTGGTATGTTGTAATGTTGGACGGTTGTCTTCTCTATTCTGGGGTCTTGTGCCTTAACCCTATCAGGTCAGAAGAGTCAGCGGTGAGACCCGCTCCTGGGGTCTTACTGCATAAATGAGCCAGTTTATATGTCAGGCTAATTCTGAACATTCAAACTCAGCAGGCTCATTGGTGAAGCAGTGGGCCAACTGAAATGATTTATAGTGAATGAAATGCTAGGTCAAAGCACAGAGCAGCGCTTGCCAATTGGGATATTCTGTTATCCACAGAATATCTACTGGTGTTACACCAAATACTAGGGTCCTTCATGCACAGTGTTAGAAGTGCGGAGTTAGACGATGTGCATTAAGATAGTTTCACTGGATTATCTCTAATTTAGGTCTCTACTAAGTAGTACCTCCCCTAAGGAGTCCTGCATGACCCCAAAACAGTTTACCTCTGTGGTCCCACTTACTTACTCCATAAGGCAGTGTCTGAGTTAGGGGTCTCTGCTCCCCACTGGACTGGGTTCTCCTCAAAGGTATCAATCACAAGTTTGGTTTTGATGAGTAAATGAACCAACAAATGAGAAGATGAATGACTGAGTGCGGTGTCAGATGTGTAATACTGGAAGAACGTTGCATCCAATGAGGAGCTGTATAATCAATCCCAAGATGTGCTCTGAGTAATGGTGATAGTACTACCCACCTTGTGTGGCTGTTGATGAGAGAAAAATGAGATATATTGTATTGTCTTATTTAACAGACTTATAACTGAGTGTCTACTTGGAGTGAAATACTGTGAAAACATTCCAAAGTGCTTAAAGATGATATTGTTTCCATTTATTTCAGAATAGAATTCGATTGGCCAATTCCTCCAACTGTACATACACCACTAGGCAGGGCAGCTTTCCATTGTTCTCTACATCCTGTTTTTGGATTTTCAGCTAGGAATTCACATTTCCTCACAGTTTACTGCTATTACAACTTTGTAGTACTTACAGTGATATGAATGGTCCCGTAGAGAAGCCTAACTGCATATTTTGATAACCTTTCTTTATGATCTGGCTTGGTTTAATTTGGATAAGGTTCAGGAAAAAGAAAAGAGAACACAAAGAAAAAGCTTCACAGATTTGCTTCTTAATAAGATTTGTTTCTTAATAATTAAATGTGATCCCTTAAGGATACAGTGCCATTTTATTTCAATTTTTTCTTTAATTTTTATTATGCTTGGTGAGTTCCAAGTAATCAGAATGCAGTTTGGGTATGGAAAAGAAGTTTGATGAGTATCTGAATTTAAGTTTGTTTGGCAACTGGTAATTTTATACCAAAAATAAATGTAAGAAGTATTTTCAATATTTGAGAATATTTCGATTTTTTAAAATAAAAAAAATTCTTAGAGAGAGAGAACACATACATGAGCGCACGGGCAGGGGGAGAAGGAGAGGAAGAGGAGGGAGAATCTGAAGCAGACTCCATGCTGAGCGTGGAGCCTGATGTGGGGTCACAACTTCGAGATCATGACCTGAGCTGAAACCAAGAGTCAGATGTTCAACTGACGTAGCCGCTCAGGCACCCCAAGAGAATATTTAGATTTTTAAAAAGTGTATATTATATAAGTTAATTGTTTACATGGTTTTGAAATGGCACATGCTTTCATATATGACTGAAAGGAAGAGTCAGGAAAAAAAAGCATCTTTGCTTAGGAACAGCTAAATTTGGGAACTAACAAGAGTAGAGCAGATAGATAATTTAGTAAGTTGTTGCATGGAATAAATTTACTATAGTAAAAACCCCATTTACTTTGAGAACATTCTTATATTTTTCAAAATAACTCGTAACATCATTTTGTATAATGGATGAGTTTCTTTCAGTGGTCATGGTTTCATAATTTGTAAAACCTAAAAAAATGTCTAACCTTCTAGTTAGAGTTTTTGTTTTTGTATTTCTTTTCTAGAATGCTATGGCATATTAAATTGCTTTGGATTGAGTGTTTTAAATTCCAAGAGATATGGCTCCCAAAGGCACTCAAATCAGCAGACGGGAAGACAGAGCCATCAGCCTCTAGAAGCTATTTCGGTCAAATGGATTGTACATGATTACAGACTCGATTGTGGTTTTTAACTAATGAAAAGGTTGGGTTTCAAAACTCTGAGGTTGGGTCTCAGACCCTCATTTTCGTAGAAATCTTGATGTAAATGATGCGTAAATTCTGAAGTCACTCCATCAGATAAATTTAATGTACAAAGTTACTGGAAGAGTAATCCTAAGCTGAAGTTGGTTGGGGGAGGCAGGCAGGTGTCTGTCTCATTGCTGAGTGTACCTAGAGGGCTGCCTGTGGTATATCAGAGCTGTATGACCTCAAAGGTCTGAGGCTGAAGCCCTGGAGGGAGCTTCAGAGCCTTCTGTAGAGAGTGGCTAAGGTTTGATGCTGGTCAGGGTGCCAAAGGCCAGGGCTGCTTCAGGCAGCACCGGGGCACAGAGGGAGAGGCTTCTGTTACTACAGTGTTGCATAGGTTGCAACCCAGAACACTGGAACTTTTTCAGCAACACTGGGGAGGACTCTGGTGTCTGAGGGTACAGTGGTGGGCAGGTATGACTGGGCTGCATGCATGTCTTTCATAAGCTGTGCCCGCAACCCATACTGTTGTGGTTAAGATGGCTGTAGCAAATAACTCCAAAACATAATGGCATAAAGGAACCTTTTATTATGCATGTGGCCTGTTTGAGTGGGGCACAATGATGGTACCTTATTTCTACAAGGTCAGGGCCTCCTCCAGAAGATTGGAAAGCTGAGTGCTAGAATGATCTGAAAGCTTGCTCACTCACATTGTGCTGTGATTGATTTGGCTGTTGGCTGGGGGTCTTCCTAGGGCTGTCTACTGGAGGAGCTACACGTGGCTTCTCCATGTAGCCTGGGATTACTTCAATATGGTGGCTGGCTTGCAAGGGTAAGTATCTTCAGCAGGGCTGGCTTCCTGGGTTTGTGGTCTCTGCTGTCACACTAAGCCCCATACTCAAATGGACCCCAGGCTTGGTTTATTGCTGTCACCATTGTCTTGAAATTTTTAATTTTGGGATAAGTGATTGCTCGTTTTCATTTTGCACTGGGTCCCACAAATTATGGAGCTAGGCCTGCTTGAGAGAGAGAATGGAGTGGGGAAGGGAGGGGGAAAGAAAAAACTAGCTAGAAGCTATATTACCCTTTTCGATCTAATCTAGGAATTCAGACTTCCACTACATTGTATTTGTTAGAAGCAGGTCACTGGAATGTCCCATATTTGGACAGGAAAGAACAGGTTCCACTGCTTGATGGGAGGATGTCAAAGTTCTGGGAGAGTATGTGGGAACATAAACATCGCTATGGCAATTTTTGGAAAATACAATCTGCTACAAATGCTTTGCATATATTTCTGCAGGTGCCACCTACTGGGTAGAGGTGGTTGTGTGTGTGTGTGTGTGTGTGTGTGTGTGTTTGTGTGTGTTTATAGTCTTCTGTAATAGAGTGTTAAAATTAGAGACTGAGACACCAAGATAGACTTGATCTGATACTTTGTAGCTGGTTCACAATATGCAACATTTGCACCCCATGACTTGAATCCCCTTAACCACTTTCAAATTCCAGAGTTAATATGGGAAAATTTTTGTAGTGATATCTTTGAAAAAAGAAGTCGCTGTATCCTAAGGAATGGTGAGGGTACAATCTCCTTTGTTCCAACTTTAGTAAGAGGAGACCTCCATGGATTCACCTGAAGTGTTTTAAACTATGTTTCTTGCAGTTGGGATTCTCAGATTTTTAGAGCCCAACTGACACCTTAAAAAGCCAAATAGGGGAACAGATTTCTAGTTATGAGATGACTAAGTCTTAGGAATAGAAGGCACAGCCTAGGGAATATAGTCAATGGTATTGTATGGAAACAGATGGCAGCTATACTTGTGGTGAGCATAATGTATAGACTTGTTGAATCACTATGTCATTCACCTGAAACTAATGTAACATTGTGTGTCAACTACACTTCATTAAAAAAGAAAGAAAGCCAAACAGGCCAATGGCAACACAAGTGCTATCTTGACTTTTTTCATCTAATTTTTTAAAAAAATATAATTTATTACTGTTATTTTATTTCAAGTAAGTTTTATTTTACTTATTATTTTATTAAAATTATTCTTTTTTTAAAGGTGACTTAATTAATATTGTCTTTATTATCCCACCTCATACAGTAGACAAGGTAGGTGGCTCCAGGTTGGGGTTATTTATGGGCTCATCGTGCACATCACAGGGGTTACAGGCAGACTTGACCACACCCATGAGGAACACTTATCTTCCCAAGGAGAAGCCCAAACTGGACACCCCTTGAGACCTGTTGGATGTCACCAAACCCACTCAGGTGATGGAAAGAAATATATCCTAATGGGACCAGGGTACATTTGACTTTCTCCAAGAAAGGGGAAGGGACGTGCAGGGAGCTTCTTCCCTGTGCTTTGGAGATGCTTGCTGCAAATACTTGGATTCAGTCAGGATGAAAGGCTTATAGCTCCAGTTTCCAAGGGAGTAAAGGAAAGTAAAGGGAGTATCATTGGCTTTGTCTAATAGGGCCCTAGAAGACCAGAAGCCGGAAATTGGAGTTGACAACAGATTAAATAAGGGCGCCAGAAGCATGACTAGTGTGATCCAGTCCTCTGGTTTACCCAGGATGGAGGGGTTTCCCAGGACATGGAACTTTTCAGTGCTAAAGCAGGATACAGCCAGACAAACTGGGGTGTTTGGTCACCCTTGACAACCCATAATAGGATGCATCTATCCAGGACTAGGGAACACCAGGGGAGGGGTCCAGGAGAGACCCTACAGGATACTTATGACAGTGTTCATAAAAGAAAGACTCATCTGTAAACATCTAAAACATTTAAACAGAGCCAGCTCATGAAGGACATCACCGCTCCCTTACCATTTCTCTTTCTCATCCTGGCTCTAGCTTCAACCCAGAAACTGGCCAGTAAGCTGCAAGAACATTGAGAGGGAAGAGGAAAAGTGCAAGGTGAAGAGATCGTGAATAACCATCCACAGAGAAGCAGCCCAAGCAGGGGGGCAGGAGGCTTAGTGCTAAATCAGTTCCGGTCTCAGATTATGTAAGATATTCTAATTAGCAGATTGAACTCTCTTTGTTACTAAAGTGAGTATAGGATGCCCTTGTCCTGACACAGACATCTGACAATGTCTGTGAAAGTCGTAGGATATGCCTAAGTGTTCATCCAAGGGCAAGGGTTAACTCCACCCAGCCCTTGTGCAGGTGGAGTGGATCATAAAAACAGGTGCTGTGATTTCATCATGGTCATACTCGTTCAACATACTGTGACACTTGAAATTTCAAAACTCCTGCTCTAAGAAGAAGTAACAAATTGCATGTTAGAAAAATAATCTGTCAATTCTTTTATTCTACTGTCTGAGGATTATGCATTTTCCATGAGCTGTTTAAAATCTTTTCGAATGATGATCTAGTTAAATATAGGGAAAAATTCCACCCTTCCCATGCAGTGATCAGCCCTCAGTAGCACCCAATAGCCATCCCCCTAGATGTCAAATATTTGCTTCTTTTTAGGCCAGATGCCAAAGGATTCCAAGAAATAGACATCAGGCCTTCCACAGAGAACTGTGGATTTATTTACTCTCTGGGATGACTGTCAGAAATGACTCAGCTTTTTACACCTCCACCCCACTCCCTCAGTCAGGTGAACACACCTGTCCCTTTTACCTGTGCTCAGCTCAGTTTGTCGGCTTGTACTTGAGTACTGGTGTACAGGAAGTGCTCTTACTGTTGGCTTGTCAGTATTGCTACTTATTCCCACCCCATCCCTACACCCACCCATATCTGGCACCAAGTCTTGAGATCTGATGTTGATTCCCTGGTCTTCCTGGACCACGTCATCTGATGCTTCTGACTCTCTTGCCCAGAATTTCCATGTTTAGGGCATTGGTTGCTGGTGCCTTGGCACTATTTCTTGGTTTTCTTGGATTTGAGCTCTAGTCTCAACTCTGTTAATAACTCTCAGTGTATTTTTACACAATTGTTTTAACCTGGATGAAACCTCAATTTAAATTCGGTTTCTTCATTCCTACAAATTAGGATAAAAATAGCAGTATTGTTCAGAGATAACAATAGCCATGAAAGAAACAATGTGGAGAAATAATAGCCATGAAAGCACTTTGAGTTAGGTAGTAAAGGTATGAATGGTACTATTATCAGTACAGTCTGATTACGACGCTGGAGTTGGGGTTTGTAAATATTATTACCTTATGTTTACCCTTACCTCTCATTACTGCATTCCTTGGCCATTTGCTTGGGTCTCTGATCCTCAGGACCTGATGTTCTGAACGCCAATATCTACCTCCCCACCTGCACTGTCTTTCTAGGGTCAGTGTCCTCCTATTGCATCATGCAAGGGTCAGTTACTCTTCCTCCTTCAAGCCCAGGTGAGGATCCTGAGCTTTCTCTATTGGACTATTCTCTCTAACCCCATCTCCTAATGACTACAGAGGTTTGTGCAATTCAGTTCAAATGACACTCTTCTCCCTTCTGCCCTCATAGCAGTCCCACAGAGGAAAACCAGGAGAGCAAAGTGTTCTAGAAGCCAGGTGAAAAAGTGTGGTAAAAAGGAAGGACTGTTCAAGTCTATCAGATGCTAATAATCAAGGAAGATGAGGCCTGAGAATTAATCATTGGGTTTACCAATGTGTAGGTTACCGATGAGCTTGATAAGCCAATTTAGAGAAGTAATAGTAATAAAAGTTTGATCAGAATAGGTTCAACAGAGAAGAGAAGCAGCACGTATAGGCAGCTCTTCCAAGGAGTTTGTTGTTATTAAGGGAAGGAGAAGGGGTAATAGTTGAAGAGAGATCTAGGATGAAGAGGTTATATCAATGAGTAATACATAAATGAGGGCATGTTGGTAGGCTGATAGGCTAGACCCACTGGTGAGGAATAAATTGGACAGGAGAGAGAAGAAAAATTTCTGGAGCAATGGCTTGAGTAGGTTTGAGGTGATGAGATCTAGTGCACCATTGGAGGAGTTGGTCTTTAGGAATATGGATGACTCAACCTTAGTGCAAGAAGGGAAGCAGAGCATGAGCACACGTGCAGGTGGGTGGGTAGATGTGGAGGGGCTCTTCTGATTGAATTCATTTTCTTAGTTGCATAGGAGGCCAAGTTATCATCTGACAATGAGGATGGAGGAGGCGTTGGAGTTTGAAGAGAAGGAAAGTAAGACACAGTCACTTAGAAGAGTAAGTGATCTAGGGAAATACAATGTAACTACTGGACAGGGTTAATCACCCACATAATGTTGGCGATCATGAATCTACATTGATGTCATCAGTGGATTTTTTCTAGATATGTTCATCTGTGTGGGTGTAGGCACAGAGTAGGAAGAATGTTGAATTTAACCAGGATTGGGTTTTATCCAAGGGAGTTTGATGAAGCGAGAGCAAAGCAAAGAAGTTGGGGACAAATTTAAGGGAGTGATTATAATAAGTGACCATGAAATTTAAGCTGGATAATGGGGGAAGTGCGTGAGGATGTAAGGAGAATCTTTGAAAATGTAGTATCAATGGATTGGAGGTGTTTATGGGATTGATGGAGGGTGGTTGGACTTGGGCTTTAGAAAGTGAGCTGGCAAGAAAGGTAGTTATCGGTCAGAAAGTAGACTGTATATCGAGTAAACAAATGGCAGGACAGTGGTGAGGTGGAGGGGCTAGATGACTTCAACCCAATAACCTCCAGAATGGCATGCTGGTGTGGCTTAGAGTCTTCTTCCAGTTGTGTCATGGAGGCAAGTGGATAACAAGGGACCATCGTTTTATGCTAGCGTTCTTATTCTCATTATCATTAATTTTCAGTTTCAGTTGAGTGCATGAGTATTAAAATGGAAAGAATGAAGAAAGAGCGTGGACTAATGATAATCAGTTAGTTTATGATAATTAGTTAATTATGATCATAGTTCAATCCAGCTATGCAATTAACCTCAAAGTGTGGTATGGGGGCCCCTGGAGTTCCCCAAGACCGTTTTCAGGTCACAACTATTTGCATAATAAAACTAAGATGCCATTTTCCATTTTTGTTTTTTGTCCTGTGAATGTACAGTGGTTTTTTCCAGAGGCTACGAGATGTATGATAGCACAACAGATTGAGTGCAAAGCAGACATGAAAATCCAGCTGTCTTCTATTAGGCTAGAAATTAAGGAGATTTCAAAAAAAAAAAAAAAGTAAGACAACACCAAGTTTTTGCTGTTTCTTTTTTCTGTTTTGGAAATAGCATTTTTTCCCCCATAAAGATTGTTATTTATGTTAACTTGTAATGGGTTTGTTTGTTTGTTTGTTTTAAAACCACCCATTTATTAAATTTACTGAGTGTCTACTATGTAATAGGTGTTGAAGATTCTAAGATAATTTAGACACCCCCTGGATGATGGTGAAAACAGACACACAAATAAATGAAACACAACTTTAAAATGGTGTGATAATACTTTCTGTCTGTGGGTAGAGCTACATTTCCCACTTTCTGTTCCTTTTCCCCAGAATGCTCCTCACCTCCATTCTCCATCATCTCACAGCTGGTTCCTTCTCATTTGAGGTCTCAGCTAAGATATCTCCTCCTCAGGAAGGCTTTTCCTCACTGTATCAGACAAATTATCTGAAGTTTTCTATAGCACACCCTCCATATACACATCTGAGGTACGGACCAGTCGAATATGGCAAATGTGAGGGGATATATGTGATTAGTAATTCTCTTGCAAAAGGATGATGTGCTCATTTTGCTGGAGTTGCTTGCTGTCTTTTCCTGGTTCCAAGGGGGTAAGCAGCCATGTTGGGGAAGCCTACCTGGCAAGGAGCTACAGGTGGCCTCAAGGAACTGAGGATGGCCTCCAACTCACAGCCAGCAAGAGACCAAATCCCTTAGTCCTACCGCTGCAAGGAACTGAGTTCTGCCAACAGCCTGAATGAGATGAGAAGCATACCCTTCCCCGGTAGAACCTCAAATGAGGTTGAAGTCTTAGACAAAATCTTTCTTTCTCAGCTCTATTGAGGCATAATTGACAAAACTCTAAGTCTGCAACTTGATGATTTGATATCTGTGTATCAAGTTCATGCATTGTGAAAGGATTTCCCATGAATTAATTTACATACACACAACTGTACATATTATTTTTGCATGCGTGTGAGAATATTTATCTTCCCCCAGCAAATTTCAATTATACAATCCAGTGTTACCAGCTATAGTCACCAAATTATGTAAACATTTGATCCCTCAGACTTTATTCATCTTATAGCTGAAACTCTGTACCTGTTTACCAATCTCTCCTTATTTTGCCCACACCTCAGCTCCCGGCAACCACTTCTCTACTCTGTTTCTAAGAATTTGACCTTTTTTTTTTTTAATTCCACGTAAAAGTGATAATGTGCAGTATTTGTCTCTCTGTGTCTGGTTTATTTCACTTAGCATGATGTCCTCCAGGTTCAACATGTCGCAAATGACAGAAACTTTTTTTAAAGGCTGAATAATACTCCAGTGTGTGTGTGTGTGTGTGTGTGTGTGTGTGTGTGTGCATTTTCTTGATCTATTCATCCCTTGATGGACACTTAGGTCCTGCCCATAACTTGGCTATTGTGAACAAAGCTTGAATGAGCATGGGAATACAGATATCTCTTTAAAGTATGGTTTGGTTTACTTGGACATATAACCAGAAGTGGAGTTTGTGGATCACATGGAAATTCTACTTTTAATTTTTAGGGGAACCTCCATAGTGCTTTCCATGGCAGTTTATATTCCCACCAACAGCGTAAAGGGGGTTCCCCTTCTGCCACATCTTTGCCAACATTTGTGATCTCTTGTCTAATAATAATAATAGCCATCCTAACAGGTGTGAGGTGATATCTCATTGTGATTTTAATTTGCATTTCCCTGATGATTAATGATATCGAGCATCTCTTCATGTACCGGTTGGCCATTTGTATGTCTTCTTTGGAAAAATGTCTATTCAGGTCCTTTGCCCAATTTTTAACTGGGTTATTTGCTTTTTGCTATTAAGTTGTATGAATTTCTAGTATAGTTCAGATATTAACCCCTTATTGTATATGCAGCTTGCAAATGTTTTTTTTCCCATTTCATAGACTGTGTTTTCATTTTGTTGTTGGTTTCTCCTACTGAGCATAAGCCTTTTAGTTTGATGTAGTCCTATTTTATTTTTGCTTAAATTGCCTTTGCTTGTGGTATCAAATCCAAAAAAAATCATTGCCAAGACCGATGTCAAGAAGCATTTTGAGTTTTCTTCTAGGATTTTTACTGTTTCAGGTCTTACATTCAAGTTTTTAATTCATTTTGAGTTTATTTTGTGTATAGTCCAAGATAAAGGTCTAGTTTCGCTATTGGCATGTGACAATCCAGTTTTCCCAACACTGTTATTGAAGAGACTATTCTTTCTCCATTTTATATTCTTGACTCCTTTTTCAAAAATTAATTGGCCGTATATGCATGGGTTTATTTCTGGGTTCTCTATTCTGTTCCATTGGCCTATGTACTTGTTGTTATGTCAATATCGTACTGTTTTGATTACAATAGCTTTATAATACAGGTTGAGATCAGGAGGTGTGGTGCCTCCAGCTTTGTTCTTTCTCAAGATAACTTTAGCTATTCAAGGTCTTTTGTGGTTCTTTATGAATTGTAGGATTGGTTTTTAAAAATATCTGTGAAAAGTACCATTGCCATTTTTTAGCTATTGCATTAAATCTGTAGATTGCTTTGGATACTATAGATATTTTAACAATATCAATGCTTCCAATGTACAAACACAAAATATCTTTCTGTTTGTCTGTTTTCTTCAGTTTTTTTTTTCATAAGTATCTTATAGCTTCAGTGTGTAGATTTTTTTATTTCCTTGGTTAGATTTATTCCTAAGTATCCTATTCCTTTCGGTGCTATTATAATGGGATTGTTATCTTAATTTCTTTTTCTGATAGTTTGTTGTTAGTGTATAGAAATGTGATCAATTTTCATATATTGATTTCTGTATCTTGAAATTTTACTGAATTTCTTTACTAGTTCTAACAGGTTTTTTTTTTTGGTGGAGTCTTTAGGATTTTCTATATATAATATCATGTCATCTGCAAATAGAGACAATTTTACTTCTTCCTATCCAATTTGGATGACTTTTATTTCTTTTTCTTGCATAATTGCTCTGGCTAGGACTTCCAGTACTATGTTGAATAAAAGTGGGGAGAGTGGGCATCCTCTGGAGAAGAACACAGTCAGCCCTTAGATGTATGTTAAATTAGAAGACTGATCCACAACTTTCAAAGTTTACAGATGGACCCATTTAGGGAAAAACTGGGAGATGGGCAGTTTTCCTTGCTTCCTCTGTGCTGAGCCCTATGGAGATAGCTGCAATGAACCTTATACTCCTCTTAAGAACTGTTACTTTGTTTGCTGTAGTCTTGAGAGTCTCATGGATGGAAACTACACTGGCTTTCAAAGCTGGGTGTTTAGAGGTCCATCTCTCAAGTGGGGGTCTTGAAAATTGGAGCACTCAATGTGTGTCAAACACTTCACTCCTCAGGGAGAAGCAGAGTTGGAAATACCCTCCTGATTGTATGCACTGTACCAAAGGGTGGGCTAAGAGCGAGGGTGTATCTTAGACATTTCTATGTGTTTTAGTGTAGGAATTGTCTTGTTCACCTGATGTGTAAGATTGCTCAGCTAGTTTCTGGATTTCCTTCAGAGGTAATTTCTCTGTAGGTAACTGTACATTCTCTGTGTCCAGGGGAGGCAGGGAGTTCAGAAATCCATTTTGGTCAGCCCCTCCTTATTCTCTGATTTTAAATGAATTAAATAGAAATTTAGAAATTTCAGTTTTAATTTTGAATACCAATATCAATCTTTTAAATAGTAATAAATATTAACTATTAATAATTATTAATGAGTAATATTAATTGGTATAACCTAAATAAACGATGGTCTTTGGGGTAGTCAATAATTTTTAAGAGGATGAAAGGCCTCTGAGACCAGAAAGTTTGAGACTCACCAATTTTTATTACTTACTGAAAGGTGATGACTTGGTTATCAGGAAAAATTTGAGAGGTTAGACATGTGTGAAAGAAGTCAAGATGGAGAGTCTTATAATAATAAGATTTCTGGCAACTGTGACTTACAACTTGGGGATAGGTCACAGTATCTTTTGGAGGGAATAGCAGGGTAATATGTAGAAGAATATCAGAAAGGTATTTTTTGAGCTATAGGAGACTTTGATTTTGAATATTTCAAAATTATTTATTTAGTAAGTACTTTTTATAAAAAGTTAAGCAATAACTATATGCATAGATATACCTGTATGTAAGAAAATGGTTTATCTTTGTGATCTCCATGAAGTTCGTTTGTTTTAAAGGTTTAGAAGTTTGTTTTGTTTTTCTGATTATGAAAGAAATGCATGTTCACTGTAGAAAATATAGAAAATTCTAAAAATTGTTAAGAAAATACGAATTAGTTGTAATGCTATTCCCAGTGAGAATGAGTTAGCATATTTCCTATTTCCTTCTGTCTCTATTTTTAAACAAAATTGTTATATTGTGTGTATATATATATACATATATGTATATATATATATTTACTTGGCCTTTTATTATGAGCATTTTCTCTTTGGCGATCATTTGAAATCATTATATGTCACAGAGCAGTATTCTGTTGAGGTTATATGTTTTATTTAGCTAATCAGCTACCATTGGACGTGAGAAGTTCTCCCCCATTTTTCCTCTTTATGAGGAATATGTGACTTGTCCTTCTCTATGTACTTATTTATTCTGTACATGTACACACACACATACTTATGCACATGCCAAGAATCTGCATATGTTCTCATCCACATCATTGGTTCAAATGCATTCATTCTACTAAAGGAAACGAATATTGCAAAGATAAAACTTTCCCCTTAATTAACTGGTAAATTTGTTCTTAAATGTAATGACAATTTCAATAAAAGGGCCAGTGGATATTTTTAAGATGATAAAATGAACCTAAATTTCACGTGAATAAACTAAATGGCTAAGAAAGATTTTGAGATTGAAGACACGATTGAGGACAAAAGATGGTGATAGAAGCTATTAAAATGTATTGTAAAACTAAAATAGTTAAAACAGCATGGTTTTGTCATAAGGATTGACAGATAATTTGATAAAAGTTGCCTGGAAACACAGTGTAGCATAGATAGAAATTTAGAATATGATTAAAGATGGTGCCACAAATAAGCAGCGACACTGATGACTATTCAATAAGTGGAACAAAATTACCATTAACTCTTTGGAGAACAATCAAAACAAAAAAGCAAATCCCATTTCTGAAAAGTGTGAGATAAAATTAGAAGGAAAGATGCATGGTGCCATCTAGTGGTTAAATGGGTAACTGCACACATATTGTTAAATGTAGCATCTGCTGGCCAAAATTTAAAACGGATGAAGACTGGAGGGAGGTAAATTATTCATTAATATAAAGGCTTATATCTCACACTTCACAAATTTAAAGAGGGTTTTATTGATATTGATGAGATGATTTTATTGTTTCAGAGAATATTATAAGTGGTAGCCTATATAATGATCCCAATTTAACATGTAAGAAGCTACGGTTGCAGACACTCACATAAACAAGCATGCCAACCTGTCATACTTTTTTTAGTAACGCGATGAAACAAAAGAACAATTTGAGTAAAAGCATGCTGATTGGAAATTCATATATGAGAGTAGAACTTGCCAGTAGTTACAGTTTTGAATAACACATTCCCTGAAACCTGGTCTCTGGATTGTGGAGCCTAATGGAGGTCCAGGGTTTGCCCCGGGCTTGTGGCTAGTGTGGCTGCGTAGTTTTGGGGCTCATCTGAGGTTTCAACTCTCCTCGTTGAGCCCAGGTATAAGCTCCGCACATGGAACCATCTCCAGAGGCAGTGGCTCTGCCTCCAGGCTTTCCATCAATTCAAGTTGCAGCCTGGACACACAGGCAAACCTGCAAAGCAGCCCCTCCATTTCTGGGAAGGGGCCCCCCTTCCACCTCCCAGCTGCTCCCCAAGCTACCCTGTTACATACCTCTGCCCCCTGGCACAGCTCTTCAGTAAAGAAATGAACTCCTAGACTGAAGCAGGGGCGAGAAGTCCCTTCCCCTGGCATTTTGGATTTAGGAATGAGAGAACTGGACAAGTCTGTTTCTGAGTTGTCAAGACTGAGCTTAAAATTCAGAAACTTTTGGTGACCACTAATAGAACTGGAGAAACAGAAAGAGCCAGTGGAAGGGCTGAAGCACAAAGGAGAAGCAATGGAAGATGTATGAGGCTGCATGATGCTCCCATGCCAGGCTCTGTAGCCTCCAACAAATATCGTCCCCATTCGTTCAGCTTGGCCATTCAGGTCTTACTCCAATTCCTTATATTTTTAATAAACTTCTGATAAACTCTTCTTTTTGCTGAAACAAACACAAATGTTTTTCTTTCCCTTGAATTCAGAGTTGTACTACTGTCTCTTTAAAAAAAAAAAGATTTTATTTATTTATTCATGAGAGACAAAGAAAGAGAGGCAGAGACACAGGCAGAGGGAGAAGCAGGCTCCTCGAGGGGATGTGGGACTCGATCCTGCGACTCCGGGATCATGCCCTGAGCCGAAGGCAGGTGCTCAACTGCTGAGCCACCCAGGGATCCTCTACTATATCTTTTTTTCAAAGGACAAACCTGATGTCTATCTCTCAATGGCTGCTCATTGTGCCCACACAAGTCCAAATCCTTTAGCAAGACTATGAGGCCTCTCGTGGTCTGTCCTCATTGCTAACTTTCCATTGGTCTCTTCCCTTTCCCACCCACCTTTCATCCTTCTCTGCCTGCCACGCACACTCCATCCGTACTCACAGGCTGTCACCTCCCATACCATACATTCCACCAGCCTCTACACCTGGCTGGTCCCTCTCCATGAAATACTCTTTCTACCACCCTCCTCCCCCGCAGAGTCCATTCACCCTCGAGACCCCAGCTTAGGCATCACTCCCTCTGGAAATCCGCTTGGGTCCCCTACAGCTGGCTTGGTTGCTCCCCGACATTAGCCCCATGTCCCTAACTCCACTGCAGCCTTCACCGGTCTGCATCACAATGCCCTGTTTATTTGTTTGTTTCTCCCAGTTGACTCTAAGCTCCATGAGAGAAGGGCAGAGTCTGACTCACTGTTGCATCCCAAAGCACTGTTGCTTTGTACACAATCTAGAATGCAGTCAGCACTCAAATATTTGTTCAGTGAACAAATGAATGTACACGGAGAACTGTTTCTGTCGTCTAAGCGAGAAGCTCTAAGGCCCAAGTGAGCTGTGAATCTTCTCAAAGCAAAGTGCCCAATTGGCCTCATTTCTGCTTAGACTCGGGTCTGGAAATTTCTAATAACATTTTTTGAGAGGTACTGCCTCGGATTTCAAAACCAGACAAATATTTCTAACGCATGCAACTTTCTCTTATGCTAAATCAAAGCTAAATGCACATGAATCAGTACAAGGATTATCTGTATTTTGTGGACATGGGTGGTCCAGACACCCACGAGGAGATAAATAAATGTTTGAGGTGGGTCCTTCAATGATTTTTACAACCGATGCCAATTTGGCAAGCTTGACCGGGCCCTACCAGTGTGAGGAACCATGATTTTGGTATGATGTTGGGGAATTTGTGGCTTCCATCTGCTGGTTATCTCACAAAATGTGGAGCTGAGAAAAATCACATACTGATTAAATCATAGAATCCCACACTTGGAAGGGACTTCATGAGATGATCTGGGCCCGCCTCCTGAAGGTCAATGCATAAATCATCTTGTGCAGATGGCTGTTTATACTATTTTTAAAGCTCTTTAAGGATGGAGATTACACAGCTTCCCTTGGTAGTCTGATCTTCATGGTCAAGAACTTCCTTTTTTAAAAACCCAGCTTCTCACTGCAGTTTGGCCCATTTCCTCTTTTTACAGCTCTCTGTGACTACGGAAAGGACAAGATCAACCTTTTCCGCTAATTATCTCTGGCCCACACTCCACACTCCTGCAATTATTTATTAAGACTTATGCTATTCCCCTCCCCCACCCCAACGTACACAGTTGCAATTCCTTTATTTTTCGGAAGACTTCCCCCCCCCCCACTATAATTTTTGTAATTTAAAATGGTTTCTCTTTGGAGTCGATTCCACAGCTCACTATATAACACCAGTAATGGCATTTCTGCTCAAGTCCTAATCAGCTATCAATAAACAGCAACATTTTCTCATCTTACCCCAGTAGCATATTTATTTCTTAAATTAAAACATTTCATTTTTGTTTCTGGCGGAGATGGTGTCACACATAAGTCTCAAGCCTTTTGCTGTAAAACTGATACTTTCTACCTGTCATATCTGTGTCATATGTTTTGGGTTTCATGGCAGACTAAGTAATGGCCCCTCAGAAATATCCACATCTGCATCCCCAGAACGTGTGAAGATGTTACTTTACAAGGAAAAAGGGACTTTGTGGATTTTGTGGCTAAGTTAAAGATTCTGAAATGGGGAGGTTCTCCTGGGCTAGCTAGGTGGGCCCAGAGTTATCGCCAGTGTCTTTGGAGGGATACGGGAGGATTAGGGTGAGAGAGCAAAAGGATTTGAGGCTGGGAGCTGGGATTGGAGAGGCCCACTGGGAAGACAGAGGAAGAGGCCACAAGCTGAGGAATGCAGGCAGCTGCTAAGCAGTTGGAAAACGCAAGAGGACAAATTCTTTCTTAGTGCCCTGGAGAGAGGGTGGCCCTGCCAGCACATTTCATTTCAGCCCATTGAAACTTATTTTGGGTTTCTGACCTGCACAATGGCAAAGTCATAGATTTGTGTTGTTTTAAGCAACTAAGTTTGTGGTGATTTGTCACAGCAGCAATAAGGAATCTAAGATAGCCTTATTTGTGAAAGTATCTGTGCTCATCTTGAACTTTGTGGCTTTATTTAACAGACCGATTTTGGATTTATAACGATTATTGAGTATTATGTTCCCATCATCAAAGCCACAGTAAGACTAGTGCGTGTTCACTACACTAGTGACAACATCAAATCCTTATCCATTGTTTTAAAATAATTTATGTAATAGAGGATTCTTTTTTTCTTTAAAGATTTATTTATTTATTTATTTATTTACTTATTTATTTATTAGAGAGAGAGAGAGAAAGAGGCAGAGACACAGGCAGAGGGAGAAGCAGGCTCCATGCAGGGACCCTGACATGGGACTCGATCCTGGGTCGCCAGGATCACGCCCTGGGCTGAAGGTGGTGCTAAACCGCTGGGCCACCTGGGCGGCCCTGTAATAGAGGATTCCATTCATTGAAAGGATTTTATGTGCCAGATATTGGGCCATGAGCCTGGAAGGTGCTGGCTTATTTACATACCATGACAAAACGTGAGATAGGGATCATTATCCCTATTTTACTAGGGTTTGGAGAGGTAGAACAGTATGGCTAGTCGCTGATAGAGCTGATGTGTAAGCCCCACTCTGCCTGATTTTAAAGCCTGTCTTCTTTCTACTCCACCCTATTGACCTGCCACTGCTTATGCTCATTTTTTTTCTAGCTGGAGTACACAGTTGCTGAGAATCTGAAGCACCATGAATTTTCAAGGAAGATGTGTTACTATAAATGTGAATTTCTTGGGGGAAAAAATAAGCTAGTTTCCTAGAAATGCCGTGTATTTGTTCCAGATGTCAGATGGAAATGATTTTGAGCATCAAAAATGAAATTATAATTGTTGGAGAAGTGAGAGGGATCACTCAAAAATGTTGTGGAAAAGAGTAAGAACTCTCTCTGTCTTGGCAGGAACCTGTAATTTCCCCGGGGGGAAATATCATTTCTACAGGACAAAACTTCAGAACACTTCCCAGCAAAGTTATGGTTTAAACTCATAATCTGCCTTCTGAAGTTTCTGAAACCATGTTGTTCCTCAGCCGGTTTTTGTTTCCTGTGTAATGTGACACACCAGGTAAGGACTCAGGCCGCCGATCTCCATCTCGTGGTCTCTTCTTTTTTTTTTTTAAATAAATTAATTTTTATTGGTGTTCAATTTACCAACATACAGAATAACACCCAGTGCTCATCCCGTCAAGTGTCCCCCTCAGTGCCCGTCACCCATTCACCCCCACCCCCCGCCCTCCCCCCCTTCCACCACCCCCAGTTGGTTTCCCAGAGTTAGGAGTCTCTATGGGTCTCTTCCCCCTCTAGTTCCCTCCCATGGAAAAAGAAGAAAGTGCAAGTCATCTCGATGACAGCCTCTCCCAACTCTGCTTTCCAGGTGGTCTGTAGAAGGTGGGAGGAGATACCAATTTGTTCTTAAGTCATCTCAGCCAAGTGACCAACAAATATCCAACGGACAACCACCCCTTGCTTCTACAAATCAGCTCTCTCTCCCCACTTTTTTCCCTCACCTGAACAATTAGTAAATTTTCTCAATTTTATATAAAAGGTTAAGCAAATATGGCATCAATCCCACTCTTCTTCCAACCACACTGCTCCTATCTCCTTCTTAGACATAAACCTCACAGCTGCTTCTACTCCTTTTCATTTGGGTAGAATCACAGTGAGATATTTCATTTGAGAGATCACAGTGTCTACACTTGTTATCCATATCCCTCATTTTCTTGTCTCTTCTTAATGCACTATAATTTGATCTGCTCCATCTTTCTTTTTTGGGACAAGTTTTAGTGGGTTCTTCCGGGGTAGGAATGGGTGTAGAAGCCAACTGGATAACTCTTTATGTCCTAAACTAAACCTACTCTTCTCCTGGTCCTTAAAACCTGCTCCTCATCCAGTATTTGCTTTTCAGTGAATGATACCATCTAGATGCCAAACCAGAACTCTAGGATGCAAGCTCCATGCCACCTTCTAGCCATGCCACTTCCATCATATCTGGCTTAACTCTTCCTTTCTGTTCACTCTTAGTTTTTCAATTCAAATATTCTGCATTTTTCAACCCGAATGTTCTTCTGAACTGCAATTTCCCTCCAATCTTTAAAGTTGTTTTATGAGATTAGCAGTTCATCCCAGGTAAAAGGAGAAAAGAGAGGAGAAGGCTCACAGGAAGGAGACATAGATATCCGTGTCCAACACAGAAGACATCTGGAGCCATAAGATGGCCAAAGGGAGTGTTAAAGAGAATGATAAGAGAAACTGGCACTAAAAAGAAGACAGGGGCTAAAATGTGAGGGTCACAGTGACTGCTCTAAAAGATGTGTGGACCAGCGTCCTCCTAAACACTTTCCATCTGTCAGAACATTCTGGTATAATTGAGCAGGAGTAAATGAACACAATGAGAGTCGACAGGTGACAAGAGGAGATGAGTTGGTAGAAATGTAACCAGAATCACCAGACGTGGCTACGAAATAATGAATGATGATAAATATTATTCATTATTATCACCATTTTGTCTCCATAGGTATTTTATTGGGAATTTGGAACACACCAGATTTTCCTTCTCATTCTCTCTTATCTTCATTTCATTTATAATTTATTATGAATAAATTCGAGACATTTAAGAAATTCAAAAAGATATGAAGAGCAATTAGGTGAACACCCATTAACTCACCATCAATCTCAAAACATAAAATTCCAAACATCATAGAAGTTGAAGCACTCATCCAGTCTGTCCTCCTCTTGACTCCCAGCCAGAGGTAACCCATTATTCTGAAGTCAGGGTTCTTTCATTCCCATGTGTATTTAATTTTAATGACCAAATTGCAATAGCTCTCACTCACCTAACATCGTGTCTCAGCTGCACTCCCCAGTTGCTGAAGACAGAAACTCAGCAGTAATGCTTGATTCATCACATTTCCTCATCTATAGAACACTGGTGTGCCGAGTGTTTGCATACTGGGGAAAGGCTATCATGTACATTTCTTCCCAAATCCATGTTTAGTGTGAGCCAGGTCATGGTGGGTGTGCTCACGCCATGAACATTGGCAATAACTACCCTTAATTTGTAGTTATTGCCACTCCCCCAAACCAGTTCCCTAGAGAATGGGTCCTCAAACATTTACCAAGATGCTATTGCTCATCTCCCACATTCAATTACTTCTATTACTTCTGCCTCCAGACTGCATTTCAGACCTGCCAGTGGGTCTCAGATCCAGGGCTACCTCCCTAACCAAATCTCTTTTGTATTTTTTCTTCTTTTAATTATAGGACTTTCCAAACACAAGAAAAGTAGAACTAGCATACGAAACTCCTATACAACTGTCACACAACCTCAAGAATTATCAATATTTTTCCGGTGTTGTTGTATCTATATCTGTCCTTGTTTTTGGTCATTTGTTTTCAGTGCAGAAAAGCTAATTTGAGCAAATCCAAATCCATATCATTCACCCATAAATTCTCAATATGCATTTCTGAATTATATACATATCTTGTCATTATCACTTCCTCTTGTATTAACTATTCCTTAATGTTATTTAACACTCAAATTTTCCCAATTTTATCAAAATGTATGTCTGTTATTTGAATCAGGATCCAAATGAGGATCATCCAAATGATTGCTATGTCTTGGGGGACATATGTCTTTATTAGGTCTTTTTAAAATTCTCTAACAGACCTCTTCCCCCTTTAAAAAAAAAAAACAATGATCTGATAGAGATACCAAACAATTTGTCCTATAGAATGTTTCATATTTTTCATTTAATGCACAGCTTCCCCCATATTTCTTAGTAATTGGTATTTAGACTCAGAGGTTTCATAGATTCAGGATCAGTTTTCAGTTAAGATGAATTCAGGATGATTCTTTCTACTACATTACATCATGATTAGTGGGCTCAGATGTTGTCAGCCTGACCCATGCATTACATGGTTCCTCATGATATTATCAGTCAATGGTTTTGGTATCTTTTGATGATGATTGTTGTCTGGATCTGTTGTTTTATTCAAGACTGTAAAATGGTGATTTTTCTAATCCTATAATTTCTTTTTAATTTTTTCACTAGAATTCTATAAAAAACATCTTTCACCAACTATTTAGTCTTTTCTGAAGAATGACCTGTGCAGAAAAAAATTATAACAAATGCCTGCTTCTCCTTATATTTATCATTTTTTGAGTAATGGTGATATCCCAACAATGTTCACCGATAATAAATATTTTAAAAATATTTTACGTAGAAAAAATATTAAGCCTACCAAACAGTTGGAACAATGGCGTAATGAACACTCATACCCTCTCCCCTTTCTAGGTACAGCAGTTGGTAACATTTTGTTACATTCATATGCCTTTTCCATCAGATTTTGAGCATTTCCTTATTTTCTGGATAAATCTTCTACTTTAACATCCTTCAGGGGAATCAAACATTTCTCCCAGGAGCCCTTGATTTTTTCGTGGAAAATGGTATTTGAAATCTTCTGTGTGTTATGACTTTGTTAAGTTAACATATGTTAAGTAAAGCCTGAGTTGTGGAATGGTGACAAAAGGTTCAAGAAAATAACTATAAAGGTTCAAGAAAATAACTATAAGTGAAAAAATGAAATTGGGCATTATTACTCTCAGGTCCTGGAGGAGGGGTACACGACATGCCTTGTGGGGCCACATGGACGGTCAAGGCAGAGTTCAGGAAGATAGAGAGCAGGAGGGCCATTTATTAGGGTTTGAGGGTGGAGTGCTTTGGGTTGCTGGGCTAAGGCTCAATGGTTAGCCAAACCCAAAAAAGCAGGGTTTTGGTAACCCCCATAGGGTTATTTTGGTGGTACACGGAGGAAGGTCCTAGGCAGTGGGGAGAATGTTTATCAAGAGAACTTTTGGAGTACACATAGCAGGGATTTACATTTACTTGTAATACTGCAACTGCTATCTGGGAGCATGCTCCAGGGAGGACCTAGTGTATAATGTAGTTTAGCCAAACTCTCAACAAATATATATATGCACGTACACTCGTATCTGATTCATGTATGTGTAAATGCACAAATACACTTATACCCATGCACACATACACATACTAATATCTCCAAGTCCACCTAGTACTTCTTCCCCTTTCTCATTCCATATTTGTTTCTCCTTTCTCATGCATTGAGAACCTGATTCCTAACAGATTCAGAATTATTATATTAATAATAACACTAAAAATAAGCCTCTCTTAATGAACTAAAATTCTTTCTCTTTTAAAATGGCTGTAATAGTTAGTTCCTTATTTCATGGCTGTTTCTTGATTCATTCACTCAATACCCTATGGATGGATATTTAGTTTCTTTTCTGATTTTTTTTTACAGCGAACAATCAATATCCACAAGGAATTACCTTATTCATATGTAGTTTTAAAATTTGTCATTGTGTATCTGTAGGGTAAATTTCTAGAACCTGGGCTGTTGAGCCAAAGGACAAATGAGTAAGTAGTTTTGGTATACTGTCAAATTTTCCTTCATAAGGGATGATAACATTTTGAAATCTCATCTGCAGGGTTTTAAAGACTCTGTACCCTGATCCTTGTCAACAGAATGCTTTGACAACCTTTTGAATTAGAAATAATATCTCAGTGTAGTTTGATTTTGTCTTATTCATATGGATTTTGCATATTTAAATTTCTTTATTAAGACATAATTATATACAGTGAAATGCACAGATCTATAGATGTATATACCAATGTAACCTCCATCTCATTCAAGAATTAGGACATTTCCATCATTCCAGAAAGCTGTCTTGTGCCCAATTGCTATTCAAATTCCAAACCTTCTTTTCCAGAGATAACCACTGAGCTAAGCTAATCTACCACCATTGCTTAGTTTGTATTGTTCTTTTTTTTTTTAAGATTTTATTTATTTATTCATGAGAGGCACAAAGAGAGAGGCAGAGACATAGACAGAGGGAGAAGTGGGCTACTTGCAGGGAGCCTGATGTGGGACTCAATCCCAGGATGGGGATCATGCCCTGAGCCAAAGGCAGAAGCTCAACCTCTGAGCCACCCAGGCGTCCCAGTTTGTATTGTCCTTAAAGGTCATATAAATAGAATCATGTAGTACATTCTATTTTGTATCTGACTTCTTTTGTGCAACATGTTATTTGTGAGATTTACCTGTGTGGCTGCATGTATTAATAATAATCTGTCCTTTTTAGTGCTACATAATATACCATTGTATGAATACAGCAGTTTTTCTGTCCATTCTTTTGTTGATTGATATTTGTTTTTTTCTAATTTTTTAATTATAAAAGTCACTAAGAACATCCTTTTTCAAATCATGTTTGCTCATATACACACTTTTTTAAAAATGGCTGTGTAATTCTCCATTTCATGAATGTAATTTGATTCACTGAACCAGTGTCCTATAGATAGATATATGGATGTTTGGGTTGTTTATAATAATCTGTTCCTTTTAGTTAATATATATAAAGTAGGTGCATGTTTGAGTTATAACAAATTACTAGTTTTCCTAAGTGGTTGTCCCATGTTATACTACCAATCATGAATGTATGAAAATGTATGAAAATTAGCCTCCTGGCTTTTGCAAATTTGATATAAACATATAATGAATTAATTCCACTTTATTGAATTTTTATATGAGGCATGAGTGTTGATTTTTGTCCAAAGCCTATGCAGGTTATGTGGAAATATATTTTTTTCTTTTTAGATCTCTTAATATGCTGTATTATGTTAATCAATTTCTTAATATTGAACCATCCTTTGCAATTTTGGGATAAATTACTTTTGGTCACAGTGTATTAGTATTTTTAATATACTGTGGAATTCTATTTGCTGATATATTTTAGGATTTTAAAATCAATATTCATAAGTGAAATTAGTCCATAACTTTTTTTAATCTTTATTAGGAAGTTTAGGTATCAATGTTATGCTCACTGTACAAATAAAATTAGGACATTCTTCTCCTTTTACCCCCGACATCATAATCCCCCATAATTTATGAAGCATCATGATTACCCACTCTTTGAAAGTTTAATATAACCTCCATGTGAAACCATCTTGACTTGATGCCTTTTTATGAGGTAGTTTTTTGATATTTCATTTATTTTATGGAAATTGATTTATTTCAGGTTTTTAAAAAAATCTCTATTAGAGTCAATTTTTAAAATTGTATTTTCTTTAAAATTTTATTTATGTCTTCTAGATTTTCAAATATATTTGTTCAGCATTTTTTAAAAAAGATTTTATTTATTTATTCTTGAGAGACACACAGAGAGAGAGGCAGAGACACAGGCAGAGGGAGAAGCAGGCTCCATGCCGGGAGCCCGACGGGGGACTCGATCCCGGGTCTCCAGGATCATGCCCTGGGCCGAAGGCAGACGCCAAACAGCTGAGCCACCCGGGCTGCCCTTGTTCAGCATTTTTAATGGTCTCATATATGTTTCAATTTTATCTGTCTTAATGGTTGTTTCCCAATTCATTTTATTCTACATACTGTTGTTTCCTTTTGTTTCTTGTTTAGGGTGGCTAGTAGTTTTCTATTTTGCTATTTCTTTTCATGAAATCATAATTTCATTTAATATTCCTACTGTTTTTTTATTTTGTTTTCTACATAATTCCTTACTGTTTTAAACTTTATTATTTCTTTCTGAGAGTTTAAAAAATTGTTAATGTGTTTTTTTTTTTTTTTTGGTTTCCCATATTTTTTATTTTTTTATTTTTTTATTTTTTTTTGTTATCTCATCTTTTTATTTATTTATTTATTTATTTTTTTTATAAATTAATTTTTATTGGTGTTCAATTTACCAACATACAGAATAACACCCAGTGCTCATCCCGTCAAGTGTCCCCCTCCGTGCCCGTCACCCATTCACCCCCACCCCCCGCCCTCCTCCCCTTCCACCACCCCTAGTTAATGTGTTTTTAATTTCGTCAAATGTGTTTGCTACATTTACTGAGACCAATATGTAAATTTTTTCTATTTATTTCTGTTAATGTTGTGAATTACAGTGATTTTATTTTTGTAAATAACAAACCACATTGGAATTCCTAGAATACACCTTGTTTCTCTGTACTATAATATTCCTTTTATATATTGCTAGAATTTTTTAAATACTGCTATATTTGACCATTGATGTTTTATACTATATATATATATTATTTTATACTATATTTTACCTATCTTCATGAATTAAATTGGTCTGTTTTTTTTCCTTTACTGCAAAATCTTTGTTAGATCTTTGTATCAAAGTTATCCTTGTTAAAAAAACAAAAACAAAAACAAAACCAAAACAAACAAACAAAAGACCAAAGTTATCCTTTTCTCATAAAATGAGCCAGGAAATATTAATTACTTTTTCCTAATTTTAACAAGTTTATTTAATATTGATGTTTTTTCTTCCTTAAATGTTTAGAACAATTCACTTGTTAAGCCATTTAGGCCTGGGCTTCTTTTCTGGAAAAAAATTTAAATAATAGACCCAATATCCAAAATAGAGAACTATTAAGATTTTCCAATTGTTTGTGTCTATTTTAGTTACATTTTTAGAAGAGATATATGCATTTCGTCTAATTGTCAGATATATCAGGCATTTAATATAACATAATATACTATTCCCCTTTTACTGTCCATAACATCTTTAGCTATGTTCCCTTTTTTATAAGTAATTTTTCCTCCTTTTTTTCCTGCTTAGTTGTGTTAGTGATGTATTAATTTTAGTAATCTAGTCCAAGAACTGATTTTTGGTTTTTGTTAATTTTTATTGCCAATTTTTGTTATATTTAATTATTTTCTCCTATTTTTTAAATTTTACTTTCTTTTATTTTTTGAGATTTGATGTCCTTTTTGAGGTAAAAACTTAGACTACTGATTTTTAAATTTTGTTCTTTCCTAACAAATCCATTTAAGGCTATATATTAACTGTAAACACTGCTTTAGTTGTCTCTTCAAATTTATTTATTACATATCCATTATAATAGAGTTCAAAAGTCTTTTTAAATTTCCTTTATGATTTCTTCTTTGACCCATCCGATATTTAGAAGAGATTGCCTAGTTTAAAGCAATTATGAATTTTTTTTTTTTTTTTTTTATTTTTTTTTTAAAATTTTTTTTAACTTTTATTTATTTATGATAGTCACAGAGAGAGAGAGAGAGAGAGAGAGAGAGAGAGAGAGGCAGAGACACAGGCAGAGGGAGAAGCAGGCTCTATGCACTGGGAGCCCGACGTGGGATTCGATCCCGGGTCTCCAGGATCGTGCCCTGGGCCAAAGGCAGGCGCCAAACCGCTGCGCCACCCAGGGATCCCGCAATTATGAATTTTTAAGGTATCTCTTGTTGTTGATTTCTATCTTAATTCTATTGTGGTTAGAATTTTTGAAATCTATTGAAGACTTTGGTCAGCATAAAGTTAATTTAGTAAATATTCTATGTGTACTTAGAATATTCATTCTATTGTTATGAGGTATGATGTTCTATAAATGTTAAAATTATTTTATTGATTGAGTTTATCAGATTTTATTGATTTTTCAACTATTGTTCTGTCAACTGTTGGCCAAGTTTATGTCTTTCACTATGATTGAAATGATCTCTACTTTTAATTCTGTCATTTTAGACCTTATCTATTTTTGTTGTATAAAAATTTAAAACTGATATATATATCCCCAATAGATTGATTACTTTATCTTATTTATTTATTTATTTATTTATTTATTTATTTATTTATTTATTTATTTATTTTACTTTATCATATTTAAATGCTCCTCTTTATCTCTAGCAATGCTGGTTTCTTTAGAGTCTACTTCCTGTTACTAATATATCCATGTAAGCTTTCTTGTGTAAGCATTAGCATGTTGTAAACTTTTATAGTTTTTTTATTTTAACTTCTTATGTCTCTAAATATAGACTATGTCTCTTATAATAGTTGGCTGGGTTTTCTTTTTATCCAATTAGATAACTTTAGTTTTCAATATGATTATTTAGTTCATTTACATTTAGTGTAAAACTGGTATAATTGGGGTTATATCTGCCATCTTATTGTGGCTCTTTTACAGTTGATCCTTATTATATTTTGATTCCATATTTGCAAATTCACTTACTGACTAAAATTTATTTGTAACTCCAAAATCAATACAGCAAAAAAATCATGGACATACACAGAGAGGTGAAAAATTTGAGTAGCTCTATGCACACATTTCTGAGGTCAAAAAGAGTGATGTTTTGTCGCTTGTTTCAGCTCATACTGGAAATATATGTCTTTTTTGTGGTCTATTTAGTGTCATGTTTTTCTTTCTTTTTTTTTTTTTTTTTGGTACTCTTTTTTTGGTTACGTCTGTTTAAAATGGTCCCCAAGTGCAGTCCTAAAGTATGTCTAGTGTTCCTAAATGCAAAAGGTAGCTAAGTTTCTGGATTCATGAGATAATGAGTAATTAAAAAAAAAAAACATTGGGGATAGCATCGTTGTGAGACTGAAAGATGATGAGCTGCATCATCAAGTTATTCAGGCCAAGAAGATGGCAAATCCTTCTCAGTTAGTGGCGGCTGCTCACATGCTTCAGAAGGTGATATGGTATGGAAATTAGGAAGCTTGCAAGTAAACAAGGCAGGTTGTATAGATCAGGAGACTGTAGAAGAATTTTTAAAATACCTGCTAAGTGTTATAAGGAAAAGAACTATATGGAAGAGGAGCTTTTTAATGCTTACGACAGTGATTTGTTTTACAAGAATATTGGCAAATAAGCCTATATAAGGCAAATGGTGTTTTCATTGACAAAAGTGGAGGTTTGTGGAAACTTAACTCTGTATTTTCCCTAGAAGTTCAGTATTCATTAATTCAGTGTTCATGGTGATTTTATGTGACAACACTACTATGAATTAACAAAAATTGATGTATTTATCTTGTTTTCTTTCTGAAGGTTATTTTGTATGTTTATTTTATATCTTACAATATACTTAATTTTTAATATACTTTTTTATTTTATACTTTATATACTTTATTTTTTTGAGATTTTATTTATTTATTAATGAGAGACACACACACACACAGAGAGGCAGAGACACAGGCAGAGGGTGAAGCAGGCTCCATGCAGGGAGCCTGATGTGGGACTCAATCCCAGGACTTCAGGATCATGTCCTGGGCCGAAGGCAGGCGCTAAACTGCTGAGCCACCCAGGGATCCCCTCATTATTATATACTTTAATGTATACATTCTCTTATTCAATCACCTTAATTGTTTTTTAAAGATTTTACTTATTCATTCATGAGAGACACACAGAGAGAGAGAGGCAGAGACACAGGCAGAGGGAGAAGCAGGCTCCATGCAGAGACCCTGATGTGGGTCTTGATCCCAGGTCTTCAGGATCACGCCTCGGGCTGAAGGCGGCGCTAAACCACTCAGTCACCCGGGCTGCCTAATTACCTTAATTTTTAAAATTTCCTAGTGCCTCCAAGACAATGTTAAATAGTAACCAAAATAATTGGTATCTTTTCCTTGTTTCTGAATCTAATATTCAGCATTAAATAAACTGCAAACTTTTGGGCTAGTATATGTTTTATCTTATTTAGAAAATATCCATCAATTTGTATCTTATCATGGAAGAGGATTCAATATTGTCAGTGTGCATTTTTGGTAGCTATAGAGATGATATGATGGTTTTCTCATGCTTATTAATATGATGAATTATGTTGAGGGGCTTTCTAATATTGAATTGCTTTACATTTAAAACATGATCTCCATTGATGATTACACACATACACACAAGCACACACACATTTACTGTGGTAAATACACATAACATTAAATTTACCATCTTAACCATTTCAACTCAATGCTAATAAATACATCATGTTGTTTCACAACTATCACAATCATTCATCCCCATAACTCTTTTGAAAAACTGAGATGCTATACTTATTAAACAATAACTTCCCATTCTCCCCTTTCCCCAGTTCCTGGCAACCACAGTTACAATTTTTGTCTTTTTGATTTTTAACTACTAGTACATCGAGTAGAATCATACAGTATTTTTCTTTTTGTGATCAACTTATTTCATTCAGCATAATGTCAAGGTTCATCCATGTTGTAGTAAATTGCAGGATTTCCTTCATTTTTAAGGCTGGATCATTTTCTTTTTCTTTTTTTTTAAGGATCATTTATTTATTTATTTGAGAGAGAGAAAGAGAGAGAGCACACCAGCAGGGGGGAGGACCAGATTTCACGCTGAGCAGGGAGGCTGACCCTGGCTCCATCCCAAGATTTGAGACTGTGAACTGAGCTGAAGGTGGACACTTAACTGATTGAGCTATCCAGGCACCCCAGGTCTGAATCACTTTGTATGTATATGATACATTTTGCTTATCCATTCATCAGTCAATAAGCCCTTGTGTTGTTTCCATGTTGTAGCTATTGTGTATAATACTGCTATGAATATGGATGCACAAATATCTCTTTGAGACCATGCTTTCCATGATTTGGGGTATGACCCCGAGGTGGAATTGTTGGGTTTTATGATAACTCTATTTTTAACTTTTTAAAGGAACTGTCATGCTATTTTCCACAGGAGCTATACCATTTTACATTCCTAATGATGGTGCACAAGTGCTCTGATTTCTCTGCATTATATTATCCTTAATGGACAGTTGGATTCTTTTTGTTAGATATTTGAATCTAGGTTTATAAGTGAAATTCATCTGTAGAATTTTGTGCAATTTATTTTCATATTTGATTTTCTTAAATTAAAAAAAATATATTTTAGAAAGAAAGGGAGGAGGAGGGGCAAAGGAGAGAGTCTTAAGCAGACTCTATACTGAGTGCAGAGCCTACACTGTGCTTGATCTCATGACCCTAAGATCATGACCTGAGCAGAAATCAAGAGTCTTATGCTTTACCAACTGTGACACCCAGGTGCCCCTTTTTTTCATATTTTAGTATCATGTTATGCTCATTCATTTCGGAAAAAAGAATTTACATGCCTTTTGTGTTTTCAGTATTCTGGAATAGCTTAAATATTATTGATTTTCTGATGCTTTGAGGTTAAGTAGGAATCCATTGTGAAATCATCAGGTTTTTTGTAGAGACATCATGTTTTTTGTAGGGACATCTTTAAAAGTTTTATCTATTTCTTCAGTGTAAAGTGATCTCTCTTGAGTGTCCATCTATATTGGGGAACAATTTTGGTAAATTGTATTTTCCTATGAAGTTATTTTCTAAACCTATTGTTAAGTGTATCGACATAAAGTTGTTTAAATTAGCTTCAATTAAAAATTTTTTTTACTTTGATAATTATTTACCTTTATCATTTATTATTATGGTATTTATATATTCTCTCTCTCTTTTAAAGATTTTATTTATTCATGAGAGACACAGGGAGAGAGAGAGAGGCAGAGACACAGGCAGAGGGAGAAGCAGGCTCCATGCAGGGGCCTGAGGCATGACTAGATCCTGGGTCTCCAGGATCACGCCCTGGGCTGAAGCCTGCACTAAACCGCTGAGCCACCTGGCTGCCTTATTTTCTCTTTTTTAAAAAACAAGTTTTTCAGTCGTTTGTCAATTTTCCTAATTTTTCCTCCAAAGAACCAGTATTTTTATTTTATCATTAGCTCTGTTATTTGTTTTCTATCTCATTATTTTTGCTTTTTTCTTTATTAATTTCTTTCTTTTACCTTTTTTCCTATCTGAGTCTTTTTCTAGCTTTTTAGTGACATATTTAATCTATCTTCAATGCATTTTTTACTATTATAAATAATAGTAAGAATTTCCCTTGCAGCTGTGTTTAGCAATGTTCTTTTGATTCTGATGTGTAACATTATCGTTGCTCTTAGTTTCTATAAACTCTGACAGTTTTGTACTGTGATTTCCCTTTGACCTAAGAATTGCTTAACATTATGTATTTTAACATCCAGTGTTAAAAAAATCTTTTAAAAACAATTTTTAAATTTGTTTCTAGTTTTGTTGCATTGTGGTCAGAGAACAATATTTGTACAAATACTGATGTACAGACCATTGTACAAATTGCCTACTATGTGATCAATTTTTGTGAAATTTCTATCCCATTTTGGAAAACGTATCCTTTTTCATAGAATTCATAATTCAGTTTAGATATATAATATCTTCCTTATTGATTATGTTGTTTAGGTCTTATGTGGCCTAAATTTTACCTCACTGGCTTTATCTTGGGTTAAGATTTCCCATTATTAGTGTATTTATGATTATTGCTTCTTTAATCTCATGTAGTTTCTGCTCTGTGGAAGTGGTTGATGTGCCATTGGGTGCATAAATATTAATAGCTGTATGGATCTTCATTATGATTCATAACACTTAGAATTCTAAAGTGTCCTTCTTTTCTCTACTATTTTTATGCTTGAGTTTTATCTTCTGATCATAAGAGCACAACTCAACTGTCTTTTATATCTGCTTGATTCATTCAACCTGAATGAATTACTCTTTGCTCCCCATTATTTATCTTAGTTTTATAATTAAAGATATAAAATGTTTATATGAATTTTATCTGAATATTCTCCAATAATTTCTTTGTTGGGTGTTTTCTTTTTATCACATTGAATTCAGAGGGAGTTTAGGTTTCTGTAGACCTGCTTGGACTTAAGTTAGGCCAACAAAATCCCAAAGTACAAAGATAACACTAAAATAAGGTGTGGACATCTAAACACCACTTTGGTAATGTATCTTTTGATTTTAATTCCTTATATAACATTTACTTTTTCCCTTTTCCTAGTCAATTTAATTCTGATTTTGTATAATCCTGAGAGACAACATTTCCCAGCCTCCCTTCTAGCCAGGATGTGGTCATGGGACACATATCTGGCCAGCAAGCCACGATTGAAAAGCTGGGAATTTCTGAGGATGTTTTACTTTTTCAAAATTAGTGCATTCTATTTCTGATTGTTAATTCTCATTTC
This sequence comes from Nyctereutes procyonoides, assembly GCF_905146905.1. Taxonomy (NCBI): domain Eukaryota; kingdom Metazoa; phylum Chordata; class Mammalia; order Carnivora; family Canidae; genus Nyctereutes; species Nyctereutes procyonoides. Next base: position 23,702,181 of record NW_026575142.1, on the reverse strand, counting down.
CTATATGTCTTATTCTTGTTTTCTTCCTCCTCTTCCTCTTCTCCTCCTACCCATCCCTCTCTTTTTTTCTTCTTCATCTTCCCTGGAAAATGAACAGGAAACTGGAAGATGGACCAGTCATCTTTCAATCTTGTGAACAATCTTAAGGTGGCCATTTGTTAATGATGGCAAAGCAGGAGGATAAAGACCATGTGCTGTTACTGACATGTTTACCTTTGGACTCCCTGCCTCTGGACTTCTTGTTTTGTACAAAATAATAAACACCTATGTAGCTACCTCTCTGTGATTGGGTTTGGATTGCATACAGTTAAACATATACATAACTAATAAACATTTCTACACATACATGACTCTTTCCTTAGCTTTATTTTCCATTGGTTTCCCTTAGTTTGCCTCTTGAACTTAAGGAAAGATTAATTTTCTCTGCTTTTGACTTTTGGCGTTCCTTTGAGCTTGACTTAAATTTTCTGTCTTATCCTCCCCTTTTCCATTCATCTCAGTCTCAGCCACATGCCAATTTTCTTTTTTTTTTTTTGTATTTTTTTTTATTGGAGTTCAATTTGCCAACATATAGTGTAACACCCAGTGCTCATCCCGTCAAGTGCCCCCCTCAGTGCCCATCACCCAGTCACCCCGTCCCCCCACCCACCTCCCCTTCCATTACCCTTTGTTCGTTTCCCAGAGTTAGGAGTCGCTCATGTTCTGTCTCCCTCTCTGATATTTCCCACTCATTTTCTCTCCTTTCCCCTTTAATCCCTTTCACTATTTTTTATATTCCCCATGTGAGTGAAACCATATAATGATTGTCCTTCTCTGAACAATTTACTTTACTCAGCATAATACTCTCCACTTTGTGTCTGAAAGTTTGAAGAAACCACTTGAAAGCAAAATAAAGATTTTCTTATATAAAAAATAGTTTTACATTATAAAAAAAGCATATGGAAGCAAATGGTGGATACTTGTCGTTTCTGATGGCTGAATAATATTCCATTGTATACACAGACCACATCTTCTTCATCCATTCATCTTTCGATGGACACCAAGGCTCCTTCCACAGTTTGGCCATCATGGACATTGCTGCTAAAAACATTGGGGTGCAGGTGTCCCGGCGTTTCACTGCATCTGTATCTTTGGGGTAAATACCAATCCCCAGCAGTGCAATTGCTGGCTCGTAGGGTAGCTCTATTTTTAACTCTTTGAGGAAACTCCACACAGAGTTCCAGAGTGCATATCAATTTTCTTAGCTATCTCTCCTGCTTTGTATGAGAACATCCCATGGCTCTGAAGGCTGCCACTTAACTGGAACTTACAGAGATGTGCTCAAGCTTTTGACTGATACAATGAGAATACAGTTTCTAAGCTAAATTTCAGTTCTAAATGGAGCCTTTTAAGTCATCCCTGGGTACATTGGTTCTGGAGTGGTAAAGGCAACAATTTGCAGACAAGAAAACATGGTAGACATCCCATCAGGCCTGCAGGCACTCTCAGTGCCCCAAGTGCTATGCCCACACCTCCTTCAACTCTATGCCTGGTCTCTGGTATGTGCACCCTAGTGCAGTGTGTCAGAGAGCCAGCTCTGGTAAGTAGAGTGCACTCAGAAAATCAGATCAGGATCTGTGAGCAAGGGAGAAATCACAAACTTGAGCCGTAGCACTATGTTTTGGAAAACAAAAACTAGGTTTCTGGTAGCCAGCCTGGTGAATCATAAGAATCAGAGAAGACACAAAAGCTCAAGAATTCTTCCACAAGAAGTGAGAGCTGTGGAGTGGGTGTACCCACAGAAGGTCAGAAAAGCCCCTCATATAATAGGACTAATATCCCACCTGAAGGCAGCTAGTAAAAATTTGAGAGTGCGTCTACTACCTTGAATATGAAAGTGGTAATGCAAAACTCTAAAAGCATGAAGAATCAAGTACACATATCATCACCAAAAGATAATAAACCTCAAATTGCTGACCTCAGAGACACTGAATTTTGCAATCTAGCTGACAAATAATTCTAAACTGCCGTTTTGAGGTAACTCAATGAAAAGACAATTCAACAAAATCAGGAAAACAATATATGAACAAAATGAGTTTAGCAAAGAGATAGAAATCATAAAAAGGACAAAACAGAAATTCTAGAGCTGAAGAATTCAGTGAATAAAATGAAAAGTGTAATAGAAAGCATCTACAGAAAAGTAGCTACTACAATTTGTTAACAAATACAAAACATAAAAAGAGGTAAAAGAGATATCTTTGTGATATCAAAGATACAAAAAAGGAGGAGTAAAAGGGTAGAGCTTTTGTATGCAATTGAAGTTAGATCACTATCGAGTTAAAATGGACTGTTTTTATCTATGAGATGTTTTTATGTAAGCCTTATGGCAACCATAAAGCAAAAACTTAAATTCACAAAAGATAAAGAAAGGGGAATCAGAGTAGAAAAAGAGACAGAACCTTACCTAATCCAGAATGGTGACTGATTTTTTTGTTGTTGTTGTTGTTAAGGAAAATGGTGATCCAGGTCCCTTGCAGCTACCAATAATGGGCTGGAGTCTGGGCTTCAGCCAAAGCTTTAGAGGGGAGATTCAAGTTTCAATGCCAAATGTTAGCAAAACGTTTGGTGCTCCACAAGTCTTATCTAAAGCTGCCAGAAAGGCTTCAAGAACTATTAACATAACAGTCAGTAGAGACTAATGGACCTCTCAAACAGAAAAGACAGCCTTCTTGATGAAACAGATAACAAAGCAAAAAGCTCTGTTCTTGCCTTGGATGACACCAATCTAGAAATTGAAAAGTTCATTCCCTCAAATACTCTAGATTTTGAGAGTCTTGACCTGCCTGAAGAATATGATATTGCACACTTCCCTGTGAATAGAGTGCCTCCCACGAGTTTTGATGAGAAGAGGAACTTGAAAAACTGTTATATCTGGCCTCTCTTCCCCTTCAAAAATGCTCTCTTCACTGTGGAAGTGCAATCTGTTGCAGCCTCCTTTAAGCCTTCGGTAGCCCCCAGATGTTGAATTGCCACCTCCTTGCTATGACTTAAATATTTAAGTTTCTTAGCACTTTATAGTTTGTGTATGTATGTTTTTATAGTAAGAAAGCCATTCTTTGTTTAACAGAAAAAAAAAGAACATGAAAAATCACCAATTAACAAAGAGAAGCAGAAACAGAGGGAAAAAATAATTGAACTACAAAATAGCCAGAAAACAATGAATAATATGGCATTAGTAATTTTCTACATATTGATAATTACTCTAAATGTAAGTGGATTGAATTCACCAATCAAAAGACATGGAGTAGTTAAATGGATAAAAACCTCCAAGACCTAACTACATACTGCCTATAAGAGACTCAGTTCAGCTTTAAGGACACACAGAGGCTCAAACTGAAAGGATGGAAAGAATTATTCCATGCAAGTGGCATCCAAAAAAAAAAAAAAAAGTAGGGTAGTTATATTTGCATCAAAAAAAAAAAAATAGACTTTAAGCCAAGGGGGTAACAAGAGAGAAAAAAGGTTATTATATAATGGGAAGGGGTCAATTCATTAAAAAGATATAGCAGTCATAAATCTACCCACACCATATATAGCAGCACCTAAATATATTAAGCAAATACTAACATATCTAAAGGCAGAAATAGACAACAATATAATCATAGTAGAGGACATAATATTCAAGTTTCAACAATGGAGAGATTATCCAGACAGATAATCAACTAGCAAATGTTGAATTTGAACCATACATCAGACTAAATTGACCTAAGACACTTCTAGATCATCCCATCCAACAGCAGCGGAATACACATTCTTCTCAACTACATGTGGAACATTTTCCAGAATGGGTCATATGATAGGCCACAAAGCAAATCTTCATATGATTTCAAATCAACTATCACCTATCCCTTCTGCCATGAAACTAGAAATCAATAAAAAGAGGAGAGCTGAAAAAATGTACAAGCAGGTGGAAACTAAGCCACACATTCCTGAACAACAATATGTCAAAAAAAATCAAAAAGGGAATTAAAAAAATCATGAAACAAATGAAAATGGAAACACAGTACACCAAAATACATGGGATGCTGCAAAAGCAGTGCTTAGAGGGAAGAATAAAATGATAAATGTATATTGAAAAAAATCAAAAGATCTCAAATATATGACCTAACTTTATATCTCAAGATTTAGGAAAACAAGTACAAATTAAGCCCAAAGTTGGCAGAAGGATGGAAATAACAAAGATCAGAGTGGAAATAAATTAAATAGAGGCCAGAAAAACAACAGAAAAGATCAGCAAAACTAAGAGCTGTTTTTTCTTTTTTTTTAATTGACTAAGAGCATGTGACTCTTCACAAGGAGGCAACTGGTTCTTAGCTCTAGAAGAGATTTGTCTTGTAGATCTAATATTGCCTGATACTATATTTTTAAGAAGATAAGCCATAAATCAATATGTTTATATAAAATACATTGATTGTTCAATGTGCCCAAAATGTTAAAGTGCTGCGCAGCCATTCAAATCATTGAAGCCACGTCTGGGCACCAGATTTGCCTCATGGGCTGTGAGCTTAGAAAGAAGGGGTATTTGGAAGGAGTGGGGTCGCAAAGAAAAGAAAAAAAACAGACAATGGTAGAGAAGCTTGAAAATTTTATTTATCTACCTTTAATATATTGAAAGCAGAGCATGTTTATGACAAACGTTTCAAGAAGGAATGTCTCTTTCCAGTTTTACTACTGTGGCTACTTGTCCTCCCTTATCCTACCATTACAATGCAAATATGTTGTGATTGAAATAATTTCTATGTACAAATTATATCACAGAAAAATAATTTCATTGCTAAATGTAAGCAGGTTAGGGTACTTCATCCAAAATAAGAAAATGAGAGAATTCTGTAATTTCATGTTTTAAAGCTGGTATTTTAGCAATATTTTGACAGTAGTTTATTCCATTTACAATCTTTGGCTACACAACATCAAAAGAAAATTTATTTATTAGCATGCAAAGCAATATAGTTTCGGAATACACCTCTTCAATTTACAGAACTTAAAATTTCAAATATCCCCCATGGCTCGCAGGTGATATGAAGGTGATCTTGAAGAGTGACATACTTACTTCCTAGAGATTAAAAAAAAAAGAACAGTGATTTAATATAGCTATAATACCGAGACGATGTAACTAATTTATCTGGGAAATATTTCAGGGATTTACTTTGAAAAAAGTTGTTCATCAATATTTTTATCTTATAAACCCCTTAGTCTTTTGAACTCTTCAAACATTTACATTCAGAGAGGACTTATCCTAAAGCTCCCCTATCAAGAAATATATTTATGGGTAATTATAAAAAGCAATTATAACCTATCAAGATAAGTGGTTAGGTTTTGGTGTTTTTACTTTATGCTTATTACATTCAATATCTAATACCACGTATACTGGCATTTTACTTTGTGCTAAAATGTCAACATATCTTGCAATTTTTAACATGATATTAATATGCGAATGACTTAACATGTCCTTGTTTCATTTATATCTGTGTTCCTAATGCCCTATTCCTTGTTGACACTCAGGAAATGTATTTGGAATAAGTGGGTGAATGGAGAAAACTCTAATGATCAAAAATGAATACAAGAATGTTTTCTTAAATGGTTCAATTAGGTACCAAGAGACCCAGTAAAGACCATCTCCCCCACAGAGGGGACAACTGGTAGCCTGTAAGATAATATCTATGGAGGTTTTGCTGATTTTCAGAATGAACTAAAATACAGTCACCTGTCAGTAATTTTGGTCTGCAGCAGCCAGTTTATAAAGTCCCGGGTGGCAAGAGTATCGAGAACTGTGTTCATCTCATCAGAGAAAGAACCATCGGCGTGTCTGCGACGCAATTCTTCAACAATGGCAACTTCTTCTGGGAAACTGATTAAAAAGGGTCAAATGAGTACTTGGTTAAATGTTTTAAGTAAGTCCTTACTGATTGCCTATCCCTGTGTGAGGCTCACCGAGAGAAGAGTTGCTATGTCCTGAGGTCTAGTAGGAAAAGCCCAGAGAAACCTGCATGTGGGCCAAGGAATGAGGCAGGTAGGAAAGAGCAGAGCTGGGATATGAAACCAAACCAGTGTAGCTCTGTGCCCTTTTCAATATTCCAGGCTACTTCGAAGATTCTAGTGTATTGGCAGCACAGATGTTATTACTGAGACTTAATTTGTCTATAACTTAGAAAAGTGTATTATGTCTCGTAGAACTCGTGATCATTTAGAACAGCCTTGCAAAGTGCAACATGAAGGGATTAAAACTCGGTCTATGTAACATTTTCTTTTTGAATGGTTTAGCATAGCAGAATGTTTGGCATTACGTTAAAACACTATAAAATATCCTCAAGTGGAAGTGACTTTTTTTTTTACCATTAGTTTCATCAGTTTGATCGTTCACGTTTTAAAAGTCAGCGACAACCCTCGTTTCCTTTTGTCTTAAGATCTCTTGAAGTTCTCAGTGAGCTTGTTTTACATCTCACTAAAAAAAGCCCCAGAGTTGAACACGAATTTCCTGCCTCTCATATTTCAAATGTCAATCAAAATGATCAGGAGAAAATGAGATGGTTCAGGAATCTGTTTGGTTGTGGTAAGTTCCAAGAAAGTCCCAAAAGGCTTTAGCTTCATTTTCAACTTTGGCAATTTAGTGGTTGTCTCTGTGACAGCCCTATTAAGAAATGGGCATATCGTTAAATCTCTGGGTGTTTCCACCTATCTCTACTTTGAGTGGCATTTCATTACACATATTGAGTTTTGTTCCTTTCTGTCTTCATCACTTTTTAACCTGAGGCCTGACACACACATGTATGTGATCCCACATGTAAATATTTACCATCCGTCTTTCCCTATGTCTTTTCTCCTTATCTCTATGTCTTCTTTCTCCTTATCTCTAGTTTTCCAGAGACAGTTCTCACTTAAACCTGTTGTCCTGGTACAGTTATCGAAAGCATTCTTTTTGTTATTCAGAGTGTCCTGGATTGACAAATGAATACCCTAATTATAACACAACTATAATAGGGGATGATTATTAATGATAAACGTTATTAATACGTGCTATCAGAAATAAAACAGACTAGACTTTTTGTAGACGGTCTCCCACCAACTCGAGTTATTTCCTCACTATGTGAGACTATACTAATTGCTTCTGTAATCCAGATCCATATATAGATAACTGTAGTCTAAGTTTTCAGCATCATGCAAAAAAAAAATGTTAAATAAGAATGTACAGACTTACTCTCGCCTTCCCCGGCCTTTCACCAGCCAAGCAATGAATTCCTTGGCAGCTTGGCCTTCCAAATAAGAACTTACATCACTGGTAAAGGTCCCTTCAGCATGTCTCTCAAATTCATCATGACGTTTGGCAATGTTATTCCTGAAAGAAATGTGAAAGTTAAGTTGAAGATCTGTCTCTTTAGCAATATGGTTCTCACCTTTAAGCAGTGCAGCTTTGGGTTCGGGATCCTATGTAGAAGGGGCTTAGGGAGATTTGGGAGATGAGGGTGCCCAGGGGATCATTCTGACTCTACATTAATTACCTGGAGTGAAGATTGATGGGCTCAGGCTAACAACAGGTGCAGCGGCCTGCAGCCCCCCTTGACCCAGCACATCCGTTTTCTCCTGCCCTGCTTGTCTGTGCCATCGATTATCAAAGCTGCATTTACTCCAGTCCCAGTATATGTGGGCTCTGCGCTGTGCTCTGCTACTTGCAAACAGGGTAGCTGTGTGTGATTAGTCGGCACGGGGTCGGAGTCGATTAATGATCCCAGGGAAAGCCAAGGACCATCTCAAAATAGCTTCAGAAGGACCACGTGGTAATGCATCAAAGGGAATGTGCGATGGGAAGGCAAGGAGGAAAGCTAGGAAGAGCACTTCATTTCACCCTCAAGTGTATGCAGAGTGCTCTGTGGAGGGGGGTGACTAGCCGCCCTCAGTTTCTCCAGGAGGTTGATCACATATTACCCCACAAGGTTGATCTTAAACACACAATAGAAACCACCAGAGGAGAAAAATCGTTAGTTTATCACGTTGCGGCATCCCCTTTCTAGAAAGGAGGACAGTTGTTTTCCTTTTTTTTTTTTTTTCCAAATTTGTGATGGCCTCATCTGTAGTCCCTGGCAGGGACTTCTCCCACTGTGTTCTCTGGCCCTGCCCACCAGCTTTCCTGCAGCTCTAAACTTCCACTTTAGGAACTTCAGGTCAAGTGCTCTGGGGCTCCTGTTTCTCCTGTTGGCTCCTGTTCACTCTCTTGCTCTCCCTTCCTCTCTCCCTTCTCTCTTCTATCCAGACAAATCTATGCCCTTTTCCTGATTTTTAGATTCCTTCAGCTACTTTGTATGCATAACTCCCTTCCCCTTGTGGGCCACCCTCCAAAGAAATTGTGAAATTCCACCATCCCTGTGAAACCCTTGCGGATGATTTCCTCCAGTAGCCTAGATGTAGCAAAAAACCCAACACTGTCAAAGAAAATCCAACATTAAAATGTATGCCTTACGATAGGCTTGTGTTCTTATTTGCCTTCTTCTCTATGCTGTGCAGCTAGGCTGTAATTTTAAATGTGTATCTTGGATTGTATTCTACAAGAAAAAGACTGCATCTGTTTCCATTCCTTACCATGAGTAACTTGGCTAGAGGAGACTTTGAACGTGATCACAGTCATGACTTTGAACCCTACAAGGGAATGTTGAATTTGCTCTCTCTTTTGGTCAGAAATTCGATTCTTCACCTTGCAGGTTCACCAAAGTCAACTTCCAATTTTAAAGGGAAATGGGCCAAGGCAGTAAATATTGCTAAGTCTGCAGTTGGGAATATAATTTAAAGTCCATGTCCCATTGGAGGATAGGTAAGGGGATTAGAGTGAGGGGGTGGGACATTCAGAGGAATAATACAAAGGATTGCATCACCAACCTTGAAAATCATCAAAATTTGAAGAGTTTATGGGCACTATTTGATGAGCATGATAAAAAAAATCAGGAGAAATTTTAGACATATTTAGGTAATACATCTGTGTGCAACTTTTGGACCAGGTTTGGACCCTTACTTGTTCCTCTTGGTGTTCATCAACCACTGCACGAAATCCTGGGCACGCCTGGAGTCCAGATACTTGCTGTAGTCACTGGTGAATGTACCCTGAGAATGACGCTTGTCTTCATTCATCTGATCCAGATCATTGAGCGGCTCTGTCTGAGGAGCTGAGAATGATCTGTGAAGAGCGGTAATTGGTACAAGTAAATCTCTCAAGAGCAGAATCACTTTGAACGACATCTTTTCTACAAAATACTGCTCTATATGAAGCTGGAAGGCAGGTGCTTGGTGTATTTCAGTGGGTGGTTCAGAGACACTTTAGCTGGCCACGGGACTTCCATAGTTCTACTGGAACAGAATACACTCTGATTCTGGATTCTAATAGTAGATTTTTCAACTGGCTTCTTTTTTGTGGAAATGAGATTAAATAAATCTTTTTTTTTCATTTAACGCATCTACTCATGATTATGCTAATAGTGACAGAAGAGATCAATGACATCAACATTTTAAAAGAGTACAAAATTCCATCTCATTTGTTAGGCATCAGATTTATGTTCCTACTGTATTTTTGCATATATTAATGTAAAACAGCCACTCAGTTACATGGTTAAATGGTAGCTAATGGTGGAAGAAAGACAAACACTCAAAAAAAGACAAGAAAAAGTGCACTTGGTAATTTGTTAACTATAGTAGATAATGAGCATGCCAGGAATCAACAGTTGGTTGGCATGGAAAATATGGGGAAATAGTCCATGTAATTAATACTCAGAAATAGAAATGAGATACTATTTTTACCTGTCAAATTTGCAAAGAATAAATACTGGGGAGGATAGTGTGGGAGAAGTATTTCTATACTGCTGATGGGACTGTGTATGTGTGTGACTTCTCTGGAAAGCAAGTTGGCAAGATAATATAAAAATTTAGACTCATTCAAACCCTTTGACATAGTTATTCTACTACTAGAAATCTATCCTCAGAAAATAATGAAGAAATGTAGGGGAAAAAATGTTGTCTGTAGCATTCTTTTGGGAAAATCTGAAGAATTCTTAAGTGTTCAATAAAGGAAGAATAGCTAAATAAATATTGTACATTTATGAGATGAAATAGTGTGTAGCTATTAAAGGTCAGACGTTTAATAGATATTTTTAATGATATAAGAAAAAAACCAAAAACATAATGAAAGCGATAAAACATAGTATCTGGGATATACTTATATCCCAGCGCATATTAAATACAGGAAGGTAATACACCAAATTTTAGAATTATGAATGGTTTTCTCTGAATAGGGAAGCTTAAGTACTTGAAAACATTTTGCATGTTTTAAAAATATTTTCTATCATGAACACATGACTTTCACAGAAAGCAACTAACCACTATTTTTTTCAAAGGAGTAAAAGAGAGATAAAGTTGGTATGAATAATTAAAATAATCTACACTACAGTGTGTAATGAATGGATAGATAAGATCCGCTGAAGATATCAAAGAGCTCTAATTTCCTGTGTAATGAATTTGCAACATTGCTCACCCCTTCACTTATGAAATAGCACATACTCTGATCTCGCCTGCAGAAATGTCTTTATCACAATAATACCTTGAACATTTGGAACACTCACAGAGTATTTTACCGAGACCTGTTCACCAGTCATAGGTTTTACAGGCTATATGTTAACCATAATGTTTTGTTAGTTCACGTCTAGGGATTTAATACCTGGATTTCTCCTCTGTGTCTTGAAGAGAACGTTGCCAGCTGCCTTGTACCAGCATTACAAACAATCCAGCCACAAAGTAAATGCTTTTCATTTTTGCTGCCTGTGGGAACACAGAGTCAGGGCCCAGCATTGTGGGGTGGGGGTGGGGGGAAGACCAGCAACCATATTTAAAACTGTCAGATTAAATTAGTTTGATTTTGACGAGGTAAATATATTACAAATAGAAAGAATAAGCTAGTTATCAATTTTACTCTGATAGTATTTCCAGAGTAATTTCAAATAGTAAATTATATTTTTCCCCAGATTTTGCTTGGTGACAAAAAAGGATACAAAAGATATGTTCCACCCAATTAAAAAAAACCACAAAACAGATATGTACCACCAACTAAGCTTTTTCATTAGTGTAGGGACACTTGGGTTAATGATGAGAAGGCTCATTTCCAGACTTGAAATTAAAAATGTCCATGATAAACATTTAAAATATCTCCTGTAGATGATATGCTACATATGGTTAGCCTGAATGGCACCTTATCCATAATGCCACCCCCTTCACTATGAGTCTGGCTTTCAATTAATAGTCCTCCACTTCCAAGCATTTACATTATACTGCATTTCAACCATCTTAAAGCAGCCTCAGGCTACAACTTGGCATACCAGCTGTCGGTTCAGATGTATTATTCATTTATATTTTAAATAGTGTAACTTGGTCTAGACTTTGTAATTATAAAGCGGCCAACAGATTTGAGGTATTTTAGGGTGCTTTGACCTGTTCTAAATTAAAGGGAAAAAATCATTTTAAAGACAAGCAATTTGCAACAAGAACTAATGCTTCTGGCAACTTGAACAATCACAACCAAGAAACTAAGAGATCACTGTCATAAAGAAAATTAATGCTTGCTTCTGAAGTCTTGGAAGTCCCCAGGTTGTTTTATAATTGGACTTAGTCCAGGACATGTCATTCATTGCTACTGACACCGTAGGCCTGGTTGTAGGATACACCTGGTTGCTTGTCTTCGTATCTCAAGCAGATGCCCTGGGAAGCCATTGGATGCCAAGGACATGATGATGCAGTGTGGATGGGGTGGGGATCAATATGAATGTGGGGCTGCATGTCCCCATAGGGCAAGCCCCACTATTCACTGAATGGAAGCTTCGAGTCCAGTATTTGTCATGGACTTCTCTCTGCTACTTTCAGGACTGACCATGTTCACTTTGAGAAGTGGTGATTTCAATCCAAGCTTGATTATGCTTATCCATAAATAATTTGGATGAGTTTTTTTAGCAAATGGCATTTCGTTTGAAATAAGGATTTTATATAAATATTATTTTAAACTATCAATCTTTTCTTTAATATCCTTGCCATATTTATTATCTGTCTTTGGCACTGAAACATGGAGACCTTAGTACCTGCAGGGGTATTTTCCTTTGAAATATTGTCTTTGTAGATTAAGTGGCCAGTTAGACAAAGCAACACAGTAGAAATTACATATTCACCCTTGTTCGTTCATCAGTATTAAGTTACTAACTTGGCATTTTACTCTGCTTCAGCTTATCTCTCAGCAAACTTTGGAAACTGTTACATACACAGGTAGGGTCTTCTGATCATAATTCTCAGTTGTAAATTCATGCTTTGCGGAATTTTAAAAAATAAAAGCAAGCATTTCTTTTTAGGGTTATCTTGCTGTTATCAAGTCAGATGAGTCCTAAATAATTCATTCTATGCAAAGTTGCCAAAGATTTTACAATATTTTCTAGTGTTCTACAGGGGCAGATTTAGAACAGGTGGGATTCTGTGCTGTGGGGACTCACTGAAAGAGAAGCAACTATATAGAAGGGAACATTTGAAGTCCTTTACAGGCAATAAGATGACTTCTACTGAAAAAGGAACTAGTATTTAAAATTTCATTTATTCACTGAGTGGAAGCCTACAGAATTGTGAACATTTTAAGAATAAGATTAATTGAATACTACTCCTGAGAAAGCAAATATTTATGTTATTTTAGATCAAGCTCCTACTTAACAAGAGAAGAATTTTAATCACAGCGTCCCCCCCCAACCCCACTCCCCAACCGCCCCCTTTCGGGAGTCTAGGGAGAGAATCAGAAGTTTTTAAAGAACCACACATCTCTACTCAAATTTAAAGGAAAGTGTGGTAACAATACTATTCTCTGTGTGGAAAGTCTTTTAGGAAGATAAACCTCAGACCTTGGCAAGGTGACATTATATTACATCCCCAAATATATAGGTGTTGTAGGCCAGATAAAGACTTTTCAAATCAGTTGGCTCATTTCCTCTTATGGGTCCCTTGTATGTGGGGCAAAAACACACCACTTAATCATTTTCTCCATTGTAGGTCTTTGTAAAATTGTTCTTTGCCCTTAAGAACTTAAACAGGTACTTTAGAACATCTGTTTTTTTTTTCTAAAGAGATTTACTAAAATTTCATTCAGAATGTGGATGTTTTAGATACATTATTTATTATTATTGGTCTTTGATACATAGTGACGAATTATTAATCTGTTTTTACTCAGTTCCATCCAAAGGCTCCCCAATAATTGACTAGACTTTTTTTTTTTTTCTGCACCAGATATGCTATGTCTCATTTACAAAGAGTTGATTTCATGGACTTTGATTTCTTTTTTTGATAGGCTTATACAAATTTGAATATTTGAAAGATGATGTTGATTCTGCTCTTTTAGAAAACCATAAGTTTTCATTGATGAGGAGCAATTGCTGTTATAGCTTCCCTAATGGACACATTTCTGCTGAATTTAAAAGGCGCCTTCTGTTCAACGTGGTATACACATTTATCAAACCCAAGGAAAATATTTATTTTTCAAAATGTTATCACTTATCTTAAAAATGCAGTTCTCCTAACAGTTAAATCTTATAACAAGGGCATTGATTTGAATCTTGGTTTTTCTTTCTCTTTTGTATCTTCGCATTGAATTATTTATCCAATTCACTTTTCAGCTTCACTGCATTGAAGTAAATATAGTACATGCATTTTTATGTCACTTTTTTACCTCCACTCTGCCCCGTGTATTATTAGCAAAAAGGTATCAGATGATAGAACAACACCTAACTCATAATGCTCTGCCCCCTTAATAGTAGCCAACTGTACCCCCAACAGGACTTACAGTCTTACAATCACTCATTATTCATCTTACCTTCTGACACCACGATTGGAACAGAGCAGGTGGAGAGAGAGCGAGCCCTCTTTTCGGAACTTTGGCTGTGCTGTGTCCTGAGCTCTGTACTTCTGCAGCAGAGCCTACTGCATTTATATACTCTCAGCGTTGTTCAGACTCACAGATATTACGCTGACAATATAAATTTCTCATCTGTAAATAATGAGTTTTTGTTACAAACGATTTCACTCGCCCACTCACTTTGCTCATCTGCATTCTGTGCTTATATTGGGTGGGACCTCTGAGACCAGGAAACTTCTTATTTACTTTCCTGCTTTTTTTGTTGTTGTTGGGAATGGAAAGGGCAGTTTGGCAATTCACCCTCCACTCTCAGTCAGGCATAAAAATCACTTAAGTCATCTAAAGTGGATTCTGATGCCAAAGACTAAAAAAAAAAAAAAAAAAAAGAAAGAAAAGAAAAGAAAAGAGAAAAAAAAAAAAACAACCAACCTTGAAATTACATAGTTTATGGCTAACCCCACGTTGAGCAGGGCTTCATTTGAGGGTCTTACAAGTCCTGCCTTTTGCTGTTTAGTTTTGATAAATTTATCTAAATGCAATAATCAGTTCATTCTATCACCTACCCAAATAATAAATCATTCACTCAACACATACTTAATAAGAATCTTCTCAACCCCACTCTACGGAATTAATTTGTATTATTTTGGAGGGGAATTTTTAAAAATATCAATTAAAACCTAATGTATCCTGTTGTAGTAAATTGGATTCAGGCACAAAGGATAAAGCAAAATGAGGATAAAACAACCAAGATAGGTAATGATAATAAGAAGCTAGTATTTCTTTTTTCTTCAAATGAATATATAAAGACTAACTCTGTTGATAAGAGACCTGAACACCAATTCACAAAAGAATGAATGTGAAGAGAACTCTTGACATGGGATGCACACTTCCTGAATTCTGTGATCCACCATTTAGGACTTAAATGATCTAGAGGATTTAGCATGTGTGAGATGGTTACTTTAGAGAAAGAGAAAAATGCGAAATGACCTGGACGGGCAGCATGAAAGTGTGTCCGTGTAATTAGATTTTAGTGTGGCTCCTATTAACAAACTGTATGACCATGGTCAAGTCACACACTCTCCTTGTGCCTCAGCTTCACCATCTGTAAAATGAGAGTGTTGGTTAAATGATTCTTGTAAGATAAAACTGTGATTCCATATGACAAAATCATTGCAACATTTCCTAGCTAGATTCTAGTATTCAAAAACCATCAACTGCATGACAAAGCTAATGACTTGTTCAGAAGTAAATGATGGAAGCAACTGAAGAAACATTCCCAGGGAACAGTTTTTAAACTGTTCAATTGTGGATTAGACCCAGTGTTGGATGTAGAGCCAGTTAAAGGCCAAAGAGAAACTGGGGGACCTCAGGAAGACAGTTTGTGCTGCTGGTTACTGTTGGTGTAAAGCAACGCTCTTCAAAGTGTGGTTAAAAAAACCAGCATCATCTGGGAGCTTGCTAGAAAGGCAGACTCTCAGGCCCAAGCCCAGACTTACCCAATAGGAATCTGCATTTTACTAAGATTTCCAGGCAATTCACCTGCATATTAAAGTCTGAGAGATCTGCATTTTCTTCACCTTCTCTCCGGTGTTTGCTGGTATTTCCACCTGAGGACCCCTTCTTAGCACTACCAGCAGAGGGGGCGAAAGAGCAGAGAAAGGTGGCCTTCCCCAGGACAGTATGGATTAACATTTATAAATACAGTAATGTGATGCCCCCAGATACGGTTTTCTTTTTTAAAATTCCCCTGGCTATTCGGGGTCTTTTCTGATTCCACACAAATCTTAAAATAATTTGTTCTAAGTCTCTGAAGAAAGTCCATGGTATTTTGATAGGGATTGCATTAAACGTGTAAGTTGCCCTGGGTAACATTGACATTTTCACAATATTAATTCTGCCAGCCCATGAGCATGGAAAATTTTTCCATCTCTTTGTGTCTTCCTCAATTTCTTTCAGAAGTGTTCTATAGTTTTTAGGGTATAGATCCTTTACCTCTTTGGTTAGGTTTATTCCTAGGTATCTTATGCTTTTGGGTACAATTGTAAATGGGATTGACTCCTTAATTTCTCTTTCTTTAGTGTCATTGTTAGTGTATAGAAATACCATTGATTTCTGGGCATTGATTTTGTATCCTGCCACGCTACCAAATTGCTGTATGAGTTCTAGCAATCTTGGGGTGGAGGCTTTTGGGTTTTCTATGTAGAATATCATGTCATCAGGGAAGAGGGAGAGTTTGACTTCTTCTTTGCCAATTTGAATGCCTTTAATGTCTTTTTGTTGTCTGATTGCTGAGGCTTGGACTTCCAGTACTATGTTGAATAGCAGTGGTGAGAGTGGACATCCCTGTCTTGTTCCTGATCTTAGGGGAAAGGCTCCCAGTGCTTCCCCATTGAGAATGATACCCCAAAGATTCAGATGCAATGAAATGCCAGGACACCTGCACCCCGATGTTTCTAGCAGCCATGTCCACAATAGCCAAATTGTGGAAGGAGCCTCGATGTCCATCAAAAGATGAATGGATAAAGAAGATGTGGTTTATGTATACAATGGAATATTCCTCAGCCATTAGAAACGACAAATACCCACCATTTGCTTCAATGTGAATGGAACTGGAGGGTATTATGCTGAGTGAAGTAAGTCAATCGGAGAAGGACAAACAGTGCATGTTCTCATTCATTTGGGGAATATAAATAATAGTGAAAGGGAATGTAAGGGAAGGGAGAAGAAATGTGTGGGAAATATCAGAAAGGGAGACAGAACATAAAGACTCCTAACTCTGGGAAATGAACTAGGGGTGGTGGAAGGAGAGGAGGGCAGGGGTGGGGGTGAATGGGTGACGGGCACTGAGGGGGGCACTTGTCGGGATGAGCACTGGGTGTTATTCTGTATGTTGGTAAATTGAACACCAATAAAAAATTAATTTATTAAAAATAAATAAATAGAAAAAAATAAATACAGTAATGGCTTGAAAGTGTGGATTAGTTTACTATCAAATTGTTCTTTTCTCTTACCTCAATATTCACGAGTATACTGGCTATATTTGTATTAACTGTTTGACATTCAGTTCTGTTTTTCTTCTTGTATTTGAATAGATGTCTTCACTCTTCTGTGCCTGTCTTCTTTTCAGATGTTATCTGTTTGTGGAGCAGTGCTAAGAAAGGGGCTCTGTGGATGATGTAAATAGAGCCCTTAACATAGTGCCTGGCTTTGCTCTCCCCCAAAATCCTATTACAAAACTTGTTTCCCTCCAGCGCACTGGCTTTCTATTATTTCAGAAGTGACTATCCCAAGTTCTTGCTGGAAATTTCCTCTAGCTTCATCTCCAGCCCACCAACACTGATTCTTGGCAGTCCCTAGCACCACAGCTGTAAGCATTTGGAAAATGCAGAAGCATCATGAGCCTCGTTGTACAGAGCACCGCGCTCCTGCTTAGCAGGGGCAGAGCAGGCTCCTTAAAAGACATTGTATTATCAGAAATTAAAGCAAACATCAGGGCAATGTGGACTTGTGGATCTTTTTTCAATGACTGTTCTAGCACTATCCTCTACTTGCCTTCAATTCCCATCATTGTAGTTATGTGGTTATTCAGATGTGAGGCAGGGAAAGTGGTGTCCTTGTATTTATATGACTAGTGTCAAATAGTTTCTCCGGAAGTAGGGGAATTCTGGGTTATCCCATCTAGAATTCTCCCATAAGACTCTGGGGTGGCTGCCAGGGGACTTTGGCACACAATAACTATGACATACCTTCCTGAAAAATCAGTCTGACTTGATATAAGTAATATAAAATATAATTATTATATGGAGTACAGTACAAAAATATGAATTAAGTTTTAAGGTAAAATAAGGTATTTATTCAAAGATTTCTTGTTTTCTTTAGATGCTTAGGACCAGGGATAACTTTCGTGGGCTTGAAAACCTACACTGTGGCATGAGACCACGTGATTAGAAGGGCCCTGTGCTTGGCTTAATACTTTACTCTGATGATCTTGAAAGTCTTAATAACTTAATAACTTTTGTTTTGCACTTGGCCCCACACATTATTTTATGGGTCCTTCTTAGGACCTCACCTGACAAAATCTTGGTATATGGGACTTTTGCATGTTTATTTTCCTCATCTGTTCAGAATAGTTGGATTGAAATGTTTGAGACTGACAAAGATATAGGTTCACAGTAGACTCTGGTAGCAAGACTATGGACAAGGCGAACCCTCTTGTGTTGCTGATGGGAGCACATGTTACATGACAATATTGTAAAATGACAATTAACCCTTGGCCTAGTAAGGCTAAAGCACCATTTGGAAAATTTGTCCCAATTTTATCCCTACATATTTATGTCATGATGTAGGTACAAGGCTCTCTTCATTGCAGCATTGTGTATAATAGTAACAAGTTGGAGCCAATCCAAGGAGCCGTCAGTAAAGCAGAGTTTAGAAAAAAGCAATGAGGAAGCTCTTTTTCATCAATAGAGAAAGACTCTAAGATATGTTGTTAGGTGAAAATAGAGAGGTGCATTATGGATGTGTGGCCTAATAAGGCCACCTTTGTGTTAGGAGAGGGCATGGGACAAATACATGTTTACTTACTCATCACTGTTTTTAAAATAATTGGAAGAACGCACAAGAAACTACTGGAAGCACCTACCTGCAGGAGGCAGTATGGAATAGTGAGGTAGACAGAAACAAGGTGCCAGGAATACTTCTCAATATATGTTTTACTTTGCAGGGTTTTTTTTGTCCACTTGATTTAATTATCTATCCAAAATAACAAAAAAATGTAATGAAAAAAAAAGTGACAGCACAGCCACTTTGGGAAAAGGTTAAACTGTAAAGCTAAGTGAACAACTACCCTTTGACCTAGTAATTTCAGGTGACCAAGAGAAATGAAAACATTTATCTACAAAAAGACTCGTTCAACAATATTCACAGAAGTTTTGTGGCTATAGCTAAAACTGGAAACAACTAAACTGTCAGAAAGTAAAATAATAGACACATTGTGGTATGGAGTTTGTATAATGAAATGCTACTAGACAACAGTAACAAAAAAAGAATGAAAAACTGATATTGGCAGTAATATGGATGAAGTTCACAGATGTTATGCTGAGTAAAAGAAGCTGGACACACAAAAACACTGCATACTGTCTTAATCCATTTTTAGAAGTCTAAGAATGGCAAAACTAAGGTTAAAAATCAGACTTATATAAATTTTACCTAAAATAAAAAATTGATGTAATTTAAAAAGAGGGCCTGCCTGTGTGGTGAAGTTGGTTCAGCATCCGACCCTTGGTTTCAGCTTATGTCATGATCTCAGGGTCCTGGGATTGAGCAGTGCATCAGGCTCTGCACTCAGTGTGGAGTCTGTTTGACCTTCTCTTTCTCCCTCCGCCCTTCTTGTTTGTGCTCTCTCTCTAAAATAAATAAATAAAATCATTAAAAAAATAAAAATAAAAAATCTATTGATGAACATATAAATCATATAAGCATGGCTGAGTATTGGTTGATAATTTTTGGGTTGGCTGATGAGTAAACAGGGTTTATTATGTGATTCTGTCTATACTTCATAAGTTTGAAATTTTCCAAAAAATAATTTAAATGAAACTATAATAAAATAAGTGTAGAGTGTGGCATTAGTGCCAATTAATCAGTTACTTTGAAAGCTAGAGTTTGACCCTTTACCTTGTTGTACATCACATGAAATAATACCCACATTATAGTGGTGCAAGAAGAAGAAGAGAGAAAGGGATAGAAAACTTACTTGAAGAAACAATGGCTGGAAAGTTCCCTAAACTGGGGAAGGAAATAGACATCCAGCTCCAGAAAGCATCGAGAGTTCTAAACAAGATGAACCTGAAGAGTCCACACCAAGACACATTATAATCAAACTGTCAAAAGTTAAAGAGAAAAAGAGAATACTAAAAGCAGTAAGAAAGGAAAAACTTACTATATACAAGGGAATCTCCATAAGATGATGAGCTGATTTTTTTAGCAAAAACTTTATAGGCAAGAGGAAGTGGCATGATGTATTCAAAGTGCTCAAAAGCAATTGTTCCATGTGCACCAGAGAAGAATGTACATTCTGCTGCTTTTTAAAAAAGTCCATCTGGTCTAATAAGTTTTTTAAGGCCAATCTTTCCTTACTGCTTTTCTATCTGGATGATCTATTTGTTGATGTAAATGGGTATTAAAGTCCCCAACTATTATTGCATTGCTGTCCATTTCTCCTTTTAGGTCTGTTAATATTTGCTTTATAGGTTTAGGTGTTCCTATGCGAGGTACATACATATTTATAAATGTTGTATCCTCTTTGTTGGATTGACTCCTTTATCATCATGCAATGCTCTTCTTTGTCTTTTATTATAGTCGTTATTTTAAAATCTATTTTTTCAAATATAAGTATAGCTACACCAGCTTTCATTTTGCTTCCTTTTTCATGGAACATCTTTTTTTTTTTTCATCCCTTCACTTTCAGTCTGCAAGTGTTGTTAGCTATGAGGAGAGTCTTTTGTAGGTAACACATAGATGAATCTTATTTGTTTGTTGTCTACTTAACCCCTCTATACCTTTTAATTGGAAAATTTAGTCCATTTACATTTAAATTCATTATTGACTAGAGTGTACTTATCATTTTGTTGATTGTTCTCTGGGTGTTTTTATGTTCATTTCTTCTTTTTTGTTTTCTTTCCTTGTGGTTTGGTAATTTTCTTTAGTGTTATACTTGGGTTCCTTTCTCATTGTCATTTGTGTATCTGCTATAGATTTTTGCTTTGTATGTATGTATAGATTTTTATTTTGTTTCTTAACTAATTATTATACTTATAATTTTATTATTTTATTCTTTTAATCTTCATATTAGCTATATAATTAGTTAATCCACTAACTTTATTAGATATTTGCATTTGTCAGTGATCTTTACCTTTATATATCATTATTAGTTTTTATGTTTTCTTTTCAGCTTAAAGAAATCCCTTTAGCATTGCTTGTAAGGTCATGTTAGTGATGATAAACTTATTTTTTTTGCAGGATAGATGAAATGTAAGGTCAGAAAACAAGTCTCAATAAACTTAATAATATTGAAATTATATTAAACATCTTTTCAGAGCACAAAGGTAAAAAACTAAAAATCAATTACGGGAAGAAAACTGGAAAAATCACAAATACGTGCAGATAAAACAACATGGTGCTGAAAACCAAAGGTTCAACAAAGAAATCAAAGGAGAAATTTAAAAAATGCCTGGAGACAAATAAAAATGGAAATACAACACTCCGAAATGTGTGGAATACAGCAGAAACAGTTTTAAGAGGGAAGCTTAAATATAAGTCTACTTCAACAAACAAGAAAAATATCAATCTAGCTCTACACCTCAAGGAACTAGAAAAAAAGAATAAACAAAACATAAAGTTAGTAGAAAGAAGGGAATAATAAAGATCAGAGAATAAATGAAATAGAGACTAAAAAGACAATAGAAAAGACCAATAAAACTAAGAGCTGGTCTTTGAAAAGATAAACAGAATTGACAAAACTTTAACTAGATTCACAAAAAAAAAAAGAGGGCTCAAAAAATAAAATCTATCCAAAGCAACCTACAGATTCAATGAAATTCCTATCAAAATGCTAATGGCATTTTTTGCCAACCTAGAACAAATAATTTTAAAAGTTGAATGGAACCATAAATTATTCTGAATAGCGAATCTTGAGAAAGAACAAAGCTGGTGATATCTTGCTCCCTAATTTCATACTATATTATAAGATAATAGTAATCAAACGATATGGTACTGGCATAAAAACAGGCACATAGATCAATAAAACAGAATAGAGTCCAGAAATAAAACCATGCATATATGGTCAATTAATCTATGACAAAGGAGGTGAGAATATACAAGAATATGCAAATAATGTCTCTTTAAGAAATGGCGTTGGAAAGCCGAACAGCCACGTGCAAAGAATAAATCTGGATCACTATCTTACACCATACACAAAAATTAATTCAGAATGAATTAAAAACTTGAATGTAAGACCTGAAACCATGAAAATCCTAGAAGAAAATACAGGTCATATTGATCTTGGTGATGTGTTTTTGGATCTGACTCCAAAGTCAAGGGCAACAAAAGCAAAAATAAATAGGACTGCAAAGGAGTGCATCAAACTAAAAAGCTTCTGCACGCTGAAGGAAACCAGCAACCAAACAAAAAGCCAACTACTAAATGAGAGAAGATTTTTGCAAATCATATATGTGATAGGGGGTTAATATTTAAAATATGCAAACAACTCACACAATTTAACAACAAAAGATCAACTCGATTTAAAAAATAGGCAGATGATTTGAATAGACATTTTTCCAAAGAAGACATACTGATTTCCAATAGGTACATGAAAACTTGTTCAACCTCACTAATTATCAGGGAAATGCAAATCAAAGGTACAATGAGATATCACCTCTCATCTATCAGACTGGCTATTATCAAAAAGACAAGAAACAACAAGTGTTGGAGAGGATGTGGAGAAAAGGAAACCCTTGCACACTATTGGTGGGAATGTAAATTAGTGCAACCACTGTGGAAAAGAGTATGGAGATTCCTCAAGAAATTAAAAATAGAACCACCATTTGATACAGCTATTCCACTTCTGAATATTTATCCAAAGAGGATGAAAACACTAATTGAAAAGATGTATGTACCCCTATGCTGATTATTATTTACAATCACCAAGATACAGAAACAACATAAGTGTCCATTGATAAATGAATAGATTCCACACATGCAGTGGAATACACACACACACACACAATGGAATACTACTCAGCTATGAAAAAAGAAGAAAATCTTGCCATTTGTGACAACATGGATGAGCTTTCAGGGTATGCTAATGAAACAAGTCAAGTGGAGAAAGCAAATACCATGTGATTTCATTTGTATGTGAAATCTGAAAAATAAAACAAATGAATAAAGAAAATAAACGCAAACTCACAGATATCAAGACTATATTGGTGATTTTCAGAGAGAGAGAGGGGGTTAGGGGCAGGTGGGGGAGTGAAGGGGCTCGGTTGTATGGTAATGGATGGTAACTAGACCTGTGATCACTGAGTAGTGTACACAAATATTGAATTACACAGTTGCATGCTTGAAACTTATATAATGTTATATACCAATTTTACCCTAAGGAAAAAAAAGAGTTTGGCACTTTACTTCCTAAATATAAGCTAGGTAAAATAAATGTGGTTTGGAGACACATGGTACCAACAAAACCTGGAGGTGATATGGTATCGTAGGACAGGACCTGGATAATAGAGAAACAGCAGGGAAGGCAGGGCAAGGGAGCCACAGTTCAGAGGTAAGGGAATAATGATTATACCCTCTTCTCTGTCTTCTCCCAGGCCTGTCCTGAGGATTTGCCTCTGCTCTATTATATGAGACCTAGGAGTGATGGGTAAAACTGCCTTGTGAGTTTGAGGTTCATTTTTGTTTCTCAGAGGTAATCCCCTCAATGCGCCATATTCTTTCTAGGTTAGAACACTCTTTTCCACAACAGTCTTTTGAAAAAAGGTGTGAGGCCTCAAAAATAACAAATAAGTAAATAAACAAATAAATAAATGTACATGAGCGAAAAGTTTACATTAATTGAGGTTTTCTTTCAGCTTTGAAAACAATAGTTATTTGACAATAGCCCTTGAAAATTTAAAAATGGAGTACATGGTATGTCATAATCAAATGCCTTTACCTGTTTATGAGTGACTTGATGGGTTCAGGCATCCAGGGGCCAGAAAGGAAGACCTTCCAGGGGATATTCCGAGTTTGCCAGAGAATGTGAGAAGTATCCTCACTGAGGAACATTTAAGAAATAATTCGTGACCCACCATCTGGAATGATTTAGAGGAAGCCTGCTGGGTCAGGGAATATTCGGTAATAAGATCATCGGACAGTCTTCCTGCCCTGAGGCTCTGAGACCCTGTAGACAGCCCCACTCACAAGTCTGAGCAGGGGACTGTGTGGCATCATGGCTTTGCATACATTGATTTTATCTTTTGCTAGATCCCTGGTATAATGAGATGTTTAAAATTGTTCTAAGTTTCAGTTGTTATTTTTATTCATAAAGGGAACAAGAAAGAGAAAGAAAACAAAATCACATTTGTACAAAATAATCTTATCTCATAATTTATAAGCAGAATATATATTTATATGTATAAATACATATATATCATTGAATACATGTGTTATGCTTCTATTTTTCGCATATTGTAGCTATAAAAAACAAACCATATGTCATTACATTTATCCAACCTCTTGCTCATCTGGAAAGACTTTTTTCTTTAAGCTTCTAAGAGTCTTTAATGTGAACCAATTAAAACATTGCAATTTTTCAAAGGCTTCTGTAAAAGGAAGTAACTTCAGCCATTAGAAAATTAAAATTTGAAATCTGTATACTAAAAAAAATGCAGAGAATGCAAAATGGAGTTATATGCACTTTTTTCTATTCATTATGCCTTATAAGCAGACTTGCCCCCTGCCTGAAACTTGCTCAGTGCTGCCAATTCACATTTCATCTGATGTATTGTAAAGATATATCCTGTTTTTTGGGCGATATTAAAATAATAAAAACACAGAGTGGAGGATAATTTATAAAGCCCTGGAGGCTACTATCCTATTTTAAAATGAAGTTTTTTATTTACTACAATTCATTGTTTAGCTATTTTGTTCTTCAAACACAGAGAATTAATATCTACAACTTGGTTTTGTAAGAAATCACCAAAAATAATTTGTTTCTGCACCCAGAAACAGTTCTCTGGCCCAGAAGTTCTCAGTACTGTGTTCTAATCCTGACTCTTTTCTGCTGAAAAGTAAATCATTTCTTTGTTGGCACATTATCAGAGGAAATAAAGCCTGATTCTTTACTTTTGCCTTTAATAAACATCTTTTTCTCTTAATAGAGCCCACCAGAGTATTCATAGTGGGCCCTTTCCAATGCTGCAGAAAGATGGTCCACACTGCCTGACTACAGCAAGAGTGAAAAGAAGTGGGAGTCTGGGCAAAATCTTCTACCTAGAATTCTTCTACCACAGAATCTACCTTGACTGCCGTCTAAAACCATCCATGGCTACCAGATGGCTAAGAGACCAAGACATCTAAAGATCAAATAATTGGAAATTCCAGGTATTTTATAGTCTAACTTTCAAAGTGTATGATTCAGTGGTTTTTAGCGCATTCACAGTGTTGCATAACTACCAACACAGTCTACGTTCAGAGCTTTTTCATCACCCCCAAAAGAGACCCTGTGCCCATTAGCAATTGCTCCCTATTATCCCTTTCCCAAATCTTACTGCTCACTAATCTATTTTCCATTTAGATATTTGCATATTCCTTATATTTCCTATAAATGGAATCACTCACTATGTGGCCATTTGCTCCTGATTTCTTTCACTTAGAACAGTATTTTCAAGGTTCATCAATGTTGTAGCATGTGTCAGTATTTCACTCCTTTATATGACTGAATAATATTCCACTATATATCTATTCTACATTTTGTTTGTCAACTGATGGACAATTGTGTTGTTTCTGCTTTGGGCTATTATGAATAATGCTGCTATAAACATTCAAGTACACATTTTTGTCTGAGCTATGTTCTTCTTACTTAGGTGAAGTAGAATTCTAGAAGAATGCTAAAGAAGAATTCTGGAAGTAAAATTCCTGGAATATATGATAACTCTAGGTCTCATATTTTGAGGGTCTACCAAACTTCTTTCCAAAAAAAAAGTATGGACATTCCATTTTTTAAAGAATCTGATTCATAGTGTAGGATATGTCACACAATAGAATTTCACCCTTTCAAAGTGCTATAGATTTCACTTTCTGATGTAGAAGCTGGGGGTGTGAAAAGAGCACAGGATTCAGAGCAGGACATAGGAGTGGGGCAGGTCTTGGGAAGGAGAAGAGCTCATTCTTACTGTTTTCCTGAAAAATGATGAGGAGGCAGGAAGGGAGGGACCAAAATGTGGCAACCTGAGGTTAGGGACTTGAAGATGTTGCTTTGGAAGAGCTGCCTAGAGCAGTTGAGCAAGAAGTTGGAAGAACAGAATTTAAAAGTCAGAAGAGGGAATTTCTGGTATCTGAGAGGTTGAAATGTTTTGATTGCTCATGAGGTGTAAGGTATGGATCTGTAATGACTGAGGGGAGTGATGAATCCTGTGGGTTTTCTCTCTTCTGCGTCCAGAGGTATGCTGGTGTGAATGGCAACTGGTTAAAATAGATTTAACAAATTTTAATTTTTCTTTAACTGAGAATGAGAATATTCCTTTCATTAGCAATGAGGATGAATCAAAGTGGATATTTATAAAATACCCTAGAGTCTAATTTCCTGGAATATACTCTTCTATTGAAAGCTTGAGTCTACTGACTCTAGAAATGATACCATAATTATTATGGACTACTTATAATGAAACTCATTACAAATGCAATTTTTCCAAACAGATTTTAAAAAAAGTATTGGGAAGAAATTCACATAATAAAGTCAGATCTTTTATAGTGAATAATTTAGTGGCATTTAGTACATTCACAATGTTGTGCAACCAACCATCTCCATCGAGTACCAAAACTCTTCCATCACTCCAAAATAAGCTATTCTTAAACGGTCTGTCCTCATTTCCCCCTTCCTCCATCCTCTGGCAACCACCAATCTGCATTCTATCTCTGTGGAGTTACCTATTCTCAATATTTCAGATAAATAGAATCATACAATAGCCTATGGTATCTGGCTTCTGTCATTTAGCATGTTCTTTGGAGTCAATTCATACTGTAGCATGTATCAGTACTCCACTTCTTTTGATAACTAAATAGTATCCCATTGTATGTATCTACCACAGTTTGTTCATGGATTCACCCATTGATGGATATTTGAGCCGTTTCCCTCTTTGACTCTTGTGAATAGTGCTGCTGGGAATGTGCTTATACATATATTTGTTTGAGAATTTGTTTTTAGTTCTTCTGGGGATATACCTAAGAGTGGAATTGCTGAGCTGATTGGTAGTTCTTTGTTTAACATTTTGAAGACCTGCTAAGCTGTTTTCCATGGCAACTGAACCACCAACAAGATGCATCCTTGCTAATGCTTCTTTTCTTTTCTTTTTTAATACTCATCTTTGTTGGTGTGACATGGCACTTCATTGTGGTTTTGACTTGCACTTCTCTAATGACTAAGGATATTGAACATCTTTTCACATGCTTGTTGGCCATTTGGATGTATTTTTTGGAGAAATGTCTATTCACATCCTTTGCCCATTCTTAAGTTGTTATTGAATTTTAAGGGTTCTTTATATATTCTAGATACAGGAGCCTACAAATTGTTATATATGTATATATTACATTTATATATGTATATATAATATATGCATATATATGCATATGTAAATATGTATAGTATACATATAAAACAAATAATATGTATATAATATATATGAAATTCTTTTTCAAAACAGAATAACATTTTAATGAAAATATTAAAGATGTTAATAAATTACACAGCTCAACAATTGTATCCATGGTTTCCATAACTTACTTTCTGAGAAATAAAGCATGTGAATAATGTGAATATCGAGTAGCTATTTGTAAGTTTTTCCACAAATTTTTAACAGTTTGATAATGATGAATTCCTAATATTCATTAAGAAGAAATAGCATGCAAAAGAGTCTAAGCCTACATCAAAGAACTGATAGTAGGGTTTCCTGTAGCGGGTTTCACTGGGCATGGCTTTTTCTCCAAAGATTATGTAAACAATATTTTATGGCTCCCGATACTGTATCTTGAAAAAGTAAATAATAAAAGTACTCCAGATATGCTGACAGTGCGTTGGCAACCCGGAGGCACACATGATTTTTTTTTAAAGCATACATTGATAGCTATTAACTAAAAGCAGGGGAGAGATAGAAAATACTTATTTGACATGGACTCTTTTAAACTTTACTTTTTGCTTTTCTAAAAACCTAATCTGGAGGAATAAAGCCTTAGGTTTACACTTTCATTGTTCTTTATTTCTGGAGCCTCTGCTTTGGCAGCCTCAGTACTGTTGGCAAGACACAGCTGATGCCAACTTGGAGACCATTCTTGTGTGATATTTTAGAAGCTTCCCCACCATCCTGCCCCCTTCTGTAGCTCCATGGCCATGGTGTGGGAGTTGGTAGGAGAACAGGTGTGGGAAGACACAGAGCAGGGGTAACATCAGAGAAAAGTCATCTAGAAGAAATACTGATGAGTGGAGACGAGGTGATGGGAAGATTGGAAAGCTAACATCATTCTGAGTCCAGACACGAATTAGATTTACATATTGGATGGCTTGCCGGTACATACACAAAATTTTACTAGGGCCAGAAACAAGATGCAAACCCTGTAGAAGTTACTCAGTTATAGAGGGAGGCACAAAGCTCCATTTTCAAAGCCACCCTGCAAATATTTACTTAAGCAGTCCCTTAATGACTTCTTCATTAACTGCACTTAAATTCTATTAATGACCGATAAAAGCCTGCCACCAGGGTTGTGTTTATTCATAGCCTGTATTGAAGATTTGATTAATGATGGTAATATAACAAAAGAAAAGGCATTCCACACACTTCTTCTGGAATGGCACCGCCTAGATTACAAGGAGGTGTGGTAGTGGTAGGAAGACTATGGTTGAAGCCACAGAACCTTAGGTAAGTTCCGTAATTTTACCTCATTTTTTGAACCAGAAATGCACATAATTTCTAATTTACACAGAGTTTGGAGATTTAAACAGAATAATGTGTATGGAGTACTTGGTATATAATTGAAATCCCAAAAAAAAAAGCAATTAAATTATTACTTAAAATAGAAATTGATATCCATAGGCCAAATCTGGCACACAGATAAGTTTCCATACTCATAAATTAGTTGTTAAGGGTTCAAAATTGAGAAGGAGTTTCCATTTAAGTATCCTTTTTTTTCTAGTTTCTCTGGACAAGAATCAAGCAGGGAAATAATAGGCCTCTATTTCCACATGGCAACAGTATGAGCCAGGGGTTGTTATGCCTTCAAATGTAGTCACCAGCCCCAGAGTCCCACCCTTACTTTCCCGGAGACCTTGCTAACCACCTCCTTGGCTTGCTTCATTCATTCTGATGGCCTGGCTGGCCTCAGCAGTTGCTGGCGACTGGGGGCTCTACAGCAAGGCATCCATTATCTCTGTCAAGTACAAGATTCTTAACTATCAATTTAGTTCATATAAAATCAATCTCATCAAAAAAGATGATGGATAGTGATGGTGATGACAATTCCTTTGAGAATGCTCTCATCCCAGCATCAAGCATGGTACCATGGTGGATCCCTGGCCTCACTTTTACCATCTGGGTCTGGGAGACTGCTTCAGCCACAGAGTTTCCAGAGGATCGAAGATCGTTATTCCACCCCAACCCCTTACCTAGTGCCCAAGAGACCCATGAAGGAGAGCTCTATATTAAGAGGAAACAAATCCTCAGTGTGACAACTATAATCCCTGAAGATGATAAGACCAAGAGGAGAAAAGAGTGAATTAAAACACAGGATTAACTCCTATTCTCTGACCTACAGATCTCAGTTTTTGGAAGATGATTTAGGGCTTTGGAATTACCTTGCTTTATTGGCTACCGGGACACAGAGGAATTCTTAGGGCTTGCAAAGCCGTGATTCTAGCCCAATAAGTGCAGCATATGGAAGGAGTGATGGCATCTCAGGAAGATAAAGAGCTTGCTAAAATCACAAGAATTAGAATTCGATTTTCCTGATTCTGTTTGGCAATCTTGCAGATACATTAGGCTACACTCAGCCGCACCAGTGTTACCCTAAAAGGTTCAGTTCATCCATGTTGAGTTGTCAGCTAGAAAAATACAATCTAAAGTGTTCACCTTTGGGAAGATATATTTCACTGGATTATTTTTTTGATGACTCCGAGTTTATATTCTGAATTTAAAAGAATCAATGAATCAAACTTCTAAGGTTTGAACTTATGACCTCTCTGATTAGGAGATAGAAATAGTATAAAGCATGTGTATCCTTATTTTATGTCAAAGAAATTATTAGTACTTGAAACATATTGAAGGTAAGATATATTTTAAAAACTACTGTTCAAAGCAAAAAAAGCAAAAAAAAAAAAAAAGGCAAAAAAAGCTGCTAGAGTAATCAATAGCATTCCAAGGAGTCCTTTGGGTTTCTCCAGTCTAACATTTTGTGCACATTTCCTTGGTCTGCAGTGTTGTGGTGATTGATCTCGAAGCAGTGATATCAGGGATAGGGCAGTGCAGTGGGCTGTGTTCCATTTCCTGATGCAAATTATTTTTGTTTCACAGACCAGCCTCTTTTAGGTCTCTGGCTAAGGCTCATGTCTTTCTTAAACCCATTCTCCTGACTTTGGGCCACTTGCTGCTCAGGGATTTTTCTTTCTCTTTATTTTGAGGGGGAAACAGCAGTTCCTATCACATGCTAAATCCCAGAAAGGACGTGATCTGTTTCCACTGTGAGATCACACTTAAGGATGCTAGTTTCATGGGCCCTTCTATCCAGAGAACATGGGAACATGTTCAGCAAATATTTACCACACTCCTCCTAGCTTATTCCAGGGCTGTCTAGGCCCTGGGTGCAGAGAGGTAAAAAGACAGTCACTGCTCAAAGGGAGCTTATAGTTCAAATGAAAGAAATACATACCAGATGAGCACATCTGTCAATAAAACAATTTGTGATGCTTATAAGTGCTATCAAGAAAGCGAATTTAGATAATGTAGTTAGAAGTCTCTGGTTATGGTAGAAGCAACATTAGATCCAGCGATGGGAAAAGTTGTCTCTAAGGTGGTGACACTTGAGCTGAGACCAGGATGACAAGGGCACAGTCAAGTGAAAATATGGGAAAACCACATTCTGGGCCCTAAAACAGAAATGAGATTGACCTTTACAACAAAAGAAAACAAAAGGGGACTCATGGGGCTGGAGTTTGGAGGACAATGAGAACGTGGTGGAGAGAGAATCTGGGGGAAGGCGTCTGAGCTGCTTTGGAGGCAGTGCATGAGGCTGAGTGAGCAAATCGTTCATGTCCTTTATTCATGGAAGCTGCACGCTTCTCAGGGTGTATGTCTTCTCCAACAGTACTTCCATTGTTGGCAAATAGGCTCCTTGGGTATTGAGAGATGGGATTGAATGACTCATTCACGAGAAAGTACCAGGGTCAATGAGCTTTCTTGGACGTTCAAGATTTCTACATTAGTTATTCCTAAGAGGCCACGTTGTTTCAGAAACTTAGGATTCCTTTATAAGTGACTAATGATTCTCACACTTATTCTTCACACTTATAAATTCACTGATATGGAAAAGAAACTATTGGTTGCTGATTTTCAAGATTATTAATTTCTTTTTTAAAAATTTTAGTTCCAGCATAGTTACCACACAGTGTCATATTAGTTTCAGGTGTACAAGATACTGATTTAACAATTCTATACATTACTCATCAAGATAAGGGGACTCTTACCCCCCTTCACCTATTTCACCCATTTCTCTACCAACTCCCCTCTGGTAACCATCAGTTTGTTCTCTACAATTAAGAGTCAGGTTTTGTTTGTTTGTTTGTCTGTTTGTCTTGTTTTTTTTTCTGTTCCTTTGTTTTGTTTCTTGAATTCCACATATGAGTAAAATCATTTGGTATTTGTCTTTCTCCTACTGACTTACTTCACTTAGGATTATACTCTCTAGATTCATCTATGTTGTTGCAAATGACCAGATTTCATTCTTTTTTATGGCTGAGTAATATTCTGTTACATATACTACATATTTATCCATTGATCTATCAATGAACACGTGGGCCAGTTCTATAATTTGGCTGCTGTAAACAATGCTGCAATGAACATCAGACTATAAATTCCCTGAAAATTAATTTATTGAAAATGACAACTAAAAAGTGGTTTACCTCATGTATCTAGTAAACTCTTATGAAATGCTCACTCTATGGCAGACACTGTTAGGTCTACAAATAACAACTAATTTAAACCTCCAAAGAACTCTATGGGGTAGGAACTATTATTATCCTCAACTGCATATATAAGGAAACTGAAGCAGGTTGAATTTACTACAATAACTGAGCAATGTTACAAAGCTAATATGTACTGAGTTGGGATCAAACCCGGTTAGTCTACTTTTGTATCTGTGCCCTTACTTATCAAAGCCCACTATCTCTAAAATGAATTATAATGAACACATTTTATTTAAAAGAATTGACATGCACTCTCTTCTATTTTATTTGACAGGAAGAAATTTGTAATATTGCAAAGTATTATTTTAACCTTCAGACAGTAGCATTATTTCTTTTGTTATATAAAGTGCTTGTATGTATTAAAGCATCATTATTTTTTATCATTTCTCAAAGCTGGAAATTTAGCTTAGCGCTGGTGTGATGTAAACAAATTTTATGCCATGTTTAAAATTTCTATTATGTCCATGAATGTTGGAAAGGATGCCTCAATAACAAATTGAATATGTGTGAATGGATAGTGGTTTTTAACATACTAATTTTTCCATCACCCTAAATGTTACATTAAGACATGTATTTCAAAAATACAAAATTCCTGCCCTCAATAATTAATAGCTAGCAAAGATACTCCTGTCTTTGCTTGTTGATGGATAATACTTGTGAGAGAAGGAAGATGGGTTGTCAAACCATGGTGTTGTGCCCTTTGCTTCAGTTTTGCTCTTATTCACAGGATATAGATTCTATATAACCACAATGTGAGGGATGTGATGCTGTGCCAACTAATATTTGTCAAAACACATACTGTCAAAGCAATTTTTTTAAATAAGTAGAATAAGTAATAGAGTATTAATTACAGACCAATAGAGTGAGATTGTATTGCTCTAGCCTGCCAAAGATACTACCTGTGTGTCAAAAAGAAGAGTTTGTAACCGGCATGTTAGTATTACATGCCAATAATCTGAGCAGGTGGTCATTAGAGATTTTGCTAGGAGCCAGATCGTTTTCCCCATGAATAGCTTGGTAAGGTCCAAGCACTTATTTCTCCTTGAATTAGAAATCATTCCACTTCAAACTGCCAAGGTACCTGTCCATAATGCCAAGGGAGTGTTTTAGCAGTTCTTTCAGAAGCTGAGAATGATTCACCATGTTCAGAATTTTTAAATCTGTTTTATTGGATAAACTCAAAATATCTGCTTTATTGGATAAATTTAAAATATCTGTTAGGTGTCTTCTTTCTTCTTTACAAACAGCATAATTGAAAGCATTGTTTTGGTAAAATCTTCTCAGAAGACCACATAATCACTATTTAAATTAGTCGTAATTCATTTTACATTTGCTTATTTTACTGTTAACTTTCCCAGAACTGTAATTTTTTTTTTTTACAATTAGAACATCTGAATTTTAATTACATTACCATCAAGAAGCTCATTAAAGTCACTTAATTGGCAACATTTCCAAAAAAACCTTAGCTGGGTTTAATATATTTTAAAGAGTTACTGTCAAAGTATAATTTCACCATTACAAACAGCTTGGCAACAACATTTGCATAAAGATCTGTCAGTTTCTGAAAAGTGCTCAAATGTTGGGAAAATCAGATTCGTTAAGTCGCCTTTACTGAAACAGTCTAGAAATGGAGAAATTGTACATATATTCATCTTTGTAACCCCTGCAGTACCCAGAGTACTGCCATGCACAGCATAGGTATTCGAAATATATTTCTCGAAGGAAGTAACTCATATATTTTCTGCTTTGGGACAGACTCAAAATTTTTTTTAAAACCTCATTACAAGTTCCTTCATTTATGTTAAATTTAACAAAATACCCATTTTCTTACCACTTCCTTCTCATTCACTCTAGGATATATGAAATTGTCATTTAGGATTTTGAAACCATTTGAAACAGCTCTACGGTTAGCACTGCAGGACTAACACTTGAGATTATTCTGAGATGATACAATTTTTTATGGTTTCCCTCTTACACATATTAGAGTCCCACCCCTAGGGCTCTGGTGTCATTTGAACTTGCATTGTAGTTACATTCATTTTTCGCCTATACAAAACTCTAAGTTTTGCCTATAGACATGCATCTTGTTAAATATACATGCATTTTGGGGAGGTGGAGGTACCTAAAACAGTGGCTTGCAATTACATTTGTCAAATGGATGAATGAAAAATCCAAGTCTGTGATACATGAAGCACGATTATACTTTCAGCATTAATTTGGGTGTCAGGACACCCTCCTCCTCAAATCTCACATGCAAGAATAAAATGTAGTTAAGGGATAGTTATTATTGCAATTTGCTTCCTACAAATAGAAAAAGTCTGATGTTTTTAATCATCCCTTTTGGGCTGGTATTTTTCTATTAAGTCTTTGCCCTTTGTAATTTGTGTATCTTTTATCCTCCACGCCAAAAGAAGAATCTAGTAAAGCTGTACAAAACGTGAACATTAAAAAAAAACCCAAAAAAACAAAAAACCTGCCTCTCAAGTTGCTGCCTTGCTCTTCACTGGATCCTTAAAGTCTTGGACCGTGTCGGGTAGTATACAGACAGACTCCATGAATTCTTGTTGAATGAATGAATCAATACATAAACACATGCTGAATGTCTGAGGAGCACCTGCATGACTCTACCTGAGGAAGTCAGGGAAGGCTCTAGCAAATGTAATGTAGAAAAAATGAATCTTCTACAAACACAGATGCATCCACTCATCTATCAATCGCTGAGTTTCTACCATATGCTACGTTCTAAGATATGGTCTGTGAAGATTCCTAGGATAGCACCATCCAATAGCACTGTCTGTGATGATGGCAATGTTCTCCATCTGATGTCCACAACAGTACGTGTAGACTGTGGAGAAGACTGGAGGCTTCCCCTTGGAATAATGGCACATTTCAATTCGTGTTTTAGAAGTTGCCCCTGCGGCCGTGGGAACGAAGGCGTGAGGCTGGAGACCCCTTATTGCATGTTGATAGGATACAACAGCTGGGCAGAAATCCGCAAAGGCAGAAGAAAAGACGTTGAAGGGACAAGATTTTCTTATTTTTTGCACTTGCCCTGTTGTCCCCCTTGGTAGAGTATTAGGAAAGAGCTGTTGCTGGAGAGTGGATGAGGAGAATATTAGGAGGACATCTTCTGGGCTTGCTTGGGAGGCTGCTCCAGTCAGAACAAAACAGGAAGGTAAAAGCTTGTCTCTGTGTCCCTCAGGGCATCAGTAGTTGCAAAGGTATGGGGAGGAAGGACTATGGCCAGCCCTGAATCGGTATGGATGCTACCCAAGCTCCTGGACAGGGCACCCCTTCCTTATGGGTGAGGTGGGATTATGTGGCCTGAGTGGGAGGCCTGATTTCAGAAAGCAGGAGTGGAGACAGAGTTGGACAGAGAAATGTCTGACAATTCCAGAGGTGTGTGTGGTCTGTGACCTTCGAGGACCCTTCCTGCAGTAATGCTGCAAGCCAGGGTTGGTTCTTTTGGCTAGAGAGCCTGAGAGAAGGCACGAGGGTCTTCTGCCTCTAGCTAGAATCAAGCTAGGGACGGGAGAAATCATCCAGAGCAACCTAGTGCCAGGAAACACATCAATGAAAAGTCCCCTAGGGAGTGGCTCCATTGACACTTCCAACATTCATTTAAGAAATCTCTTCTGGTGACCTGGATCTTTTAATTCTGTGGCCGTCACAGAGATGGAAGCTGCCTGTAAGTTTCTAATTGATGGGGACCCGTACTGGCAAAGCTTCACCTTCGGGATAGCAGGCATTATGGCTTTTTTTTTTTCTTTTTCAGAATGAGCTCGATAATGTCAAACTCAAACCCCTGAAGAATCTCATAGATACGACATTTTTTCTTCCTAGCTGCAGATGTCCTTTTTATTGAATTGTTTTGCTTGCTTGGTTTGGTGGTGGGTTAGCAATCCGAAGGCAGTTACCAGTACTAATTCTTGAAAGGGATACAAAACAGGAATGCTTCCAAATTCGAAGCGTTAATGAAAAGGAGCCTGAATTAAAAAATTCTCACTTTGTCTTTATCAAATGCTTTTGGTTAGTTTGAAGAAACCTGGGAGAAATGTAATGAACATTTCTTGGAGGGACAGCATAGAGTGCAAACATCAGGATGCCTCTACAAAATGCATCTCAAACTTGATTTCTGAACAATGTTTTGCGTACTCTGAGTTATACATTCCCGCCCTTGGAATTCTAATGATAAAAATCCAAACTCTTTTAGATTCTTCTCCAAAACCACCTAATATCACTCAGGTGCTTGCTTAGCACAAGCGTTTTCTTTCTTTCTTTCTTTCTTTCTTTCTTTCTTTCTTTCTTTCTTTCTTTCTTTCTTTCTTCTTTCTTTCTCTTTCTTTCTGATAAAACCATAAGCTGAAATGAATGCACAGAGACAAAATAATAGTACTTTAATTTCTCACTTTATTATTTTCCTCGAACGAACAGGTGATACAACACTGTCTGTGTCCAAAGCAAAAGGCATGGTTCCCTTTTCTTTCAGAGAGTGCCAGAAAATGTAAACAATATTTGGGTTGAACTTCTGAGTCTTACTGCCAGCCTTTAGAACATCATTCATTTGTTTGTTTGTACCAAGATTGAACAGCATAAAGAGTAAAACAAGCAAATGGTCTGAGGCATTTATACGAAGTGTTCAGACTGTGATACAGGCTTGCATCTGCGTCATCTTCAGTCGGACAAAGAAAAACACTGCTTTAGGAAGTGGGTCATGCGGGTATATAAGTGCTTCGAGGACAGGCCGGGTATGCCATGGTTCTGGTCAGAGTACCACTGAAACACAAAGAGAGAAGCCTGTGTCACCCCTGTGGCCACACGATGCATCCAGCTTTGACTTTTTAATGCTTGCAGGTCCTGATAATTTTTCTGATATTGTGATTGAAATGCTACTTAGGAACACTTAATAAGAGAGTTTACACGTGACCATTTAGAACAGGAAGACAAGAGAGGCCTTTTATTAACCTTGGCTATTCTTTTGCATTCTTTAAGCTTCTATCTTAGATCTTGGTGGCTGGGCTCTTACAATGGCCAGCCTTCTGGGGGATCGGGACGCAGGCAAGTGTTCCAGAGCTGGTGTGTTGGGTCTATTACTTTGCTTCTCTGGAGCTCGGTTTCCTCATTTGAAAAATGAGGAGGTTGGATTTGGTTTTCTCTGAGGCTTCCTCTAGCTCAAAAATTCTGCGAGGCTTTTAGCCTCTGAATCCAATTCCTCTCTGCTGCCGAAAATCCACAACACATAGAACCGTAAACACCTTTCATAGGAGTTAAGCATAGTATCATTAAAAACACCCAGGGAGATGACATTATAAATTCAAACTTCATTGTTGGAGAGATGCTGGTGAGATTATTGTTTTCACTGAATAAAGAGGGCCAGTGGTCCTGATGGAATGCTGTATACTTACAAGGTGAATTTACATGGGGTGGGGTGGGGGGATCACAATTAAAAAAAATCAGAAAAATCTCACATCCCCTTTTGTAAATTGTTTTCGAAAGCCCAATTTCTAAAAAAGGGGGTTTCCTTTCTGAGGTTCTTGTTCAGGAAAAGCAAGTGAGGGAGAACTCATGCTCCCGAGGAGGGGTTGTCTCTTCTGCCATGGTTCTCCCCTTACTGTCCTCTCTGGTGTCCCTTCCTAGTCCTTGTGCGGCCTGGGTCCTCCAGCTAGCCCATTCATTCATTCGCTCGGGGACAAGTTGAGCCTCCGTGCGGGACCAGGCTCGTGTCGGGCCCTGGGGACACACGGATGACAGGGTTCTCTAACTCTGAGCAGAGCCCCCCGACTTCAGGAGCCTCTGAGGCCACTGACAACATCCCCAACTGCTTCTTACTGAACAAACAGACCTTTTGGCTGCTTCGGGACTCCCAGCTTTTTTTGTGGGGACGCCGAGCATGCAGCCACACTTATGCAAGCAGGATCACAGAACTATTGGATGTTCGAGCTAGAAGATCAGCGAATCTCACAGATGTCTCCATTTCATATACGGCTTGCCTAGTGTCCTTCAGGGAGTTCGCGGAAGATCCAAGACCCACTCGCTAATCCTTCGCCTATGCTACCTCACAGCCCGTTTGCCAGGCTTCAGTAAAAATAACAATGATATTGATAATGATAATGAAAAAATCAGATTCCTCCTCCTTTGAGCTTACGGGTCCAAGGCCGTGAACAGGAGTAAAATGAAATTATGTACCATTGCCTGGAAATCCACTTGTGCATTAACCAGAGCTTTAGCAATCTGTGCTGAGTTTTGAAAGTGCACATTATCTGCAACAAAGAGAGAGAGTTAAAGTGCTGCTAAATACCAGAAAGCATCGAGTGACAATGTACTGCCTGCAAATGAACACCGACAATTATCTAGTCGTGCGGTTGACATTGTCAGCAGTGAGTAATCGCACTCATTTGTGGAAATGTCTCTGACTCTTAGGTACTGACCCCGAGCACAGGCATAGGAGGATGCTTAATGTTTCTTAAACAAAGTGATGTTGGCTCAGTATTTTTATGTGTAAGAGTCTTGCTTAAACCTCACCATCTGCTGTTCCGTGGATGAGAAGATAGTCTACATTTCTGAAATATTCTGCTCTTGCCATCACAGTTGAATTCTGGAAAAGAGGAAAAATTAACATTTTAGTTGCTGCAAGTTCTAATAGAAAACTAGCTAAATCATTGTGCGATGGACTTAGCACCAATACTGAAATTATGTATTGCTTTGGTTGATAAATATTTAAGAGTCAGAGCAACACATTTTCATCATCATTTGCATTACTTCCATCTGATTCTTAGTTTGAAAAACGGGAAGTTTATGTGTCATATGTTACATATGAGTGAGACCTTAGGCATAAATGATGCCCGCTCAAGCTGTGTAGGGGTTGGGGGTGGGCAGGAGGATGGGGAAAAGGAGGTGAGGGAAGGGAGGATGGGGAAAGAAAGAAGAGAATCCAAGGAGAGTAAATTCCTTCCGAGTGAGGTGTTTTGCAGCTAACAAAAGATCAGCCTATTTGCTTGGGGACCCGGCAAAAGTGTAAACTCTGAAGACTGCCTCAAAAAGTATTTAGCACATTTGCAAGAACTCAATGACCTAGATTAAAGAGAAAACGCTTACTTTGTAGTGCTCGAGATTATCGTTCTTTGTTGGGAGGCCCATGAATCGTTCTGTGTAGATAGATGCTATAAAATATATAAGAATATGTTGTTTACACGTGATACAGTCATGTCACTAACCAATAAGACCCCGAGGTTAGAGAACTGCTGCTCCTCACTTTCCCCCACGGAGCTGCTGAGGAAGGTTCTTGCTTTCCTTTACTGTAATGCTCCACCCACGTCATTTGCTCTGCGATTTGCCTCAACCGGGCTTGAGAAGCCAAGGAGGAAACAGGAACAGCTGCCATTAGGAAGGACTGATCTGAAGCTTTTTCTCTTCCACCCTTCAGTGCAGGGAATGTTGAGCTAGAGAGGACCTAATGGAATGGCCTCCTTGGATTTTAAAAGAAATCACAAACGTAGCCACTTCTAGTACTTTTACTGGTGTCCTCATTAATCTAGGATGGGTCTAGGTGCCTCGAATCCTCCTCTCCCAACACACACACACACACACACACACACACACACACACACTTTCTTTTTCTGAATAAAGATTCCCTGCAAGTTATAGTTGTCTCATTTTTACTCCAACACAGGGACAAGGGTTTGATGAAAGCTAATTTTTGTCCCATTATTAGAGTCAATTCCAAATAATCATCCTGCATTGATGTTAATCATAAAAACAGGCACACATGGGGGTGGACTTCTTAACCAATTTTTTTTTTAATCACTCTGATTTCTGGAGCAATGAAATGACAGGCTGTGGCATGGAGGTGAACAGTTTGGCTCCACCCAACTTCGCATAAGATGTGCCTTAAGGACCAGTCATGCTGCACCCGTGTGCCGGCAAAAACACACAGAGTCGGCTCTGGTTTTCAAGGTTTGGTTTAGCAGGAGACACAAGGTTTCGGGGAGAGGATAGCATACCCTGGGTTTTGGAAGAGTCCTTTCTTCCTCGTTCTTGAGATTTCCTTGATTGTTGCAACATGATCACAATGAATCATATAAACAACCTCATTTATAGATTATATTTTCCCTCAGTGAAGCTGGGGTGAATTTTACTGCATAATTTGTTTTCCTAGCAACCTCAAATATAGAGTAATTACGTGTTAAATGTTTTCACAGCAACATTTATGAAATGTTTCCATACCGTAATATTCCCAGCTGGAGACAG
The DNA here is from genome assembly GCF_905146905.1 of Nyctereutes procyonoides. Taxonomy (NCBI): domain Eukaryota; kingdom Metazoa; phylum Chordata; class Mammalia; order Carnivora; family Canidae; genus Nyctereutes; species Nyctereutes procyonoides. The sequence continues at coordinate 23,662,009 of NW_026575142.1, read as the reverse complement.
GAGCCACTGCTATCCCACATTTGAAAAGACCAGTTCCTGAAGCAAGGGCCAGTGATGAAACATAGCCTCCATAGGACTGTGGAGACATCATTATAAGTCAGTCCCAGATTTGCTTTCACAAACTCTCCAACATCGTTTTACAGCAACTCTGCTCACAATAAGTACTGATGGGAGCCGGGGATATGCATGGGGTAGATTAAATGTCTACCCTGCACCCGTGGCAGCAGCTCCATCTGACACAGCATAATTTCATCCCTAGTAAACTAAAAATACTTGGTGTGCTAATCAGAGCATGGTAGGGGCAGTTTAAGAGATAGTTATCTTTGCAATTTTTCTGCCCCCAGTTTTTTTCCTCTATATTTTTCCAATGAGGACCTTGCCAGAGCAAAAATCAGGATTTTACTTGAAAGAAATGCACAGAGAAAGGAGATTATTCCCCAAATGTAAAAGCCAGATACTTCCCACAGCCTGCAGATGACCCGTGAGGCGATACTCACATCTGTGTATTTACTTATTTGTTTTCATAATAGAACAACAAGGGAAGGACATAGAACCTTTTGGATAGTTAAAGACATGGCCAGAGTTTGTGTATAATGTAGTGTTGCCTATTCTGTTCTGAGGATTTCTGGCATAGCAGCTCAAAGGAGGAAAAGCCATTGGTGTCTTTAAAAGTCTTACATAGTCCCCGACAAATTAAATGGAAAAACAAAGAAATGCAAAATGAGTTGGGAGTAGGGTAAGCTCTCATCAACTTTCTTCCCCAAGGAATGAGGTAGATGATTCAGAAATGTGACCCGGACAACAGGAGATGTCTGCCCATGTCACTTGGAAATTTGAACCTTTTCCTGAAAGTGAAGAAATGAGCACATAAGGTGGCATCTCCCCCTGGAAGTCTGATTTGGGCTGTAGAAACATGCTTGAGAGACATGCTTCTTCTGGGGATGTGGATTGAACAGTGCTCTGGGTTCTGAACCCCAAAATGTATGTGTTAGATCAGGAAGTGATTCTCAGTGCATATTGTTGCCCCGACATGGGAACATCGCCACAAGTCATAAGAGGACAGTGGGACTTTCCAACTAAGAATGTGCCTTATATTTAGGATCTTTTTACCACAAACCTCTGGGAGCCATTTTCCCTTAGGTCAGCAGGGATCTCATCACCCTTTGCTATGGGAAAGTCAGTCTTTAGAGAGAGTGAAAGGGTGAGAGGGAAAGTTTTACAGAGTGAGGGACAGACAGGCAGACAGACGGACAGACATGGTAATGAGGGCAGATCAGTGGCAGCAGTCATTCTTAACCCATGAAATACATGGAATGGGGCAATAAGCTAAACAGTCTTGCTGAATTCATGAGTTAAGGGAATAATTCTTCAACTAGTTAACACTTGTAGGTTTTCAGTTCTGGGGACTTTTATTGAGGACCCTTGGCTACAAAATGCAGAATAGAGGAGGCCGCTCCAATTATTTCATGGCCTCCTTTTATTACACTTAGAGGCGAACTAAAGCATGTTCTCATAGGGGAAAATAAATTTTAAAAACAGAAGGAACAGTGGCTTTAAAAATCATTTTGGTACGTGAAAATTTTCGCTTATAAAAATGATTGATTTTGATTCGTAGGGTAGCAACGACTATGACTGAAATGGAAGTTCTCTCTTTCTTAATTTTAGGTTCAAATGTGAGTAAAATAAGCCTGAGTTAGAAATATTATTGTTTGTGGTTTTATTGGAAAAGTGTGTTCACTACAAGTAACAGTACTGGGTCCCGCTGAAATAGCATGAAGTGAGATTTGAAATAAAGATCATTTACATCTAATAAAAAGGGTTTTGAACATCCCTGCCTGAAACCTCACAGATTATTAGCCCATATCTGCTCAGTGATTAGATAGTAGTGCTGTATCTAAATAAAATCTCCATGTTTCCAGGATGAATACAAATTGTCTCTAGGAATTTGTAAGAGCAAAACTAGTGTAGCAGCAGCACAACAAAAGTAGGTGTTCTTTAAATTCTCAGGCAGCTTAGAAAAGCTATTCCTATTGTAGAAATGAAGAGGAAATAAAATAAACCCGAGTTGACTTTTTTCTGCTCTCCCATGGGTGGGGCTCCAAGGCAGAGTGGGTGGCTGTCGCAAGAAAGGAACCCACGGAGCAGATTGGCCATGAGAATTCTAGAATTTTGTCCTTTGCACTTAGATGCCTTGCCATTTTGTTTAAACGAAGGATATCTTTAAAAACATTCTTAGAAGGGCACAGAATTTTGAGGGGTTTATAGAACACTCTTATGCGAGCCGTAATGCGCATTGGAACATTTTACCTACAGGCAATAGTAATAAATAGCTAACGTTTGTGTGGCCAAGGCGCTTGCAGCCCTCTTTGAGAACCCACACACTCTGCTTCCCTTCTCCCACCTCAGATGTTCCCCTGCTTGTCGGCTCTCCCCGTGTTCTCTGGACTCTCCAGGCCTGATCCGGCCCCGGGAATTTCACAGATGCTGCTGTCCTCTGCCTAGAACACTCTTCCCCCGGATATGGGCATGGCTCACTTCCTCCCCATTTCAAGCCTTAACTCAAAAAGAGTCGAACTGCACCTGTCCTTCTCATCTTCAATATACCAACCCTGCATCATGCTCCTTTCTTGCTTTTGTTTATCGCTAGAGAACTTGTCATCATTTAACGTCCTGTTCATTATCCTCATTTATCACACTTATTGTCTTTCTTCCCAACTGTTCCTGACTCCATAAAGGTAGACATTTTCATCTGTCTTGTTAATGAATGTATCCCCAGCACTGACAATATGGCCTGGAACACAGAGGGGGGAATAAAAGGGATGCTTGTCGAATATATAACTTCCCTAGGGACTCAGCTAAGCCTCACAAGTGACCTGGTGAGGAAATCACTGCTGCCTTTCCTGATGAGGAAGCCGTGGCTCAGAGGGAACGTAGAGGGCTCTGGGAGGCAGGGAGCAGCAGAGCTGAGACTCAAGGCCAGGACACCTGCCTCTATGACCCAGGACTTTCCTCTCTGTCCTTGCACTGGGGCAAACCTCGTTGGGGAACTTGAAGTTTTGGAGTCTAATGTAGTCTCATTAGAGGTGCATTTGTCCTACTTTTACATCGTTGATCACACATAGCAATTCAAATTGCTTATAATTAGTCACTGGAAGAGAAAGGAACTAAGATTAAATCATGAACTAATGCTTATTCAACACCACCTGGCTAGGCCTATATTAACAAAGCAAGGCCCATAAATGAGGTTGTTATTCTAATAATTTAGGCAAAACCCCTGCTGCTCTTCAATTGTCAGAATAATTACTACCGTTTTTTTCTTCACATCAACCAGGGTTTTGCAACCTCAGCACTGTTGACATCTTGGGCTGGATAATTCTTTCTTCTGGGGACCTGTCCTGTCCATTGTGGGGTATTTAACAGCATCTCTGGCCTCTACTCACTAGCTGCCACGTAGCACTCCCCCAGTTGTGACAACCAAAAAAATGACTCCAGACATGGCCAAATGTCCCCTGAGGGGCAAAACTGCCTGGTTATGAACCGGTTATAGCAGACACTTCCCTGGCATAGTGCTGGGTGCCTGGTGGATAGCTAATAAACAGCTAAAAACAGAGCTATTGGATTTTGGTTTGTATGAGCCAGAACAATAAAAGGGTAAGATAAAAATGCCTCCTCTCCCCTTCTTAATTAGGATAATGGAGGGAAACGTAGGATTTGCAGCTTATTCACCAATTGACTACCAAAATTTTATGTGGTGAGCTACAGTATAGTTCTCAGACCACTCAAGTGCCTAACATTTCATGGAGACAGATATGACATATCCTTCTTGACATGAAACACAATAATTGCTAAGTAAGACTCATGGTCATCTTCTTTCGCATCTCCAGTTTCCCACAGGTCCCTGTTTACTATACTAGGAAACAGGGCTTGGAGCTGTGACCTCTTTCCACCTCCTACTTCACTGCCTAAATTCAGGTCCTTGGTATTTGTTGCCAATCTTACCTCTTACCCAGCTCCTTGGCCCACTCCCTCCCCCACCTCAGACCATCCTTCACTCTTCAGCCAAGGGTATCTTTCTAAGACACCAATTCTATTCTCTATTGATTTCAAGAAAACATTTCAAAAAAAGTATCTAAGGAATCAAATACCTTTTAGTAATGCTATAGTAATCAAAATATAACAGGATTCTTTACTGTTCCTTCACAGAGTTGATACACACTACTATGTAGAGTTCATGATTTATCCAATAATTAGACCAGAGGATCTTTTCATGAGAAAGTCCTTGGTACTAATAAGATACATTTGGGAGAACATTGACTTATAGGATTAAATTCAGTTTAAATGACATCATTGGTATGTGGGATGACCAAGTAGTATGCTAAACACTTGAGAAAACAACTTTTAAAAAAAGACAAGTCCATTCCCTCGATGAGCCTACATTCTCACGGGAGAAACCAATAGACCGACAAGATAAAACATCATAATTCCTAAAACAGCAGTATAAAGAACTGTTGGAGCACAAAGAAAGTCATATCTGAGTCAGGTTTTAAAGAATAAATAGAAGTTTTCCATTTTGGAGGAAGAGGAGCAGAATAGAAGAAGATGGGTGCATTGCAGGTATAGGGAAGAGGATTCACAAAAGCATGGAAGTAAGGAAGTGCAGACATAGTCAAATTATTCATAAAGGCGTGAGGAAAAGTGGAAAGAGATGAACATGGAAGAGCAGGTTACAGCCAGATTGTCAAGAGATTTCCATGCATGGAAATAAGTTTGGGCACCAGGCCAAGGTCAATGTGTGGCCTTAGAAAGTATAGAAGCATATAAGTTATGTTTTGGAAAAATAACTTCAGTAGCAACATTGCAGTTTGTGAGATCAAAGCAGGAAGGCTAGTTAAGAGGCAACTGGGATAGTTAAACTGGTACCACACAATGGTCCATGGACCAAAAGAATCAGCATTACCTGGGATCTTATTAGAAATGCAAATCCTCAGGCCTCACCCTCAATACTGAATCAGAATCTCTGATGGTAGGGCCCTGGGAACTGTTTCAACGAGTTCTCCAGGTTGATGCATATGAAAGCCAAAGTTTGAGAAGGTCTGATCTAAGCCACATATGAAGAGAACTGAACTAAAGCGCTGGCTCTGAGGACGAGGAGAACAGATTTAGATGTTTGAAGATAGCATTGACAGAACTTACTTACCAATGGGATGTGGGAGTTGGGGATCAAGAGAAATTGGAAGTGCTCTGAATTTACTAATTGGGGTGACTAGGTGTGTGATGAGGTCCTTAAATAAAGACAAGGACTTGTTTTAAGTAGACTATAGCAAGTTTAGCTTGTGTGGGTTAGGCTTGAAGCTCCAGTAAGACATTTGGGACAGATGGTCAGTGAGCACTTGAAAGGAGCTCAGAAGAGAGGTGGGGGCTAGCGGCAGTCATTGCCATCTTTGAAATGACATGGGTTTCCCCAGTGAAGTGAAAAACAATGGGGGCCATAGCCAGACCCCGGAAAACATGGATGTCAGAAGAATGAATGGAGTGTAATGATCATGGAGACGTAGGAAAATAAGAGGAGTGTGTGGCAGAGCCATAGATAGGGCCCATCCTCCTTTATGCAGTCTAAAAGGCTCCTGGTATTGGCTATCTACCTACCTATCCAAACTCATTTCCTTCACCTTCCTCACTACATGCTTTACACTTCTGAAGTTTCTGGCATCCAGACCAACCATGCCTTACTCATTTTTACCTCAAGACTGGGCAAGTTTGTCTTCATTTTCTGGAATGCACCGTTACTGACCTATCTTCTTCACTGCCTCATTTCTGAATCTTCCCTTTGCTCTCACAGCCAGAATGAACCACTCCTGTCCCTGGTGTTCTCGCCTCAAGTTGTATCTGTCTTAACACTTGGAACATTGCTGAGCAGTTCCTTTTTTGTTCTGTTTTATCTAATAGAGGGCCAGGGCTATAACTTACTCATCTTTTCATCTTCTAAAGAACCTAAAATAAGACCTAGTTGAGGGATGCCTGGGCGGCTCATGGTTGGGCACCTGCCTTCAGCCCAGGGTGTGATCCTGGAGTCCTCAGATCGAGTCCCACATCAGGCTCCCTGCATGGAGCCTGCTTCTCTCTCTGCCTGTGCCTTCTCTCTCTCTGACTCTCATGAATAAATAAATAAAATCTTTAAAAAAAAAAGGACCAGTTGAGATCCAATAAAAATTTACTACATCGAGGAAAAAATGCATTAGTTAGTAATCAGATGGGTGGATTATATAAATCATAAAGATTTGATGGGAAAAAAAAACAGTGTAGTTTTAAGGTCTTTTTCCTTCAGGATCTTCTGGGTCCTGCTGATTGAGGGGTTGCTCAAATGTTGCATCCACTGGCAGTTCACATTTTCCTTCTTTGCACATGCTCTCGGGGTTTACCTCACAATCATTGCCATGTTGGAAAGTAAGCAATAAAGGGGGCTTATTAGACCACCTCTTCTAGTAGCATTTGCACAGACCTCTTGACAATCTTTTATTGAAGAATCTCAGGCTGATATGCATGTATTTTGGGGGTGCGGAGTGGGTTCTTTAAATCACATAGGTGGTTCTCTACCAAACTAATACCAGGATGTTCTAGAAATGAAATCAAAAGTTCCACTTCCTGGTTATTTCAAAGGCTGCAGTAAAAGAAAATTAAAACTATAAGAGAAATGTTAACGACGATATGTAAGTGTTCGGCATGAAATTTGAATTCTTTCAAAAATTTACTTTAGGAAATTTCATAAAAATGGATGGTGGGAGAGATCTTATCTGAAATATTTCACTATAAAAATATTTCATTGATTTCCACCCATTTGAATTCTGTTCTGTTTAGATATTTAACATTTGATAGTTTTAAGAAGGACCAAATGGCTTGAAGTAACAACTTTCCACAAATTCATAACAGCTCTTCATCTGGTCACTGAGCTGAGAGCTGAGCCGGAGCCTGCAGATTCCCTTCAATATTGGGTTTCATTCCCTCCATCTGAAAGCAGGCCGCTCTCAGAGAAAACAGCCAAGAAAAACAACCCAAGCCCAAACGGCTGCAAATTGACTTGCAAATGTACAAATTCAGACCAAAAAGTGAAACAGGAAATCTTCTTTGAAGGGTAATTATCATAATTTATAATGGGCAAATCTAAACTCTTTCCAATATTTCTCTAAACTTTCCAGTGACTTCATTGCCCAGGATTTGGGAAGTTTTGCCACTTCCTTTTCATGTGTATGTTGAGAACCTTCACAGCTCCTCAAACATGGGCAATTATCTTCATGACCTATGACTTGAAAACTAAATTATACTTCTCTCCCACTGACACAAATTAATATTAGATCTGGTAAGAGAACTTGATTATCCACCCCCCCCCCCAAAAAAAAAGAATCAAAACAGCCAAGAGATGATTGGGATAGGCTAGGTACTAGGGAATTTATATTTTAAAAGTTTCTGTGATTGCAAAGATTTGCTTAGCTTTTCATAAAAATGAAATGATGAAATATAAAAAGATATATATGAAATCTAAAATAACAAAGGAAATTGAACCTCTGAAAGATAGTTCAGTTCAGTATACTATAGTCTAATACAAAAAAATTAAGTAAAAATATGTCAGTTATCAGTTAATTTGCTATATGGAAGAAACTAAATGATTGGGAAAAACGAACACTTAAAGCCACCACTTTGAAGCCTAGATTATCCAAATTGACTGTTTCCATTGACAGATTAAATGATGTTGCAACATTAACATTTCATGAGAAACCTTATAAGCGCACACTTTAGAAAATTATGATTGCTGAGCTGAATAACAGGCATAAAACATATAAAACAACTCACCCAGCCCCATATGGCTATTCTTTTTTCATCAATGAAACCCATTTCTATGAATTTTCTAAAGCAAAAGAAACAAATTTTTAGAATTTTAAGTGTGTACACATGACATTTACTTCATTACACAAGCATATTTAATCCAAAGATTTAATAGAAACGCTCCATTTTCTTTGTTTAAACACATGCATAATAACACTGCACTTACAAATAATTAAAAGAATATTATCATGCTTTCTGCAAAGGATAAAACGGATCCTTCAGACTCTACTGTACATCTATTGGGTAGTATTTGCAGGGCTACAGGTCTAGTATCCTAATTGTGTGAGTGAGTTACTTGAGACTCAAGAGTTCAAGACCCAGGCTGACAGCAACACAAGAAGTAATAGCACCACGACTAGGACCAAATTCCTAAATCCCCAGATTTTGGAAAAAAGATTTTTGTTGCTGCTGCTTTAAATTTTATCAATCTTAAATGCTTAGATGTTAGTGATAATCACCATGTCACTTTTGGTCACTTTCATGCGTGGAAAAATAACCATCCCTCTCCCATTTCATACTCAGGTACCCTCAAGTTATCACAATACAGATAATTATACATATCTTTTAGGATATGGACATGATTCACTTGAGTTCCATCACAGAAGAGCCTTTCTTTGAAAACTATATTGAAAATAAATATCCTTTTAGGAGCAAGTGACCATGCCAAAGGGCAACCTTCACAAAAGTCATGGGAAACCCTCAGAAATGTAACTTTGCAATGTGGGTACAAAATAGGAATGTTTTAGGCTAATTTATCCCAGGCCTCCTTGAGGTTTAGCGTTCTGGAGCAATTGTGACTTATTTGGGGGATGGTTTGATAAAAACTCAGAAAACTCTTAGAAAAAGAGAAGCAGTGGAAGAAAACAGCACAGGGGGTGAGCCATTGCAGAGACCCAGATGCAACAGTGACAGGAAGGAGGGGAGGAGAACAAAGTGACACACAGGGAGCCAGAAAAATACTATTTTTTTTGTTCCTTTTGGTTATGTTAACACCCTTTCTCATTCTTCTCCAGAAGTAAGATGGAATGGTTTCATTAGTTGAATAATGGAGTTTTTTATAGGGATTTCACAGCAACCATTTTGCTCGTTGCATTGATTCAACATGCACGTTTCCAATGCACAGAGGAGTTGGGCAAATGCCCGGGACAAACAGATGGGAAGAAGCCCCGTCAGTCACAGCTTACCCCACACCAACTCTGAGGGACACTGAGGAGTCTATGGGGAAGAAATGCAGCAGCAGCAAACGGAAAGTTGCTACCTGTGTGGATGGTGTTCATGGTAAAACAGAGAAAATGTGCAGCAAACTGTGGAATTTCAGCAATTCTTCCATAAACTTCAAAAGCCAAATGAAAGAGGAGAAGGTTCACTTTCTTTGTTAAAAAAAATCTTTCCTCTAGTGCCTGAAGATAGTTCTGAGCCATAAAATCAATTTCGATTTTATGATCTCCCAGAAGCTAGCAATCATATTGCCTTGCATCTGGGGTAAAAGCAAATAGCAGGTGATACATTGGGAGCAGGAAATTCTTAACAGCTCCCTTCCTTGGTTTATTCTGAAAGGATGACATTTACAGGAAATGATAGTGCAATCGTTAACATGGAAATGAAACATTAACACTTAATGTGGAGGGACTAGGTTAAAGGTTAGCTAGATAATCTGAGCACTTTGAAGCCAACAAGGCTCTATAAAATTTATTTCCAAATTCTGAAGCGCTCGCAGAAGAGTTATCAGAAACACTGTTGATAATGTGGTGAAATAAAGAAAATGTTAGTAACAAATGAGAAAGCATTTTGGAGGCTGGGCTGAACTTTACTACTTTTCTCGCACAAAAATGGCCCTAGGCCAAAGGTCAATTTGGAATCCTAGGGATCAGTTATTATTCTATTTGGAATTGTTCTTATCGATACCATGTATAACAGTATGATATATTTTCTCACCACCAGCCTTCAAGCTGTATAAAAATTTCAAATTGTGGGAATATAAAAAATGTGAAATATACCCCAAATGAATAGAACTGACCCTCTAACTAACGAAGTTTTATGGGTCCTACATATGTACCATTTGCAGAGAAGCCTGATGAAAGCACTTCCTGGTTTCACTTATGCTTTGACCTCATAAGCATTCTCTTTTGTGTAGTCAAAGTTGTGAGGTTGTATGGTTTCTTCTTCTTCATTTTTTTAAAATCCTGTTTTGCTTTGTTTAAATCTATTTATTAACCCTGACTAGTATTTACTGTCCCTTCCAAATATGTACACATGATTTTCTTTTGGTATCTGAAAAATTTAGCCAGATTGCCTTTTATACGAGACTGAAGGGGACAAATTTCGTTCTTTTGTGGGAAGGTAACTTGAGGGCTACTGTAAAGGGATTGCAATCCCAATTCCCATGTCAAACATTCAGTGTTTGATTCCTAAAATGCTTCTTGGCAGACATGTGGTTGAATTATTCCCAGGATTATCATTATAAATCTATCCTTTTCAGCTTTTGTTTTCTCAAAGCATCGGGTTCCAAGGCTTCCCTTTCACTTTTGCAGAATGATGCCTTCAAGCAAAGCCAGGCCAGCCCCAAGTGCATCTCCACTGTTGTGTGTATGCTTTGCCTGGGTCACAGAACCTCCTCTTGTTCCCTAGGCTGTTTACTAAACGCTCCATCTAGCAGCAATGCTATCCCTTCAGAGTGCTGAGGGTTTATCCATTCTACAGATTATAAGAGCACTGAAAGTAGAGATCATAAATTGCAAAATTTTATACAGAGTGCATGGCAATGGCATATATTAATATTTGATCTGTTGTTGAATGGCTGAGCAAATGAGGGAACATATGCCTGCTCCAAAGCAGGAAGACTTTCTTCAGATTCCATCCTAAAAATGGCTCAGAGAAGGTACAGGTAGCCAATTACTGCCTCTGGTCTATCTTCAATTCTAAATGCCAAAGACATTTATATTATTGTGAAAATTGGTACAATTTATGGCTTCATGTCCCACATATTGAACATCAGAAATAACAATTTTCCTTAAGGCCTCTACAGGGGTTTCAGGTTTAAATTTTCATTCCATCCAAGAAACGCGATCAGGTCTGTTTCTTGAGGTATTCTTAAATTCAAATGCTGCAATTTTGGTGGTAAATAAGTGATGATGTATTGTGTTGTTATCAGTAGATTGTGATGACGATGATGAAGATAAGTTTGTTTTTTAACCAGTGCCAAAACAAACCACTTTTTAGCTCTACCAATTTTGGAAAAGATCCAGTTGAATTACAAATGAGGTATAATCTACATCTGGCTTTTGATGTGGTCCTAGGGTCCCATGCCCTTGGTGTTTATTACATGCTTTAAATACAAAGAGATGTGAATCACAGTGCCAAAAAAAAAAAAAATCTTAAAGAATTAGGTCTGTTACACTGACAATGGTGTTCATACTCCCATCAAGGCACACACAGTCTTTATGTGAGAAATTGGTAGATCTCTTGGTAGATCTTTCTTTGAGCTATCTCTTCTATGGCTCTCCATTAGGCAGAAGATTCTCCTAAACATGTTAGTGGCAGACAGGCCAAAAATCTGGATCAGCGAGAAAGATGGAGCCTCCTAGAAATTAGCCGTGAATAATGCTTACAGATTGTGTAGTGTTATTTAATAATCTACTTATTCATTTGTCAGATTTTACCCAAATAGACTGTTTTTAATTGAACATTGTATATAACTGTGTGTATAGTACTGTTCACAGAATGGAAGGAAAATTTGAAAACATATGGGTTATGATTACTTTTCTATTTTTAAAAATAATTACTTGTGAGTCTAAACTCTTCTGCTGTGATTAGAGACAAAAATACAGAAAAGTATTGTCTGGGCCTGGCTCCTAGCTGTTAAATACAATCTTCATTGTGTATGCTATAATGAAATCAGTAACTATTAATGACATCGAGACGATAAAAGGAATTTACTAATGAATTTTCTAAATTGCTCTTTGCTGTGAAACAGTATTTGACCTTAGGCCATCACGCACACGTATACATCCACGACTGAGAGTGCAAGTGGCCTGTGTTGGCTTTAACATTTATAAACTACTGCTCTCTATCTTCACATAGCCACAACATAATAACGGAAACCCAACAACTATAGAGAAATATCCAGAAGAATCCTGCACAGGTTTTCCAAATAAACAATTTCAGTGACTCGATTCTTTCTGTTTCAGAAAACATGATGGAGATGGAGACATAAATTGTGGTTGAGAATGTAGTTGGGAAGAATTCAGATTATGAGTCTGTCTTCCCTATGAATGTTTTCATAATAAAATTTGTATTACATAAAATGAATTTCTTTTTGTCAAATGAAAACAGGAAAATATTCTCATCCTAGCACAGCTGAAATTCACAGCTAGCTTAATTACAAAAGAATGCCTAGTATCTATAAGGATACAGTGTTGATGAAATCTTGAGGCATTCCTAAATTCATGAGGTAGGATCCACAGTGCTTGAGTAAATTCAGATGTTTTGTTTCCTATGGACCATCCCTAGAGTTATGCATATTTTTTTTGTGAACCATGTGAATAAATGAAAGGATATCAGAATGATGAAACAACAAAAGAGAGTATTTGTCATTTATCACCATAAATCATGTTTTGTACATTTATTAGCTCTTTTCCATCAACAATTTTTCTCTCACATTGGGCAAAAATATCTCTTTAATGATAACTTTAGATGAAGTTAGGAAAATAGACAAAAAAGGATTAAATCATTAAAGATGGAGAAACCCAACAGTGATTGCATGACTTTTGTTGCACATCAATTTCTGTTTGAATGAGAAGGTGCTCACCTGACAGCTGTGATCTGGTCCTCAACTTCATAAACACCCAGCTTTCGATAAACTGCATACAGGAGTTTGTCACCTTGGTAAGCTGTTCCTCGGCCATCCACCAAGGCAATGACTATCCCTTCCTTACTTGCAAGATAAGAAATCCAATTAATACTGAATACAGACTTTACGCTCTGACTGCAGGGACCACCATACCTAAAGGAAAAAAAAAAAAGAATCTTGGATTCCTTTGTAAAACTCAACTTGTCATGATGGCTAAGAATTGCCTTTAGTATTTCCCAGTACATTTGTATGATAAAATTTCAATAACAGTGGCATTAGAACTGGCTCAAAATCAAGAGAGGACCAGGCTTTTCCCAGAGGTTTGCTACAAGGAAGTTGTTTTGGGACACAGCCTCTCCTATTCCCCAAAACGGATACATCTAGGGTTGGCATTTCAAGGAATATGTGTGGGTTTTTCGTCATTTCTGCCACCTGCCACTTGCTAAAAGCAGGCATAAGATATACTAAAAAAAATGCATGGTGTTTTAAGCAAATTGTGTGTAGGTCAGCACTGATTTTGGGTGTGATTCCACTAAATGTATTCCATTCCCTTATTTCATTTCTAACTCACTTACATAAGACATTAAGATGATTTACAATATTTTTTGGCTGCAATTTCTCTATCTCAAAGGTATTCTGACACATTCGGCAATTTGCCATACAAAGGAAATTCAAGACAGCGAATGCAAGCCAGTCCATCTAAAATCCCCAAACTTCCTCAATCTATTTTAAATAGCCATATTTTATTTACTCTGATTAGTTGAGGAATATATAAAAACAGCATCAATAGGAACTGTTACCAAGGAGAATGGTTCATTCTATCTCATAAATGTGTATTTAATTCAACATATTTTCAGTAAATAGTTTTTACACCAAAGAAAATATTACATACACTTGAATTAGCAAGGGATACTTCTTTGATCTGTCAAACCGGGGAGGAAGCATCATCTTGTACCATAAAGCTTGGGGGGAAAAAAAGAAAAATCTTCATTCCACTATGTTCATAACATTATTTATTTTCTTTAATAACAATATGACATAAAATCAATTCATAACTGGCAAACTGTAAAAAATCAAGAATGTAGTTTAAGTTGATTTTTATTACATATTTTTTGTCAAATTTATAAATTACTAGAAATCTTGAGTTGTATTTTCCAGAAGCACACATTCTAAAATTAAAATTAAACTGTAAAACATATCAATGTTGAAATGGAACTATAAGAAAGTATAAGATCAACTCTATTTACAAACATGTTAAAGATCTTTTGTGAAGCTTTATTGTTACAGTAAGATTGGTTTACTTAAGACCTTTGATATTATAGGGTTTGGACTATAATATTTATCTTATATTTTGTTTAATATAAGTAAGATAAGATAAAGTAAGATAAGCATTCAGCTTCATATTTGTAAATGAGAAGTTTTTAAAGTCTTACTAATATCATCCACTTCAAGTTTCTTAATTTCCTCTTTAGGCAGCTGGATATTTTTCAAAGCATTTTCCAATTCTTTGTTTTCTTCCAGGATTTTAATTTCTTAAAAAAAACCAAAATGTTCATTTTTTATTAATAGTATTCCATAAAAGAGTCCTTTCTTAAAATTCTTTTGATTTTAATATGGATGAAACTGAAACAATATACGGAACTGTATAAAAAATTTATCTTGACAAGCACATTTTTAGCCTAGTCTTTAAAATAGGTATGAGTTTATGATGACATTAATCATTGCCTCCTGAAACTGATCTTTATGGCATCAAAACACATTTTGAGCAGAATCACAGAGGCAACAATGTTTAGTCACCATATTTTCCCATCTCCAACTTTTCTAACATGAAGCTATGATCTGAGTAGGTGACTTTTTTTTTATCATCTACTAAGAAAAAATAAAAGTAGTAGAAGTAAAATCTTTATTGCTGAAACTTCAAATTAAAAATAGAGGTGCCTGAGTGGCTCAGTCCGTTCAGCATCCAACTCTTGATTTTGGCTCAGGCCATGACCTCAGGCGTGCTCAGCAGAGAGTCTGCTTATATACTCTCTCCCTCTGCCCCTCCCCCATCACATACACATCCTCTCTCTCTCAAATAAGTAAATAAATCTTTAATAATTAATTATGTAGTCACAAAGTTTGTTTTTAAGTTTACAATGTGTAAAGTGAAATATTCTTCCTGTGATTTATATATATATTTTTTTTTTGAGAGGGAGAGAGAGAGAGAGAAGTGGGGGAGGGGCAAAGGAAGAGGGAGAGAGAGAATCTTAAGCAGGCTCCACGGCCAGTGTGGAGCTGGGCACGGGGCTCCATCTCACAAACCTGAGATCATGGCCTGAGCCCTGAGTCGAAATCAAGTCAGACACTTCGCCGACTGAGCCACCAGTCACCCCAACATATACATTTCTTTTCCTGCTGTACTTAATTAATATAAGATATTCCTCCCTTTTTTTGTAATTGAATTATTGTACATCATTTACCTTCATATCATTTCTCTCAAGGTGGTCATACATCTTAGTAAAATAACAATATACACACTATGATCTCTTTCTCTTTTTCACCTTAAAGGATCTTCTAAAAAACTGCTGCTTATATTTAAGCTTAATTATGATTCACACTTTAATCTTTGAAACTGAACAATCCATTGATCTCCTGATGCCATAGTTTAGTGGTATATGCAAATGGGTTTCTAGCAATAGAGGGCTTTTTGCAAGTTTTATTTTGAGCTAGAATTGATACTGGTTATCTTCTAGAGAAAAGTTAGGCTTTCATATAGCACGTGGAGTTTGATGATTTATTTTTCTTAAAAGAAGGTCTGGATGACTTCTGAGATATGGCAGTTTTTACAAAAGACATCCTGTGAACTTCTTGTTTTTGTGCCTTTTTAAAAAGTGGTCCTTGAAGATGGGGAACTGGAGGAGTACTTGTAACTACAGTAAGTTTGCCAAACCACTTCCCTTGTAACTCTCAGTTTTCATATACTCATGGCATTTTGTTCCAACATGTTATATTTAATCTTAGAACAAGTATAGATGTTTTGGTATGAGTTGTATAAGATACATAATAAATTTCATTTTAACTTTGGATAATCCATCAGGAAAGAAATACTTGTGGCATCTTAAAAGTTAAAACCAAAAAAAAAAAAAAAGCCCTCAAAAAACAACAACAACAAAAAACCCCACCAAATATACAGTTCTAAGTACAATGGAGCCAGCTCTTCATTCTCCTTGTGTGGGTTCTATGTGTGGAGCTATTATGAATAAAGGGAATCCTATAACGTAGTCACACAGAGTGACTGCATTGTAATTGCTTCTTTATTTATTTTTATATTTTGCTTATTATTCTATTTGTTATTTGCTTATTTATTTTTATCATTTTACCAAAATACCGGAAGTCAGAAACTGTATTACAAGGGTTGACAGATTGGCTAGACTGATTTCTCCATTTTCCTTCCAGCTATTGAACTTTCCTGATTCATGGCTTGCTGAAATGTCAGATTTAATTCATAAGCTTTTTAATGCTTTATAGTCCAGAGAAGCATTTGTTCATACAGTAACTTGGCAATTTTCCCACCCCTTGGAGCAAAATGGGAACTCAAAGGACTGTTGGTGGTGGGGGTGCTGATTGGGCTTCTCTATGTGGCTTTGCATTAAAAGCCTATAACCTGGAAGTTGTGCTACAGTCCAGAGTACCTTTACCTTATTTCGCTCGTCATTATACACTCAGTACCTACCATACTTAGTACCGAGTACAACGATATATATGTGGTATATATGTGGTATGCGCTCTCTATTTATTTGTGGGTTCTTCATTATGATGAAATAAAAAGAATGATGGATCATGTAAGAATTTTTGTTTTAATTATATTAACTACTATATGTTGCTTATTAATTAATTTATGTGAAGAATCTGTGGAAAAGTTGATAAATGAGGTCATTAGACCAGTTGGGTAATTGTAATGAGCACCTGCTGTGCCTGAAGCAACTAAGCCTCTTTTGGGATGTCTGTGTCATAAAGTGGCAACCCTTCTGGGTTTCTAAAGCACTTGGTTCAGGTCCTGTGTTATTTCCAAGTGACCTTATCCTACTTTGCCGATAAAACGAGGCCATTACACTGTTTTCTACAATGTCTACAAACTTTCATACAATGACATTAGTAATTTCTTCATTTTCACTCAGCACAAGGCCAGAAATGAATCTCTACATGTTTCTGGAGTCCATTTTTTCCCAACTTCTCAGAGACCTCCCTCCTTTATGTCTTCCACCACTTCTGGTCTCCTAATTTCTTTTATCAGCGTTTAACCATGCTCATATGTTCATTCTCTTTCAAAACCAAAATTAAACCTCTATCGACTGCTTCCAGCCATCGTCTCACCTCTTTCCTCCTCTCCTCAGGCAGGCCTATTGAAAATATTGCTCTTTACTTACCTCCTGTGCAGGCCTAAACTTGCTGCAGTCTGGCTTCCACCTCCACTGTTCCTCTGAAACTGCTCTGACCAACCCAATGGTAATCTCTCTCTTGCTAAGTTCATTGATTTAGAGCAGGTCTCATTTCACTCTCTGTAGCACTTGACACAGATGAGCCCTCCTCTTTCCTGAGATCCACTCTTCTCTGGGTTCTGTGATACCATACTCTCAAGGTTATCCTCCTTCTGTTCCCTTCTCTGTCTCCTTTATAGGTTCATTTTCCTCTTCTCATTTCTCGTGTTGGTGTTCTGCGCGGTTTTATTCCTACTCTGTGGTCTTATCCTCTTCCATGGTCTCAGTTACCATGTAATTCACCAACAAATGACTTCTTGTTTCTTATCTTCAGTCCAATGTCCAGATCCAAAATTTAGTCACTCTGGGACAGCTCCACTTGGATATCCCATCGGCACCCCAAGCTCAGCATTAAAAACAAAATTCATCATCTCCCCAAAAACGTTCTCTCGGCTGCGAATTCCGCTTCTGGTAAAAAGCATCAATATCAATCCACTTGACCAAGCCAGATGTCCAAGCAGCATTAATCTCCTTTATATTTGTGAGTTTCCAGTTTGATGTATCTATCATTAGGAGACATTTCCTAACCACCAAGCCCCACATACAGTACCCTGCTTGTGTGCTGTCCTGCTTTACTCCCCCCACCCTAATCCTTTATCCCGCTCTATTCTCCACTCACATGTTTGCATTCCCAATTGATCTATAATCTCCTCATGGACCTGGACCATATCTAACCCAGTGTCTGTTCATTTTAAGGATCTAGTATCTAGCACAATGTCTGGTTTAATGTGATAGGTGCTTAACAAATATCTATTGGATAACGATCTCTGGTACCAAATGCACTGGAAAACAGGTGAAAAAAAAACGACAAATAAATAGAAGACCTAGCATCAGCTCTAAAACTCAGTTTATCTGGGTATTTATTAAATATTCAGATTCTCTAGCCCAATTTAAGATCCGCCTGAACTGGGGATGGCCTGGGAATCTGTATTTACAATAAATACCTCTGGAGAATCTCATCACTAGGCGAATTTGCAGAACTGTGTTCTAAAAAAATCGCATTCTGTTCGAGAGTTAGGAAACATATAAATACATATGAGAAATGAGAGTCACATGAGCTCTGCACCTATTTTGTAAGTATTGGGTGAAATAATGACACTTTTGTATGTAGTACCGAAATTGGTATCTGGCAGGAATAGAAGAAGGGTAATTAAAAAGTGGAAATTCATGCTCTGAAAAAAGGGAGGCTGACCTTTAGCAGTCATGATAAAATGGGAATCATGCATTTATGGGAATTTCCATTAAAACAAAATCTTACAGATTTGAATGTAGTATTGCTTTAAAATCTCTCTTACTCAGGGTTGAGATGAACCATACTGAGAAAGACAATGTTTTATTCTTACAAGTATTTCATTATTAGACACGAGGTAAAAAAATCCCACAACTCTAAAATGACACTGGGTTCACAGCCCCTGTTTTACAATACCTGTCCTGTCTAGAGCTTTGGCACTGACTCTGGTTTTCCTCATTATCTTATATTCACCTGTTTTACTTGAGCCATTGAGCTGGCAGCCAAACTAGTCCCAAAGCAGTCTACTGACTTGTCACCAAAGCTGTCCAGAGAGGATCACAGGCACGGGTCCTGAGGTCCCTCATTGTCCCTCATCTCCATCAACTTCAACCCTATAATGTTGTTTAATGGAAAATCAAAAGACAACGAGGAAACTGCAGGGTGAGCATCTGGGCAATTGCATGCTTGGACCACTCTGCCCAGAGCAAAGACAGTCATCTTTGATCTGTGAACTATTTTGAACTAATATCATAAATGCAGGATGGAGGAGGACTGTCTTGATAATAGTTGAAAATGGGAAAAGCCTCTAAAATTTCAGGGATTTCATTCGTAGCAACAGTGTGATGTAGCTGTTAAAACAAAAAAAGCCCGCGTGATAGTCATCCTCTGCTTTGA
Source organism: Nyctereutes procyonoides (assembly GCF_905146905.1). Taxonomy (NCBI): domain Eukaryota; kingdom Metazoa; phylum Chordata; class Mammalia; order Carnivora; family Canidae; genus Nyctereutes; species Nyctereutes procyonoides. The sequence goes on along the minus strand of NW_026575142.1, from coordinate 23,642,856 downwards.
ACTGGACTTAGATCTGGAATTTGTCTCTGGTTTGGGATGTTGCAAAAAAGCAGGAATTCTTATTTGGGAGGGAGGTTGTACTAAATATCCTGAGTTTCCTTCCAATGCTAAGCTTCTGTGTTTTTTATAAGGCTGACTGGGGAAGACAGCATGAATCCCTGTGATATAACTCATCTGTGTTATGCCAGGTTCTTACTGCAAGTAACTATTAAATTTCTTAGGATCAGGTTTGACTCCAGCAATATCCAAGTCTATGTGAAAATAAGCTCTGTGACCAAAAGATTCCATCACAGTTCTCCTTGCCCGTGTGGGGAGACTGTCTTGCTTCCTCTCGTGTAATGTCACCCAGAGTTCAAGATTTCTTTAGACAGCAGCATGCAAGAGAGCGGTACCTTGATCAGTGTGGCCGTCATGAAGGGTGGAAATGGGGAGGCCTGGGCCTGTGCACAGGATGCAAACAAAAACATAGTTTAGTGTTAAAGGAACACTGAGTTTCCAAGAAGAACCACTGGTCATATTTGTGATTAGCGTCAAGCTCAAGTGTATCTTAATTCTACAGCTATTTTTCCCCCATGGAGAAGTCAACAACACCTTCTAAGTTACATTGAAACAACACATGAGATCAGAGCCCAAAAGAAGATATGTGAGAGAAGACTTGCCTAGGCACCTTTCAAGGAGGGATCCTGAATAGTCCAGATCTAATTACACAAGCGGCCCCCAGGATCTGCTATGATAGACAGCCTTCTGAGAAGTCATGTCATAGGGCTAGGGTTAGCTGTGTCTTTATTATCCGATAACCTTCACCAGCACCCAGATAATACTTTCAGTCTGGATTCTTGGTTCAATGTTCAGTTTATTTTGGTGGGTGGAACTCAGCATCTTTTTCTTTTCCCCCAAGTGAGTAATAAATGTAGAAATAAATTTATATAGAACCCATTACCTGTTCAGATATGCTGTGGTGGTCACATTCTCTGGAAACAGACCCAGAGGTTTTGTGGGCCAGAGGTTTTTCTGGGGGTGGTATTAGGACGTTGACTTCTGGGAGAGGAAGGATTGGCTGGTGAGGGGAGGTGGGCTTCAGTGCAGTCAAAATGCAAACCTCAGCTGACCCCGCAGGGAGCTCTAGAGCTGGGTGGTCTGCAGAATGGCCTCCATGTCCCAACAGGGCTGGCTTTTGTACTCCAGAATGGAGCCGTCATGGGGTGGGCACGAGATGAGAGCAGGGCGGGGGCTCGGCTGTGAGCTCTCGGCCACCAGCACTCTCAGCAGATGGTGAAGTGAGGGATTCTGTTCTGAATGGGGGGTTCTGGGTGCAACTCCAGTGTCCACTACATATTGCAGCATGGAGCTCAGGTTCTCTGTGCAGAAACAGGCCATTTTAACAAGATCTACAAATAATTAAACACTAATTATCTCTAACTTACTGGAACTACAGCATAAAATAATACCTGGAAATATACCTTTTAAGAATGTTTAGCTTTTTTTTGAAGTCGGCTCCATGCCCAGCAGGGAGCCCAGTGTGGGGCTTGAACTCATGACCTAAGCTGAGCATGAACTGAGATCAAGAGTAGGATGCTTAATGGATGGAGTCACCCAGGTGCCCTTGGAAATATACTTTTAAAAGATAAATTTGCTCCACCAGTCAATGGGTTAAAAGAAACACCATGGAAGTTGGGGGCAGGGGTTCATTTGCACTCTTGATTCTTCTTCCTTCTTTGTGGAACATTATTGGAGTAGCACCCTGGTCCCAAGCAAGCAGAAGAGGAGGTAGCCTTTTTGACGAGTTCTCAGAAGACCTGGATAGAAGTAACTCCTTCGGCTTTGTTCCTGGCATCTCCCTGCCTGCTCTTGAGTGGATCCTCAATGCCCTAAGTGTGACAGTGCTGGGGTCTCCAGGAGCCCCCAGTGGCTGTCTAGTCGTACCCACATTTGTGAAACTGTAATATAACTTTTACAGGTAATAAAGCTAATATTTTAACTTCCTTCTGATCCCTGAGTCTAACTTGAGAGTCAGGAGGACAGCTATTATTTATTAGGTTCTCTCAAAAAAATAGTTTTTTATTGTGTGGAGTTTCAAAATTTTATAGAATTTAATTTCAGATATTTTCATTTTGACTAGCTTTTCTTTAAAGTTATTAGAAGGGACGAACACATATATTTTTGGGCAGAATGTAAGGAAATGGAACACGATTCTGAATTTCTTGACTTTAGTCAGCCAGTATCCTTCCTATGGAATTTTTATGGGTATGAAGTTCCAGTAGTGACAACTAGCATATCTTTTTTGGCCAAACTCTGAGACAGGCTAATGACTGACTGCCCTGGATACAAATGGCCTGTGCATGTGGTTGCAGTGGCACAAAAGGATCAATTGTCCAGAATCCATCCCTTGCATTACTTTTGTTCCATCAGCAGCATGAAGAGGATTTTTACCTATTTAATCTTATTATCTGGGATTTACTCACCATCTCTTGGAGAGTTTGAAGTTACATAATGAGGCTTTACTCTTAGTCCTAAAGGGAAAGATTTCAAGGTTTTTCTTATGATGGCTCAGTGACTCATTTTACTGGAGCTTCAAAAACACCAGACGATGTGATGCTTCCCACACAGTATATTTTTTGCTAAATGGGAAATTACCATACTGCCGAGCAAGAGTGAGTGTGGAAAAGTCAGGCGATTCAAGTTCTAGAAAGGACTCTTCCACCAACTTTTGAGGAGAGCTTAGTCTTCGCTTCCTTGTCTTTTCAGTGGGCACTCAGACTCAAGGAAATATTAGGAAGACAAAGTGATATAAAAGTGGTATAGTGCTTTCAAAAAGGGTTGAAGCATTGTACAAATACAGAATGCATATAAATAGAAATGAATGCATGCAAGTATAGTGTCACTGATGTCTCAATATATCAGCACAAGAACAAGTATTCTGTCAGGCTTTGCAAAAGGCAGTAGTGCTTTGATCTTTAGCACTGATGTTCATTCAACAATTATGCATTATGCATAATTATTGTGCATTATCCATTTTTCTTGGCCTTATGAATGTAAAGATGTAAAGAAAGCAGCCTCTGCCTTCAGGAGAGAAACACAGATGACTCAGTATAGTTAGTTCAATGATACTATATGCCTGGCATGTAAGCTTTCAATATATGTTGCATAAATACATAGCCTGGGTTGAAAAATGTTGCATATAATTTGAGAAGGACATTTAATATATATCTTTTAAGTGCCATCACCACAACTAGCACATATAGCTATGAACAACAATCTCTTGGCTTTTTGAAGATGTCATTGACTCAACATTTTGTGAAAGTAATTGTACCAAACCGACATCTTGTGCCATCTTAAAGGGAGCATTTGGCTTAAAATGTGTATTCATTCCCTCAGTCAGTTGAGCTAGAGCTCCGGTTCTAGGGCCAGATTATTGGGATGAGGAAAGTGGCATGACAGGGCAGGCTTCCTTCTGGGAAGTAAAGACCCTGGGTTCTTCTGCAACTGGTCAGGGACCTCCATCAGTCAAAGGTTCCATTTGTTCTCTGAGCTGCCTTCCACTGGGAGTTGATACCAGAAACAGCAGAGTGGCATGTATTTTGTAATAACATTCTCTGTTTGCTGTTTTTCCACCAGGGAAACTCAGGGATTAATTATGGGAATGCGATAGAGAATGGAAAAGTAGATATTTCTCAAGTCCACTTTCCAAATCTCCATGATGATGCCCACCAAGACCCCAACCTAACTTGTCTCATTGCTTATCATATGTTCAAGATACAGATGTTATTCATAAAATAAAATTATTTGGATAGAAACTATTAACTAAATGTACACACAGCCTTAAAAACCAGGAAGTATTTAGAATATTTTATTCCCTATGACTTTTTGATATTTGAATGAATTACTTATTATGTTTCCAAATTTAGAAAGGACATACTGGGTGAAAAAAAGTTTATTTTCCATCCTCACTGAAACTATACTGCAAAGAAATATTGGCCTCCAAGGGAAGGAGCTCAGGTATCTAGGACATTCTTTCTTCCCCTGGCTGTTAAGTTTAACATTTCTCCAGGCAAATGGGGCCAAAGTCCAGCAATCATTTTAACAGAGAATACTTCATTCTATACTATTGCTGGAGTCTTGCTGTGATAGCTGATAGATGGTGTTTGCATATAACGTTAATGTCATGGTGCCATGGCAGGTAGTTAGTAAGAGCCTGAGATTTACAGTCAACAGATCCTCGCTCCCATCCTGGCTCTGCTGCTTACCAGCAGTGTGGGTCTTCTGAAAGTTATCCTGTTTCCTCCACCGCAAAATATTGGTATAAAAATGCTCTCCTATCTTTCTTTCATTTTTACCCTCCCGCAAACATTAGATAAGATAACATAGGTGAGATCCCCATAAAACAAGTGCTCAATAACTTGTAGTTTAGGATTGATCCTAGGATGGTGGTGATGAGGCTGACAACATTGGCAGTGGGATGGTGTAGCTCATGTTAGGCCCATTACCTACCATAGCAGATAAGTGCATAGTACTTGGCGTAGTCACTGAAACTTGCTGTGTAATATTGGCACCTTTCTTTCCTTAGATGGCAAGTAATGCACTTTTTGCTTGGAGGAGAGCTTCCAATGCTAATTCTAGAGGAAAATGAAAATAAAACTAAGCTGAAATTTTGAGATTGTATTTATCAAAATGTACTACTCCATGTAAAATGACTAATTTACATATTGACATCAAACCCACTCTATTTTTCTCTTGCCAATATCATTTAAAGTGAAGGGGAATTACAGTATTTTGATGTAGCCTGATTTTCAATCTTCTTTGCCTGAATAGGCACAAGCCTGGAGAGAGGAGCCCTTTGGCTTCTCTGCGGTGGGAGAAATATCTAACACCTTGAATGGGAGTGAGGTAACCACTTCCCATAGCCATTCATCTCTTACATCTTACAGAGTGCTTGCCAATGCATAGTTCTTCATCTTCCCATCTCCCTTTTTGTACTCCCATGCAAACATGCAAGGAAAGTCTGGCAGTCTCACCAAGAAAGGGGTCGCTGTTCTAATCATATATCTGGAAGGGGAAATCAGTAATAAGCAAAGTGGAAATTGAAAAAACATAGTTTTTAAGTGCCTCCTGTGCCTTTCATTCTTTTCTGAAGGACGTTTGGGATCAGACAAGCTCTTCCTGGGAATGCTTCCCTCCACCACATTCCTACACAAGCCAACGTTGGGCCCAGCAGAGCCTTCCTCATGGCTCCTGAGTAGGGTGATTGACTTTAATATACAGACTCCCAGACCTTACCCCAAACCCTCAGAATCAGATTCTCATTCAGAGCAGATTAGATGGTATGATGCCAGAATGGGGTCACGGTCAGAGTCTGTTGTTGCTGGTAAAATACTCTGGCTGCTGCAGTGTGTTCCTTCTGCTGCTGCCCCTGACCTTGCCTGGGGCATGGTAGAGGGGAGCCGGAGACATTGCTAGGGCCATAGAGGGATTCTCCCCCAATAGGTAAGAAGTCATGATTCGGGAGGGAGTAGAGGAATGTAGAAGAGGGACAATTTATTATTTCCTTGGTTATAGTTCACATTCTCGTTCGCATTTTGGTGTTACCTCGGAAATGTTAGGTAGTTAGCAGTAAGGGAGCTAAGTCAGCATACCCACGTACAAATTCTGGCTGTAACAGTGTCACCTGCCTCTGAAATTGTGGGACGAAATGAAATTACATATGTAAAGTAGATAAAAAGGTTCCTGGATATAGCAGACCACCGGCCCACGGTAACTATGACTTTTACTTCCATATCCAGAGAGGGCTGTAGAGGGCACCATTCCAATAACCAAGGGGACAACTGGACCAAATTAAACACGATTTAGGAACAGAGATGAATTCCCTCCAATTGTAACAGGTTTATGCCAAAGTAAACCATATTAAAAGAAATCACATAATATGGGACTAAACGCAATGCCTGGTATAAGGATCTGCTAAGTGAATGGATGTCCTCAATTACCTCTGAATTTAGTTGAAATACTTAGTATCGTGTTCATATCAGCATTAGAATTTCTTGATTTTTTTTCTGAAGATATTTTGAGTTAGCTAATATTTATTTATTTTAGAGAGAGCGCATGCATGTAAGCATGCTTGAGTAGAGGGAGGGATAGAGAGAGGGAGAGAGAGAATCTCAAGCAATCTCCCTCCTGAGCTCTGAGCCTGACACAGTGCTTGATCTCACCACCCTGAGATCATGACCTGAGCCGAAACCAAGAGCCAGACGCTTAACCAACTGAGCCACCCAAGCACTCCAGGTGTGTGTGTGTGTGTGTGTGTGTGTGTATGTGTGTGTGTGTTTATACTGATATAGTGTACAATATTCTCTGAATGTTTTATCTTAATTCATATATTACTTTTATTATATTTCAGGCTTTAAAAAATATTCTAGGGCAGCCCAGGTGGCTCAGCGGTTTAGCGCCACCTTCGGCCCAGGGCGTGATCCTGGAGACCCAAGATCGAGTACCACGTCAGGCTCCCTTCATGGAGCCTGCTTCTCCCTCTGCCTGTCTCTCTCTCTCTGTCTCTCATGAATAAGTAAATAAAATCTTTAAAAAGTATTCTATAGATCTAAAGGACTCTGACAGATATTCATTCAAATATTAATGTGTAAAAATTAGAATGAATTGACATAAATTACCTATAGATATTTCTTCTTCCTGGGTAGTCTTCAAATTCATTGCTAGAATAAAACCTGAAAATATATTCAGAAGTTATCAAATAAGTATTGATAACTAAACGGTGATGGAATTTTTAGTATTAACACTAATAAACAATATAGTCCAATGTTCATCTAATGAAACTATATTAATTGGCACTTATGTAGATAAATCATTGCTGTTTACAACAAAATTTAATGTACTTCCTCTGAATTTCAAATCATAGGAGAAAGATTAAATTATGCTGAATATTCTTTTTTTATAGATATACTATGTTCTGATTTATTCGTTATGAGTTACACAAAATAAGGTAAGATATTGATTGATATCACCCCCTTCCTTATCCATGACAAACACTTTACTGGCTTCTCTATGCTCTATTAATTTTTCTGAAGACATTTTGGATTTGTTTTGCAGAAGCTCTGACAAAGGATGAATTTGTTATAAATCCGGAAACTCATGTACGCTATGACACCGCACAAAGGGGCACGTTACTTCACCCAGATGCAAAAGAAGTCACAAGAGAATATACTTGTTACTTAAGTATCTGGGTCCCAGTTCTAACCTGTCTTAATATAGTCATGAAGTGGGAAATCCAATTTAGTGGCATGATTTTCACTCCTCTGTGAGTTCATCTGAATATCACAAAGTTAACTGTCTTTTTTTTTTTTTTGGAAGAGTGTAATAGGATGTAAAAAGTCAGGTTCGGTTACTATTTTTTAATTCTTAGGACTATTCAGCGGCCTATAGGTACTTCTGTATCTTCACTGTCAAAAACACTTCATTATCCCCAAGTAGAAAAAAAAAAGGTCAGAGAATGCAAACCACTCCTAGGATTAAAAGTGTCTTCTTTACTCACTTCACGTGACTCCGATTGAGGGACAGTCACTTGCACTTGCCTTCCCACAGCATCTCAGACTATCGGTGAGTACACTACTCACTATCTTTTCCAAACAGCCCCCTCCCCCCATAGCTTTCCTGTTCTGTCAGAGGCTTCGAGATTGCCTTCATCTAAGCCTTGCAATGAGTCCACTTTGCCTTTCTTTTCCCTTTTCCTTCACAGCCATGAAGTCAGCAGTCTTGCTCATCCTCCATCTGTCCTTGTGGTCATGTCCCCTTCCTCTCATTCATTTAGCAAATCTTTACTGAATTCCAGCTCTGTGTCAGGAACTGTGCCAAATGCTAAGGCAAGAAAAAGGAGGCATAGCTTTTCCCTCCAGAGTCCATATCTCATTGCCACTGTTCCAGTTCAGGCCTCCATCATCACAGGCCTAGATTATGACCATAGCTGGGTCTTCCTGCCTTGGTTTTCCCCTACCTCTGTTTCTACTTGACAGTATGTGGTAGGAAGTAATTGCTCAAAAAATGATGGCTGTTGCAGCTAATGATCTGAAATTTATATAACAGTGGATCACTACCAAAATATTTCTGTATCTATGGGCTGCCCTTCATGGACTTTTGAAGCTTGCTCATTTCTTCAAGTGCTGAAAAGTAAAATTTCCATTTAGAAGTAGTTATTTTTAAAAATTTATACTTTTAATTAATTATCTACCAAGTATCAGAAGAGAAATGACCACTTACCAAATATTCTTTCCTGAAAGCTATCATGTTAACTGGCTATTAAAGAACGTGCAATCTTAATGAAACCACAGCTATCTGAGCTAACCTACAGAGTAAGGAAAAAAAAATGCTCTTAACGAAGAAGTGGGTACAGTATCACTTGTGTGTCCATCAGTGCCAATTAAAACCTGAATGGTGCATCATGCTTCATGCAATACTTACAGTGAATCCTGTGTTACTCTGAATATATTTATGGCCTCCCACTTGCCACTTGTAATTTGAATAGCATTTTCCTATAAAAAGACAAACATTATGTTGTGTGAAGCTGAGCGTTATTTGAGCAACCTCAAGTGAATGATCTTTGAGGAGATAAATCTTGGAAGGAACATACCACAGTGTCTTTGATATAGTGAATATGTTTGTAGCCATCCTTGTCGCTAAATATTTTGTAGTATGAAATGGCATCATAGCTGAAAACTGGTGTTGAAACAAAGAACTGAAAGAAATGAACAGAGGTTATGTTCAAAAGACAAACCAAACTAAAACTATAGATTTTTTCAAAAGCAGTGGATAGTTCTGATTATAGGAACTAGAATGCCTTGCCTCCCCTGCCTTCCATCACTCACATCTGAAATTCCATTCTTTCAGATAGACAGCTTTTTTAGTGATTCTAACAGGCATTTTCACATTCCAACTGCTGCTTAATTGCTACTACATACCCCTGTGTTTATAATGTTTAATTTGATTGAATGTCTATGCTTAGAGAGTATGTGGTTTGAAATACAGTTAAAAGGATCACAAGTAAGTGTTGATATTTAGCCAAGTCAAACTTCAAAATGTGCTATTTGACCAAAGTGTGACTCATGAGGGCTGATAATTCTTTTGATTTTTGTTTTGTCTGATGCCAAGCACCTAATGCCAATGATTCAATGAAGACATTTTAAAGATGAAAATATCATGGCTTGCTAGCCACAGTTTTTAATGGTGGTAGGAAGAAACTTCTAGACTTGAGAAATAAAATGTTACCAGGACAAGAAAGTAGGAGGTTTACTCCTTGAGCTCATGGAGGGAAGCAGGCCTTGTTGCCTGTCTCTGACCTCTCCTCAGGGCCCCCACTGGCCACTTGCTGGGAACTGCTGAATGACCGAAGGAGTCCCCGATATTCAGCTTTCTTATGCCTGGAACAGAGGAAGCCATACCTCTATATCCTGAATGGCTTAGATAACTAAAACCTACAAATGTCCTCACATGGAATTTTAGCTAGTAGTTTCTCACATTAAAAAAAAAATAGCCTTATCTTACATCTGTTGGGCTCTTTTTCTCCTGGTCATTGGGTTGTAAAAGAAAGGTCAGGTGGTAAAATGACGACATGAGGAAAGAGCTACTCTGCATTGTGCCCAGTAGATATTCTCACAAATAATCCCAAACCGGCTCTCTCTAGCCAGAAGTGCTTCCACAGGACAGTGAAACAAGATGTTCGACTCCTTCAGAACTAAGTGACAACAACCAAACCACCAGTATCTTTTAGTTGGTATAGACCTTTTTAGTGATGGCTCCCTGTGTGACCTGATCATTGATGCTCTTTGATAAAACTGATGGCTATGATTGCATGATGTTAAAATGTAACTTATTTGATGTGGTGTCTATAGTGGTCCGAATAGTGTTGTCCAAAATTCATTTGAACCCAGAACCTCTGAAGATGACTACCATGGACTGAATGTTTGTGTCTCCCCAAAATTCATATTTTGAAACCCTAACCCCCATTAGGATGGTATTAGGAGGTGGGACCTTTGACAGGTACTTAGGATTAGATGAGGTCACAGGGGTAGAGCCCCCATGAACGAGATTAATGCCCTTATAAGAATCACTAGAGAGCTTGCTTCCCTTGTTCTATTCTCTCCCATGTAAGGATACAAGATGTGCAACCTAGAAGAGAGCTCTCACCAGAACCCAATCATGCTGGCACCCTAATCTAAGACTTCCAGCCTCCAGAAGTGTGAGAAATCAACTTCTATTGTCTATAAACCACTCAGTCTATGGTGCTTTGTTTCAGCAGCCCAAATGGAGGAAGATAATGACCCTATTTGCAGATATAATCAAGCTAAGAATATAGATGTGATCATATTGGATTAGGATGGGCCCTAAATCCAATCCAGCTGGTGTCCTCATAAGAAGAGATGATACCACTAGACATAGAGGGACACAATGAATAGCCAGCCAAGGAAGTTCAAGTACTGTCAAGAGCCACCAGTTGCTGGAACGAGAAAGAATTCCTCCCTAGAAGCTTCAGAGGGAGCAGCACCCTGCTGGCATCTTGACTTTGGACGTACAGCCTCCAGGCTGGTGACAGAGTAAATTTCTATTGTTTTAAGCCATCAAGTTTGTGGTACTTTTTTGCAGTGGTCCCAGGAAACCTCAGGTACTAAGTCTTATCACTTTGGCATAGAATGGATGTCTTTCACAAATGAAAAATGGGTTTTGAGACTCATGCCTCTAAATGAAATCGAGGGTGAACTGAGTGAAAAAAAGGTCCAGGAAAAAGAAACTCTGGCTCACAATTTTGTGGATGGAATTTCATTAGTATAGATCATCCTGACAAGCCCTTCTTCCATTTTAGAATGCAGCTTTGCCTTCTTAGGCAAATGATGATATACTTACTAGTAACCACTTCACAATGCCTCCCTCTCACTCCTCGGGGTGAAAGACAAAACCCAGCTCTGCACTGTCTTTATCACTAAAATGGAACCAGGGTCACAAAATATTTTGAGATGCCAGAGTAAAAACATATTCTCCTCACACCTCCGGTTAGTAAGGAACTGTAAAGAAAAAGGTTTTGTTCTAGATTCAAACTTAAAATTTCACTTTCATTGAAAAAAAAAAAAGAGGGCAGAGGGTTATATTTTAAGATATTAGAATCAGGCAAACAGGAAGACTATCTCTGCTAAACAAAGACTGTTATCTTCTCCCTTTTTATTGCATTCATTGAAGAGAGCTGCTTTAGATGGACGGGTAACTTGGGTGAGCTAAAGAGAGTGTGAAATATTTCCGCCTTCACTTTAGCAGAGCTAGAGCCATCGTGCATCCTGAGTTAAGTGCTTCTTGCGGCCACTCACACCTGGATCCTAGATAAGCTCTCATAACGAGGTGGTCCTCAGTTTTAACAAGGCCTTTTCACAGCCCCTTTATCATGCTTAGGTTTTCTGATAAATTACTCACCTCTATGTGCAAAGCCATTTCAAACATTTTACTTGGAAGGTAAGATTATTTACCACCAGATAATTTCTTCCCATGGCTGGTGAACAACCTGAGGTCTTGCTTATCAAAGGCTGATGCCTAAACGGAGTCCACATTCGGTGAAAAGCCCAGACTCAGCATCGGGTAGAAAGCTCATTTTTCTGGCAACTGAATTGAGCCAGCTTTATTTAAGGTTCATTTCCTTGTTTCTTACTTAAAAGTAAAAAACAAATGAAACCCCAAAACCCAAAACAACTCTCGTTTTTGTGAACAAAGGGATTTTGCCAACAGCTAAGGGAAGTGTAGTGTATGGCTTAATGACTTTAAAATAATTTAAGTGTGGTTTTGCACTCTAAGCTTTATGCTTTTAGTGCTTGCTCTCCAAATTTTACCAATTCCATACTAGATTCTTTGATTAAAGGTTTCTTTTTGTCTGTTCTCTACAGGGCAAGGAATAGTTTGTTTAAAGTGAACTTGTGGTTGTTATTTTTCAGATCAAATACCAAAGGAGAATTTAGGCTCTTTCCCCCAAACTAAGACACTGAACATCTGATGCTGGAGGGCAGAAAGTGATAGGTAAAGCTCTATTCGCCAGGTCCGTGCCTGCAGCTAACAGGTGCATTGCTTTTTGCAAGTCATTCACTCTCACTCCTCTGATTCACAGGTGTTTTCCAAAGGTGTTTTCCAGTTTAAATCCCCTTGATAAATTCTAAAGGATCAACTTCTCTAAAGTCACTCTTTGGTTTTAGACTAATATGATTAACCAGTACACTTTCTCTAAAAACTTCATAAATATTACTTGAACAAATGTCTGAAAGACATAAGTATTTCTAGGTTATTTCTGGATAGTTTTATTAAGCCATTGGTTTGATTATAGGTCAAAGGAAGCTATCCAGCGTTTATGACATACGAGTTATGAGCATATGAAGTTATGCCCTGACTTTTAAAAGACATGTCAAAACTTGTAAAATCTAATGACTGACCTCTTCAAAGCAGCTGCCTTGGGAGAATGTGAACTTTCTCTTGAAAGCTATCACTGCAAAGGTTTTTCAACAATACCTCTTCTGGTATTTAGAAAATTTACTGACTATTGGGTAAATTTTAGGAATTTGAGATGAATACATGAAAAAAATAATTTTTCCCAGTAGAATTCCAAAGCCACAGATATTAAAATGATCTAGCACAAAACATATATTGCAGATAAATAATGCATTATTCACTAGATTTATTTTGGCATGATTTTTTAAAACTGATTTTTTATTTAATGTAGGGATCTCATCTTCCCTCAAAAGATATGCATGTGCCTCCACTGAGGATATTTTTAAACAATGTTCTTCGGCTTTAGAAAGCAATTAATTAATTAATTAATTGATCCATTCATCCAGCTCATATTTGCTGAGGTTGCAAGGCTGGTGCTATACAGATTGTAAAAGTTGATAAGATATAAATATTGATGATTCTAAGATGCTTCTAAGTAAGAGATTTCAAAAGATGCATTCTAAAATACTTCAGAGTTTTTTGAATGCTGGTAGCATTTTCACAATAAATGTGTATGAATTTCTAAAATCATGTCTTTAAGAAGACTATTGATATCATTTATTTGTAAAATATCTAGTATCTATTTGTAGATAAAATATCTAGTATCTATTTGTAGATAAATACAAATCGTTAATCTATTATCTATCTATTTGTAAAATCGTATCATTCATGTTATTCTGTAATAACTTCAGCTACATTATCATCAAGGAGAATACAACCAAAGGAAGTCTTCATTCTTTACTGGAAGTTAAAGGTTAACATTCCCTTTCCTCAAGTTTTCAAACAATGACCTAGGAATTACCTTTTTGGAGGAGAAGCTTTGAACTGAACAACATTCCAAAAATTTAGAAAGTTCTGTCCTTTCACTAAATATTTCTGATTTTTCTTGTGTTGCTTAGTACAGTGGCAAAGGGTGAACTCAAATAGGACTTCCCCATTTTTTTCTGGATTACACACTTATCCTTGTTACCTCGCTATTTTAGAATATAACTTACATTTACTGTATATATTTAATAAAGTAATAACTATCCTCTAGTTAATGACTAAAACAGAACTGTTTTTAACTAAAGACAAAGCAAACATGTGTAAGCTAAAAATCGCTAAATCCAGAAAAGTGCAAAACAGTTTTTAATATCTGAAGATATTTTACTTTGAAATTTACCTTCTTTATACTCACCTTAACTTTGAATTTTTATGAGTTATCATCTTACAATTGACTCTGAATTTTTTATTGTTCTTGTACCATGGGTTAATGTATTAAACCAGGTCCTAAAGTTTCCTTTTTCTTTACATGTGCTACTCAGAGAAACTTGTGTATGTGTTTTTTAATCCAAATGCTAGTTGAATTCAATCATATGTTTGTAATAAGTGGAAGCATCCACACAACATCCACTTATTCTCTGTCCAGTTGTGTATTCTTCATATGGTATATTAGACACAATTGAGAATTTTGTAAAACGTGATTTTTTACACTAAAAATTTACACAAATCACTGAATAAACCTATCTCCCCAAACCTATATATAAGTGATCACAAACCATCACAAAGCACACATTTTCCTATTTGATACCACTTAAAAACTGGAAAAATATATAATTCATTTATTCATTTCAGCGTATATAAAATCTAATGAGGTAGATTGTCTTTAAATTCCTAAGAATACCAGTGTATTTGATTCCTCTGGTTAGTAATTATTATTTTAAGCTGATCAGGAATGTAATCTTTTGAAAAATAATCTTTATTTTATTCATTTAATAAAATATTAATTATGATACCCGGGATTCAACTGAAAAAGTCAAGGATGGGACATGAGGAATATGATTTGTTCTCAACAGAATTTTAAACATCTAGACATTAAATTTATCTGGCACACAATTGCTGAAAGGATCACTACCTTTTTTTTTTTTTACCTTGTTATTTTTTCTATGAAACAAGTAGTGTCAGTTTGAATACATTTAAAATAGTGCTTTGGGGATCCCTGAGTGGCTCAGCAGTTTGGCACCTGCCTTTGGCCCAGGGCATGATCCTGGGGACCTGGGATCGAGTCCCACATTGGGCTCCCTGTGTGGCACCTGCTTCTCCCTCTGCCTGTGTCTCTGCCTCTCTCTCTGTGTCTCTCATGGATAAACAAATAAAATGTTTAAAAAATAAATAAAATAAAATAAAATAAAATAGTCCTTTGATAGCTGAGAATCTGGCAAGTGACAGTAAAATATAAGGAAAAGATAGCAAAATCATACTCCACCAGCCCATCCAGTTCTGCTTTCTTCTATATGTTCCTGGGCCTAAAAGAAAGATCACAACAAACATACTATTAGGAGAACAGTTTTTCCTAAATATAATCTGGGCATTTGAACCAGTTAAGCTGCCTACTCAAAGTGTACTATTGTTAATTGAGTAACTTCACACTTGAGTTTAAGATGGCCATATTTAAAATCTTATACATCAGTGCTATTGCATACACATGAGTGATCTAAGGGCTGTATCTTACTCCAAACCTTTTATAATTCTGGTTTAATTTTCCATGAGGCAGTGCCTGGAATTATTACATCTATGGGAGCCTAGCACAACCCAAGCACTTGGTGTCATGCAGTTACAAAAGGCATTTCACAGTGGAGTTTAGGTTAATTTTTTCTATTCTTAGTCTTATTAAATAGGTAGGAATCTTAAAATGTGTGCTGGATCTTATTTTGGTATATATTTTGGCATAATACAGTCAATCATTTATTGAACAGAATTTAGAAAGCTTAAAAAGGATGAATAGGTTTTCCTAGTCAAGTAATTAGAAAGAACATTCTCGGTGAAATGAACAACACAGAGGCCAAGCCAGCTTAGTAGACCACAAGGGTGGTTCAGTATGGCTGAGTGGAGGGTGACCATCAAAAAGAGTCAAAGATGAGGGAAGATGCAGGGGTATCAAAACAATTTTGGAGAAATTTTTATGCCACCCTAGGAATTTTGGACTTTCACTCTGGGCACATCCTTTGAAGGATTTCAAAATCACAATTTGGAAAATATAATTGAGAACGTGATACAGAGAATGGATTAGAAATGAGTAATTCTAGCTAGAAGGAGACAGAGAGACCAATTGGAAGGCTATTTTAATGTTTGGAAAAAGGATGATAAAGGCCTAAAACCCTGGATCAATAGTGAGGATGAACCAGAGAAGATGTAGCCATTTGAGGGACAAATGGTAACAAAACCTCTGGGATAGATAAAAACCACCTGAAGAGTAGGTTGAGAATTGTGGTAAAGACTGTAAGATTATCAGCAACCATTTTCTCTTTTTTGCTAGGAATATAGGTGGGCTACATTTCACAGGCCTCCTTCCTGTAGGACGTGGTCATTTGAGAAGCTCTAACCGATGGTGTGTGAGCCACTTCTAGAACTAACCTACAGAAGCCTCTTGTACATGAGCCTCCACTCCCTTTTCCATTCTCCAGCTGATCATTAGTGGTCATATTCAAATGAGGTTTGAATAACTTTGAACTAGCCCTGAAACTCACTAGATAAGACAGCAGAAATGCCATCAGCCTGAGCACCTCATCCCCCACCCCTCATCATCCCCCATTTACCTGGACTTACTAGTTGGTAGTAATGTGAATGTGCAAAATATTTCTATTGTATTAGCCCGCTGAGTGACTGGAAGGGTTCTATGGCTGGTATAGCAGTTAGCCTACCTTGCAAATACATTAATTTGGAGAATAATACGATTTTTAGAGAATAGAAAAAGAAGAGCTGGAAACAAAAAGAACAGTCAGTGAAGAAGAAAGAGAACCACGAGAGAGTACTGTTACAAGAAGCAAGGAAATAATAAATCTGAAGGCACAGCTTTGTTGTCTAACTCAACACTTGGTTGTTCTAAAATCTGAAAATGTGTTCCATGTATTTATCAAATTATTTTGAAGCAGAGGTTGTTTTGAAATCCTAAGGTTAATTAAACCTGGAATTCTAAATTTAATCACTGTTTTGGGCTATAAAGCTAAAGTTTATATTCCAAGGAATTCCACAGCTCCTTGAATAAGTATCCTATATATACTGTCAGTTTCGATTAAAGTTGTCCCTGATTTTGATAAATTAGAATTTCAGATTCCAAAGCAATTGCCGTTTTTAAATGCCTAGTTTTGAGAATTAAAAATTGTATCTAAATGACTGATCTTGTAGTTTTAAACTAATGAAAGTAAAGCAATCATTCCTCATACCTAGATTCAGTGAAAACATTGAAGATATATTCCTCCAAAGCTGATTTATCAGATAAATGGTTTCTAATTAACTACCACAATCAAGTTTATTCTCCCCCCCCATGCTACTGCATTAAAGCCAACATCTTTCTGTTTTGTATTTCAAAATATAAATAAGATAAAAATAAGCTTCTAGCAGATTCCATCAAAATTAGTCAAGCTTCTTACAGAGTAGTGATTTAAAAAAATATTTTTAGCCCGAGTAATGTTGACTATTATAGTCCTGATATATTTCCAAATAGATTCATATGACTCTTTTCTTGCAAAACATAGTGTCCTAATTTTGAGATGGAATTTAGTGATTTACTTTGATTGCTCTGAGCTTTTTTCCTAACTTTATAAAATAGGTTTATTCCATATTCGGTTTAATGAAATGTCTCCATAATTAGAAGTCTTATGAAATGTATCCATCAAATTTCCTATTTGAAGATAACATTTTGTATTTCTTAGTCTCTAATATGAGTCCTTATGAGCAGGCTCATTTTAAAGCTTTTAGATAGCTGAAGTACTTGTCTAGCTCATTAATTTAACAAATTATGTTTGGATTTGAACAATAGAAACAAAACTCAACAATAAATCTATGCCTAATTTGCGAGTTTTTTCTTCCTAAAATTAGCATAGTATGGAGTATTCTCAAGATAACAGGAGAGCAGGATAATTTGATCTGCTATTTCATGTCATACTCTCAATTATCTACTGTTAATTTTAAAATGGGAATATTTGGCTTTTTTATAATATCCATTTTCTCTGAAATTTTTATTTTTCAATTTTGACACTGAATAGAACATAGCACCATTAGAATTTTTTTGTTTTTTTGTTTTTAATAGAACATATCTATTTTCCTAATAGAGCCATCTTATCTTTTCATCATTATTTTTTTTTTCTTTTTTATAAATTAATTTTTATTGGTGTTCAATTTACCAACATACAGAATAACACCCAGTGCTCATCCCGTCAAGTGTACCCCTCAGTGCCCGTCACCCATTCACCCCCACCCCCCACCCTCCTCCCCCTCCACCACCCCTAGTTCATTTCCCAGAGTTAGAAGTCTTTATGTTCTGTCTCCCTTTCTGATATTTCTCACACATTTCTTCTCCCTTCCCTTATATTCCCTTTCACTATTATTCATATTCCCCAAATGAATGAGAACATACACTGTTTGTCCTTCTCTGGTTACTGTGGCCAAGTTCAAAAAGGGTGTTGCCTGAGTTCTCCTCTGGGATTTTGATGGAATCTTGTCTCACATTTAGATCTTTCATCTATTTTGAGTTTATCTTTGTGTATGGTGCAAGAGAGTGGTCCAGTTTCATTCTTCTGCATGTGGATGTCCAATTTTCCCAGCACCATTTATTGAAGAGAGTGTCTTTCTTCCAGTGGATCGTCTTTCTTCCTTTATCGTATATTAGTTGAGCATAAAGTTCAGGGTCCACTTCTGGGTTCTCTGTTCTGTTCCATTGATCTATATGTCTGTTTTTGTGCCAGTACCACACTGTCTTGATGAACACAGCTTTGAGGTATAACCTGAAATCTGGCATTGTGATGCCCCCAGATATGGTTTTCTTTTTTTAAAATTCCCCTGGCTGGATTGGCAGAATTAATATTGTGAAAATGTCAATGTTACCCAGGGCAATTTACACGTATAATGCAATCCCTATCAAAATACCATGGACTTTCTTCAGAGACTTAGAACAAATTATTTTAAGATTTGTGTGGAATCTTTTCATCATTATTTTGGGGGTTTTGACTGCCAGTGGTATCATCCCAAAAGGATGGATTTCCATCCTAACTCAGAACCAGACACCTTATTTCTCCAATTGTTTCATTTAGCCTTTTTCTCTATGCAGTATCAGTGCTAAAGTCATTTTTAATAAAAATAATGGGCTGAATAAGGAGGGATTTGTTTGCAAAGCAATCAAGAATTGAATGTGTTAATTCTGGCCTTATAATACAAAATGTTAGCCCCCTCATGGGCTTTCATCTTCAGAAATATACCTCTGGGGTTCTAATATAACCTACCTTTGGACAATCCCATGTCTGCCAGCCTTCCCTGAAATCACATATGGACAGAACTGAAACGTTCTGGATTCTTTTTAGCCACTGCAAACATACTCGTTCATCAGTAACCCATGTGAGCCAACTGAAATAATAATCACTGCAAATAAAGGAAAACAGATAGTCACAGCCATAAAGTAGCATCACATCAAATAATTTCTTAACGTTTGTTTTCTAAAGGATGTATTTTAGTATTATGAAATATTTATCCCATAGATAAGGAAAGTAAAACATTCCCTTTTCCACAGAGAAAGCTTAAATATACTTGCTGATTTTTATTTTATTTATTTTATTAAAAAAATTTTTTTAAAGAGAGTGCACATGAGCCCAGGACCGGGGCAGGGGGTGGGGAGTGGGGGTGGCAGAGAGAGAGGGAGAGAGAATCTCAAGCAGGTTCCCTGCCCAGTGCAGAGTTCAATGTGGGGCTCCACGTCACAACCCTGAGATCATGACCTGAGCCAAAATCAGGAGTCAGATGTTTAACTGACTGAACCACCCAGGCTCCCCATACTTGCTGACTTTTAAGAATATCTCTAAGAGACCTCATTCACCTAGTGGACTTATTTTATGCTTGAATTTTCTCCTCACTTTGGATTTTTACATCTTATGAAAAATCTTTAGACATGAGACAAAGTTATTGGTCCATCTACAGGGGAAAAAGCATGAAACTGGTGATTTTGCACAGGTAAACTCATTTTTTTCACTTTTTAACTAGCTGAGAGCCAAGTGTGATAAATGCCCATCTTTCTCTCCAGGCATGTTTGTGTTGGAGCTGAGTTTTAACTGTGACCATGGTCAGCGGTTGAAATTCAGATTTACTGCAATAATCAGAGATGATGTATACTAAGTAACTCAAATAATGCTTGGCACACAGTTGGTGTCAATGAATGGCAGCAATCATTACTCCACTCTGAGGACGAAGCTGTAGATAGAGAACATCAGTGTAAATAAACCACAGAATTCTGGACATTGATGTAAAAGAAATCACAGAACTGGAAGGGTCTCTGGCTCAGATTCTGGTTTTACCTCCTACTAGTTATACTATTTAAGGCTACTTACTTAACATGTCTGTGCCTCTGTTTCTATATAAAATGGGAATAATAATATTACCAAATTTAAAGCTTGCTACAAAATTTGTTGAGAGTGCTTGAAGTTCTTGAGATTTCTGCCTGCTTCATGGTGAGGGCTACGAAAATGTTAACTATTACTGTTACATTGTCAGGATTTTATAGATGCTCCAACAAGCCTCTTGACTCCTTCTACAGCACCCTTCTATCATTTCATTTGGCTCCTAAGGAGAATGATACTTAAAAAGAAAAAAAAAAGATGTATTTAGTCGAGCTTTTGTTAACTAGATTGGGGCTGAGGGAGTAATGGATCATCCAAAAAAATAACAATAATAATAAAGCTATTTTAAATTACCCACAAGTGGATTCACCCTGGAAGGGCCCAGCAGAGGCCTCTGCTGAGGTTCTTTACCTTGTTAGTGATCAATCATTCGGCCTTGGCTGACTCTCCTGCATGGGCCAGCAGGAGGAAAAGCCAAGCCCTGGCCTACAAGGGTTTGGGAAGTGGTAAAGAAGCCCACCAGGCAGGGCATAGGGCACCTCTTACCTTTATCAGCTTCACCCAGAATGACCACAGAGGACTGATGGAGATGCTGCAGGGTTGCTATAATCAGGGTTAATCAGACAATATCTACCTAGGGTGCCATGCTGGGGAAGTGAGACTGCTTCATGTCCCTGTCTAACTGTAGTTAACCCCAAACAGATAATTGTGCCAACAGATAATTGTGGATAGACTTCATTCTAGTAAAAAATAAAATGCTAATATTTGGAGAGGGTTGACTTTTTTCCTCTTGTTTGTCATGCATATGTGAGCAAGCATGATCTCTAAATTCTGGGTTGGAAAGTAGACCAGAGTTGAGAGAAGCCATGCTGAGAACTTGTATGAATTATACTATCTGCCTACTGATCCCAAGTTTACATTCACACATCTGAGGGAAATATCCCTTATATCATCACTAAGATCACCTTTATATGTGTGAAAGAGGCTAGTATTTTAAAATCAATTTAAGAAACTTATTCGTGATTTTTAATTTGATTATGTATTCGGGTTTGCATGCCAACTTTATTTATTTATTTTTGCTTGGAATATAAACACCATAAACTCACTAGAAAAGAAGCGTAAATCCCGATAAAGAAATTTCAGTGTTAAAATTCAGTTTAAGGTGGGAAGCATCTGAGCTTACTATACCTTGATGCTATCATTGCTGGAACTGGCACTTCTCTGGGACCTGTCTGCTGAGGATAAGTGGTATCGATAATAAATATCCGAACAACAGGGTTCTTAGCTCCAGCCTGCCAAAACATTGGAGATAAAATTTAGATGAATTCTAAATTCATAAAATTCTAATTATTGCCAACATATTAAAGACACTTTAGGAATTTAGGCATATTTTTATAAGCTAATAATATTAAGTATATTACTGTGAAAACATTCTAATTATAACATGACCAGGAATCTCATTTCAATTTTACTTGCAGGGCAACTACAAATATTGTGTCAACCAGAGTGAAAACACACATTTTAAGTGATTAATGAGGGGGCTTTGATTCATAGGGAAAAATATTTTGGATATGAAAATGCAGTTCCATAATTGATATTCTCTTTTCTGACTTTCAAGACAGATATTTCCTATAATTATTATTATGATACGTATAACAATCGTTTCTCCATGTGCTAAAGGGAGTGTGGGGTGGGGAGAGTGTAAAGAATGAATAATGAAAGATACCTTTTGCCTTGTACCTATAGTTTGGTCTAGGACAGTCATCACTCACTCTCCTTGCTGGTTATATTACTACTTCTTTCATCCCCCCCAAATTAGGGAAATGTCACCTCCAAATAAAGTGCCCGTGGAATTTGCACTTTCCTTGTTTTGTACTTTCTGTGCTATTATACACCCTAAATTTACATGACAGTGTAGTTCACACCCAGACAGCTTCTTAGAGTTCCTGTTATTTTAACACAGAAAAAGAGAGTCTTATAATTGTTAAACAGCTTAAGTCCAGGAAGTTTAGGTTCACAGCCTTAAATGACTCTGGGCTGTTCGGATTCATCTAAAGAACTGTCCAGGCTCTCCTCTGACCCGTTTCACTCTGAGGTTCAACTGGGACTTCTGGCTTTTTGCAAGATGTCTCACTTCTCAGTCTGATTTCAGATGTTTCAACAACTTCAGTCTTCAAGGAAGCATGAAAGTTTGGGTCCCAACTTCTCTGCCAGTGTCAGTCTTCAATTCTGGGTTCCTCCATCTCTTCCTGCTCCCTTCCACCCTCCTAAAGATCCAAGCTCTTTTACATCCCAGGCCCCAAGTACCATACCTCTTGCTTCCAAATATCTCCAGCTTTCAGACTTTGTACACAGCCATTGAGAGATCTCCTACCTAAACGTACACCTCCTGTCCACTGCCTTTTCTCAAATGACCTTTAACATAAATTTTAGACTATCTGCTATTTCTACTTCTCTGACCACAGCCACTTTGGCTCGCATCGAAAAGCACTTGTGTGTATGCACATCTGTCCCATCCGTGTCATGTATGGGGACCCACTGGGTCCATCCATAACAGTGCTCTCTTTGGCAAGTAAACACAATAGGAACTAAAGAACAAAGAACTATTTTCTAAAATCACTTCCATGCCTTTTGAAAGAAGAGGATTTGATCCCCTTTCAGGTTTTTTGTCTATATCAAATTAGGATATGACGCTTCTCCACCATATGACCTTCCAAGTGACCTTGCTGTTCTCCCACTACAGACACAGGACCCTTCTCTTCGGACAGGGGACTGAATGAAAAGTATGTACACTAAGAATTCTACAGTGGTTATTCAAGAAACTCTGGGCTCACTCCATGTCTAATTTCCTCAAGGAAGAAACTAGGCTTATAAACTTAACCTACCTTGTGTGTCCAGAAAAGATCACAACTCATACCTGCTTCTACCTGACAGGAACATCAAGTTCAACATTTGTATTTTCCATTCTAGTCGGCATTTACATGAGAATTCAAGAGGGAATTGCAAAACAGAACTTTACCCTGAATTTGGAGCATGAAATATGAAAAATTAAAATTAAGTTAAGCTTGTTTTTCCTCCATAATCTAGACCATATGTTTTTCAAAGATTCTGCGATGGATTTTGCAAAGACTACTTCATCCAGCACAACCAGATGTCCAAAGCAACAGATGTCCACATAAATAATAGAGCACAGTACAATGTTTGCCTTACAATGCACAAGGATAAGAAGCTCTCCAAACTTGTTGATCCCACCTCTATTCATGGTATTGGTTGCTCATTTTGACACCGGAGGAATAGAAGCATCTGCTAAAAGTACTCAACATACCTTTGGGTATGGAATATTTATTGTTCTAGGATATTGTTCATCACCATAATAGGAATAGGCAATAACTGGTATCTCTGTATCATTAAATTCTGCATATGCCAAAAATTTTCCATTAGGAGACCACCAGAGAGCATGTTTTGTAGCAAGCATTTCCTCTGAAAGATAAATACAAGCATATTAATTACAATTATAACTTACTCTTAAGATCAATGTAAATGCCTCAAAATACATTATATTAGGCATTCATTGACTGAAATAATTTATTTAATGTGGATGTGACATGTGCCAAAATTTGGTTATGAAAAAGGATAATCTGAATTTAAAGAAATACTTTAACCTTATACCCCATATCAAACATCAAGCAGTCTTCTTAAGAATTGATATGAATCAGAAGTGCTATTATTTGAATAAACTAATTAAACATTTCAACAATAAATGATTTTTTCCTTTGAGGCAGCTTCTGGTTTCTATAGTCACCTAAAGTACCCAAACAAGAACTATAATTAAATACTACAGAGTGACATAAACGTTGGAAGTTAACTTTTTCTCCTGGGAATATTTTTAAAAACAACAATAACACTTCAGTTATTTATTTTTTAGTATTGGCAAAGACTATAAAACCTTTTAATGTCAAGTCCCGGACCCTACATGGCATAGAAAGAGGACACAAGTCACGAAAACATCAAAAACTGGGGATATTTCCCTGCAAAATTATGTGGACTGCTGTTTCGTTTTGGAAGAAAGACTTATTTCTCAAGAAAAGAGAAACCTGAGGTAATGTACTAACAGCATCTAAGGACCACATACTTCTTGAAATATAAATTATTATTACCACTTTATAATGCTTATGAAAATAAACTCTCTCAGGCCAATTATTAGATTTTGCTCTTTCAGAACAGGCACATTCTGTTCCTAACCTGATAAAAGCTTTCAGAAATGTCACCCTTCATCTCAGTAACGTACTCATCTCTATCTTACTAAATATATGCAATTATTTTCAATTAAAGCCCTAAAACAGTAACAGCAGAAAAACAGTACAGTTTTACCTTCATATACCCAGTCTGGGATTCCATTGAATATTTTATTTTCTCTTCCATTATGTGTTATTTGAAAAGGTGGGTCTTCCGGTCTTTGTTTCAAATAGATATTGTTTTGATAGACATATGCCTAGAAGTAATGGTAAGTGAGTTAATAAGGAGAATTCCATAAGAAACACAATGAAGTCTGGACATTTGTATTAACTACTTATCTAACACTTACAAAATGAGTGGTAATCCATTTTGAAATGTGAAAAAGATTCACAACTGAAGTATCATTTTAATAGGTCAAAAAACCAACCAATTCACATTAATTAACATCAATTATGATTTTTAAAGTCTATACCAAATAAAGCATAAAGTCTACTATTGTATATGTTGTTTTATTACCCAAATAAATAATTGTGTATATTAACAGAAAGTCAAATAAATCTTTGAATATTAATAGCTAGCCAGATCTAATCTTTATTTAGAGTCCTTAAATAAGAGCTTGGACAAAATTTCATGTTGTCTGAAGCTAGTCTGGGAAACTTGTGAAAACCATATTTTTCCTCAGCTTTCTGGCACAACGCATTCTGGCTGAGTATGAGGATAAAGTTTTTGACTGCGATATTTAAAGAAGTCTATCCATGAGCTTGAGATTTTGCGGAATTCTCAGATGAGTTTCAATTTATCAAAACTCTTCCCGTTTTTAACCACTAAAATAGTCATGAATTTTTTTTTTTCCTTTCAGGCAGGGAAATTTAACAAAGGCCAAAATCAAATGGCTCCTCTTTTATTTAAATGATTAAACACTTCTATAATTTAAACACTTACTAATTTACTCCCAACAGGCGACCAGCATAAATACTGAATTGGACGAGGAAGCTCATTTCTTCTTATAAACTCTCTAGAAGGAAAAAAAAAAGAAAGAAAAAATAATAATAAACCTTGCTGTTCAATGGGAAAAAAAATGTCTTTATAAACAGAAAAAAGTAAACAAGAACAATGAAGGATCATCCTCTGCTTCTTTAAACCTAACAGAAAGAATGTGGCAGCAATGGCACTAGAGACATTGGGGTTCTTTACTAGGTACTTAAAAGTCATTTGACTTCTCCGGGTCTCAGTTTTCTGACCTCTCTAGTGAAGTGAATTAGAGATTTCAAAAAAGATTTATAGGCTGCAAAAGTGGGACTATCTCTAGAAATTATCTAAAAGAACCCCCTCCTTTTATAAAAAATAAACATGAGGTTCGAGGGATACGACTTTTTCAAATTACATAGCTGGTTCTTGGCAGACCCCGAAGTAAGCTCAAGCCTCTTACCCCTCAGGACTGTAAAATTTGTACACATCAGGCTGAGATGGTCGATGAAGTGCCTTCCAGCTCTCCAATGCTATAATTGTGCTGAAGTTTAATATGTACTCTTCCACATTCTCATTTACAACCCCCATCTCTGTGAATGCATATGCATTTCAAATTTTTGAAAATAAGATGCCATTTGACAATCTCCCCAGGGATCTGACTTGAAATCAGAAAAGGAAAGGAACATCTGATCTCAAGCTAAACTGAAAAACAGATCATACACTGGGCAGTATGCCTTAAGCTTGCAAAGTTCTCCACCCATGGGGAAATTTCAAATATTTTATTGGCCAAAAATCTCACTTTGATGCCTAAAGTTGCCCTGCAAATACTCAATTGACTAACTTGCACTGTGGAGCTTTTGTCGTTCTTCAGCAAGAATGTGTTCAGATTTTTACAAGTGCTAAAGAGTCATAGGATGCTATGCCCAAGTTTTGACTATTATCTTCTTCAAGATCATATTAATGGTTTTATTAGGAATGCTTTTGTGGAGACACAAAACAAGACTTGCCTCCAATGTATAAATTGAGGAGCCTGAAGACTCTTTGGCCTCCTCTCCAAAAACTAACTTTAGCCTGGCTTGAACATCTGCCTGGCATTTCTACTTTTCTCATTCTTTTAAAGGAGAGACACCTGCAAAGGCTTGTAACCCACACTACTCTGATGTAACTTCTTAGGTCGTGCAGCCTGAGGCCTAGCATAGCAGGGGCAGGTCAGTTTTGCTTGGGAAAAGAGTGATGCCCCCGGAAAAGAGAGAAACCATTGGTGCTGCAGTGAGAATCCTGCCTGCCAGAGGACAGTTTATGAGCAGCAGGCACCAGGAAGGGCCAGACTATATTGAAAGACATGAGGAATGATCCAAAAAAGAAGACATTCTTCACCTGGCTACAGTTTTGTGTCAAGCCAGGGTTCATGCTACCTTTGACATTGTAACACTGTCTCAGGTTTCCATATGCTGTGGAATCATCTAAGCAGGCATTCAGACAGCGCCAAGCTGAAAATCTCAGCACATAGGCTCTTCATGACTGGCAAGTCACCACAGCTGCCATTTTCTGTTTTCTAAATAACTAACACTATGAGAGAAAGTGGAGGAGGCTGCTTACAAAGGCTGTCATCTCCTCAGTACTCCTTCCCATGCTTGAAACCAGAAGTATCTTCATTTGCTCTGTGGTAGATTTTTATAGACTCTTCAGAGGCACATAGAAAACTTGGAATTAGTGATATTTGGTCTTGCCTTGAATCTCAACAAATTTGTCATCCCTCACTTCCTAAATTATGCTATATTTGCCTGACAAAAAAGAATCAGTCTGGCAAATTAGTTGTACAGGAAAGAAAGGAAGAAAGAGGAAGAAAGCAAGAAAGCAAGCAAGTTTGACTAAATTCACTGCACAAAAGCTAAATACTTAAAATGATTCTAGGCTGTAAAGCTTATACAAGTCATAATTAAAATATTAGTATTGTCATCTTCTTTTGGAATGCTATTTAATTTGTTGAACCTCGACATAGGTAGGACATGGAGAATTGCAAAATGATTATAAGAAAAATGAGAAAATGTTTAAAGCTTCAAGAAGTGCTGAAAGAGTAAAGGTTTTTATTTCACTAGTTTCAAGTTTTCTTGAGAGCGGGGCTAGTGCCTCAAATTCATCTGTATCTCTCCCACACATGCTTTTCACATAGTAGGTGTTCAATAAATCCTTTTTGAATTTGATGATGATGTGGATATAGAGAAGAGAAAGACCCAGAGTACATTAGATGACTTCAGGTTCTACTTTATGTAGCTGTTCCTAGTTCTTAATTTGACAGTTTAAGATCAGAGTTATTCTTTCCTGAACTTTTAAAATAAGTAGATTTTTTTTGGATTTTTGTGCTCTTGCTGGACAAAAGAGGAAATAGACCATAAAATTTTTCAATACCTCTTAAAGCCATATACTTATTTTTCCCTTTTATATAACAGCAAATAGGATATCACATTAAGACGAGTAACAAAACCAATTCATTGTCCATACTTAGAGTGATTTTTCTAAAGTGCAAATCTGATCATGTCATTTCCCATTTAAAACTCTTCAGTGATTCCCTATTGTCATCACAACGACATCTAAAACTCTTCTTGTTTCCTCATTATTATTTGGCCCTTGCTTCCTGGCCCCAACTCCTTCCCAACCTTACATTACCTCTCACTAGTCGGCATGCCCTTCTCCAGTTTCAACTCAACTGACCTACTTTGAGTTTCTGGAACATTCCATGCTCTCCCTTCCCTTTGGGCCTTTACATGTTATTGCTTCTGCCAGGAATTCTTTCACTATGTCTTTGCCTACCTACTCACTCCTTTTTTTTTCTTTTAATCAAGTAGCATTACAAATAAATAAAGAAAATTATATAATAGGTTAACAATTTATCCACAACCTAAATTTAAGAAATACTTATATTTTGCAATGTTAAATAAAATCGATTTAAAAAACAATTAATGGAGTATGTGTTCAAGTACAACTAATATTGCATCTCCTTCCCTTCTGCTTCCTTCCAATGAAGTAGCCATTCTCCTGAAAGTATTGTATCATTCCCATGCATGTGTTTGTATTTTCAGTACGTATGTTTACTTCCATAAATGGTTTATTTATACTGTGGTGTCCCAAAGTAGGGAAAATAAAACTGCATTATGCGTAAAAATGCAAGGTATTAGTCAAGTAAAAAAAGGTAAATATTCCATAAAAGTATTTCTTTAAATTTCTTAAGTGTGATGGGTACACATCCACTGTAAAGCAGTAAGAAACTAAAATCAGTAACAAGAGAATGTAATCTTAACCTCAAAACAGAATTTGGAATGAAAAACTATAATAGATGTAAGTATTATGAATAAATAGACATGAAATTTTACCCATTATTGAGGTTATAGATGTGATATGTTGCTGTGTAAGAGTATCTCCAAAGCTGTCAGAAAGAGGAGAGACAAAGACACATTATGATTCTTAAAAAAGCTTATATTAATAATGTATCATCACAAATCATTCAACTCAAAATCCAAAATTATAAAATGACAATTTTCACAAGGCACTAGGAAAGATATGTTTCAATTCCAAAAGAGTCTTCATTTAAAGAGTTTTACTGTGGACTTTTGTGCTGTTTGTCTAAGTTCCAGAACTAATCTCAGCAGTGATTCAACCCTCACTCCATAAAAAGCATATCCGAAGACATTTCTTAATATAAAAAGCTTTCTTTGACACACTCTCTCCTAAGAATTTTCCCTTTATGCTTTACCTTGATTGAAGTGAAACCACTATGATCTCCATGGCCATAAGGATTACCCTACACCTGTGTTCATTACAACGATACCCTCTAAAATTAGGTAAAGAATTTCATTCAACACAGGTTTTGTTACAAAATGTTTATCTTTCTTTAAATTTAACACTTTTAAAAATAATAGAAATTGAAAAATAAATAGAAGATATGTAGTTTATAATTCCTCTTAAAAAAACTGCTCTTTTTCTCATTAAGTATATTTGTTCTGTGGTTAGGGAATAATATAAGTATTATTTTGGATTTTGTTTCTTAGAAGAGCTTTCAAACTCTTGGCAAAGAAACTCTAACTGGTTGAAATGCGTCTTCCTAAAGATTTCCAGTGACCAGGACCTGGTCCAGTGGAAAATAATCAGCAGACAAGAACAGCTGCGGAGGGGAAAGATTAACTATTCATTCTGTGTATTAAGAGTTTTACGTCTCACATGGGATATTAGAAACGGCGATTAAAAGATTGTCTATCTAAAAGTAATTACTAGAAGTTTAATTTGATAATAAATTTTTGTGCCTTATTACAAAAAATAATTATCTTGGAGTTGTATAAGTAGATAAAACAAGATAATTAACTCCCCTCTTCGACTTCATTCGGGAAGGGGAAATTAAGTAAGGGTAAATGGTTATGGTTTGGTAGGATTCTCCTTTTCCAGGCTTCTGAACACACAAATTTAAACCCTGGTCTAGGGATCCCTGGGTGGCGCAGCGGTTTGGCGCCTGCCTTTGGCCCAGGGCACGATCCTGGAGACCCGGGATCGAATCCCACGTCGGGCTCCTGGTGCATGGAGCCTGCTTCTCCCTCTGCCTGTGTCTCTGCCTCTTTCTCTGTGACTATCATAAATTAAAAAAAGTAAAATATTTAAACCCTGGTCTACCACTGGCTATGTATTATTTTACCTGAGCAAGTGAATTAAATAGGTTACACGTTGATTTTCCCATTTTCAATAACAATAAACTTTCAAGAGGTTAAAATATGTGCGAACTAATGATTTGTGAAGTCAAATAGCTTTAGAAATACAAGTATAACTCTCCCATTTCTGATAAGCATCAGTGCCCCAAAATGTATCCCCCCCCCCCAGAGGAAAGTAGTTTCCACTACCTGGATGATAACCAGACAAGTACACCAAATTCTGAATTATTTGTGTATGTTTCAGTTATACTTTGGGGGCTCATTGAGAACCCACATTAACTTCTTGAATATTTAGATATAAAAATATACTCTTGCTTCCTCTTACTTTTACAAGTCAAACTGTGGATTAGTAAGAGATATAAACAGATATACCCAAATTAAATAGTCCATACCTTTGAATAATCACTTTCTAGATATGCAAATTGACGATCAGGTGATAAGCCATAATTTGAAGCATTCACACTTTTCTGAAATTATAAAGAAGTTGATTAGAATACAGAAAAAAAACCCACCCAGAACCATGTAAATGTGTAGTTCTAAAAGGATATCATATAACTGATATACTCCTACATACATATGCCTTCGATGCAATTTTTAAAAATGTTTACATAGCACTTACTGTATACAAAGAAATTTATTAAACATTATGAGAAGAAGATGTGATAAATAGGGTATACCTTGTGATTTCTAGAAGCTTAAAATGTTAAGCTTGAAAATCAGTAATGTATTGCAAATTAGAAAGTTCTATTAAAGATATATAAATATAACATTGTCAAAGCATTAAAAAAAGAAGAGATCAAATCCAAATGAGAAGATCATTGATTGCGCAGAGGAGGAGAGTATCATCTGAGCTTGACTTTAAAATATTAGTAGGGTTTTGAGGGTGGAGAAAGCAAGGGGACTGAGAGCCTGGGAGTTAGAGCAGCACGCACCTACATCTCCTAGCTCTTGTTTATTGAGCGCGTATTCCGTGTTAGGCACCGTTCTACTACATTCCAATGTTACATCACTTACCTCTTGTAGAAACCCAGATATATCTTATTCTTCCTACCCTTTAGAGAGAAAAAATGAGGCACATCGTGGCTAGTGTAGTGAGGAACCCTATATAACTTTCCATAACTAGGGAATTGACAGACTTGTATTGGAGCCTCGGTTTCCCTGTGATAAAGACTGAGTTCTTGACTCTTGTTTCTTGCTACATTTTTTTCCACAGAGAAAGAAAGATGCTAGGCGATTGAGAGAAGGCCAGGGCAGTAGTCTAGTGTGACCAGAAGAGAGAATTTGACAATTTCGTGAGAGATGGAGCCAAGAAGGCATGTTGAGTCCAGATCAAGTGCTGAGAGTTTGGTCCTTGATTAGTGAAGAAATGGCAAAGTTTTGAGGAGGAAGATGATGTTGGATACATACCATGGTGGCATTACTCAAAATGGTATATGATTCTCCTGTTTCAATATTGTAATATACTATATCATTATCTGTAGACTGATGAAGATATTCTTGTCCTTTAAACAAGAAGGAAAATAAACTTGAAATGATCTCCCTTAATAGGAAATACATTTATAAGAAAGAGAAACCTCTCTTATTTCACAGATTTACTTTGTTTTTCTTCCCTGTCCAGGACATTGCTTTGTCAGATTTAAAATAATAAGTTGACAGTGGAAGGGATGAAAGGATGCTCTTACTCTACTCTCCACAAAAAAAAAAAAAATGCTATGTTTACTAGTAGCTGTCCTATAACGACCAGTTCAGGGTGCTTGGGAATAAAATTTTCTCTGTGTTACGAGGATGATAAACTAGTTTAAAATGGTATGTTTGTTTTGCAATGAAAGGATACATGACTTTTGGGTTGTGTTTGATTTAATTTAAAACCCATTTGATGTGCATTTTATTTCCTAAAGAGAAGAATCAAAATATTCAAATCTGTTCAGTTGTACTTTAGATATAAACTATAACGTCATAAACAATGTAGTTGACCTTACTACTTGTTTGGTTAGACTTATTTGACAACATCCTATTTTGGAAACTTATATGAAAATATCAATTTTTTGGCCCATGAAAGATTTTTTTGTCAGAGGAAGATTTGTCCATTTCTCAGATATCCAGGTTGACAATGGAATTTCTCTTTTGGTAAAGTTCTTATGACATCTCCTTTTTTTTTTTTTTTAGTTTTTTTTTTATGACATCTCCTAAATAGGTGCATATCTCCCATTCTGAAGAACCATACAATATGCTCAAATTATTCTAGCAATGCACTCTCAATTTTTACTTTCTTGCTGAAACTCTAAGTCGCATCATTACTATTGGGTAAACGCAGACCAAATGATTCTGCCAAAGGTGTTTTGGTGGCCACTTGACTTATATAAATAATTGCTCTTTCTTTCCATTTCAGATGATATGGCTTCGGTTACCATAGAGATGCATTGGTACTAAAAATAAAAACAAAAAAACACATATTTTTTAAGAACTCAGAAGATAAACAAATAATTCACTTACCTGAAATCCAGTTTGGAAAAAATGTTTTATAGGCAAATGTCCCATTTAAAATATCCTCCAGTGTGAGTGCTCTTGTTGTACTTCCTTCGGAGTCATGAACTTTGGGAGAAATGGAAACATTATTACTAAAAAGATGATTAAATTTAAATAAATTCTCTCATCTGTTCTATCTCATGTAATGAAAAGACATGCCGAGCACCTGGGTGGTTCAGTGGGTTGAGCTACCGACTCTTGGTTTCTGCTCAGGTCATGATCTCAGATCGAACCCCAAGTGGGGTTCCACGCTGAGTAAGCATGAAGCCTGCATAAGATTTTCTCTGTCCCTCTCTCTCTGCCCCTCCCCCATCCCATTTGCATGCACACACATTTTCTCTCTTTCTCAAAAAAGAGAAGAGAAGAGAAAAGAAGACCTGCCATCGCTAAACATTTGTTTAACTCCTGTCTCAAGATCTGTAAGCATTGTTATCTCCCTGATGGACAGGCTAATGAAGGCCTAGAGGCCGTTTGCTTGCCTAGAAGGACCAGAGGGTGTCCAGGAGGGCCATGTGGAGCAGCAGGGACGCTATTCAGGCTGTGCAGAGAAGTCAGAGTATTTTAAAAAAAGATGAGATGATGTTCCAACAACTCTAAACCGTGCAAAGCTGGGATTGCAGACTAGTCTAAAAACCTAGTCATTTAAGCTGTTCGTTGTATTTTGTCATAGATGCTTGGCTTGGATTACTACTGGTTTATCAACAACATAGTTTAGCATCCTCTTTGGTCAGAAGAGGTCAGCCCAAATCTTTACCTTCAGACACCTCAAGAGAAGAGGCATTAATGAACCTAGATAATTTCTCATCCTGACTGGGATTTTTATAGAGAAAATGAGCCACAAAAACCCACAAAAGCCACATCATCTTAACAATTCCAGAAGTAGGGTTTTGCCATGTAAAACCTCGCCAAAGGTAGCTCACAAACCACAAGCAAATTTCACCTATATTTGAATCTTCCAAAACAATTGTGTTTTTCAAACATGACTCTATTCTCAGAACACATTCATTATAGAGCTCCCAAACAGTCAGATACGCCAGATGGATAGTATGGCAACCAACTTCCAATCCTCCTTCATATCCATATTGCCATTCTCTATCCCTCCCACCCTACCCCTTCTCCAGGCCATCACTTACAGAACCAAAACTTAGAAAAATGTCCTATACCTTGAATAGCAGTTGTGAATCTGGTATTTGCCCATGTAAAAATAAAACTGTCGAAGATGAGAGCTATAACTTTATCCTCCTGCTAAACTCTCTCACAGCTTTCCATAACTCTTAGGATAAAGACCAAATGTTTGTCTGAACTATCGGCCCTAACTGGTCTGGAATGGCCTTCCTGTTCCTTCTTGCCTCTCTCTCATTACTTTTTAGACTCCAAACATGCTGGGCTTTCTGTTCTTCAGATACTCATTTCTTTCTCCAGGGCTTCTGCGCCTCTTTGCACCTTCTCCTCTCTTGTTGCTTCTATTCAGGCTATAAATGCTTAATGTAAAGGTCACTTTTCTGGGAAAGCCCTTCTGATTTAGATCTGGTCCTCTTGTTATATATTTCCATAGACCATGTTCATTTTCTAAAAAAAAAAAATATTTGTCTTAATTTGTAATCTTACATGTATTTGAGTGATTATTTTATTACTATTTCTCCACTTTCCACTGTATTCTCAAAATAGTTGCCATAAGACCAGGGACCATATCTAGTTTTGCTCACCATCACATCCCTAGTATCTAGAACATAATAGGCATTTAACAAATGTCTGTTTAATGAATGAACACATGAAATGAAGAATGGATGGATGGATGAATGGATGGATTGATGAGATTTATGCCCTCTTTTTTTTAAAGAATCATTCTACTACTAATTTCCTATATGGCTTTGGTAAGTCAACCTCTGGCATCACAGCTTGCTCACCTGTAATATTATAAAAGATTGAACTAGAAAATGGTGATAATGCTTCCAGTCCTACCAGACTAGCTTTTGAAATTTGAGACTCAGCATGCTCTATAACCTTGTAATTACATAAATGTACAGCCATGTGATGAGTTAGTTGACCAACTGGATAACAGCATCTTCTGCTATTTTAACTGATACACACTGATGATGTATGTGCTCCATATGCTTAATTAGGACCCTGAATCATTTTCTTAATTTACTAGAAATTATTCTGATGGCTATAAGAACACAAGAGGCTGATAAACCCCTTTGCAATCAGACACTAATAACACTAAGTTATTCTGTTTTTGAGATATTTATCTTCTTACATTCTCTTTGAATTCTAAGTAAGGTTGTACATGCCATACAGTTATTCATAATAAAAATTCTTCTATTTACTTAAATGGTCTTGTATAAAATTTATACCACTGATTTTATAATTCCTATTCAATGAATTAAAGACCATTTAACTACAATAACATTAGAATACTTGTGAAGGATTTAATTAAATTTTACTTAACTCTCCTAAAAGGAAATTACAATCTGTTTCTAATACAGTTAAGGGGAAATTCTAACACTATTTGCAGTGGAAATTACTTTCCTTTTTGAGATACGTTTAATTTATGTCTACACAATCCTGAACATATAGATGAAAAAAATTTCAATTCAGTGAATCCTTTATTGTGAATACTAAAAATAAACCCCTAGATAATTGGTCTTAAAAAGACTTTTTGTGATATTAATTCAATAAGTAAATATAACCTTGGTGGTTTATTTATTTACTTTTGTTTATATACTTTTTCATCTAGCAGAAGTTATGCTTTGATTATGGCTAATGACTTACATAATAGATTTTCCTATTTAAATATCCTTGCATATAATTTTCCTTGCTTGCAATTATGCTTAATTGAGAAATTCACAGCAGTTAATCTTCATTTCTATAGAAGGCTAAATTAAGTGAAGTAATTGAAATGAAACATTTAGCTCTATGCTTGGCACATGGTAATCAGTGAATAAATGTTAGCTTTTGCTATTATTGTAACATCAGTATTCTTTCCATATTTTTTCCTTTTTTAAAATTTGAGTATAGTTGACATACAATGCTACACTAGTTTCAGGTGTACAACATAGTGATTCAACAAGTTTATACATTCATTATGTTATGTTCACCACAAGCGCAGCTACCATCTGTCCCCATACATCGCTATTACAATATCACTATGTTCCTTATGCTGTGGCTTTTATTCCTGTGACTTATTCATTCTATAACTGGAAGCCTGTATCTCCCACTCCCTTTCATCCATTTTGCCCAACCTCCTACCAAATAAATATTCCTTTAAAAAAAAAAAGATTGTATTTATTTATTCATGAGAGACACAGAGAGAGGCAGAGACATAGGCAGAGAGAGAAGCAGGCTCCCTGCGGGGAGCCTGGTGTGGGACTCAATTCCAGGACCCTGGATCACACCTGAGGCAAAGGCAGACGCTCAACCAGTGAGCAACCGGCATCCCATCCCAAAATAAATATTCTTGAACAGTGTTTCCCAAACTAATTCGACCATGGGAACTGTTTCGTTTTTAAATATCTACTAAAATCACAGTAAAGGAAATGCAGTTTCAGATTAGACTATTAGTATGTATAATTAATGTTCAGTTTCATTTTACTATGATGAAATTCATCAGTTGTGCTTAGAACATTTTGGTCATCTTATACCTCCATAACTGAAATATCACAATTATGATCAAAATAGGGTTAGTACTATTATCACATATATGGATAAATAAAATTAACAAAAAACAAGAGTTTCAAATTATTTTTAGAATACCTACTCTTTTTCCTTTTCATATCATTAACAATCATTCTGATCCATGTCAGATTTCTCAGAAAGCTTTTAGGGATTTGTTATTTACTCTATTAGAACGTCTAATTCAGAGTATCCAAGAAAGTGTATTGCATATCATTTCCTAGTTAGTCATTTATTTTAAATGGGTGAATAGGAGCTATAAATGCCAATAACATATATATATAGAACTTAGCATATGTCCTATTATGACTCAAAATATCTGAAAAGCAATTTTAAACATGTATTAGCTATACTACTAATTATTATAATGATAATAAGCCCCACCAACACCCAAGAAGTGATGAGTAGATGTACAAAACACATATCCAGAGGAGCCAGCTATATTGATGTGGAAACGAGGAAGGTTCATGGCACAGATTTAGGGTAGGCAATTGCTCTTAACCTCACATGTGGTGTAGCCAGGGCTCAGAAGTTGTGATTATGCCAGAGCCAGGTTGGGATCAGAGTAATACCAAATCATGGGAATAAGTTAAATTAGGAATTCTTTCTCCTGAAAATGGCTACATGTTCATAAATACAATGGAGTAATGTATCTGTTCTGAGAAGTTGCATTAGGTCACATATTATGAGTTATGAGACATGAAGTTTACTCAGAATTTCCTATCCAAGCTTTGGTTCTTTGTACATCTAGAAAGACCATAAACATAATTATGTTTCACTATACCATCAGTGTTGACCTCTACGTCAGCTACCAGGAGAAATGAACTTCCAATGGGTTCTATGAAAATGTTATTGGCTTATTGCTATCTCAGTGCTTACCTAAATTTATTATACATGAACCATTTTCATCTCTGTATTTATGGGAGTTGTATAAGGTGTAGGTGTTTCCCCTTGACAGTAGTCCGTATTTGATTTTTTTCACTATTATATGCCCAGTAGCCAGGACAGTACTTAGCATAGAGTGAGAACATGATAAATAGTTGTTGAATGAAGAAATAAATCAACTGAACAGATTTTATATTAACTTACTTTCATTAATTCTCCCACAAAGATATGCCTGCCCTTACTCTTTACCTTCCTGTGGATGTTGTGAATTTCACATGTACACTCTTCTACCTGGACGTGTCTTCATTTGCAGACTGTGTCGAAATTTATTCTTGGAGTCACTGGGACTGTTTTTTGAAAAACAGATTCCTAGTCTTTATCTTAAACCTATTGATTCAGAATCTCTAGGCTCTGAGGCCCTGGTAGCTTTTATTTTTACCAAGCCCTTCAGTTGATGATTCTGCAGTTTAGTGATTTCATTGAACCTGCTTGATTCATTGAACTCCTGTGGCTATCAGTGGACTTGCTCCTTGCCTATAAACTCCTGGTACATGAGTGGGGCTAGCCTGCATAGCAATCCATACCTCATAGACATAGACACCCTACAACTAAGTGTTGATCATGGCTTTTAAGGAATGTTAATGGTCTCCTTTAACATTTATACTCCCATTCAGTCCTCTTGCTTATTGCTTTGAGGCTATGTCCAAATGGACTCTTCTTTGGGTATATTCCTTCTGCTGATCCTTGAAGAATGAAGTAAGTGGACTGATTCTGCCCCAGATTAGATTAAAGGGAGATTGCAGGGAAAGCATGGAGGTCATTGTTTTCTAGTGGTTTGAGTGCATGATAGTGTGTAAATCAGTATAAAGTGCCACTCCATGGCATCAATCACACTCAACAAGTTCCAGTCACTTGGAAAAGATTCCACTAATAGTTACTGAATGAATAAGTAGATTTTCATGCCCTTTTCTAAATAATGTTTTAATTTGGAAATAGAATTTTCTGATTATTTTGGAAGTTCAGTTTTGACATCTATAATTTTTAAATTAAATAACTGGACAGAAGCACAGACCAATTCTGAAAGCATATTTCTCTTCTATATGTAGCTGACACTCACTTGGTTAACACTTAACTCCCGATAGTGCCCTTAAATTCAATTCGGTCCATTGTTAGCACAAGTTACTCATACACTGCTTAAATACTCTAATTAATTGTACTTTAGTTATTTGCATTTTCAACTTATTAAAGCCAAGCTGAAAATTGTTTCAATTACAAATCCAAGAAATTACAATTCACAGAAATGATTCACAGTAGTGATTCACTGTTTTCCTACTTCTCTCTTAAAGCTTTGTGTATCCATTATTAGGACTTTGTTTCTATTTCTGCCATTTAATTTTCCAGGCCTGAAAAATCAAGAGCGTCAGAGCAGAGCTATCTGATGTTAGCTCTGATATTCATTGTCAACTAAATGAGAAAATATGGTTCAAGTGGGCACTCAAATTGCTGGAAGGTCATTTTGTTTTCACTTTTGACCTTGATTTGGAAGCGATGCTTATGAGCCACCTCAAGGAAAGTGATGGGAGCTCCCAGGCACACCACACCTGTGTGTCTGTGGGGTCTGTAGAGATGCTCTCTGGGAAGAGGCCTCACCTCCAGCCATCATATCACATGGAAGGAGCGCCACAAGGACAAGTGTAGGAAATACTAGGATGTGAAATATACTACTTACAAACTCATATGATATTTCTGCAAAGGCTGACAACTCTGAACAAAAGATAGAACTGAGGCAACTTTAGATCAGTAATAATTTACTAGGTTCTTATAAGTACCAAACATACTACATGCATTGGTCCCATTAAATACTCACAGCAATTCTCAGACATAAGTACTATTATTAGCACCATTTTACAGATTAGGAAATGGATATTAGAGAAGTAAAGCAACTTGCCTAATACATAACAGAGATGGAGTTTAAATCTACTCCATCTGATCTTAGAGGCTGGCATTTTATTACTACGCTGTGATTAAAAGTGAAAGCACATGTCAAAACAACAACAGCAGAACAAAATAAACACAAAAATAAGGTCAAGAACCAAGCAACACACAAAAGGGTAGAATAATTACACCTCAAAATGTAGGTTAAGAGAAAATGAGGCAATTTGAGCTTTGTCGAAGCGAAGAGGTCACTGAAGAATCTAGTAGTTCCTAGTTTCTGAAAGCAATTTTCTGTGGTTCTCTCTATAA
This sequence comes from Nyctereutes procyonoides, assembly GCF_905146905.1. Classification (NCBI taxonomy): domain Eukaryota; kingdom Metazoa; phylum Chordata; class Mammalia; order Carnivora; family Canidae; genus Nyctereutes; species Nyctereutes procyonoides. Next base: position 23,603,762 of record NW_026575142.1, on the reverse strand, counting down.
ATAACACTGAAAACGTAAGTCAAAGGAATTGTCAGGTTTTTAAAAGTCCATTTGTGTATTGTGTGATTGTTGTGCTATGTTATTTTAATGAGGGAATTTTTTTCATGATCTCTAAAGCTTTGAAGATCAGAAGATATGGTCAACACAATGCATAAGAACAGGAACAATACCCTAAAGGAAAGGAGGGAAACTGAGTGGGGAACAATTAGAGAGGAAGACAAGCCATGAGAGACTCCTAACTCTTGCAACAAAGGATTGCAGAAGAGGAGGTGGGTGGCCGGATGGGATAACTGGGTGACAGGAATTAAGGAGGGCACATGATGAGACGAACACTGAGTGTTCTATGTTGGCAAGTTGAATTAAAAAAAAAAAAAAAGAACAGGAACAGTCAATGTCATTTGGGTGATCCTCAAAGTGAAAGCCAACCTTGTGTATTTTTTTTAAGATTGTATTTATTTATTCACGAGAAACACACACACACACACACAGAGAGAGAGAGAGTGAGAGAGAGAGAGAGGCAGAGGGAGAAGCAGGCTCCATGCAGGGAGCCCAACGTGAGACTCAATCCAGGGGCTCCAGGATCAGGCCCCAGACTGAAAGTGGCACTAAACCGCTGAGCCACAGGGGTTGCCCCCTCCTTTGTCTTTTTGAAGCTCACTCAGTCTCCTTTGTCAGCTCATCTTCTAACCTCTACTTTAGATTTTGGTGTGGCTCATATTGCTGTTCCTTGGGGTCTAAGGAAGAACGACTTTCCTCAGCCATTTCATTCTCCCACGATATCTATTACATATCCGTGGGCCGACTCACCTCCACCATTGCTGTCACACCTGAAATCCCCAGTTGAATTTCTTCTCTGGATTCCAGACCTGTCTATTAAAACTTCCTCCTTAACATCTCTGTTTGCACATCTCTCAGGCATTTCAAACTCACTATGTTGAAAGCTAAAAATAAAAAAGAGTCCCAAGCTGTCCCTCCAGACTTCTCTAAGTCTCTAAGTCAATGGCACTGTCACCCACGTAGTTCCTCAATTCAAATACCTGGAGTCATCCTTGACCTCCTCCTTCCTTACTGCTTTTGTCCAACATCCAAGCCTGACAACTCAGTCTCTAAGATCTCTCTCTAGTCTGGTTTTTTTTTTTTTTCCATTTCTACTGCACCCCCAAGGCCAAGCCATTTCTCACTAGGTAAACTATCATAGATGCCTAATTGCTCCACCTGCAACTTCATGCCTGGTATTTCATTCAAGTTTTAATCTACATTTTCCTAATGACTAATGATGTTAAGCATCTTTTCATGTGCTTATTGGTCATTTGTATACCTTTTTTGGGGGAAGGGGGAGCTGTCTATCCTTTCTTTTTAAATTGGATTATTTGTCTTTTTATTATTGATTTTTAAGAGTTCTTTATATATTCTGAATGCAAGTCCGTTATCAGATATATGATTTGCAAGCATTTTTTCCCATTTTTGTGGGTAGCCTTTTCACTTCCTTGGTATCTTTTTAATCCCAAAGCATTAAATTTCAATGAAGTTCAACGTATATACTTTTTATTTTGTTGCTTGTGCTTTTATCTGAGAAAGCATTGACTAATTCAAGAACATGAAGATTTATTTTTGTTTTAAGACTTTTATAGATTTAACTCCTACATCTAAGTCTCAGATCTATTTTGACCTAATTCTTTTGTATTGTGTGAAGAAGGAAGTCCAGCTTGCTTTTGTTGTTGTTGTTGCTATTGTTTTTGCATGTGGATATTCAGTTGTCCCAATACCTTTTGTTGAAAAAACTTTTCCCATTAAATTGTATGGCACCCTTACAAAAAAAAAAAAAAAAAAACAATGAAATATATATATATATATATATATATATATATATATATATTTAGTTTTAGACTCTAAATTGTATTCCATTGATCTATATGTATATCCTTATGCAAGCACCACACTGTTTTGATTATGTAAGTTTTGTAGTAAGTTTTGAAATAAGAAAGTGTGATTCCTCCAACTTTGTTCTTTTTCAAGATAGCTATTCTGGGCCCTTTTCATTTCCATATGAATTTTAGGTTCAGCTTGTCGATTTCTGTGAGTTATCTTGGATTTGGATAAGAATTACATTTAAGTTGTAGATAAATTTAGGGAGTATTGCCATCTTAAAAATATTTAGCTTTATGATCTATATAAATATTAAGTTTATGTAGGATGTCTTTCCATTTATTTAGATAATTTTGACTGTTTATTGTTAAGGTATAGAAATGCAATTGATTTTTATATATTGATTTTGTATCTTGAAACTTACCTAAAGTTTTTATAGTTTGAATAGTTTTTTGGTGAATTCCTTGAGATTTTCTATAAACCAGATTATACCATCTGCAAATAGAGACAGTTTTACTTCTTCCTTTCCAGTCTGGATACTTTTTATTTATTTCTTCTCCTTACCTAATTGCCCTTGTACAACCACCAAAAAATACTGAACAGAAGTGGTGTGTTCTTGATATTAGGGGGAAACCATTGAATCTTTTACCACTGTGATGTTAGCTGTGAATTTTTTGTAGATGTTCTTTATCAGAGAGAGGAATTTTGGGCAGCCCGGATGGCTCAGTGGTTTAGCGTCACCTTTAGCATAGGGCCTGATCCTGGAGACCTGAGTGAGTCCCACATCAGGCTCCCTACAGGGAGCCTGCTTCTCCCTCTGCCTGTGTCTCTGCCTCTCTCTCTCTCTCTCTTATAAATAAATAAATAAATAAACAAACAAATAAATAAATAAATAAATAAATTCCTAAAAAAAAGATAGAGGAGCTTCTTCCTAATTTTAGTCTGCTGGGTGTTTTTATAATGAAAGGGTATTCAATCTTTTTACTGTGCCTATTGAGATAATCATATGATTTTTGCCCTTTTTTCTATTAACACAGTTTATTATAGTAATTGATTTTTGAATGTTAAACCAATCTTGTATTCTTAGGATAAATTCCACATTGGTAATGGGATATAATTCTTTGAAGATCGCTGAATTTGGTTTGCTTGAATTTAGTACTTTGTTGAGGATTTTTTCATCTATATTCATAAGATATATTTCTCCGTCATTTTTTTTCTTGTCACATCTTTGTATGATTTTGGTTTCATGGTAACGCTGGCCTCAAGGAATGAGTTGGGAGGTGTTCTTTTATATTTTTGGAAGAGTTTGTGAAGGATTAGTAATAATTCTTTTTTAAATGTTTGATAGAGTTTACCAGTGAAGCCATCTGGGCCTGGGGTTTTCTTTGTGGGAAGTTTCTAAATCACTGAATCAATCTCTAGTTCTTACAGTTCTATTCTTATTTTCTATTTATTCTTGAATAAATTTGGTAGTTTGTATCTTTCTAGAAATTTTTCCATTTCACCTATGTTATCTGATTTTTTGACATAAAGTCTTTCTATCCTGTTTCTTTATTATTTTTTAAAAATTTTTATTTAAATTAAATTTAGTTAACATGTAGATTATTATTAGTTTCAGGGGTAGAATTTAGTGATTTAGCATTTGCATATAATCCCAGTGCTCATTACTTCAAGTGCCCTCTTTAATGTTCATCACCCTGTTACCCCACCCACCCACCTCCCCTCCAGCAACCCTCAGTTTGTTTCCTAGAGTTAAGAATCTCTTGTGATTTGTCTCCTTCTTGTTTTTATCTTATTTTATTTTTCCTTTCCTTATGCTCATCTGTTTTGTTTGTTAAATTCCACACGAGTGAAATCATATGGTATTTGTTCTTGACTGAGGTGTTTTGCTTAGCATAATACCCTCTAGTTCCATTCATGTTGTTACAAATGGAAAGATTTTGTTCTTTTTGATGGCTGGCTAATATTTCATTGTATACCTGTCTGGTCCCTTTAAAGAGATCTATCACCTCAGTTTTTTCACCAGGTATAAAATAATAATCTGTATAAAAAATTTAATTTAGCTACTAAGCAATTATACTCTTTTTATGATTAATGTAAATAAAGGTTAATAACAGCTGTAAGTTATTCTGTTTTCACTACTTTTTATTTCACAAAGATACTGAAATGAAAAATTCTTTACATATAAATACGGAATAAATTTAAAAAAAAAGACTGATTAGTATTTGGTTATCTTCCGGAAAGATCATTTCAATTTGTACCTACTGTATTAACTGTTATTACAATATATTTTAAAACTCAGTTTGACAGGTTTTTAAAAATGTTTATCCTGGATTACACATCCCCAATTGAACTTTAGAACTTTTTTTTTTCAAGGTATGTCTATGACTAGATGTTCTTGTGTAAGTTGTAACACAATTCTCTTGGAAATCAGAGACAGGTAAACCTCCTCTGCATTATGGGATTCATCCAAAGCCTGGCATTATTTTCTATATTATTTAGAATTTGGCAAAACTTGGAGAAAGTTTGGCAAGATTCATCTTCTGTGATTTTAAAATCCAAGTGCAAATTACGGAAATATAATCTGCAAAGTTGATTTATTTACACTTAACTCAAAAGCTCTTTTATGTTCATGAACTTTCTGAACCTTTTCTTCAGACTTCCTCAGACTTCCTCCAAAAGAACAGTGAAAATACAAGCTTAAAACTCTTAAGATGTTTTTGAGGGGAGTCTGTTTCACAGTTCTGAATGTTGATACTGGGAAAATTTCAAGCCTTAAAAACATATTCACATCTCCTTTGAAGATGATTTTGTCTCACATGTATCTTATTTTACAAAAAGTGATGACTGAGGTTATAGTAATAGTAATAATAATAACAGCAACAACAACAGTGGGTTTCTTCCTAACATGCAAACATTCTAAATTATATTTCTCCTTGCAAAATATTGATTTTTGTTCTATCTAAATTGTCCATGGATTCAGAAATCTCCTGAAATGAATTATATAGGGCATTACCTATCTAATTAAGTAATCACTATGCATTTTTATATGTGTGTATATAATCATATATATATGTAGATACATATTTTACTGTGTTAACTTGTTTACATGATTTTATCTCACAGCTATCATTCTCTTTTTGACTCCTTGAACTTACTTTCCAGTTGCATTTGGGACTTTGTGCCTGCATTTCCCTCTGCATTGAGGATGGCATCCTCCCTGTCCTTAAGATCTTAGCTCAAATATCATCTCAGAGAAGCTAACTTATGATCTTCATTACAGACTGAATTGTGTCTCCCAAATTCAGACTGAAGGTCTAACTTGCAATGTGACTATATTTGGAGACAGTGCCCTGAAGGAGGCACATAATTAAGATTACATAAAATCATATGGTGGAGCCCTAATCTAATAAAACTAGGGTCCTTATAAGAGAAAGAGGCACCAGAAGAATGTGTGCATAGAGAAAAGGCCATGTGAGGACACAGCAAGAAGGCGGCCATCTACAAGCAAAGGAGGGAAACCTCCAAAGAAACCAAACCTGCCTGCATCCTGATCCTGGACTTCCAGCCTCCAGAACTGTGAGAAAATAAATTTCAGCTGTTTAAGCCACGTCTGTGGCAGCCTTAGATGTCTAACACAACCCTCACTCTAGTTGTTCTTTATATTCATTTATTGGCTTATTATCAGACTGCTTTTTCCCAAGGATGGAGAAGTTGGCTTTCATGCCCCAGAGTGGTGGCAGTTATTTGGAAGGGTGCTTAACAAATCATTGTTGGACAAATAACCGACACGTCTAGGACCCACAGTGGACTGGACAGTATGGATACTGGATAACTGTAGGCTGCTATTCTCAGGTTTTTCATATTCAGTAGATTGTTATTTTTAATCCCTGGAGGAATCATACACCTCTTCCAGTCCAAGGGTTAAAAAACCAACTGTTTCTAGAAATCTGGCAGATACTGTAAATGAATGTGGTGTCTTGTGCACCATAAAATAAGAAGTTGTAGGGTCTGTGGCTGACTGGAGAATGTATTGCCCATCTAAAGATAGCACCTACTTCTCGACTATTACCATGGGCCCAGTGTTGTGAGATCTAATACTTAAAGAGGAGTCAAAAATCTAGGATTCCTAGGTGAAACCTGATTTTTAAAAATGTGCAACTATACAAATTTGTATAAAACACAGCAGACGCAAAACAACAGCAAAGGACAAACTGTTTAAAGGTAGACAAAGGATTTCAGGGAGATCAGAGGCTGGACTTAGAATGGTTCTCCTTTCACCAGAGGACTTAGAGGCCCCGCTCAGGGGAACTGAGATTTTCTCCCCACTGCATTCCCCCTCTTCTTTCTTTTCTTCCACTTTATCCTCTATCCCCACCTCCAACTTCCTTTACCTTCTCCCTTTTTCCTTTCTTGCTTTTGCGCCAGAGCTGCTCTTGTCCTGTATGAGTGCCCTGCACACAAAAGTTTCTGAAAAAGATTTATTTTTGATGCAAAGAGGTGGGGGATAGGAATGGGGATGATACCCAGGGGTAAAGGCTCCCTACTCTCAGCATTGAGAACACCTTTGAAATTGAAATACATCATGCAGTAGGGCCTACTTGCCATCCTTGTGTTATTTATCTATTAGAATGAAGGTAATGAAATTCTAGCTATCACTATTTCAGTAGCTACTCTGTTAAAATAGAAAAATAAGAGCTAAGATTTGTGGAGCATTTGCTTGTCATCATGTGGGGAGCTCTATACTCAGTAGAAGTCAAGGGGAGGGCAGTTCACACTAACCTTTCCCTTCACACATGAATTTCACAAATTCAGGTCTAGCAATTCAGAGACTGTAAATCATAAGGTAAAGCCATACAGACTTTACTTTTGAAATTCCAGAACCTCTATCACTGTCAAATTCCAGTTTTTTTGTGTTTGTGTTTATCTCATGAAATCTCTTGAAATGAGATTTCTGCATTTGTCTTTGGGGTTGGCAAAAAAGAGGGGGAAGGTGTGGAGGGGAGTTTCCATTCTTGGCCTGGTTGCATCTTCACAGGGGAAGTGGAGCAGCACTTCGGAAGAAGAGGCAAAGTGAACAGAGGCAGGAGACTAAGAAAGGGCCAGAAATGAATGGGGTGGGGGGTAGGCTGAGGCCAAGGTGGGGTGGCCTGGGACTAAGGGATAGAAACTCATATGTGCTTCCCATTTGGTGAAAATTAAAATAAGAAATTTTGAAACTTTTCCAAAAAAGTTATCCCTTATTTTTATTATTAGGTCGATGATCTAAATGGATCGTTTTCATTTCACCACTACATTTTCCTTTTTGTTCCTAAAATCCTGCCTAATTCCTCCACAGCTCTCTTAGAACTGTGGTTGGTGTTCCCAAGACCTTCTCCCTGTGTGGAAAAGTCCATCTCTCTCCTTCTTCCACTGGGACCTGGTGGGGAATGGCAGAAATCCCATCCGGTAGTGATGACCATCCCTCCATAGTGGGTTTTTATACCTTGCCTTTCACAAGGAACTCTAGACCGCTGCAGCACCTCTGTTTCCCAAGCAACTGGCACAATGTTGGGCAGATCATTGGTGGGATTTTCTTCAATAATAAATAAATAAGTGAACCAAGGTTTCTTAAGCGGCTCTTTAAGTTTCTCAAAGGAAGACTGTTCTTACACTGGAGCCAAAATCCTGAGCTAAGAATATGAGGCCACGTAAGGCCAATGTGAGGTAATGGGAATTCTGAGGAAGTGTGAGAAGGCTAACTGGGGACTCATTTGGCCTTGGATTCTCTGTTCCTCCTCCCCTTCTCCTCCCTTAGTACCTCAGATGCTATTCTCACATTGGGAAGAGGTGAGAGCAAAGCTCCTGACCTGGAAAGACTAAGGATTGGGGTGAGAAGACAGGAGGGAGATTAGAAGGATGCGTTTAGCATCTGGGCTGCCTGTACACTGGTTTGTGGGCTTCAACCTCCATAGTGCTCAGGAAAAGAAGGCAATGAATTGTCCCATGTACAAGTGGCATTCTGAGAAGTTCTTCAACCAACTTAGAGAATGACATTATAGATAGAAAAGATGCAGTTCTCAGCTTTTTTGTGTGTGTTATTTTTCTGTTGCTGAATCAGTAATAAAATTTCATCTAAAGTTTAATTTGATTACTCTTTCGAGAAATTACTTTGCTCTGATAATAATCCTGTTAGTTGAAAAAGAAGACTATGCTATGAATGACAGGACTTTTATACTATACATAGTTTATAATATGTAGATGTGTATAATATATACAAGTCTAAAATTGGGAAGAAGGTAAGGATTGAGATTGTATATAATTATACAAATGCCTATATATTATATACTTATATAGTTTTTATAAATGTATAACTATAATATGTTTCTCATTCAAAATTATATATATGACTTAAGTTCCAAAGTGCCCATGCAACCCAATCTTGCCTGTCGACATGGGGCAAGCTCACGATAATTTCCACACATTTTTGTTCTCAGAACATTAATTTTTGAGGGAGCAAAGTGTTAATTCCAAGTACTAGTGAGTCTTTCCAAACAAGGAGTTAATTTTGAATGGATTAGCATTCAGTAGGTCAATTGGACTTAATCCCTCATCTGACAGTTACTCCTCTGAGGGAAATATGGCCCAAACCCATGGAGTTAAGACACTGGTCTAAAAACAATTTTAACTTAAAAAAAAAAACATGAAAAATACGGATGCATACATACATCTCAGCAGCCTAAGAGTACTTGAGTGCCAGCAGATAGCAGAAATAAGGACTAAAGAACACTGCTTTCATCATATCGATTAACATCTCCATTTTGTAATCCTGTGAAAACCCCATTAGCATTTTGAATTTTTCAAAATATTTTTCTATATTTCATTTTTTTAAAGCAAAGGATCCTTTTTTAGCTAAAGGCTTACCATTGGTCTTACTTTACTGTCAGATAACCTGTAACTAAAAACATTTTCCCCCTCAGCTATCATAAGATTTTAACACTTATTAGTACAAACCTTTCCCCTTTTCCAAGACCCCAAGGCACAAGATCTGTTATTGTTGTCATTTTTTTTCCTGCTTTTGAATTTGAGCTACTCTTCATCAATTGTTTCATAAAAACTCATTCCCCTAATATCACTGGGCTATTTGCAGACAGCCTTAATTGAAATTTCAACTAGCCCAAATATTAGTTCATAGTATCTTGCAACTTACAGCAAATTGAGATCAATGGTAATCTTTTAAAGGGATCGATATATCACCAAACATAATGCTTGCTTGATAATAGTCTTCTAATCTGATTTTTCACTGCTACTGTATCTGGAGTAACAATTTCACCTTTTCTGTACAGCTATTCCTGGAATCTCTATTTTCCACCGCCTCCCTAAATTTTTGGAAAGTCTCATAATACAAAACTCCATAGGTTCTGTTTGGGCTTTTCCATTCTTACTTATCTTTATTTTCCATAAGGCAATCCAATAATGAAAAGCAACGTTAGTTAAAAATATTTTCTCTAAAGGCCTGTCCAGACTTGTAATTTAGCAGATAATGTGGAGGGTGTGGGGGTGATACGGAATAGTGCTTAGGTTTTTCTATTGCTGAAGTAATACTGGGAATCTCTTCCTACTCGTGCCTTAAATTCCTCAGTATTTCTGGTTGCTCAACAACATATCTGTGAGCTTATATGTCCTCTTAGAAATAACAGACTTACTTTGGGAAATAAGCACTCAGGAAATGTTCAATCACTTTTGACCATGCATTAGTGCATTTTCCGAGCTATCCTAGGCAGATAAGAGCAAATCAGAGAAAATTCTTACCTCTTGAAGGACGTAAGACAATGCACATCACCAATAAAGCAAGCACAGCAGAGGTGGCAACTCCAAATACAATTTTTAACCACGTCTACATAAAATAAAGAAAATTGACATATACACAGTTTCTGCTAAGTAGTAGAAATGGCAAGACTTTGTTTACACCTAAATCCTATTTCTTCCTCCCCACAAAGTCTTTGATTGTTTTCCACTGATCTGGCTATAATTGCTGGAATCCTCCCAGCTCTGCAAGGACAAATGTTTCTACAGTATATTTAGAACAATCTCCCAATCCCAACCCACTCCAGGAAGTACATACTTATGTACAAAACCTCACCTTCTAAACAATAGAAAACTCTGATCGAACTCAACTCAGCCAGTCCTCATTCTTTAGCAGTACCTGAGGCTGCATATACTAACCTTCATTTTTCCAGATGTTTTTGAAAGTTAGCTAATTCTGACTTCAGAGCGTGGGTCACCGGATCTGTGAAAACCGTTGAAAAGAAGCAAGTCTGTCTTCAGAGTTGGAAGCTGAAGCTAGGACAAGGTTTTTTTTCTTTCCACGGACTTTTGAATACCGTGCCAAATTTCAAAAGATTTCTGTAAAATTAGAAACAGATTTTGGGGGCGTTCTTGGCCTTGAAATGAACTGTGAGTGGCTCAAGGGAGGTTTTATAGCCTTCTCATCCTTGTAAATTCTACACCAACATCTGCTTACGTTGACATACAGAGGTTTTAGGATTTTCTTTCTTTCTTTCTTTCTTTCTTTCTTTCTTTTTTTTTTAACAAGTTCAGGTTTGTGTTTCATTTTCTTCTAGAAATCACTCACAGATCACTTTGGCAAGTGATTGCATTTTGTTGTAACCTTTTTATTTGCAACTAAAAGAAGAATTTAAAATAGTATGACTTCAAGGTATGCACAACATACACATATCTATTTTTTAGCAGAGAAGGAAAATTAAAGCTATATAAGATTTTGTGAGACATACACCACATAACTGCACATTTTTCTTCCTCTGGGAGATTATGAGGTACTTGCGGACAGAAATGTTTTTCTTTCAGCACAATTTCTTTGTCCATATAGCACCATATGCACTTTCAGTAAATACAGAAGTTTAAAAATTCAACTGTCTAAACCCACGACTGCTTTACTTTAAAGAAATAAAATGCCATCTGGTGAAATTTAGTATGGGTTAGGTGTGTATGCACAGGCCAGAAAGATGGAAAGATCAGTGAGAATAATTTACCAGCAGACCTTTGGAAGAATGGAAATGGCTTTGCAAAAGTGATATTTTTGCTTCCATCTCAGAATATATTCTGAGGGAGAAGACCTTTTAGTAATCATAAAGCCTCTAAAACAAATAAGAAAGCATTTGAAAACAGAAGTGAGTCTTAAGAACAATTTAGTTTGGGCTAAATCCATATAATTTCAAAGCAATCGGTCAACTTGACAGATCAGGAAAATGGTTGACTGGATTTTTAAAAAATACATACAACGCAACAGTGTCTTGGAGTACTCTGGCTGGCTCAGTGCAAGTCACTCAGGTAGATTCTGTGGTTCCACATAAACACAGCTGTTAACCTCCTGTGTCTTTAGTTTTTCCACTAATGATTTTTTTTTTCTGGAAGTTTATGATGCTCTCCACCTGACTAAAACAAACTTCATGATGACATTTCATGGGTTGTTCATGAAAGGTAATGAGGAAACAATACTGAAATCTGTTACCATTTGCTTTAATCAATTGGTTTGGCTACCATGGGAGGCTTTCTCCGGCAAACAGCAGGACAGTGGCTTGCGAACTTCCTTTCAGACATTCTCCAGACATCCCTCCCTGAATTCCAGTCTTATGAAAATTCTGTTGAGGAAAATGAGTCATTAAGCACTTACTGGCAGAGAGATGTAGCCACCCGGATTCTGGATGAGCCTCCCTCTTTGGCAGCTGATGGGACCAGCTCTTTACAAACTGAAGCAATGATTAAGAGTAATATCCAGGTTATGCTCTATACTTGCAGGTGTGTCCACTGATTGTGAGATGCTCAAATCCAAGATAAAAGCCACCAGCCAGGTTCCAAATGAACAGCTCTCATGTGGGTCCTCTCAGATTGATTGCCTCCTTTGGAAAATTCACACAGCATGTTCTCAGAAGTTCTATCCCAGCCTGCCAAAGCCCCAGAGTCTACAAGTACTTTTTAGTGTGTTATTTCCAAGATTTAACTTTCTGAAGAGTGACTGTAATAAATGATTAGGGTGTAATTAAAATGGCTACTATTCGCTTTAGCAATTAAAAGTGTACTGACGTGGACTGGTCTGAGTATCATTTAGGATTGCAGCCAAGTGTGGGTGTCTACAGGAGACTCATTTGATAGGTTCAATAGAGAAATTGAGGTGCTTTAAGTGGAACAAATTTAAGTTGAAACTGTTAGTGGGGGAAATTTTGAAGCTGAAATGTGTTTATTTAGTCTTGTTTATTTTTTCCTTGGAAGGTTGGTGATTCAAATTCAACTTCTGGAAAATTCTTACTGGTTTAAACTGTTTTTAGAAAAATGAGACCAACTACAGAAGTAAAGATGTCCAGAGTTTTTCCATGTGATTCCATGGGCTAGGGACATGTTGCTTTAATAGAGCATCACATGTCTGGCCTTCTGAGATACTGTGGAAGTGTTCTAGCTTTCACCCAAACAGAAACTCCCACAAAAATTTGGATCCTTTTAATACTATAACATCTTTACTGACTTTTTCTTCTTTCAGAGTGAATATGAAAATGCTTATGCTAACATTTTTTTAAAACATTAAGGAAACTGACTATCATTCTTATTTTATATACTGAGTCAGCATCTAATCAGCATGTTTCTCAGGAAAACAGTCTGTGTCCTCAAGGAGCTTACTCTCTAGTATAAGCGGGGCAGGCAAGCTCTACATACTGGTTTCTTTTCCCCTTCTGGAGCTCTGGCTGCGGAGTCTAAGGCTGGTTCATGCTTAGAATGAAAGAGACCTATGATTGTCTGTTGACTATAGACTCAGGAGGGGAGTCAGAAAGTCCACATACCGTGTTTAGAAGCCATAAAGTAGGTTGAGTGTCAGGACTGAAGCTTTTTTCAGAAAGTGATTCTGGATCTATTAAAATGCTACAGAAATGGAAACTATGACTTTGACCTGTAAAAAATGAAGAGCAAGAATTAGGATAATAGAAGTTCAACTGAGCTTTTCCCCAAGATGAGTCTTTTAAGGCTTAATTTGGAATAGACTACATTCTAGTAAGTCCACTGGGAAAGTTAACTGTAACATAAGTCTTTAGCATACTAAGACAGATTTCTAGAACTATTTAGCAGTAGCCATTGTGTGTCGGCCAAAAGTGAGTTTGAGTTAGATGTTTTCCTGGAAAACACATCCAGTGGTATACTCGTAGAGTGAATGGCGGTAAGACCATGGTGAAGGCATAAATAGGAGTGCTGTCTTTTTATTTGAGGGTAGGGAGATAAAGAAAGAGACATACACTTATGAACCAAAATCTAAGACTAAGATCATTTAAGGACAAATGATAAGTAAGGGGTAGGAGAACAGGAGTGGAGCCACCATAAGCCTTGATTTTAATAAAATAAGAATTTGCTCTTAAGAAGGCCATGCCTGCCCATCTGATTACTTACATTCAATAAATACTTGCAGTTCAGTAGTATATGCAAAGAGCTTTAATATATTATTTCATTTAACTTATAACCAAAACTCATTTTACTGATTAGGAAATGGAGCCCAGAAAAAGTAGATAACTTGCCCAAGATTCCAACAGTACCCAATGTTGGCATATTACATTGTTTCTTTATAATACCTCCTGAAGCTGATTCAATAGTAATAAATATTTTTTAATTTGACATCTCACTGAATTTCTATTCAGAGATATTTTAAGGGTATGGTAGAATCATTATCATTAAAATGTGCACAATGTTCACATCTTCAGAGGATGCTGTTACACATGTCTTAAAAGAGCACAGTCTCACTCTACAGGGATAATGTCCAAAATCTTAATTTCGTTAAAGTTCTGTTACAATCGGGGTCTGGTAATCAGAGCAATCATTATATATCGACTGGGACGAAAAGGTCTTCCTCCAGGGACTTGTTTAAATTAAGGGATTCATCAGAATTCCATGATCAAAGAGATTTTGAGATCCAAGTTAGGAGACACCTGAGAACTTCAAAGTTCCTAGTAACTATCACATAACTACAGATCTGAAAGAAGCGGCATAAGAGCATCAATGAGAATTGACAGAATTTAAATCACTCTTTGAATCTGGTCTATTTTCTAATTTCTAATTGTTACATAAGGGAGAAAATAAGGCAACATGCCTCTGAGTTTGTAATTGGTACCTACTACCTTAATAGATGTTATAATTAGATGTCGGTGGTTCTATATATAATAATTAGGGCATCCAAGTTCCCCTTGGATGCTCAGAGTTAACTATCAAAGTTGGATTAGAAAAAAAAAAACATTAGAGAAATAACCCATTTCTTTGGATGCCTTGGTGTAATTTAAAAATGCAAATATTACATCTTCTTAGAAGTGCTTAATCAACAAAGACTGATTAAATGATACAAACTGAATGTATAAGAATTTTCTGTATGTTAATATAACTTATTAAAGCACACTGGTATTTCATTAACATTTTTAGATGAGAGAATATTATTACCACTGATGAATGTTTATTGAACACTGTTATTGAGCCTGACTCTCTTCTAAGCACTTTATACATAATTGTCTCATCTCATCCTCAGAAGAGTAATACTGTCATTATCCTCATTTTAAAGATGAAGACATGGATGCACAGAAAATTTAAGTAACTTCTCCAAAGTCACACAGCTTATGACTGTGCTCCTAAGCTATGGGGATGGTACAGATGGGACATGAACCCCGACAATCTTATTCTATAACACAACTTGATTGCTTCATGCTTCAGATTCTGAAAGAAAAGTGTATACAGCTACAGGGATGAGAGGTGTAACTGGATCCAGGAGGAGGTGAAAGAGAGGGAAGAAATGAAGGGGGCTAACAAGGTGCATATCTTGACAAGGCCAAAAGCTTGTTGTGGTAATAACTGAGTGATGGAGCAGCAAGTGAAAAAAAAGTTACCAGAAAGCAGCACATTTCCGTTGAAGATTTCAGCTCAAGGAGCTGACAAGGCCCTGTATCCTTCCGCAGGTACAGTGGGAGAAGGCTGAAAGCAGTGAATAACTAGAGGTGCAGCTGGCAAAAGAGTGCGAGGTGCTTCCTGGTGTCACTTGGCAGGTCTACCTGGGCACGTAATTCACCTCAAATTATGGTAATCCTTGGCGAGTGGGGAGAAATACCCCGAGTCACATTCTAAACACTTTATGAAAGAGTTGAAGAGCTTCCTGTTCAAGACGGTAGACTAAACATACTATATCAATTTCTTTGCCTTCTGAGACTCCATTAGACTGATTATAAAGGCAGAAAAAGATAAGACAGGCAACGGAGGGAATGGAGAGTGCCATCTGCAGATGAAGCAGAAAAGAAACAGCAACTGCCAAGGACACACCTAGAAAGAACTTCCATAAAACAGTCCCAGAACTGAGGGTAGGAGAGAGAAATGGGGCTGCAATGAAAGTTACTAGTTGAACATCCAAATGTAGACCCTTCGCCTCTAGATGCAGAACATTTATTCCAGGCCAAAAAAAAAAAAAAAGGCTATTTCATTTTGACATATATCATCTTCTTTTTTTAAGATTTTATTTATTTATTCATGAGAGACACAGAGAGAGAGGCAGAGACACAGGCAGAGGAAGAGGCAGGTTTCATGCAGGGAGCCCAACGTGGGACTCGATCCCGACACCACCACCAGAGCTGCCCAATATCTTCTTTTTTTAAAAGAAGAATCAAAACCCTAAAACGTGAAGAAAAAGAAAAGACAGAGAAGAATAAATAGGGGGGGAAAAGTCAAGGGAAATAGAAAAAATGACCACGGAGATGATTCCGAGAACAGAAAACAACACTAAAATGTGTGAATTTGGGATACCTGGGTAGCTCAGCAGTTTAGCACCTGCCTTCAGCCCAAGGCGTGATCCTGGAGTCCCGAGATCCAGTCCCACATCGGGCTTTCGGCATGGAGCCTGCTTCTCCCTCTGCCTGTGTCTCTGCCTCTCTCTGTGTCTCTCATGAATAAATTTTAAAAAAATCTTTAAAAAATATGAATTCTGCAATTGGACTTCTGGTTACATATCCAGAGGAAATGAACCCAGGGTCTCCTGGAGGTCTGTGCACCTGCATCTTTATTGCAGCACTATTCACAGTAGCCAAGGAATGGAAACAAGTTAAGTGTCCATCAGTGAACTAATGGTTAAGGAATCATGTTATATATGTACAACATACAGTGTGCAGTGGGATATTATTCAACAATAAGAAAGAAGGAATTATTTCATTTGCAAAAACATGGGGGGGATGTGGAGGGCATTATGCTAAGTGAGATAAGCTAGACAGAGGAAAACAAATACTGCATGGTACCACTTATATGTAGAAGCTAAAAGAAAAAAAAAGAGGATAAAAAAAGTCAAACGCCTAGAAACAGAGTAGAAAAGTGGTTGCTGGGGGAAATAGGAGAGGTTGGTAAAGAGTAGGAGCTTTCAGCTATAAGCTAAATAAAGTCTGAGGATCAATGTAAATCGCAGTGACTATAGGTGATCACACTGCGTTGTATAATTAAAGTCTGCTAAGAGTAGAACTTAAATGTTCTCACACACACACAAAGATAAATGTGTGAAGTGATGGATTTATTAACTGGATGGGAGGAATCCTTCTACAATGAATACACATATCAAATTACCACGATCTACACTTGAAATATCTCACAATTTTACTTAGCAATTATACCTCAATAAAGCTGAAATGAAAACCAAAAAAATTTAAAAGCTTGAGTTAACATCTTCAGAAAGATCCAACTGGATATTTAGATATAATTTTATAAAAAAAGCACCGTTCAAACAAGCTCTTACATAAAGAAAATGTAATTGCCAAGTTAAAAAAAAATCATTATAGGTTTTGGGGAATAAAGTTAGGAAATCTCCCAGAACAGAAATACAAGAATATACATATTCATCTTGGAGCCGATGAATGACGATGATGGAGCCGATAAGAGACATAGAATATGAACTCAGTTCAATATCAAATTAGCAGGAGTTTGATGAAGAAAGCTTAAAGGAAGTTCAGGAATAGGGGTTACACAGAATGAAAACAAGAGAATTTCCCAATGCTGAAGAAGAAGAAAACAGTCTTAAGTGCCCACAAAATGTCCTGCACAGAACATGAGAAAAGGCTCACACCCAGACACATAATTGTGAAATTCCAGAATATTAATTTCAAAGAGAAAATTCTGAATTCTTCCAGAGAGAAAAGCAAGTCTTCTACAACGAAGCAAGAATTAGGCTGACAACAAACTTAACATCTGCCAAGTAGATGCTGCAAAACGACAGAGCATTGTTTTCGGAGTTCTGAGAGAAAATGTTTGTCAAGCGAGAATCTACTTCGGCAGGAAACCGTCAAACATGAGGATAAAATAAATATATTTTCAGACGAGTGGGAACTTAGGAAGTTTACATACCAAATATCTTTTTTTAAAGATTTTATTTATTTACTCATGAGAGACACATAGAGAGAGAGGGAGAGACATAGACAAAGGGAGAAGCAGGCTCCATGCAGGGAGCCCGATGTGGGACTCAATCTCTGGACCTTAGGATCACACCCCGAGCAAAAGGTAGATGCTCAGCCGCTCAGCCACCCAGGTGTCTCCCAAGTGTCCTTTTTCAGGAAGAAATTTGAGGGTGTATTTCAGCAAAATGAAGGAGGGAAGTACTGCAGTCACCATTCAGAGAACAAAACTGAACCAAGAAATGGAGAATCTGGTCTTTGGAAAACAGACGCTAACAGTGTGTGAGCGCCTGTCTCTTGCCATTTCTTAAGTCAGATCTATTCTTTTGAGTAACTAGTTTTTTTCTAAGTTGGAGTTGTTTTTCATGCCACTTATAAACAAGAGTCCCAATAGTCACATAACAGATGGAGGTGGTTGATGGAATGTAAAAGTAGAATCTTAAGAACATTCTCTACCGATCGACATAAAAAGTACTATTGGGCCCACAGAGGATGAAATGTAATCCTACCAAACTACTTAGCTCAGAAGCAATGCCTACATATTCATAATTTGAGTGTTTACTGGTTTTAAATTTTTATAATTCACTATGGACAGATCACAAAAGCCTTTTTGTAGTCAGAAATTATCAATCAAAATTATTAATTTTTTGCATATGAATAAAATTGAATTTAGATAGAAAGTGGAAAGTAGAGGGGGTGAGGAAACCGAGACAGAAGGGAAACTTCTGCCCTCATCTCACAAAGCAAGCAGGTGAGAGATCTCATCTGGGATGACCAGAGTAAGAATCCGAGTACACATAACAGGCTTTGTTATGTCACCTCCAAATAGTATTGAGGACATATTGCAGGCGAGGAATTTTACAATAGTAGAAAAATAGAGCCATGTGATTTTTCATTTAATTTCAGAAGTTTAAAAAACCTGTTTGCAAATTCATAGGATGGATATTAGCAGGTCTTCGCCACTAAGTAGTTTGATATAATAGGTGACATCTGTGCTTAATATCTTTCCCCCTCTTTTAGGACATTTGTTCCATGGCACGATAGAAAAGTTGAGTAAGTGCAAAAATAGAGTTTATCCAGGCCTATCTACAAATTATAAAAATTAAAAAATATATTATTAGAAATTAATAAAGTCAGGGCAGCTGAGTGGCTCAGTCAGTTAAGACTGACTCTTGATTTTGGTTCGGGTCATGATCTCGAAGTCCTGGGATCAAGCCCCCATCAGGCTCCATGCTCAGTGTGGAAGTCCTGCTCATCCCACTCCTTCTGCTCCTCCCTACTCTCTCTCTCTCTTTCTCAAGTAAATTAATTAATTAAATATTTTTTAAAAAGAAATTTATAAAGTGATGCTAAATGTTGCTAGGTTTCAAAGAAATGCAAAATAAAATACAAAAATGGGATATTTTTCATTTATTGGATCAGCAGAGATTTAAAAAATGGCAGCAGGCCCTCTTCCTATTAGCTGATGGTAGAGAAGAGTATTAGAAACTTTCTGGAGGGGATTCCTGGGTGGTGCAGCGGTTTGGTGCCTGCCTTTGGCCCAGGGCACCATCCTGGAGACACGGGATCGAATCCCACGTCGGGCTCCCAGTGCATGGAGCCTGCTTCTCCCTCTGCCTATGTCTCTGCCTCTCTCTCTCTCTCTGTGACTATCATAAATAAATAAAAATTAAAAATTTTTCCAAAAAAAGAAACTTTCTGGAATGCAGCTGAGGAGTAAGTATCAAAAATATGTATCCCCTGGCAGATAATGATTCTACCTCTGGTAATATACTTTAAGGAGGACGTTAGATAAGTGTAAAGAGCTGCAAATACAAGATTATTATTGAAACTCACTTTACAATATCAAGGAACTAAAAACTATCTAAAAGCCTGTCCAGAGGAAATTAGACAAAGCCATATGGAACATATCCAAATGAATGACGTAGATGTAAAAGCTACTAAAATCAGTCTGCTTTTTTATTACCATTGCGTCCAGTAATTCTAAACAATTTTAGTGATAAAGTACTCCCTCCTCCTGAAGCGCACCACTGCACTCCCAGTATACCCTACCTTTCAAATACCATTCCATCAGAAGTCAAAAAATGTTATCCTAGTGAGAAAATAAAATTAGATCAAAGGACCAATAAAATTGTATGAGATTATATTTGTTTTGGGGAGTAAAAAATATTACTGTTTATTATGTAAAGTATAGGAGATCAAATTTAAGACCTGAACAATCCTTGTCTGGTCTCCATCTATACCCTCTCTACTCCTGTGCCCCCATTTCGGTGCCCGATCTACCAGTGTAATCCCGGGATACTGTCTACAGTCTTGCCAGCCCACACCACACATGCAGCTTTTCCCTTCGTGTATGTGCGTATGTCTTCTTGAGTCTTACTCTCATGGCACGTTTGAATTTTAAAAGAAAATCGCTAATAATGCTGTACTTTAAACAATGAATACCTTAATGGTGGTGAATTCAGGTAGCTTGGCTGACTGATGGGAAAGTTATGCAACTTCTTTAAGAAGCAGATTAGATTTTATTTTTGAAGATTTATTTATTTATTTGAGGTGGGGAGGGGCACAGGGAGAAGGAGAGGATCTCAGGCAGACTCCCCATTGAGTGTGGAGCCTGACGTGGGGCTCAATCTCACCATCCTGAGACCGTGATCTGAGCTGAGTTGAAGAGTCAGAGGCTTTACCCACTGAGCATCCAGGCTGCCCAAGAAACAGTAAAGGAACTGGGAGAGGAGACAGACTTTCGGTAGCACATCTCATGTCACATCATTTAGGAACTACCTACCGCTAACATGAGTGAGACCAGGTGTCTTAGGTCTACAAGAGAGAAATCCTATGTCATCACAAAAAAAAAAAAAAAAAATCACTGGCCTTGACCAGAGGTCTATATAGTCTTAAACTTACACATAATTTTTTTTATGTGTCTGGAAGATGGTATCAGGATAGCAATGATTTATGGGTGAGAAAATAGAAGAGACATTACCAACATGGATCGAAATTCTCATTCAACTGTTATCTTCTTAAACAGACTGACTCACTCATTTAAAATTGACCCCCTCCAATTTCCAGGGTTTTGTTTTTCAGTTTACCTGTCTTTTTTTCCCCATAGATATTACTACTTTCCAACATCCTATAATCTGAATGCATGCATGTATTATTTCTACTGTTTATTCCTCTTTCACTCACATATAAGCTCCGTTTGGGTTTGTTTACTAATTTATCTCAAGGGTTATAGGAGCAGTGCTTTGGATAAAGTAGGTACTTAATAAATATCGCTGTCTGAATGAGCAAATGAATGAATGATACAGATGATGTGGAGCTCACGTGCTGCTCACAGTGGGTCCAAGCTAGATAATGCTCAAGGAGAACACCTCCAGGTGTGACCAGTAAAGGGTCAAGCTCATTATTGTTAAACAATCAGATATTAACCATTGTTATCTAACAATGGTCATTTAATCCTGTGCTACTGCTTAAGTGTGCCTTTCAGTTTTGTTCATTATAACATGGAGGATTAGTAATAGGAGACTTTCCGGCAGCTATTCAGTCATTTTTTTCCTGAGAACTGAGGAAAGATTACTGGCTCTTTATGAGAAGTATCTGTTTTATGGATTAGTAAAGTGGAGATTAGTACAATTCCATGTCTACTTCTTTTTGACATTCTAATTAGTAAAATCTCAAAGAACTTGTAATCTAACCAATGTTCTGTTCAACTCTGATAATTTTTTCAGTAACTTGTAGTTTAAAACACACATACATGCCAGAATTGTGGACCTATTTTTTGACAAGTGATTTGCCATGCTCACGGTGGCTGGCTTGGCATAACAAAATTTGAATGGCAAAGCCAAGCTGATGTAGTCAAGGAGTTGTATGGGTGCCTGGGGGCTCTGAAAAGCCTGGACCATTAGATGTCGCCTCATCCACGTTCACACTGACGAACTATCGTGGAAGAGCGAGTTGTAAAGAAGGATGAAGCAAGCAGTTGGCAAGAGAAAGGAGCAGAAGAGGGTGATTCTGTGGAGCCACAGAAGGTCCTGAGGCATTAATTTATTGTCCTACAACATGATGCCACAAAAACTGGTCACAGTGAGACATGAGCACAAACCCACAATTTCTCTCCTGATGAATACTGAAGGCTAAACTTTTCCTGTGATACTGAGGTATGCTCTTTTATTCTTTAGTAGCCTCGTTCCTACTATCAAGGGAAAAAGGAGCATTTCCTTCACCCATATAAACCTCCATCTTCTGATGGAAGGCAAGAGAGAAGCCCTTTAGTTGAATGCAAGAGGAGTCATGCTTGACTGAAACAGGGCTTGCTCTAGTTTTTGTTTTTGCTCAACTAATAGAAATAGCTGATGTGTATTATTACATATTCTCAAGTATAGTTTTAGGGCCTGAAATATGACTTGTACCAGAATCTCCTTATCACTGTGATGCCCACAATTTGTCCTTCACTAAATGGGGGGTCCCTCCTTTGATAAGCACCTAGTCATTGTCCTCTCAGTGCTGTGTATTGAGTATTACCATGGTGTCAAAACTAATATTTCATAGACTCACAGAAACTTCCATGGCTTCAGTATTTCTAACATACATCTTAGTTATAGGCATAATAAAAATACTCAGGAAAAAACATTTTCTAGGATACTTTAGGAAAATACCCATCTGCTCTATAATTCTTTTGTACCACCCCTCTGAATTTCACCAAAACCAAAGAGGCAGCAAGCTTTTTGAAGAAAATAAACACTGCCTACCTTGTGTAAGATTTTGTCCAATCTTCTAACTTGAACCTACAGGCTAGAAAAGTTATTCTGGAACACGAAGCACTTTTAATCACTATATTGCTACAGTCTATATCACAATTAAATAGGAGAATATTTCAGATATTAAGCCAGTCACAAAAACTTCAGTAAGAGACCAAATTAGATGGAGAATCATTGCCTCCTAATTTGCAATTTACATATAAGAACTGACTACCTCATCTTCATTATGGGACTTAAGATGTAGGGGAAATCATGGGAATGGTGGCTTCCTTCTTCCACTTTTCCGGGTTATAATGGTCTTAACTATAACAATAATTAATTCATTATGACTTTGTAAGGTCTGGAACAGAACCATCCGCCATGCTGTGCAGAATGAATTGTCATTAATCTGAATGAATTTGCGAGAGTGTGTGTGCGTGTGTGCGCGTGTGTGTGTGTGTGTGAAAGACAGGTATGAAGTCATCGAAGAAGGCTAAAGCAGAAATGGTAAAAGCCAACATCCCCCAGGAAAATAATCTTAGATATTTGACAGTCAAAGACCTTAATATGGCAGACAAGCCTAAAGTTTAAAATGAGGGGGAAGCTGGAGTTCTCTCTTCAACAGGATTGATTTTCCCCTCCTTATGCTTCAACCCAGTGAGGATTAATCCCATTTTTGACCATACCTTTTACTCAGTTGTCACTTTGGCCTCTGGAGGATATGTGATATAGGAAAAGAAAGATAATGAGAGTGAACAGACATAAAAAAGAGGGAGGGTCAGAGAGAGCTCTGGCCTTGTTCACTTGTAGGGAAGTAGACATACAATATACAGAAATGAACCAAAGACTGACTCTTACTTTTCCCCCTTATCACTTCAAACACTGCCTATAATTTTGCTTTTGTAGAAGAGAGGCTACTTTATATATTCTCTTAATGGAAACAGGTTTTGAGGCACAGTGATGCAAGCAGGGTTTAGTTTTTAGATGGGGGTGGGATAGAGAGGGATTGCTCTCAGGAGAAAAACACCTGCAGGGAGGGGAAGAAGGCAGGTTGGGGCAGAAGGAGACACTGGCCTGTGGAACTATAGCAAAGGAAGCCCCAGCCTACCCTACAGGGACTTCAGGAGCTGGGGTGGCCCTTCAGAGTTGTCCCAAATGGAGGGGGATAGGCTTGTGTGTCCTTATCAGTCTGCGATTTGGCTTCAGGCCACTGCCAAGAGAATATAATCCTAGGGAAGGCAGTTCCCTATAGTTTAGGATAATACCCAGGGAGGGGAGGCAACTATACTCCCAACAGCCATGTTCTTAAGCCCAGGGGGATGAATGCCCTGGCCCTAAAGAGGGGATCTAAGCAGAAAACTATGGAGTTTATTATGTGTTTCATAATCAGATATAAAGATACACATGACTTCAGAGATAAGAAGAGGTCAGAGAATTTAGAGAAAATAAGAGAATTCAAAGTTAAGTAATAACTTGCAAGATAAAATTGAAATTTCAGTTTAAACTGCACTTTCACTCTGTCTTAAAAAATAATTTAGTCTAGAATTGTTCTCACTACAGTGGCTAGTCACCACATGTGTCTATTGAGCACTTGAAAATGTGACAAGTCCAAATTGAGTTGTACTTATAGTATAAAATATACACCAAATTTTGGAGGCTGGATAGAAAAAAATACGAATTATCTTATTAATAATTTTTATATTGGTAACATGTCAATGTAATGTTTTAGCTATATTGAGTTAAGATGTTATTAAAATTAATCTGACCTATTTTTTAAATTTTTAAAATGTAACTATTAGCCAAGTTTAAATTAGTTATGTGTTTTGCCTATACTTTCATTGCACAGAACTGGTCTAGACTAATCTTAAAGTCTGAGAAAGGGGGTCATTGTCTCAGGCCACAGTCTAAGACAGAGCACTATTGGAAAGGGCCACAGAATGAGTGTAGAAACCTCTACATTCTCAGGAATTCACTTCCCTGGCCTTTCTAGAATGGCAACCCCAAAGCACATTATTCAGCTCTTGAGACGCCAAGATAGCATCTGGGTCATATAACCCCAGACAGAATGAGGATGGATATAGGAGTAACCATCCTTCTTGAGAACCAGAGCTTCTGGGAAATAAAAATATTTGCTTTATTCACAAATCAAGAGATTCTGACCTTTTCCTCAGGACAAGGGAATTGTATACACCACAGCTCAGTGATCAGTGTGGGTGGATTAGAAAACAGCTGGAGCCCCATGAGCAAGTTCTTGGGTGCATTAAAACAGTTCCTCTGTATGCCGGGAATATGATCCTCATGTAGCACTAGATGACAACCAAGCAGAAGCATGAGTCATAATGAGAGCAAAAAGAAGGTAAGGTAAAGAAATTACTTGTAACTTGTTTCTTTCACCAACTGTGCTGTACTTTTGTATTTATCATTTACTGCCATCAATTCCATACCAGCCATGATTTCCCCAGCTCGTGATTTTATTTCAGCATCATCCAGAACCACTCATTGCTTCCATTCTTACTGCCAGTGACCAAGTCCAGATGTTCATCACCTTGGACTCAATGGCTCCAACTTCCTTGATCTTTTCTTCTCCCAGCTTTTCTCTCTTCAGTATGATTTAGCTTGCTAACCCTTTGTGGATTGTCTTTTCTATAACATGTCACTCTACTGCTCAAAAAACTAGAACGACTTCATATTGGTTACCGAGTCAAGCCCAGATTCAGTTTGGTATTTAGTTTCTTCTTCCTTATTCCTTTTAACCCTCGCTTAAAATACACTTCCTACTCTTTTTCCCTTTGAAATTATTATGAAATATGAACGTCTAACATACACAAGGCATTATGGCAATTCCTTGCTCACTGATTCAGAAGCTTTTCTCCTTTGAGCCCTGACTTTCCTGAATTCTGTAAAACCTATAATTTGTATACCCTATGATTATTGTATGCTCATATTTTTTTGATTATTTTGTGGTGATAATTATTGAACTCTCAGCCAATTGGTTGAGATTACATCTTACACTTCGAATCGGAAAAAGAAATTAATATTTATTGAATGCTTTCTTTGTATCAGTCACTTTGCGTAGTTTCCCTTCATTGTTTCCATATTGTCCTGCCAGACTGCCTTGGTGCCAAAGATTCCAACTGAAGTATGGAAGCAGCAGATTTACTGGTGCTTTGGGACCATGATGGTGGAATTTCCACTAGTAATTTCTGTTTGGACTGTAGCCTCCTGCCTTGTTCCTGGGATTCCCTAGCTCTTTAACATTTTCTCTCTTCCTCTCTAGCTCCTCCTAACTGATCGTGTTTTATGAAACACACACACACACACACACACACACACACAAAACCAAAACAAACCAAACCAAAACAAAAACATCCTAGCTATTTCTTTGATTTATTTGCCATTGGAGCTATAAGAAGGCCTCGTTTTCAAAAATAAGCACACAAATTATGAGGCTTCCAAAACATAGATAGTTCTCTTTCTCTGAGATGTGTTCTGAGATTGTTAAGTCTTTTAAAAAATCTATTATACATATATTTTTTCATTAAATCCTCTCAGCAATCCATTACTCGGTCTTTTATGTAGGATAGGAATCTTTGGTTCAGCTACTGGCATTATAAAGCTGACTGTATCTACTTGTAAAATATATTCTGTTTTGTTTCTAAGGTATTTGGTTAGAGAATCAGTCAGATGCATTTGAGTCATTTCCTGTGTGAAATACAGTGTTTATACATGCGAGTAGCTTGATATTTGAAAATTATAACTTCTTGCGAACTCTCATATTTCTTTAGATATAATTGTATGAGTGAGTTCCAGTCTGGTGGGAGAAACCACAGTCATCTGAACAGGTAAAATTTAGTATAAATAATTATTAACTATAATGCGATTGGAGCAACAGAAGATTAACTAATAAGAAGAAAAAAAGAACTCTAAAAAATACAGAAATAGCAGAGATATGAAGCAGCCACTACCATTGTGCCTGAGATAGGCAACCCAAAGCTGAGATTCAGACATTATTGGAGAGAGCAGCTATAGGTTATGGAAACCAAAAAATTTGTCAAGGAGCCACTGGAACTTGCTGGAAATCTGTCTTCTGCAGCTTGCTGGAAATGTGTCCTCTGGGTTTCAGGGAAAGCTGTTCATGGGGAGAGGTTCGTGGGGAGTGTCGTGAAGATACTGTACACATAATTGTCTGAGAAGATGCAGCTGCTGGCCACTGAGTACTGCTGGCTGCCATGCAAGACCCTGGTGCTAGAGAAAGCCATGTGTGCTACAGGAACTGGATGCCGGAGAAGCCATGCACACTTGCAGAAGCCTGCCAAGCAAGTGCACCAGAACCAGGGAGCAAAACCTTTTCTTTCTGCATCGTTTCTCCAGCACCCTCTATGGGCAAAGTTTAATGTCAAAGCCAGCTGGCAAAACAAAAATACCCGAAGGGCCCAGATGCATGTTTAGGGACCAGATGAAAAAAGCTGAATTTGGAGATGAGAGATAATAAATTGATAACTGGCACTGTTATTTTCTAATATTCCAGAGACTAAAAATGTGTTAATATGAATATTCCCAAAAAATCCTCCCCACTTTCCAATGTATACATCTAAAGTGGAAAACACCATTTGTGGTTCAGGCATCCGTAAAGCCTAGGATGAACGAACAGAAAGAGGAAAAGAAATGAACAAGTAAAATCATGTTGATTTGCATCATAAAAGAAAAAGTCTGAGGGGAAGAGTAGGGGAGATTAAAAAAAAAGAATACAGCATGATTTTAGGAAGATAAGTTTGGGGAGTTTTGAAGAGATGTTGATATATTTGGTTTCTTATAAATACAACCCTGTGCCAAGAGAAGTCACAAACAGTACCAGCTTTATTTGGGTGACCATAACATTTTAAAGCTTTTTAAGTCCACCAAATTTTTAAACGTTCTGATTTTTTCCTTAAATATTGAAGAATAAATACAACAAAACTTACTCTAATACCCTGCATACAGCATTTAATGTTTCTAAATCAGCCAGTCCTGATACTACAGGATAGTCCTCTTGCTTAGTTTCTATTAGTCATTCTGCATTCATTAAAGCATGTTAAAAATCCTCACTGCTTTCCTTACGTCATGTCCATCCTCAAATCCAAACCCAACTCCGCAGGTAGTCTAGTGGTTGATGCCAATAGAAAAACCTCATGAGCCTCCTACAAAATATTGTGTGTTTCTACTAAACCGTATCTTTTATTCATATTTACTTTTTCCTTGCTGCTTCAGCAGCAGCAGAAGCATCTATCCTTCTATTCAATCTTCACCTTTTCCTTTGCTCTTGATTTCATCCCCTTCTTTCTTCCTAAACATTTTGTGGCAACAGTTACGCCTTCCTCTCTCCCTTTGAGTCTCGAATCTCTCCCTGTTTCTTGGCTCTTGTTCCTCAGCCTGCAAACAGGCCTAAAACTTTGGACTCCATTTCAAAATTTCCTCCTCGTCTTTTTTTCTTTTTCACAATATCCACATAAAGATCATCTATGCTTATTACATCACTTCCCCACACTCACTCTTGAAAACTATCTGCCAGACCTGCTTGGTAAATGCTTTCCTTAGCATAATAACACAGTACAGTCAAATTGAGCACTCATTTTAAAGCATATTTTAAAACTTCTTTTAAATTATCCTGATTATTGGATATTATGAACAAAATGGACATGGTACCAACTCCAAATTTACCTGTCCCAGACCAAACAATGATTGTCTGGGCATTCTTTTCCTCAGATGGTTATGAGGTAGTGACCTTACTTGCGCCAAAGGATGATTGTTGAGCCAGTTACTGAGGCCTTTGTCTAGGAGAGTGTTGGAAAAATAAGATTGAGTCTTAAGGCACCTTTTGAACAGGATGGACGTGACCAGAGCACAGGTATCTCACATTCTTTCTTCCACCTCTGGCTCAATCTAGAAAAGTCTTGACCTCTCCTCATGACTGTTAAATCCTTTTGCATTAGTTTATTCCCATCTCAAACCCCAGTGGAGCTGAACCTTATTATGACTAGTTGTAACTATTTTATAATTACTTGGGTAAGTAAAGTTTAGTAATATTTTAAATCAAGTGTCATGTTTATCTGCAAGGTATTTCAAAATTATTATAGATTTTAAATCTGAAGTATTTTATTCTGAGCATAGTTAAAATGACTATTCTAACCATATTTGAAAGTAAAATTTTCTTTTGTGGATCTTCAGGTGTTTCCCTTTTTCTTATCTCTATATACTATCCATCCTCAACTTCCTCAACAGGGAAAGCTCTAAAAAAGACTTTGAAAAATCTCCTGGACACTCCACAATCCAATGCAATCTTTCATCCTCCATCCCTGTTGGAAGTAATCTCTCCTTCCCTTCTCTTATGACATTGGCCATTGTCTCCCATACTGATATTTATGAACATGGCTAATCTCTGTGAGTGAATCCTAAAAGCAAGATCCTTATTTTGCTCATTATGAGTAAAAGATCCTCACTATTGGGTAAAAAGTCTTGTGGGCAAGATCCTTTTTATTTATTAGTTCCTAAAATACAATATTTTATAAACAATAGGACTTTAAAATATCTATTTTTAATGCTTTAATATTTCTAAATATTTAGGAAAGAAAAGAAATAATTGGCCATTTATTAGATGTATGACTATCCCTTAGTTAAATTTATGTTTCCTTCTTCTGTTTTTGTCTATGTGTTATACTGTGGTTATCTTTTTAATCTCTTTGCTTCTATGTCATTTGGCTTCTATTTATTCCCTTTTTGCCTTCATTTTTTCTTCTTTTTCCTCTCCTGCATGGAACACATGGAATGACACATTTGATTTGTTTCTTGAGGTTGAGTTTTGCATTTTATCCCCAAAGAAATGAATGATAAAAATAAAACACTGAACTTAATTGTTCACTAGAAAAATTAGGCCCTTACCTGATCTTTCTCCATAAGGTTAGTATATTTCAATAGAAAAAATCATTTAACATAATTAAACACAAGAAACATTGTTCTTAGAGAAAGGTTTGGGATCTGCTTGTCAAATGAGATAAATTCCTTGAAAGTTGCAATTTTGAATTCAACAGGTTTTCACCATTATTTGCATAAATTGTACAAAGTATAGTCATGAAATTATAAACCTGGGTAAAATGGTAAGAAAAAAGTAGATTTGGCAATGAAGACATTGGTGTGGTACTGAATTGATATTAATCTCAGATGGGCAACCCCACCCAAGATAACAGAACACTAAATCAGTTGTTTTGGGCATTTTAGTATTATACAAATCCTTACAGCTTGATAAACTATGATCATTTTTATGGCTTATTAAGGGATTCAAAATGAAAGAACTAACCATCCAACATTCCACCCATCCTATGTGTTTACAATAAAATACAAGCATAGTCATTAGAGACAGCAAAAGACAGAATTTGAAGGAAATATTTAAGTTGGAAGAAAAAGCTCATCTTTGGTTCAGTATTATTTTATATACTCAACTGAATTAAACACTTTAATTTCTTTTATAAGTGTCAATATCATGTCCATTTATGAAATTATTATGTAAAAAATAATATACTTCATCAAATATATTCAACTTAAATAGTGGCCCAAACATATTCTAACAACTGCATGGTTAAATAGTGCTTCCTATAAAGTCTGTTTCTCTTCCCATGGCCCTACCTAAGATCTCACCTTTAATTTGGATTTAAAAATTATGAACTAAGAAGGCTCACAGCCAGTTTCATCTTCAAATGAGATGCTCATAGGATGATTAATTTCATGTAAAGAGGAACTTGGTAATACTCTGTGTGGAAAAAATCTAAAAATTACCAAAAAAAAAATCTGCTATGCTTTCCATCTGTATTTCCTATTTTATAATCTATGACCTGAGAAGCAAGTTTCAGGATTTAGAAAAAAAATAAAAAAACATTATCATTTGTGTTGGACAAAAATTACTGTTGACATGCTACAACTCAACCTCTCTCTCTATCTCTCTCTCTCACTCGTTTTCAAGCAATTGCTGATCAGGTCAGTACAACACCATTCCCCATTATTCTTGAAGGTAAAGACAAAATGTAATTAAAATTATATCTAAACAGCAGATCTAGTTAAGTCCTATAACCACTTAACAAATAAGTGTTGATCTTTTTATTTACATTGATACCTATTTTTCTGCTGTGCTTATAGAGCTGGATATTAAATCTTCCTTCTAGTGACACCGAATAGCATATTCATAACAATCATGATTCATTACAGCTACCACTTACTTCTTGGGATAAGCCCTCTAGGCTGTATGTTGGATGTGGGGATTACAATCCTGTATGTATCCTACTTATTATAAAGATAGGTCTAACATTTACTATTTTTATGCTATACTTAAACTGTTCTATTTCAACTGCTGCTGTTTTTCTGGCCACTCTCACTACTATGGTTTATATATTAATTCCTACTAAGTACCAAAAGATATGTTCCATGCAATATACAAATTCTCATGGCAGTCCCTCAAGGCTAGTATTAATTCCCCACGGTCTCAGAGGGATTAAGTGACTTGCCCAAGTCACAATGCTACTAAGGATACAAACCCAATTAATGTCTCAGTCCATGCTCCCCACCGTAAAACAAAGATGTGAAATTTCATATCTAGTATGACTAATAGAGAAACTCACAAACTGAAGGTGACTGAAGAAGTTTATAGTTATTTTTTTAAGATTTTTTATTCATGAGAGACACAGAGAGAGGCAGAGACATAGGCAGAGGGAGAAGCAGGCTCCCTTGCAAGGAGCTCAATACAGGACTCGATCCCAGGACCCAAGGATCACACCCTGAGCCAAAGGCAGAAGCTCGCCCACTGAGACACCTACGTGCCCCAGGTTATAGCTATTTCAAGTTAACTTTCTAACTCTTAGAAGGAAGTAAACTAATTTTCTTGCCTTTTTCTTTATTGCAATGCCTAATGCAATTGTTATCAGGTTTTGGAAACAAGCACTTCATTATGTTCAGGGTGAGTGAATGTTACCCTGCATGTGCTCTCTATTCTGGTTCTGAAAATGTGAACCATGCTAGATGCTGGGAAATGCCACATGGGTTTCATCTTTGAGGACCATAATGGATGTCTGCTGGAGAGATCGCAAAGAAGGGCCTCCAACCATGTGCAAAGACACACTGTTGAGAAAGGATCAGGGTCCCAGAAAAGACTGTGGCAACATTATTTGGCAGGAAATGTCAATAATATATAAATGCCATATAACATACAGAATAAATAACAACCAGCACTTTACTCTGGGGTTGAACATTGCTACTATTTTCTCACTCTTCATTGTTCTTTCCCATCAGCACATAAGTATGTTTGAGTTTCTCACATCTGAAAAGCAACAGTGAGGGAGGCCTGCATGGCTCAGTGGTTGAGTGTTTGCCTTCAGCTCACAACATGGTCCTGGAGTCTCCTGATCGAGTCCCACATTGGGCTGCTTCAAGGAGCCTGCTTCCCCCTCTGCCTCTCTCTGTGTCTCTCATGAACAAATAAATAAAATATTAAAAAAAAAAGAATGAATGAAAAGCAACAATGATGGGAAACGTCAAATCCTCTTTGGCTTTATGTTCAGCTGATTTGAAAACACCACCAGAGGCCTTTTTCCTAAGGCCTAAAACTCTGATATATTAAATTGCAGACAGAAAAATATTCACCTCTCTTACAGTATTTTATGCTTCCAATGACTGCTTGTGACATGCACTCATGGTCCTTTGGAAAATCATTTCTTACTCATTTATGTGCTGCCTCAATGCTTTACATACATAACTGTAAATTATTGTATTTTAATTTCACGTGGCCTGAAAGGATCTCAAACTTTTGGTATAAAACCTATCCACAAGGTTGGCCAATGGTCTTGGAAATGCTTGCTGTGCTAAAATTTCCTGACACTTCCAGGCCTTTCAAAACCACCATGAGACACATGAGTCCAGCTGATGTACTTGTCCTGTGACACCCCTGCAATGCCCCTTAGCAGATTGGAGCCACCTTCGAATATGTAATGTGCTCGCCAGGTATCTAACCCACAGCTGATATTACCACAAGTCATTAGACAAGGTCTTCAAATAAAGCAGCCATGGAGCCAGAAGCACAGACTAGGGCAATGCTGGAATCGTAAGGGACCTTTGACACCACTTAATCCAGTTGTTCATTTTCCAGGAGAGGAAACAGGACCTGCATGAGATGAGGTGGCCCAAAGTGGCCCAACCAACTGAAGGTTTTGTGGGGACTAAAATTGGACCTTCCAACTCCAGATTGATGCCTAGATGTCATGAGCATATTCTGTAAATCATCCCCAAATATTAGAAATATTAGACTGTTCAGTAACGATCAATCAAAATGCTGCAATGATTACATGCACCAAGTTTGAGTTTTCAGGTATGATAACATAGTAAGTTTTATACAATTTGAAACATGTATTTGAAAACTTTGAGGTAGAAATAACACTTCTTTATTGAAAAAAATTCTGGAAAACACAGATGAAAAAACCTGATATTTGTTGACACCTCAAAAACAGTCTACATATGTTACAGTAGTACATTTAGCTATTTTATGCATTTGGTTTTCTGCATACTTTCCAAAGTGTTCTAGAAGACAGCAATACTTTAAATGGAATCAGCTGGAGTTTTTAAAAGTATTTTAAGAAAATCGCAATCTTCTTTTGTCCTCTTGCATTCCAAGAGCTCTGATTGGTTAATATTCACCTTTGCTTGGTTCTTATCAACAAAAGCTAATGTTAGACTGAATTTAATGAACCCATCAAAACCACGAAAGAATTTTAACTTCCTCCAACATACTTTTTCTCCTTGTGTAAGAGGTAACACCTTCCATGTAGCAGATCATCTGAATAAGTGTGGGTTAAAATGGTCAATTGTGGCTCTGTGTCAATCATGTGGCTTTTCAAGCTAAAAAGAGGCTACCTGTCTCCTGGGAGAATGTTCCCAGGTTGGGACCTGTGTCCATCTCCAAATGGTCATACTGGGTTCAGAAACACTGAAAATGTCATAGTCACAGAGAGGTTTCCCTTCTACCTGGGGTTAGGGACAGGTGGAGATGGATATATTTTGTTGTTGTTGTTCTCTAGTAACATCCAACATGTGTTACCTGCTAAATCCTGTGTGAGCCCTAGACATCTCCATCGCCCCAGGTAATCTTCCTTGAGCATAGTGTTATGTTCATGGAGGGAAAGCTAAAAAATAAGCCTTAACCTACCTGTTGCTGCTTCTTCATAATACCTTCCCTTTTAGGGTGCTTCATATTTTTCAAAGAGCTTTCGTATGTATGTACACAATATGTACACATATATCACTTACAAAAGCTGGAGAAGCGATGTGAGAAGTAGAATTCTAAGATGACCTCCACAATTTCTGCCTGCTGGTGTCTATGCCCTCAATGTCCCCTCACTTTGAGAGTGGGCAGGACCTATAAATATAATGAGATGATCACTCCTGTGGTTGCAGTTAAGATTTTATCTTAGCGCACAAGAGAGATCATCCTGCTGGCTTTGAAGAAGCAAATAGCTTTGCTATAAAAGGCCCTGTGAGCAGCCCGGGTGGCTCAGCGGTGCAGCACCGCCTTCAGCCCAGGGTGTGATCCTGGAGACCTGGGATCGAGTCCCTGCATGGAGTCTGCCTCTCCCTCTGCCTGTGTCTCTGCCTCTCTCTCTCTGTCTGTGTCTCTCATGAATAAATAAATAAAATCTTAAAAAAAAAAAAAAAAAAAAAGCCCTGTGAGCAGGCCACATGGTGAGCGCAGGCCTAGTGCTCAGAGTGATCTCCAGTGGACAACTAGTGGACCTCCAGAACATGTGCAATAATAAAGGGCTGTTGTTTTAAGCCACTAAGTTTGTGGTAATTTGTTACGTATCAATAGGAAACTAATAAAAGCAAGCAAAGGTAAATAACACCATAGCCATTTCGCCAAGAAGGACACTGGTTCAGAAAGATGAACTGATTTGGTTAATTTTATTTTGCAGATTGGTGACAGGACTGATAGTGATACTCCTGGGTGCTCATTCACAGCCCAGCATTCCCTGTGCACCATAACGCTCCACACTAATGAGTATTACCAGTGGGTGTCCTTTACCCCTGTCCACCTACAAGATAGATACTTGAAAGCATATTATATGATCTTCCTCTATGCTGCTCAACACAGAGTAAAGCAATGATTTTATTATATCAGTCCTGGAGTATAGTAAAAACATTAATCAGGATCATAGCAAATGTTAAGTTGATGATATCTTTAAAGGCTCTCAAATCAAATGTCAATCCTCATCACTAAACAAACAGTATTCTGAGTAGTCAAGATCGGGAAACGCGATAGGTAATTCTACCCACTTTTTGTATTGTTTCTTTGATGTATTATTTTTGAAAATCACTACAAAATTCTTTATTTTGAGACAAGGCAAATCTAAGCCCTTGTGCACCATCATCGTTCCCCAGGCCTGAAAAACAAGAGAGTGAGAGGAAAAGTTAAATGCACATTCAATTAAGAATTCCTTTTGGCCGAAGTAAAAATAAAGCCCACAGCAATGTACTCACTTGGCCACACATTTTGCAGATGATCTCGCCATTTGTTTGATAGTCTATAAACTTCTTTCGTAGTGCTTTGTTTTCTCTCACAATGTAGAGTTCCCTAAAATTATCAAGAAATAACAAAATATCTCTGGGAATTTGCAGTGGACAAATATGCAGCCTGTGGGTACAAGCTGTTGGACCTGAAGCAAATCCGCAGGCATGCCTAGCCCACACCTTATTCCTTCTCTCCTTTTCCTCCTGCAGATCATCAGACAGATACCCCCTTTCCACACATACATCTCAGGGGTCATGTTGCCTTTGGTGGTTTCTTCCAAGTCTATTGATTATTTTAACTAGACTTAAGTTGTCCAAAATTTTGAGAACAAGTATCAGTATACACCAAACTGATGTACCTTGGACAAAATGGCTTTGGGTCTTACACTTCTCCTCCCTGCCTCAGTGCAATATAGTTGGAAAAAAAAATGATGTTTGACATGGGGCTATAATCTGGAGGCTAAAGGAGGGGAAATTCCAAAAAATAATGAGTCTCATTTGTGTTATTTTGGAAGAACATTCACAATACAATCTGCCTCACCTCTTATAAGGGAACTTAAAATTGAGTCTTCCGGGACTTACTTGAATACTGGTGTCATGTTGACATGGTGCATCTTCTCAATAACGTGGATATCTTCCCCAGAGCAGGCTAGGACACTGCAGTTTTTGCAAAGGAAATTTATTAATGATGGGTTTTCCTTGTAACACTTTGCAACACTTCTCTTGATTTTCATTTTCTTTTCCATGATACTTTGCATCTGTAGTTCCAAAATCTGCATTGAGAAAAAAAAAAAGTTTATTATTTTTTTTCTTCACAGTTTGACTGAAGTAAGTCTCCTGGAATTCAGAGTTCTTAGATAGTTATGGAAATGTATACCTGGCCATAGCCTAGAAATGAAAATAATGAGGTGATTGGCCCCAAAGAATTTAGCATATAATGCCTCCCTGTGGGCATGGAAATGTAGAACCTTCAGATGCTCCGAAAATAACCCATTCCATTTTAGACAAGTTCTGTAGTGAGAAAGTGCTTGGCAATATCCCAGAGAAAAAAACCTCACCCCCTAACCTCTATCACCATTAGTTTTAATTCTGTCTCATAAAATATGTCTAAATCTGCTTTTACATAGAATCTCTTTGAAGAACATTGTTATTATATTACCAATAATCTTCTCTTACCTGTGATAAGCCCCCCCCAGTTTCTTTAAGCTTTTCTCACACATTATAATTTCTAGACCCCCTTGCTATCTTAGTCAATCTCCTTTTTACACATTTGTGGCAGAAACTACTGGTTTCCCACCCAGTGTCCATTCTTCCTGGAAACAGAACTATAATTTCAACTAAATGACTACATTTCCAAGCTAATGACCAATGAGACATAAGATGTTACATAGAATTTCCAGAAAGTCTCCTTAAGTATCAGCTGCCATTTCCACTTTTTGCCTTTTCCATCTTCTTCCTTCTTCCTGCCTCAAATGAGCAAGTGATAATTTAAATTCAAAAAACTCTTTGACTTGGATAATGGAAACCTAATACTAAAAGGGCAAGAGAAGAGTCTTGGCTTCCTCACATCATCATGGAGCTATCATATGGGTCCAGATTGTCCACATTTTTTATGTGAGAATAAGTCCTTAAGCCCCTGTATTGCAGGCTCTGCAGTTAGTGGCAACATTTATTTAATAATAGAAACAATGGAAAGACACAAACCTTGAGGTAGGCACTGGCCAGTTCTCACACCTATACAACTTCATATTTACTTCCAAACTGAACCTCTCACAGATGGAAAATTTATACTAACTTGTGGAGGAAGCCATTGTTTTCCTGAAGACTGAGGGGAAGTTTTAGTAAATGTAAACTCTCAGTGCTGATGAACAAAGTTGAGTGGCCCACCTTTGGCGCTCACCTCTGTTTTGGGCTTTGATTCAAGACAGCCATATTTAGTACAGAAAAGAAAACTAAACCTTGTGAGCAATCTATGGGCCATGGAATGCCTTAATCGGACAAGTACAAAAATCAATGTCCTCTGTAAATGGTAACAATAAAAAAAAATGAAGTATTATGTTTCCTAAACTTTAATTAGGTTGTACTTGCAAGATATTTATAATTCAGTGAGCTGATAAAAGATGATTTGGCATAGGACCATATACATGGTGGGTAATCAAGAAACACCTATATGTGTGACAGAAAAGATAAAAATACATCTAAGGTTAGTGTACAGATATGTAAACAGGACACCAGGAACTAAAGGACTGGTTCTAGAATAATAAAGAATATGAATCAAAAAGAAAGGCAAAAAAATAAAACAAAGCATAGTACAGGAGGCACAGTACAGGCAGTCAAAGTCTAAATAAAATGTAATGATGTGGGAAAAGTTGTTGAGTCATTGTTAGGGAAAATGTTTAAAATCTTCACATTGTTTCTAGAAGTTTGATTTAGAGGTTTTCAGTTAGGTACAAATTCTGTATATGACATGGAAAACACACTTCACCTTCTACGTCAATGCTCACCATTTATTAGTGGCTGCCTGCAAACTGTGTTGAGAAGGATTCTTAACTCAGGAAAAGGAAGAGCTGGGACCTAGTAGCGATGTCTACTGTACTGATGTCTGCTGAGGGAGCCGAACTGAATAGTAGTGGAATGTGCCCCCACATCATTGCCATCCCTGCTCTGAGTTTGTCAGCCTGGAGTTAGCTTTAGAAGGGCAGGTCTCTTAGCCAAAGGAAACCTAAAAAGATTGTCGATTCTGGGGCCCCGAAAGAGACTGTATCTTATTATAGATATAAGCTGGAAAATTTTGACTCATAAACTCCAGGGACGGCCTAGAGCTTACCCAAAACACTTGATCTCGAAACATCGGTCTTTGAAAATATCCACTTGAATAACTTTCCAGTGACATTATTTGGCCACAGATGTTTGATTTGACATTACCAAATGTTTGGTTTGCCTTATATTTAAGGGGGTTTTAAAATACAAGTTTGTGTAGAAACCTGGCCAGGAAACCTTGGAGTTGGTTATAGCAATGCACACCAATTTAAAAGCATCCCTTTCGTGAAACTCTATTTAGGGTAGAGCCAATTCCAATGTTAAGAAACTAACATTCACACCCATATGCAAGGGTGTGAATTTTCTTCTAAATGGATTGTTTGCTATTATAGTAGTTACAGTCTTTAATTCAGTGGTATGGGGGATTTCCTGAAATATTGTAGAAGTGCATTCTTCCCTCACTGCATTCCTCTTGCAGCTCAAATGAGCATTAGTAAATTGAGATGCAGCTAGATGACATATTATGTATTTTCTTATCATTCAGATCTAGCCTCAATGTTACTCCTCCTACAAGACTTTCCCCAAATACCCAATCTATAGAGTACTCATCTAATGACTTGTTTCATATTGTCTTATTCTAATTCTGTAGCATTTATCCTTATGTGATACATTTCTTGCTTCAGTTTTGCTTATTGTTTCTCCTCCTCAAATCTCATTATGTATACTCTAGAATGTAAGCTTCATACAGGAGGGTTCTATCTGTGTTGTTTGCTGCCATGTTCTCTCTTTCTAGAATGTTACCTGGCACACAGTAGGCACTTCATAAATATTTCTGGAATGAAAAACTTGTGCCCATACAAACAGATTGCACCAAACCAAAATTACCAGGTTGGCTTGAATGGGTGAGCTATACTAGTCTTTCTGATCAAGGACAGACTAAATTTATATCTTCAAAGTTTATGGTTGGTTTCACTAGAACAGCAGTCTGACAATTTCTGCCCTCATCGGTCCTAATTCTTTGTATGTGAATCTGGATTAAGCATGGCTCATCCAACTGGAACTTAAAATTTAGCACAATTTCTGTCTTGAGACTTAGCCACAAAGCTATCAGCGGCAACCACATGCAGACTCTTTAAAGTGAAAAATTCAGAGAGGTCCAAAAACAATACCTTACGAGCATACTCCTCTGGATTCATATTTTGAACATGGTCTATAGCTTTATACATCATTTTCTCTCGGAAATCATTAACTATCTCACGTTCGATAACCCCTGAGTTACTGTGGGCAACCAGGACGTAGGTGCTCTCATCAGCTCTGGCTCGACCACGGGCCTGAGAAAAATAAAGAAATCAAGTTAATGAAGGGTCATGTCTTTCTGTGAATGCTCTCATTTTTGGCCTGGAATGGTATTCAATGCTCAGTGTCCCAGTCTTCAAGTAATTTCTCTATTGTCAGTAATGTTAGTTATTACCCATTTTTTATAAGTCAGTTATTTGAAATTCAAACTGCACTATAATGAACAAACAATGTTCTAGAGCAATGATGGTTAGGTTACCACACCATCCTTCAAGACCCCCAGTTACACAAGACCAATCTGGAAACTTCTCTCAATCCTGGAAACTTCTCTCAATCCTAAAAGCCAGCATCATTGATTTGGACTGGGGAGGCACTCCTCCAGCCTAGTAGGAGGGATGGATAGAAAGAAGGGGCATCTCTGACCTTGACACTAGAGTTGTTGAGAAAGCAGGTCTGCTCCTGGTATCTATATTGGATTTTGAGCACATTTCCCATGAAAACATGCTTAACATGGTGATAAATTTCTATAGTCCCCTTTAAAAATTGACATTTAGGTACATTTTGAGTAACAGAAAATATGGTCTTAACCAGGAACCTAATGACCAACTATAACACCATCTGTATAAAAATGTATTTGGTGTAATAAACTGCTAACAAAGTAACTCTTGAAATACAATTACTTCCTAATTTGGTGGCTATCTGGTTATCTTAATATTCCATGACTTGTTTTCCAGTCAAGAAAGCAATTTTATATATTTTAAAAAGAGATTTTAGTTAATGATATAGGAGGAATATTATTGGCATTAACCAGCACAAATCCCATACATGCTCAATGAAAGGTAACAATTATATTGTTAAGATAGTAAGAGGTAAGAGGTAAAGCGAAATTAAATGGAAATTAGTATACTTCACTTTTGTTTTATATGTATAACTATGCCTCCCCCAACTTCTTATGATGAAAATTTTCAAACACAGAGAAAAATTGCAAGAATAGGGAGGAAAATGCAGAAATAGCAGGGTTCCCAAACTTTTGAGCATATTACTTTGTCAGACATTTTAGGGACACTGCTCTTCAGATTTCTGGTCCAGCTGGGAGCTCATAGACATCCTAGGAATTAGGAGGCCTCGTCAACTCTTATAGATGGGCCAGTGTCACATTTCTGAAGAGTCTTGGGACACAGAAATAATAACCCAAGAAGAGTTGTTTGGGAATACGACAGTTATCTGTCATCATCATCTGAATTAAACAACAGCATAAAAGGCAGTAGTGTGCAGCTCTTCAAGATTTCTTCTTCTTTTAATTGAAGTATAATTGACATGTAACACTCTTAGTTTCAGGTGTGCAATGTAATGATTTGATATTTGTATACAGTGCAAAACGATTTCTCCTTTAGAAGGAGAATAGATACATTTTAAAAATGGTCTGTGCTGCTTTGCTAAAAGAAAACAAACTAATAACACAAAATCAAAAATCAAGTTATTAGAGGTATTAAACATACCTGGACCATGGCTATTTCATTAGTGACGAGACCATAACGGATGACGATATTACATTCTTTAATATCCAGACCTTCTTCTGCCACTGTGGTAGCGATAAGCAGATTTATTTTTCCTGTGCGGAATTTACTAATGACTTCTTTTTGTTCATTCTGTAGAAACAGTTTAATAAATTAAATTTTGTGATGCTAAACACATTAAAATCTTCTAATTAGCAGAAGAAATAATAAATTGCAACTGGTCAGTGCAAATCAAAGGATTAGATCATACACGGATTCACTGCCATCTGTTTTTGGCATTGAACAAAGACATGATGGTGAGACAACATTTGATTTCCAATCTGGGATTACCACACAATAACAAAAATATTTCCATCATCCAGTCTGGAAGTGGGAAGACCATCATTTATGCCAAGGAAATAAACTGATGGATGACTTGGGAGGGAGAAAAAAAGAGATGCTTTCAGTGGAGAAGAGGGTCAAGGCGATGAGAAACTAGAATGGGCTGTGATTTTCACTATGTTAACTTCAGAATTGTTAATATCCAGAAAATGAGATTCGGGGACACTTTTTGAGATCATTGAATTATGAGTCACAGAAAAAATAACACACTCTATGCCACATTTGGTCACTATAACAGTCACTCAAGTGCGAAACCTATGGAATATGTCTGGAAGGACATGTGAGAAACCAAAAACATTGGCTTTCTCCCAGGAGGGAGCAAGAAGGCTGGAGAGCACTGGTGTGTCCTAAAGCTCATTAATTCTGAAGGAGGTAAATATATTATGTGTTCAGAGAGAAGAGTAAATAAAAATGAAATAACAAGTTATTCAAAACAGACTTTTAAAAACTATAATTCAATGAAAAAACTCTGAATTTTCAAACTTAATATAAGTAAAGAAATAAAACAAGCACTCTGGTCCTTGCATAGGATGAATGGGTGAGCATAAACTTAGCCTGATATGGCAAGTGTGGTTTTGTTCTTAGAACCACTCTCATCAAAACTGTTGTTCCAGTCGGCCTGTACAGATTTCTGTTATGTTTTATCCCCAAACATTAAACAAAAACATTAAACATTAGACAAAAATAAAAATAAACATGTCAGACCAAGAGTGTGTCCTCCCACCCTCTTCCCTTTCTTCTTAGAGGTGGTGTTTTTTTTTTTTTTTTTTTTTTTTTTTTTTTTTGAGTCCTAAAGGCTGGAGAATTCTGCAGAAAAGCCTCTCTCCAGTCTTCTCTGATAATTTCTCCCTCTCGCACTCATGTCCACTGATAAAATCTTCTATGCCTTTGGATTTCAGCAGAAGTGTCTGCTATTCAAAAAAGTAACTTTAGGAATGCCTGGGTGGCTCGGTGGATTAAGTTGGGCCTGTGCTGGGCTTCCTGCTCAGCCAGGAGTCTGATTCTTCCTCTCCCTCTGCTCCTCCCCCAGGTCATGCTCTCTCTCTCTCTCTGTCTCTCTCTCTCTCTCTCTCAAATAAATAAATAAAATCTTTAAAAAAGAGTAAATTTAATAATGAGAGTTTCAGACACAGAGTTAGACCCTCAAATCACATCAAATAAATGCTGACTCCCTCTTCCAATGAGTAAGACCAACTCTGTTCACAAGGAGAGGATGTGGGGCATAAGAAAAAGGTGTGTTCTATATTTTGGCAAGTAGCCCCCAAATCTGAAGGAGCTAAGGAGCAAAAAGTAGTTTGACAACATACTTTCCTTTTGTACCTCACCTCTTTTCAAAGCGGATCTGAGGCCACGTATAACCAAAGTTATAACACTAAAGCTAATATAATAGAAACTCAAAAACGGGAGTAGAAGAATATAGATGTACTACTTATAAGAATTAGCATAGAGGCAGAGAGACTGAACTTCAGTTTTGCCTGTGAGCTTCCTGAAAGCTATGGCAAAAAGGAAACAGATTAAATAAACTGGCTCTCATCACAAAAGAGAAAATAAGCTCCTTACCCAAGGAAAGCAATGCTTTCTTTCTCTGGTATAAATTTTAGAGACAACTCTAACTGAGTATGTGCAGTAAGTATATTGCATAAAAATTCAAGAATGACTTTTTCTTCAGTAAATCCTAAAACAGATTTAATTTCCTCCATTGGACTGAATTTTGATGAGTATGATAGAATTGGAGTATCCTCTTGTCTAGCAAGACTCAAGGTCAATATGACTTCAGAACATTTTATTCTAACAAGCCACGCTTATAATGTCTACAAGTGTCTTTTTTTCTCTCCCATGGGTTTTATTGTGCACATGATAAGTAGTATAATGAAACGAAAACAACACAAAACAAATCTTAACAAGGAAAAGAAAATCACTTATAGTCCCAAATCTCTAACACATGAAATGTCTTCATTTTTCCAAGTTGCCTTACAGATCTCATCCTATGCAAACATATTCTACATTTTTCTAATTATAATGCACATATTTTTGTTGGGATTTGATTTTTCCACTTGATATTATATCGTAACCATTTTTCCATTTTGTTACTAAGTCTAAATGTCAATCATTTTTGCAAAGGAAACTCAATTTTGAAGGTTCCTCCAAGTATATGAAAGAAGTGACTTCTAACACAATTCTTAGCTTATCAGACATCACAGATTAGATTGCTAATAAACTCATATTTTAAGAACAAATGTTCCATTCCATAAAATTATTTGTGGGTAAGAGAATTGCAGGGCAAGACAATTGATGGAAAAAAGACTACAACTAAGTTGGGAAGAGTAATAACAGAATAAGGGAAGAAGTAAAGAAGGGTGTTTTCACCTGTGTCATGGGCTTGAACTCACTGCTGTGTCCAGCTCCAATTAGATGATGGGCTTTGACTCCTACCTCTGCAAATTTTTTATTTTCAGTAATCCACTGGGAAAGGGCAAATGCACTCTGTCGTGTTTTTGTGAAAATTATTCCTCGGGCCGGTTCCTCAGTCCTTGTAAATTGTTCCATTATGGTGTTTCTTAATTTGACCAGCTTTTCATTTTCATGTTTTGGGTTTTGAGCCAGCTTTTTCAACATTCTCTTGTTTTCTTTAAGAAAGAATTAGTTTGAATTATAAAATATGTGAATAAATTACACTGGGAGACTTTATGTAATGAGATACGAATATGTAGTTGAACTATAGTTAATCTTATGCTGTATCTAATGATCAGGCTAGCTTAATAAATAAAGGTATTGCAGTCTTGTTGACAATAAAACCAGATGACCAACTGACTGATTCTGAGTATATAATTCATGGCTTATCTGAGCTCATCAATTAGAAAGAACTCCAAAATGATTGGGATTTCTTCTTTCAAAATAAAAGATGATTTTAAGAGGGCCTTTTGGAGAGCTCTTGAGAAGCAACAGGCTCACACTCTGAGGCAAATGCACGAGAGTATAAAATCAACATAACATTCTTACCCCAAAATAACTCCATGAGAAATCTATCTGTCCTATCCAGTCTCAAAGGTCTCTTTTCATCATCCTCAGCTTCATCACCATCACCGTCACCATCCTCACCACTCTCATCACTATCACCTTCTTGGACTGCAAACTTCTTCTCTGTCTCATCATTATAGAAAGCTTCAAGGTGATTATATGCATCAATCGTTCGAATTGTATCATTAATTTGTAGGGCCTCATTGTACTTCTTCAAATGCTCTGCACAAACACGGTCTTTTCGATTTCCTTCTCGTGCAGCTATGAAAGAATACATTACATAGAGTGAAATAATGGTAGAACACATCCCTGAAAATTGTGCTGTGGACTTGAATACGTCTATGATACGACTCTAAAAATAAGCTTCATGTTGTTTTTGAGATGGGCCTCCAAATGTGCCTCCAGCTCTAAAAGTTTTCCAACCCCTAAACTGGCATCCTGAGCTCTGTATCAGCAAGAATAGAGTCCTGATCCATACTGACTCAAAGAATGGCATGAAAAACATTGCGGTTGAGTTTGCATTTGGAGGCAGAGACTAATATCTATCTTAATATGTTAAACATACAATAAGTGAAAGACTCTGGAAATAAAGAGAAAATTAATGGATTGCTGCTTCTTTCCTTAGATAAGGGATTAGAACATGTTCATCCTTGTACTACTTCAAACACAGAAATTCCATTTGATATTCCATTTGCTTTCAGTTTGGTTGAGAATATATGACACATCCATCTGAAATCTTGGCATGAACTTGGAATAAACGAAGTGTTAGGTCAAAACCCAAATTACCTTTTTTTTCCATTTGAATGGTCCATTGTTCATAGGGTTGAGTTCCAAAATCTGACATTGGACTCATTTGGCAAAAACTTTGAATCTTGTTCATTATTTCTAAAAGTTTATCTTTAAATGGATCCTAAAAATAAATTATACACTTATTCTTACATGCTCATATTATTAAAGAAATAGCATTATCTTTGTTAAAATAACTCCCATGTTATAATAAATTT
Organism: Nyctereutes procyonoides; assembly: GCF_905146905.1. NCBI lineage: Eukaryota > Metazoa > Chordata > Mammalia > Carnivora > Canidae > Nyctereutes > Nyctereutes procyonoides. The sequence continues at coordinate 23,559,177 of NW_026575142.1, read as the reverse complement.
AATTCAGAATCTTTGGTCTAGACAAAGTAACAAGTTAATTCCTGACCATCTCTTTGTACATTTATTTTTCAGTAATCCATCCTTAAGCCATACATATGCCAACATCATTTACTGCTGCTAGAATTTCCCTTTTAAAAGTTTTACAAAAATAAAATTAAAGAATAATATGCACATTGAGTGCTAACAATAATTTTAAATGTATTTATTTTTATATATAGTAAATATTAATTATTTAAATTATATCATTAATTATATAAGTATTAAATAAATAAATATTTTTTAAAAGATTTTATTTATTTATTAATGAGAAACAGGGAGAGAGAGGCAGAGACACAGACAGAGGGAGAAACAGGCTCCATGCAGGGAGCCCGATGTGGGACTCAATCCCGGGTCTCAGGATCAGGCCCTGGGCTGACGGTGGCGCTAAACCGCTGAGCCACCCAGGCTGCCCCAATAAATATTTATATATTAAAGCAATGCCCTAGTTATTTAGAAAGCCTACAATGTAATTTCATAAAAATTACCTTTTGAAGAACTGGTTTCAGTATTATTTTTACTAAAGTAGAAAGTTAAAAGGTAGGCTTGTATTGAGCACCAGGTAATGTGTGTAAACGTTGAATCACTATATCGTACACCTGAAACTAATATAATGCTGTATGTTAACTGGAAATTTTTTTAAAAGTTAAGAGATAGAGTTTTAAATGCACTCTTCTTCAGTGCATACTATATGATTTCACTTTTAAGTTCAAAATCAGTTAAAATCCATCTTTGGTGTTAGAAGACAAAATAGTAGTTATCTTTGGGGGCTAAGTGACTAGAAGGAGGAATGAGGGGTTTTGGGGTGCTGAAAATGTTTTATCTCTTGATTTGGATTTTTATTAAACAGGTGTATTCATTTTATAACAATTCAGCAATCTGTACATTTATGAAGTTGTACCTTTCTGTATGTCTATTATACTTCAATAAAAAGTATATCAAAATTAAGTTAAAAGGTAAGATGGCAACTTCTTTTAAAAATATATCCCGAGGATTCTGTGGAAGTTTTAAAAATGATTATGAGTAGAAACATACCTTTAAATTTATTAAGTAAAACTAAATAACAAAAAATGAAGGATAATAAAGTATATTCAAATGTTCTAGTTCAGCTGGAATAGATAGGAGTCATCTTCAGAACTTCAAAAAAATTAATCTATGGAGATTGGTCTGGTTTAGTGCCTACTACATTTCAAATACAATATTGTCTATTATACATATTTCATGTCACTTAATCCTAACATCCTTTGAGGTAGATTTTTAATGATTACCTTTATTATCAAGTACATAGAACTAAAATTTATCATGCTTTTTTATATTTTACAAAAGAAAGTACTGCCATAACACACTGGTCATAATGTCCAAACTAACTCAGTGGTTTTTATAATCAGTGAAAATACTCCTTGCAAAAGCACCATTAAAGTAAATATTTTATTTCTTTACTGTGTCAGCATGCTTTTAAGAAAGTAAATATGCAGATTATTAGGATTCCCATTATTATTACCAACTGTAATCTGGTAGAAACAAAATGGTTCTGTGAAATGTCAAAAAAAACAAAAAACCCACAGGCCTGAAATTCACCAAGAAAGTAAAAAGAATAAAATAAACTACAGTAATCCCTCTAGTTTAGCAATATAACTCTCTCCACCCTTACCCCCATGGCCCACATGTAGTCAAGCCACTTTTCATATAAACCGGAAAACTAAAAGAAGCCTGAAAGGGAGAATTCACAGCAGTGTTTTGTTGCTTAATAGTAATAATAAAGAATAAAACTGTAACTTATTTTGCTAAAAATTTAAGATAATATTCTTCAGAAGGTATAAAGTAATCTTTGCATTTTTCAGTTGAGTATGGTATTCTCAATCTAATAAACATAAAATTTTAAGTACATACTTCTCTGGTGTCATCTGCGATTGCAAACTTTTTACATGGCTCTTTCATTTGGCTTTTGAGTTGATTGATATTTTCTTTCACAGTTATAATGGTACATGCATCGAGATTGGCACATATCTGAAAAAGAGATTTTTTTTAATATTCAAATATTTACTTTTCCTTTTCAATTGATTCAATGTAGAAACATTTTCATGTAATAAATAGGGACCACGACTAATTAAATACAGCATTTTAATATCGCTTTACTGTGGATCTGCTAAACCAACACATCTATCTCGATGGACTCAAAAGAAGCTTCTAAGTTTTGTCGGTGTATAATTGCAGAAAAAGAATTTTCATTCCTTAAATATTTTAATTCCTTAAAATATTTTCATTCCTTAAATTCCATTTGCCAGGTGGAAAAACTGACATGGAAACAGTGTAGCAAATTACAGAGATCAGTAGAGAATGGTTATGAGATAACCATATTACATAAGACATTTTAAAGGTCAGCTTGACATCCTTGGATCAGATTACCACCCTCTTCTACACATAACGAGGACAATGTAAAGCTAGGAGCAGCCAAAGCCAGGATGTGCCTGGATCTAAACTGATGTTAGTCCTTAATCCCATAATAAATTCCCAAATATCTTGGAACAAATAATTGTGCCTATGTCTGAATTTCACTGAATTCAACTTAAAGTAAGGGACTCATAATATAATATAATATAATATAATATAATATAATATAATATAATATAATATAAACACAGTTGCCTTTGTGCTAACACATTTCTTGGGTTACTCTGAATTGACATAACACTCAAAATCAACAATAGTACTTCATGTGGTGTTATCATTTGGGGTCAGCTGACAACCTCGACTAAAGATTCTCATATCCGTTTTGTCATTTAATTTGAATTACCCAGAATCTGAGAATCACACAGAACAAAAAAGGCACAGAAGAAAATATGCAATTTTGAAACTAATGCAGTATTTTGAAAATTAGAAATTTTCACAGTTTGTGCACATTTCTGTATCAGATGGATCATCGAGTTTAACAACATGAGTAGATATTTAAAATAAGGTATTTCATTTGTCCCAATTTTTCATTGATTATATCTACACTCCATAATTTTTGTGATATTTTTCTGTGCCATAGTAATTTATTAAGGCATATTACTGTTTTGTAGAAGATTGAATATATTTACTTTAACTAAAACATATTCATTTCCCTTAACTAATGATTACAGAATACCTTCTTTCTCAATGGCACTTGGACTTAATCCTACTCAAAAAGCCCAAAAAGCCGTGGTATTTGCTTTAGGGTTCGTTATTGTTGTTGTTGCTATCATCGTTACATATAAAGTCAATGGCTTACTTTTAAAATGTGTTGCTGGGCTTCAGCTTGCCTTTTGGCTACTCCAACACCTGGTGAAGCTGTTAGTCCTAGTATCTGAGGTAGAGGAATCACTGGTTTGTATTCTTTCTTGAGTTTATTATTTTTCAACTTCTGTTTCAAGTAACGTCTCATGATGTTATTATAGACTGCTTCTTTGTTCGTGTGATGACATTCGTCAATGATGATAAGGGTAAAGTCTTAAAAGAAAATCCAAGTAGTTCATTTGTCCATACCAGCAAGGTAGAGTGAAAAGAACCTTAAAGCTAGTAAACTGGGCTGCTATGGGACATCCTTTAGTAGCTAGTAAACTGAGCTGCTCATCCTTTCTTGAGCAGAATATGGCACAGACCTCTTAATTCTTAAGCAGACAATGTCTATGCTAGTCATCTGTAAATCCAGAGGCCCATGCATATTAATTATGAAACTATTCTTGTTAGATATTATCCCTATTGAAGAGATTAGCTTTGGAAAATTTATAACGGTAGTAAGTTTTACGAGATAGAATTCAATCCCTGCTTTGTTCCCCCCAAATTAGTCAGGATTACACTTGTTCTTTAATAAAACATTCAATTTTAAGTTGATGAGGGTTTTTTTATGCCAGATAAAAACCATTCAATTTAAACAGAGATCACTTTGCTTTGTTTTAACATTGCATTTAATTATTAGAAGTATTATAATGACTATATTCCTTTCCCTTTCTCTCACTTTTTCTTCCCTCCCCCCACAAAATAAAAAAGATTATATTTCATTCTAAGGAAATGATGGCATATCTAACAGTATCCATTAGCATATGAAAATAACTTGTTGGTATCTAGAAATAAAGAATAATAAAAAGTCCAGTGGGTGCTTGATTTAATAATGTATTCTTATGTAAATAAAGTGATCTAATTAAAAATGTATCTCATTTTTGTGTATCTCCAGGAAAGTAAACAGTTTTAAGGAAAACTTAAGCAATGAAAGATGATCTATGGGATGCCTGGGTGGCTAGCAGTTAGGCACCTGCCTTAGGCTCAGGGCATGATCCCGGCGTCCAGGATTGAGTCCCGCATCAGGCTTCCTCCCACATGGAGCCTGCTTCTCCCTCTGCCTGTGTCTCTGTCTCTGTCTCTCTCTCTCTCTCTGTCTCTCATGAATAAATAAATACAATCTTAAAAAAATTATCCTATGAGAAATCATCTTTTTATTTTTGTTTATTGTTTTAAATTAGGCTCCACACTCTGCATAAAGCCCAACATGGGCTTGAACTCATGACCTTGAGACAAAGGGCTGAGCCTAGATCAAGAGTCGGACACTTAACCAACTAAACCACCCAGGCACCTGTAAATCAGAGATAATATTTTTAAATCAACATTTTGAAAATTATTTATCTACTACAGCCTCTGTAACTATCATCAATATTACTAATTCTTTTTTTTCCAACTTCAACCAACCTGAAAATTGGACACCATCATCTTCTCCTTTTTCTGAGTTTAAAAGGGAGTTTTCAAGGATTTGAGCTGTACTGATGATAACATCATAGGTTTTGACAACTTCTGGAAATGATATTTTCAATTGGGTATCACCACTTAATCCAATAGTATGATACCATTTCTTCAAAAATGGTTCAAACTCTTTGCGGAAGAGCTGTTCAACTAGTGGTACCTTTAAAAATGCCAAAATTAAAGAGAGAGAGGGCATGGTCAGAGGAAAAAAAAAGTACCAATTAAAGGCCTAGTATGTGCCAAGCCTTATCAGAAGTGTTTACATTATCAGTTAACTAAGCATAACAAACTATCAATCATTACATTCATTAATTTATCAATAAGCATTTATTGAATGCCTATTAGGTGTAAACATCATATCTGAAACATAAAGATGTTTTAAGACATAGCTGACAACTTTGAGGAACTAGGTCTAGGTGAGCACATAGGGTAAGAGTAACCAACAGAAACCCACAAATTATTAAAACACATGTGATAATTCTCCCACAGAAATACAAAGTGACCGCAAGGAGGCAGAAGTAACCGAGTACTCCAAAGATGAGTTTAGATAGAATTTTAATCTAGTAAGCCATGGGTCAGTGACAAGATAAATGAAAACCAAACCTGGATAAGAGATAAATTCTGAATTAATAGGTCAGGGCCAGGCTATAAAGGGCTGTGAATACCATGCAGAATATTTTAAATTTAGTATTATAGTTCATAGGACCCTTGTGAGTTGTGTTTGGTGTTGATTTTTTCCTGTAGTTTGTTTTGGAAAGGGGCCAGAGGCAACATGCCTAAAAAACTGAAGGTAACAGAGAACTAAAAGTGAGGAGGTAAGATACTGCCGAAGAGAGCAGATGTGAGATGAAGGGATAGACCATTAAAATAGCTTTGATAGCTAACAAAGAACAAAAGGGCAGATTGGCAAAATAAGTGGAAATCTTTCAGACATGACTGGCATTATGTTGTCGGAGTATGTTGGCATTGAAGTTACTTAACGTGATGGCGATTCACAATATCTTTGCATTCACTGGGCAGTCAAAATAAAGGTCTTCATAAAGATCCTGACCTGCAAGACCATCACCCTGAAGATGGAACCCAGCGAGAATGTGAAGGCCAAGACCCAGGATAAAGAAGGCATGCCCCCTGGCCAGCAGAGGTACATCTTTGCAGGCAAGCAGTTGGAAGATGGCCACATTCTTTCTGGTTACAACATCCAGAAAGTGTCAGCCCTGTACTTGGTCCTCTGTCTGAGGGATGGCTATTAATTCTTCAGTCTTGCATTCACACTCCCCAGTGATGGCATTACTCTGCATAATGGGCATTTACCCCAACTTAAGTTTAAAAATCACCAGTTTCAGTAAAAGCTCAATCTGTTGAAATTTTAACAAAGGTCTTGTTGCATGAAAGTAAAATAAAATCCTTTTAGCTGGATCTCTGTATGTCATAGTATCTGCAGAAGGTGGTTGAGTTGACACTTCAATGCTACACATTACTAGTCATATAGAATACCACCCAGATCAGGGAAAGGAATAACCAGGATATCTTGAAGGTTATATCCTAGGAGAGTTTTTACCATGGAAGCCTAGGGATATACAGTGTGGCAAGAAGAGAGTTGGCAGAAAGAGTTTCAAGGAAAAGCATCAAAGAGTAAGCATTATACTCATAAGTACCAGATAATATGATCAGTGGTTATCTTTCCACTGGTCTGCAGAACATGTGTTATTCATCTTTTTCCTTGAGGAGAGCCCCATTATGTGTAAAATGAGGGCTGGCTGATACCTCTGGCTGAGAACAGTGTACAAAAAGCAATACTTTGTATCACTGTTTAATATAAAAATGAAGTCATCGAAGGGTGAGTGTGGACCCACTATTTTCTTGAAATGACTAGATTCTATTTTACTCCTTAAAGTGAGGACCTAAAATTAATAACCAACTTTGGTAAGTCGGAGAAAATAACACAAGGTGAGAAAAATAAGAAGAGAAACTTTCTGTTAGTGTTTTGGGGCTTTTGTTTTTTGTTTTTGTTTGTTTTTTGTCAAAGTCAAGTCTTTGGTCCATCTGCACAAAATCATTTGAGATATTTGGAAAATACAAACTCCTGGGCCTCATCAAAAGGCCACTGAATCTAGCGATCATCTCTAGGGACACAACTTTGTAGGCACAACTTGCACTTATATGAAAGCTCTCATGTGACAATAAATCTTTAAAATGTGAGAACCGCAGCTCTTCTTTCTCTTACACAAAGTCATTGCTGACATATCTTTCTAGAACTATTCTTTTTCTTCTACTTACATGAGACAGAGGAAATCATCTGAGGAGGGAGTAAGAAAGACTCTGAAGAAGAGAATGAAAATTAAGCTTAGTGGAAAGAGCAAGATCCAGAGGAGAGAAAGTTAGCCCTAAAAACTACTCCAGCCACTTGGTTATTATGTGTCCTTGGACAAGTTACTGATCATCTCAATCATTTCAATTTCCACATCAAAAAATGAGAATGTTAACAATCAATGGTAAACTACTGATAACACTGTTGTGAAAATTAAATAAAATATAAGCTGTCATTTTTCTGGTCCTCAGAAACTTTCCTGATATTTTTCTGATTCTTTTATTCCAGTACAGGGGGGAAAAAAAAGGCCAGTTGACTTCAGAAGATAATGGTTCAAGTTTCAGCTCAGCTGCTTATTGGAAGGATGAGCCCTGACAGACCAAATAAAGCCTCAGAGCCCCAATTTTCTGAGGAGTAAAATGACAATAATTATGGTTACCTCATAGAGTAGCTGTGTAGATTTAGTGAGATACAATAAAAATAATTAATACTGTATCATGAACTATAATGCAATATTAATAATTATATGATTAATATACATCTCTCATTTCTTAGATTGTAGATTCCTGAGAATAGGATCTGTCTTTGATTTGTCTTTAAATACCCTCATGCTGCTGAATGATTTAAGAATCTCTATACCATGGGGTGACATAGCAACCTGGGGTTCAGCCCATAAAGGATAAGTCAAGACCTTCCAAAGAAGCAGCATCTTCTGGCCTACAGAACAAAAATAAGTTTTCACAGGAGGTAGCAGGTGTTGGAAATCCTGATACTCACTCTGGGTGGCGTTGACTTCCTACTGAAGGACACAGAGAAAGCCAGATGCAAGTCTGACATGGCTAATTGGGAGGTGTGTGGTCCTCTTGGAGCCTTTTCCTGAGATGTGACAGAGTGCCTGCCAAGACTAATCAAACCCAACTGCTACCCACTTCTGCTGAATCATATGGGGCTGCATTATAGCATCTGAAGGAACCTGGGATTTATCTCTCGTGATGTTGAAGCCCTAGATAGGAAATAGAAAGTCTGGGAACACAGGTGGTGTTTTCATTTCTCCCTGCATTTGAAGGCGATAACTTTGGAAAGCATGGAGGCAGGGAGATGAAAGTAAATGATGTTAGAGGGGACAGGATTTCTCTTTTCGAGATCAAGGGTTACGATGCCATCTATTAGGCCAAATATAAACCTAAGGTTATGTGACATAGAGGACCAGAGATTTCCTGACTCAGTCGAAGAGAACTGAAGCTCAAGTTACTTTAAAATGGAAAGAAATGGGATGATAAAGTAAACAATTGTGATATATATGGAAGAACTAGTGGAGGGATTTCTAGTGATTCTTAGGGAAAAATACCAGAGAAGCAGATGATGAATTAGACTTACGTCCTTAACTGTCTCCATAACATTGCAGTGAAAATGAATAATTAATGAGGATAATTTAACATTTAAACATGGCTGCAAATGTGGATTTGTAAGAATCACCTCAATCCAATGAGATGAAAAATTCATGATGAGCATACAACATCGAGAGGAAGAATCATTATAAGAACAAGGTGCGTTAGATGTATACAAAAACCTGAGGCCTGCGAGGATCAATCAACATACATAAGATGAAGAAATGAATGTAAGTATTTGCATTTAGGCTCAAAAATTAACTGCACAAAAATAACTTAAAAGAATTCTAGTTTAACAGATTTTCAGACAAAAAAGAAACTGAGGCTTTTAGTTTACAGCGAACTCCAGATGAATCTCTGGGTGCCAGCACCAGTGATAAATGCAAACCAGGTCGTGGGCTTAGAGTCACATCTCATCTCTCTTACAGTCTGCACTAATAACACCATATCTATAGTATTTTGCCCAACTCTGGACGCTGTACTTGAAGAAGGTCCTAAATAAATGAATCAAAAAATATGGGCACTCAGGATGATAAAAAATCTGGAAACCATGCTATATGAAAATTAGTTAAAGGAACTGGAATACTTATCCCAGGGAACAAAAAAGAAAAATGACTTAGTAGCCATATTGCTGTCTTCTCAATGTGAAGGGCAGTCACGAGGCAGGAGAATTCATACTTACTTTTTATAATCACACTGGAAAGAACTCTAACCAATGAGTGTGGATCCCAGAGAAACAGATTTTGTAAGGGCTTTTCCATCAGTGCCAGCTATTCAAAGAATGGATCAAGCTATCTTATTAAAAGTGGGACTTCCTGGGTATTCCAGCTTACTCAGCAGGGGTGAGAGAACCACACTGCGATGGATGAGAGCTGGATCCTGAAGTCCTCTTTCAGCTCTAAGAGTTTATGACCCTGGGGCCTGATAAGAGAAGGCAAGGAAGCAGATGAATCAAAAATATCTCCTAGGTGTTGAGGCTTCATGCTTTGGAGGAGGTGGTATAAGTAACAAAGAGATAGTTGAGGAGGGAAGGAGAACCTCAGGGAGGCAAATACAGTTTGAAGAAGCTGCAGAATATTCAAATGGTTTCAAGAACTCCAGCTGAAGTACCTTCAAATCCAGTTAACTTTGTTCTTTTCTCTAAACCTGGCACTTAAGACCCTGTTTACTGGTTAAGGAGTTCCATTTAATCAGTCATGGAAGTGAGGAAGGAGGAGTGGGGGAAAGAACTAAAACTTACTGAGTCATTCGCAGGCTTAAGATAGACTAAATTTCAGAGCAAATATACTGGGTAGTATTATCTTGTTCATTTTACAGATGAGGAAACTAAAGTAAGGAGAAGTTAGGAATTTGTCCAAGGTCAAACTACTGGTGGGTAGAAGTTGTATTCAGAGCTAGATTCCTTTTATTCCAAAAGACAATATACTTAAGAAAGAGAATATGTGAAAGGATATTTCCAAGTAAATTCTAATGTATCACTATTGTCACAAGAGAAATAAAACTGTTCTAAGAGTAGGCATTCAAGTATAAAGAAGAGGTCTTTCGACTTAGCAGATACATTCAAAATGCATTTGGAACTACATGATAGAAATTATTCAGATCATATATTGTGAGCATGTTTCTTTGGTACTGAACGGCAGGTTGCAACTAAACCCTTTGGCATAATAGAAATCCAAGAATACAGAAAAGCTGTATAACCCATTACTATATTTTTGGTAAAGGAAATGAGGAAAGTCTAGTTACTCTAAGTAATAGAAAAAAGACTATGTCTGACCATGCCAATGTATACTCAATTTTACTCCACAAAAGTAAAGATTAACCTGCCCAATGTACAGATTTATAAGTTAATAAACTCATTTATCTGAATAAAGCTCAAATAACTAGATTTTATTTTACTGTGGAGATGACTTATACCTATTTATGAGGATTGGTCTTTAGATGCCCCAAAATATAAATTATTAGAGGAAAACTTCAGTTGCATTTTGGGTAACATCTATTTAGTAACTCTTAAAAGTTATCTATTTTCCTTTTTAACTTGATTTAGATCAGCCAAATATTCACTTGATTTTCTCTTTGTCTTCAAGCAAATGATATATATTCTGGTAAGAAGGACTTATGACCTTTGACTAAGGGTCAACAGCTAAAGAGATTCCAAAAGACAATATCTGATCCTAGACTGCAGTACTATTTTGAAGTCATTCATGTCCATGTACATGATAATTTAAATTAGTGCCAGTTAACCTTAAAGAATATCTGGGTAAATGTATTCACACATAAATAACAGCTATTTGATTTATGCTCTGGTATTTTGAAAAATATTTTAAAAGCTAATAACTTAGATATTACATAAACCTGCAAAAAAAGCAAAGATTTAAAATAAGTTACTTATTTTGATATTACTCTTAATTACATTAAATCTGTGTTGTTACATATGTCATTTTACAAATGCTCCAGAAAAATAAAGTGAAAATAAACACTGTTGTATTATGTGCTATTTGAATACCTTATGGACAAGGACTATGACTTTTCCAGGTTCAGATGCTTTTTTCTTCTTGTCCAAGTGATCCTTGGCAATGTAAACAGCCACTCTGGTTTTCCCACTCCCTGTAGGGAGGCATATAATGATATTTTTCCCCTCCAAGGCTGGTTGGGTGACTTCCATTTGGTAAGGCCTGAGATGCAGTTCTGGCTCAGGGGATGCTCTTTCTGCCACATTCTCTTCATCTGAAGGGAATTAAAAGGTAGAAAAATAAGGGAATGGGCAATAAAATAACTAAGGCTAGGAAGTCCAAAACTGAATATAGGCTTCTCACGGTTTAAATTCCTTTTCATGTGTGGTCCAAACCAATCCATTTTTCTAGTTTCTGTACCAAATGGGCATCAGCTCTAGGCTGGCATTTGCAGGATACGACCTAGGCACTCCATCATGAAGGTGGCCTGGGGATGGAGGTGCAGAGGGAGTGAATTAACAGGATGGAGGACAGGAAGGGGAGGCAACATGGGAGAGTCCTTTCACAGTGTGGGCAAAGCCAGGGGAAATTGCAAAAAGGGCTGTGGTACAGAATTGGCAGTAATGATTCTTAATGCATCAGACTTTCTAGTTCTTTGTTGAGCCCTTATGCCCTACTTGTGTCTTATCACCTATAATTCAAGGGGAACTGGGAAAGCAGGAGCCATTGTTCCGTACCACCTCCTCCCTTCTTTTTATTGCAAAGAAGATATTATAGCTAATGGAGCTTTCCCTCATTAGAAAAACTTTGACAATAAAGTATCCAAAAGCCAGCCTGTCTGTCTGTCTGTCTATCTATCTATCTATCTATCTATCTATCATCTATCTATCTATCTCAAATATCTAAAGTGGCAAAAACAATCCTATTTTTGCCATGTGAGGTAGCTGCTTTAAACAGAAGCCATATTTAGGGAGAAGGAGAAAATCTCCCATGCAAACTTTTATTTATTTATTTATTTTTTTATTTTTTTAAATCTTTTTTTTTTATTATTTATTTATGATAGTCACAGAGAGAGAGAGAGAGGCAGAGACACAGGCAGAGGGAGAAGCAGGCTCCATGCACCGGGAGCCCGATGTGGGACTCGATCCCGGGTCTCCAGGATCGCGCCCTGGGCCAAAGGCAGGCGCCAAACCGCTGCGCCACCCAGGGATCCCCCATGCAAACTTTTAACTGATAGGTTTTCATTAAAAGATGAAAAGCAATTTTGTTAGTTTAAATTGAATTGTGACTAATTCTGGCATTTAGTTTTGAATTGTGATCTTTATCACTTTCTTATATGTATTCTCCATGCATCCATATTTTCCTGAAACTCAAAATGTGATATATTAAAAATCTTTCCAATTAACATAGATTTTTAAAGTTAAAATTCTCATAAAGTACTAACATACCCTAATTTTTTAAACAATAGAATAAAATTGTTAAAACATACCTCGGTTTAAATGTATTTTGTTTAAAAGTGATCATATTTATGTATAGGGAAATAGATCATATTTTCCAGGGGAAAAAAAGGTCTAGAAATGTATAATCTATCATGTGGAATGCAGTAAAATAAATATTATATCAATTTAAAACCCATCTTTGCTTTAAGCAATCATAAGAAAAAATGAAATGACAGCACTTAGTACTTCATTACACATGAAGTATTCCTTCTCTTATCAATGATTGCAATAAAACTAAACTAATATAATCCCATTAACTTCACAAAAGTTGCTGATGATTCCATTTCAGCAACTGGGTGATTCTATTTAAATGGGTTTTAGCTTATTGCGATAGTACTATGTGCACAGGTAGGAAAATTCACACCAAATATCACTTAGTAAGAGTCAGTCATCTACTAACCTGGCAGGCAGGAAATTTGCCTTCTGTATGGATGAGTAAACAAAGAAGCAATACATTTAAGTTATCACTGGATCATCTGCTGATTCATTTAATATGATTTTCAGGAAAAACCCCATTTAAGTTATCATTGGATCTTCTGTTGATTCATTTAATATGATTTTCAGGAAAAACCCATTTAAGATCACCAACATTTAAAGATACACATTTACTAGTTTGCTTTCCATGCTTGTTTTGAACTCTACAGCAATTGTAATAATTCATCTTCTATTATATTTATGTAAGGTTCAAATTTATTTAAGAATATCTTTACTTCTCTGCTATGTGGCTCTTATAATTTAAAAAATCCTAATATTCCACCTATATTATGAGAATTGATTACCTAGCTTTTCCAAAAGAGCAAGAATATTTGCAATAAAGATATACTTTAAGTTGTGTTTAGCATCAAGATTCAGAAATTTACTTTTGCTAAGTTGATATTTAATTTAGGAAAGTCCTTAAAAGAGATTAGCAAATTATTCCCTTTAATTTCACTCTAGGTATATTTTTGCATGGATTTTAAAAAGTAACAAAATTTGGCTTCCCTTGAAATAGTTACAAGTACCCCTTTAAATAATCAGTTTCCCTTTTGTTTTTCATGTTTACTACTGTATCCTTGGGTAACACAAATTAAAAAGAGAAACTTAGAGCAATTTTCTGTCTCTTTCCCAAGTAATCTAAAACTAAGTCAAATGAGTAAAACACTTATGCATTCTACATATTGCACTAATAAATGTGAGTTAAGATGTTAAAAGGGCTATCATGTTCAAAATTTGATTCTAGAACCAAACTTACTTGTTTCACTGCCACCTAACTCATCATGTACTTCTAGTTCATTCTGCCCCAAATATTTATGGGGTACTTCTTTTTGTGTGTGTGTATTTTTTTATTAGAGTTCAATTTACCAGCATATAGTATAACACCCAATGCTCATCCCCTCAGTGCCCATCACCCAGACACCCTGTCCCCCCGCCCATCTCCCCTTCCACCACCCCTTGTTCATTTCCCAGAGTTAGGAGTCTCTCATGGTTTGACTCCTCTCTGATATTTCCCACTCATTTTCTCTCCTTTCTATGGAGTACTTCTTATATGCCATGTAGTCCCAGGCATATAGCCCTTGTCTTCAGGGACTTCAGAGCCTAAAATATTATACTGCTGCCACTAAAAAATATCTGGCTATTAGACAGGTAGCTCAATTTAGCATCCATACTTTTGAGTCAAGTCGGGGAAACTTGATAGGTAGCCCTAAGTTTGAAAGACAAGCACAGAGTGAAAATGGGAAAAAAAAATAGAGTTGGATTCATTGTGAGAACAGCATCCAAAGAAGAGCTGGGTGAGTGCTAAATATTCAGCCTGATTCTTGCCTTATCACATCCTCTGACACAGGGATGGAAGAATTTATCCACATAAGCAATGAAAAGAGAATTTTCTCTTCTCTGTCACCAGAAGGAGAGAACTGGGCTGGTGTCAATGAGCTAGGAGCCAATTTCCTTTATAAAAGAAATGTTTGGGTTTTTGTTTGTTTGTTTTTTGTTTCTTTTTGGCTTGCTTTGAAAAGCAAAATCAATTACATGCAATAATGAATATGGTATTTAAAATATGCACAAGCTTCGAATAACGTTGTGCCCTTCCCCTATAACAAATATTGGTTGAAGACCTTGAAATTATACTGTACCATATAAATGGTCAAAAAATAAAATCGAATAGGACTTAAATAATAACATTTTATTGGAACTACACCATGTGGCACATTTCATTCTCACATTGATTTTGACAGCTGAGTTATTCTTGGAGAGAAAAGGTCTGTCACTGCATGTGTTTGAAATCGACAAAGTATTCCTTTACCTATAGTATGTAACTACAGAAAAACACGCCATTCCAGCTGGACAAATATTAATAGGTATTACCTCAAAATAGTAAGGAAACACTTTCTACATATCAGGCCAATGTGTATTGCCAAAAATATTGCCACTTTGTGAGATGCGGTATATCTCTATAAAAATGAGAGACAGAAAAACAAAAAAAGCCTTCCACAGCATAATTAGAATATTTAAACTTTAAAAGCATCATTAATCATGTTTTACTATGATGTAATACTTCCACGAAGGGACATAATGTTATAGTATTGGGTCACATTCATGATCCTTATGTCCCATTATATAATTGGTGAAGGTGGAAAGGACATATGGGATAGAATCTCTTTTTGTCAACCTCAAAGTTTAAGATATTATCCCAAACATTGTAATGTTTTTCAGAAATTCAATATATGTTTACCAATTTGTAATTTATCTAATCCTTTTTTTTTTGCATTGATTTCTACTTTGGTCTATATCATGCACCTGAGGGAAAGGAATTTCATAATTTTATAAATTCAGAATTTTACTACACACTGTGCAAAGTAATTCTCTGTTTCTAAGCACTGACCTCATCTAGACCATCAATGGGTGCCCTCTGAAAATGTGTTTATCTTCAAATATATTTGCCTTTGAAAATGTATTTGCTTTTTAAAAGTAGGTTGCGTTTAGATTTATCATGTCTTTCATGCCACATTGAGGACTGAAAATCAGCAAACAGTTACATTTGCTAGCAGCTCTAAATAGACAAAATGCCCAGTACACAGAGCATGCCCATTAAATATTTATTGAAGGAATGAATATTGTTGAAAAGCCCTTACTAGACAAACAAAAATTAGGATGAGGTCCAGAAGCTTAAAACAACCATAAAGATGTTAAATATTAGCTAGAGCATACTCTGAGTTCTAACATCAATAACATTTAATAGAAATGTTAATTATTAAATCTAACAACTGTATAACAAGTTTGGAAAAATCAAATATAAGCCACAGAAAAAAGCACAGGGCAATAAGTTAATAAACACTGAGTGCAGTGAACAGAAAATGAATTAACCTTTTAAAATCTTGGAAAGCTTTTAGGGCAGATGACCATTTTTATGTAAACGATTTTGTCCCTTTAGGATTCTCCTGACTAAATTTCTAGAATTCTCCTGACAATGCGGGGGAATCTGAAGTTCACAATATTTTCCAAGTGTTTCTACAACTCAATCACAGAACAAATGAGTAACAAGGTACTTTGTGTTTCCTAATTTGCCGGTTTCCCACTGATTCTTAGCTGGCCACGTTGCACAGCATTTTTTGTTCGTTTATAATCATTAATTTTAATCGTGAAATATTTCAAACACACAGAACAAATATAAGAAGGTGTATAACCGATATGCGAGGATCTATCAGCTCTTAGAAAATGTTAACATTCTAGTTCAGTAGGAATCATTGGAATTACACACTCAAACAACAGAAAGAGGCCATATGAAATCAACCATACTGACAGAATTTAGGCAATCCGGTAACAGGAAATATTGCTGAAGTGTGGGGCTGGGAGGAGGTCCTCTCATTTACTGCTGGTGTGCTATCCAACTAATAGAGCATTAGGGAAACACCTAATAAAGTTCTCATTTAGTGACAGAAATAATTTTGGAAGCTCTACTTTTATGCCAGAGATATTTAGACAATTGAATCTCTTTTAACTACATGTGTAATTTTTAGTTTTTCATTTTAAAAGGACTCTTGTTAACCGGGTGACGGGCAATAAGGAGGGCACGTGATGGAATGAGCACCGGGTGTTATAGGCAACTCAATGAATCACTGAACTGTACCTATGCTATATGTCGATTAATTGAATTTAAATAAAAGAATATTTTTAAAAATAAATAAATAATAAAAGGACTCTTGTTACCTGCAGTTAATCTAGAGTCACAATTATCTTATTGATAGTATTAACTTTTTTATTTAAAATGTATTTTAGTTTAAAAAAAATTAAAAAGTAGAGTTTGGGAACACATGTTCCAAACTGAATACATAATTTAAATGCAGTCAAATTAAGAAACAGATAGCATAAATAAAATAGATGACCTGATTGAATGTGGAATATGCATATTCTTATCTACACCAAAAAGATAAGTACTAGATCAAAAATTAGAGAGCTTGATTCTAAGACTTTTATAAGTTGTACTTTTAAAGAAAGTGAATGGCAAAGTTCCAAAACCACTTCAACTGTAGAAAAGAATTGCTTTAATTGCATAAATACATTAGGGAGGGTATGAACAGCCCCCATGCTTTCCACTATATGGCGTCTTATTTCACACTTTTTAAGGTTTACACAACAGTTAGGCAGTACCTGAATCACTTCCCATGGTGCCTGAATCACTGCCCATGTTGCTGTTATGTCCAAGACTTTCATCTAAGCAGCTGACACTTCCTTCTGCCAAACTTGTGTCTGATTCTGCAAAGGAAAACATTTTAAAATATTTTTAAAATATTTCTGAGAATAAACGTATTTTAACTGCACACCTCTACAGCACACAGTACATACAGTTCAATGCAAGTGGAAAAGGCACACCCAGACAATTGTGAATAAAAGGTAAGAGTTTCTGGCAAGCCACAATTAAAAACTCTACTATGGATGAGCAGCTGGCGGGTAGTGAATCAAACATATACACCTACTTGAAGTATCGTACATCTGATACGAGAGCAAACACAAACTTGTAAACATTGATGACTTTGGTTGTCCCCCCACGTGGAGGTTTTGTCCAAGAAAAGAAAATCTAGGCTTGATAATGGCACTGAAACAGAAAGTATTTTATAGTAACCACTGAGTTATTTTAACACAATATGGTAGGGAATTAATAAGGTTTAAAAACTTATTAAAGTACAGTACACGGTTCTATTGATTGGTTATGAAAATAACAGTTCAGTGATAAACAAAACTTTAAAATTTCAAAGAGAATGTGCTCAAAAAGAATCTCATTAAAGCCTGGTATTGCAGTTTTACTGGAAGCTTATATGAGGTTGGAAATAAATGTCTTCCTTTACTACAATTAAATTAAGCTTCCATCAAAAAGTTACGGTTAAGATGAATGGCAAGAGCGTTCCTTTAACTTGTGAATCCCGATGTTTGGTTTTCAGTACTCAGTATCAATGCCTTTTGAAGGTCTTTTTTTCTCTCTAGGGAAGACTTCCCTCTTTACAGTTTATTGCCAAGGACTTATGCAATCTTATCCACAAGGATCAGAACTATCGTGAAACTGGTAAACGTAAATGAAAGATGGCAACAAACGTCGGCTCTGGAATCAGGACTTGTGAAATTTGCTCTTGAGGTTGCTCTGAGCCTGGCTGGCCCTTATTTAAAATGGGGATAGTACAATTCACCTCCTAGAATTTGATAACCATTAAATGATATTAGGTACAATAAGCTCTTAGCACTGTAGCTTAACTGCTGATGACTGGAAAATGAAATAAAAATTAGGTCGTTGGCATATTATGAGGGTAGGAGTTCCATTAAATAATGTTCTTCCTACAATTAATGACATTTCATAATATTTATACTTGTTTCAGAATTCTCATTTCATGCTCAAGCTCCCAAACTCACTGAATAAATTACATGAAGGTAGCCTTGAGCTACTTAAAACTAATCTGAATGTCACACATTTAGGGCTAGAAATAGAAATGGTTGAAAAATGCACATAGTATATTATCAATAAAACTTCTCTGGAAAAAGACAGTGTACAACTCCTCAAAACTACAAGTATCTTCTTTTTCCTTAACCACTTATTTTTTTTAAGTGGGTACCTTGAGGTATAATTTACATACTGCAAAAATCACTCTTTTTAGGTTGTTCTCTTAGGTAGGTTTGTTTGATGAGTCTGACAAATATATGCAGTTTTGCAACCACCATCACAAACAAGATTTTCTTGTCACCTCGGAAGTCTGCTCAAGCTCCTTTGGTGTCATTTCTCTTCTGCCGTCCCCCAGGGGTCCCTGATTTGGTTTCTGTCCCTATGGTTTGGCCTTCTCCAGAATGTCTCATAAATGGATCCACACAGTATGTAGCCTCTGTTAGACTTCTTTGACATAGCATAAGATGTTCGAGATGCATCCACGTTGTTTATATCAGGAACATTCCTTTTTATTGCTGACTAGTACTCTGGGAGCATCTGCAACATCTGTGACATCTCCCTTCCAACTTGGATAAGTCTAGTCAGCGGGAAATATAACGTAATCATAGCCAATGCTGATCAAACATGTATGGATGGCATCTTTCTTAAAAGTTAAGAGAAAACTGATAAGAGATTTGTAGAAAAATTCTCAATGGACATACATACTGTTTAAGTATATTAGCACAACATAAATATACTAATGTGAAAATACTGTGCCTACCAGTTGTCATAGATTAGCTTTCAAAATCAGATTTGAGGAATCCCTTATGATCACACGGGAAAACCTGTATATCTCACTGAGAGATTTTAAATATGGCACTTTGCAATTCCCAGAGGTATGCCTTGTTAGAAGCTTAGAGGCGAGTGTGGGATAGAACTGTCAAGTAGAAGAACGTTTTGGGCAGATGTACTGATGAAAAGAGAATATGATTTATAAGGAAAAGGCAAGGTGTAAAATGAGATGGAGAAAATATCATTGCAAGGATAATTCTAGATCTAGAAATATAGACTAAGACTCCTGAAGCAAAAAAAAGTAAATTTTGACATGCGTTTCATTTGTTGTTTTAAATATGGTATTAGAACTGAAGATAATACTAAAAATACTGATAAGTATTATCTAAAATCCAACCCTGTATCTTTAAGTTTCCTACTATGCATAACACAAGTGGAAATTATACTTGATTTTCATTGCATTTTCTAACCACTAGCAGTTGACCAACAATCTTAAAACTACTTTGTATATATGTAAAATCGAGGTTTTCTCCATGCTTTGTTTTAACATAGATAGGTTTAGGGGAGCTAATTTAGTGGAATATGCATGATTAATTTATAAATAATAAAGAAAGTTGCTACCAAAAATAGGGTATTATTAATTAAGTTTATTATACGGATTATTTTGATCTTACAAACAAATCTGCAATGTGTCGGGAAGACACTGGGCTCAGTGCCTTCACAGATGTATATTACACTCTAAACCTCAACATCCTATGTGGTAGATACTCATTATCACCTTAGTTTTATAGTTGAAAAAACAAGGCCCAGAGAAGTTAAATGATTTATCCTGATCACACAGCTAGAATGGGGCCCAGCTAGGAGTCCTCATCTTCTGAATCCAAGCCTGGTATTCTAGTGCTTTTTATTTGATACCAATCATGGCTGATGATTTGTGTGAAGCTTTATAAACAAGCAAACAATCCTATATCCAAGTGTTAAGTGAAATGAAAGTTGATTATTGTTGTCGTTGTTTAAAAGCATATAGTCATTTTCATGGTAATGTCAAATTCTCTATCAATCTTGAAACAGTTTATCTCCCAAGGGGGAAAAAAAAGTAGAGAGATTGTATTATTTTGCTAACATTTCTGATTTCGTCGATAGACTTTTGTTTACTTTACATTTAAACATCCACATTTATTTTGAAATTTACTTTTTTGCATGCAAATAAAAGAGGAGCTCTTCCATCCTTGTTAAACAAAATTAATTGGAATAATTCTGCTAGAGATAATTATGAAAATGAAAGTGAATATATAGAGGTCTATTTCTTTGTCATTTTGAGGATATATAAAATCTCCACTTTCTCAACACAAAAATAATTTTGTTTCCTAGGCAGCGAATTCTTATGCATTTCATATAATTTCTTTTATTTCATAGAAAGAGAAGTACTAAAGGAAATAACTTTAATAATAAAAGAAAATATATTGAATCTCCCATAACATTAAGAATGTCTTTCCCAGAGATTTTCTTCCTACATTCACTTAAAGAAACTATGTTTAAAAAATTACACAAACACACATACACATGAGGTCAGATCAAGTGGTTCTATGATGCCAAAATTAATCCAAGCTATAAATTTATAAGCCAAGAATTCCTGCAACTGATTTATATAGTATTATTTTGTTTCATTCTTTCTACTTTTTCACAGTATGTCAATCTGGACTTACATCCTGATGAACAAAGTCATGTCTATGATTTTAAAATAGATCAGGTAAAATAGTCAATTGAAGGCAGCGTGTTGCTATGAAAAGAACATTGTGCCATGGAGTCAAACAGATCGGTCTCCAGACCTGATCTCAGCCACTGCTAACAAGTGACTTAGCCTTTGTTTTCCTAAAATTTTTAAAATATAGACAGTAGTTTCTACTTTCTCATTTATTTTGAGAATGATTCCGTTAGATAGAGGAAATGAATCTTGAAGAGAAACAAATCTTAAATTCTCATGAAGTTGCTACTTAAATGGGCTTTGAATATTGGAGTTATATTATATAATAAGTTTAGTTAACTTTTATATAGGTGTCATTTCCTCTTGGGAAAATACCAAAGCTGGCTACAAAATAGATTAGAAAATGCTGGTAATTTCTGTTAAAAAAAAAAAAAAAAAAAAGCAGTTATTTATATCAAACTCTTTTGGAATGAAGGAAAACGATACTCATCCAATTAAAAGATAGGATTTTTCTGTAATAATTTTGTAAACAGCACAAAAAAAGAACAGTTCTGCCTACAATGATGGTGTCTAAGACCAGTCCATTAGCCATGGGAAAAATGCCTCATTTTTCAATCACAACTTGAATCTTTCACTAATAAGACAGAAATATTAACAGAATCTGAGAAATTTCACATTTAACATCTTCTAGACTTTAAATACTTTAAAATATTTTTAAACCATTTAGAAACCAAAAATATTGAAGTTAAAAAAAATTCAAATAAAAAAAAAAAAAAACAACCTCTTGGTGGAAGGCCTTTTTAGATCTATTTCAATGTAAAGTATGCCCTCTGCTGGAAAATGCTATTATAACAATTAGTTGGTAAGTACATTGTTTATTCAACCTAAGGGTTAAGCCTCATTAGGTCAGATTACAAATTGGTTCTTCCTTCTATTCCTGCCAGGTAATGTCCCTCCTATTTTCAGCCTAGATATATTTCTCACTCCACAGAATATTTCTTCTTTTTCACCCCTTGCCTCAGGCTGTCATACATTCTCTTTGCGGAAAAGTGGTTTTGCATTAGAGCAGGAAGCCGCCAAGTGGCCAGGGCCCCTGAGGACGTTGAGAAAGAAGGGCACCAGCAGATCCCATTCACCAGAGACGTAGTGCTTCCAAGGTCTGCCAATGGTCTAATTTCACTTGTCACGGTACTTGCATGTTTTTTCTAGTTCTGACCTTGTAATGCATTTTAGCTTCGCATATTTAGCGATTCCCTTTGCCTGGTTTCATAATCCCCACGGTCTGGAATGTAGACGACTACCCCTGAAGAGTCAAACATGTGTGCACGTAGGGGCACACCCACAAAGATTTCAGAGGCTTCCTAAGTGTGCTTACTTCCCTACTACTAATACTCTTTCTTCCTGTCTCTTTCTTTCTTTAGGTCCTATCTTTTTCAATAGCTCTTACTGATACTTGAAAATGAACAACAGTTGAGTATTGTCCGTATGGAAAAAGCAGGCTTCTTGTGAGGAGTACATTTGGGACTAAGATGCATCTTGATCACCCTCTTTCTTTTCCCTTCCTCCTCTCCTGTCTCATTGAGAGATACTAGCCAAGCTCTTCAAGACCACCAATAAAGTTATTCTGGAATCTTCTCCTACTGTGGGTTCCTTTGAATCTTTCTGTGCTTTTCTGTGGGCTCCTATAATTGGATCAGACACATTGCTAAGACCTCTTGTCTTTTTTTTTTTCTGAAATGCAAACTATCCTAACACTCAAACACTCCTTCTTTTCTTTTGAAATAACTTATCCTTAATCTTTTTTGAGAGGAAATAGATGACTTTTATTTTCAGCTCTATGTATATGGATTTGTGCGTGTGCGCGCGCGCACACACACACACACACGCTCACATTTTGGTCTGTCAGATTCTGCTCTCTGTGCCAGGGAACATGTGTTCCCGCAGAATGGAGAGAAGCCACCTCCACCCACCTTGCATATTCTCTCCTGGATCCAAGCTTCTAGGAAATGAGTTCCCCAAAGAGAAAAAACTCTCCTAGAGCCACAGGCCCACATGGCTATCCATGGAGCTCCTTGCTCCTGTTTATAGAATTTATACTGCTGAAATGTTTCAGTCAGAATTAAATTTGAATTGTGTGTAAGTAATAGTGTTGGCTTACATTGTATCATGTATACCCTTTAGCCTTTGGACTTGGGTCTCGATATATAAAAATAGTTATTAAAATACAGGGTTGTGGGGATAACCATGCCTACTAGAGTGTCCCATTCATTCACTGCCAGTCAGTAACAGAGGCAAAAAAGGCCCAGAGTAAATCAGTTATGAGTGAAAAGCCAGATGACCACATGGGAAGTAAGTCTTGGCAGTAACAAGGGTTAGTGACGGCAAGATAGAAGATGAATTGGAAACTTCTTTGCCTGGTAAGCACCCCGCAGGAAGAGCTATTCAAGTTAAGCAGGCTTAAAGCAAATGTGAGAAAAGTATGGGGAGAGATGCATCTAAGAGTGTCCTGGTAAATGCTCGGTGGTGGGCTCTTTGAGGAAAAAAAATAATAAAACAAGACATGATTTAAAAGTATCTGCTAATTTCCATGGTGTAAATATTCCCGCCAGGGTTGATTTCAAGCTACCAGCGTGATGTCACAGAGTGGAGCTGAGAAGAGATGTGTGCATTTGGCTCTGGCAAGCCAGTGAAAGCCAGTTCCAGCTCCCCACAGTATGCATTCCTCCTATGAAGGACTCTCCTACAGTCATCATCTGACATGATCGGATACGCATTGTGCTAGTATTTCATAATTGTCCAAACAATGAATGATAAACTTGGAAGAGTATTTTTCCATAGGGAAATCATTTATAAAAACCACAGAGAAACCAATTAGCTCTCATCGATCTGAGAAGTCTTATCTCCTACCACCTCCCCCCCCCCCGAAATCAAACTATTCCTCTACACACATTTTTCTGTATCATTTTGCTGTGTTTGCTACAGCTGGATTTTGATGTATTTATTTTAGTTGGATTCATTTTGTAGAGACTTTATTTTTCAGAGCAGTTTCAAGTTCACAGCAAAACTGAGTATAAGTACGGAGACTTTCCATAAAAGGCCTGCTCCCACATATGCAGAGCCCCCCCTCACTGACACTCCCGCCCTAAACATATTTTGAATTTTCCTAAACCTACTCATTTGCCCATACTGCCCATGCGGTCGAAAATGCTGCCTTGACACCACCGTACACAGATCCAACACAGAACCGGATGAACGGATGTCTCGGATTCCTCCTGAGGGGAGGCTGTCTCTATGTCTTCCTTCCTTACCAAGTCTTCCCTCCTTATCTGTTAACACTTTCTCTTTCATTCTGGGTAGATGATTGGGTTATAAACTCCTTGAGGGTGAGGGCAATACCCTGGTACTTGGTTCTCTCTATAATAAGACCTGCCCAACTCACTCTCTGGCTTCTAGTGCTCATTCACATGCCAAAATAGAGAAGGTAAGGCCTAGGCATCAAATCAAAATTAAGATTGTTGCCTTTGTTAAAAAAGGTGCTTAAAAAAAAAAAAAAGCTTTAGGCTTGTAGCCATAAAAGGATGTCATGAAAATAAAGGCAGGCATGTCTTAGCTGTATACCCAGGAGATTCTTTTTGTCAAAATACCTATGCCCTTAATCCTGAGAGATGAACAATAACCCTCATAGAACTATTAAGCAAGTGGAAGTCATATAACTAACCTAGATGGTAGGTTTCTTCGAATAAAATACAAACCTACATAAAACATCAGCCGACGCTGACTTCAGCATATCTTTCTTTCTCTTGTCATCTTTCTCTCTCTCTTTTTCTTTCTCAGATCAAATTAATATTTGCCTTTTGGATTGCCTCAGTAGCATTTCTAGTTCCCAATAATTAATGTAACTAAAATTAGCAAAATATAGAAGTAAAGGGAGTAAAGGACCTGAAATCTAACCAATCCTGTAATAGTCTGGGTAATTCTGACATAACCTTATCGTGTGCTGCTATATCAATTATCTTTCCCACGAAGGTCTCAAGTGCTATATGGTATTTTTTTTTTCTAGAGATTCTAAAAATCTCTAAATTTCTAGAGGCTGGTGCCATAAAACATTATTCTGGTCCTCAAGTGCAAGGATAAATTTTGTGGCATTTTTACAGAAATTAGTATAGACCAAATCTAAGATTGGACTTTGGTCTATAAAAAGGCAAAACAAAACAACAACAAAAAAAGTGCTATAACAGATTGGGCCAGGGAGAAGGAGGCTGTTTTATAAAGGTCAATTTTTAAACCCCTCCTACAGAACATGATCTATGCAAAATATATCCACAATATATTCCAAAGCATAATGTCACCGGATAAACCTAAGGAGTGGAACATATGGGGGAATATGAAAAAGAAGGTATTAAAGTCTGAAAACAAGCAGGTTGGTAAGCTCATTAGCTGGGGTGGAATTTTAAAATCTTCACGTGAACGAATATATAAATCAAAATATACACATGCATTCACAGTCATGCGCACTGTATATTCACACATGGCACACTCTACAGTTACATTAGAACCTTCCACACTGAACAGTGAATTCCATTCTCTTTATAATGTAAAAGCGCCCTCTGCTGGCCAACCTGGGGTACTTGCATTTTCTAGTTTCATAACAGGAAGATGCAACAGAGAACGATAAAAGAAGTCTGGGAGATTTTATGCGAAACGCTGCATAAAAGTAAGTTCATCATAAATAAAAATTTTTACTTTGTTTGGATCTCATCTGATTTACTTTTATTACAAGACATTGATTCCTAAAATAGCCTACTGTCAAAGAACTGCTTGTTTTGAGAAAGCAGTAATAGCAGATTACTAAATTAAAAATGATTGTACAATCAATTTTACTGTAAGCCTATAGAATTAAAATAATCCAGATAACTTTGTAACTAAAAGGTGTTCAACATAAGAAAATGAATGTGTCCCCCCTGATGTCTTCTAGGGTGGTGTGGTATGGAGAAACAGCACAGACCAATGTTTTCTTGTTAAAGAGATGACCGGTGACTTTAGAAAGCAGAATTACAACATATAGCATTAAAATTCTACTAGTAGTCTGAGAATTATTCAAATAGCCTATAGAAATTATTGTGTTAATTTGGAATAAGGCAAATTTTAAAAACTGGTGAATCTTCATTATTAACCACCTTTTAATGGGATAAGTTGAAGGAGGAAGGAAGAAAAATGCCAGTCCCCAATGGGAGGCCTGACAAAATGACTCTCCAGAGCCACCTACTAGGGAATCCTGATCTATCACACCGAGGGTGAAGGAGAAATGTGATTAAAATTGGTTTCAGAGTGGGCTACTGTTATTGTGGCAGTGTATCTTGCCCATCAGGTGTGTTGAGGAGTAAAAAGGGCTAAAAAAAACAACATATAAGGAATCTTTCCATTGAAACTATAAATAATTACCATTTGTATGCACCACGACTATTATGCACTGAAAAAAATATTTTAGAAACTGGTTCAGAAATAAAAATTAGAGGAGTCAATTTAAAATTAGAAATAATTCGAGTCACATTTTTTTCTTTCTGCATATGAAAATTCATATTTATAGAACGTGTGCAGCTTAAGCAAGAAGTTTCTTTCAATGCTACTTTGGTAGCATTGACTATATTTGAGCTGTATATGAAATCTTCACTCTATATATTAGAATTCAAAATAAAGATTATACATTGTCAATACTGGCAAGACACACAAAACAAAATTATGCAAATGCATATTGCAGACTATGGGATGTTTTCCTCTTTATTTTGATTGTTAATTCTATGAAAGGATGCGAGCACAGGCAAAATCCTTCTACTGTAAATTTTTGCAACAAAAACTTCAATCAAAAGAACACCAGTAACTTTCTTGGGCTAATGGCACTTTACAAGTTATTTATATCCGTGATTCTTAGTTCTGGAGAACAATAAGAAAATAGACAAACACTTGGAGTGAACCATAGCATCTCTCGGCAGTGGTGTCTAAGACCTAAAGCAAAGGAACTACATTTTAATAAATAAGTTACCCTGTGTTACTGTTCTGAAAAGAGCCAGAAGGGATTGGACTGACTGGCTCCCAAGTCCACAGGCAAGTCCAGACATGGAGAGGTCATTAAAGTCTGTGAATTGGGTGGGGTCCTCATACCACTGTACAGTGTACATACTTTCGCATGTTCTCAGACTAGTACGTGTTTTAATAGGCTGTACTTGCATTTACTGTGTGACGGTTACTAGCACTTACTGTGCAGCTATACACAGACTGCTGTTTGACTGACATACCCATCAGCTGAAAACTCCGTAGGAGGGGCACTGGGTGGCTCAATGGTCGATCATCTGCCTTTGGCTCAGGTCATGATCCTGGAGTCCTGGGATCCTAGGATCAAGTCCCACATCAAGCTCCCTGCAAGGAGCCTGCTTCTCCCTCTGCCTGTGTCTCTGCCTCTCTCTCTGTGTCTCTCATGAATAAATAAAATAAGATCTTTTTAAAAAAAGAAGAAGAAAAAAAAAACTCTGTGGGAGCAAGAAGCCATCTCTGTTACGTTTGTTCACTGTACCTGCGGTACTGAACGGTGCATGTCTGGCCTGTAGTATTTAAAGAAATATTTGCTCAATGAAAGAATTGCAAGGGACAGAGGGCAAATGAGAGGGAGGAAGGGAGGGAACACAAGAGAAAAAAAGAAACTTTTCTATTCTTCAAGTTCATTAAGATCCAGATTTTTTTTTTCACTAGAGGAAACTTTGTTTTACACTAACCAGTAAGAAAATAGAAAATTTTTAAAGTTTTGCCTTTAATTTTGTTCACTTTGAGACTCAAAATCCTCCAGAGATACATAAACTACAGGCTGACAAGATGTGTTGCTGGCAACCCTTGATAAAAAACAAAAACAAACAAAAAAAAAAACCTCTCATTTGAGATACAGGATCATCTGCCAATCTCAGTCCTGTTTTTGATTCTTTCAAGGGTGGATTTAGAAAATAGTCAGTAACCCACAGAGACGTCAGGTACCCTACTAAGGAAGTTTATTAAAATGTGAGATATCCACATTCAGATAATAGATTTTGACATTCTTGTAAGATTGTGGTTTCTGAGAGAAAGCGCAGCTGCTCAAATGAAAAATAAAAAAAAAGAAAAAAGTCCTCTGATATTCAGGTTTTTGCTATTCTATATATTAAACCTCATTAGTTAAAGTGTGGTCCAGGACCAGCAGTACAGCATCATCTGGGAGCGTGTGAGAAAGGCAGATTTCAGCCTCCACACAGGACCTACTGAATCAGAACGCATTTCAGTAAGACCCACTCCTCCCAATGATTCATAAACACAGCAAAGCAGCAGAAGCATTGGATTAAAAAAACATAAATAAATGAAGCTCAAGCCTGAATAGCAGGCAAACTATAAACAATATTGGTGCTATTTATGACAAAGGATTGCTATCCTATATATTTAGATAGTTCACATAAAACAGCAAGAATAATATAAATACCCTAATAGAAAAACAGATAGACAATTAGAAACAACAACAAAAAGAATAAGCTTATAAAAAAGTTTTCCATTAGGAATCAAAA
This sequence comes from Nyctereutes procyonoides, assembly GCF_905146905.1. Classification (NCBI taxonomy): domain Eukaryota; kingdom Metazoa; phylum Chordata; class Mammalia; order Carnivora; family Canidae; genus Nyctereutes; species Nyctereutes procyonoides. The sequence continues at coordinate 23,530,786 of NW_026575142.1, read as the reverse complement.
AACTCAAATTTAAGTAGCAAAATACCAAATTGGCAGTTTTGAAAAAAAAAATGATATTTTGTAGAAATACCTGTTCTCTCTTATATTGTTAATTCGACAATAAGTATGAAATGTCTTAAGATTGTAAACATCATTTGATCCAGAAGTTCCAATTATGTAATGTGTTTTTTTTAAAGATTTTATTTATTTATTCATGAGAGACACAGAAAGAGAGGCAGAGACACAGGCAGAGGGAGAAGCAGGCTCCATGCAAGGAGCCCGATGTGGGACTCGATCCTGAGACTCTGGGATCACGCCCTGAGCCGAAGGCAGATGCTTAACCGCTGGGCCATCCAGGCATCCCATAATATGTTTTTAAGAATTAAATTGAAACATAGATATAAAAGGAGTTATCATGATGTAGAAATTTTTAAACATCCTAAATATTTAACAACTGATTTAATAATTATAAAGCTTCCACTGAATAGAACTATTATTAAGTCATTAAAACCATACTATAGAGGCACCTGGGTGGCCCTGTCGGTTGTGATCCTGAAGTCCTGGGATCAAGCCCCATGTCAGGATCCCTGCTCTGAGGGGAGTCTGCTTCTCCCTCTGCCTGTCACCCCACTCATATTCTCTCTCTCTCTCTCTTTCTCTCAAATAAATAAATAAGTAAATAATAAGATCTTAAGAAAAAATAAATAAAAACCATACTATAGAAGAATATCTAACAAACACAGGAGAAATGCCACTTTGTATAAACATCCACTTTTCACATTTTCCAAATTTCCTGCAATGCAGTTACATTACTTTTCTGAGTAGAAAACAGTAGACTTTGGGAGTCCCTGACTGACTCAGTCAGTGGAGCATGTGACTCTTGATCTTAGGGTTGTGAGTTCAAGCCCCTCCTTGGAGGTAGAGATTACTTAAAAAAAGAAAAAAAGGAGAAAATAAAAGAATAAATTTTGCAGTGGTATGATAGAGTCAGCTTATCTAGGCTCCCAAAAGCCAACTGTTAAAATTTCAGGAATTTGTGAGCAGGTTGTTAAGCACAGACATTTAAAAAATAAAGTTATATAAATTCACAATTAAAGTATATGAAAGCAAAGGTAATGAATACCTAAACTCATCCCTTCCTAATTGTGTTCCTGGATTTCACTATTATCTATGACGTTGAGGCTATTTATGCCCACGTATCTGTATGGTGGAAATGCTAACACAATGGTGAGCTAGTGCCTGTCTCTTCCCAACTCAGGGACATTAGGTTGGAGGCTTGTCATCGGTTTTAGGGGGGATATTTGCATGGTGAAGGCCGGCAAATGCTACAAATCAGGACTTCCCTTCTTCTCCCCAGAGAGTTACTTCTTAAACATTTACTAGCACACCACACATGTTTAAAAATTATTTCTTTTAAATGACAATTTCTGGTGAAAATAGAATTTGGCCCTTTGGTGGGGAGAGGGGATGAGAGGAGTTCCCTATCATGAGCAGATTAGGGAGGGGAATGTAATTAAATTAGCTTGATCCTTCCAGGAACATTTCCTATCAAAAAAGGTGGCCCTCGTAGTAAATAGTTCTCTCACCAATTAGTTACTGCAAATCAAACCAACCCCAGTTTAACACTTGTCATCGTCCTTCCTACAGCTTTGTGTTTGGTCTCTACAACCCAGCTGAACCTCTCTGAGACATCCCAGTGTATAAAATAAAGGAAAAGATAATGAATGGCCTTTTTAATTCTCAGAGCTTTGGATAAATAAAACTCATAGATTTGAAAGTACCTTGAAAACTATGAAATATATATGCTATAATACTTACCGCATCACAAAGACCATGAATATCTTATCAAGTGAAATTAGAACCAAAGGTGTTCATGTTCATATTCATAACATATTAATATTGCATTAGTTTTGAAAACATTTTAGCCACAAAGAATTATGGCTATATGATTTTAATAAAAAGCACACAAAACTCCAAGGCCCAAATTTTCTCCCTGTGTTTAACAGATCCTGATGTCATCAATGCACCAATTGATTTTCCTGGAAGTAGTAATTAGGAAAATATGTAAAATATGTGCAGGTTCCAAATACCTGAAACTACAGAAGAATCCAGCAAAGATGATTCCAGTGAATTATTCTCCATGTCCCAGCCCTCTTTCTCTGGACTTGGCTGACTCACAGCTAAAAGAGCTGCCGCTTTAACTTCAGGGCCATCTTCTTGTGATAAATTCTCAGTCCCTGTGAATAATGCATTAGAATGTAAATAACAGTGCAATATAAGTCTTACAGAGTCTGCATACCTGCAATTGCTATTTTGAAAATGAAACAGGGGGTCCTAATAGACATTTACTGAATATATTGAATATATTACAAATGCTTCAGAATCCTAAACAGGATGTAAATTGTATGGTTAATGCAAGTTTTTATACAATATAAATAGCTGTTGTTATTTTGAAAACCAAGTGGAGGTTCCTAGTAGAAATTTGCCTGAATAGGATTTATACTTTAACATTTTGAGATGCTAGGAACATATTTTTTGTTATGATACGGTACTTCTATTTTTAATATGGACACTGAGCAATCCTTTTGTAATGATTACATTTAATCTAAAAAGACATTCTAAGAAGTATCATGGTAATGTCAAAAAATGTCTGATGATTTCCTATCTGACCATTACTGGTAGGAAGTAAGACACTTATTTAATGGCACAAAGTTCTATTTAAGGCTGAATTATGAAAATGCAAATTTGGTGTTGGTTTTTCTTTAGCTTGCGCTCTTGCCATTTTGTTCCCTCGCTGTGTGTTCTACATGAGATGTACATATGCTTTAATGTCAGCCTAAATTCATGTATTTTGAATATCTGGAGATTTTTTAGGAATTCAATAAAATATTCTGTATCCTTCCTACTCCTTCCCTCCATGTCTCCCATCAGCATTTCTTCCTTCAGCCAACATGTATCGACTGTTTTCTTAAGGGACTATGTAGGTTACAAAGAAAAACAAGAGTTCTGTCCTCCTGAAACTACAATCAATCTATCAGAGAAGACTGAGTCTATAAAGAAAATTTCTGAAAGTATCATTTGAGATTGACCCATCTTAAAGAATAAAGGGCAAGTATGTCCTGTGTATGGAGAATGTCCCAAAGACAATTGTTGGGAGTTTGGACTCTGTTGTTGGCCAAGATGACTTGACCGTGTTTGCAGGTACACATTCAATATATTTGGGGTTTGTAATCATGATAATTCATTTATTTTGTAGCTTATCATATAAGGGCTATGCAAATGTTGAATTATATAATCCTCAAAAACAGCCTTAGGTAATAGGTGACAGTATTTTCCCTACTTCATGGAGGAGTAAACTGAGGCACAGAGAGTGCAAGTACCTGCTCAAAGTTATGCCTCTGGGGAAGTAAAAGAGCCAGCATCCAGTAAGTATCAGGATCCGGAGCCTCAGCTCCTGTATCAGCTAGTTCAGGCCGCAGTAGCAAAAGACTAAAGATGGAATGAGTTCACAAGAGAATTTTATTTTCTCCTGGTGCTGGAGATTGGAAGTCCGAGATCAGTGTGCCTGCAAGGCTGGTGTCTGGTAAGAGCTCTGTCCTAGGTGGCAGAAGGCAATCTTCTCACTGTGTCCTCACACAATGAAGAGAGAGACAGAGATCTCTTCCTCTTCTTCTAAAGCCATAGTCCTATCAGATTAGGCCTCACCCTTCCAACCTCATTTCTCCTAAATGACCTCCTTGGACCCCTATTCCCATAAGCAGTCACATTTGAGATTAGGGCTTCAACATATGAATTTTGGGGAAACACAAGTTAGTCCATACTATGGACTTGTTCTGAACCACAAGAATAATCACAGCTAACTTTTTTCTGGTCATAAAGACCCACCAGAAAAATGCTTCAATTCCCATGAAAAGATGTACAGTTCAGCAGACAAAATTTAAATCCTGACTCCTCTGATTGGATTTCCTGAGGAAATGAAAAAGTAAGCCCTATTTTTTAGAATGAGTTGGTCAGGAGCAACCTGCCTTTTGCAGGTAGGGGTGATAGGAGAGTACACAGATACTGCCCCAGCCAAGGATTGCAGTTTTCCCTCCAATCCTCAAAGGAAGCTCAGAGACCCCTTTCCACTCTGCTCCCTGCCCTCGTAGAAGCCCTCATATCTGGGTCAACACCCATCATCACTCACTTTGGAAGAAGGAGGGAGAAGCCTCAACCATGAGAGGACCCTACTATGGGACCAGAGAGGAGGATGGATACTTGGTGCCACTTTTTTTTCTTTTCACAAGGCTTTCTCCGCTTTTATAAAGTGTTTGGCCTTGGCAAGGCAGGATATGTGCGTGGGGTGCGACAATATGGATAAACTAGTCCCTAGCCATTTGGAAACGGACACATGAAGACCTAATAATAACACATATTTATGGCATACAGTAAAGAAAGTGAAGAGGAAAGCATGAGAGTACCAGATGTACGTGATGAGGTGTGTTACAGTGTAGGTATTACCTGGGATTTACTATATTTACTCGACCTTCATTGCTCTTGTTCAAAGAATTATAATTTTTAAATTTACATTAAACTTCTAGGGATGCCTGGATGGCTCAGTGGTTGAGTTTGCCTTCGGCTCAGGGCGTGATCCCAGAGTCCCAGGCTCGAGTCCCCCATCGGGCTCCCTGCATAGAGCCTGCTTCTCCCTCTCCCTGTGTCTCTGTCTCTCTCTCTATCTCTCTCTCTCATGAATAAATAAATAAAATCTTAAAAAAAAAAACTTCTAGGGGTGCCTGCATGGTTCAGTTGGCTGAGGGTCAGACTATTGATCTTGGCTCAGGTCTTAATCTCACTGACGGTGAGCTGGAGCTCTGCATTGGGCATCATGCCCAGTATGGAGCCTACTAAAACAAATAAAACTTCTAACAAAGCACCTTGTGAAGAGGAACTTAAAACTATTTTAGAAAGAGGGGTGCCTGTGTGGCTCAGTGGGTTGAGTGACTCTTGGTTTTTGCTCAGGTCATGATCAGTCCTGGGATTCAGTTGTGAAGAGCTCTGTGCACAGCATGGAGTTGGCTTGTCCCTCTACCTTCCTCAGGCCCCTGCCCTACCCCCCCCACCCTCCCCGACTCACACACACACAGTCTCTCTCTCTCAAATAAATAAAAATCTTTTAAAAAGTATATGTTGTAGAAGGAAATATGACCAAACATGTTGTCTATATCAAGAGAATCTTGAACACACTTTGGAGCAGATCTTCTAGACTCCATCCTAAACAAGTAGTGCCACCATATGCAACTGTAAAATGGGTAGGTACTCTTGAATTTGCGGGACAGAAATGACAAAGTCTTGTGACCTGAAAGACTACCTTTCTAATGTCCCTTGATACACTGAGGCCAAAATTTCCCAGGGAACAACAACAATAAAAAAATCTAGACTGCAGCCATTTTTCTCTCTGAAATTTAAGTCCTTGAATATTTGTCATGGATGGAAATGGTCTCATGAGGTCCTGAAAGGGAACTCACCATAGTTGGTTGTGTGTGTGTGTGTGTGTGTGTGTGTGTGTCTGTCTGTCTCTGTGTATACACATATATATATGTATATATATATATATATATATATATATATATACATATATATATGCAGATATATGTGTGTGTATTTCTAACTACTGGGCAAAATAATTTAGAATAAAAACATAATGTGCTATTTAATAATTTAGTAACTGTTTTTATTTTGCACAAGCATCTTAGAAAACTGTTTACTGTGTATCTTATTCCATTAGAAAGTGGTATGTCACAATGTGGACTTTGTATGTCTCATTCAAGTCTGCTGAGCTTGCAACAATGTGTGTGGTACTCGATGCATGTTCCTTGAACAAATGACTGGGTGAATAGAAGTGGAGTAAATTTGAAGTGATTGTAATTTATTTAAATTATTCATCACCAATTAACTTTTAATTTGTCTTACATATGATATTTTTGAAACCATAGATACAGACCCTGAAAAGAAAATTAGAGGGCAGTTTATATTAGATTTACAAGTAATATATGTACAAGGGCTCTAAAATGTTGCTTTTATTATCATAATTGAAGGATCAAAAAAAAAACTTCACAGGAAGTAATATTGAGATATGTTGGTAATTACAGATCCTCTTTCAAACATTTAATAAATTCCTTAAAATTTGATATAGATGGGATCCCTGGGTGGCGCAGTGGTTTGGCGCCTGCCTTTGGCCCAGGGCGCGATCCTGGAGACCCGGGATCGAATCCCACGTCGGGCTCCCGGTGCATGGAGCCTGCTTCTCCCTCTGCCTGTGTCTCTGTGTCTCTGCCTCTCTCTCTGTGTGTGTGACTATCATAAATAAATAAAAATTTAAAAAAATTTTAAAAAATTGATATAGATGACTAGCAGCACAGCTGTAATAACCACTAAAATAGTTTCTTCTAACTTATTGGCTATATAGCCAATGTATAAATTATTTTGATAAAAATTTTAGGTAATCATCTTGTTTTCAATATAAGACGGGCAGCGGAAAGAATGTTAAACTAAAGGGGTCAGCTGCCAATATTCTAGCCCAGTTTGCTGGGTTTTGTGATTTTTGGTAAGTTCATCTTTTCCTAAGCGATAGTTTCCTCATTTGGGAAGGGGTAAAAAACACACATGATATCCCTAATTGCTTCCAATTTTGAATTTTTGGTTCTAAATATCTTAGTGTTTGGCATTATATCTACACAAAATATCTTACTGTTTGGCATTGTGTCTACACACAATTCACTTCATTTCAATCACTAGGCAAAATGTACAAACTCTTTTTTAGTAGAATTAGATATACCTTCTTTGCTTTCAAAGCAAGTTGTGCCTGTTAGCTCTTGGACAAGGGCATAGTTCTCCGTTTGATTCAGAACAGTCAGAAATAAAGAAAACCAGTTTTCTTTCTGCACGATCCTTTTCAGAAGCTCTCTTACACCTGATTGATTTCCATTGTTTTCAGCAGCAGAGATCTGTTTTAAGAGAAAGGCAGAATTAAAAAAGATCACACATCTTCTGAACAGTTTTAAGCAGGAACTAGCCTTTAAAAAAAATCAGCAATTAAGGGTAAGATTGGTCAAGGCTTATATTCAACCACTAAAGAAAAGAACAATGTCACTTGTAGCAATTCTGGATTGTAGGGGAAAGCAACCCTGTGGGCCAAGCCCCCTTTTAAAAATGCACAGTTTTTTAAAGCCACCAAGATATTAAAAAGTGACACTTAGGAAATAAATGCTCTACTGTGGTCATTCTGAATAAGGGTGCAAGAGAAAGTGTCTTTCATTTCTAGTTCTGTTATGTCTATTTGCATCAATTTCTTTGCGTATCTAGCGCTTGCTATTTCTTTTTAACCAATGGAATCTATAAATAGGAAGCCAAATATTTCTTACCTGACTTCTCTTTCTTGACTATAACTATGAAGTAATTACTATTATAAGATTTATAAGATTTATATTCTTGCCCACCTCTCATATGTTGGCAAATCAAACTCCAATAAAAAATATACAAAAAAAAGAAGCAAGATTTATATTCTTGCTTACTTGGTATTTGTAAAAGGTATTAATGACTATAATATTTTCTTAAATTTGTGTTTATTTAATATTATGAGACAAATTTATTTCTAAATATATTTCTTAAAGTATGGGGCAAAATTATTTCTACGTGCATTCATTACAACTTTTAGTCTTCCTTTTAGTTTTCTTTTAGCTTAAATTAGCAAATCTTTTTAAGTGTGGATCATTTGTGTGATCATTAACACGGTGCACTGCCCAGTTCTTAATACAGCACCAAACAGTTGGAGAAAAGACTAATACAAGCCACATTTAGACCAGAAAGAAATTAGACAGGGCATCATCAGCCTGCTGTGCCTTTGGGGAAGCACTGTATTTCTCTGGGCCTCAGCTTCTGCATGTGCAAAATGAGGCAACTGAAAAGAAAAATCGGGGCTTTTCAATCTTACTTGCATATTAGACACATCAGGGGAGCTTTATCTTTTTTTAAGATTTTATTTATTCATGAGAGACCCAGAAAGAGAGGCAGAGACATACGCAGAGGGAGAAGCAGGCTCCCTGCAGGAGCCCGATGTAGGACTCAATATTGTTTAAGGATCTCATCAGCAGCTAAGATGAGAAATAATGACTTACCTACTCTCGAAGGTCCTTCTGAACATCTGTCCACCTTCTACACCTATAATCTGGGCTGACTAGCTAGATTAATTGTTTCTTATTAAATTTGTGTATTTTCTAGTCCTATAATATCCTATAACTTTTTAGTGTCAGGTATGTGTTTGCTTTTTTGGAACAGCGTCCGACACAAATTTAGTGTTAGTTATTATTAGGGATAACCAAAGATAGGATCTACCTGTGTAAACACTTCACCAGTGAGCACCACTTAGTATAGAAGTACGCAGCATGATTTCTACCCAGTAGGTATGTTTGTCTTAGATAATACTTAATAATGTTATTAGAAAGGCTTTTCATATATTAACCCAGAAACCCTGAAGAAGAAACAGTATCAACCCACTTTGCAGATAAGAAATCCAAGGCCCAGAGCATTCCAGTTACTTCCCTGAAGCCACAAAGCTAGTAAATGGCAGACGCAAAATTTCATCCCAGTCATTTGACTTCAGAGGCCAAACACTGCCTTCTTGAGCTATAATTAGAACTACTAATTGTCTCCAATTTTAAGCACATTTTCTAGCAAGAAGTAGGTAGGATGACAATCAGACTTAATAAAATTTAGGTGACTTCAGTCCATCTCCCTGAAAGCATTTTCTAAGCAGATTCTTGCTCATTTCTACCTTTTGTCCAACTTTACTAATCTCCTAATGGAAACTTTTTGTCTTCTGTGGTGTTTGTAACTTTATTATTATCTGCTAACTTAAATCATAGTTGCTACAGATGTTAAGTAAGACTGGTTTGAGTACCTTTTTCAGACTCAACCATTTCTATTTTTAATCACCTCACTCTTTAATCACCTTTAAGGGATCCCTGGGTGGCACAGCAGTTTGGCGCCTGCCTTTGGCCCAGGGCGCGATCCTGGAGACCCGGGATCGAATCCCACGTCGGGCTCCCGGTGCATGGAGCCTGCTTCTCCCTCTGCCTGTGTCTCTGTGTCTCTGCCTCTCTCTCTGTGTGTGTGACTATCATAAATAAATAAAAATTTTTAAAAAAATAATCACCTTTAAATCCACCTGACAGAAGTAATCAGAAAGCATTTCTCTAAAAAGAGTGAGCACTGTAATGAATATTCTCACTAAAAACCTAATTATGTTATGGGCACAATATTTTTTTCCACTATTAGTCAGTTAGGTTGATTTTCACTGTAGAATTACATTAGCCAAGTTTGCTATGTCCTTATTGAGTTCAGGCATTTGAGGATCATTGTATGATTATTTCCTATGAGTATTTTTATTATTTGAACAGTGGAACTATATATAACACTTGTGCAATTTTAGCAGCTTCATCAACATTCTGACTTTTAAAGAAGTCTACTGAGGTTGTTTTTGTTTTTTACATAATCTGATGTCCTAAAACCTACTGAAGACATTAGATTCCAACGTCAAACTTGATTATGGAAATTCTTGAGACTATTCAGGCTTGAGACTTCCAACAGAACACCTAATGATATTCTCATTCATGTTCCTCTCCTACTGAACTATTTCTCTGAATGTGCAGTTTAAAGTATCTAAGATACACTGTTATTTTTTTTAATTTTTATTTATTTATGATAGGCACACAGTGAGAGAGAGAGAGGCAGAGACACAGGCAGAGGGAGAAGCAGGCTCCATGCACCGGGAGCCCAACGTGGGACTTGATCCCGGGTCTCCAGGATCGCGCCCTGGGCCAAAGGCAGGCGCCAAACCGCTGCGCCACCCAGGGATCCCCTACACTGTTAATTTATGTAATACAAAATAAATATGAATTTGTGGGTAATATAATTAGATGCTTTCACATTCTAAATACTTTGATTTATAAGTTTTCTTTCCAATAGAAATCAGTAGGGAAAACACTGAAATTTCCATTAAGCACTGGGTTGCCACCAAAATTGTTTGATAAAATGTTTTCTCTCCTTCATAAAAGCCTTAGATAATTATTTAAATATAATGGTGATTTTTTTTAACACAGCAGAGCTCAGCTTTCATACCAGTAAACCAGGAAGCAAAACTCATGTTAAAAACAAAGAATTTCTAGAACCTATTTCCCCATAAAAAGTTAATGTATTTCTAAATGAATATGTATCATCTTTCGATGGACACTGAGGCTCCTTCCACAGTTTGGCTATTGTGGACATGGCTGCTAGAAACATCGGGGTGCAGGTGTCCTGGAGTTTCACTGCATCTGTATCTTTGGGGAAAATCCCCAGCAGTGCAATTGCTGGGTCATAGGGCAGATCTATTTTTAACTCCACACAGTTTTCCAGAGTGGCTGCACCAGTTCACATTCCCACCAACAGTGTAGGAGGGTTCCCCTTTCTCCACATCCTCTCCAACATTTGTGGTTTCCTACTTTGCTAATTTTCCCCATTCTCACTGGCGTGAGGTGGGATCTCATGGTGGTTTTGATTTGTATTTCCCTGATGGCAAGTGATGCAGAGCATTTTCTCATGTGCGTGTTGGCCATGTCTATGTCTTCCTCTGTGAGATTTCTGTTCATGTCTTTTGCCCATTTCATGATTGGATTGTTTGTTTCTTTGCTGTTGAGTTTAATAAATTCTTTATAGATCTTGGAAACTAGCCCTTTATCTGATACGTCATTTGCAAATATCTTCTCCCATTCTGTAGGTTGTCTTTTAGTTTTGTTGACGGTATCTTTTGCTGTACAAAAGCTTCTTATCTTGATGAAGTCCCAATAGTTCATTTTTGCTTTTGTTTCTCTTGCTTTCATGGATGAATCTTGCAAGAAGTTACTGTGGCCAAGTTCAAAAAGGGTGTGGTGTTGCCTGTGTTCTCCTCTAGGGTTTTGATAGAATCTTGTCTCACATTAAGATCTTTCATCCATTTTGAGTTTATCTTTGTGTATGGTGCAAGCGAGTGGTCTAGTTTCATTCTTCTGCATGTGGATGTCCAATTTTCCCAGCACCATTTATTGAAGAGACTGTCTTTTTTTTCCAGTGGATAGTCTTTCCTCCTTTGTCGAATATTAGTTGATCATAAAGTTGAGGGTCCACTTCTGGATTCTCTATTCTGTTCCATTGATCTATGTGTCTGTTTTTGTGCCAGTACCACACTGTCTTGATGACCAAAGCTTTGTAGTACAACCTGAAATCTGTCATTGTGATGCCCCCAGCTCTGTTTTTTTTTTTTTTTAAATTCCCCTGGCTATTCGGGGTCTTTTCTGATTCCACACAAATCTTAAAATAATTCGTTCCAACTCTCTGAAGAAAGTCCATGGTATTTTGATAGGGATTGCATTAAACGTGTAGATTGCCCTGGGTAACATTGACATTTTCACAATATTAATTCTTTCAATCCATGAGCATGGAATATTTTTCCATCTCTTTGTGTCTTCCTCAATTTCTTTCAGAAGTGTTCTATAGTTTTTAGGGTATAGATCCTTTACCTCTTTGGTTAGGTTTATTCCTAGGTATCTTATGCTTTTGGGTGCAATTGTAAATGGGATTGACTCCTTAATTTCTCTTTCTTCAGTCATTGTTAGTGTATAGAAATGCTACTGACTTCTGGGCATTGATTTTGTATCCTGTCCCACTGTCAAATTGCTGTATGAGTTCTAGCAATCTTGGGGTGGAGTCTTTTGGGTTTTCAAGGTAGAGTATCATGTCATCGGCGAAGAGGGAGAGTTTGACTTCTTCTTTGCCAATGTAAATGCCTTTTATTTCTTTTTGTTGTCTGATCGCTGAGGCTAGGACTTCTAGTACTATGATGAATGGATAAAGAGGATGTGGTCTATGTATACAATGGAATATTCCTCAGCTATTAGAAACGACAAATACCCACCATTTGCTTCGACATGGATGGAACTGGAGGGTATTATACTGAGTGAAATAAGTCAATCAGAGAAGGACAAACATTATATGGTCTCATTCATTTGGGGAATATAAAAAATAGTGAAAGGGAATAAAGGGGTAAGGAGAAAAAATGAGTGGGAAATATCAGAAAGGGAGACAGAACATGAAAGACTCCTAACTCTGGGAAACAAACTAGGGGTGGTGGAAGGGGAGGTGGGCGGGAGATGGGGGTGACTGGGTGACAGGCACTGAGGTGGGCACTTGACGGGATGAGCCCTGGGTGTTATTCTATATGTTGGCAAATTGAACACCAATAAAAATAAATTTATAAAAAAATAAATAAATGAATATGTATCATCATTACATTGACATAGCTAATTTCTTACAAGTATTTTTTCTTGCTAATAAAATTCTCACATATACCAATTTACCTGGCAATACAATGAGCTGGGGGAGACTGACTCAGGTTCTCAACTTCATGTAAGGACAAATGGACTTGGTTTCTAGCTGGACTGAGCATAGTACTTCTGGTTCTCCTATGTAAATGAAAGGTATATGGAGTCTTCCTGGACTCTGCATGTTTAATGCTTTGAACTGGCCAGGACAGAAACACGCACCTTTCTTCAGCTGTTCACACTGATAATAAGACACTCTGGAAATGTTTATATGATCTCCTCTTTTCCAGAGTTCATGGCTATCTAAGTCAATGGAGGTGCTGAGAGGTCACTAAGCGTCCTAAAATTAAAGCAGGTCAGTACAGGGGCAGCCCCTTTCTATTAGGGAACATTACATTATAGTGATCTATAAAGTGATTCTTTTTTTTTAAAGATTTTATTTATTTATTCATGAGAGACACGCAGAAAGAGAGAGAGAGAGAGGCAGAGACACAGGCAGAGGGAGAAACAGGCTCCATGCAGAAGCCCAACGTGGGACTCGATCCTGGGACTCCACGATCACGCCCTGGGCCAAAGGCAGACGCCAAACCACTGAGCCACCCAGGGATCCCCTATAAATCAATTCTTATATTTATTGTTGACTCTCCAGTATTTACAACAGTGCCTTGCACACGCTAGACTTTATTTATGGAATAAAGAATACTGATCAATGCTACAACTAAGCTCCATGAAACCACAGACAGTATTGGCATTTATTATCCAGTCTTTTCACCACTGGCATGGCGTCTGCCACAAGATGTCACTCCATAAATTTAAACCAAATGAATAAATAACCAATCCCTTAAATAAATTTTGGGTACTTACTGGACACAAAACTAAATCTAGGGTCATTTCTGGAGTCTCTGATATATGAGGGTTCCAGAGATGGACATGAGACCCATAAACTAAAATGACAGAACAAGTAGAAAACAGGAAAATAATTAAATATCAATTTAATTAATATTTAAATATTAAATAAACAGGAAATAAATATTAAATTTAAATAATATTTAAATATTAAATAAACAGGAAAATAATTAAAATATTTTTAGAAGTCTTGACTTCTTAGTCAAATATTACTTTAGGCTGTCAGAAAAGCAAGTCTGAAGATCTTATGTCCATCATCCATTCATTTTCAAATGCCTGGGAAGGTAATTCATGACATCATTTGTTCTCATCCCTTATCCCAGACAACTTTTTGTAAATAAATTCAATCGATCAGTTATTACTCATTAAGAACCAGTTCTATACCTAGTCCTGGCTGGGTTTCTAAAGATGGGAGACATAGTTTTTCCTTGGAATCACAGTTTAATCCAAGTGCGTTAAGCAGACTCAATGTGGTTGATTTATCTAAATCTCTGAAACTTTAAATTCACGAGAGAATGTAACCAAATGAATAATGATAAAATTCATCATCGTCATCACATCAAAACAACTCTTTATTATTATTATTTATTGTGAAGCTTTTTCATAGACATGACTTCTCATTTGTATTCATTAATGTACCATGAATGAGAGGAGACATTATGTCCATTTTCATGGGTAAATTTAGGATCAAGGAACTTATATAACTTGACCCAAAGTAACACATAGAGTAAGAAACATGGTTCTCAAACCCAGGTTTTCCCATTCCAAATTCTCATGTTTTTCCCCAGAGTACTCTTTGCTATTTTGAGATAAATATTTATCAATGACTCTTGTATCAATATAGATTCTTCTAAACCTAGTACTTCCTTCCCACTGTCTCCAATAGCTTATTTTGCCATTGTCTTTGAGAGCTTTGTTGACACATGCAAAACGATGTGTAGACATGATTCTAGAGTCTCATGGAGACACTATTCCTCCTCAGAAAGCTTCAAATGCATAGCTCCTCCATCTTTCAGAGCCTCTTTTGAAATATAAATCTGAGGGAGAGTTTGGGTTGCTTTGGCTTTAACTGATACCCAGTACATAAATGTCCCTTTACTCTACATCTTCTTTGTGTCAAATCCCTTGCATTACTGCTAGCTGCCTCCAAGCTTGCCAGAATCAAGAACTTGGATAAAATCTAGCTGGCAGAAATTCAATCCAGGCAAGACAAAAGTGATGCTGATAGGCAGAAGTATTTAGAGTAAATAAGGAGAAGTGCTGTTTCGCTGGCAATCGGGACATCATACCCACCAAACATAAACAGCTTTGTGGTGTTACTGGACTCTGTTGCTTCTGGACTTCCTAACAGCTACTGTGGCTGGAAATGCCATCTTCCATCTCCAGCTGGCTTGAAGGCTGCATACTGTCTTCCAAATTAAGTTTCTGCCACAGTGATGTACACATTTGTCATATCCAGCTGGACTACTATAATGCGTTCTAGCTGGTTCTCAATACACAAAACTACATAAACGTTACAGACAACAGTGCAAAGTAATTTACTTGTTGGGAAAACCAGCCATCAAAATTAGATGCATGCTTGGGTCTTTGGACAGGCCCATGGCTGTCAAGTCTACAAAGGAGTATTAACTTTAGTCATTAAAGACCAAGTTACATCACAGGCTAATGTGAGGCCAACCAATGTCCAGAACTTTGTTATGAAGAAACAAACAACGGATGGAAAAAAAAGAAAGAAATAAAAAGAAAGAGAAAGAAAGAAAGAAAGAAAGAAAGAAAGAAAGAAAGAAAGAAAGAAGAAAGAAAATGTCAGAATCATAGCATGTTAGACAAAGCCTTTGACTTACTCATGGGTTTATTTGCCTACATGCCTTTCAAAATAAGATTTTTATTTACTTACAATTTGCAGCAAGTCATGTTCAAATAGGTCAGCACTTCTATACGTCATAGTACATCCTTGTTCATTAAGAAACAATGAACAATGAAACTTTACATTAGGGACGCCTGGGTGGCTCAGTGGTTGAGCGTCTGCCTTTGGCTCAGGTCATGATCCTGGGATCCAGGATCGAGTCTCACATCGGGCTCCCTGTGAGGAGCCTGCTTCTCCCTCTGCCTATGTCTCTGCCTCTCTCTCTCGTCTATGTCTCTCATGAATAAATAAATCTTTAAAAAAAAAAAAAAGGAAACATTACATTAAGTGTAAAGTGCCCTGTAAAATCTGCCCTGTCAAAATACCATCTAAAACATCCACTACTCCTTTGCTCATATGGAAAACTGCAATCGGGAGCATGTTTTTTCAATGAATTATCTGCAAGTTTTAATTATCAGAGAATCTTGAAAGTTTGGTTAAAGAAAAAGAAAGTGTGTGTATGTGTGTGTGCGTGTGTGTGTGTGTGTGTGTGTGCATGTGTTATGTAATTTCTCCACTTGGACCAAGATCAAATGGTATAATGTATAATATAGGCCAGAGATTGGCAGGTTGTTTTCTGTGAAGTCCAGATAATAAATACTGTAAGCTCTGTGGCTGTCTGGTGTCTCCTTAACTGCTCTGAAAGCGCTGAAGCAGTTAGAGTATGTAAATGAGTGAGCGTGGCTCTGTTCCCATAAAACTTTCTTTATGAGCACTGACAATTGAAAAACCTAAACCCATTCTTAGTTTATGGGCCTGTAAAACCCAGTAACACGCTGGACTTACTCAGCCCGCGGGTCAGGGTTTGCGGACACCAGTTGTATGGAACTATACAAAGTAAGACGTCAAATGTCACCCCACCAGGATCCGAATCCCTAGGTCCGCCACTGCTTTCCTGGGACCCCTGGGCAAGTTATGTGACCCAACTCAGTTTCCTCATCTGTAAAACAAAGTTAACGACCTTAAAAATCTTAATGGATCATTGGGAGCACGAACTCCGAGAACAGGTTTTGCCAATGATACGAAGCGTCTATAGTAAGTGCTCAACAAATGCTACCTGCTGGCAGGCCGCACTAAGTCGCAGTTGACGCCTCTTCAGTTTATCTTAGTGGAAGGATTAGAAAAGAGCTTTTCTTTCGTCCTTGCATCCTCAAAAGTATATTTTTAAGTGCCTAACCGCTGTCCCCTCCAGAAGGGAGGGAACCTAACTCACCGGGGGATGTCAGGGGCCGCTCGGGGCGGGGCGAGCCCGGGAAGGAGCCCCCCAGGTGCAACCCCTGCCTCCCTCCGCCTGAACTGCCACCTACCCGGTTTCTGTCTTCATCGGTCAGCAGCTTCTTCTCCACGCACTTGTCCAGGACGTCTTTAACCAGAAGCCTGTCCACCAGCGTGGGCTGCAGGAGGTTCAGCAGCTGGAGACACTGGTCGTGGGCGTTCTCGGCGGACGCGGAGGGCAGGTCGGCGAGCTCGGGGTTCAGGTAGCGCGAGGCCAAGACGCTGCCCGCGCTCTCCAGGGCCACCAGGAACTGGCGGGCCCAGCCGGGGGGCCAGGCTCCCTCCTCCAGGGTGCTCAGCAGCAGCTCGGCCGCCTGCAGGTTCCCGGCGTTGGCCGCCTTCCTCTGAATCTGCTCCTTCACCTCCTCGGGCAGGAAGTTCAGGTAGTCCAGGACCGGCTCCACCTGGATGTACGTTTTCACCCGCGCCCTGAAGCACGACAGGAGATGGCGGAAGCTCTGGTCCGCGGAGGGGCGGCCGCTCCACATTCTCGCTCGGCCCCGCGGGGACGGTTCTCGCGGGCCGCCCGACGGCGGGCTCCGGACGCTCCCCGCGGGAGAGGCGCGCCCCGCGGCCGACGGGGGGCGGGGGGAGGGGGGGCCCGGCTCGGCCGCACCTGCGCGGGGGGAGCGGGGGGCCGGGGGGCCCGGCTCGGCCGCACCTGCGCGGGGAGCGCTGCGGGGGGCCCGGCTCGGCCGCACCTGCGCGGGGGGCGCTACGGGGGGGCGCAGGGGGCCCCGGCTCGGCCGCACCTGCGCGGGGGGCGCTGCGGGGGGGCGCGGGGGACCCGGCTCGGCCGCACCTGCGCGGGGGGGGGGCGGGGGGCCCGGCTCGGCCGCACCTGCGCGGGGGGGGGCGGGGGGCTCCGTGCTCCGTACTCCCGGCTCCGGGCTCCGACTGCGCGGCGGCTGGCGGCGGGCGGCGGAGGTCGGGGGACGGGGAGGCGGCCGGGGGCGGGGAGGCCGCGCCCCGCAGGGCAGCCCTGGACCTTGGCGGACTCCGGTTTCTGTTTCGATTCTCCGCGGCGCCCTCGGCCTTCCCCAGATGGGCCTGCGCCCCCTTCGGCGGGTCCGGGGCAGGGCAGTCCGGGGTGGGGGGGCGGGGACCTGGGCCTCCCCGCAGGGCCCGCCGCGAGCTGGGACCCCTGCCCCGCTGTCCCCGCGCCCTGCTGCCGGCTCCGGGGGGCTCGGGGGCGGGCTTGACCGCGCGGGGTCCGGGGCTTCCCGGCCCAGGCCTGAGGACTCGCTGCCCGCACGCGAAGGCGGGCGCGAGGCTTCCCCTTAGCGGGAGCAGACAGGTGGGCCCCCCCCCCCCCGCCCAGGTAAGTCGGGTGCAGGTGCAGAGAATAAGGCTAAGGCGTCGGTCCAGACGTGGGTGAACCCAGAGCCCCAGGATGACGCGACCTTTGCGCTAGAAGGAACCTGACTTCCTGCGTTTCCCCCCAAACCAGCTCTTCCCTGGGGGAATCTGGGCGTGAGAACACGAGTGGAATAACGACCTGTCGCGGTTTGTTCGATTGCCTGAGGCGTAAATCGTAGTCTTCGTCTGGCTTCGCCCAGGGCCTGGTGACAGGCGCAGAGGGACTTGAACCACCGACTCAGCTTAACGGGAAGCCAGGAACGAAGGTTTTCTGTCTCCCAGCCTGTAAGTTCCCCATATTCTTTAATACACAACTTTCCTTTAATAAAACAAAACAAAATCCCCAACAACTTATTTTTGATATAGCTGCTGCCATTCTTTTCTTGGATTCAATACAGAAAGTTTTGGCTGAAGCAGTGAGGAACTTAATTAGCAACTAATGTACCAACTTGTAGTAAACATCAACATTTGTCTATGTCATGAGGGAAAAGAAAAAAAAAAGACACCCACACTGAAAAATGGCAGTTTTGGTTCAGAACAGAAGCCACATAAAAGTGAGTTCTTCAGGTTGCTACTCATATTTTGCAGCCCCGGGGGACCGTGGGTGGTAGTGTGTATGCTTCACGATGGGAACCTCATGGTCTAGAACTCTGTGGAGGATGGAGGGGTCACTCAAGCCCTTAAAAAGACACACGTAGGAAAAGTAATCTGTTGGCAAAGTACGTTCAATGAAGTTTAGATAGGACAGGGAAGCCTGGTGGTGCTTTGCGTAAGAGAAATACAGCGTCCTTGTTTCTACCAGATACACCAGAAGTATTCAGCTGAGCTCTTGAGAGCATGTTGTCCTATTTTATGCTCTAATTACACTACGTAGCTAAGCCTTTTAAACTTCCCTATAGGATGGTAAGCTCCTTGAAGAAAGGGCATATGTACGCAGTGACTGGTACAATACAAACAGTAGGTCCTCCCAGTAGGTCCTTGCTGATCACCACCAATGGGAATTTTGTGTGCCTTGACCTTACCGACTGATCTAATGCAAGCACATAATGAAAGTTACTCGAGTGAAATAAAACTTTGGCCTTGCAGATGGACCTGCTTTAGGTTATTCTTTTCTGTTTCATTCATAAAACACTACTATGTATTTACTTAATTTGGGGAGATAACCTTGTACCTAAAAAAAGAGATTGGGGGTCCCCCGGGGGGCCCAGTCGGTTAAGTGTCTTCCTCTGGACTTCAGTTCGGGTCATGATCTCATGGGTTGTGAGATCCAGGGTCAAAAGTAGAAGCTTACGTGTTTAGTGTTCAGATTTATTCATGCAATCATTTAAAACTATTTATTGAGTACCTGTAATATGATCAGTGCTACTCTTGTGCAGTTAATAAAACTGAACAAAGCTTTATGAGCTTCCAGTCTAATGGGAGTGGGAAGACAGACACCAAATACTAGGCAATGTGCCAGTTGAGAACAAATGCTATGAGGACTATGATAAGATCCATTCCTAAGTATTTTGTTGCTTTTGGTGCTGTCGTAAATAGGATAGTTTTATTTCTTTTTCAGATAATTTGTTGTTAGTGTATAGAAATGCTACTGATTTTTGCATATTCATTTCATATCCTACAACTTCACTGAATTAGTTGACTAGATCTGACAGGTTTTTGGTGGAGTCCTTAGGATTTTCTCTGTATAAAATCATGTCATCTGCAAATAGAGACAATTTTACCTCTTTTTGTCCTATTCTGATACCTTTTTTTTTTTTCTTGCCTGATTGTTCTGGCCAGTACCTCCAGTATATGTTGAGTACGAGTGGTGAAAGTGGGCACCCTTCGCTTGTTCCTGATCTCGGTAAGTCTAGATAATAATGCACATTATAGTTTCACCAGTTGATTTTCCATATAGACACCCCCCTCTAATTCTCACCATTAACATTCCATAATATCTATCAATAACAGTTCATATTTACTCTCAAGGAAGAGTCACTTCACTAGATGAGGATTGAATGATGAAGACTGAATATGAGTGAGAACACCAGAGGGAAAGTAGAAAGGAACCTCTTTTTTTAGGAATCTTCCATCACCTTGATAGGGCCCCTTCTGGAGAAAGGCATTTGAGGAGTGGAAATAGCCAAGCCACAGTCTCTCAAAATGTGTCTATTTTCTTTATCTATAATTATGCATCATGACTTAGTTTATTTTCTGTTTTTTGTTTGAATAGATGTTTTCCTCTGTCAAGTTTCCTCTGATAACTTTCATTTTCATTCTCCTCTTGGTTTTCTAAATGCAAGTTTCTGTTTCCTTTCTCCTTTGGGATAGGAAATCTTGTCAATATATGTCTTTTCCTTTTCTCTAGACCTGCCTTTTCTTTTTAAACCCAAAAGAAACATTTCAGTCCCTATCAATTTTAAAAGTTACCTGTAGCATTTTGTTCCCTAAACAGTAATTCAGGAAGATGGGACATAACAAATTCCTGCTGTTACCCAACTTTTCATCTGCATTTTCTGTAGTTGAGAAATAGTGAAAAATCATAGCTGCCACTTCTTTGACAAACTAGAACTACAGTGTAACAGCAGTATGCTTTTTTCTCAATTAAATTACAATAATTCTAGTTCAATGAGGAAATCCTTCTAAAATTATGTTTCTGTCCTATCATTTATTACCAACTTGTATCAATAAAGACCCTACTTTGTTTCATTGAAAGCTAGATGCCCTTAGCCTAACAGTATAGTGCTCTGATTATGAATGGTGACCCTGAGCCAGGGTGTCAGGACTCACATCTCAGCACTGCCTCTTTCTGTGTGGTCTTAGGAAAATCACCTAAAATTTCTCATTTGTGAAACGAGAATGATACCAGTTCCAGGCCATGAGTTTGTTCAAAGGATGGAATGTAGAGCATTTTGCACCAGCCCCGGCAAGAAGTGTGTCCAAGAAGTGACTGCCAGCATTCTTATACAAGCTATGAGTGTGAGATGGTGCTACCTCTCAAAGAATGCACAATTTATAGTGGAGATAAATTAGTTACGTATATAAACCTACGTAAGAACTAGCCATGTAGCTGAGTTTGTAGACAGATTCATTTTTTTCAGGAAACAGAAGGGGATAGACTGATTTAGAAGAAAAGTTTATTGAAAGGATATTATCATAGCTCTATATTTCAAAATCCTAAGTCCAAAACAGAACAAGAAATTCTAGCTAAAAGTTTATTAGATCCTAATACTCATTTCTTAATTATTTCCACCAATTCATGCATGTGCAAAAGCATGCATGTGCAAAAGTGTTTCTACATAACAAACGATGTTGGGGGGGAAAAGTCAGGAATAAGTGAAAAATTTCCAAAACATCTATTTTCCAAATGCTTCCTCTATAGCTTAAGTCCTTTCAAGAACAGTCACTAGGACTTTTTGTTGTTCGTTAAAACAACACCTATACTTCAAAGGCATAGGTTAGCCATGCTTCTTTTACTTTATTTTAAAATTAATGTTTAAGGGCAGCCCGGGTGGAAAAAATATAAAATAAAATAAAAGTAATGTTTAAGAGCAAACTACAGTCAAATGTATTAGAGTGCCATTGTTTTTTTTTTTCCTTGAAATTATGGTTGATAGCTGGTGAACACTTGGGATTAGATATCTCAGCCTGTGTTCATTCTGATTGAGTGGTTGCTGTTCTGATTACTTAATACTCATCCTTTAACAATTAGTTAAATATTTTTATTTCACCTGCTCATATTATAACTGACAAAGTTTTGAAGTAGAATGAGTTACTGAAATCAAATATTAAGATGAATCTATCTTTTTGATTTGCTAAATCACATAGGGTTAAACTCAGATTTTAAAAAACAATAAAGCATTATCAATTACAAAATACCTTTTATTATCAATGCAATGGATTATGTCATTACATTGAACAATCTTATTTCATCTTTATCTGATGCCTTCCTATTTAATTTTTGTGTTTTATGATGTATCATTAGAGTTGTACATGTAAAGATTTTCTAAGTACATATACTTTCATTAGGGTCCATGTTCAAATATTTTTACTGATAAAAAATCAGGAACAAAGTACTTGGAGACCACAGCTCTAGAGAACCACCCAAGGGCTAGAGCTTGTGATGAATTTGAAGAGCAGGATTAATAAGAATAGAAGAGGAAGATATATAAGTGAAGAGAGAGTTAACTCTGGGGGAAAAAGGGCAATTAAGCATTTAGATCTTGGAAGCAGAATTTTTCTTTTTACTAGTATTGCTTTGTAACAAATGTCAGTATATTACGTTAACACATGGAAACTGAATATATTTCATATCTTATTGCCAGACATGTAATAGGATATAAAATAAATTCTTGAATTGAATGTTTTACTAAAAGTAATGCTCTATTTAAGAAACAGTTTATGTTCATTATAGATATTGGGGGGGGGCATAACAAAACACCAAAGAAGATTATATAGAATTACTTGCAATCCTATCACCCAGAGATTGACATTTTTAATATTTTACATGTATTTCCTACCAGTATTTTATTGCACACATGCATATACACATTCAACATCCCTTCAACAGAGAGTGAACTGAGATGGTCTCAACACCGAGGAAGAGATTTCCAAGGAAGAGATCTCCTCTGTAGGGAGAACATGTTGACATGCCAAGGGGAGGAGAGCCTATAGGGAGATTCCCTACAGCAGGGATGGCTAGGATATTTGGGCAGCAATGCCTAATATTGAATAATCAGTTTGTTCCTGTGTTACACTTGCTTACTGACCCTTCTTGGTCCCAGATCTTTCAAAAAAGTCCACCACATGTAACAGCTTTGTGTTGTGGTGCTTTGGTTAATAAAGGAGAGCTGGTGGCTCCATGTAGGGGAGCAGAGCTGCGTAGAAAGAAAGCTTATCTGTTGAAACTGAGACAGGGAACATGGATTGAGAATTCTATCCAAGGGTGACAGTGAGAGCATGAACCCTCTAGGAATCCTTAGGAATAGTGCCAGACTTACAATGCTCTGCAGGATGGAAAGGGCCATATCAGTAGGCTTGCTTTCAGCTGCAAGATAAAGAATGCCTGAGTAAATGTGGCCCAGCCAGAGGGATTGATTTTTCCCACATAACAAGAACAGTCGGTGCATTCATTGATGTCAGAACTCTAGGATGTGTCCTGTAATTTACTTGGTTTTTCTCTCATGGTTGCAAAATAGCTACAATAGCTACAAACATTATTTCTTCCTATAAATTCAGTTAAAGAGCATAGCGTTTCTCCCATTTGCTTCCTCCCAACAGTGAAGGAAGAAAAATTTCCAGCAAACTTTCTCATATATCTCATTGGCTGGAACCGAGCTGTGCCCTCTTCTCCTAAAATAAAGTGATATCTGCTCAAAACTTAAACAACTGTGATATGTAATAGTAAGGCATTGTTTGTCATAGGAGCTTAAACTATTTTATTTGAATATGAACATACAAAGATGACCAAAGGAGGGCTAGAAAAGCCTCTTTTCAGGCTGCTTTCCCTAAGAGAACACACATATTCCCCTTGAAGAGTGCCCCCAATGGGAAGTTCCTGAGCTGCCATTCAGTTCTTGTGGCCACAGAGTGAGCTAGCAAAGTTGTTCTCAAGCCCAGCTAGCTGCCTATTAGACTCATGGAAAGATGAATACAGTTATCCATTGCAGCCAAATCTCCACAATTGGAACTTTAGTGTCAGTTATTTTCCCTTTCAATTCAACATGTGATTCCACTCTGGTCAAAGGTGAGAACTAGGGGTTAGGGCCTCTTCTTGCCTAGGGCCAGCTGAGAATACAGGCGAGTCTCATTATTCATGGTAGTTATGTACTATAAAGCTGTACTGAATTAGTGCATACTGACCTACTGCTCTTGGGGACATACAAAATAAGGTCACACTCTGGTCACATTTCTAAAACCAATAAATATATAACTTGTTTTGTGTTTCTGTTTAAAGACACCTAAATTAATATGTATTGTTGAAGCATTAACAATGAACTCACAGCACTATAACTCATACCTGAGTGAAGCTTATCTAACCCACATTTTCTCTGTGAGACACATCACAGTTTTCCTATGCTTAGAAATACAAGATAACACTTCAGGACTATTTTAAACGGTGAAATCACCGACAAAAAGCATAAAAATGCAAAAAAAAAATTGGCACTAAATATACCACGAAAAGGACACTTGTTTACAGTATGAGAGCTGAAACAAGAAGGCAGAGCTCTGTCTTGTTCAACCTCAGCAGGAAACATACTCATTGGGCAACTCAAATTTTTCACTCCTCTGCACCGATCCACCAGTGACCATGAAAACATCAAAAGTAATTATTTGGGGGTTACAAATAAATTTTAGTGGTAGGTAGATTCCTGGTCTAACCAGGAAAATATGAAAAATTCAATTGTGTTTTGTATACATATTCCTAAATCATTCATAATCAATTTAGCTAAAGCCATGATATAAATGAACACATATTTTCAGTAATTATGAGAGATGTTGTTGTTTGTAACATTAATCTACCAAATCCATTAACCTGGACATTGTCAGGTATTTGCTTAGAACAAACGAAACTGATTATGCATCACAGAAAATACATACCTTCATGGCAGTAGCACTGTGAACACCCCAGAATGTCAATCTCTGAGAGAAAATTGGAAAAAAAAATAGATCATATATATAAATTCAACCAAAAAGGTCATCTAATGTCTGTAAACTTGAAAGAAAGTAACAAGGGCAGAAAATCTGAGTCTGAGTGACCTTTGAAGAATTTTTGCTTATTTTATATCTGTCTCCAAGGCTTTTGGTAGTTCTCCAGCCTGTCGGTTCAGCAAAGAGAGTGAGGGACAGAGGAAGGAACCCCTGTAGCATTCCAAAAAAAAACTGTCTTCCTTATGTTAAGCAACTGGAATTTCTTATTCTTTTGTTGGGCAGTTAGACATGAGCAAGGAGGGATAAAGCAGGTGCTGGCCACCTCTGGGCTCCACCTCCAAGGCTTAGTGACACCTTCAGAGTCACTTCCAAGGATTAACAGAACAGAAAGGCCTAGCCACAGAGCTGGCTCAAAAGCCACATGGGGACTTCAAGAGCTGAGCATGCACCCAAGGAGCGCAACTTGCCCTTACATACCTTCAAGGTCACAACAAAACTCATTACAAGTCATAAATATAGGGGCACCTAGGTGGCTCAGTTGTTGAGCATCTGCCTTCGGCTCAGGTTGTGATCCAGGGGTCCAGGGATCTAGTCATACATCAGGCTCCTGCAGGGAGCCTGCTTCTCCCTCTGCCTATGTCTCTGCCTCTCTCTCTCTGTGTTTCTCATGAACAAATAAATAAAATCTTTTTAAAAAGTCCATAAATATGCAATACAAAAAATAAATACAATTATAACCAAATGCATCATGGGTAGGCACATGCACAGAGGCCAAAATGTTCTATAACCACCAGCTGTCAATCGAAAAATGTCAATCAAAGCCAAATTTACATGTACGCAAAGCAGGCTTAAAAGGATGCAGCTAGAGCTTCTGGGGCCATTCCACTCTACTCTGACAGTGGCACACTTTCACTCTTGAAAGTGTACTATACTTATCTACTCAATAAACTCTGTCTCCCCATTCTGGTCTTGGGTCTCCAAGTCTTTGGTGCATCTGCGATAAGAAGAGAGCAATCGGGTATCACTTTTTCCAACCATCAAGAAAGAAATTAGGAAGATTATCAGGAGATCCAGGTTTCACACACAATGAAGCTCCATTGGATAGCCACTTCTATTGCAACTCTATCATATACTTGGTGACCAATATTCAAACTGTAGTTTGAGGAAATTTAATACGACATAGTGATACCTTAGAGGCGGATGGAGAGAGGATCAGTGGGTGAGACTTTGGGCCCTGTCCTTACCTCAAAAAGAGCTGATCAACTTTTCTGAGTTTCATACCTTGGGACTGAAATGGGAGGTGTTTTGGAGGAGAAAAGCTTACTGGTGGTGACAGGGAGTCTGGTGGTGATGCCTGGAAACAGTAAATGAAGCTTTACTTGTACCATCAGCTGTAGTAAGGACTTTCCTCTGGCCCAAGGAATCGAGTTTCAGTAAAAGTGTTTTCAGATTTTATTTATTTATTTATTTATTTATTTATTTATTTATTTATTTATTTATGGAGGAAGGAGCAGAGGGAGAGGGACAAGCAGGCTCCATACTGAGCCCAGAGCCCCATGCACAGCTCGATCTCGAGACCCTGAGATTATGACCTGAGCCAAAAACCAAGAGTTGGATATTTAACTGACTAAGCCACCCAGGCTCCCTAGTAAAAGTATTTTAAATTGACATTACCTCAAATCTCTCTGGCATCCCTGAGGCAATTTCTTCTGAGGAAGACCAGGAAAATTAACTTTTACCCTGCATAAATGCATGATTTTGGATATGACAGTGGCTAATCCCTTAAGATCCCAAGGCCCTGACTGAATCAAGAGACATACTTTTTAAAAAGTAAACGTGTCATGACAAAAAAAGTCCATATTTTTCCATATATTTGGAAAAGCATTTGGAAATCTCTGTGCTGAAATATCAGAACACGATATGTAAAGAATTCTTTAAACAGCAGAAATATTGTACCAGAGCTGTCTTAAATTGTTTCCTAACAAGGAAAAAATACAAGTAAAAAATTCCCAATTCAGGGTGGGCAGCTGCCTTTACTCCATCAGATTTTCATAAAACCAAATATTAGAAAAGTTGGGCAGGTTCTGGAAACAGTATACCTTTTTGTTGAGGGCAGGAAAGGGACTTCTGTGCTGGTTATAAATGAAAGAGTGCATGTGTAAAATCAGCAAATGAATGAAAGAATGACACACTGATTTACTCAGGCTGCAAATCAGACCACATTTTATAAAGTAAAATGATACTAAAACTTATATTTATATAATTTATAATTAAATTGATTTTTTAAATATCATAAAAATATTTCTGTAAAATATTTCCTGGTTACTGCTAAAATAATTTAATCTCTTCTCCTCTAAATTGCTAATTAGAATGTGCATTTTCCTGTGTATGACGCCTACTTGTGTTGAGGGTATATAGACAGGGAACCTTACATAGCCCTTCCCGACCATCAAAACTGGCACAAAATTTTAGAACTTCTTTAGTGCAGATGCTTTCAATTCGTTTATTCTTTCTCCCTCAAATGCAGTAAAAGCTCAAAAGGGACATATTATACTATGTGAGGTTTTTTTTTTTTTCAAATATAGAGTGGTCTAAATTTTTACTACTAATGATCTACCAAATATAATAATATTAATAATATATCAATATAATACCAATGATCTACTTAAAATATTTCAAGATGAAAGACTTATTATTTTAGTAGATGGATAAAGGTAAATAAGGCTGCAAGCATGGATTTTGAGTGATCTTTGATTTAATACTTTTTAGAAATGTTTTGTCTTTCAGGAATAAACTGGTAATTGCACATAAATGTGCTGTCTGTGGATCAGGAAGTAAGAATGATATTAAGATTTCATATCTGTGGAACACAGCAATGAATTGTAGAGAAAACCTGAGCTTCTTCACAAAATGAATTCCAAAAGCTGACCCAGGTTCTCAGGTGGAGCCAAGAACTGCCTGCGGGTCATTATGTTTCCTGGAACGTTGATGACAAGGTGGCAGCTCTGAGGAGCCAGCACACACGAAGCCAGCCAGGCTGAGCCCTGGACGTTCACCTGTATCTAGCCATGCTCAGGATGGGACTCCCACAGGGGAAGCCATCCCTCCATTCCTCCTCAGGCTCTCGGTGCCACCTGCCTATAATTGTGTTGCCTCTGCCGCCCTCTTGTGGGGGTTTTACTATCAACTAGTAACTGTGTCAGATCTGATTTGGCCGATGTCAAGTAAGTAAAATCATAACTATGAAAAATACAGACTTCTTGACAGATAGCAGAAAAGGCAGGTAATCTGTATTTCCCAGTGGGAAGATAGAACCATGGCTAGAATTTAGTAAAAACTGAAAGTATCATTTTTTTTTTAAAACAGGGAACAACCTAAAGAAGACTAACTGACCTTCTGGTAGGGAATATCCCCATTTAACAAAGGAGAAACCAAGATTCATTGTTATTACATTGCCCAATGTCACACAGCCAGCAGATGAACTTGGGGTCAGTTATCAATCTCTAAAATATTTATTGCACGGTTTCCCCAAGAGTTAGCATAGACAGTAATGACTAGAACCAACTGTTCTAACATGTACATTTTCTTATTTTTCCAACAAATGAGAAATGATTGCCATTGAAAAAATAGTTTGTTACAATTTCTAAGAGGAGGGGGCACACTGTCTCAGGAGGCACTCCACAGGAAATGCCAGAAGGCAGCAGGAACAAGGGGATCAGATAGGTGAAATCTTTATTATGGTTTCCATGAGAAAGGCAAGGCAAGGTATGGTAAGCAGAGCTAGAAGTGACTAGTTTGAATAATTTTAGAGGGCTCAGGAGCATGGAGGTTATCCCTAACTGCCCAGTATCTGGATCTGGGAGGTTAGTGGGAGGAATACTGTCTTCTGGGCTGGTCTCTCAACTAAAGAGAGGAGGTGATTCAGGTAGGGCAGGGGCTGTGGATTGCCTGGTTTACACATGAAAGGTGAGTCATTTGTTATCTCTAAGAATTGGCTAGTCCTGGGAGGGCCAGTCTCTCCCCAGTCATAGAGGCCCTAGAGGCCAGAGCATCAAAAATAGAGTAGGGCAGCCCGGGTGGCCCAGCAGTTTAGTGCCTCCTTCAGCCCAGGATGTGATCCTGGAGACCCGGGATGGAATCCCACGTTGGGCTCCCGGCATGGAGCCTGCTTCTCCCTCTGCCTGTGTCTCTGCCTCTCTCTCTCTCTCTCTCTCTCTCTCTCTCTCTCATGAATAAATAAATAAAATCTTAAAAAAAATTAGAGTAAATACACCAATTAACATATTCTCTTGAACTTAGAATGTGTGTGTGAATGAATGAAATCACTAGTAATAAAGAGAAATCATCCTAACTCTGATATTGGTATTAATTTATTATCTGTGTGATGTGATTAGCTGATAGTTTTATACATAGATGTTACCAAATATCAATCAGGAGGAAATATCAAAATTGATCTAAATATGAGCTGTTTTTTTTTTTGTTGTTGTTGTTATTGAAAACTGTAACAGGATCAAAAGCTTGAAGATAAATGTTTTCCAGAAAGGTTGAGATCATAATTTTTAACTTTTTCAAATTTATACTGAAAAAGATCTGTTTTAGGCACATGCTTTTCCAGCAGAAATTAGTTTTGTTTCCTTCTAAATAGTTTTTATTTTGTGTGCATATTTGTTTAAGATAATGTGCAGAAAGATATTTTATAGCAGAATTTGAAGAACCATTTGATCTTTCTTATCTATATACCTAGGTATTTGCTCTCTGTGTCCCCCCCCCAGTCATTCTGGTAACTTCTCTTTATTTAATTATGCTTTCTGATATCACTAACTACCATTTTCAACAATTTATGAGCAAAGATTGTAAAATCTCTAAAGAGTGTAAAGATTCTGTCTCTAGGTTACATTCTCCTTAACTGGACTCATGGTGTCTGAATAAAAACCTAAGTTTCTTTTCTCTCTCTGCTCCTCTCTCTCCCTCCCCTGCCCCATTTCTATATAGCCTATTTGTTCAATCAACCCTTTGGATTTAATTCACCATTCAATATAATTATTCTAGAAATATTTACTGTATGCAATTTACCTGCATTTTTGCCTTACCTTACAGAAAAATTAAACAGGTTGAGGCTCTTCCTGAAAAGTTGTTAAATTTTGGCAGGACTGTTAAGTGTGAATTGTGGAATTTCTTTTTCTTCAATGTACGTGATATTTTCCACTTGCTCCTGAACATCCATGCTCTACCCTCTACTTTGCACTGTGGCTGGGAAGGTGACCTTTATGGACTGCAATCCATGAACTTTCTGTCCCTATGGCTTCTGATTGAGATCAGCCAGTGGAAGCTCTGACAGGAGATCAGAGGTGGAGGAAAGAGGGAGGTTGTAGTATTTGTTCCCCTCACCTCTCTTCTGTGCAGTTCATCATGTATCCCTCTTCTAGAGGTTATGTGTCGGATGGCCCTCCCCATACAGTTATGCTCTTTGGCTTTCAACACTGCTTCTTTGCCTTGCCCTCTCATCCTAAGGGGAGTAATGGATCCTCGTTGCAGCTTGTACTGAGATGCTCTCTCATCCTTTGTAGGTGACACCTTTGTAAACGGTGACTTTATTACAGCTCCTCAATTACTTTGTTTGAGTGTGCCATCTGCTGTTTTCTGATGGATACGGCAGCAGTCAAGTTTTTTGGATAAAGGCTGGAGAGCAAAGCAAGTGTCCTAAGTAGGTTATAGAGCAGATCTTGCATGGGGCATTAACTGGGCTCCTTATGCCCACCCAGTTTGTGCCTGGCATCATCACGGATCATGGGTCCTCATTTATATTCGTATGTATTATGGTTCCAGTTCTCACGGACTGTACGGGGAGAGTACTGAACTTGTTTCTTTTAATTCAGTTCCTTTTTTAATTTAGGATAGCTTAAGCCATAATGTTCTATACAGGTTAATTCATGGTTTAAGCAACTTCAAAAGCTCTAACCATGGAACTTCATTCATATATTCACTCACTCATCCAAACTACAGGAGCACTGTGGGCTGTCATTTTCCAAACATGATGAATTAATCAGGTCATGTTTTGTTTTAAAAATATTTTGCAACTGTTTTGATGTGTGTCTACTTCCAAATTACAACCTATTACTATCTTAGTTTCCTCTTAAAATATAATTGGCGCTACTAATGTCACAAGATTTGGGGGAAACTCAAATATGATAATGTGCTAAATAGCTATGAAAAGTATCACATGCTATGCAAATAAATAGATTTTAATTTTTAAAATTTCTATTACTAGGTCTTATTCCTTCTAATAGTTTTACATTGATGAGGGATAGGAGCAATCTTATCTTCACACATAAGCAAAATACCTAAGGATTAGTGTAGAAATGGGATGATTTCTGCTTTTAGCCAGTCCATAATCTGTTTAAGCGCTGGGCTACTTTTATTTTTTATAAGGTAGGTTTTTAAGCTCAGTCCATGTGTTACATTCTGCAATTTATTTATCTATTATGTTTTAGAGAGGGAGGTGGGGGCAGAGGCAGAGAGAGAGAGAGAGAATATCTTAAACAGCCTGCATGCCCAGCGTGGAGCCCAACCCGGGGATCAATTTTACAACTCTGAAATCATGACCTAAGCTGAAATCAAGTTGGTGGCTTAACCGACTGAGCCACCCCAGGCTCTTTTATCTTTTTGATTAAAGTACTTTTGTTTGGGCGCCTGGGTGGCTCAGTGATGGAGCTCTGCCTTTGGCTCAGGTCGTGATCCCAGGGTCCTGGGATCGAGTCCCCCATCAGGCTCCCACATCAGCCTGCTTCTCCCTCTGCCAATGTCTTTGCCTCTCTTTCTGTGTCTATCATGAGTAAATAAATAAAATATTAAAAAAAATAAGGTGCTTTTGGTTATAACAGTACTACTCTAACTTAATTCACATTATATGTGAGCAAGTTACTAAGTAAAGGGATAAGCACCCGCTAAAATAAGTATTCAATCAACATTACTTCATTTTTATCTTTCTAGAAAGTCAGTTTTGTGAGTGTATGATTAAACATTGCCTGAGTAATAGATTATTTTATGGAGGATATTAATCAGTGTTGCAGCTTTTATTGATCATTTGTTGTGGACACATATTGTGGTCAACATTTTATATATATATTATATATTTTATATATATATATAAATATATTTACAATTTTATATATATATTTTTACGATTTCTGAAGAAGTTTGCATGGAATCCAAATTGCTTAATAGGGCAATGATCCAAGTGAGGAGCATATATTTAGAAATTACCATTCTTCACCTCTTTGAAGAGCCCTGTTGACACTTTTCACATATGCATTATTGTTTTTTAAATTGCTTTTGAATTTGTGTTTCTGCCAAAAGAGTACTTAATATTACCAGAATTAGAAACAAAAAACTGTGTTGTTGAAAGCTTAGCTGAATAAGGTCAGTTTGTCAAATGGCTGGTCTCAGTAATAAATGGCAAATAATATATACTTCTGTCTTATTTGTGAAGCTTATTATTTTACTCTTCCTCAATAGTGGGGATTAACCCTTAGGCAGTTGGAACAGTTTTAGGCTTATAATAAAAGTGTTGGTGAATAGCTTCATTTTATAATGTTATGTTTCATGCCTTATACGAATAATACCTATAGAGCCTTCATTATTCCATAAAACACATTATAAAGACACAATAATTTCTGGAAAAAGTATGATAATTATTGCAAGTATATCAATTAAAACCATGGCATGAAATCCATATGAACACATTTTAGCATAAAATAGAATAAACAAATTCTAAAGCAGCTCCAAGGTGACAACACAACGGTGGATGTGATGACGATGTGTCTCTTCTTCCTCACCTTTCAGATTTTGTGTTCTATAGATTGAACTCTGTCCCCCTAAAATTTATTGGTAGAAACCCTAACGCCCAGTGTGATGGTATTTGTAGATGGGAGTCATTGGATGGTAACTAGGTTTGGGTGAGGTTAGGAAGGTCTGACCCTCACGATGGGATTAATGTCCTTATAAGAAGAGACAACAGAGAACTTGCTTCCCTGTCTCTCTGCATCCACATACTCAGAGGACACAGCAAGCATGAGGAGAACTCATGTGTGGACACAGCAAGAAGCAGCCATCTGCAACCCAAGGAGAGAGTTCTCACCAGATACTGACCCTGCTACCCCTTGATTTGGACTGTCAGTCTCCAGAACTGTGAGAAATAAATTCCTATTGTTTAAGCCAGCCATTCTATGGTGCTTTGTGATGGCAGCATGAGCTAAGACGTTATATGTATGTAGTTTCTCAAGCTCCATGGATTTAATGTTTGCCAGAATCATTTTGCATATGTAATAAGCTATGCCTTTTATCTACTAGGTACAAAATTATTTCTATTATTAATTTTTATAGAAAATGAAATGAGGCATTAATTTCTTGGGCTGCTTTTATTTCATTACCAGCATTAAGCAATTAATTGCCACGTTAGGGCCCTTTTGGAGGAATACGTCCCATCTCCCAGTAAGTTTTCCTACACTCCAAACAGTTGCAGCATATGTAACAAGTGGAAAATAGCAAGATTCATTGAGATGAAGATGCTGGGTGGTTGGTAGGCACCATCACTGGCTAAGCTGTTCACTCCATCCCGCCTTTCAGATCAACAACCTACCTGACACTATCACTTAGTTTCATAGACATCTCAAGTCTAACATGTGCATGATTTGGCCACCCCAAACAACTCTTCCTCCAGTCCCCACCACTGGCAAAGATAAACAAAGCAGGACTCTAGTTAAAGTGGTAAGGATGATTTCAAACCATAATATATTACTTATACTATTAATAATAGGGAAATAATAATAATAATAATAATAATAAGGAAAGGGTCCAGTGTGAAATGAATTCAACTTTGATTCAGACAGAAAGGACTGGGCATTTGAAAGGGAGAATCAGAGAATAGGGAAGGAGTTAGTGGGGGCGGGAGGGGAACTCTGTAGTGTCAGGGAAATGAAAAATTATAAAAAGTAGGAAGAAAGGTTTAGACTATGTGAAATCCATCTGTGTTTGCTTCCTGGCACTTAATCCAAGTTAGGCTTCTACCCTCACACACTAGGAAAATAGGCCCTATCTTCAGATATTGGCAGGAACAAACACTACATTCTTTTGGCAGCCTTGAGTTCTCTCAGGTAAGTACTTTAAAAGGGGCTAGAGTCATAATAGGGATGCAGCCTTGAGCTGTCAGAATACCTTGGTGTTTGTTCAATTCTTTATAGGCCAGGATTAAGGCCTAGTCAAGAAGAGAGCTCGGAAGAATGTGGCTAGAGTTTGGTCAAGGAGAGAATATTTGTTACCATGTCATTAAAGGGCAAATCTAAAACATCAGTAAATCCTGAGGTCTATCCCTTAAAAACAAAATAATTTCACCACTTCTCACCATCTCAACTGTTAAATCTAGGTGAACACCACCATCTCTAACTTACCAGCAGATTTGCTTTCAGATCACCCTCCTTCTATGCTAACCCCCTTCAGTCTATTGTCAACACAGACAAAAGAGTGATCTTTTACAAATAAAGACCTATTTTGTAAGACTAAAGCTCCAAACCATCAGTGGTTTCTTACCTCACTCAGAGTATAAAGTCTTAACAATGGCCATTAAAGGCCCATGGTGATCTGCCCCAGTGCCCCTGCTCTGTAACCATTCTTAGACTTCCCTCTGGCTCAATGCACACCAGACTTCCTGGCATCCTTGCTGTTTTTTAAACAGGTCAGGAGGCTTCTGCCTTAGGTCTGTAGCTCTAGTTCCACCTGGAACATTATTTCTACAGGTAATTACACGTCTAACTTACTAATGTCCAGTCTTTGCTCAACCTCACCCTTTTTTCTTGAACAGCATAACCCTCACCTTCTTAATGAGGCTACCTGGAGTATCTCATTTAGTACCACAACTTGCTCTGTCACTGTTGCAGGGTTCTTGTCTCCTGGAGCCAAAGAATGAATCTCTTGGACACAAAGGGGTGAAGTGATAGTTTATTAAGTAAAGGTGAGAACAGAGAGAAAGCTTGTGAAAATTACACATCTTTTGTTCTGACAAAATCCTCTTTTTTTAAAAAAAATATTTTATTTATTTATTCATGAGAGAGACAGAAAGAGGGAGAGGCAGAGACACAGGCAGAGGGAGAAGCAGGTAGGAAGTAGATGCCAGAACAACTTTCTGGAGAATGGAAACCCACATCCTCTGACTTCTATGCAGCATCCTCCCTGGCACAGGGGGCCCAGTGTCACCTGGGGAGACGAGGGGAGACAGGAGCTGGGCTATGAAAGGACAGACTTCAAGTGATGCAGTTTTGGAGTGTTGGTGAGGTCCAAAGCCGACGGCCAAGAAAGAATTCTAGAGATGTCTTTGGTGCAAAAAGGTGATTTTACTAAAGCATGGGGACAAGACCCGTGGGCAGAAAGAGCTGCACTGGGGTCATGAGGAGGCGCCCATTATATACTTTCAAGTTGGGAGGAGGTTAGGGGTATTGTAAGTCTCTAAGGAATTTTGGAAGCAAGATTTCCAGGACTTTGAGGGGGCTCACTATTGTTAGGAAAAGGTCATTCATTATTATCTAATAAAACCTGAGTCATGAGACCCTTCCAATGTATATAGGTAGGTCATATGCTTGGGGGATGATTGCCAACATGAATCATGGGGGGTAGAGATACAGGAAGTTTCCAAAGGAATTTTTATATGTTAAAGTAGACTTATGTGGTCCTGGGGTTGGGCTACGATTGCCTTTTGCCTTTAGCAAAGTGTCAACATCCAGGCAGTTGAGTCCTAGAGGAATGTCACTCCACCTGTTATAAGGAGTTGTCAATGGGCTGTAAGTAGTAAGAAAATGTAATAATTTTTCTTCTGCCTCTGTTTCCCACATCATCACCTTACTCTCCCACCCCTGCTTTTGTTTTCCTTTGGTTCTGTAGCATTTTTCATCTCCTAACATACCATATGCTTTACTTATTGTCTTTACTTATTGTTGCTTGTTCTCCGTGTTAGAATGTGAGGTCCAGAAGAGCAAAGACATTTCCCCAACCTTGATGTATTTTTTTCCCATCTAAACTAGTGCTACATTATAGATGTTCAATAAATTTGTTTAAATAAATGAATCAATCTAAGTGAGATTTCTTAATGGTATAAAATAAGCTTCATTAATGTTGTTTTTCATTAACTGGTAGTCTCGTTATAGTGTTTAGCATATAAATAATTTCTATGAGAGTAGTACCCTCTGGCTCTGGAACTGAAGTTTGCTGAGGAGCAGTAAAATTTTACTGACTCTCATGTCCTGTGTCTCTCACCTCCCTTCCCCCTCCCCCTTTCTGTATAAAGGGAAAGCAAATGAGGTAGCAACAGATAGGAAAGGAAAACATAAATAAATCAGTGTTTATATTGTACTAGAAAATGCACAGGTTAAATGAATATCTAAATTTATAGTAAGACCAAAGGTCACCAAGATTTGGAAGAAATATCATAACCATAAAAGCTTAACATGGCGAGAAAACATGCATCTTGTGTAAGAGAAGTGAGGTGATTGGCTAGTCCTAGTCAAAACTGCATTTTCGGGATCCCCGGGTGGCGCAGCGGTTTGGCGCCTGCCTTTGGCCCAGGGCGAGATCCTGGAGACCCGGGATCGAATCCCACATCGGGCTCCCGGTGCATGGAGCCTGCTTCTCCCTCTGCCTGTGTCTCTGCCTCTCTCTCTCTCTCTCTCTCTCTCTCTCTCTCTCTGTGACTATCATAAATAAATAAAAATTAAAAAAAATAAAAACTTTGTCAAAAAGGAAAAAAACAAAACTGCATTTTCTGTCTATTTGTCTAGTTCTTTTCTGCCCTTTAAGCCATTTCCTTCTATAGTGTAAATCATTTTTACTATGTTTTAAAATGCTATGGTTGGGAGTGGGCAGGGAAGGGGAAACGCATTGTTAAAGAGACCACGTTCCTCAGCCAAGCCTGGGTTCTAATCTTAGCTTTGCGACTAACTGGGCATCTGTGGGTATGTGATACACAATTCTCCACCTTACTTTTTACATGTGTGAAATGGTGATACTAAGAGTATATACCTGATGAAGTTGTTTTGAGGAATGGCCCCTCGCAGCATACAGTGCCTGTGACACAGTGATCACTCTATAAGTAGCATGTTTTATATAATAATGGAGTGTTTTCTGAAAAGACAATGGATAAAGTACAAAGCAATTCTATGTTTACCTTTCTAAATTCTTGGCTGAGACCCTTGTAATAAAAAGTAGATTAACAAAAGAATAAACCCAGACATTTATTTACATGTATCCCCATAAATACATGGGAGATACCCATGGAAAAATGAATAACTTTCGGAGGTGACTCTAGCTTAGATACCATCTTCAGCTAAAAAGAAGAGGGAGAAAGGTGAGGAAAGACTAGCTGTGGGGACATACTAGGAAAAGCAGTGTAAGCAAGTACAAGATTTCGGGGCGCAGAGACGGGCTTCAGCAGTGCCAGGTGGGGCGGGGTCTGCGCCTGTGGGGAGGGCAGGGCCAGGCCACGGGGTCCTGGGGGGTCTGCAGGATTATTTTGTGTTGAGTCCATTTTTAATGTTCTGATCATCTGACAGGGCACCCAAGACCCCAACTCCCAATAAAAGTTGTGTTATTCTTATAAAACAAAACAAACAAACAAAAAAACAAATGCAAGATTTGTTATGTGGTTTTATTTATTTATTTATTTTTGTTATTGTTATGTGGTTTCTTTTTTTGTTTTTTTTTTGTTTTTTTTTTAATAATTATTTATGATAGTCACAGAGAGAAAGAGAGAGAGAGGCAGAGACACAGGCAGAGGGAGAAGCAGGCCCCATGCACCGGGAGCCCGACGTGGGATTCGATCTCGGGTCTCCAGGATCGCGCCCTGGGCCAAAGGCAGGCGCCAAACCGCTGCGCCACCCAGGGATCCCTGTTATGTGGTTTTAAATCTGCATCTTCTCCATTGATTAGGGGCCAACGCTGTCTCAGAGGAATAATCTTTGTTCTTCCTGGTATAGAAAGAGGAGAAGGACTTTTGTAAATTTATGCTGTGCTTTTAGGCAAATACAGGGAGAACAGAAAGCTTTTCTTTGATCTGCTTCTTCTCAATTGCCCTTAATTAAAAATAATCCTTATGCCAAAGTGGCATATTTTGGAATGGCATCTTCTACTGCCCTTCAGTGGGAATTTCCCTAGGCAGCTCTTTCTCTAAGAAAGAGACACTGCCAAGAAATGTGAAGGATTTGATATTTTATTCCACTTGTAGGCTAACAAGTAGCCTGCCACAGTCTCATAGAAGTTGACAGATGCATGAGATTCCTCTGTCAGAGACAAAGGATCTTATTACTCATCACGCCACAGGCAGCATGAGCTTCCAGCTCTCAGATTTTTGCTCCCAAGTCCCCCAGTGTGACCTGGAGCTGCACAAGCACCCATGGTTCGTTCGTATCAGAATGGAGGAAGTCCAAGTTTAGGAATGTCATGCTAGCAAACCAACCCAAATTTTGCCCTGGGGGGACAGATTATGTTTCTTATCCTGCAACAACTTTCTCTGCCCTTGAGAAAAATACGATCCCTATCTTTGAAACTATATGTGTGGACATGCAAGAGCCCCATGAAGACTTGACCCCCAACACACACAAATGCAATACAAGCGTAAGTCTATTATGATGAAAAAAATGTGCAAAAGTTCTGACCAGAGATTTAAACTCACATTGTAAGTGTAAAACACTCAATCCTTTCTGAGCATTTCTTTGAATATGTAGTTAATCAGTGAGAATAAAACCTTGGAACAATTTGTTTTGCTTTGTGGTGCATTATCACTTGATGCTCTAACAGTCATGTTTTTCCTCTTATCAAGTAGGTTTTATCCTCTCCCTCTATGTATTTATTCCAATAATCTAACCTCATTGCTTAAATTATTTCTTATCATGTTAGAGGAACTAACACAGACTTTCTCAAGAGTGGCTTGTGCATTAGCAATCTTCCTTTCTCTCTGCCTCTTCCTGATAAAATCAAGTTTCACAAGGTTCTTTCTCTGTAGTGTAACTTGCCATTATTACTCAGCTTTGCAGGGTTGAGTTTCTCTGCTGATAGCTAATGCTTTTCTCCCCCCACATCTTTATTCTTAAGAAACATTTTAGCAGTCGTCGTACTCCTGGGAGATACCACCTGGCGTTGTTCTGAAGCTGATGCTGCAGCTGCCCTGCTGTTTCATGTGTCTGTGTGTGCGTTTCTCTCCTTTTAAGGCCAGAGCCACAAAATTCAGAGAACAGCAGAACTGTCAATTGCTATTACTTAATAAATTAAAGTGACTGTTAAAACTTTCCACCAAGTGATAAAAACCGAGCTGTGCCCCCTCGGTGGATGGAATCAAGAGGTCCATCCAGAGGGTCATTGGTCCAGGTGTCAGAAAACATACAGGCCACCCTGTATTTTAACATATCAGCAATGAGTTTTTTTTTTCTATTAAGTGTATGTCTCGTGT
Organism: Nyctereutes procyonoides; assembly: GCF_905146905.1. Lineage (NCBI taxonomy): Eukaryota > Metazoa > Chordata > Mammalia > Carnivora > Canidae > Nyctereutes > Nyctereutes procyonoides. The sequence continues at coordinate 23,491,872 of NW_026575142.1, read as the reverse complement.
GTAATTCGGGACATAGGTACATTAAAAAAAAGTCATTGTTTATTTGAAAATGAAATTTAACTGGACATCCTGTACTTTTATTTGCTAAATCTGGCAACTCTCTTCGCCATTTATCTACCAAACAAACTACAAATAGCTTTTTGTATTTTGGTAAAATTCCGCATCCGGTGGGGTTTAGGTCAGAAGGGCTCCCCTTGGGGCCGATAAAGGTCTCAAAGTTTTGATGATGTGACACCGACGCTACGCAGAAAAAATAATTGTGAGTAACGGAAAGTTTTGTAATTCACAGAGGCTGATTTGCAAGTCTAGCTCCAAAGAGCGCAGGAGGAGATGAAAGACGTCCCGGCCTGGCGGGCCTCGGGTTTTCGGGGACCCCCCGGCGACCCCGGGCATCCGCGGAGAAAGGAGAAGCTGGGCCGGGGCGGCCTGCCCGGGGACTGCCAGAGCTCCGGGAGCCCAGGCTTCGCCCCACCCACCGAGCCGGCCAATAGGAGCCGAGCAGAAGGGGGCTGGGCGCGCGCAGCCAATCAGAGATGAGATGGGTGGGACTAGACGGCGGGAAGGAGCGCGATTTGGCCGCTTGGGCTCCGAGGGGCGGGGCCCAGCCAATCGGGACCGAACGGGGCGGGGCTGGAGGCTGGGAAGGGGCGGTCGCCGGGGGGGTCCCGCGCAGGGCCGGCGCGTGTCGAGCCTCACCTGCGCCTGCACCTGCGTCTGCACCTGCGCCTGCACCTGCGCCTGCACCTGCAGCTCCGCCCTTCTCGCGGGAGGGCGGCGGGGGTCGCCGGCTCGGCTCGTCATGGCCTACCCGGGATACGGAGGCGCGGTGAGTCCCGGCTGCCAGCTGCGCGGCCCGCCCTGGGCCGCCGCCTCGCGGGGCGGGCGCGGGGCCTCCTCGGACGGCGCTCCGCGCGGGGTCGGGGCCCGGGGCCGCTGGGCGAGGCCTTGCGGAGCCCGCGGTGGCCGCGACTTCGGGAGTTTCCTTCCTGGACTGGAGGAACAAATGTGCCCTCTGCTAGTTCCAGTGATACTTTGTGGTCGACCCTCACTTCCTCAGCTTCTCTGGACGTCCTCTTTCTGATTTTTCGGCCGCTTCTCGTTTTCTGTCCTCTAATTTGCTTCAGAATAAATTAAGATGCGCATGTAGACATTTAGTCTCCTAATTTTTGCTCTCGCACCAAGGGCAACCTGTCGTAGACCTTATCGGTAGGTAGGCAGGGTTAGGTCAACTCTTTCTTACAGAACTGTTTATCCTGAATCACCTTGGAGAGTTGGAACTTGTAATGTGTGGTTTTATGCTCTTTTTAAAAATTCCTGCAGTTGGCCTTTTTGGGTCCCTTAGGATGGTCTTTTTTTCCTTCTTTTTAAAGAAGAAACTTTTAAGAAATCTCACCTATTTTTGTTTGCTTTTAGTCCATTATATTGCTTTAACATTTACTGCCTACTTTCCGGTACTTCATTGCTTCAAAATCTAGTTGTGCGTTTCCTGGAGTTTGAAGTCCATTTTCTGGAGCTGCAGCACCTCCTGGTAACCTCGCCCTTGCACATCCAGCCACGCAGCTCTTCAAACTCCTGGTAGTATCCCACCTTTTGACTCTCTCTCCCCATCGACCCCCAGTTTAGAATTCTTTTTTTTTCTTTTTGCCTTCTGGCAATCTCTGTTCATCCTTCAAGGATGCAGATCAAGAATTTTGTTCAATACGGAATAACAAACAATCTTGATACTTTTTTTCTCCTCCAGACTCATAAAAATGCTCAGTAAAATGCCTTTCTAAGGTATTAAAAACGTATACCCAGTCCCAAAGTGAAAAAAGTAGAGAGAAGCATAAACCACAGGAGGAAACAAACATCAGACTATCTACAGTTGAACCGTGGTCTCCTTTTTAGTAGGTGTTTGACCTTAACTGATTTAGGAAACCTCTTGAAGTTTCAGGTCCTCAGTGACAAAAAGGACATAGTAGTTTCATACCTCATACGGTTTTGGGGAAATCTAAGCACATAATGGAAAGTACTTGTACCTGGGCCATAAAACGCCCTCAGTAAGTATTAGCTGTGTATTATTTTTGTTGGTATTATTACTAATTTTGAAGACTGTTGTTGGAATTAATCACTCTATTGATCTGTTTATTGGTGTCTTGCTTTTTAAAAAATACATTTTTTTTTTCTGGTGGAGAAGATGTTTGCACTCTCTGGGGTTTCCCATGACTAGTTCACAATTTCATTGTGTTTACCATGTATTATTCTAAGTATGTGTCTGGAGTAGTATACTACTTCTTAGTTTGACTGCAGGTGAAATTTTTTTTTTTGCATTTTTTTGGTTTTTGTTTATTTCAGTGATGATGATGGTAAACAGTTAAAAAGTGTGCTTCATGTTCCTCTGTTAGATTAAGTTGTTGGAGGCTAGAGAGTTCTTTTTTTCTGCTTTACTTCTTTTGATGTTGAATGACACATTAATGAACTGAATTATGTCCTAATGCAGGACATGTAGGATTTTGTAGCTAACAGCATTTGGGATAGTGAATTTGGTTTCTTTTAATAATTCTTTCTATTCTTGCTTTTCAGTAGACTCCTCCTAAATGTTTTCTTTTAAACCAACTTTAGTAGTTAACAAGTAATATTTGTACTAATAACTTTATCCTTTTTCACTCTTATAGTTTGGAAATTTTAGTGGTCAGATGCCAGGAATGCAGATGCAAATGGGACAGCCATTGCCAGGAACAGGGCCAAACCTTCTCCCTGGTGGATACCCAGCGTATTCTGACAGTTATTCCTCAGCAGGAGACCCCATGTGGACATACTTCACTGCTGTTGCTGGACAGGTGAGATGTTAAATATATTGCACAAATATCAGTTTCTGAACGTGACTGCTATTTTTTTAAAGATTTTATATATTTATTCATTAAAGACACAGAGAGGCAGACACAGGCAGAGGGAGAGGTCGGCTCCCCATGGGGAGCCTGATGCGGGACTTGATCCCAGGACCTTGGGCCCTGAGCTGAAGGCAGACGCTCAACCGTTGAGCTACCCAGGCGTCCCAGTGATTGCTATTTAAAAGAAATGTCAACTCTATTACTTAGTGTGTTATTTTAAATGTATAAGAAATTTGTATTTTAAACTTATCTAGACTAATTTTTCAATTGAGATCAGAGATGAAGGTAGTCATAATTATTTCATTTTTAGAAGTCTGTTAGTATGATACCTGACCCATTGTTCATTTCACTTAGAGGGCAGACAGTGTAGTGCATGGCCACTGAGCCAAGAGGATTGAGGAAAAGAGATCTACATGTAACTCTCCTTGAGGAAGCTGAGACAGAGTAGCAAAAAGGAGACTTTTAAAATTTTGAATGGTTTTGGGAGAGACTTAAGTGGTAAAACCAATCAGGAAAAGGTAAAGAAAACAGAGCAGAATGGAGGTTCAAACATCAGATTAGTGAGAAGAGACAGATTCACATGTGAGCCTTAGTCACAGTCTGTATCTCTTTTTTTTAGACTCACAAAGGAAAACTAATGGAGTGGTTAGAATTTCACAGAACTCTAATAACACTTGAGTGTTCACTAGGTCTCATATGCCTGGCTAGAAATTGAGAATAGACACGGAATTATTGTATATGGTGGACGCTGTGTTGAGGTGACCTCAATTCCATTCATAACCTCTTTTCCCCTTCTGTGGTGGAAGTTGGAAAGGTCCTAATGCCATCCTGGATGCCTCTGAATCTAGTAAAGTTAGCCATGTGCCATAGGACTATTTACTAATAGGCCATTGAGATGTAGGCACAATTTCTTTAGGATACTTTCCTTTTCTAAATGAGAAAAGCTTTCCTGGGGAGCCAGTATTGGCCCTTTTTGCTCCTTAATTCTTCCTGCCTAGGAAGGGAACTTGAGGTAGGGAAGTGCAGCGGCAACAGGATATATGGAAAAATGTAAAGAGATTGATGGCATTATAAGGTTGCCATACAGTCCTGTTCTGTCTACCCTCAGACTTCTTGTACCCTACACCTTCATGGTTTAAACCTCTTTCATAATATTTTCTGTTGTTTGCAGCTAAATGCAATGCTAACTATTACATGATACCATTCTTATCGGCAAAGAACACTTAAGTAGTGTAATGCTGGGAATAAGTCTGTTATCTATAAATGACTATATTATAAATCTATTTTATAAAATTACAACTTAATATATAGGAACTGGGCATATTTATTTAGGGATTTTATTTGACTTCTGAACTCTTTCAGTGTTATAGTTATGAATAATGATTTGCTATGTTTGTACTACTTGATACTTGTCTTAAATTTTTCATAGTTTTGTGCTTTTGAACATTTATTTATTTTAGGGGGAGAGCGAGAATCTCAAGCAGAGTCCACACTAAACACAGAGCTCAACGTAGGGCTTGATCTCATGACCCAGGGATCATGACCTGAGCAGAAACCAAGAGTGTTATGCTTAACTGACTGCCCCACCCAGGTGCCTCTAGTTTTGTGCTTTTTAATAGTAAAACTCCATGAGGATATGGCCCTTGTTTTCTCCTATACCAAGTAAGCCCTAGGAATATATTAATCATTCAATAAATATATTGGATGGATGCATGAACTGTCTCATCTTCAATGTTTAATCTAAATATTAAGCAGTTCTTTTATATGTTGAATTTTGCCTCAGTTTAAAGAATCAGATGAGTTTACTGAACTCACTTCTGGATCTGTATTTTTTTTGACAGGTCTCATAATTAATGATGTTCTATGAGAAATGTCCAATTAAAGGTTCTACATCCTTTCTATTGGATGACAGTTTTTGAACAGCAATGATTCAGTCATCAGTTGAGTAGGGGAAATTCTGGTTTGTCCCTTCACAAATACACATACACACACGCACACACACGTACACATGTCAGTAACACCAACAGCTTTAACTTTGGTGTGCATGCTGCTTCTACTTTTTACATAGTTGCTCTGTGAGGTCGGCAGGATGCAGGTACCCTTTTATTATAAATGAATAAATGGAAATTAATATTTAGTAACTGAACAAATAGGACTTGAACTTGGGTATCATTTCAAAATCTTGCTGTCTATTAACCTAACCAATGGCAACTAATTTTTTATTAATTATCTAACTAAAGCTCTTATTCAATTAGAAAATGCAGTTTTCACCACTAATGTGATTGTTAGGGTTTATAGAGTTGGTCATTATCATTAGCTTAAGTTGCAGTAAGATGATACAAAAAGATCCCTTGGATTTTCTCCATATAATTTAGGAAGACATTACTTGTTAGTCAATTAAGGTAAGATGTTTTCATAAAATGTATGAAATATGAGTATGAAGTAGTATACTAGACAAATGCTTTCTGATGGTAATAACTTGTAGAAAAGCTGTTCAAGTTGTTTATGGACCCCCAAAATTCTGGAAAAGCACATGTAAAATAGAATTTCATTTATTGATTAGATTTTATACTTTTAAATTTAATTGACACTTGAATGGGAAGTTGTAATATTTTCAACCTTTTGAAATAATAAATGGACATGGCCACAACAATAGTCAGAAATGACTATAGTTGAATCAAGAACCAATCGTAATTGTCTTCATTCCACCAGGCAACCAGCCTGCTTTGTACTACATACTGTGCTGGACTTGGGGATGCAAAGATGAGTGATACTCAGATCCTGCCTTAGAATCTCTCCACCTAGTCAGGGAGGTAGACATTCAGGGAATGATGATGGTACAGGGAAAGAAATGCTAAAGGTAAACAGGCAAAAATTATTGCACTCAACATTCTCTGATCCTTTTTTAAAGATTTACTTATTTATTTGACAGAGAGAGAGAACGAGCATGCAAGAGCACACACACACAAACACAGCAGGGGGAGCAGCAAGCAGAGGGAAAGGAAAAAGGAGAAGCAGGCTCACCTAGGAGCACAGAGCCCAACACAGGGCCTCTGATGGGCCCCCAGGCTCAACCCCAGGACCCTGGGATCATGACCTAAGCCTAAGGCAGACACTTAATCTACTGAGACACCCAGGTGCCCCAGCATTCTCTGATCTTTATGCTTGTTCTCTCTGTCTAGAACAGCACTGTCTAAAATGAACATCATAAGAACTACAAACATAAGCCACATATGAACATTTAAAAAAGTTTTAAAAAAGGTGAAATTAATTTTCATAGTATATTTTTTAACCTAGTGTATATCAGAAATACTAATATACCAATATGTAATCAATATAAAAGTTATTAATAAGGTATTTCATTTTTTTTGTTGTTACTGAGTCTTTGAAATCCAGCTTGTATTACACTTACAGAACATCTCAGATCAGACTAGCCATGTGAAAGTGTGCTGTGGAATATATGGCTGATGTCCACTGTATTGGACAACTCAGGCCAAGAACACTCCTCCAACAGATATCTGCATAGCTTGCTCCTTTACTTTCTTTAGATCTTCCTTGAAACTCACTGTATTAATGAATAAGTCAATTCACCCTATAAGTAAATTCATTTCTCATTGATTCAGTTATAGGGGAATTTACTTTTTCAGCCTCAGTGAGGCTTTCTCTAACTGTGTAAAGTAGCATTGGTCTACTCCATTGCTCCCGTGCACACACTCTGTATCACTTTCACTCTGTTATCTTTTTTCCCCTTAGTACTTATTACCACCAAATGTAATTTTTGATTTATTGTCTCTCTTCCACCACTAAACGGTAAGCTCTGTGAAAGCAAGGAATTAGCAGTGCTTGAATATAGTGGAGTACTCAATAAATATTTGTTAAGTGAATGATTTTTTTAAATGGAAGATATTTGTTCATTTATATCTCTGCATTTTCTTAACATACTTGTTTCTATGATTATTTTGTAAGATTAATTTCGTCTTGTATGAATTTGTTCTGCAATTGTTGCTTTTTGTTGTCTTTCTGAATATTAGATTTATTCAGATATTTTGGGATTTTGGTTTCTAAATCTATCTCACATGGAGTTTTTGTTTATTTCTTCCCTCCCTCTTTTTGTCCTTTTTTATGTGATCCCTCTATCCTCATGCCAGTCTTCATTATCTAGTGGTTTTGTGATTGTCTCCACATAGATTGTATCCAGAATCAGATTTTATGACAGTTCAAGGCTCCTTCCTGGCAGTGGCATTGCGGATCTCATCAACAAACTGGGGATAGCTTAGCTGAGCATTTTAGTCCTACTTACCTAAGCCTTCAGCTTCTCAGAAGTGGTGTCAACAGGCAATAGTCTGTAGTATATTTTGATTTGTTTTGCCTCTTAACATGAGTAGAGCATCCTAGGATCCCATCTCATTCCTTGCATTCAAACAGTGAGGCACTCACATTCCCCAGGCCTTATGAAGTCCTCAGAAGCAAACCTCCTGCCCCTACTGCATATCTGTTCTCACTCTACTTCCTAGTTTTTGCTTCTGTGTGATGTACCCAAACCCAATTTAGGTTTGGAATTTCATATATATAAATTAGCTTCATACAGTTTTAAAAATAGAAACTATTCAAATAAAGCAATGAGCCTCACATTTAGAGAAATAAATCTTTTTTTCCCTCCCAGTTATTTTCTTTCTGAGTTTCCATAGAAGGTCCCCTAACTTGCTGTCATATTGCTAAGCAGATGAATGTCCAGCTAGGGTAAGGCAGGTGAGAGACTTACCTTTAAATTGAATGGGTTTTAAAAAATTTAGTAATCATGATATATAATGGTTTAATCCAATACTAAAAAAAAAAAAAACAAAGTTAACACAAAAATCTATGATGAATAAATATCCAATTCTTTTTGAGATTTTATTTATTTATTCATGAGAGACACAGAGAGAGAGGCAGAGACATAGAGGGAAAAGCAGACTCCCGTGGGGAGCCCTATTGGGACTTGATCCCAGGACCCTGGGATCCTGTCCTGAGCTGAAGGCAGACACTCAACCACTGAGCCAATATCCAATTTTTTAAAAAAAATATTTATTTTTGAGAGAGAGAGTTGGGGTGGGGAGGGGCAGAAGGAGAGGGAGAGACACACAAGTAGACTCTTTGCTGAGTGTGGACCCCCACTTAGGGCTCAATCCCTAGGATCATGACCAGAGCTGATATCAAGAGTCAGATGTTTAACCCACTGAGCCACCCAGGCACCCCAATAAACATCCAGTTTTTGAATCCAGGATCTGACCCTGTGGTTGCACCATTCACCCCATTTACTTCCTCTTGATATTGACCCTGTTTAAGTCTGTAAAGCCCGTTTGACTTAGGTGACAATTTTACATTTGTAAGTTATTAAAGTGTGGGCAGCCCGGGTGGCTCAACGGTTTAGCGCTGCCTTCGGCCCACGGCATGATCCTGGAGTCCCGTTTCCCGGGATCGAGTCCCATGTCAGGCTCCCTGCATGGAGCCTACTTCTCCCTTTGCCTGTGTCTCTGCCTCTCTCTCTCTCTCTCTCTCTCTCTCTCTCATGAATAAATAAATAAATAAAATCTTAAAAAAAAGATATTAAAGTCTATACCAGTTTACTAACCATGTTTTAGTCTCTTGTTTCTGAAAGGTTAACCCAAGTATTTAGTGGGACAACTAAAGTCAAATGATTTTATATTTTAGTGACTTTACTTACATCTGTCATAAAAGTTTTGTGATACCAAGAGTTTACAAAAGATCAGAACTTATATTACACTGGAACCTTTTTTTTTAAAGGATTTTATTAATTTATTTGAGAGAGAGAGTGAGCACACAGGCATGGGGAGAGGAGTAGGGGGGAGGGAAAGGAACAAGCAGATTCTGAGTTGAGTGCAGAGCCCTACATGAGGCTGGATTGCAGGATCCCAAGATCATGGGCTGGATGCTAGGATCCTGTGATCATTACCAGAGCTGAAAACAAGAGTCCTATGCTCAACTGACTGAGTCACACAGGTGCCCTTGCACTAGGACCTTTTGATGAATTTAATGTAAATGTTTTGAGTTTTATTGCATTTAATTCTGAACTCTGATAAAATAATAAACTTGGTTTTTCATAGGAAGATTACACATTCAGTCTGAAGTACAAGACATATGGACAGACTGCACTCCATCTTGTAGCAGTGCAAAACAGCGTGGGGAAGGAAGCATAGGCCTTGCAGATAAATAAGCATGTAGCAATCTGATGCATGGAATTTAAAGCTCTTTTTTTATTTTGTGGGAGAGAAAATAGTGAGATGTGTTTCTTAGTTTCACTCTATTCAAAAAAGTTTAATGAAGACTAAAATATTCTTTATATTCCTTAACTCAAATTTATAATGGCTTTTTGTGTGTGTCTTATGAACCTGCTAGTTTTCAACTTTGCTTCCTCTATAATCTTTGTTCTTTCTGTACAAAAAAAATTTCCATACTCTTCAGGGTCTCTTTTGTGTCTTTGGATTTGCAGAATCCAGAGAAAGGTCCTCTGTACACCTAGTGGACTTCTGTGAAATCCTATAGAAGAAGCTCATATTTGAACAGAAATTATCATCTGACTACAAAGGATTGATTTCCTTACTTTTAATTGGATTGATCAAAGTTTTTGGTAAATTCCAATTGCCTTTTTCTAGAAAGTTTTAAATTTGAGCCTGTTGTTGGCACAATGCATTATTTTTAAAAATGAAAAATTTGATGAAGCTTAGAATTCTCACTAATTTTATTCTCAGGTATAGTATCATTTTTCCACTTAAGAAAAGTTAAAGAAAGGAGTAATTTATAACCATGTTATCTTTAGTGTACTAGAAGATAGAAGACATTTTTAAATTAAAAATGAGGGCAGCCCCGGTGGCTCAGCAGTTTAGCGCCGCCTGCAGCCCAGGGCATGATCCTGGAGACCCTGGATCGAGTCCCGCATCAGGCTTTCTCCGTGGAGCCTGCTTCTCCCTCTGCCTGTGTCTCTGCCTCTCTCTCTGTGTGTGTCTCTATGAATAAATAAATAAAATCTTTAAAAAAATTAATTAATTAAAAATGAGAGAAAAGTAATTTCCTTCTTTTGCTTCTGTTTTAATAATTTGTAAAAAAAAATGTCTTTCAAAATTTACCCTTCAATAATTGACAATAACCTGGCATCTGTGCCATCATTTCATTGAGATACTGTTGACAGTGGCAGCTGTAGACTTCATTGATTGTTTTGTTTTGTTTACTGATGACATCTTCTCAAACATGTTAGAAATGTGTGCATGGAGGGAGGGGCAAGATGGCGGAAGAGCAGGGTCCCCAAATCACCTGTCCCCACCAAGTTACCTAGATAACCTTCAAACCATCCTGAAAATCTACGAATTCAGCCTGAGATGTAAAGAGAGACCAGCTGGAATGCTACAGTGAGAAGAGTCCGCGCTTCTATCAAGGTAGGAAGACGGGGAAAAAGAAATAAAGGAACAAAAGGCCTCCGAGGGGGAGGGGCCCCGCGAGGAGCCGGGCTGAGGCCGGGGCGAGTGTCCCCAGGACAGGAGAGCCCCGTCCCGGAGGAGCAGGAGCTGCACCAACCTTCCCGGGCGGGCGGAAAGGGGCTCGCAGGGAGTTGGAGCAGGACCCAGGAGGGCGGGGATGCCCTTGGGCTCCCGGGGACACTGACACCTGCGAGCGCAGGGGAGTGCTCCGAGCTCCCTAAGGGCTGCAGCGCGCACGGCGGGACCGACCGGAGCAGCTCGGAGGGGCTCGGGAGCGGCGCCAGGGAGGGAGCTGCGGGGCGGGAGCGCGAATCCACCAGCGCAGGCCCCGGAGCACAGGGCGCCGGGACACAGCCCAGGATCCGGCCTCCCCCTGGGACAGGCAGAGGCCGGAGGGGCCCAGGACAGCGAGGACGCTCCTGCCCGAGCTGAGCAGATCAGCGGCCCCGCCCCGGAGCCTCCAGGCCCTGCGGACGGAGAGCCGAGAGCCCCGAGCCCCGTAGTTCCTGCGGGGGCTGACTCCAGGCTTCCAGAGTTGCCATAGCAACTGCTGCTGTTCCTCCTGGGGCCCCACGGGGTAAACAACCCCCGCTGAGCCCTGCAGCAGGCTGGGGCAGAGCAGCTCCCCCAAGTGCTAACACCTGAAAATCAGCACAGCAGGCCCCTCCCCCAGAAGACCAGCTAGAGGGACCAGTGATACTCCCCCGTGTTCCAATACAACTTGTTTTTGGCCACTCTGCACTGAGCAAAATGACTAGAAGGAAAACCTCACTTCAAAAGAAAGAATCAGAAACAGCCCTCTTTCCCACAGAGTTACAAAATCTGGATTACACTTCAATGTCAGAAAGCCAATTCAGAAGCACCATTATACAGCTACTGGTGGCTCTAGAAAAAAGCATTAAGGCCTCACGAGACTTCATGACTGCAGAATTTAGATCCAATCAGGCAGAAATTAAAAATCAATTGAATGAGATGCAATCCAAACTAGAAGTCCTAACGACGAGGGTTAACGTGGTGGAAGAACGAGTGAGTGACATAGAAGACAAGTTGATGGCAAAGAGGGAAACTGAGGAAAAAAGAGACAGACAATTAAGGGACCATGAAGACAGATTAAGGCAAATAAATGACAGTCTGAGGAAGAAAAACCTACGTTTAATTGGGGTTCCCGAGGGCGCCGAAAGGGACAGAGGGCCAGAATATGTATTTGAACAAATCCTAGCTGAAAACTTTCCCAATCTGGGAAGGGAAACAGGCATTCAGATCCAGGAAATAGAGAGATCCCCCCTAAAATCAATAAAAACCGTTCAACACCTCGACATCTAATAGTGAAGCTTGCAAATTCCAAAGATAAAGAGAAGATCCTTAAAGCAGCAAGAGACAAGAAGTCCCTGACTTTCATGGGGAGGAATATTAGGGTAACAGCAGACCTCTCCACAGAGACGTGGCAGGCCAGAAAGGGCTGGCAGGATATATTCAGGGTCCTAAATGAGAAGAACATGCAACCAAGAATACTTTATCCAGCAAGGCTCTCATTCAAAATGGAAGGAGAGATAAAGAGCTTCCAAGACAGGCAGGAACTGAAAGAATATGTGACCTCCAAACCAGCTCTGCAAGAAATTTTAAGGGGGACTCTTAAAACTCCCCTTTAAGAAGAAGTTCAAGTAACTCTGAACGTGAATGGGCTTAATGACCCCATCAAAAGGCGCAGAGTTTCAGACTGGATAAAAAAACAGGACCCATCTATTTGCTGTCTACAAGAGACTCATTTTAGACAGAAGGACACCTACAACCTGAAAATAAAAGGTTGGAGAACCATTTACCATTCAAATGGTTCTCAAAATATACCCTAAAAACTACAGAACACTTCTGAAAGAAATTGAGGAAGACACAAAGAGATGGAAAAATATTCCATGCTCATGGATTGGCAGAATTAATATTGTGAAAATGTCAATGTTACCCAGGGCAATTTACACGTATAATGCAATCCCTATCAAAATACCATGGACTTTCTTCAGAGACTTAGAACAAATTATTTTAAGATTTGTGTGGAATCAGAAAAGACCCCAAACAGCCAGGGGAATTTTAAAAAAGAAAACCATATCTGGGGGCATCACAATGCCAGATTTCAGGTTGTACTACAAAGCTGTGTTCATCAAGACAGTGTGGTACTGGCACAAAAACAGACATATAGATCAATGGAACAGAACAGAGAACCCAGAAGTGGACCCTGAACTTTATGCTCAACTAATATACAATAAAGGAGGAAAGACGATCCACTAGAAGAAAGACACTCTCTTCAATAAATGGTGCTGGGAAAATTGGACATCCACATGCAGAAGAATGAAACTGGACCACTCTCATGCACCATACACAAAGATAAACTCAAAATGGATGAAAGATCTAAATGTGAGACAAGATTCCATCAAAATCCCAGAGAAGAACTCAGGCAACACCCTTTTTGAACTTGGCCACAGTAACCGGAGAAGGACAAACAGTGTATGTTCTCATTCATTTGGGGAATATGAATAATAGCGAAAGGGAATATAAGGGAAGGGAGAAGAAATGTGTGAGAAATATCAGAAAGGGAGACAGAACATAAAGACTTCTAACTCTGGGAAATGAACTAGGGGTGGTGGAGGGGGAGGAGGGCGGGGGGTGGGGGTGAATGGGTGACGGGCACTGAGGGGTACACTTGACGGGATGAGCACTGGGTGTTATTCTGTATGTTGGTAAATTGAACACCAATAAAAATTAATTTATAAAAAAAAAAAAATAAAAAAAAATAAAAAAAAAAAAAAAAAAGAAATGTGTGCATGGTTTTTCAAAGTCTTAAAATATAATAGTGATTTTATATAACAGAAAGGTAGGTAATTGTTAAGTAAAAATTCCTTTGAAAGTCTTTATCATTGGAGGAAAAATTGCTAACCTAGTTTTGATTCTAAATATATGGTTAATTTTTTTATAGAATAATTTTCTTAGTTTAGAATTGACTAAAGTTTTGTAAACAAAATCCCAGAACTATGCAGGGCAGAGAAAGGGACACTTATTCTGTGTAGGCATAGATGATCCATTGGAAAGAATGCTGCTTATATTTTTTTCTTTTATTTATTTTTTATTTAATTAATTTATTTATTTATGATAATGAGAGAGAGAGAGAGAGAGGCAGAGACACAGGCAGAGGGAGAAGCAGGCTCCATGCACCGGGAGCCCGATATGGGATTCGATCCCGGGTCTCCAGGATCGTGCCCTGGGCCAAAGGCAGGCGCAAACCGCTGTGCCACCCGGGGATCCCGCTGCTTATATTTTTAAATTCCTGTTAAAATCACTGGCATTGTTGTTATAAGGAATTCCTTGCTAAAGATCCATTAGAATGAGTGTTTTAACACTTCTTAGGAGTAGGTTGTAATTTTTTTTTTTTATTTCTTGGGTCTCTTACAAAAATGAACTCTTAAGGAAGTTCATGTTTTAACTTTGCTTCCCTGATCCTTTCTCAGAGCTATTTGTTTTGCATTTGTGACAATGTTTATGATGCTTCCAAGTAAATTACTTTGTATATTTCTGTAGAAAATAGGATGAGGTACTGAAACATAATGGGAGTACTCAGCCTATTTCACTTCCCTTGTGATTTCTTGTTTGTGTAAAAAAAAAAATGTGTTATTTCCCATAGTAAGTTCAAACACGAATGTTTGGGAAATAATCAGAAGAATTGCAACAAGATGCAGGATGACTCTAAAATTTTGCTGAGGGTAGTGGTGGTGGGAGGAAGTTATTCTCTCTTTCCAGTTACAACTTAATGTCTCTTAGAAATAATACCCCCACGAGACGGGCATTAGGGGAACATTTTTGAGATTTTTCTGAACATATTTTGGTCATTTTTCCATTTTAAGTAGAGGTACAATGATTCTCACAAGATACTATTTTGACCTATGATAGGTCAAAATGTTTATTCTGTTTCTCAGAAGTAGAAAAAATAAATTCTATTTGAAGTGCTTAAATATTAATAGAACATAAGTTGGTTGTGAAAAAAAATATTTTGTATGCTGTTCTGTATATACCTTTGCTATCAATAATTACTCTATAATTTTATAGTTGATAATAGAGTAAGTTTTAAAGAATGCATATTTATTGATTGGCCTAAAATAGCCAATTAACATATTAATATAATTTGGTATAGCTGTGCACTAAATCAGATTGTAATTGTTTTTTAACAGGATGGTGAAGTGGATGCTGAGGAACTTCAGAGATGTTTGACACAGTCTGGAATTAATGGAATTTATTCTCGTGAGATCTTCTTCCCCCATATTTAAAATATTTAAAAAATATTTTATCACAGTTATACATGCACATAATTTAAAGAGTCAAATAGTTCTGCAAAGCTTATTGTGAAAATAGCTGTTCCTTGTGCATAATTATCTCCCAGATGTTGACCACTTATAGAGGAAATCTCATTCATCTTTTACATCTGATGCCTTTGAAATCTGCCTCCAGGTCTCAAAATAGCATGCTTTCATCATTATAGATTTTCAGTTTCAGTGATTAACAATTGATATCCTGCTATGGAAGATGAGAATTAACTCTCTTAGAACTTTAAACTCACTCTTGTCTCCATATGCCACATGGGAATGCTCCCCAGTTCTCCTCCATCCAATATAGCTGTATAGTAATTTTCAGTAGGTCAGTAATCACTATTTGCCTTATTGTCATTATGTGAAGGTTCTTCCTCTGTCTTGTGATAATGTATGATCAATTTTCCTTTTTATATACTGTTTTACTTTTTCTGAAATTAATCATCATTCTAGAGCTTTTTATTGTGGTCTACTTTCTGTGCATAGCTGCAAAGCTATCATTCCTTCACCATCATTCCAGAACTGACTTTCCAAGCTCTTTTGAGTTGGATCTCCCTTTTATTTCATCTCTAGTCATTACAAAAAAAATTCAATGAAGTATAACATTAACCAGCTTCTCAGGAAGAGGGGATCCCTGGGTGGCTCAGTGGATTAGCACCTGCCTTCGGCCCAGGGTGTAATCCTGGAGTCCTGGGATCGAGTCCCACATCGGACTCCCTGCGTGGAGCCTGCTTCTCCATCTGCCTGTCTCTTTCTCTCTCTCACTCTCTCTCTCTCTCTGTATCTCTCATGAATAAAGAAATAAAATCTTTTAAAAACAAACAAACATTCTTAGAGAGTGCACAGGAGGAAAATCTTTTTAGACTTAATATGAAAGTGCTTTCATTTTGTCCACAGAATTAAGTGACCAGATATGGAACTCTGCATTACAGATCATTTTCATCTAGAATTTTAACAATATTGCTCCATTGTTTCTAGCATCCGCTGTTACTTTATCTTTCTGTCCTGCCAGTATGCCAATTTTTTCACTGTGGAGGCTTGTGAGATCTTCTTTTTGTCCCGGGTTTGGAATTTCACAATGTTGTGCCTGGTCGTGTTGTGTGGGAACTCAGTGGGCCTTCTCAGACTGGGAATTAATTTGCTTTAGTTCTGAGACATTTTGTTTAATGATGTTTACTCAATTTTCTCCTTTTGGAATGCTTGTCATTTAGACCAGGACACTTTTTTTATTTTTTTTTCCTCCTATCTCTGGCTGTCCTCTCTGGGGAGATTTTCTCAATCTTATTTTCTAAACCTTCTATTGAGTTTTGTTTTGTTTTGTTTTGTTTTTTATCTGCTATGATGTTCTTAAAATGCAGGAGCTTCTCTTCATGTATATAGTCTTCTCTTGTGTCTATGAAGCTGTATTTTGTATTTTTTGTTAATGTATTTTTGTTGCTATTAATATATTTTTCAAAGTTTTTTTTTCTTTTATCAACTATGTTTCCTTCAAAAGTTCTCCCCCAGTTGTTGGTTGTCTTTTGTGATTGATGCTTTTCTCAGGCATTTGAGATCCTTGGTTGCATGTGTTTAACTAAAATGCAGGTGAGAAGCTTTGAGGTCATGGTTTAGTATTTATTGTAGACTTCCATGTCTGATGGCTTAGCAGGGCAGTTTGTTAGGAAACAACAGTATGTTTAGGGATTTCCTTTTGGGCTAGTTGTCCAGTAGGAAGAGGGTTCTCAGGGTTCTCAGTCATTGATAAACTGTCCCTTAAATGCCTTATTTTTACTAGATAGGCTAAGGTTAGGGCTAGGTTATGTGCCTGATATCCTGCAGTTCAGAGACCTCTCCAGAGAATAAAACTCCAGACTTCTGCTGGGGTGAGACTAGACATGGCAGCCAAATACTGACTTAAGGCAAAGAGTGAATGTGAGTCTCTACTCTTTAAATAGATATTCCTTTGGTCCTTCTGTTTTTATCTTTACATTCACACCAATTTTCAGAAATACTACCAATTCTTAAATGTTTGGGGCCTTCTCTAGGATCGGTAAGCTGCTTCTTAGCTATTCTTATCCTGTGTTCAGCAAACCACTTTCACAGATCGAGGGTTAGGGTTAGACATTAGAGATTAGGAGTTAAGATATGTGCCTGGTATCCTGCAGTTCCCACACCTCTCCAGAGAATAAAGCCTCAGACTTCTGATGTGGTGAGAATTGGCATAGCAACCATATACCAATCTGAAACACGGAGGATTTTGGGGCTCTAAATTCTCTTTAAATAGATATTCAATTGGTCTTTCTGTTTTTATCTCTATCTTCACACTCATTTTCAGAAAATACTGCCAATTTTTAAATGCTTGGGGTCTTCTCTAGGATAAATGGGCTGGTTCTCAGCTTTTCTTATCATGTATTTAGGAAGCCACTTTCTCAGATCTAGGGTTAAAATTAAGGTGAGGCCTAGAGTCAGGGTTAGGGTTAGGGTATATGCCTGGTATCCTACAGTTCAGAGACTTCTTCATCTGGTGGGGGTTAGGGTTTGAGGTTACGTATTAGGAGATTGGGTTTAGGGGTTTGGGTATGTACCTAATATCCTGCAGTTGAGACCTTCCCCACAGTATAAATCCCCAGTTTTGCTGAGGTTAGAATAGACATTGCAGATATCTATGGATCTGAGGCAAGGAGGGGATTTGCTACTCTAAATACTCTCTAAATAGATATTCAGTTGGTCTTTCTGTTTTTATCTCTACTTTCACACCCATTTTCAGAAATACTAGCAATTCTTAAATGTTTGGGGTCTTCTCAAGGATAAGTAGGCTGCTTCTTAGCTTTTCTTATTGTGTGTTCAGAAGCCACTTTTTCAGGTCTAGGGTTAGGGGTAGTGTTAGGGTTAGGGTCAGGATCAGTGTTAGGGTACGTTCCAAATATTTTGCAGTTCAAAGACCTCTCTAGTAGATAGAGTTAGGTTAGGGTTAAGGTTAGTTAGGGTGAGTAGTAGAGTTACCATTTGAGGTTAGGTTAGTGGTTTGGAGCAAAAGGTTTGGGTATGTGCCTGGTAGCTTGTAGTTCAGAGACCTGTAGACAGTAAATCCTCAGACTTATGCTGGGTTGTGAATAGACATGATAGCCATACTGCTGAGGCAGAGAGGGCATTTGGTGCTTTAAATACTCTTTAATTATACAGTCAGTTCCTTTTGTTTTTCTCTCCACCTTCACACCCACTGTCAGAAATACTACCAATTCTTAAATGTTTGGAGACTTCTCCAGGACAAATACGCTGCTTCTCAGCTCTTCTTATAGTGTGTTCAGAAGCCACGTTCTCTGATCTAAGGTTATTGGTCAGGTTAAGGTTAGGATCAGAGTCAGGGTCAGTGTTAAGGTATGTGTTTGGCATCCTTTAGTTGAGACCTCTCCAGAGGTTTGGTGTTTGGATTAGTAGTAGAGTGAGGGATAGCATTATGGTAGAGGTTAGAAGTTAGGGGTTAGAGCTGAAGGGTCCGGGCATGTGTCTGGTATCCCACCGTTCAGAGACATCTCCAGAAAATAAATCCCCAGACTTATGCTATTATGAGAATAGACAGGGAGAGCCATCTACCAAATTTAGGCAAGGAGGGGGTATGAGACTGTAAATGTTAACTCTTTAAATAGATATTCAATTGGTCCTTCTGTTTTTATCTCTACCTTCACACTCATTTTCAGAAATACTACCAACTCTTAAATGTTTGGGGTCTTCTCATGGATAAGTAGGCTGCTTCTTGGCTTTCTTACTGCATATCCAAATTCCACTTTCTCAGATCTAGGGTTAGGGTTAGGGTAGGAGTAAGGACTGGTGTTAGTGTTAGGGTTAGGGGTTGTAGATTACTGGTTAGTAGTTAAGATTAAGGATAGGGTTAGTGTAGATGTCTGGTGTCCTGCAGTTCAGAGACCTGTCCAGAGGGCTAGTGTTGGGATTAAGGTTAGGGTGAATGTTAATATCAGGGTTAGAGTTTAGGGGTACTGGTTATTTTTAGTGGTGAGGGCTTTGGATATGTGTCTAGTATCCTGAAATTTAAGGAATTCTCCAGACAGTAAATCCCTAGATTTCTGTTAGAATAGACATGGCATCCATCTATGGAGCTGAGGCAAGGAGGGAATTTGAGGCTCTACATCCTCTTTAAATAGATGTTCAACTGGTCCTTCTGTTTTTATCTCTACCTTCACACCCATTTTCATATATAATACCAATTCTTAGATGTTTGGTGTCTTCTGGATAAGTAGGCTCCTTTTCAGCTCTTCTTATTGGGTTTTCATCAAGCCACTTTCTCAGGTCTATGTTGGTTAACTTCCATCCATCCTACTACTTTTCCTTTACTTTTTACATAATTCTTTTCCTTTATCTCTCATTCTCTTTTTTTCTAATGGTTTGACTTTAGAAGATTTAATTTTTTGTCCATTGTAATGGGGTATTGGGAGAAATGAAAATCTATTAACTTTCCTAAAAATTCTTCTCTATTCTTTGTCAAAAATATTTAATCTGATATATACATATACTCAATCCTATTTTGTGATGGAAGATATGCTTACTTGAAGACTCAGCACTTGCCATTTGTTATCATATGTTCAGATTTTCCCATGTAATGGATGTGTGCCATGTTAACTTGAAAGCAAAACATATCATTTGCTTTACAAAATGATTGAATGTCAGCCAGAGATTTCTTATGGAAACTTTGCCACCCTCTTCCCACTTGAGTAGTATCCTTATGAAGGAGCTCTGGGCTCCAGTCCTGACTTTTCCACTTATTAGCTCTGGGAACTTGAAAACTTTATTCTGGGCCTCTGTTTCTTCATTTGTAAAACTGGGACTTATAATACTTGCAATTCTTGCAACAACATGTGAAATCACAAAATCATACTACCTGGCTCTTAGTGAATGCTCATGGAATGTCTGTTGAATTGTCCATCTGAAAATACTGTAACCACCTATTCTAATATTGACGCTGTATTAATTTAAAGTTGGCTATTCTCACTTATAAAATGTTTTATGATTTTTTTATTAATAGGCCTAAAATTTAGCTGAAATGTTTTTCATTTATAAAAATTTCAAAATATTTTATCAAAAAATAAGATAACTTAATTTTAAGCATTTTAATTTATTTATGCATTCATTTTTAAGGAGCTACTAGTAAGAACTTTGTAAGCTTAACTAAACTGTATTGACATAATGTCTCTTATCAGGACTGACCTATAATTGGTCTTGAGGCAAATCAGCTTACCAGTTCAATGCAATTATGATAAGGGTTATAAAAATTAAATTCTACTGAGTCTTCAGTTACAGTTCTGTAGATATGAGGTGTTAATGTTCCTAATAACCCATGATTTTAAGATGTTTATATTTACTTTTTTCTTCCTGCCTTTTCCCTCTCCTAAGGGAAAATAGCTGCTTCACATCAGAAGCTCATATTTTTCTTATTTGATTGATTGCAGTAAACTAGCAAATGATTTACCTATATCTGACCTTTTTTTAATTTTTTTTAATTTTTTTATTTATTTATGATAGTCACAGAGAGAGAGAGGGAGAGAGGCAGAGACATAGGCAGAGGGAGAAGCTGGCTCCATGCACCGGGAGCCAGACGTGGGATTCGATCCTGGGTCTCCAGGATCACGCCCTGGGCCAAAGGCAGGCGCTAAACCACTGCGCCACCCAGGGATCTCCCTATATCTTACCTTACTCTGTAGTCTGGTCAATGTGAAAGGATGTTTCTGGAATGAAAATTTAAGAATTGACCCACTGCTTTAAGTCTGTTCCTTAAATTCTTCAGTGACTTCCATTAGTCTAAATCTTTAGGGTGGCATTCAAGATTTTCATGATCTGGCCCTTATCTGCCTTTCAGATGTTATCATAAGCCAGTCCTTCACCTAAGCTTTAATTAAATCTCTAACTCCTTCAGTTCTTGTGATTTTTGTGTATAGGTTAGACTTCTACTTAAAACCTACTTACCATTTATGTTCGGAACACTGAAGCCCTCCTTTCACCTATAAAAGTAATTTTCAGTTATTTTATCATTGTATATCTAACTACCCAAATCCCCTGCCTAGTGTTAGTAGTTTGAAGTAGTTGTGATCTTTATTTTCGTCCTTTTTTCTTCCCCCCAAGGATCCCTAACATTTAAAGTCTGTTGATAAAGGGTGATTGTGTATTTTTGGCAATTTTTAAACATTTTCTTGTATAAAATAGAAATTGTCATAATTTTACATAGATAAAATTGGGCAGACTCCAATTGAAATAATAAATATGTTTTATAGCCTTCAGTTTGGAAACCTGCAGAATTATGATCGCCATGTTGGATGTATCCTTGAATAAAAATAGAATATACTAGAATATGAAATAATTGCTTTCTGAATATAACCAAGCAATTGTTGGCTATAAATGACCATAGTAAATTGGAGACTTTAAAAATACTTTGTAAGATCCTGTTTGAATTCTGTACTTTTCCATTTTTACACAGAAGTCTATTCATATGCTAAACTTGGCTAACTTGCAGAAGCATACTAACAATTTTTTAGTCATGATTTACAGTTTTGGGTCAAGTAAATTCTCTTTGGTATCAAAACTTATTTTTATTAATAAAACTATCAGAGAGATTACACAGGAAAAATGGGATTTAATGAATTCAAAGAACTTTGGGCAGCTCTTAATGCTTGGAAGCAACACTTCATAACTATTGATCAAGACCAAAGTGGCACAGTAGAACATCATGAATTGAATCAAGCCATTGCTGCAATGGGTAAGAATATTAAAATTCTTTAGAATCTATCCAGATCATCTTTGTTCTTTGATGAGATGAATTTTAATTATTAGAGTTTAAGGAATATATTATATCAATTGTTAGCCAATTTGATTTCAAGATTGTAGATATATTCTGACTGATGACATTTAACAAAACCATTTTATCTATGATTTTTCCAAAAGATGATATTTTATACATTGTGGTTGATAAAATAATTTCTAAATTTCATCTGTTGACTTTATTAAAATGTAGTCCCCTAATCATTGGTACTCACCATTTATATTGTATTTTCTGTAACTTAGTAAGATCTCTAGTGTTTATTTAGATATTTTTACCATTTTTTTGAAATATAATTAATATGCAGTATTATATTAGTTTTAGGTGTACAACACTTCTATACAAATCCATATCAGGTGTTCAACCATTCTAGACATTACTCGGTGCTCACCACAAGTATATATACCATCTGTCATACAGTGTATATTATGATTTTGTTGACTGTATTCCATATGTTGTATTTTTCATCTCTGTGATTTTATTTATTTTTTAATTTTTTTATTTTTTAAAAGATTTTATTTATTTATTCATGAGAGACAGAGAGAGAGAGAGAGAGAGAGGCAGAGACACAGGCAGAGGGAGAAGCAGGCTCCATGCAGGGAGCCCGATGTGGGACTCGATCCAGAGACTCCAGGATCATGGCCTGGGTCAAGGCAGGCACTAAACCGCTGAGCCATCCAGGGATCCCCCGACTTCATTTTTTTTTAATTGGAAGTTTGTACCTCTTAATTTCTCCTCTGGCAACCATCAGTTTGCTCTGTGAATTTAAGAGTCCCTTTTTGTTTGTCCCTTTTTTCTTTGTTTTGTTTCTTAAATAGCATACTTAAGTGAAATCATGTCTTTCTCTGACTTATTTCACTTAGTATAATACTCTATATATGTGCATCCATGTTATTGTAAATAGCAAGATCTCATATTTTTTTATGGCTGAGTGATATTTCATTGTGTATATACCACATCTTTTTTTTATCCACTTAGTTGTTGATGGACACTCTGGTTGCTTCCATAATTTGGTTATTGTAAATAGTGCCTCAATAAACATAGGACTGCATATATCTTTTTAAATTACTGTCTTGCTTTTCTTTGGGTAAGTACGCAGCAATGGAATTACTGGATCAAAGGATAGTTCTGTTTTTAATTTTTTGAAGAATCTCCATACTGTTTCTACAGTGGTTGCACCAGTTTACATTCCTGCCAATACTGCAGGAAGGTTTCTTTTTCTCCACATCCTCACCAATACTTTTTAGTCCTTGTCTTTTTGATTTTAGCCATTATGACAGTTGCAAGTGGGGTTGTCTCTCATTGTGGATTTGAATTTCCCTGATGATGAGTGATGTTGAGTATCTTTTTGTGTGTCTGTTGGTCATCTGTCATTGTGTTTTTTTTTTTTTTTTAAGATTTTATTTATTGAGAGAGAGAGAGAGAGAAAGCATGAGCAGGGGCAGAGGGAGAAGTAGACTCTCCACTGAGCAGGAGGCCTGATGTGGGGCTCTATCCCAGGACCTTGGGATAATGACCTGAGCTGAAGGCAGACACTTAATAATCTGAGCCACCCAGGTGCCCCTATCTGTTTGTCTTCTTTGGAAATATGTCTCTTTGGGTCCTCTGCCCATATTTAATTGGATTATTTGGAGTTTTTGGTATTGAGTTGTATAAGCTCATTATATTTGGATATTAATCCCTTGTGGGATATGTGATTTGCAAATATCTTCTCCCATTCATTCAGTAGGTTGCCTTTTCATTTTGTTAAAGGTCTCCTTCACTGTGTAAAAGCTTTTTATTTTGGTGTAGTCCCAGTGATTTGTTTTTGCTTTTGTTTCCCTTGTCTCAGGAGACCTATCTAGAAAAATGTTGCTTCAGCCAATGTTAAATTACTGCCTGTTTTCTCCTAGGAGTTTTATGGTTTCAGGTCTCACTTTAGTTTTTTAATCTATTTTTTGTAAAGAGATTTATTTATTTATTTTAGAGAGAGGGAGGGGCCAAAGGAGAGGAAGCGGTAGATAAGCCCTCTGAGGGGTTTCCTCCCTGAACTCAGAGCCTGATGGTGCTCGATGCCACACCCTGAGATCATAACCTGAGCCAAAATCAAGAGTTGGATGCTCAATCGACTGAGCCACCCAGATTCCCCACTTCTTTAAATCGATTTTGAGTTCATTTCTGTGTATAGTATAAGAAACTAGTCGAATTTCATTCTTTTGCATGCAGCTGTTCAGTTTTCCCAACATCATTTGTTGAAGAGACTCTTCCCCATTATATATTCTTGCCTCCTTTGTCATAAATTAATTGACCACATAAGTCTCAGTTTATTTCTGGGCTCTCTGTTCTGTTCGATTGATATTTGTGTTTGTTTTTGTGCCAGTACCACATTGTTTTGATTACTGCAGCTCTAGTATGTCTTGAAATCTGAAATTGTGATACCTCCTGTTTTGTCCTTCTTTCTCAGAATTACTTTGGCAATTTGGGGTCTTCTGTAGTCCCATACAAATTTTAGTATCACTTGTTCTAGTTCTGTGATAAATGCCATTGATCTTTTATAAGGATTGTATCGAATGTCTAGATTGTTTAGGATAATATGGACATTTTAACAATACTGGTTTTTCCAAGCCAGGAGCATGGAATATCTTTCATTTGTGATAAGAGCTCTAATTTGATAGCAAAGGCTTATTTCAGTATGTTATGCTCCATATTATAGTCTAGCTTTTCAACAGTAAAAACATGTTTTCTAAATTTTCTTTCTTACGTAATTAGTATACACAGTATATAACAAATACCTCAGAATGGGAAGTCTGCATTTTAGAGTATTTTAAAAGAATGTAACTTTAATTTTATTCTATCTTTGGTATGCTAAGGTTCACTGTCTATTTTCTTTCAAACATAGTAACATAAAATGATATTTAACCTATTTTTACAGTTCATGCAATTTTAAGTAGTTTTCTTAATTTTGTTTACCTCTATGATTTTACTTACACTCATTTCTAAACAAAATACATTTAAAGAAAATTAACCTTTTGAGAGTTAAAATCTGAACACAGTGTACATTATCTTAAATTCCAATTTAAAGAAATTAAAACTAGTGACTTGTTTTGTAAATAGACATTTTAATTTAATAGGTGGTAGTTTTGGGGACAATCCTAGCCACATCATATGTAGTTCAGTCAGAGTATTAATACCTAATGGATTAAACTTGACCCTTAACTCAACATAGTGTTGAAAATTAATATAACCTTTTACAAAAAAGAAAACCGCTAGAGTTCACATAGAGAGTTGCATGCCACAAAGAAGAATTGCGGATTATTCAAATTTAAGATCTTCAGATATATTTTAAAATATTCAAATTATTTTGCCAAGGATGCTATAGGAAATCCTAAGATTTTTTATTACCACATCAGGATCATAACTTCCTACGAGGGAGCTTAAAAAATATTTGCATATAATTACATTCATTTGCATATTTTACTTCTATTAAATTATACCTTTCCTTTTATTTATTTTTAACAAGTTTCTGGGTTATATTTTATTGTAGCCACATAATGAATTTCTCTACATTTATTATTGTTTTTCCCTTTGAATAGATTTTTGTCTTTTTGGGGCGCCTGAGTAGCTCAGTCAGTTAAGCATCCGACTTGACTTTGGCTTAGGTCATAATTTCAAGGTCATGAGATTGAGCCCCGTGTTGCATCAGGGCTCCAAGCTGGGTGTGGAGCCTGCTTAAGATTCTCTCTTTTCCTCTCTCTCTGCCCCTCTCCCTCAGTTTATGTGCTATTGCTCTGTGTCTCTCCAAAAAAAAAAAAAAAAAAAAAAAAAAAAAAAAGATTAGTGTCTTCTGTCCAAATCTAATCCAGTAATATATAAAGATAATAATTCTGGCTCAGCACCCTTCACAGTAAACTATACATATATTTGAAAGCTGCTAAAAGTAGATCTTAAAAGTTTTCATAATAAGAGGAGAAAATTCTGTAACTATATAGGGTAAAGATGTTAACTACACTTATTATAATAATCATTTTGCAATACAATTATGGAATCATTATGTTGTACATCTGAAACTAATATAATTTTATATGCCAATTATACCTCAATGAAAAATTAAAAAGAAAAAAGGAAATACAAAATTTAAATGATAGAAAAGATCTGTAATAATATTTTCTCTAATATTCTTTAAAGAAGTCTCAAATTACAGAACTGAAATATTGAAGCATTAAAACCTATAAGATACTTGACATTATTTAAAAATCAAAATATATTTTAAATATGCAAAAATGTAATTGCTTTCTTAGCTTTGACTTCATTACAAAGTTAGACTGGTGATACTAGCAAGACAAAGGAGGCAAGAATGTATAATGGGGAAGAGTCTCTTCAACAAATGATGTTGGGAAAACTGAACAGCTGCATGCAAAAGAATGAAATGAAATTCGACTAGTTTCTTATACACAGAAATGAACTCAAAATGGATTTGCCCATTTTATTACTTTATTAGTAATAAGTCTTTGCTTGATAGATTTTAATGTGAATATATTTGGTTTCTAGTATATATTTTTGTGGAATGAATTTGGGAAATTTATTTTACAATTGTTTTTAAGGAAAATGCAATGTTGTGTTCTTATGGTGTTTGGTTTTAGAAATTTTAATGTATAAATTCCTTTTTCTAGGTTACAGATTGAGTCCTCAAACATTAACTGCTATTGTTAAACGGTACAGCAAAAATGGCCGAATCTTCTTTGATGATTATGTTGCTTGCTGTGTGAAGCTTCGAGCATTGACAGGTATTGATCATTTTAAAAATAGATGCAGTATTGTGTAGCTGTTTTTCTGAATATCTCTCATTTTATTCAACTTTTTGATAATAATGTATTTTTTACTTTTATTCACTATTAAATCTAATCACTGTTAAGGCTTTAAAAATTTAGTAATATGAATAGTGAAAATTTGTTATAGCTCAGTTTTGGAAAGTTTTCTTCATGTGTCAGTCCCCAGGATATGAAATCACTTGATTTAATTGAGAATGAAGAGAGAGAGGGAAGATGGCAGGGGAGTAGGAGAACCGTAGGTTTGTCTCTTCCTATAAACACACCTAGATAACTAACAGATCATCCTATATAGTCCAGAAATTAGCAGAAGATTGGTAAAGGAGGAGACACAACTAAAGGGGAGAAGAGGCCCCATTAAAGAAGGTAGAAAGGGCAGAGATGTATTTTAGGGGAGAAACAGATCATGGGTGCTACAGAGAGGTAGAAGCTATGCTCAGGGAAAAGGGTAAGAGAGGAACACCCAGGAATGCACAAGAATATTTCCCCAAAGCCATTGGCTTGGAAAATGAGAGGGGCTCAATTTTGTGAGTTCTTGCAATCAGTGGGGCTTAAAGCCCAGACTTTAAAGTCCTTGTGCTTGGTTAGAATAGAGCCCAGAGGGCAGACAGCTTGGAAACAATGATCTGAAGAATGCTTGGAGCACACCAGGGAGAGTATTCACTCTTCTAAGAGCATGTCCCTGAGAGGCAGTGTTCATGGAGATACCTCTCCGGAACAGAGGAACTGGCTGGTGTCATTTCCCTCTCCCACCCCCTTAGCATAAATACAGAGCCACCTGCAAGAAGCAGTTCAACACTGATACTGGCTGCCTAACTTGTTTGTAGCAAACCTCTGCACTCTGACAGGACTGCTTTCTCAGTCAAACTTGACTCAGTCCCAGCATGGCGGGCTTTTCCCCCAGAAGACCAGCACAATCCCCTGCCCACACCATGTCTCAACAAGAGTTCTGTAGAGCCTCAGTTCTGGTGCAGCTGGTGTTAGGTCTTATTTAATAAGGAGACCAGTGGACACCTAGGTAAAACTTGCCACATTCTGGCCAAGGACGGAACACTGCCCACAGCAGATGAGTAGAGCCTCTGTGGATGGCTAGCCTAAAGGACAGACCAGCCAAAATATAAGAGCAGAGCATACACTGCACATACCAGAGACATTCCCTAAAGTGCCAGGCCCTGGACACTACATGACCTATTCTTCATAAAGCTACTACTGCCAGGAGCAGGTGCCATAACTGTCTTTTCTAACACATAGAAAAAGGTAAGAGACTTAGACAAAATGCCAGGATGGAGGAATTTATCCTAAATGAAAGAACAAGATAAGGCTATGGCCAAAGATCCAAGCAAAACAGATGTAAATAACATTCCTAATGGTGAATTTAAAGAAACTTAAGTATACTCACTGGGCTTGAGAAAAGAATAGAAAAAAAAAAAAAAAAAAAAAAAACATCAGTGAGACCTTTACCATGGAGATAAAAGAGTTAAAAAAGAATCAACTAGAGATAAAGAATGCAATAAATGAGATTGGAAACAGGCTTAATGTAATGAAAAGCAGGCTGGAAGAAGCAGAGGAATAAATTAGGGACCTAGAAGACAAAATAATGAAAAATGATGAAGCTGAACAAGAGAGAGAAAAATTATGGAATATGAGAATAGACTTAGGGAATTCAGTGACTCCATAAAATATAATAACATTCATATTACTGGAGTTCCAGAAGAAGAAAGGAAAGAAAAGGCAGCAGAAAATTTATTTGAAAAAAAAAAAAAAAAACTTCTTTAATCTGGAGAGGGAAACAGACATCCAGATGCAAGAGGCACAGAAGATGCCTTCAAAAATCAAGAAAAGCAGACCACACCAAACCTATTATAATTAAATTTGCAAAACATAAGTGATAAAGAAAAAATCTTAAAAGCAGCAAAACAAAAGAAGTCCTTAACTTGATAAGGGAAGACCCAAAGGTTAACTGGAGATTTCTCAGATGAAACTTGGCAGGCCAGAAGAGAATGGCATGATTTATTCAAGATGGTGAATGGGAAAAATCCATAGCTAAGAATAGTGTATCCAGCAAGGCTATTATTCAGAATAGAAGGAGAGTTTCTCAAACAAAAACTAAAGGAGTTCGTGACCACTAAACCATCCCTACAATATTATTAAAGAGGACTCTGAGTGCAGCAGAGAGACCAAAAGTGAGAAAGACAAGAAAGGATCAGAGAAAATCTGCAGAAACAATGACAAAGTAAGTAATAAAATGGCACTAACTACTATCTATCAATAAATATTTTGAATGTAAATGGACTAAGTACTCCTATCAAAAGACATAGGGATCAGAATGGGTAAAAAAAATAATAACCATTTACATGCTGCCTATAGGAGACTCATTTTAGATCTAAAGACACTTGAAGATTGAAAGTGACGAGATGAAGAAATATTTATCACATAAAAGGAAGTCAAAAGAAAGACAGAGTAGCAATACTTCTATCAGACAAACCAGACTTTAAAGAAAAGACTGTAACGAGATAGAGAGCACTATATCATAATTAAAGGGGACAATCCAGTAAGGAGATCTACCAACTGTAAATATTTATGCACCCAGCATGAGAGTACCCAAATATATCAAACAATAACAAACATAAAGGAACTAATTGATAATAATACAATAATAGCAGGGAACATCAACAGCCCACTTGATCAATGGCCAGATTATCTAAACAGAAAGGAAACAATGTCTGAATGACACCTTGAACCAGATGACTTAACAGATATATTCAGAACATTCCATCCTAAAACAGCATAATATACATTCTTTTCAAGTACATGTGGAACATTCTCTAGAATGGATCACATGTTAGGTCACAAATCAGGCCTCAACAAATATAAAAAGATTGAAATCTTACCATGCATCTTTTCTGATCACAACACTAAGAAACTAGAAGTCAGCCATAAGACAAAATTTGGAAAGACCATAAATACATGGAAGTTAACATGGTACTAAACAATGAATGCATCAGCCAGGAAATCAAAGAAGAAATAAAATACAGGGACACAAATGAAAATGCAAATACAATGGTTCAAAACTTTTGGGATGCAGCAAAAGTGGTCCTAAAGGGGAAGTATATGGAATACAAGCCTACCTCAAGCAGCAAGAGAAATCTCAAACAACCTAATCTTAGACCTAAAGGAGCTAGAAAAAGAACAATAAAAGAAATCCAAAGCCAGCAGATGGAAGGAAATAATTAAGATTAGAGTGGAAATAAGTGATATAGAATCTAAAAAATCAGTAGAACAGATCAATGAAATCAGGAACTCGTTCTTCAAAAAAATTAATAAAATTGATAAACCTCTAGCCAAATTTATCAAAAAAAAAAAAAGAGAAAGGACCTAAATAAATAAAACTACAAAAGAGGAAAAATAACAACCAACAACACAAAAACACAAACTCATTATAAGGGAATATTATGAAAACCTATATGTCAACAAATTGGACAACCTGGAAGAAATGGAAAAATTCCTAGACATATATAAACTACCAAAACTGAACCAGAAAGAAATAGAAAACTTGAATAGACTGATAACCAGCAAAAATATTGAATCTGTAATAAAAAACAAACAAAAGTCTAGGATCAGGTGGCTTCTTCATAGGTAAATGCCACCAAACATTTAAAGAAGAGTTAATACCTATTTTACTCAAACTATTTCAAAAAATAGAAAAGGAAAGAAAACTTCCAGTACTTCAGCAGTACCCTACTACCAAAACAGATAAAGACTCACCTAAAACCCTAAAAAAAAAAAAAAAAAAAGAAAAAGAACTGCAGGTAATGTCTCTGAAGAACATAGACACAAGAATCCTCAATAAAATATTAGCAAACTAAATCTAATAGTACATTAAAAGAATAATTCACTATGATCAAGTGGGATTTATTCCTGGTTTGCAAGGGTGGTTCATTATTTGCAAATCAATCATCATGATATACCATGATACACATTGATAAAAGAAAGGATAAGAACCATATGATCATTTCAATAGATGCAGAAAAAGCATTTAACAAAGTACAACATCAATTCATGATAAAAAACTCTCAACAAAGTAGGCTTAGAGGAAACATACCTCAGTATAATAAAGGCCATATATGAAAACCCACAGCTAATACCATCCTCAACTGAGGAGCTTTTCAGTTCTCAGATCAGGAACAAGACAGGGATGTCCACCCTTACCACTGTTATTACATATATTACTGGAAGTTCTAGCAAGCAGTCAGACAACGAAAAGAAGTAAAAGGCAACCAGATCAGCAAGGAGGAAGGCACACTTTCACTATTTGCAGATAACATGGTACTCTATATGGAAAACATATAAGATTCCACCAAAAAATTGCTAGAACTGATACACAAATTTGATGATACAAAATCAATGTACAGAAATCTGTTGCATTCCTATGTACCAATAATGAAGCAGCAGAAAGAGAAATTAAGGAATCAGTTCCATTTACAGTTGCACCAAAAACAATAAGATACCTAGGAATAAACTATCCAAGGAGGTGAAACACCTGTATTCTGGAAACTATAAAACACCATGAAAGAAATTGGTAAGAAATGGAAGGACATTCCATGCTTGTGGATTGGAAGAACAGATGTTGTTAAATTGTCTAGACTACCAAAGCAGTCTACACTTTTAATGCAATCAGTATCAAAATACCAACAGCATTTTTCACAGAGCTAGAACAAACAATCCTAAAAATTCCATAAAGGAACACAAAAGACTCGAATAGCCAAAGCAACCTTAAAAAAGAAAAACAAAGGTGGAGGCATCACAGTTCCGGACTCATGTTATATTACATAGCTGTAGTAATCAAAACAGTATGGTGCTGGGATGCCTGGGTGGCTTAGCAGTTGAGCATCTGCCTTTGGCTTAGCATGATCCCAGAGTTCCAGGATCGAGTCCCGCATCTGGCTCCTGCAGGGAGCCTGCTTCTCCCTCTGCCTATGTCTCTGCCTCTTTCTCTGTGTCTCTCATGAATAAACAAATAAATCTTTAAAACAAAAAACAGTATGGTGCTGGCACAAAAATAGACCCCTAGATCAATGGAACAGAATAGAAAACCCAAAAATGAACCCACAACTTGTGGTAAGTTAATCTTTGACAAAGCAAGAAGGAATATCCAATGAGAAAGTCTCTTCAACAGATGGTGTTGGGAAAACTGTATAGCAACAAGCAAAATAAAGAAACTAGACCATTTTCTTACACCATACACAAAAATAAATTTAAAATGAATTAAAGACCTAAATGTGAGACTTGAAACTATAGCAGTCCTAGAGGAGAACATAGGCAGTAACCTCTTTGACCTCAGCTGTAGCAATTTCTTTCCAGATAGGTCTCCTGAGGCAAGGAAAACAAAAGCAAAAATAAACTATTGGGATTTCATCAAAATAGAATGCTTCTACACAGTGAAGTAAACAATCAACAAAACTAAAAGGCAGTCTACAGGATGGGAGAAGATATTTGCAAATGACATATTTGATAAAGGGTTAGTATCCAAAATATATAAAGAACTTATAAAACTCAACACCCAAAAAACAAATAAATAATCCAATTAAAAAGTGGGCAGGAGACATGAATAGACATTTTTGCAGAGACATCCAGATGGCTAACAGACACATGAGAAAATGCTCAACATCACTGGGAAAGACAAATCAAAACTATAATGCATTAATCACCTCACACCTGTCAGAATGGCTAAAATCAGCAACACAAGAAACACAGATGTTGGTGAAGATGTGGAGAAAAACCCTTTTGGTGGGAATGCAAACTGGTACAGCCAGTATGGAACACAGTATGAAGTTCCTCAAAAGGTTAAAAATAGAACTGCTGTGCCATCCAGCAATTGCACTACCAGGTAGTTAGCCAATGAATGCAAAAATACTAATTCGAAGGGATACATTCACCCTGATGCTAGTAAAAGCATTATCTACAATAGCCAAATCATGGAAACAGCCCAAGTATCCATCAATTGATGAACTGATAAAGAAGATGTGGTGTATATAAACAGTGGAATATTACTCAGCCATAAAAAGGAATGAACTCTTGCGATTTGCAATGACATGGATGGAGCTAGAGTATTAAGCTAAGTGAAATAAGTCAAGAAAAGGATATGCCATATGATTTCACTCTTGGGAAATTTAAGAAACAGACTTTTAACTATAGAGAATAAACTGATAGTTACCAGAGGGGAGATGAGTGAGGGGGATGGGGATTAAGGAATGCACTTGTCATGATGTGCGTACTTGGTGATGGAATTGTTGACTCATGATATTGTATACCCAGAACTAATATTATGCTATGTGGAATTTAAATAACCTTTTGGGTATGATATTAGTCATTTTTTTTGGTGCTTAGGGATATCAAGTATTTGAAACTATATACTTAAGATTTTAATATTTTTTGTTTGTTTGAAGATTTCTTTAGAAGAAGAGACCACTTGCAACAAGGGGTTGTGAATTTTGTATATGACGATGTAAGTATTCTGATATTTACACTGTGTCAAAAAATTTAAGTGATCCCTAGTATCAGTACTGGGAATAATATATTTTATAGACCATATTCTTTTTCTGTATTTTTCAGCTAACTGCATATATGATCCAGTATTTATACAAATACCAACTTGACAAAATTATTTATTTATTTATTTATTTATTTATTTATTTATTTATTTATTTATTTATTTTTTCCCAACTTGACCATTTTAAATTTTATGATGTGTTTTTGGCAGTTTATCTTTCAAATTATTTTTGAGGGCAAACCGACCATTATTTTTATAAAGAGTTATTTACCTTTGGTGATCTTTAAGAGAGAAGAAATTTTCATCTATGATTATGATGCTGTTCATTTCTTCCTTCATTTCTCATTTCATATGGTTGTAATTAGCCTGATTTTAATTAAAACTATAGGAGAATTATATTTCACGTGTACATCAATATTTCGGGGGTTTTGTTTTGTTTTTGTTATAGGGGAGTTAGAGGGTCAGCATTTCCCTCATTTCCCTACTGGTATATCCTGATTTAAACTGCAAGCCTTGGAAACACTTAAAACTTCCCCTCTTGTGAAAATGCTTTTATGGAATGTAATTAATCAAAAACAAAAACCATTTTATTGCCACCAGCTGATGATTTTTCCTATATTAGTTTTTGCAGGGTACTATGGCAATTTGAACGTCTAGAATTTGAAAGCTGAAGAAACACTGTGAACTTTTTTTACTTGGAAGAAACTAACTGGACTACTTTGAATTTGAAGCTCTTGGGGCTTTTCTGTGTTTCTCCCTTTTACATCTGTTCCCTTTCTATGTATTTATCCTTTGGTGCATAATTCAGAGCAATAAAAGAAGCATTTTTGTATTTGGAACATTAATTGCTTTTAGGAAAGTTATCCCTTAACAGATATCTGTATAGCATAAAATATTGGTATATGATGAATTGATGTAAATAACTTTTAACCTTAATTTTTAACATTGTTAGCCCAGAAGACTGTACTTACAAGACAGAGTATATAAGAAGTCAAATAACGAAAGCTGGATAAAGCTAGTGTATACTTACCTGAAGGTTACAAATTATACTTTGAAATTTTGTTTGTAGTCCTTGGTGTTCAAGGTGAACTAGAAGGAGAAGACTAGATTTTGTGCCATATTTGTGGAAGAATTTATTCCTTGATCACACAATTCAAGAAGAGAAACTCGCTAGTCTTTGTCTATGAAGAGAGAAGGTTGCTGAAATTTTATGTTACAGCACCTTAGGTGCACCATGAATTAATCTGTAGAAATAAGGCTACAGGAGGCATTTTTTCCCCTTGGCTTTTGTCAGTGCAGATTTTTATTCAATATATTTTTTTTGTCTTCTGTGGAAAAGAAGTTCTTGATACACATACCTTTTATGGCTGCCCTTTTTCCATCAGTGACAACGTAGATGGCCTAAAATGGCATCTTCCTTTTAAAGCTAGACTTTCTGGAAGGGATACTTATTTCTAATGAAGTGTCAACATTTCAATGTATTCTCTTAAGCTAAATTATTTTATACATAATGCCAACTGTTAACAAAGTTAAAAAAAGTCAAGTAATCTACCACTTTGTTTAAATGTTCGGAAATTGGAAGTTTTACTTTTCAACATTAGTTGCGAGCTCACCATTAGCATTGGTAAACTGGTAAGACGTTGAGTGCAGGTGTGTAATGTGGGGGTACTGACCACTGCAGCCGCAGCCTATTTCTGTGGTATTACTGTGGAAGTTGCAAAGTGGTCATCAGATCCATAGCATTTAAGATCCCCTTGTGAGCTGTTGTAATTAATGAGCTGCCTTCCTGGCAAACATTCTTAGTCTTTTTTTTTTTTTTTTTTTTAACATTCTTAGTCTTAGTTAAGATTTTAGAAACCGTGTATTTTTCTTCCACTTTAACTGAATTTCTTCTGGCTTCAAACGTGAGTACAAATTGACATGATTTTAGTATGACCGGTGACCAAAATAATTATGCTTTTTATAAAATTCTGTTTCTTAAAGGGTGGAGGATGAATGGCAGTATCTTAAAAGAAAACTTTATAAACTTACAGAATTTTACATCAACTTTTAACAGTCCTGGAAAGGAAGAATTGGATAGTCATTTTGACGTTGTAATTTTAAATAATTAGCTGCTATATTCATTTGGTCAGCAGTATAAAAATGTGTGGCTAAATAAACCATCTACTTTTATCCCCTGGCTGTTAGTTTTTTTTCCACGAACATATATTTGATAATTGGAGAGGATGTTAACTGAGCCATAAACAAAATAACAGGATTTGAATTAGAAGTCTTGTTGGAAAAAACGAATATAAATGTGCTCATATCATTCATGTTGAATAAGGGTGATAATATGACTCAACAGCCTGGGATCTTAACATCCAACTTATAGGTAATCTAGTCATTGTACTGCTCTGAGGTCTGCTGTACTTTCTCTTATTTGGAGGCTAACAGTTGAGACGAAACTTTAAAAATGATATATGGTATTATTCATATAAGTTTTTGCCAAACACTTTGTATTAGAACTTTCTATATGATTCTCTAACATCCTTTTCTAAAGGTGTTCCTACGAATTTTGGTCACAGGAATTCTGTGAAGTAGTTTTGATGATCAGACATATTTGGGAAATTTTCATCCTTTTCAGGGAGCTTGATAAAGCCTGAGGTACATAAAATCCTGTCTACTTTTACTTGACCCGGTTTTTCCAAACTTTTTTTGACCACAGAACTCCTTTCTCTAGCAAAACTGATTCTCTATGCCAATCCCACTTAATTATCAGTTCTTTTGTGCTTTCCATTAAATAGATAATCTTACCAAACATTAGGCATTATTTTACTTGGATTTTTATACAAATGAAATGCAGTTCACTTTTTGATGCTCTAAAGATAATTGATGTAAACAGACATCCATCACTAAAGTAAAAATTACATAGTCTGATGATGAACAATGACTGGAATATGAATATAGTGTGGTGGTTTGTACTGTTTAACTCACACCCAGTTTTCTTGTAATGATGTAAATTATTGAATAATGTCCACTCTTAACATCTAAGTGCTTTTATTTATACAGTAAACATGTTTCCATGTCATTTTGAGAATTTTTTAATAAACATTCAAATAGCTTGCTGTAAAGTTTTGTATCATACAAAATCTGTTACATATATGAGATGCTTCAGTTCAAATAACAGTGCAGTAATTCGCCTATGCCTAAAACACTGCCAAATGATTAAATGTCAGGTATTGCACTTCTATTTTGAGTGGCAGTTTACACATGTTAAATTACATCAAGGGGAAATCAATACTATTGGAATCTTAATTTGGTCCACTTTAAGTGTAATTTCAAGGACGGTGCTCATTTGATCTATTTAGGCATGCATTCAGAAACAAAAAGTAATTTAAAAATGTCAAACAATATGTTTATTTCCAGAAAAGGTATTCACCCTGGAAGAAAGTAGAATTTATTAATGTAGTTGAAAGTCTGTGCAATTTAAAAAGTGACAAAAAATCAATTTAAGTAAAATATACAAATCAAGTTCACTGTACTCTTCTGGCATTACTAAACTGGACAAACTAAATACATACTGTTTGTCAGAAATGTGCTTTTCTTTTGTCATTTTATGTTTGACAGATTCATAGATGATATGTTTTCTCCTATTTGTAACACTTTTCTGGGAACTTAGTAGGAATACATTTGTGAAAGTCTGATAATTATATTTAGTGAGTAAAAATCCAAGACTGCTTTCAGCTTAGGATTTTTTTCTCTTAAATGTTAAAATACAACCACAGGTATTTTAGTACTTTGAAACTTGTATTTAAAAATCACATTTTTTTTTTGGTCTTGTAAGCACTTTGAAATAAATGTACTATGCTAAGCTATCACCTAAGAATATGTCTAGACTTTATAATAAAATTAGATGATACAAAGAAAAAACCAAATATTTAGAGCTTCTGGTATAGTGATGAATGCAGAGAGGATTTTAAACGAATATTGTTTAGGCAATTTGTAGACTAGAATAAGGTTATAACATCACATATGTCCATATATTAAGTTAATTTTTTCCTGTAATTTAGAAAACTGAGCACAAAACTACTTTCCAGCAAAACACTAGGATACTTAATGAAAAATTTCTGACTCACTATCAACTCATTATTTGGATGCTGGGAAGTCTGTGCTTTTAAGTGTTTCTTGCCATGTCTTTTTCTACTTGTTTTAAAAAACATATTTTACTGGCATATGAAGAAAAGAACCTTATATTACTTAGCATTCCTTTTACCCAGGTAGCTTGGTAATTTGCAGCTTTGTGTATTATTTTGCGAGCATTCAAAACTCAAATGTGCTTTTGTGTATCTGGATATATAGCAACTAGACATTGGCAGCACTCCTACATTACTATGATGTGCCATACAGTTAGGGGATGAAGAGGGTCCTTGCCGATGTGCTACTTTTATTTCCAGGTGTGCCCCTTCCACAATGTCAGAGATGCTGGCCATTTGGAAAGCTTACAGAAAATGAGAATTGGGCTATGTCATTTAATAGCTATATTCAGAGACAAGTATGCCAGGAATTAGTACCTTCAGATACATTGTATGCGTGTGTGTGTGTGTGGGGGGGGGTGTCCCAACCTTTTCCCTTAAGCATGAAAATATGTACTTTATAGATACACGCAGTCATTGGAATTTTAGCTGGCTGTATTTAATCACTTATCTTGGTGTGATCACTGGAATTTCAGAGGGTAACCTGAACAGGTATGAATGTTCCAGAAACATACTAAATAAAGATCCATATTCTTTTGAAAATGATAGGCCATTTAAAAAAAAATTAGGATTAGCTGAACTTTTGGATGGATATTTAATTTCCCAAAGCTATCTAAATGCGTCACCCCCAAATTTATCTTACGGCAAGAGATTTTAAGTTGTTAAATTATTAGCTTATTCATACTTTGATCTTTGATTCTCATTTTGTAATCAACCTCACTTAAAGATACCAGTATATTGCTTTCTGCTAATCTATATTTGATTTGGTTTTTCATTTATTAAATAGGGAAATGTTCTCTTGGGTTTTTAAGCCTGAAAAAAAATGAATGGTGGGGAATCTTAGCCATTAAAAGGACCAAATAGTCTTTAGTTTAGAAAATGCCACATTATGACCAACACATTTTATTGAAAAGATTTCTCTGAAGATAGTTAGATTTTCAAAAAAAAATAATAACAGATAAATGATTCTGAGGGGGGAAGAAATTAAGAGTATATGAAACTTAAGCAAATAAAAATAATATTATCTGGATTTTCCATTCTCGGTGAAAAAAATGAATCATGTACACATTATACAAAATTTATGTCCCATGTAATTTGAGGCTTGCTTAGTTATCAGAAATCTTAAGTCGTGAAACATAAATGTTTCAGTAAATTACCATTATGTTCTTGATAGCCAATAAGAAGTGAAGTGTTTTTATGTTTCTTTAATTTTAGATTTACTGCTTTCTACCATTCAATCCAGTTTACTGATGCCCCAGTGGAACTCAGTAAAACTGTAGTAGCACTGTTACAATTATGAGATTTCATGAAATACATCAGCACCACCATGCCTATATCTAGCACTATGCCTAGTAAAATGTTGGAAATAGTTGGTTTCTCTAATAAAAGTATTCTAACTAGCTAAGAGATTTACTTTCTTTTCCCCAAAATAATTTCTTTTACAAATTCTTGAATTTTCATATAAATAGATCAGAAATTATATGCTTCGTTCTTAAATTATGTATATATACTATATTTTCAATACAACTTGTACACTTTTAGCTACCAAAAATTTGCAACCATTTTTACATGAAATTTACATTTTTCTTATTTACAGTTACTTGTAGGTTATTGCAAAACTAGTTGTGCAAGTAGATTACACTGTCAATACCACATACCAATCTTTGAAGAAAATATTTGCTAAAAAATAAATATTTCTGCACAGATTATTTCAAAAGCATCATGATTTCATGCTACATTATGTGCATAAAGACAAGGAAAAAGGATGTTTTGGTAGAATGTTTCATTACGTTTAAAGCATTCCAAGGTACTTACTACTTAACCAATGTGAGTGAGCTTCTTTGTATCAGATGACTGAAATTTTCATGTGATAACACACATTTTTTGAAACGTACTTAACTGGAAAACATTCTGATGTACATTTTCCTATCTAAAATCATAGAATGCAAATTTCAGCTAAAAGCAGGTAAATGTGTCTTTCATTAAAATCGCCTAGGAGATGAAAACTAGGGATTCCTCAGTATGTTTATTTTTTAATA
Organism: Nyctereutes procyonoides; assembly: GCF_905146905.1. Taxonomy (NCBI): domain Eukaryota; kingdom Metazoa; phylum Chordata; class Mammalia; order Carnivora; family Canidae; genus Nyctereutes; species Nyctereutes procyonoides. Next base: position 23,452,756 of record NW_026575142.1, on the reverse strand, counting down.
TTTGGGGAAAAGAGTGTCATATAATTTCAGTGTTGTAATTGTAGAGGCATTTTGAAGAAACTACAGAGGAGGTAATTATAAGATAGTACTGATCCTTGAATTTTACTCCTAAATAAAAAGGATGATGAAATGGTGTGGAATTTTCTAACATGTAATCAAAATACTTAATATAACATCAGTACAAAAAAAAGATATGGTTTAAATGCTAACAGGTATGATTATGTTCAATCTAAAAGCAGTATGCACAAGGGAAGTATAAAAAATACAGGGTAAACATACAGTGCTATAAAACCGTATGCGTACCAAATCATTTTGTATCTCTTAAATTAACTAATGGAAGTAACAAACGTCATGACTACAATTTAGGAATTCAGCTGTTTTGACATTAGCTCTTCAAGAATAACCATGCTAATTTTGCCACTTCTCATAATAAAAATATTTTATTGGGAGCATTTCTATAATACTTGCTACTCTCATTTAAAAGTTTGATTATGATTGCTAGAAGAATGAAATTGGTCAATTGACTGTATAGTTCTGTGTTCTTAACATTGCATTCCTATAAATATGTTATCTGTCTATTCATAGTAATAATGTATTAGTTTTAAATAACTTATTAGTCATCTTTCTCCACCTCTGCTTAATAGTTTATATAAATAAGCCTTGCAATGCTTTCTTTTCATGCCGTCAATCATCAATAATTCATGTCTTCCTGTGAATTTTCTCTTCTGTATTGCATGTTCTTAGAGTAAGGTGTATTTGTACCACAACCTGTAATGAATCTAAGCTCAGGCACTGATCAGTCACAACAACTAATACTTTATAAAGCATTTTAAAACATCCTTTTAGTTTTTAAAATGTTAACATCACTTCATTGTAAGTTAAATGGAAGCCAGAGAAAGTAGCGTTGAATGAGAACCCTTAAGAAGTTAGGAGGGAGGGAGGGGGAAGCAATTGCATACCTAGAAGACAATTGCAATGCAAACATATAATGCTATCGGTATTGGACAAGGGCGGGATTTGACAAATCCTGGGATGCTACCACAGAGGATGCTTCCCTAGCACTGGTGTTCTCCTTCTCTAACTGGGTCTTTGAGAGCGCTGTGAGAATCACTAGAGATTTTTGTCACAGAGTGAAAATGCTGTCTGTTGGGTAGAGGAAAGCGCCATGGGAGGATTTCAGAAGACCTAGGTCATGCTATGGCATTTCCACCATAATAGCACCGTATTGTAATGATGCACGTGTCACATAATGACCTTACCGGTACATGGTGCTTAATGGTGTACAGGGCACTTCCACATATATGCTTCAGAGGCTCCTCAACACCTCTCAAGATATTTAAGACCGTCCCTCTATAGTTCTGGCTCCTGGCTCACTGAGAGTTTGTCTTGAAAGTAAGTGGAGAAGGTAGGATTTTAATTCAGATGTACCACATTGAGTCTTGCCATTTCTACCACTGCACACTGGACTTAGGCTGGCTGCCTGACGTATCTGTGCATGGCAGTGTGGGCCTAGATGCCTGCAAAGAACCACTACAACTATCAATTCTGTTTTTCTGAAAAAAAAATAGAAAGTGTACTTTCCTTTAAGAGTGTGTTTTGAAAATGCATTTTTCAATATCCATGTGGGAACTATATCGTGGATCTAAAGAGAGGCTTTCCCGGTGAGCTAGTCTTTACAGACCACATTCTACTAGTACTGAATTCACAGATCACCTTGCATACCTGGCATTTAACACTGATTCAGGGTAGATAGGTTTGTAACAATGACATTCACACTCTCGCTGTTATTATTATAAATAGTAAGTATTACTTTAAAGCTATAAACCTAATAGTGCAAAATACAATTGGAGAAAATGACTACACTTGTGTGTTCTGAATCAAAAACCTCAGTCTTGGTAATGGCTATTTAGCTGGAGACATATAGCACATTACATAAAAGCTAAATTGTGGAAAATTATTTGTTTTCCTGATTGTTTTTAATATCATGTTCCTAAATGAGAATCAAAGAGTCTAGAGTTTTGGGGGCACCTACTTTGTGCCAGGCACTTTACTAGATGTTCTCTCATTTCTTCCTTAAGTTTCTTGAGACAGGTACCATTATCTCATTTTTACAAATTCAGGAAAAGGACTCAGCGACCTTATTAAATTGGTCAGGGTCACAGAGCTATTAATGAAAGAATTCATCCTGAGAGCCATGTTGGTCTGACTGCAGAGCCCATGCTCTACATTGATGATTCTCAAAGTTCTTGTGTTTACTAGGATGATATAGGGGAGAACTTGTTAAAAGATGATTGTTGGTCCCACCCCTGGAGTTTCTGACTCAGTAGGTCTGGGTAGGGCCCAACAATATCCATTTGTAGCATGTTCCCCGAAGGTGCTAGTACTGCTATTCTAGGACTACATGTGAAGACCAGCTTGTCTTCCAAGTGCCTCTAACTCACATGACAGACACATTTGTTTTACTGCAAAAATATGATTAGAAATCTAATAACATTTGAAGTTTTTTGTAATTTATAAAAATTTTGATTTGCAATAAGAAATCTACTCAAATATATTGATCTACTTTTGGTTTTAACCACAGATAAGCAGTTTAAAGACTACTGTATTATAAATTAGTCGGTGCTGTGATTCATTTTTAATTACTAGATCTACTACATTTTCTCTCTTTTTTTTAACCATGAAAAGCCTTCAAAGGAAAGATGCTGTAAGAATGATTATTTTAGATATGCTGATGAGGTGCTAAATTTTAACCTTTGATAATATATGATGGGAATTTTAAAAAGTTTAGTTAAGGACATTGTTCTTTTAGGCATTTTGGAACCATTGCTAACGATAAACCTTCAAAAAAGATCTGTAAGCAACTCTCATACATACGTACTCAACCTCACACACCAAGTAGTTTCCATATCTTCTGACTGGGACAGTGGGAGGATTCATCTCTGATGACCAATCCATTATCATGGACCTAAAAAACTAGGCTACCCCAAATTTGCCTCTGCCTTCTCATGTTGGTTGAATGAGTGATTATTCATTTAAAAATCCTGCAAGGACATTGCTTCAGCATTTTTCATCTGTAGTTTCCTTATCAACTAATTAGAACATGGGACTCCCCTATGGGGTTAAATGATACTTCCAGCTCTCTGCCCAGCAATTAATAACAGTGGGAAAACTTGTCACTCAGGTAACTTCAGATTTTAGATGGCATTTTATTTAGGCTTGGGAACCAGGTAACGTTTTTAGTTGGAAACAAAAGGAGTTTTGTTAGTGTTTCTAATTACCTAGAAGGAGAGCAGTGCTATACTGCTATAACTGGCTGTAGCCTTAATCCTGCCTTTCGGGAGGATTCCCACGTGAAGGGGTCAGACTGTTTGCTACAGCCCAAGGGAAAAGTGACAATGACTTTAGGCATTAGACCTCTGGCTTGGACAAGGAGATGGATTTTGTAACTACAGAGAATTGCTTTGATCATCCATGTCATTTTAACCATTGAGCCTCTGACATTTCTGCCTAACTACATCTTTAAATTGTTTAGATTCTTTGTATGCTAGGATCCTATAAGAGGGGACCTTCTTTTTTTTTAAACTTTTTTTTTAATTTTTATCTATTTATGACAGTCACACAGATAGAGAGAGAGAGAGGCAGAGACACAAGCAGAGGGAGAAGCAGGCTCCATGCACCGGGAGCCCGATGTGGGATTCAATCCCGGGTCTCCAGGATCGCGCCCTGGGCCAAAGGCAGGCGCTAAACCGCTGCGCCACCCAGGGATCCCAAGAGGGGACCTTCTTAATCCTGTCTAATTCTCTGAGATTTAGAGTGTAATATCAAGCAATTCTTTTATATCAAGGAATTAAGAGGAAAAAAGTTTGTGTTATGCTAGAATTTAAACAAGCTGAATACTTGTGCACTATTCCTCATCTTCCCATGCCTTCATGCTCAGTTTTTATAGAGAAGTATGAAGGCTTTTCATGGAATGCTGAATTTTACACATGTCATACTAATGTTGCCGCTGAAGCATTCACTAATCCAACAATCAAGATTAAATTCCTCAGCTCCAAATCCTCGCTCCCTATAGATGAACAGTCTCTGGTAAATTCATTCTGAATTTCCCTGGAACTTAGGCTGGCAATCCTTATGGAATTTGTTGCAGCTGCAAAAATGTGCCTAAAAATGGATATAAAATCCCTAAATAGTCCTCTGAATCCAAGTTAGCCATTTCTTTCCCCCTGCTAGGCACCCACAAGTGTTTGTTGAATGAAAGAAGGAAAGCATCAGTTAGTCCCTACATGTGTAACTACATCAACACCACATGGTTTGGGAAGCTAGCTTAAGTTCTCCTGTTTTTTATCGAATGGACTGATCATTTTGCCATACATACTTGTTTTGCTTTTTCAAATGTTTAGCAGGGATACGAATTTGCTCATGCCTACAGACTGCCTCCCACACATGTGACCATTTAAAAATGTATAGGGAGCAACTTAAGATCACTTTAATCATATTTTAAATAGTGCAACCGCTTTGTAAATGTAAATGAGTTGCTTGTATTTGAAACTATTAGTGTCAGAGGTGAAGGTAAATCAACAGATTAGATTTCTATCCCTTGGGATAGAAATTAATCCATTTAATAATGCACACAGATATAATATCTTTAAAAATATATGCGAGTATAAGAATTATTAAAGAATGAAGAAACTTGCAAAAATTTCAAAATTTTGTTCAGAAGGACAGGATATAATGAACAAGCCCATATTAAGTTTAAAATTGTACTCAGATGAACTGAGAAATAAAACTTGACTAAAAATTGACGAATCGGATTCTTGCATTTTTTTTTCCATATCTCAATTTTCTGAGAGGCATATCCTCCCTCCAAAAAAATCGCTCAGTTAAAGACACTGACATACATTCCATCATATGTTCTGATATTCTGGGGCTCAAATATATTGATCCCAATGATAAATAATACATTTTCATACGTGTTTGAATAACCAAACAAAACTGAAATTTTACTGCTGGTGTGTTTTTTTCTTTACCGGCAGGTAAAAGCACATTGGTTTTCCACAGCTGGGATAAGAAAACCATGGAACAACATGGAAGCTAGTTTTACCATGCACATCCACTAGGTTGCACATTTTTAAAAAAGATCTATGTGCGTCCACTCTTGATCCAGTTCAGGATTGCACTAAAATATGAATCAGAGCAAAGTTGTGTACGTCACTCATGCTTTAGCAGTTCTTGAGAAGACTCCCTCCCCACCTCACAAAAAAAAAAAAAGAAAGAAAAATGACGAAAAACTTGTTTCTAAATGTTCAAGGAAATGTGCCAGTGTGAAATATTTTAGGTAGTTTGTAAATGAAATTAGAGACAGAATTTTAAATAGAAAGGCCTTTTTGTCCTCATTAAAGCTGGCCTATATTCGTGTATTAGGAGATGACTCCCTACGTGATCAGAGATTTAGAACTCTAAAACGTTTTTTTTTTTCCAGTGTGGTGACATGAATGTGACTAGAAACATGTTGATACAGAAGGGTATCTGTTCTCAAAGTGACTAAGCTCCTTTTCTCCCCCTGGAACTTCCATGAGTTGAGGATCATCTGATTTGCATCCATGAGCAATGTTATTCCTTGGTTTCTTACTTGCTTGGAAGGCATTTTCATAACAAAATACTGGGGTAGTAAAAGTAGTAAGTAGGAGTCTCCATGCAAGAGAAATTGGAGTTTCCTAACATGCACATGATTTAAAAAAAATAATAATAAGATGCCTTGAGATGCTGGCAGTTTTAACATTTGGAACAAAAGAGTTCATATGTATATTTACATCCTAATTGCTCAATTTTACCTTACAAGCTTCAATTTAGGAAAATATACAGTACTTTTGCATATAATGGTAACTTGTGAGCCCCTGAGTCAAGTAGAGAGGATTTAAATACAAAAAAAGGAAAACAGCCATTAAAAGCACTTACATTGTATGTGAGTAAATAGTACAAAATGATTATTTCCCCGGAAGACCAGGATCAGAAACATGCCTATGAAGACCCAAGATTCCTACAGTGCTTAGGGATGAATCTGTCAAAGAAGGATGCCTAATTGGATGAAGGTAAGTTTTTCTTTGCCGAGGGTGAAGCTCTAAAGAGAGATCACTGTCTTGTTTTAAAAGTGAAGTCAAGTTGTCTTCCGAAGCTGTGTTCAGATGCACCCCACTTGAGAGGGATTCTTTGGATTTAAGTTTAGATTTTTCAAGGTCTAGAAATTCAGGACACTGAGAGAAAGATAAGAAAACATTTTTTTTAATAATTCATTTGGACAGATTTCTAAAATTATACTCATGAAATCTAAACACATTTTATTTCCCCACAAATCTATATTTGATTAGTGGTATTAACTAAACTTTCCTTCCCAAAGATGGGTCTAGGCATTAGAGGTTGGGCATCAGTTTATCCTAAACAACCATTCCAAAAACTTTAATTTTACTCTGTGGCCAGATCTAATTCTTAAAAAAATAATAAATTTAATATTGAATTTTCCAGATGAGTCTTAATTGAAAATTCAAGACAAAACTGGGATCAGAAACAGGAGTCATATGGTGAGTAGACAGTGTAAGGAGGAGAGAGAGAGAGAGAGAGAAAAAAAAAGACAAAAACAAAAACAAAGAAATATCACTCATCCGTGGCCAGAAACTATTACCTAAATCCACTGAAAACAAAGAACGAAGTACATGGTTTTGCCATATCGGAGACATTCAGAACTAGTTAGGAATAAATATATTTCTACTATCATATATCAGAAAGATTTCAGTATTTTCCTTCTGTACATTTCCTCATTATTGATGTGGTCTCATTTCCCAGAACATTTTGCACTAAATTCCCAAACTCCTAAAAAAGTTTACAAGACTGTTCAGTAAGTCCTTGCCCTTGGGTCCACCTTTCTTAGGTCCAATTTGGCTATTGTGTTTGAGTATAAGAATAATTTCCTAATTGGAATTCCAAGGGAGTTAGACTTTTCATATTAACATAATTCAAAAGCACTTAGGGGTCTTCAGAGGCAAGATAAAGGAAACTTGAATCATCCTCCTCTTACCATGATGGAGATGAGAAGTTTCTAGATCTCTGGTGAGGGGTGGGGCACAAATGAGATTACTAGTCTGCTGGCCCTGGAGCCTCAGATCTTTGAACAGCTGCTATTTCTCCTCCTCTTTCTTCCGGAGAGCCTGCCCATGAGTGCCCCTTTGTCACCACAGCCAATTACAGACCTTTCTTTGAAGCACTTTTTGGATCCAGGGCTATCAGCTCTACCATACATAAAATTAAGCAGATTGACTCTTGAAAAGAATTTTTTTTTTAGAAAAAAAAATCGCTAGTGTTTTAAAATCATTCTTCTAGATTCACTGTTCTCAAACTTGAAATGAACATAAGAATTAGTGGGGAGCTGGTTTAAATGCAGATTATTGGGGGTTATTCCCAGAAATGTTAACTGAGCAGAAACAGATGGGGATGAGAAACTTCATTTCCTATAGCACCCCAGATGATTCTGACTCAGGTGGTCCCCAGAAACACACCTGGAGAGAGATTTACTCTGGGCTCTACACTACGGACACTCACTTGTGAGGAAGGACTGAAACTTCGGTCCGTCTTGATGGATGCTGCGGGTGGGCTGGTTCTCATCAGGCGAATGACCGGTCTCTGGTACTCCGCTCCAGCAGTTACCATGCTGTAGGCTGGGGGGACCACGGTGGTTTGTTTCTGTAGCAACTGTAAGATGGTCTGGATGTCAGCAGTCATTTGGGATTCAAGTCTGCAGGACAGACACAAAAGGGGAAAGACAGTCCTAAAACAGTCCAAGATTGCAGAGCATTTGAGAAAATTTCAGCACCACCAACAGATGTATGGCCCTGCTTTAAACAAGAAGGACGGGAGAGGGAGCATGGAGATTCTCTCCCGGCTGCTGCTCAGTTCCTAAGTCCCACTAGTGGTTCTGATAAATCTCATTGGTTTTGGGCTCCTTTAATAAGATCTTAATAGAAATGCAGCTGCATCAAAAGACACTACATTTTTTACTAATCTTTATTGATTTCAAATGTAAAACACTTCGAGACTCTATTTTTACTCAGTAATTTGCTTCTTAATCAGGCTTTGCTCACTTTCTTGTGAGCATTTTATTTATTCTTTAAAATGGGTTCAGTGGCACATTTCTTTCAGGGCTGCAATAGTCAAGTCATTTCTTAAATGTTTCAAAGTTATATTACCTTTATTTTACCTGATTCTCTCCAAGTCACAGTATTGCATGTTATTCACTATTCTTTATCATGAGGTGCTGTTAGTTGCTAAATTCCTTTTCCATTTCTTTCATACGTGTAAGTCCAGGCCTTTGGTATTTAAGAAACAGATCAAATGTACCAGACCAAATGTACAAGTTCACTTGCTTCTCTGACCCATCTGACTTGCAAAATGCATCTGATGATTTTTTTTCCCCCTAAAGCTCTCAAGGAGCCAACTGGTCTGTTAATTTCATTCTCGTTTTAAATTAAAATTCAAAGGAAAATAGCAAAATACAATGGGAATAATTTTCCTTTTTTGCATGTGTTAACAGCATTTTTAAAAAGGGAATTTTGTGGGAATAAGAACAGAAAATTTGGGCCATATGCTTCCTTAGAAAACTTTAGCTCTTCACTTATTTGTGTTATTTTGTTTCTGAATGAAAGATATAAAGAGAAGGGAAATCTTACCAAAAATGTTAAAATCATAGAACTTAGAATCTGAATTTTAACAAGATCCCTGGGTGATTCCGATGCACATTAAGGTTTGAGAAGCTCTGTTTTAGGATCAACTGTTAATGATTTCCCTAAATATGTATATCTGTAGGCATAATATATAAATATATAAGAACCCTTCTTATGTAACGCTTTAGCCCTACATATAGTTTAATTGATCATGAAAGCAGAAAAGGAGCAGCAGTGAAACTAACTCAGGATAGATTATTTAATATCTGTTTTTATTGCACTGTGTACTTAATATGAATATTTGAATGAGACAAATGGGGCTGTGATTCACAGTTCTACATTTGAACAAAATGCTGAAACTAAATAGGGCAAGCCTGACTCTGGAAAATGTCCCGCGATTCTCATTCTGCAAAGTCCAAGTCTGAATTGAGTTGTTCTTTTCAAACCTGTTCTCTATACTTTTGCCGTTTAGAGTAAAGTGGAGGAAAGATGTTGTTGGAGATGTTAGTCCAGTAGACACGTAATATTTTGGATTTTAAATCCAAAAAAGGCTAAGCTGAGTTAGGAAATATAATGTTAGTGAAAAAATTGGAGATTAACAGAAATAAGTCAAAGTGAGAAGTATGTCAAAGGACATACAGATGCTGGGATTATGTCAAAAGAGATGTCAAGAAGAGATTTAATTGTACTTGAGATGTAAAGTTTCATATGATAATAACTAATTAATCAAATAACAATAATAATTATTAGTGGGCGATTCCAAATCATCCAGTCCTACATGTGTGTGCCCTTATGGGTTTACACTTATAATCCTAGGACACATTGAAAACATATATTTTCAGTAATCTGGCTTATTCTAGCAGCAATGATTGGTACCCCTGACAAGGCAACAAAGGGATCCTAAAATTTTAATTTTAGTCCTAAGGAAAGGACTAAAGGAAGTGTATGTACAGTAGGGAGAACACCAATAAAGTAAAGTAAAATAGAAGTAAAGTTCATTGTTCATCAGATTTCACGTAGCTGCTAGTACAACACTTTCCATTTTGAGCATATATAGTTTCCATATATCATATCTTAGTCCTTAAACACCACTGCAGGTGTGTAAGCATCCAAGATATAAACTGAGGCTAGAGAAGCTTGAGTGACTTGACCCAGTCATCCTGTCCATAGTTAAGTAGCAGAGTTATGACTTTAATCTAGGCTAACTGCAAGTTTTTGCTGAAGAAATCACTGCTGTCCCTGTCGTTCACCTATTCACTCACTCACGTTTTTATCTCCTCAACAAACTGAACACATATTCTATGTCCTAATAGTAAAGAAATGGGCAACTATTTTTTCTAAATGAGAGGAATCAAAGAATTCAAGTTCACTCAGTCATTAGAAACGACAAATACCCACCATTTGCTTTGACATGGATGGAACTGGAGGGTATTATGCTGAGTGAAGTAAGTCAATCGGAAAAGGACAAACATTATATGGTCTCACTCATTTGGGGAATATAAAAAAATAGTGAAAGGGAATAAAGGGGAAAGGAGAAAAAATGAGTGGGAAATATCAGAAAGGGAAACAGAACATGAAAGACTCCTAACTCTGGGAAACGAACTAGGGGTGGTGGAAGGGGAGGTGGGCAGGGGGTGGGGGTGACTGGGTGACGGGCACTGAGGGGGGCACTTGACGGGATGAGCACTGGGTGTTATTCTATATGTTGACAAATTGAACACCAATAAAAAATAAATTTATAAAAAAAAGAATTCAAGTTCAGAGATCATACATATCAATTCTTATGTGTATACAGCATATAGTTTTATACATGTTGTGGCTAAAGGATCAATGTCACTTGGCAGAAATAGCAGGGAGAGTAAAAAAGCAAATGCATTAATTAAGCAACTAAATAGGTTTCACTGACCAATAATAAGTATTACAATGGCAAGTTCTTATACTTGAAGTTCTAATGTTCTCAGATATGTTTCAATTTGACAAGACTTGCATTGAGCACTTGGGAATGGAATATGGATCTTAGCACCAGAAGATTTTAAATTCTATTAAAATCCATGAAAAGATAAAATACAAAATAAATCCTTAGTTTGTGCGATATTTCCATACTTTGAAATTAACAAATTGATTTTAGTCCACAAATTTGTAGATCTTCGAATTCCATTTATCTGTTTTAATCCCTCATTCTTTTTTCATGGCAATGTATATGTGTGTGCACACACACTCTGATGTGCTTACTATATTGTTTGACATTGTTCATTTCTGGCAGAAACATTTAAAAAAACACTAAAAACAATAAACAGCATGGATGAAGCACATAAGGAACAAGAAGCAAATAGTAAATCGCTTATGTGGTATAGGCAAAACTCCTGGGATGTGTTACGTATAGATAATGCACGAGCAAGTAACTTGCTAGACAAGGACAGAATTCCTAAGATGTATTAAATACAGACAACATGCTAGTAACCTGTAAGACATGCCAAGGACAGAACAGAGATGTGACCTAACAAGCCAGAGTGTGGCTTATACAGATAGAGATGGAAAAAACAAGTTATTCTTATGACAACTCTGGACAGAAAACTGTCACCCCCAAGTGTGGCCATCCAGTGCTGACACACAGCAGAGGCTCATTCTGACTCTGCATGTACTCTACCTACAAAAACCTACAAATAAAACATATTGCTGTTCAGCAGAGACAATGGACAGCCACAACCATGGCCAGGGGTACCCCACCTTACGTGTCTGTGAAAGAGCAAGTGTGTGCCACTGGGATAGACAGATTTTTTTTTCCTATGGACCTTCCGTGCAAACTCAACTCTGGTCCTAGTAACCACACATCACGGCAGGATGATGCAGCATATGTGAACATTGTGTAAATCAGCATTCATGTTTTACATTGATTTAGCAAATTGTGTGATTTGAGCATTTTAGGTGAATCTGTGAAGTTTTCTGTCTGTGACCACTGCCTTGCATGGTGGTGTACTCGGAGACTTCCTTTGAATCAAGGTCAATTCCCACATGAAGCACAACTAACACAGCTGTGTCACACTCATTCGTGTATTTTTTCCCCCTGAGTCTTATCGACCAGTTTAATTTTAAGAAATCTACACAGATTTGGGTTAAGGAATTCCATCCTTCCTAAAACAAAAATTTATTCCTCATCTCCAAAGGGTATAGATCAAACACGGAAGGAAAATGGAAAAGATCTGGGCTTCAACTCTGTGGTATTTTTAATGCAATCACATTTAAGAGAAGTTGACTGAATAACTAAATGTTTAAATAATTTTGTCTATACTTAAAAAAAAAATGCCATGACACATAACTAAGTTACCAGAAACAACCAAAACGTGTAAAAGCAAGATTAAAAGAGAGTGTTAGTAAACAAGTTAAATATGAATTATTTTGAGGAAAAAGGAGTTTTCTTCAGCAGCTGCTGTGGGTGATATACTAATTTTATGACAAGTGAAGAAAAAAGAGGATTTATGTTGCCAGAAGCATGAAGTGTTCTAAATAGATGCTCCTTGCAACACAGATTAATAATTCTGTCAACTTCCAGTCTTATTTTAAATAAGTAAGCATATATGAAAAATATGAGATTATAGTAGTAGCAAGCTGCTAGTTGCAAGGAGAAACCCTAGACCCAACTACTGCCTTGGCTGATGCTCTCCCTTGGCCTTGCCATTGCTTATACCTGTTAAGTTGTTCTTGAAGCAAATCTAATCTTTGCTCCACTTCCCCATAAGTGAGGTCACTTTCGGTTTCAGAGATCCCCCAGGCAGCTCGCTGAAGTCCTGAGGGACTAGACTCGTCAGCCCCAGTCTGTGCATTTCCTCGTTCCCAGCTTCTTGTGTCAGCAATATCTGTGGGAAATAGCAAGATGGGCGTCAACTTCTTTGGGTGCCCCTTTGCATCAATAAACAGAGACATCTACAAGATAAGCAGGGAAGGATCTCAGAGTAAAACCCCAGAGACAGAGAACCCAAGTGATTCAAGGACCTGTCCTGGGACCACACCTAATTGGTAGCTGACCCCTACTCTTCCTCACCCTGCCTGCCACCTCCTTGGTCCATTTCTGCATGAATAAAAACATAGAGATGGTCATAGTTTTTTTTTAATTTTTTTAAAGATTTTATTTATTCATGGGAGACAGAGAGACACAGAGAGAGGCAGAGACACAGGCAGAGGGAGACTCAATCCTGAGACTCCAGGATCACACCCTGGCTGAAGGCAGGCGCTCAACTGCTAGGCCACCCAGGGATCATGAGTTTTGAATATGATTTTGTCTCTCATTAGAGAGCAATGGTTTTGTGCTTTTGTATTCGGGAAGAAACAGCATATTTTGCTCCTATAGGCATACCTCCTTTTATTGCGCTTTGCTTTGTTGCACCCCAAGGATACCAGTTTTTACTTGACCAGTGCTCTACCCTCTGAGCTATGGAGGCTTTTCCTGATAACAGTTTTTACAAATCAAAGGTTTGTGGCAATCCTGTGATGAGCAAGGATCTATGGGGCATCATTTTATTTCCAGCGGCATTTGCTCACTTCATGTCTCTGTGTTACATTTTGGTAATTCTTGCAATATTTCAAACTCCTTCATTATTATTATATTTGTTACGGTGATCTATCATTAGTGATTACAACTCCCTGAGAGCTCAGATAATGGTCAGTATTTTTTAGCAATACAGTACTTTTAAATTAAGGTATTGTACATTGTTTTGAAAGACATAATGCTATTGCGCATTAAATAGACTACCTACCATAAGATGTGAACAAAGAAACAAAACATTTATATGACTCATTTTATTGTGATATTAACTTTTTTGCTGTTGTCTAGAACTGAACCTGCAATATCTCTGAGGCATGGCTGTACTGCTTTGCCTTGGATTTAAGATTTTTGGGCTATTCTCCCAGGATAATTAGCATACTTAGTGATTCAGAGTGGGCTGAAGGAGAGAGCCATGGAAAAGTTCTAATCTTCAAGAGATTCCCTTAGGCAACCCAACCCAACTCAGAGCAGAGCCATTAAAGATGGCAAGGGTGTTAAAGGTCCTGAAGTCCCATGACACTATTTTATGTTTTTATCTTTCCTTGTAGTTCCTTCTGCACCGTCCTTTAATATATTCACATTAATTTCCAATATGTTTTCTTGTGGCTCTTTTATTTAGAATATTTTTATTTTTTTTAAGATTTTATTTATTTATTCATGGGAGACACAGAGAGCGAGGCAGAGACACAGGCAGAGGGAGAAGCAGGCTCCATGCAGGGAGCTCAATGTGGGACTCGATCCCGGGTCTCCAGGATCACGCCCTGGGCTGAAGGCAGATGCTCAACCGCTGAGCCACCCAGGCATCCCCTGATCATTTTTCATACAGAGATTCACCTGCTGATGAATCTTCTTTTAATTTACGGCTTATCTTACAATCTGTATTTGCAAGTTACAAATATTTGAGGGAAAATATAATATCTTACTTTTCCTCTCATTTTTTATCATGTACTTTAATGGCTTTTGCTCTTCTTTCTTAACCTCTATATTCTACATATCCACATAAGAGCTTACAATGATTAAAGGTTTGGAAAATAGAACCCTAGAAAAAATACTAGTAGAGTTGAGAGTTTATTTCAGAGATAAAGAAGTGACATCTTCTCACTGGGAGGGCTGGTAGGAGGAAAAGAGTATCTAAAACTGGTCTTCATTTTCACATGGAAGTAGATTTGAATTACAGAAAGTGATTTTGGTTTGATAGAAAACCTTTTTTTTTTCTTTTTTTTTTTTTGTACACTAGCTATGATTAAACACTGACAAAAGTTATGTAAAGTTAAGGAATTTATATCCTCAGCTATTTAAAAAATTGGGTAGCAAGTAACTGATTTGGGAAGATTAGGTATGATTCTAGAAATAGGGAACAAGATTTGCAGGGCTTCTTGCAGTCCCTTCCTTTCCTGCAGCTTGTTCAAAAGTACAGTCAGATAGCTCAAAAACATCCTCTTTCTTCAAGGAACAGAGAAAGTCTCTGTATTTTTTCTTCTACCATTATCTCTTTATCATTGAATACACAGAAATTTCTCTAATGAGGTGCCTTCAATCGCTGCGTCAATTTAGTGAAGCTGTACCAAAGGAATTAGCATCTCCAAAGAGCATTAGAAAAATAGGAGGTCAGGTCCTGGTTCTGTTGAAATGGCTAACAGATCTCAGAGGACTTGTTATGAACTCCGGAATGGTTCTTTGTGATTAAGGCTTCCTTAGCCTACAAGATCCTGGTGTTTTGTTTGGTCTTTTAAGGAACCAAGTATAATTTCTTTTGATATCGTACCAAACCAAACAAAAACGAATAGAAAAATAATATCGTTGAAGATTTCAGCAGATTTTCACTGAATCGTATGATTTACTATTCACAGACTTGTAACTCTATTTAAAACTGAAAAACAAAACAAAAAAAAACAAAAAAACTGAAAAACAATAATATAATGTCTTGGTACTCTAGGTTTTCAATTTTGGAGCAGCAATGGCAAACATTTAGAACACACATATATCGGTTTGGTGATGCCCATGCTTGCCCCTGAATAGCCACCTGTAGAGAAGATATCTAATTGTCTTCTCTAAAAATTCCTATAGCCGGTTACCGTAGGAATTTTTAGAGAAGACAATTCTTAAGAATTGGTAAGATAGAAGTTACATATTATGCTCAGAAGTTTTGTGCCAAGAAAGCTTACAGAATTTCTGCCCATGCTTAACAGCTCTCTCATTTGAAAATCATATATAATAAATTGATTTTAAAATAACAATGCTGAACCACATGCAATAAATTATGTAGTATTATATTTTTCTTCACTGCCTAAGAAAAAAAACTGATTATCTTCTCAACAGAAATGAATAAAATGTAAACTATTAGACAGAGGCTTCATTGATTATAATTTACTTTTTTATTAAAATCTGGAGATGCATAACTGGCTTGCGTAAATAGCAATATAGAAAAAAAAAAAGTTCAGAGGGGAAATCCTGGTTAGTGGTCTTAATCAAAATGAACATCCTTGTAGATACTTTCTAAATATAGCTCAGAAAGAATCTGCACTTGGTTGCCTTGGAAAAGGTTGCTATAGTTGCAAGACACATTTCTAGAAATGGATGAACAGAAAGTAAACTTTCACTTTGCTCTGGGTACACAATTTTTCTAGAGTTAACTTTTGACCTCAATCTAAGTAGGCTCAGAATCCACTTAATTTGCTTTTTTTCTCTTTAGCTTTGACAAAAAAAGTGCTCTTCTGTTGGATTCAACATGACAAGTGCAGGAACGTGAGTAAATGAAATTTCTTACTGATAAAACTAAAATTTGTGGGGAATTAGTAGTTTACACTGCAGCATTTAGAGCTATACCCTTCACAGCAGTCAAATTCTTGAACATTCCATAATACTTCACCTTAAAAATCATTAAGGCATAAATTTTGCAGTGAAAGAAGTTTTAGAATTGTCCATTAGTTGGTCAGATTAATTAACCATGTATCATACTGGTCAATGCTCTATGACATCAATTATTTTATTCAATTGACGTGAGTGTTCAGCTCTGTATTTTCATTCAAGGCATTGATTTATTATTTGAATAGGGACTGAATTGCACTTTTTTGAAAATTAAAAACCTGTACATATTAAAATTATTTGTTAGAATACTTTTTAAAATCATGTACATAGAATAGCTAATTAAATGTAATTGGAAGGGGGGATCCCTGGGTGGCTCAGCGGTTTAGCGCCTGCCTTTGGCCCAGGGCGCGATCCTGGAGTCCCAGGATCGAGTCCCACGTCGGGCTCCCTGTGTGGAGCCTGCTTCTCCCTCTGCCTGCGTCTCTGCCTCTCTCTCTATGTCTATCATGAATAAATAAATAAAATCTTTAAAAAAAATGTAATTGGAAGAAACGGCCAACAAAAATACAAGATGAAGGGCATGAGAACTCACTGTAAGCAAGTCATTATAAAGTCAAATGAAGTCCCAAAAATATGTCTTTAATGACTTGTTACTTAAGACTCTAAAACTCAAGAAGAAGACAACAAAAAGTACTTTTTAAAAAATCAGGTCTACATTAGGCTGACTTTTGGAGAAGTAGAGATGGTCCAGGGAGCTCTTCAGAACTTCTGACTTCCATGATACAACCTTTTCCTATTTTTAGTACTTCCCAGAATCTGATTTCATAAATAACTAAAATGGGACATTTGGTAATCACATCTAATGTTCCATTCTTCCATTGTGATAAATGAGGTACTATTTTCATTCACTTCATCAAGATTTTAAATTGTCCAGAGAACATTTGCATATATTCTTAGCTTACTTCAACATGGGGTCATAGCAAAAGCTGATTTGATATGATAGGAAAAATAACTGGAAAAATGTAAAGGCTAACCATCCTAGAGTCAACAAAACTACTGTTGTCAGATACAGTCACTTCTAATAATGGTGATGATGACAGGTAATATTTATTTACTCTGTGCCATAATTTTGCTATCTTGCCAGGCCAAGACCATTTTTCCTTTATTTCTGTTGTTCTTTTGATTTTTTTTGGTTATGCACTCTTTATCTCTACATTTTTATATATCCATTTTATACATATATTCAATGATTAAAAGTTTAGAAAATAAAATCCTAGAAAAATATGAAACAGAGTTAGGGATTTTATTTCAGAGAAAGTAATTTATGCATGTTATCTCGTTCAATAATTGCAATCAACTAGGTAGTTAGAAAATATTACTTTATTTGAAAGATGAGCAAACAGAATCTTAGTGAGGTCTGTCAAGTGTCTTATTCAAAGACATAAAGGGAACAAATGAACAAAGCAAATAAATAAAGGGAGCTGAGTTTGGAACCCAACCAGTCTGACCCACACCTGTTCTTACACCGCACTTACCAGTTAGATTCAGCTAGATCTGTAGCTCTAGTATTTGTGCTGCCAAAGTGAGCACTAGATCTAAAGCTCTAATTCCCATTATGCTAAGATAATTGTTCTTCCATGTGATAGTTCTTAACTTTTCTTAAGTTTCCCATCCTTTAGCACCAAATTTGCATACATTAATCCAACATTATTATCCATCTCATGCCTCTTTTCTACAATAAAACCCGTATGTTTGGGTATTCCTTCATAGAGATGTTAAACAACTGTGTTTAAATAAGTTGGATAAAGAGCATAATTTATTTAGGGACCTTTCTCCCCATTTGTTCATATTTTTTAGTAAAGTGACATTCTCCTTGGTGTTTATTGTAGTGTTACCTCATTGGCTTTTCATGCTATAAAATGACTGGGTTGGGGGTTAGGAATGGGTACAGAGGGTACAAAGAAGAATCAACTGGTTAGTTCTTATAAAATACTCATTAATTCCTGCTCCCTGTTGGAATCACTACAAGAGATCTTCCCACAGTGTTCTATGTGGCATTATGTTAAATCTCACTGCCACAAAAACGTCTCATGCTATCAATGTTTAGGAATAATTAACACTGTTCCAGATTTGCACAA
The DNA here is from genome assembly GCF_905146905.1 of Nyctereutes procyonoides. Classification (NCBI taxonomy): domain Eukaryota; kingdom Metazoa; phylum Chordata; class Mammalia; order Carnivora; family Canidae; genus Nyctereutes; species Nyctereutes procyonoides. The sequence continues at coordinate 23,434,562 of NW_026575142.1, read as the reverse complement.
ATGCTTTGTAGATGATTTGAGACGGGAGCTCTGCAAATATTTCATGAAGTTGTAAAAAGATTAAATTAACATGTGTCAGTACGGTTCTTCATTTGTGAAAAATCACCATTTTACAATTAGCACCAAAGGGAGACAATCTGATTCCTGAGAAACTCGATTACCTTTGCAAGACTGACTTCTTTTATCTATGTGAATTCTTCCTGAGGTGGGCCCTCCTTCCACAAAATTGAGTCCAGCTGCTTTCCCCATTCCTGGAGGAGAATCTACTATTCCTGAGAAGAGAGGCTTTTGTTCATCATCAATGGAGGAGATGAAAGATGAAGATCTGCTTTTTTTCTCTTCAAAGTGTTTCTTGGAACTCTGATAATGTCTTATGGTATCTATAGAGTCTTCAGGACCATTCGTACTGTTCCCTTTGCCAAAATCTGTCAAAAATTATTTTATAGAAAATAAGAAAATGTGAGACTCTATGCATATTACACTACCTAACTATATATAAATTACATTTTTAATAGTTATGTTCTTTAAATAACTGTAACATAGAGTTTTCCTTAGCGGCACCTGGGTGGCTCAGCTGGTTGAGAGTCCAACTCTGTTTGGCTCAGGTCATGATCTCGGAGTCATGGAATCGAGCCTCATGTCAGGGTTTCTCTCCCTCTCTCTCTGCCCCTCTCCCGGCTCACTCACTCAGTCTCTCTCTGTCTCAAATAAATAAAATCTCACTCACTCAGTCTCTCTCTCTCTCTGTCTCAAATGAATAAAATCTTAAAAAAAAAAGAATTCTCTTTAAAACCACCAAGAAAGTTGATCATTCTCTTTTTCCCATTGAAAATGTAGCTACTTAATGAGAATTTTTTTTCTTAATTCAAAGGACATTGGATTGTCTTAATGAAATACATTATTTATTTCAGAACTAAAAGACTATCTGCAATAACAATAATGTTTACATCTCAGAAAAACCCCTCTAACTTATAACTTTATTTATACATGCTCAACAGTCATTTGTATTCTTAAAATATGGTCCACTATCTCTTTAAGGAAATGAAAAAGGGAGGGAAAATGTGTCCCAATTCTAAAATATCACGACTATGCAGCTTGTTTGTTTTTAGCCTTCATGTTCTCTCGTGTGGCAGGCGTTCATGCATGGCGAAAGTCAAAACGAGAAACCTCCTTGTAGTAAAGGCTGATGGGATGAATTTCAACCTTAGTTCAATATATGTAATGGCATTGACATTCCAGGCAGTTTGGTAGAGTAGCATATTGTAAAGAATATAAAGCTTAAATACAGTAATTAAGGTGGGTTTATCTAATTACATTAAAGCCAGTAGTGCATACTGGCTTTTTTATACTGAAATGTCAGGATAATTTTAGCCCTGAAGGTTGTGTTAGAACATATTTCAGCAGGAAGAACTCAAAAAGACAAATCCCAGAACTTATTTTCATTAGTATCCTGGGGAGACAGTATAATTCTCCATCTGGTTACTGCTAATAACTAACCAACACAACTCCAGAAGGTGTAGTAGTTTCTAGAGAAATGGTTAAGATTGTGTCCCCATCTACTCTATTCCCGGTTGTACCTAGTGTGTTATTTATAGAAGGCCAAATGAACTGATTTAAGGCCACTCTAGAGAAACTTCCAACTATTTCTCAAAATACTTATGTAAAAAATATATATATCAGAGTTTACGATATGAGAAGCCAGAAAGCAGCCCAAGCTAAAAATGAATAGACTTTAAAAATCATCTTTATGGGGCACCTAGGGGGCTCAGTGGGTTAGATGTACGACTCTTGATTTGGGTTTAAGTCATGGTCCCAGGGCTGGATTAAGCCTGCATGGGGCTCTGAGCTCAGTGGAGAGTCTGCTTCAAAGTCTCTCCCTCTCCCTCTGCCCCTCCTCCTGCTTGTGCCTGTGTACCTCTGCATGTGCGCTACCCCAAATATCTTTGTTAAAAAAATCAAGTTTATGTGAAACTGTTATTAAGGAGTTAGCTTATGTCCTGTCAATTAAAGTTAAATGTAGCAAAAACCCATTCTTTAATTTATTTTCTTTAGGATTTCACACTTGCTCAGTGATAGTGATCCTATCATTGCTGAGATTACAGACCTTTCCTGTTTCTTTTTTCCTTCCTTCCTTCCTTCCTTCCTTCCTTCCTTCCTTCCTTCCTCCCTCTCTCCCTCCCTCTGTTTCTTTCTTTTTTCTTTCTTTCTTCTTTCTTTCTTTCTTTCTTTCTTTCTTTCTTTCTTTCTTCTTTTTTTCTTTCTTTCTTTCTTTCTTCTTTCTTTCTTTCTTTCTTTCTTTCTTTCCCCTTTTTTTCTTTTTTCTTTCTTTCTTTCTTTCTTTCTTTCTTTCTTTCTTTCTTTCTTTCTTTCTTTCTTTCTTTCTTTCCCCTTTTTTTCTTTCTTCTTTCTTTCTTTCGACAGAGAGAGTGTCTGATGTAGGGCTGGATCTCACAACCCTGTGGGATCATGACCTGAGCAGAAACCAAGAGTCAGCTGGATGCTTAACTGACTGAGCCACCCAGGCACCATTTCCAGTTTCAAGCACTGTGGACCTCATTGGTTGCTCAGCATCACTTCCGTTTCCCCACTCAACCGCTAATCTAATTGGCTGTAAACAGATCAGCATTTCTTTTTCTCTCCAGTGTCCCTGACACAGCCCTCCTTAAACTTCTGGAGCTCTTTAGTATCATCTCATCCTCTATTTTCTTTGGTTTTAACTCCTCTCCAAATTTGATTCACATTCCCCATTTTATGAACACACTTCATTCCTCAAAAAATAATCGTTTCCAACTTTATGCTAGTAAATGTTAAAAAAAGAAAAAAAGCTTCCCTTTTCTAAATTGTCCTCACACCTGCTAACTGAATTGCAGGTTTGCTGATCCTGAGTACACCTGTGTGCAGTTTGGGCACCAGTGGGATTTGAGTCACCCCAGGCATCGACTCTTCCTGAGAATACCTTTCTTTTTAATCAGTTGCATGGAGTCTTTTCCATAATTCAGTTTCAGATGTAAACTGAATTAACCGTTACTTCTTATGCCTCCAATCTAAGTATGGAGAATGCTAACATGGATCTTTGTAAGGAATGTACATCACAAATTATGCAACCATTTTGTCTTTTTGGCTTGAAAGGTTTTAGGAGTTCTCTGTAGATTTTTCAATCCTCACGTATAGTAAAATGTTCTGTCCTACGAACTACCTGGGCCTTGGTCTTTATTTACTAAACATGACTTGATTTTGGATGCAGAGGGACAAATTCATCAGTTAAGAGATATTTTTAGGTTGAATTATAACTTGCTGATTTCAACTCAGAACAAGTATTCATGAAATGTGGTGAATGAGGGATTATTATTTTGTTCTATTGTAACAAATTACTTTATATACATGGTCTCTTAAATCCTATAATAAAAATTCCAGGTAAAAGCAGGATCACAAGAGAAAAAGAAAGAGTGTAACATCCTTGGACTTTCCTAGTATGTAAAGAGAATTACTCCACATTTATTTCTGTGTTCATTGCCACTGGATGATGAGCCAGCTGCTTCCTGGAACACAGGCCACATGGACAGTTTCTTTAATACAGCTTCACTGCAGCCACATTTTTCTATTCCTTATTAGATAAATCAAAAGTTCATATTCTATCACAGAAAATGAAAGTTGAAATGACAATCTCTTTGTGGATTAGAAATGGAAAATGCTCAGGGTTAGGCTGGGAGGTGGCTGAGGGAATACACGAAATTAGGATAAAATGCATTATAATTAGCCTCCAGGTACCGCTAGATTTTGATGGCCTGTTTCATTTCTGCCTTCTTCTAATTAAACTGAATTATTTGATAGATATTAAATAGTATTAGGTACAGTTTTTTCTTGATACTAATTTTTTCCTACTACTAATCTTATTCCATGTAGAAATAGTGTTCTGAGGGCAGTAAGGCTAGGGAGTTTTACATTTTCCCCTTTGCTGGAAGTGAGATTGTATAATCACTCCTGCTGCCATCATTTCACACAGAAAAAAAATTCACCTGTTTAATTAAACCTCAAATTTTCTTTCTGATTTAGATGATTAAAAACCTTTTTTTAAAAAATCCCTTATTTCTGGAGGCTGACAGTTCACCTCCTCCCCTTTTCTCACGAGACACAATACTAAAATATGCCTGTGGATGCTTTTCTGGGTTCAGAATGAATTCAAGAGCGCAGAGCAAGAGTATCCTGATGGAGTTGTTGACCCATCCACCTTAGGAGCCTTTATCTCATATTGATTACCATTTTTATTCAGCAGACCCAACAGATAGACCCAACTTTTGGTCAAAGAGAGGCACTTAACATGCCCTGCCCTGTTAGCAGTTGGGTTTTGGATTTTCCACTGGTAACAGTTTAAATAAGCTGAGCATTTTCTGGCCAGATGCATTTTTAAAAAGTTATTTCAGTAAAAATTGAGGTCTAAAATAAATTTCTTCAGTTGATTTCAAATACCTTAGTCCCTTTCTGGCTTCAATGAATGTTACAAGATGATTAGTGTCATTTTTCTACACAGATGCAAGATCAAAACATTTAAACTATCTTAAAAATTAAAATAAAGAAATTACATTTATATACCACTAAAGTGGATATCAACCGCTAAGTATCATTTGTTACTGGAGAAGATATTCCTCGGAGATACCAAAGTATAACACCAACACATTTAAGGCTTAATATAATAGAATTAAACCACCTTTACTCTATAAAAATAAGTTTCACAATGTGTATATTTACTCCTTACTTCAATGACTTCCATACTACTTACTACTTTGATATAGTATTTTCTGTCCATAGAAAGCGTTGTGCAGAACATTCCAAATATTTGGCCACAAAACCCCTATTGATTAAAAAATACACTGTGTGCATGTGTGCATATCTCATGTGCTATTATATGTGCTACTATGCTGATATATTATGTATATTATAAATCATACATAACATAAAATCTTAATTATTATTCCTATTACTCAATGATGGTATGATTACTGGCATACTTTGAAGTAAACACAATACAACTTTGAAGACTAGTTAAAGACAATGTTTTTAGCATGTTCCAAGTGAAAATACCTCATTTTCTTCTGTTCTGTCCAACCATTTTAACAAGTCCTTAACAAAGGCCACTAAATAGGTCACTGAAGCATCATTTTTGTTCTTCACTTTCTGTAACAATGACTTTACTTCCATCTCAGCAACTGTAGGTCCTCTTTCTACAATGACCTTAGTTAAGTTGGGGAGTTCTAGGGGCATCTTCAGTCCAAAATTTTAAGAAGGAAAGAGAACTACTTGAGGATTAAAAAAAAAAAAAAAAAGGAAACAAACAACAAGATCTTCTCAAACTCAAAGCTAAACTAACAACTTTCTCTTGTTGAGAAGTAGGTTTATTTCAGCAGAAGAAACAAGTTCATGAGGACAAGCCACATTCATCAACAAATTAATTTTAAGATAAGTGATCCAAAATGTTAAGCTTCTATTTTGTTCACGTCAGCTTGTGACAGAGTCCATATACATTTTCTTTTTAAATATATCTTGTTGAATGTAAGCTCCTTAACAATGTGTAGCTCGCATGATTGGAAGGGGTGGAGGATGGTAAGGATCAAAGAGTTCTGATGCCTTGAGTAGATAGTGAGTGGCAGTGTAGGACTCAGCCTTTGTCTGTCTCCAATGCCCGGTCACGTGTTCTTCTCTCTGGTTCTTAATGCTTCTGCTGAGTGATTCATAGTCATCAGCACTCCTAGATGTCTGCCTTCAAGGAAGTGTTTCATATGAGCCATTAACTAACTAAAATAATCAATGCATTGCATGGGCAGCTTTAAGGTCATGTACCCCCACAGCATTTAGCATCAATAGTTTTCTGAAGGTTCTCTGTTCTTTATACTTTTGTATGTGTTTTTCTCCTATACATTGATTCTACATCAAAATATGTATAGAATGAGTGGCCACCTTTGGAACATGAAACTGGGGGGATGGAAACTAGATTACTTTCAGCAAATTTTATACTTGCTGTAGCACCATGGAGTCCTGAAGACTGGAATAGGTTCTCAAGCTCTGGATGACTGGAGTTAATTGTGTTTTCACATTGCCCAAATCATGCTTACTCACTGACACACCAGGAAACTTCAAAGAACTGCAGGCAGGCAAATCCCCCATCTATACTTTATATAAAATAAGTCTCTTAGACTAAGTCTGTGATTAAAGGAGAAGTTTTCAGAATCAATAGAAATGTCTAGTTGCATGAACACAATATGCATTTTGACATGCTCTTGGGGTCTTATCATGAGATAAAAACTTTAGATTATTTAGCTTGAGAATGAGAAAACTAAACAAGATTGAAAGATTTAATAAATCTTCAACTGTACGGGAAACATTATTGTATAGACAACACTTTCAAGTTGTTCTTCATATCCAGCAAGATAAAATAAGAGATTAACTTCAGGATAAGGGATTTTGATTAAGCCTACAGAAGAACAGCTTGACAGTAATGGTTCTGGTTTTAGAAAAAGTTACCAAGAGAATAATGAAAGACACTGCAGAAATAAATTATCACCTATTTGAGTGGTTTATTGTTCTGCAATCAGTCAGAGGACTAAACAATTAGCCCAATTCAACAAATATGTATCAACCATTCTTTGTTAAAGGAATCTGCAGTTTGATAGAGAAAAAGGACAATAAGCATTAACCACTGTGCAGGGCAGATTTTGACAATATCACCAAAGGAAAGTGACATGGGAATTCATAAAAGAAGGAGAATTTATATATTTGGGGAAATCAAGAAAAGAGTTCATATTGAGAACCATCTCTCCACTTGCTAGATAAGATGCTGTCCAATTCACGAATTGCTTATAAAGTCAATTATATCTCCCAGAAAAAAGTTTATACTGAATACATCATTGGAAATTAACCATAACAAGAAAAAGGTAATTTTAGTAGATGAAAAAGTGGTGTGGTATGATTGCATGTGCCTGTGTTAGAGAACAGGGGGGTAAATTCTGACTAAAGGAATGATATAAGCAAAAAGACAGAAATTATTTACATGGAAAAGAGGGCAGTTTAGTTTCCTGGAAGTGTAAAGTAAGTTGAAGCTGGAAGATGAGCTGCCCAGGGAGAAAATTCAGAGAGAAAGGGGCCAAGGAGAGAACTTGGATGAAGAAGGCAAAAAGAGGAAGAGAATCAAAAGGAAGATGTTCAAATTCTATTTCATTAATCAATTCACCCTTTCAACAAATATTTGCTGAATACCTGCTATGAGACAAGCACTGAAGTTATAGGTGACTAAATAGCTCCCACCTCCATGGAGCTTAGGGTCTAGGAGGAAACAAGATTGATTAAATAGGGATGCCTGGGTGGTTCAGTTGGTTAAGCGTCTGTCTTTGGCTCAGGTCATGATTCCAGGACCCTGGCGTCAGGCTCCCTGCTCAGTGGGGAGCCTGCTTCTCCCTCTCCCTCTGCAGTTCCCCTGGCTTGTGCTTGCTCTCTCTTTCTCTCTCTGTCAAATAAATAAATAAATAAATAAATAAATAAATAAATAAAATCTTAAAAAAAAACATTGATTAAATAATGGTGCAAATAGACACAGAAGTACAACTGGAATTAATGCTGCAAAATAGAGGAGCTGCTGGGAGAAAGATAGCTTAGGGTTGTTGAGGGAAGGGGAAGTCCTTAGAAGGGACGTTCTTTAAATATGTGCATGACATAAACATAATTGCATTTAGAAAAAAAAATCACCAGTGGCCCACTGTAGGGAATAGAGGAGAAAGGGCAAGCTGGGTGTGGGGAGGTGAGTTGTGATGCTGTTTCAGTATTCTGGGTGACAGATTAGAGTAGCTTGGCCTAGAGTTGTAGCTAAGAAGGTATAGAAAAGTGAACCAAAAGGGACCCTGTGTAAAGACTAAATGAATGTACTGGAGCAGCAATAACAAGACTTGTTGCCAGAGTTGATGGAGAGGTTGAGAGAAGGTCATCTCCTGGATAGATACATGGTTTGTGCAATTGATTGGGTGGTGGTTCCATTTTTAGAGACATGGCAATTGATGGAGAGACAGGTTTCGGGAGGGACATCATGAGTTCAATTTAGGAAATGCTGGGTTTGAGCCACCTTTGAGATTTCAAGTTGATGGTTTAATAGGCAGTTGGATACATGAAATTAAAGCTCACATGGTCTGGGATTAAGATATCAATATTCACATCTTTTATGTGAGAATATAATTAAACTATATAAATGAGATCACACAGGGAAAAGTTCATATAGAATGAGAAGAAAAGAGGGCTTAGAGCCACACCTTGAGAAATTCTAGTAACTAATAACTGGTTTAGAAGATAACGATGCTGTAATTCTCTTCAGGGAATTACTGAGCGTTAGAAGGAAAATTGGAAGAAGGTATCATCACAGATGACCAGAGAAGGCTGCTCAAGGAAAAGGGGGGGGGGGGGGCTTGTTCTGCTGAGAACCAAATAAGGTTTAGACTAGAACGCTTGTCAGATCAGCATGGGGCAAGAGTGGAGACTTCTTCAGGAAAACCCTCTCTTACCAACCCAAGCACAATTAAATACACCTTCATCTGGGTTTCCACTGAGGTCTGAGGTTCTTCTTTCACCTCCCTGCTATTTTTATTCAAAATTACAAAAGATGTGGCTTCTCCCTTCCTAGGGAAGGTAGGGGCTGTTTTACACAATTAGTTTCTCGGAAATTGAGTGGTTCTCTAAAAATGTGAAATGTGAAATATTGGTTGAATACATGAGTAAAACATAAAGAATAGTTAGAGGGGCAGAAAAAGTCAGAGAGGACAAGGAGTGGCAGGTCCCTTGGAGTGTAAGGATGACGAGGTCTAATCAATGCCACCTTCAACCACGTCATACATGTAAGAAGATTGAGCACTCAGGCTGTAACAAGGGTCCTCCCTCCAGAACACTCTGGTCAGGACTTATGTGCAGTTATTCAACTATTAATTGGCCTCCTTTTCTCTCTCTCTCTCTTTTTCTTTTTTTTACCCAGCCTACTCTGTATCTCTTTCTGTGATGTCTCGATCAGATGGCTTTGCTGAATGACATCATTGAGAGCTAGCAATCAGTCACCTTATCATTAGCTACTGAAAAAAGCAAAGGATCTGCCTAAATCTGAATGAAACTCCCCCTTGAAAGCAGTAGTAACTGAGTATTTAGCTAGATGAGCTAATAACCACATGCTGTACATTTATTTAAACTTTAGAAATAAAATGAATTACCTTTATCTCCTTCACTATCGAATGAGAATTTCCTTCTTCGTAGTTTACAGTTGTCTCCTTCAGAATCATTCACGGACTGTGATCGTAGTAAGAGATCAGCCTTTGTTAACGGACATGAAGATAAAATGGAAGATTACTCAATTTGAACATAATGTTATGTCAGTAAATTCCTTATTGTTTCATATCATTTCAAGCACTTTATTAGATTGCAGGAAAATAGCTACAATACTTTGCTTCCTGGTTGTCTCTAAATTATAAAACGGACTGATAGACTAATTCTAGTAGTTTCACCATCTGATGAGGAAATCATAGTTATAGAAGCTATTTATCAGAAATGTTTGAGGATAATGTCAACATTTAGAGACAACATAATCTTTCATGTGGAATGTAACTTGGTAAGGTTAAAAAAATAATAATTAAAAATATTGTTTTACTGTGGAGAAAAAAGTTAAAGTCAATTATAACTAGCTATGATGTTTAAATACATGGAAATGATTGCAAAGTTAAATTTTACAACAATAAATACAAGGTTAGATTCAATGAACACTATGCTTTAAGCATTTTATTATTTTGAGCTATTATTATATTCCCAGTCCCTCCTTCCTCCCCCTCTGGATAATATTATCATTCTTGTAATAAAAATGGATGCTCCCAAATAAATAAAACAAATGGAAGCTCCTATTTTTTGTATTTGGTTGCTACCTAAACTTTTGCTGTAAAGTTCTTGTTTTTCAAGGCAAAATCAGAATGAGGTTGGTGACACTAAACTGAAATCTTAAGAAAGTACTGAACTCATAAAAAAAAAACATATGCTCTTGATAACTTGACCCTCTTATCACCTAGATATTTCTCAACTTCTCAGTATTTTAAAAAGAAGCAATTATCTGAGCTGGTGCTTCGGGTATTAAACGGTACCCTGGTGATCTTACACATTTATCCTCTTTAAGTCTCTCATAGTAGCTGAGAATGACTGTAACTCTGGGAGAATTAAATCTACTACCTTTTACCTCACCATTGACTTGAGGATTTTTTTTTTCTAGAGAATATATTTGGACATTTGGAAGTGTCAAAAGCCCAACATTTGGTTTCTGACAAAAAGCTATTTAGAATCAGAGCTGGGGTAATGAGGTTTGGGGGGAAAGAAGGAGAAATAACTAGTAATAAACAAATTGCAGGCTGCAATTCTATATTCTTAGAGTAGTGACAAGCCATAAAAACACATTTTCATAGTAGAAGAGAGTGAGGGATACAAGGGCTACACTAATTTTGACTCAGGTTTAAGCCTGATTAATTTATACTCTGTGATTTGGAAATTGTGTCAAATATGGGCCTAAATTTGAATGAGTTTAATTTTTTTTTCATTATTATTGAAAAGACCTTGCTAACAAGTGTGTGGTATAAATAATATCTGGGAAAATATTTTTAACCCTGGTGTAAGATAAGCTTTTCAAATAGACTTTCAATAGCCTAGGATCACCCATTTCTTACAAAGAATTGATACACTCAGTATAAACTATGGCTATTTTAAATCCAGTGTGTCACCTAAGAGTTCCTGAAAGGTCAAATTTAGTTGACTTACTTAAAGTTATCCAGTTTATTTGAAAGTAATTAGACTGAATTCCTTCCGTGTAATTTAGAAATTCCAACATGAAGCTGGCTTTTCCTTCCAAGTGTTTAGAAATGGTAAAGTTTGGCTATATTTTGCTTGATCTTTCAGAAGTATTTTGGCAACCCAAGAATAAAGTGTCACAAGTACAAAAATAAGCAAACCATTAACATCTACCTTTGCACTCTCATGTCTTAGGTTAAAAGTCAACTCTAGGTTTGTGAGAAAGTGATCGGAAAACTCAGGATACATATCCAGAACTTCTAGCAAGTCTTCTCTCTGGATCTTATGCAAGTCACAGTATGTAAGAGCTCTCACATCTGCATTAGACTTCCCCGGTTTAGCATAAAGATGAACCATTTCTCCAAAGATATCGTTTTTTCCTAAAAAAATAATAATTAAAAAATTAAAAAGGTGGTAAAAGGAAGTTCAGACTTAATGTTTTCTTCCTAAAAGTACAAGGAGACCACTGACCAAGCCCTGGACCAAAGACTTCAAATGGAAGATCCCATGGCCAACAGACACTCGGGCAGCAAAATGATACTACCTCCTCCTGACTGCCTCAGTCATGTTTGTTTGCTGAGTGGAGTTTTACCTCTTAACATACTGGTCCTAGTATAATTCCTATTCTTTCCTTGTTTTGATTCTTTGGTTAAGTGTCTAGGGATGCCGCAAATATGACTTTTGTCTGCTCTGCCCTATAAGGCTAGAAAAGGGTCTTGCCACTTAGTCGGGGTGGTCTAATTTTGTCAATCCAGGAATATGAATCTGGCAGTGATCAGATTCACAAACTTTCTATCTCAGGATGGTCTTGGGGGGAGGGGGGTGATGCCAAGCATTGGGGTCTAGTGGAACGCTTTCAATACTAAGAGGACCAGTGTTGTAATTTGAACACATCTTGTTTCCTTTGGTAACCACTTTTGGATTTGGCCTTGATGAATTTGTCCAATTGTTTAATAAGTTTAGTTTTATTTATAGTCTTGCCTTTTTACCAAATGGACTTTATTCTAAAAGTGTGTCCTTCTTGCTTTCTTGCCAAACCTGGGATTATTTCAGTATCTGGCTTTCTGATGGGTCCTCCTCATCCCCTCTGCCTAGCCACATGCCACCTGCTCTTTCAGGCTTTGTTCAATAATGAGGATGATGTCAGCAACAACAAATGCTTATTGAGAATTAAGTAGGTGCCAGGCACTGTGTCAAATGCTTAGGTGAATTATCTCATTTAATCCCCAAAATAATCTCATAAAGAAATTACTGCTTATTACCTAAATATTATGACCAACGAAAGAAGATTAAAGAGGTAAACTGATTAGGTCAAGGTCACCTACTTTGTTGGGTGAAGGGTGGGAGAGAGTAGCCATGATTAAATCCCATGCATTCTGACTCCAGTCAAAATCATTTCACACTTGGTATGTTTGATCTTCTCCCAATATTTTACTAGAATGTCATGGCCACTTTGTTTTTTCTGTCTCTAAATGTCAAGACACTTAAAAATTATGCCTGTGGAATACATGCTTAATAATTACTGCTAAATTATTGATCATATAACTTTTAAAGACTGTCAATGGCAGTGTAAAATGGTACTTTCTTACATGTATCATGAAGCTTCTTTTCGGATTTAGAAAAAAACTTTCTGGATCTGTTAAGTTAGTTTTTGATAGTTTATATATACTCGATTATGGAAATTATCAAAGACTTTTAAGCTATAAAACTCTAATTGGTCAAAAATATCTTACTTTAAATGTGAATCAGAGAGAAATCAGAGAGCATATCTCCATGACAGAATTTGATATGGGCAAGACTATATTAACTTTGTTTTTAATAAATACTTCAAACCTGTAATGAACAATCATAATTTGTGAGGATTTTACATGGCAATGGGGACAGAAAAAGAGGATCTCTTGAAATTATACTTTTAATACTTTGGTTATGGATGTTGTCAAAGAAAAGCTCTCAACTAAATTCAGCATGAGCTTTGCGTTTTAATTAGTTTACATGACTGTAAATGAGCAAAAACTATACCAGTCAGTGTGTACTGCTTAACTACTCTAAAATTACTGTTTTATAAAGCGAGAAGGCTTGTTACCTCCCTGTAGAAGCTGGGGCAGGCAGATTCTAAGATCAGGAATGCAATGAAGCATGCTTCTTTTCTGGCAGCCTACAGAGCAAACTGTCAAGGCCAAACAGGGTGAAAGTCCAACTTTATTATGTAGCTGCTACCTGATGTATGTTTTTATTCTTTGCCTGCTTATTGAATCGTAAACCAAATTGTGCATCTTGTCAATCTGGGATTTAAAGAAAACTGTCACTATAATAAAATTATCAAAATATATAGGAATTACTCAAACTTCTTCATCCTGTGCTAGGCCATACTCTGGTTCTGCACAGCAGCAAAGAAAACAGACAACATCCTGGTCCTTTGGATGTTAAAATCAAGAATCTAGTGAAAGGAAATCATTGAATCACATGCTCATTATTTAAATGGACCTAGATTTAATCCACGGGACAAGAAGGGGGTGCATATGTTCACAAATACTGGGGGTAGGCGTTCCCATGGGGAACCTGGGGCTTAACCTTCCTGGCTAGGTGGTAGGGGAGGAAAACTGATATCCTTTCTCTCTGTTCCTTTCCTCTTTCTCACAGTTCTAATATTCAGAAGAAGTCCTATAAGTTCACACTGACTAAATTTGGTCTTGAAGAGACAGATTGGACAGATGGACTTTCTTTTGCACCCAAACCAGTTTAATTTACTAGTAATTTCAATCTCTTCACCACCTTTATCCCTGGGTGCTAAGTTCATAGCTCTCTATATTACTTAGGTAAGGTTTTATATAATTCCATCTGATGGGACATAGCAGGTAAAAGTGCAGAGCAAATAGATGAAATTTATCAACACATAAATGCAGTTCGTGACAGGGTATTCGTGCACGCTAGCGAGTATCTTACAATGTACACATTTTATTTAAGGTGTTAAGGGCACTAGCATGAATCCAAGGTTCTCCAACATGAAAAGCAAAATGTTGACTATTTTCATACATTTGGCCTCATATGCTTAAGTAGCTAACAAGAATTAAAGAGAGTCATGGAAATGTTTACACATCAGAGAAAAAGTGAGACAGTCAAGAAAACATACTTTCTGCGAGGTCAATTTGATTTGGATTGAATTTTAAATAAAGCTTTAAGATTATGGATCAGTCTTAAACAGTACTCATAGATGAATAGATCGGTCCTGTTTTCTATCATTTTAAACTACACATCGCAGCAGCTACTAACTCAGTTTGTCACCATCCAGTTCTGAAACACTCACCCAGAATAGCTACCACAATGTCATCTTTGAGGATTTCAATGGAGCCTCTGGATAGGAAATAAAGTGCAGTGAGGACATCCCCACAGTGAACCAGGGTGTCTCCTGGAGGTGCATGGGTTGTCTTGAACTTCATTGCCAAAGCTCTAAGGCAACCTTTACTCGCCCCCCGAAAGGCTTTGCAGTTTTGCAGCAAAGTCTGGTTGAGATGTAGACAAATGTCAGCTTGTAAACATTCTGGGAAGCCCTTTAGGACCTGAAGAAAAAAACATAAAGAGTTTCATACTACCAGTGCACAGGGTACATCCACCTGAGAAGTAAAGTCTATTTCTTGCTCACAGAGCTGCAGGTGTAGTCATTGTCACACGGGTTCTTACAACGCTTCTACCTCGCCTGCCTTACTGAATGCTTGGTGTGCTAAACATGTCAGAATTTTAACTCGAATACTTGTTCTCTGAATTAACTGCAGGCATTCAGACTCAACACAAGTGCCGTCTCATTAAAATGTAATGCCTATGTTTCACACTGCTTCTCATTCCCTGCATTATGTGAGGTAGTATCATACTGTGCACATAGATAATGCAATGTGACAATTAGTAAGACATAACTAATGAAAGGCGATGCAGCTCAAAAGACAACCTTTTAAAGGAATCTCAAGTCAGTTTGGATTGCTGTCTCTGGTACACTTCTTAATTGTAACTAGTGAAAATAGTGATCCTGAAAGAGCTATGGTATTTTTAGTGTCATATACCAGAGAGTGCTCTTAGGTAGCAGTACGTGGAATATTTATGTTTCATATGCATACAATTAATACTAAATATTTTGGTAAGCACTGAAAATAGAGAAAGGGAAGGAGAATGGCAACCATACTTGAAGTATAGTTATATTTTCGGAAACGGAAATTATGCAAAAGTTTACAGTGCAAATGTAAAGCTTCTAACACTACCGTTTTGACAACCTATTCAGTGACTAAATTAAATCTTGTAGAAGAGATTAAATAATAGCTTGTGACAAGTGCCATTCAATTTAAACTGTGTACAATTTTATATTATTTTATAAAATTCCCAGTATAGAATGGACCAAAGACACTCAACTCTTGCTTCTCTGTGTCCTAGCTTATTTTGGGTGTCATAGATAGTTTTAATTCTCATGTTGACTTTCCTCTGTCAGTAAAAATAAATCCACTTAAATGTGCTTTGGAGTATGGGGGAGAGGCTTAATAGTGTTATTTTAGGATTTCCTAACTTTGGGGTCAATCTTGCTATTGCTGTTCCATAGAGCTAAAAGTAATCATGAATTATTCATACAGAAAATTGAAATGTATATGGTCCACAGAAGGACTACAAATTAGACTATATTTGAGTTAACTTAAATTTATTTTTACCTTAAATGTTAAAGCAGTCACAAGTGTACTGTTTCTGTAGGTCCACTGTGTGATGTAGTTGGTCGGACTGGCCATGGTATCATACAAACAGATCAATGAGAGATCTAAAACATTACAGCCACTAACTCAAATCTTGTTTCCTTTGTATAGTCACTTACAGAAATGGGTCAAGGGTGTGTTAGAAGAAAACCCACAGAATATGAGTTCTGGTCTTGAATTTGCCACAGGTTGACACTTGTGCAAGTCACTTCATCTATCTGTGTTTCTTTGCCAGAGAATAAGAGCTTTTTTGATTTTGAAATTTGTTATAAGTTACCAGTAAATAGTGGGCCAATTTCTAGACACTGCTTACCCAGCTCCACATGGCTGTAGGAACCCAGACATTTATCCTGAAGTTTCTATGTTACCTGGCTCAGACCCCAAAGAAATGAGCCTTCCTCTTATCTGAATTCCTGGGCACTCTTCTGAAACCTCTGTCCTTAATTCCATTGTTCAGACGTTGTCTACATGACTGGACTCCTACCAGATTTCCTGCTTGGACTGAAACCCTCGCCAAAACGATAACTTGCCTAGTCTTTGCCCATTTCTGCTTTTTGGGGGCTAGAGGCTCTCTCCACTCTTTGTCATATCCTAACAACTCAGCTCCTCTCATAAAACCAGCCCTCTGGGAGATCGCTGATTCCTTCTACTGGTCTAAACGATCACATGGAATTTTGGCAAGTGATGCTAGACTAGAGTTAAGTATAGTTTACACAGTGTTTTCTGAAATGGGGCTACTTTATTTAAGGATGCTATAGTAGGAAAATCCCAGTTCACTGTCTTCCTGCATATGATTTCCTTTTCCTCCTGAAGCCCACTGTTGTGGGCTTCTCAGATGTTCCCATACAGATAAAAACATAAAGAGTATCATGCCAAGTAACAAGGTAACATGTCTATTTTTCTTCTAAGATTTGGCTATAAAAATCTACAAAAAGACATTTATATTTCACATAAATGGGGAAGTAGCACTTTTCCTATAATAGTTTGGATGAGATTATTGAGCTTGTAACTGCTATTACTGGCATTTTCCTGTGTTATACTTCCTGAGTATAGCCTGCTTATGAAAGGAAAAATTGTGCATGTGTGTGCGTGTGCGTGCTTTGAATTAGAAGGTGCAGATGAGCTAGAGGTAGGGGTTACTCATTTCTCTGAGTATGTTAGATGAGCTATGGAATTAGGTATCATTTGAAGTTCTAGTTCTGACACTAGTTGTGAATTGGTTAATTCAGTTAACTTTTCTTGAGATTCAGTTTTTTCAACTGTAAAAATAATTAGTAATACCTACTTCATAGGATTGTGCCCACAATTAAATGTGATCATGTATGTAAATTATCCCATCCATTTTGTGGGACAGTTTATTCTTGACTCTTTCTTTCTTTCTTTCTTTCTTCTTTCTTTCTTTCTTTCTTTCTTTCTTTCTTTCTTTCTTTCTTTCTTTCTTTCTTTCTTTCTTTCCTTTCTTTCTTTTTCTTTCTTTCTTTTTCTTTCCTTTCTTTCTTCTTCTTTCTTTCTTTCTTTCTTTCTTTCTTTCTTTCTTTCTTTCTTTCTTTCTTTCTTTCTTTCTTTCTTTCTTTCTCTCTCTCTCTCTCTCTCTCTCTCTCTCTCTCTCCCTCTTTCTTTCTTTCATGTCACACACATTGCTCCTAAAGAACAGGTAAATTCTCTTTAGCTAAATATTGAGAAATATAACACCCATTGAATTCTTCCTGGTTTCTTTGGTGAATAAGAAATTCACCACTAAGTTTTGTGTTCCATTGCTTCAACAGTTTAAGGTTTTTTATTCTTCTCCTCTCTCTAACTTTTGTTTCCTGTTTCTGACTTGTGTTAAATGTTTTGGCTTCCTTGCACTTAGGTTTTCACTGTGACTTGTCTTAAATGCTTTTTGTAAGTAGGCAGTTACTAAATCAATACAAATGTGTTCTTGGAATGCCAATATTCTTAGAATCACTCACAAAGTCATACAAAGTATTTGGGAAAGTTGAAAGTTTTTCAACACTATTCTCTTCTCAAATGTCCTTGTTTTTGTTTTGTTTTGTTTTTGTTTTTTTAATAATAATTTTTTATTGGTGTTCAATTTGCCAACATACAGAATAACACCCAGTGCTCATCCCATCAAGTGCCCCCCTCAGTGCCCGTCCTTGTTAAGTGTCATTTCCTTGCATTTATCCTGTCAGATGTGACACCCATTGGAAAGAATGGCCTCAAGTTGGAGGTAGCACAGAGTTTCACGGAGAAGGTTTTGCTTGCTCAGGGAAAAGGCATGCACACGTTGGCATGAAGGACTTATCTGGATTAAGGAATTCTCCGGTGGTGTTAGCCTTTCACTAACTTTCTTAATTTTCTTAAGTTAGTTACATAGATCACTTAAGTAAAAGTCAATAGAAGTTAATATTTAGTGATTGAATCTCTTACTAGCCCAGAGGTTTAAATGTCTCACATAAGTTAGCAGCTTTGGAATCTGGGGTATGCCTAAGAAATGGGACTTTAAAAGCAGAGTTAAAAGAGAGAGCTTATAGAGAAATAGAGTAGGAAAAGACTGAGGATAATGGGGGTAGATTTAAGTAGTATTCATCCTAGACTCCCATTACTATTGGTCTCAGCTGTGTTGCCTTCCTTACTTCCTATTCATTATACTTTTTTTTTCATCAGGTTTGATTCCTCTGCTAAACCACTTAACATGAAACTTCCTCACTTAACACTCAAATATTAGCATTTTTATCAGGCCTAGCAGATCTGGTTGTACAGAGAAGGTATGCCAAGCACACAGGTATCAAGATGCAATCTGGTTTAGTGATTGTTATAATTACTTCCACTACACTATACACAACCTTCTTGTCTGTCAAGTTCTGAAGCTCTGAGGGTACACAGCACTTGACACTGTACCTCGAGCCATTATTTATTGAGTTGATTTGATTTCATAGAGCAAGTAGCATGATCCAGAATCAGGCTCATGGTCTGCAGCTTGAAAAAATCGTTCTCTTCTTTTAGAAAATATGTAATAAGTATCTACTCTATACCGAGCACTTGATTAGGCATGGAAGCATTACGATAGGGAAAAAAAAACAAAACATGTTCTGAGCATATACCTGGCCCTTAAGCCTTTCTCTAAATGCCCAGATTTATATATGTAAATATGTAATCTGATATATATATATATATATATATATATATATATATATAGTCAAAATTTCCCACACTTCACTTTGCATGGAAGTTTATAGCATACGTTTGGACATTTATAATACTAATGGTTGTTCAAATCAACCTTCAATATACAGTTAATTTAAGGTGAGTGAAAAGCTCCAATTTAACTTTTCTAATATTTGCAGTTATGGGGCATTTTAAAAACTTCCTGATGTTCCAGAAAATGTTTTCAAGGCTGATAAAAAAAATCCCATGTCTTTATTATGGTATAATGTTATTTGGATATTTTATAAATCTAAGGTTAACTTTCTTTCACTCAACTTTATGTGAATAAAACTCTCTGCAATCCTCAACTTACATTAAGCCAAATGAGACATTCATTATTGTAAGTGAGTTTGAAATGCCTTCTGTGACTACTAAAAGGAATCAACCCCATAGCTTAGAACCAAAGGACATTGGCTTAAGGACATTCAAAAAACAATGGCCCAACAACTACACAAGAAGATAGTATTATTAAATCAAACTAAAACTCTTTGAAGAAATCATAGAAAGAGAGAGAGAAAACTGAAATAATTATCCATTGGTAACACCTATAAGACATGATCAGATGTTAATTCAGAAGTATTTAACTTTATACTAACCTTCCCTCAAATATGTATGTACTGACACACATGTAGTGGAATAAATACTACAATATTGTTAATATTTGCAATTATGCATTGAGTGAATTCAAATTTTCTCCATACTGAACAATGAATACAAAATTTAGAAAGCAGTGGAGCTGAGGTTAATGTAACCCTCCAATTTCTGATTTGATATGAGTATGTTCATCAAAATGACATTAGTCTTATTTACTTTTTAATAAGTAGATCCTTAAATTAAACTTATACACTTATGCCAATAAAACAATATGGTACCTATTTTATGTATTGAGGTTTCAATGAAAAATAATTTTGGTTCATGTCTATGACAGATTACAATTAGAGAAATGTGTCTTGAGCTTCAGTCAGTGGAGTCTGAGAAGAAGAAAATTAATCAACATTAAGATTATTATTTTTATATTAAACCATTATATCACCCTTCATGGTGGGGCCTACTTTCTATTGGATTTTGCCCTGGAAATAGTTCTTTTATAATCAAATTTCAACACAATTTTGTCTTTTAACAGTAACTTTGTGTCCTATGGGTCAGGCAGGTGATTTATGGTCTTAAAACCGTAATTCTCTTCCCCACTCAGTTTAAGGCTTCCTTTTATTCTAGGAGTCTTCATGCTCCTGGCCCCACTAGTTGCAGGAGAGAACTTTATTTCCTCATACCTGGATGCTGATAGATAAGGATTTTCAAATAAAGTTAAAAACTCACAATATATTGATAAACTCATTATTCCTTCCTCAAATTTAAGACACATGATTCAGTGCTTACTGTCTCTTACCTTGGATTGCAAAATGCTCTTGTATGGTGGGTACACTTTCTAGGTTCTGTTAGAAGAGTATCAACAATTGGATTTTTACCATGACCCTCTCTTTATACTATCTATCTATAGTTTTGGAAACCCTCTATTTGCTTTAGAAAGGACCAAAATATATTTTCTTATAGATAACCTCCTATCCAGATAATATTGGAAAATTGATTTATGTTGTAATGGCTAGTTTCTGATTTGTTTCACCTAGCATAGCTGCAGAGGGGTACATTCCCAAAGGTAGGCTGAAAAGGACACCATGAGAAAGACAGTCTGAGTATGTTAAATGTTTCCCCTAAACAGCAAATTAATCTTATGAACAAATTTGGTAACTATGATAACTGATATTAGGAAATTTTCTGAGGAAATTCTCTGGTTCATTAAATACAATTAGATCTTGACAAATTAGGATTAATCAAAACACAAATTAGCACTCCCTATGAAACACTAAACCTCAAGTGTGATTATCAAATAGATGATGCAAATAATATATTAAATCTTAAGTCTCTGCCCTAGAGTATAGCCTTAATATTTTATAGCATTTTCTGATTCTAATAGAATCATTGCCATGTAGGCATTCAGCATTTGATAAATCTTTACCACTTATAAGATACCAAACCTCGATTTTTGTTGTTTCTGAAAGCTAATGTATTCCCTAATTTTGAGGTCATCCCAGGTCATATCATTGCTATGGTTACGATTTATCATTAAGAAAGAGGAAGCACGCGTTTTTCATGTATCCTTGGTTTAATACTTCATATTTAACCACTGATCATGATAGGTAGGTTTTCTTAGCAGTTTTAAACATTTAAGTACACATTCCCTAGTCTGAAACTCAAACTGCTTTGCTATCTGCTTTCTCATTTTACCTTCATGTGGCTAATGGGAATAAGGAATTATTTTATTGTATAGGAAGGGCATCATACCTGGCCAGATCATTGGCAAAGCAAAGTATTAAGTAAACCTTAGCGTGGGCCATCATAACCCTTAAGAAAATTAATTTTCTATGTGTAACTTTTCAACATTTGTCACATGCAGATATAATTTAGAAGCAAAATCATGAACAGAACAAAAACTTGCCACACACAGACATGGGAAACAATGTCATAAATCCTGACCTGGTTTTGGTACAAGTAAAGGTTCCCTGAAAAATTAAAGTTTTCCCGCCTGCTTCTCCTTGCCTCTCTGGCAAATCTCACCACCAGTTAACAGCATGATATGTGAGATGATTCTTTGCTTTCAGAAAGACACTCAAACTTTAAATTGACCCCAATTAAGTCAGGGCCAGGGATGAGTTGGAGTGTGGGTAATGATGAGTAAGGCGGGGAGGATTTATTGCTTTTACATACATGTCCTTGTTACCCAGACTCTGGAGTTCTGCTAATTCAGCAAGAGCCTGAATTTAAAAAGTGCATTAGGATTTATGTATGAGGTCCCAAAGGGTAACCGTAGAACCTACCAGGGTTTTGAAATGTAATAGGAGAAATCTGGATAAGGAGAAACAATTTTGGGATCTTCCCCTCAACCCAACTATTTGAGACAAAGAGTGAGAGAAGGTATTAACAAAATATAACTGTAGTGGGGTCTATTGGATGCTTTGCAAAAACTTCTCAAATGGATTGATTGTAAATGACCTGAGCTTGCTTACAAAGAAAGGGAGAGGGGGTGCAATCTTCCAGGTAATGAAAAGAATGATTTAAGTACCACTGTGTACTTGATATGCCATCTTGAACTTAAATCTCGTTGTATGTTTCTGAAACATTTCTCATGTGATAATATTTTAGAACCATAATTTGAGTGACTTATCAACTTTATATAAGGAATAGAGAGTGGTTATTTATTTATTTATTTATTTATTTATTTATTTATTTATTACCCCCTTTTTTAAATGTGAAAGCTGACGCATAATTACATTTGGGATTTTAATTGTGGAAGAACTAAGACTTCAGATTTTATCTAGGATTCCATCACCTATTGTGACTTGCCACAGCTGTCCGTTAGATTGGATGTTTAAAGTTGTTCCCAATAGGTTCCCCATTCACTTAATTTATTGGTTTTATCAACAGCTAACACAGAATAGGAATGTAGCATAAATGTAATTTTCCAGTACCAGATAGGGTATTTGTACCAGTTAAGGTATTTGTTCCTCAGAAAGATTAGAGCCAGACAACAATTCCAATTGTTTTCTAGATAAAGCAATGACTGTATCAGCAATTATATATTTTTTTCACAAAATAGGAGACACTCTCAAAATAGAATTTTTTTTCCTCCTATCAGATTCCTTTTCTGTAAAATGTATTGATTCTTGCTGCCCCAGCACTCTGAATGTTCCAGTATTGTCCCTGTACATTTTTTTCTCACTAACTGAATTTTAAACCCACTGTGTTTGCTCTGAAACCTATTTATGCTGGCTGTAACTTGTCAGTGGAATCATATAATTTAATCATAATTTACATAAAAAATAAAATATGTGTTAAAAAAAGGAAAGCAGGTTTCCCTCATCTCCATGACAATAAAGCCAAGTGCTTTGGAAAATCTTTATAAAAGATAAGTTATTTTAAAAATTGCAACTACAGATTGCTTCTACTTTAAGTGTAGGTGCTTTAACACTTATAAAAGTAGAAATGTTACATAGTCCATTAACTCTGATTATAATCCAAAAAAATAAAAATATTTAAAAATGACCAGAAAATCAGAAATATATGGAAATTAAGAACCGCACTCTATGATAACCTTTGAATCAAAGAAGAAATAATGTAAAAAGCAATAAAAGGAGAACACGTCATATTAAAACCCATGAAACCACAGAAAAGATTGCATTGAGAGGAAAATTCTCAATGCCTTCATTATTATAGAAGAAAGATTCAAATAATAAATGACCTTAACAGAATGTTTAAAATAATAGGACAATCCAAAGGAATAAAAAAAGGGGGGGGATTAATGAAGGCAAACTCTAGAAATAAAAAGAACAGTAGCAAGTATAAATTCATGCAAAGGCTAGTTCCTTGAACAAAATCCAGTGGAATTTATAAATTTTTCAAAAGCCTGTTAAAGGGAAGGAGAA
Source organism: Nyctereutes procyonoides (assembly GCF_905146905.1). Lineage (NCBI taxonomy): Eukaryota > Metazoa > Chordata > Mammalia > Carnivora > Canidae > Nyctereutes > Nyctereutes procyonoides. The sequence goes on along the minus strand of NW_026575142.1, from coordinate 23,411,332 downwards.
CAAAAATATACAAGTTTAGGAATGAGAAAGCAGGTGTACCTTTTGATATAGAAAAGATTAAGTGAGTTAGAAGAGAATTCTACATGCAATTTTACAACAACTTTGACAGCCTACGTGAAATGGATGAATTCTTCACAAAACATACATTACCAAAATTGACCAAGGAAGAAACAGAATAGATAATTACCATGGTAGAGTCGGAATGGTGACCTACTATGAAAACCTCCAGGACCACATGGTTTTACAGATGATTTCTTTAACAGTTAAAGAGCATATGAGTGTGCACCAATATCATTATAAAATAGATGCAAAACTTGAAAAAAATTATTAATCAACAAAATCAACAAAGAACCAAAAACTATATGACCAATTAGGATTGATTTCAGGAATGCAAAGATATTTTAAAAGTATGAGTCTTAATGGTGAAGTTATTTGTATTGAAGTTAGCTGCTACTATTCAAAATTTTTTGGAGGATCTAGTGAACTAAAAATCATAATACACAGTATTTAAAAAGAGAATAAATCTATTTATTTTTAATGCTGATATGACTGTGTATCTAGAACATCCAAGAGGAAATCCTCAAGGAAATCCCTCCAATACCCCAAACTAAACCAAATTATATTAAACTAAGAAAAAGTCCTATCAAAACAAGGCATGGAATTTGTTAAGGTGGATGTAACGAAGACAGTTTTACTCCCTATTACCTATAAGTAGGTAAAAATGGAAATATGCCATATATTTCATTTGTTTGACTATACTGTATAAAATTTAAAAGTAAATTTAACAACGAAGATAAGAATTTCTCAGAGGAAAATTATAACATTTCATCGAAGGAGATTTTATTTTTAAAGATCTAAACCAGAGTTCTCAATCCTGGCTACATATTAGAACAAACATACAAAAATACTGATACTTGGATTTCACTATAAGCAATTCTGATTTAATTGTTGTAAAGTGGATCTGAAAGCACTGAAGTTTGGTTTATGCATTTTTAGATGATTTTATTGTGCAGCAAGGATAAGAACTTAATATATGAATTCCAAAGTTATGCAAAAATTAACGTAAAATTCATAGGAAAGGGTTAGCAGCAGGCTTACAGTCTATTCTCTATCTTTCCTGAGGAACATCTGGAAAGAAAAGTGACCAGCTAATGACAAAACATTAGTGATTTGCTTCTGGCAAACACACTAAGGAGATGGGGTACTTCCTATCTGTAGAGTGTTTCTAGCAGGATGTATGTTATCTAAATTACTATGGTAAACAAACCTTTCATTAAAATATTTATAGGACATGGCTTCCTGGAAAATGTTATGTAGGCTCTGCAACTTTCAGACTATAAAATGTAGAAGTTTAGTGACCAAAAGAGTTTCATTGTGCTTAAGTGTTAAGCCATTATATACACTACTTAAGGACCCGCTATGTTACGTCTGAGCCAGAAATCATACTAATATGGCAAGGAAGAACCTCCACGTTTTGCTTATGCCTTATGATTACCTACATTCTTGAAATTGTTGGTAAAGTTTGATATTGGCTATAATTTCTGACTCTTGTTAGCCAGAGTTGACAATCTGATCGTTGGATTATCTCAAAAGCCAACATGGAGTTTGTTGTAATTGAATAAAAATAGTCACATATCTTATCTGGAAGAATAAGTAATCTCAAGTAGCTAGGGAAATCAGGAAAACAAGATTAGTTAGGTTTGACCTACTTTGTCAGATATTAAAGCATGATATAAAGCCACTAAGTACAAATCATTATTATATTGTCGTAAGAATGAACTAATAGAGATACTTTGACAGCAAAGATAGGTACACCAACTGTATCTGACAATTTAACAGCAAAGATAGGTACACCAACTGTATCTGACAATTTAATGTATAAACAAGGTGGTATTTTAAATCAATAGAAAAAGAATGACTTATTTATATTCTAGAAGTATTATTTTCTATTCACATAAAGAAAATAATTCACAAGACTACATTTCAAACAGAATACAGAATTTTCGTTCTAATCATGTGACAGAATTTGTGAGAAAATCTGGGAAACTACTTGTATAATCCATAGTTTTAGTAGGACCTTTGAAAATCAGGACAAGGCCTCTGAACTATATAAGAAAAGTTGACTAATTGGACCATATCTTAAAAAAGAAAAACTTTTAAATCCAAAAGATTTTTTTTAAATCAAAACCAACACATTGAAAAGAGATTGGAAACAAACTGCAATATAGATGACAAAGCATTAGGATCTGTAATTCACAAATTTTTCTTATAAAATGATAAGAAAAAGATGAAAAACTATACAAAAATGCTATATATAGATATATAGGTAATTCATAGGGGAAAGAACCCGATTAACCATACCTGCTTTGTTATAATGCTCTGACCTCACTGCTTGGTGTCTGCTGTTCAACACTAAGCACCAATCATAGGTAAAGCAGAGAAAATTAGAGTTAGATTCTGGGCTAAAGTCCCTGTCTTAGAAAACACAACTAATGCTCCAATTTCCTCATATTCATACATAGTGATTCACAATTAGAACAGGTGAGGAATAGAAATGGGACAGTATGATTCTGATACAATAATTACACCTATGTGGAGTGAGTCTTTGACTTATCTTCCCACTCTGGTAGGTGTTTCTAGCTACTGATCTCTTTTAGTTAGCATTTTGATCTGAGAAAATTATCAGTGGAGTGGGAAAAGATGAATTAACATAGCTCCAGAGTATTAAGATGTACCATCTGAGGTGCCGGACTCCTGAATAAGAAAGATCCTTATCATTCCTAAGTTGAGTATAGAATTCTACTAGGGGGGTGACCCACTTGATCAATAGGAGACCAAGATGCAAACAAAAAAGATACTTTTTTTTTTTTTTAGGAATATCTGCTATCAAAGAGGCAATGAGTATTTATTTTTTTTTCCATTCATGCTCATCCTCATGGATAGCAATATGTCTAAACCAAGAAAAACAAAATATATGTAAATTCCCTGAATACTGTGGCCTTTAGGCTATTAAGAGCAATTGGACTAGATGAATTTACTTTTGCTTATTTTCACCCTTAAAGAGTGATTTAAAAAACTCTGACATATTGGGTGGAATATTTACATATCCATTTCAATATGAATTCCCAGACCCCTGTAATGTCTCAAATAATTCTTCCACTAAAGTAATACTGGATTTTTATTTTGAGAGAAATTGCAAATGGTTTGATTTCATTAAGTTTGATAATGCTGAGTTACTCTAATAGTTGAATTAAAAGGACCTTAAAGTCATGTTTACAAAGAATAGTTTAAAATGGAATTTTGGTGTCTTGATGTTTTTCCATATTTTAATTATTGATTAAACCTGTGTTGGATATTAAGTGATCTTAAATTGAGTTTAAATTTCTCCTGTGTTTCTAAGACTCCAAAGAAAATATTTGAAAACACATCACATTCTCCAGCATGAGAAATTGCCCTCTAGAGTCCCGTTTGAAAGTACCATTATTTTAAGGAGTTAAAAAAAATAATAATTTGAGGCATCATTTCCGCTAGCCTCCTACTGGAAGAGGAACATTATTAATGAATGGAGAAACTGTAGTATGTTCATTGCTCAGTGTGGTGTTTCTGCAATGACTGTTTTTCATGTGTAAAGCCTGAGGCCATGGCTGTCATTTCTCTCGGCTCAGGAACCACTAAAGACAAGATTCTACTGTTAAGAACTCCCTTTGCACAGAAGCGGCATGATGCCAGCTGTAAATAAGTCCTTCTTGATAATGGTTGGAGACCAGGATGAAGTGACCATAATCATGTGTGAAACATGATTGAGCACATACCATTTGTGACCCGAAAATACCAGATGTCTGTCTTAAGCCTGATATTGTTCATGTCAAGGGGTTCCAGATGGTATTTATTGTTCTCTCTGGTATTTTTGAGACTTTAGAGTGGAGAGCTTGGTGAAAATAGGAAGGACGTGGGCCTTGTTCTTTCGTAAGCACCTGTTGTTCAGGTACTGGCTATAGTAAGCAAGTATGTGTGCTAGTAGGAAATTTCTTGACAGTTCAAAATTTTACCACCTACATAATTTTTGTAGAGCCAGGCAGTTCCTGTTAACTAATCAGCATGCCTCTGAAAATATCTTTTAAAGTACATTGTAGACAAGTATTTTAATTCAACTCTTAAGGTTACTAGGTATTTCTTTATAGAAAACTAAAAGATGTCACCAGTCCTAAGGATCATTATCATTTAAATTCAGGTTTTGCCCTATTTTTAAATGTGTGGATTTATTTGCTAGGCTGTGTAGAGAAGCTGCATGTTTTTCAAAATTTGGCGATATTTTCAATGCTTTTTGCACACTGCTGATTTTGAACCTACGCTTTTTTGTTAAAATACTATTAGCCAAACAAAAAATATCTATGCAAATTACACAGGTTTGCCTCTGTAAAAATTGTGTTGTGCTATTGATATCTTTCAATGTAAGTGATCTTATTTTCCGAAGAATTCTTAGAAATAGAATCCTTGCTTACTAGAGGAACAAATATGAGGGCACCATGTTTTTTAACCATTTTATTAAGCTTTATGACTAATGGATCAAAGGTTTTTCATTAACCATATTTATCAATTTGACTATGTAAAGGATCATTAGGAACAGTTAAGGGAGAATAAAAACAATATGATGAAGATAAGCTATACATTTTTAATGAAGTTTAATGACACAAGGATTGTTTTTACATGAGTTGCTGACTGAAAGACCCATCGCTGCCTTTCACTATGGTGTATCAAAATGGTCCATGAGTGGAGGAGATTTGAATGTAAAGGTCTGGCATAGATGAAGTCATTTCAGTAAGTATACAGAATGGGTACAACAAAGTTTTTGTTGGCATAGAGTTAGACTGTGGATGCGGATACAATCAATGCTAGTTAAGTAGATAGTAGTTAGTAGTAAGTAGTAGTAGGTGGGTAGTAGCTAGTAGCTAAGGTCAGTAGTTAGTTAGCAAAGGGTACTCTGACAAGTAGCAAAGGAGCTCTGGAAAAGAGCCTTGGAAGGAAAGGAAATCAGATTTTCACTCACATGGCTCTTAGACAACACATCAACTCCAGGGAGTAAGAATTTCTTTAGACAACATGCCATTATTTATTAGTTTTGTTTCCATTTTGATTGGCATTGTTTGTTGGGGCCATTATAAGTGAATTCTTTGTCAGAGAGTTCCACTGTGATTCTAAACATTTTTAGCCTATGATATTGACTCTTAATTGAAATCTTGAAAAATTCTCCCCCTCTTTAATCTTCTCCTATCTTATACTTCCTCCCTTCTGAGGACCTGATGTACTATCTGCTTAACCAAAGAGACTGGACCATGTAGTGCTAGTGCCATTGAGTTTTCTCCTTTATTCCTCAAAGCCAGTGCCTCTACCCTTTCTTTTTTCATTCCTGCCTGTCTTTAGGGAAAATGTGTCTATCTACCCTGCTGAAACATTCATTCCTCTTCCTATGTTTTTAGTCCAACTCCTTTCTATGGCTGTTTCTCAAAATTTTCTCCATTAATACCCCTCTCCAAAAAGAGGTCAGTTGCTCCCTTTCTTCCTAAAATAAATTTTAAAAAGTTGTTTCTGCACCACTTGCCTAATTCTTCCTTGAGCTTCCCCCCCCATGAGTCTTTATTTCTGAACCAGTTTTTACCTGAAATGATCCCCTTCTGTTCTCTGCCATCAACAATTCATCATCAAAGAAAACTAGAAGCCCACTATAGAAAGCAAAAGAGTAAGCAGCAGATAGCTTAGAATCTCCATCCTTCAAGTGGAAAAACTTGCATAACTTCCATAATTACTGTTCTATACATTTGGCATGTTTGAGTTCTGGTACTTTAAAACATTTGACAATGACAAGTAAATGAAATTGCAGAGAGGTTAAGTGACTTGTCCAAGATTCGTGGCAAATTGTAGAGCTAATGTTTTGGTCTTCTGAATTCCTATTTCTGATTTGTTTTATATTATTAAGCATTACAAGGGGGACATTTTTGGGCTAAGAAATAAAACTCTTCATTAAATGTTCATAAAGGTTTTTTTCCCATGTCAATATGATTTTAGATTCTGAATCAGTTTTTGTATAAATGATTTATTTCTCTCAATCCAGAATGATGTATAGAGCATGGCTATTGGTGGTCTTCATTCAAGCTAGGCTCTTATATGTAGTATGAAGAAACTCGCCTCTACACTGACATGGAAGATGATTTTCAGTTCTTGCCAATGTTGTAACTAAAATCAATGTTGAATAATGTCAGAGAGTTTGAGACTGGGTCAGAGGACAGCTTTGATTGGGGCAAATTTCTTGAGATACTTTCAGTCTTAATCTGAGAAAGTATCTTCTTTTCCTAACTAGTCAAATTTGGGGGAGAAGATGGGAACGGGTTTCCAGAATTTACCTGTAGATATTTTTGAGATAATTTTCACTATTCCTAAGCCTAACATCTGGTACAAAAGAGCACTTTCTTTCCTCTAACTTAATTATCCTAACCCTTTTCCTTTTGTACTCTCTACCATTTTATTTGATTGGAAGGGAGCCCATAAATGTCCCCAGAATTCTTTTGGTTCTGGAACATTCTGGCAATAGCTATTTCACAGAAAGCAAAATATCCAGGAATAAGAAATATGGCTGTATATTTTAGGTCGATTATTTCCTATGTTTGGAGGATATATCAAGCAATTAAATGTTTTGGATTATGAAAAATAATTTTGAGTCAATACAGTGTGATTGTAAAATCTGTACCCCATTTTGACATGGCTGAACAGTAAAAAAATTACCTGAAGTTTCATGAGAAATTATACTTAAGTTTATACTTAAATGAAATAATGTGAAATGCTGATGCAAAATACAACAGTTTAGTGTACTTTTATGTATCACAATACATAAATTTAAATTATTACTAATTACTATTTAGTTAATAATAAAGTAATAAGACACAGGGATCATAACAATGTGGTTTTGGAGGTAAAAAATCCACTTTGATTTCTTCTTTTTTTAAAAAAAAAATCTCTCAATAGTCTAAGAGTACAGTTGCTTTTCTCTAACTTTGTTTTGTACATCGTGCTTAATAAACAAGCATCTTCCATCTGCTGAGTTTTCAGTAATCTTGCACTTTGATTATTTACTCACTTTGTAGTCACAAGATGAGAAATGTAGACACTGTGTACAAACAAGAAGTTCGTGCAAAGTCAAGCTCTCAAAACCACATGCAAGACTCAGTGGCACATGGTTTAGAGCTCACACACTCCAGGATCATGTAATACAGGCATGCAGATGAGAGGAAAGAAAAGCACCTACATCATGAAAATAGAGGATGATGAAAGAGAATGACATTTTCTTTATGACAATTATCTAATGCAAACCGTATACCCATAACCTTTACCAGAGTGGAGGAAGGAGCAGATAAGTGCCTTTTTGTGGGGAGGGGGAAACTGTATATAAATATTACTAGAGGTCAAGTTGTTGTTAAAGTTAAGGACTTCTAATCTGAACTTGGCCTCTTCAGGTTATCTTCCCCAGTTCCTTGCTTTGTATTTCCTCTGTTATATCATGCAATAAAGATCAGAACTAACATTGGAAATCATTTAACAAGCTCTAAACCTGACAGATAACAAGGGTATTCTCCACAATTTACACGAGAATTAAATTGGATATAAATACCTCCTGTTCTTACCGGTGGGTGTTGTGATTCCATGTATTAAGGTGTGAAGCAGACAGGAAAGAGATAAATCTTTCATAAGTACATTGTAAATAGGCAAGTGGTATATAAACCATATTCATAGGTAATAGAGTCAAACAAAGGTAAATAGTTGTCAAAAAATAGGCTTTATCACAAAAATGTCACAAAACTAGTTATATGGAGAGGGGATGTACAATAAATGTTTATTACTGTTATGGAAATAATCTGGCGGTATGGAACAACAAAATTGAGGGACACGTGTTTTGATTAAAAATTCTTGACACTGCTTCAGCCAACCCAGCATTAGAGAATCCCCGATAGTTTCTGAATGCTGATATCTTTGTTCAACAATAATACAGATGGAAATACATTAAGTGATCAATTTGTACGTGCTTTCTTATGAGATTAAGGTGTTGTCTTAGTGATATCAATTTATCAAATTAATTTTCTCAAGTAACTTTGGGATAATTAGAAATAACTCATGGAATTCAGTTATGCTTTTATATAAAATGTGCTAATTGATTAGCTATTCAAATTAAAATATTTATAATGGCATGTCCTTACTTCTCAGTCAATAGATCACATGCGGCTTTGATAAACTTATCCTATATGGCTTTCAAAGTGGGCAATGCTTGTAATGTCTTCTGTCCTTTGACTTCTAATTTTGAATCTTTGCTTTTTTATTAGGATATTACTGTTCAAATAAAAAAATGTCGATCTAAATTGGATAGGCTCACTTGTGCAAAAAGTATATTATGCTGTTCATGTCATTAAATGTGAGTAGTTTTATTTTCTGAAGAATTTTTATAAACTGAGTCTTTGTCCAGTGGAGTAGTTGCTAGATGGGAAGTCATCATATTTTTAATCTTTCTTAATAGGTCTGTGATATGTCATTGAATTTGGATGTGTCACATAATTATCTTTAGGAATCAGTCTCTATAGCTAAACAGATCAAAAGAATGTGTGTAATTCACCTAACAATAAAAAGAGCTCTTTAGACCATGGGCATGTTATTAACTGTATTGATTTTTAAGCATTGATAGAGGTGGGAAGAATTATGAAAAGTTATCATTGATGTTGAATTTGCTTAAAAGTTATGAAGAAATCCATATTTCCCCCTTGAAAGGAAAGATGCATTAAACCAGGTACAGTGAAAGGGGACATAGTTTATTGTAAATATAGAAAAATTTTTCCTTAGAAGACACATGAAACTTCCTATCATTAAATGTTTATGGCATGCTTAAGTTCCCTAACCTCTCCCACAAATCCTCAAAGTGTCCTGTTTTTGTTTTCTTGTTTTTTAAAGGAATGTTAACTTTGGATTTCTGTTTGGGGGTATCATGGTTGTTGTTGCTGTTTACTTGTCAAATCTTAACACACATGGGTCCAACTGTCTTTTGGGGTGCTGGCAGCTAGGACATGTGGTGAAAGCCCAAATCCTATGTTAGCAATGTTCACTCTAACTGGAAATGGGAACTCTACCACACACAGTTATATCAGTTTGCATCATGTTATAATGCCTTTGCCACACAATATAACTAGATATAGCACCATGCAATGCCATGAATTGAGAATGAGAGACTATCTCCAGGGGAGAAAATAAACATCCGAGAGGAAAACAAAAGCAAGGGGTTCAAAGCTGGTGAGACTAGCTTTCCCATTTGGACTGTAGCTATAATGCCTGAGGTACTTCCATTTTGGAAAACAGAAATACATACCATGTTCATGTCAATGCCATTGGTGTATGTCCATGCGTGCTGGAAATATTCTTCAAGCCGTTGCCTCAGGGGGTTGGGGATTTGGTGAAAGCGAATGAATTCTTTTACTCGAAGCATCTGCATGTGGTACCTGGCAGTTCCCGAGTATAGCCTTTGGATAATTGCAGATACATTCCCAAAAATGCTTGCATACATTAGTGCTGGATTGGATAAAAAACAAAGTTATGGGGGAAGACTGCACTTGGGCATTACTATATCTTGTCAGAATCTCAACTATGTAGACTTTTTATTATCTCAATCCAGTTGTAAGGCCCATGGAGAGAAAAATAAATTAAGCCAATCCTGTTGTAAACTTTATAATTTTGATGACAAATCTGGAGGGGGAAAGGTGTGATCCAAATTCACCATGGATTCTAAATTAAAATATAAACTCATTGTTTACAGTATCAGCCTATAATCTGGAGTATTGACCAGAGATAAAAATGTCTTTAGAATAAACCCTTTGCTTTGTAATGTAATAAGGATATATGTCACAGGGTTATCACAGGTATATTTTCTGGAATGGGAGTTAAAAAGTTAATTTTTAAATTGGGACATCTATGCCTCTTGGTCTCAAACCTAACCTTTTAATATTAAAAATCCATTATAAATCTTAAGATTATTTTGAATACTTTGGTTTTGCTAAGGAATGATGAATTGTTTTAAGGAACTCATAATTTCCTTAGAGTATTTAGTTGTATACAATTTTTTTAATCTATTAAAATTCATTTTTACAGTATTTCTACACAAGAAACAGATATCCCTGGCTTAGAATATAAAGATATAGTTTTATTTTTGTAGGAAAAAACCAGAATATCTTTTTCTTTCATCTGTGAGAAGAAAGAAACTGCCAAGACAATCCTAGCTATACATTTCAGTATTTAGGTTGAGTACCCTTGTAAGTGATTTCTGGGCTAAATCTGTATGATTTAACATAAGTTTTTTGAGTATCTTCTCTTTCCTTTTATGTTTGTATTTGGTTTCTAGTAATTCTAAAAAAAAGTGCTATATTCTGAACATAAAGTCAAATCATGATGCACGATCTTTATTTTGATCTTTGAGCATGTGCCAGCATCTTAAGAGAGAAGGTAGCGTATGTTTAAGACACTGGAACAGCACTATGCCACGCAGGTGGTAAAAAATGAACAGCTTACAGTGTTTGATTCAACTGTGTTCAACTAACACATTCCTCCCACCCCCACCCCAACACACTTTACAAACCATTACTTCTATAAACCACTTAATCATTTTTGAAGTAGATTTTAGCCAGATTCAGGCTAAGTATTTTAAAACAACTTATCTTATTGGTCATTTGCTTTCTTTTCCACCTTATCTTTGTCTCTGGGCTAGCATGGTTCCTTGTTTACCATAGATATCCCAAGTAAGAGAATGTCACAAAGAAAGGAGTGGCCTTTTGTTTTTATGTATTTAAAGGGGTGGAAGTTGGAGACATCTGTAGTGCCTGAATTGGGATGTGTGAAAGAATAATTCTCAGCAAGGTAGACAAGCTATCTAGGTTGGTTCTTCCACAGGAAAAACACTTGAGCCTAATTTGAATAAATGAACAGTTGATTAAGAAGACAGTTAGCAATAGTTGCCTAAAACCAATTCTTGTGACTCCAAAAGATTCATGTGAAAAATGTATTTTACTCTTCACTATTCTATAATGTTGGAAATATTTATACAGTTTGCTATGTCTCCAAAGTATCTATCTTTTTTTTTTTCAGGTAATAGTTTAGTTAGTACAAAGTAAGTTCACTTGATTTAATCAGAGGGCATATAATCAATGCTAGTTATTTTACCTAAACCACATAATTACTTGGAGGAGAGTCAGGGAAAACCTTATTTTGTTTGTAATGAATACTATGGTTTCATTTTCATGGTGTGGTTTTATCTCCACACTGCCATAAAAATGAACCAAAACATTAGTTTGGGTCATAAAAATATATTTCCACTTGTTGAGAAGATGGCAAAATCTAGATTATAAGCATATTGTTGAATACATGAATAATATGTATTTCTCTTAGTAAATTCTATGTGATGGTTTTATAAATTATAATGAAAGCATGAATTATTTTTTTCTATTTTTTTTAGGAGCAACAGGAGCTAAAGACTGTAAGCAAGAGAGAAGCACAACATAATCATATTCTTTATACATCATTTACTAAATGCCTATCAAATGGCATAAAATATGAGTCAAAAGCAAGATGGCAGACTGTACATAAGGACATTTCTCTCTTTAACTCAATATTTTACTTAGCTTTCCTCAACAGGGAGTTCTAATTTTATCAATGGTTTGTTTTAGATTTAGATATTATAGAAATAAAGCAGGTATATCTTAAAACTTCCTTCAGCACACCACACCCCAAATCTGATATGCTAACCAAACTAATGACTTTAGTTGGCCATTAGACATAAGCTGGAATGTGCTGATAGAACAAATACACTTGTTTTCTAGTTATTACACAGTTTTACAAAGTTTTAACGTAAGAAATTAGATGTTATAAGGGTATAATTTACGTATAATAAAATAAATCCATTTTAATTGTATGCATCAATTAATTCTGACAAATGTATATGCTTGCTATAAACACAATCAAAGTACAGAACATTTCCATCACCCTAAAAGATTCCCTTGTGTTCACTGGCTGCCTACACTTACTTCAGAACCTAGACAACAACCGAGCTCCAATGCATGTCATTACAGTAGTTTGCATTTCCTAGGTCTTCATATACATGGAATCATAATGTATATATTCATTTGCATCTGATTCTTTGTTGTACATGTCTTTGAAATTAATTCTGTTGTATGTATTAGTAATTTGTTCTTTTTTTATCACTCTACTTTGCATCACATGGCTCTACTAGTTTATCTCTTCTGTTGACAGAAATCTCACTGTTTCTAGTTTTTGGCTATTATGAATAAAACCGCCATGAGCATTTGTGACGAGTCTTCATGTGGGCACATATTTCCATTTCCTTTTAAACACTTAGGAGTGGAAGTGTGTGGTACATATAACTTTATAAGAAGCTGCTAGACTGTTCCTCAAACTTGTGTCAATTTATACTCCCTCCAGCAATAAATGACAATATCAATTGTTCCCAACTGCTGTTGCCAGTCTTTAATTTTTCATGCCACTTGTAGCGGGCATGTAATATCTCATTAGAGTTTTAATTTACATCTCTTGATGACTAATGATATCTTTTCCTGCACTTATTGGCCACTCATATAGCTCCTTTTTGAAATGTCTGTTTAAATCTTTTGGTCATTTTTATTTTTTATTTTTTTTAAATTTTTATTTATTTATGATAGTCACACAGAGAGAAAGAGAGAGAGAGAGGCAGAGACACAGGCAGAGGGAGAAGCAGGCTCCATGCACCGGGAGCCCGACGTGGGATTCGATCCCGGGTCTTCAGGATTGCACCCTTGGCCAAAGGCAGGCGCTAAACCGCTGCGCCACCCAGGGATCCCCTTTTGGTCATTTTTAAATTGAGTTGTCTTTCATTGTAGAATTGCAAGAAAATCTTGATAAATTCTGGATACAAGTTTTTTTTTTTAAGGTCTAAGTATTGAGAATATTTTCTTCTAGTCTATCATTTGCCTTTTTCTTTTCTTAAGTGTCTTTTGAAAAACTAAAGTTACTAATTTTGATGAAATCCAACTTATTACTTTTTATTTTATGGCTCCAGATTATTTTGTTTCAGTTTTGGTAATTTGTATCATTCAAAGAACTTTCATATCACATTTAAATTGCCATACTTCTTATGATAAAGTAATTCATAATGTTATTTTATTATTAATATCTTTGTAACCGGGAGTAATAGCTCTCCTTTCAATAAGATATTGGTAACATGTCTTCTGTCTCATCAGTCTAATTGGAAGTTTATCAATTTTATTGGTCTTTTTTTTATTGGTCTTTTAAAAAGCCATAATATACTCCCATTAATTTTCTCTAATGTTTCTTTGATTTCTATTTTATTAACTTTTGCTCTTATCTCTGCTATTTCTTCTACTTATATGTTTAGTTTAGTTGTCTTAAAATAGAAATTTAAATCTTTGATTTTAGACTTTTCTTTTTTAAATAAAAATACTGGGCAGCCCTAGTGTCTCAGCGGTTTAGCGCCACCTTTGGCCCAGGGCGTGATCCTGGAGACCCCTGATCCAGTCCCACATCAGGCTCCCTGCATGGAACCTGCTTCTCCCTCTGCCTGTGTCTCTGCCTCTCTCTTTCTCTCTCTCTCATTCTCTCTCTGTCTCTCATGAATAAATAAATAAAATCTTTGAAAAATCCTAAATAAAAATACTTATCCCTAAAATGGAACGCCTGGGTGGCTCATTGGTTGAGCATCTGCCTTCGGCTCAGGGCATGATCCCGGGGTCCTGGGATCGGGCTCCCTGCAGGGAGCCTGCTTCTGTCTCTGCCTCTCTCGTGTCTCTCATGAATAAATAAGAAATGTGTGGGAAATATCAGAAAGGGAGACAGAACATAAAGACTTCTAACTCTGGGAAATGAACTAGGGGTGGTGGAAGGGGAAGAGGGCAGGGGGTGGGGGTGAATGGGTGACGGGCACGGAGGGGGACACTTGACGGGATGAGCACTGGGTGTTATTCTGTATGTTGGTAAATTGAACACCAATAAAAATTAATTTATTAAAAAAATCTTTAAAAAAATACTTAAAACTACACATTTCTCTCTTTAGCTGTCTCTTGCACATTTTGGCACATTTTTCTTTCATTTTCGTTCAGTTAAACTATTTTCTAATTTTCCAAGTGATTTTCTTCTTTGAACCATAGGTTATTTGGAAGTGTGCCACCTACTTTCATTCCAAATACATATCACTCTTTTCTTTCGTTTCTCTTCTTCTCTTCTTTATTTTCTTTCCTTTCTTTTCCTTTTTGACTTTCCTTTCCTTTTTTTTTTTTTTTTCCTCTCTCTCTCCTTTTCTCTCCCTCTCAGGATAATTTCCAGTTTCTCTTGTGGTTAGAGACATACTCTGTATGATTCAGTACTTTTAAATTTGCTAAAATTTCTTTTTGGTTCAGCATACGACCTGTCTTGAGGATTTGATTTGTAGTCCAGCAGATGGTCTATCGTGCTGAATGTCCCACATACCCTAGAAAAGAATGTGTATTCTGCTGGTATTCTAGAATTGCCAATGTCATGTTAATTGATAGTATTTTTCAAATCTTTTATACATTTTCTGATTTTCTGTCTACTTATTCTACAAAACACAGAGGGAAGAGTGTTAATTGCTAATTGTAACTGTAGATTTGTCTTGTGAATTTGTCTATTTCTCCATTAGGTTCTATCAGTTTTTGTTTAATGTAATTGCTTTGTAATTGGGTATCTACACGCTTAGGACTGTGGTGTCTACTTTGTCTCTGGTAATAGTCTTTGTTTTTAAGCCTTCTTTGAAATCAATACTGCTCCTCACATTTTCTCATAATTAGTGATTGTATATACATCTTTTTCCATCTTTTTCTTTTACCTATGTCTTTATATTTTAAGTGTGTTTCTTTAGATAGCATATGATTGAGCCTTTTAAAAAAATAGTCTGACAATTCTGGAAGTTTAATGAGAGTTTAGCTCACTTACATTTAATGGAATTGTTACTGTGGCTTGTGTTAAATCTACCATCTTGCTGTTTGTTTTCTATGTGTTCCATTTCTCTTATTTTCTATTTTTTGGTTTTATCATTTTTATTATTCTATTTCATCTTCTCTATTGGCTTGTTAACTGTGCTGTAGGAGTTACAGTATGCATTTTTAATTTATCACTCTGTACCTTAAATAATAATAATAATAAGAAAATACCTCTTCATGTTTAATGTAGGAATCTTATATAAGATTTTATAATTCTTACTTAAATATACTTTCATTCTCCCTTCCTGTTTTGTACTATTATTGTCACATTTTAAATTCTACATATGTTATAATATTTAAAATATATTCTCCTAATTTTTGCTTTAAAAATTATTTTTGAAGACATTTAAAAATTAGAAAATATCTTTTAAATTTACCTACATATTAACCTTTTCTAGTGTTCTTCTTTTTTCTTTTTTTTTTCTAGTGTTCTTCATTTGTTTTTCTAGATCCAAATTTTCATCTTAATAATATTTTCTATTTACCTGGAGAGCTTTCTAATTTCTTGTACTTTGCTCATGATGAATTATGTCAGGTTTTGTTTGTCACTTTCAAAGGAGAGATTAATTGAACCAATATTTCTGTGTTGGCAGATTTTGTTTTTTCTTTAGCACTTTAATGATTTTATTACATTGTCTTAATGGTTTGCATTGATTCTAATAAGAAGTATGTTTTCTACCTGATGCTTTCCCTCTGTACATGATGTATCCTATTTTTTTCCCTTCCAGTTACTTTTAAGACTTTTTCTCCTTATCACTAGTTTTCAGTAATTTAAGTATGGTGTGCTTGTGTGTGTGTGTGTGTGTTTGTGTGTGTGTTTTTAGCATGTTTGGGATTCACTAAGCTTCTTGGATCTGTGGTTTACAGCTTTTTTATCAATTTTGGAAAGATTTCAGCCATTAAAATTTCTTTTTCTAAGTTCCTTCCCCATTTTCTGGGAGTCCATATACACATTTGTTAAAGTGCTAGATATTATCTGTTAGTTTCATAATTTCTGTCAATTCTGGTTCTGGGCTTTTATTTGTTTTATTAAGATATAATTGACATACAAAATTATATTAACTTTGGAAGTACAACATGGTGATTTGATATTTGTATACAGTCAGAAATGTAGTAATCATAATAAGTATAGTTAATTTCCATTACCACAGAGGCACAGGATATTTTTTTCTTGAGATGAGAACTTTTAAGATTTACTCTTTTAGCAACTTTCAAATATACAATACAGTATTATTAACTGTAGTTACCATACATTACATTACATCACTATTTATTTATTAAATAATAATTTATTAAAAAAATAAAACGCATCTACAGACATTTGAGTTGTTTCCATTTAGTTAGATGGTATCTTTTAATGTTTGATTTTTAGTTTTCTTGAGTTATATTGTAAGAGAGATGATAGATTGATCTTTTTTTCTATTTGGCTTCAAAGTTTTATTTTAGAATGAAGATTGGTTTTAAAGAAGTTTAGGGATGATGAGAGAGTTCAACATGATAACTAGATGATATAAACTATACCTAGTATTAGTATATAGACACTATTTTACATTATATTTTTAGATATTGTATTTTATTTTTGGCTTAAAACAGATCACTCAGATCTAAGGAGTATGTACTTAGTGTATAAATATAACTAAACAAAAATAACCAAATCATTTTCTAACACAGTTGGATCTCAATGGAAATACCACGTTAGATGCATCCATATACATCAAATGGCTTTGTGCATTTTGGGGCATTTTTATTATTAAGTTTTGAGTTGTAATTTGACTTTTCTTCTTTATTTTAGCATAATAGGTCATGATAGAACTCTCTAGGAATACGTTTAATTTTTTTCTTATGTGACATGGAGCTCTACATAATTCCCTTTTGAAAGTTATAGAACCAAGTCTATTATTCAAATAAAGTATATTATGTGGAATGTGGTTGTATCTTACTCTACTCAATTAACTAGAGTGTCTTCTCTTTTTCTAAAAGATGAAAAATATCTGTAGAAAACAAGTATTTTCCTTAAAGAAACAAAAGAAATAGCCTTGTGCTATATTTAAGAAAGAAGGGAAGGAGGAGAAATGGAAGGAAGAAAGAAGGAAGGAGAAAACACTGCCAATTATCATGATTTAGGGATTAGAGACTGGATATAGACCAAATAAAGAACTGAGTTTTCTTTGATTTAAAATAATTCACATGATGAACAGTATTGTTTTTAATGTAATCCTCACAATTGATGAGGATTTCTAAGTGGTGAGCAGGTTAGAAAACTCTTGCAAATTCTGTTTCAATATGCAGGTTCTGTTTTATTCATTAAAAGCATATATGCATATTTTTTCTATACATATGTTTAAATAATTAGGAACAAACTTTTAAAAATTTCTTTTGTTACTTCACTAAAATTGATAATCACTGCAAGGTATTTACTAGCAGCTGTAGTCATAGAGTGGTTGGCACTGTTTGAGATAGTCGGTCTTCCTAGAATGAGTTTTTCTGTTTCCTAGTAGGTCCCTCTTCCATTTCCTTCTGGGTGCAAGGCTACTTCTGTGTTTATAGCCCAGACTTAGCCTGAATCTAGAATATCTTAAGGGTTATTTGAATATAATGCTATTTACCTATATAAATCTTACCTAAATAAAAATACTAAGATATATATAAGAAAAGTAAATTTTAAATACAATGAACAATAAACAGGGTGAATTGATTTAAATTTCACAAATAAAACTTATCTAAGTACACTTCATTAATCAATATGTTAACATTTAAAATCAACTCTGGATCTATTTTCAGATTTGTACACCATCTAGGGATAATGCCCTTTTCTAAGCTTTAAAATTTCATTATGCTTTTGTGAATTGCTGCTCAGTATCACAGAAGTTATCTTTAGTGACTCTATAGTATGATTTTTAAAAACATTAAAACATCTTTAGGTTAATGCAGAATTTTTTGTTTCTTATTCCAAAAAATATACCTCTTAATGATGCTCATGTCATCACCACATTACAAGGTAAAGAGCAATCACTTAAGCTTTGGCATAATGTCATAGGGAAAGGAATTTTTAAGCAATAAGTAAGTGGTGAAAAATACATATATATATTTATCTGTGTATATATCTGTCTGTAAATACAGATATATATAAGAAATATATGTATTTATTACTTCTATATTTTTATATAGAAATATATTTTTCTATTAAGAAATATATATATTTCTATTTATCTAGTAATGTAAACTAATCTTTCCCATTCTAATTCGGTCTCAGCTTAAAACAGAAAATAACCATTGGTAACAAATTGCAGACACTTTTACAGCAGCAATAGTGAACTGCAAGTCTCAATTCTGGCATTCTAAAATCCATGTAACTCCAGTTTTATATTTGTAGTTTTTCTGAGGTGCTAAAAGTCCTTTTGGTATCTCCCCTCACAGAGAGAATTAGGTTTGATAGAATATAATACCCATATATGTAATTCCATGATCTCTCCAGTTTTCTACATTTTTTTCTTTGCCTGATTCTGAATGTTCTACAGATACCAATTTTAAGATATTTTACCCTAATAGAAAACAAAAGAGAAATCTACTTACAGCCGATCAACATGACACAGATTGAAAAGATTTTCTCCGAATTGGTGTTAGGAGACACGTTCCCAAATCCTACACTGGTTAAACTGCTGAAGGTAAAATAAAGTGCTGTGACGTATTTGTCTTTAATGGATGGTCCAGAACTTGAGTCACTGTCATTGTAACGTTTCCCAATTTGTTGTCCCAACGAATCCAACCATCCAATTTTGTCAGTCAGGTAGGGCCTTTCTACATTTCCAATTGCATACCAAATGCAAGCCAGCCAGTGAGCTATCAGGGCAAATATGCACATTAAGAGCATTAGAACAGCAGCTCCATATTCTGAATATCGATCAAGTTTCCTGGCCACTCGCACAAGACGAAGGAGTCGAGCTGTCTTCAGAAGACCGATTAATGTTGTTGTCTGTGGAAATAAATGTGTATGGTCAGAAACAGTTGGCAAACAATTCCGTGTGTGTTCCTGTGAAGCAAAGTAGGAGGAAACAGGTTAAAACAATATGGTAGCAATGAGGATAAATGCAGATTTGGATTAAGTATTAAGGTTAGTTTTTTTTTTTTAATTTTACATCTGCCTTGGAAAATACTTTGAAAGTGTGTGGTACATTAATTCACTATCTTGACATGCAAGACCCATGGGACAGACTCCATCTGTCTAGCTTTATGTTCTAACCAAGTGCCTTGAAGATAATGAATACTCAGTAAATCATTCATTCACCAGTAAACATCCTTGTGTGTTACTGGTGTGCCTACCAAATGCCACCACTGGGATTATAGTGTTGAGCAAGCAGACATCACTTTTATAACAGAAAGAAACATTTTCTTACTAGATAAAACGCCTTCTTTAATGAAGAGAAACAAGATCCACTGTCTTTAAGGGATTGATAGATTTTTTTTTTTAAAGAAACAGACAATAAACTCATTTCAGAGACTGAAAAATGTGGTAATGATAATAAAACAGAGCGGTGTGATAGAGGATGTTTAGGGCATAGTCAGGATGGCAGTGACTCTAGAAAAAAAGGCCAAATATGATAAAGATGATCTTGCTGAGGAGCTGACATTAGAGTTGAGACGTACCCACATAATGAGAAGAGCCCGGCAAACAGATAATTGGGAGACTTACTGGATGATTGTATGCATGCTTTACACGCTATATTTAAATTCATTTTTCCTTTCTCAATGTGCTAAACTGATGAATTGTTTCTTGATGTCCCAATGATATTATGCACTTTTCATTGGGTTGTGATGTGTAACTAATTGTATGATTATTACTGACCAGGTATCTAATGATAGGACACTTCTATATAATAACAGGATATTTAACTGGTTGTTTGAATTTGAAATCTGGTAAGTACAAATTACAAGTTCATTTCTTAGGTTTCCTAAATAATGTCAGCTATAAGTACTATATAATTCACAGGGCATATAATTATTCCATAGTTACATGGTGTTTACCAATCAATTATTGAGTCATTTTATGTGTTCATTGTTGGTGTTTATTTTGCAGAGTACATCCAACTGTATTGAGAACACTTATATTTTAATTAAAGAAATAGCACATGTCAGAGCTATCACCCTCTATCTGTTCATATTGACTTGGTGGTAAAAAAAAACCACTAAATATTAAGAAATATAGTTTCATTAGTATTCTATAATAAGTCTTGCAGTTCCTTTTTTGTGTGTGTGCTAGAGTGGTCACTAAAAGAAGGGGAGATCCTTCGGTCTCTGAATTCTTTTCAGTTTGTACTGGAATCTTCTAGAGGTTAGAGGAGATTATGTAGTTGGGATGTGCTTATCACATTTGAGATCTGGTCTTTACTCATTATAAAATGTGAGGAGGGGAGAGTCTTCCTTGTTTCCAATGTTGTTATTAATTTTGAAGGTGGAATAAGGAAAGCAGTATTTTTTTTATTCACAAATATAAAGAGTGTATCTTTTCACAATGAATAAATGGAGAGTTTATGTTAGGTAGTTCTCTGGAAGAAGGTCAACATTCCACTATTTGAATTATCAACATTTTAACTAATTAGCTTTTTTTTTCAAAGTTAGTTGTTTTTTGTTGTTGTTGTTTCAAATTATTTTATTTGCATTTTAGTTAGTTAACATAGAGTGTAGGTTTCAGGAGCAGAATTTAGTGATTCATTACTTACATATAACACCCAGTGCTCATCACAAGTACCCTCCTTAATCCTCATCACCCACTTAGTGCATCCCTTCACCCACCACCCCTCCAGCACCCCTCAGTTTGTTCTCCATAGTTAATAGTCTCCTATGGTTTCCTCTCTCTTTTTTTTACTTCCTCTCTCTATGTTCACCTGTTTTGCTTCTTAAATTGCACATATGATTGAAATCATATGGTATTTATCTTTCTTTGACTGACTTCTTCTTAGCATAATACACTCTAGCTTCACCCACACTGTTGCAAAGGGCAAGATTTCACTCTTAATGATGGCTGAGTAATATATATGTTATATATATGTAACACTTCATCTTTATCCATTCGTCAGTTGATAGGCATTTGGGCTCTTTCCATAAGTTGGCTATTGTTGATAATGTTATAGCCATCAGAGTGCATGTGCCCTTTCAAATCAATATTTTTGTATCCTTTGGGTTGGTACCTAGTAATGCAGTTGTTGGGGTGTAGGGTAGCTCTATTTTTAACTTTTTGAAGAATCTCCATATTGTCTTCCAGAGTGGCTATACCAGTTTTCATTCCCACCAACCATGTAAGGGGTTCCCCTTTCTGTGCATCCTTGACAACATCTGTTGTTTCCTGTGTTGTTAATTTTAGCCATTCTGACAGGTGTGAGATGGTATCTCATCGTAATTTTGATTTGTATTTCCCTGATGATGAGTGGTGATGCAGAGCATCTTTTCATACGTCTGTTTTAGCTGATCAGTTCTATGTTAGGGCTTTGGACAAACAAATGAATGTATGGATTCTGTATCCATATTAGTCTGTCATCTTGGACAAATTGCTTATTTAATCTCTAAACTTCACATTTTTCATCTGGAAATGGGCATAATAATGCCTCCTCACAAGGTTGTAGATAAGCCATAAATAGTAGCTTTTTGCATTAAATATCCCATATGCTTTAGTTTCCGTCAGTAAGCAGAAACATTATACGGTGAAATAGATCCATAGAACTTACACGTTTTCCAAATGCATTACTTTGATATCTAGAATTCTAATTGGAGGCATTCCAACACCGGCCTTTTGGCCTCCTCAGGGAATGGCAGGAATTTTAAAGACAAGAGCATCGTCTAGAGGCATTGACTGCTTGGAGTTCAGTACAGGAATCACCTGGGTTCAATGTGTCTCTTTCTACACTTCACAGCTTCAGTCTGTGTGTTTATTTCCCCCCCCCCCCAGCTCTGTTACCTATTTACTTATACTGAAAAATCAGAACTATTTGAAGAGTATTGCTCAAAACTTATCTTTGAAAGAAGATTTCTCTCTGAACCTCAAAATAAATGAAATATAATGAAAATTCCCTAGGGTATCTGGTTAATGAAGTGAAGTGCTTCAAAACAAATGAGATGTTTTAATAACATATTGTGATAATAAGCACTAACGACTCTTCTGGCTGCCAAGACAGTAAAGCAAAAATGATGTTATAAAAAAAAAAGGAATCAATCTGCTGTGTAGGCCACCTCCTTTCTTCTTCCTTCCTTTCAAAAAAAAAAATCTGATGTTTCTTCTAGGATTATATCAAAATGAGGTAAAACCTAGGTGACAGTTCTCTAAGCAGATAAATGAATATAATTTATTTAGTGACACATAAATAACATCTTTCCTGGACAAAAAAAGCTTAAGAAATATGGCACATGATGAAGTCTCAACCCAATTGACATTACTCATATAAAATAATTGCAGATGTAGCGCGAGAGGGAGAGAGAGGAAGAGGAGAGGGAGAGAACGACAGAGGGAGGGAAGGAGAGAAAGAGAAAAAGGACAAGAATTATTCAACAGTTGTTTTACCTTTCAGTTGCTTCATAAGATGCGTGAAAATTGGCTTCAGCAGTCAAAGCCATTCTCTTGTGATTCCATAAACATGTACCCAAGCATAATTACATATCTTGTTTGACAATGAAACAAATGACTGGATCTTATTTTTGTTGTTATCAAGATGCTGAGAACACACCTGGGCATTCTTCCTTAGCTACTGTTGCATACAGCATATCTTGTAGATGACACTTAAGATCGCAGTAACTCTTTTCTTCTTCCTTAAATATCTCTTTAAAGATTTAAAGTGTTTTGCCCATATTACACAAGGAAAAATACGATTGCACTACAATCTCAGAGAGAGTAGCCTAAGGAATGATCAATCTCCTCTTGATTTGTTGGAGATGGTTAGTCCTCATTGTTTAGTTCAATGTACCCTTTCTGTATTATGTGTGAATGAAAAATGGGACCAACAACTACCTTAGAGTTGTGTTAACATCAGAACTTGGCTAAGTAGAATGTTTTCAGCATGTATGTTTCTCTCACCTTTTATCTAATTTCATGTAGTACTCACATATAGTATGTAAATCTATTTTTGTGGGGGGTTTTCCCCCAATTTTTGAAAATAAAAATAAAAGTATCTTTAAGCTTATTGCAACAATTTAAAAAATAGTAGAGGTATAAAACTTTCCCTTAGATGTTATTTAACTTTTTATTCGCATTAGAAAAATATTGTAATGTCTATTGTTACTTTTGGTAGACTGAGAAAACATAAGAGCTCACAAGAAATATGTGTGATTATGAACTACAAACACAACATGATAATAAATAAGATGGAGAAAGAGGTGAGCTACTTTACAGTAGATTGAAACAAGGTACTTTGTTTTTTGTTTTTGCTCATTAACTGTAGCAAAAAAGACAAAATGAATAAGCCATGGTTTCACCTCATCAGTACTTATGCCATTTCAGACCTGAGCTCCTTTACCTGTGATTGAATGATAGTGTAAACTCTTTTTGTCTGAATGCCACAGTAAAGAAAATATACTTATTTAGGACTTTTATTTTTAATGTATTTTGTCAGAACTTTTTAAGTGTAAAATGACTCTTCCCTGGCAATTCAAATTATTGAAATTTCTGGGGGGCTGAACCATATAATCCAATTTCAATTTTTTTAAATATACCCATATCTATAGTTTGTTAAAGTCCTAGATACTTTGGGGTGCCTGGATGTCTCAGTTGGTTAGGTGTCTGCCTTTGGCTCAGGTCGTGATCTTGGAGTCCTGGGATTGAGCCCCATGTCAGGCTCCCTGTTCTCTGCTCCCCCTCCCACTGCATCTCCCCTGGTTTCTCACTCTCTCATAAATAAATAAATAAATAAATAAATAAATAAATAAATAAATAAAATCTTAAAAAAAAATAAAGCCCTGGATAGTTTCTTATACTGAAGTAGAAGTTAGTTTCCTTTATTAAGTATGACTTTCTCAACTGAACTTTATTGTAAAAATATATACTCTAAACAACTGCAATTTTATAACATGTTTAGAAACCAGACCTGGACTCAAGAAGACTATGTGATTTTTTTTTCTAGATATTTTACAATAGATGAGATAATATCCTCTCTCAGTGTAAGTGGATTTCTTTCAGAAAGCCTGAAATTAGAATAGGGGATTTCTTACTTCTATCAAACAATTCTCTTCTCAAGAGTAAATTTGGCTACAGTTAAACTGAGGAAGCTTCATCAATAAGAAAAATCTGGGGATCCCTGGGTGGCTCAGCGGTTCAGCACCTGCCTTTGGCCCAGGGTGTGATCCTGGAGTCCTGGGATCAAGTCCCGTGTTGGGCTCCCTGCATGGAGCCTGCTTCTCCCTCTGCCTGTGTCTCTGCCTCTCTCTCTCTCTGTCTATGTCTATGTCTATGTCTATGTCTATGTCTATGTCTATGTCTATCATGAATGAATAAACAAAATCTTAAAAAAATTTTGCTCTCAATAATTTTTCAAAATAATTTTTAAGTAAGCATTTTCAAGAATCATACATTTAAAATACTTGATTTCAGAGGTTTACTCTCCAACACTTTTGCCTATAGTAAGTGGGTAGAATTATTCTTTTATAAATGGGGAGATACAAGTATGTGATCTTTGGTTTTGTTTACAGGGTTGAAAGAATGAATCATCACTGGAAATTTCTGCCTAATCCATCATTCTGTTCTGTTTGTCAAGAAATATTTGGGTACAAGTGGAGAAATGGGAACACTTAGTGAGTAATTCATTTCATAGTTCTACATCCATGGTTTGCTTTATATTTTATTTCAATTCCCTCTAAGCTCTAGTGCTTGTATAACTTGTCCAGTAAAACTTAATAATATTGAAACTAGTTTTGAGTTTTTTGTTCAGCTTGAGTCACACTTTTTTCAATATTTCTAAGGACACATTCACTGATACAATAAAAAAAATATGTTGAGTATGCAAGAAACTTTAAAGAAATCACATAGCTTATCCTTTCTTTATTCAAACCAAACCTCACAAATTCCTCCACAAACTGAGGCTTTTAAACACAAGATTTTACAACCTCCTTGTGAAACTAAATCCAATATTTAACAACCTTTACTGTCAAGATGCTTCTATTTTTATTTTGTTTATAATTAACATTCTATTTTGGTGCAATTTCAACTCACTTCCCCTTTCTTTAGTTACAATAATATGGAAAACTGAAAACTGGTCATCAAATGATTTTACCTAGTAGCAAGCAAATGTTACAATGAATAAATAAAAAATTATGGATATTGTATTTTTAAAATAGGAATTTGACTTTTGAGAAATATTTAACAAAAAATTGAAACTTATGTCATCTCCAGTGAATTGTAGACAATAGATCATATATACATGATGAATACATGATTAACTTAATGCAAAACATATTCTTTTTTTTAACATATTCTTTTGATGGAATGTTCTTATATTTTCTTGGCTCAAAAATGATTTCATCAGAGATCCTGTGTCTCTAACTTGTCATACCACAGATTTTTGGAGGCATGAACAACAGCCTCAAATACAAGCCAATAGAGACATCTGCCTTAACTCCCAAGAACTATCTAAAGAGAGACACAGTGACTTTATGGATAGAAATATATTATGCATGCAGTTCTTCAAAATGTATTTTGTTATTTAAATTTGAACATGACTATGTCTAATGTTTTAGCAATTCACTTCTAACAAACTAATGGCAACTGCTGTAGAGATCAGGTTCAGAAAGAATTCTGACAAGGTGATTGGAATTTCTATACAGATACTTGCTAAGTTTTCCCTTGTATCATCCATGCATCTAACAGATTAATGAAACAAACATATCAATGTGAACAGAAACTCTTCTATTAAAACTTGCCCTCAAAGAGACTTTATATACTTAGGTTTCAAAGACTTTGCCTGTATTCAGGATTCATGGAAAATAACAGTAAAATGGGAATGGAAAGAGGTTCACAAAAAAGTAATGAATCCAAAAAACCCACTAATTTTCAGGAGAGGAAGAGGTTAATGAAGTGTATAGCTAAAAAGAATGCTCTAGATTCTAACAGTTGATATATTTAAAAGTAAGATTTTCCACAGATAAGCAAAATAGAGAAAAACTTGAGGCAGATAATGAAAAGTTGACTTTTTGGAGACTGGGTCAATAATGTTGTTCTCTTGCACCAATGATATTGAGATAATTTGCTATGAATGGCATGATATTTGAAGATGCACAAATTAATAAATAAAGAATCTTTCCCTTCCTTGGTCTGTCTGGATGGCATTAATATCAGGAAGATACTAATGATACTAATAGGCAAGCCCAATTATTATCAGTATTTCTTTCTTTTTTTAAAAAAATATTTTATTTATTTATTTGGGAGAGAGATTGAGAGTGAGAGAGCATGGGCGGGGGTGGGGGTGGACAGGGGCAGAGGGAGAGGGAGAAGCAGACTTCCCACTGAGCTGGGAGCCCAATGTTGCAGGACTCCAATCACAGACTCTGGGATCATGACCTGAGCCAAAGATAGATGCTTAACTGACTGAGCCACCCAGGCACCCCTATCATTATTCCTTTCTTCAACATATTTTTTTTTTAGAAGATCCTCTAGTTATTACTAGGAGATTTGTATTCATTAAGCTAAAAATGTAATTGATTGTTTTGAAAAAAGTGAGCAATTCTGCTCATATATATACTTTAGTAAAAATGTATATGCCAAACTATCCTCAGCATTGCTAGGATATATGTTTTATAGCTAAAATAATATAGATCCAAAATTTGAATAGGTTTCCTTCCTTAGCTTTGAATGTAAATAAAACTGAAATGTTACAGTAGCTTACCATTTAGAGAAATTGGCAAGAAAGTTAGTTAATTGACATTGACAAAATTGTTTTCTCTAAGGTCACCCAAGATGCTATGACGCATAGAAAATTTTTTTAATACTTTAGCTAGAATTAAGCAATGATGAAATCATGACTGTCCTTATATTTAGTAAAATCGCTGCTTCACTTGATTATTTATGTCTTTATTTTGTAGAAATGTTCATCTATGAACATATGAAAGCCCTCTCCTGGATATCCTCTTTGTCCCAGATAAGGCCACTGGTTCTTAAATGTCTAAACAGCAAAAATTCCTGCCACTTTTAAAAATGCAGTTTCGAAGGCTTTACTTTAGACCTACCAAATATGAATCTCCAAATTCTTTTATAAGATCCACACTGAAATCGGTGCATGGTCCTCATGAGAAGCACTGACCTAAACCAATCCTTGCCATGTTTATAACAAATTTATAATTTAATGGATCTCATTTTTTAAAAAAGATTTTATTCATTTTTTTGACAGAAAGAGCGAGTGAGAGAGAGTGAGCACAAGCAGGGGAGGAGCAGAAGGAGAGGGAGAAGCAGGCTCTTTGCTGAGCAGAGAGCCCAATGTGGGGTTCTATCCCAGGACCCTGGGATCATGACCTGAGCCAAAGGCAGACACTTAACTGATTGAGCCACCAGGTGCCCTTCTCTTCTTTTTCTTATCCTCACATATGTATCTTTCTAGCTGCTCACTTAGTTCCTGACTTGCCTACATGCCATTTTTACTAGGATGACAGGCGTCTCAAACTTCATTTGACCCAAACAGGGATTTCTCTTTCCTAATGCACCTTCTTCTCCCCAGGATTTTCCTCTCTGGATAAGTGAGTGGCCACTTATAAAAGTCACTTCACTACCTCCATCCTCTAAAATATTTTAAACATGAAGAAAGAAACAACAAAATCTTTCAACCATCATTAATTTTGCTTTGTTTTTTACTCTTCCAACAATATTTAATCCATCAACAAGCCCTCTATTATATTCCAAATGTATCTTTCTCTCCTCACCTCTATTGCCACCATGTGGTCCAAGCCATTGCTGTTTTTCCCTGCTACATTACAGCCAAAGTTCTAAGTCTTTCCCCTGCTTCTACCCCCACTAAACCATCTGCAGACATCATCCATGAGGTGTTTTGTTTTGTTTTTTTCCATGAGGTCTTTAAAACCATCCATTAGCTCATGTTGTTCTCACTCTGAAGGCTCTGGTGCAGCCAGAATGAACCCCCAAATGTCACTGTTGCACGTGATTTGGTTCCTGTTTCTGAATCCTCATATCTTAGCACTCAACTCTCAACTCACTGTGGTTCAGCTTAGTTGCCACTGGCCTTCCTTTTGTTCTAACACACCAAGCTTCTTCCCCAATTGGGCCATTTTCACCAGTGTTTTCTTTTGCTTGAAATGCTCTGCATGTGTTTTCATGGGGCTAGTTTCTTTGGGTCAAGTCTCAACTCAAATGGGACCTCCCCAAAGATCTTTCCTAATCTCCTCATCCAAATCAGCCAACCGAAGAAGTCATTCAGCACCATGTGCCTTTTTCTTGACAGCTCACAGGCTTCTTAAGGGAAAAATCGAAACCAAAAACAATAACCCTTTACTTCACCATGTGCGCCTTCCAGTGCTGCTGTTACCCCCTCCTTTTATTACCAAGATTCTAGCAAGAAGGGGCTTTATTTGCTTCCTGTTAATTTCCACAGCCGCTTCAGTTTGGCTGTGGCCAATATCTGTTCTAACTGTCACCAACACATACTGAACTGACACACCCAGTGACTTATTTCCAGTCTTCATGCTACTCTATGTCTTTACAGTATTTGCCACCATCTTCTTGAATTTTCCCTTACTTCCCAGTGGAGTGAGGTAAGTAGAAGTCCTATAATACACAGCACAGTCTCCAATAACAAAAAAAATTATTGGTGTCCTATATAATCTTTCAATGTTCCACAGTCATTTGTATAGGTAAAAAAAAATCTGTTTACTGAGCCTCAATGCTGGATTTTACATATAAACAGATGTTCACTTCTGTACATTTTAATATTCATTAAAATATGCAGAAATTTAGCTACCTTGTAAACTGAGAGATAATTAACTTGTTTAGTTTGGACCTTCACTAAGAATTGTTTACTGTTTCAGAAAATTATATCTTCAACGACACACTGTGTGTATATAGCATGGCTATGTCAGTCAACATTTGTTATGCTATCACAATCATGAGATTTCTAGGTATATGAATGTTAATATATGCATATATATACATATCTACCTGCATATATGTATGCATACACATATATACCTATATAAGAACATATATAAATTCAATGCTTGTATTAAAATGAAAATATAAAATAAACTAATATTCAGTTTAATATTGAATTTTTATTCAAATATGGACTTCCTCGTTGTAAGTAGTTATAAGCATCTGATAATTTCATTATGTCATTTAACATAGACATGCCTGAAGTATTTATATATTCAACTGGGTATTTTATTATGAACACATTTCTTTTATTTCTTCTTTATATTAAGAGTGGGTATTATATATTGTATTTATTAAATTATGTGTATAAAAGACAATACTATTTATGACTTGTATTTAACAATAATAAAAGGGGGCTTTATAAAATATTTGCTATATGGGGTCTGATAGGACTGGGACCCAACACTTTATAGATCAGGAACCCTCCCATGCTCCATGTCCCCCTGTGCACGGCACTATGAAAGCATTTACTGGACAGTATTCTATCTGCTCATCTGATGCTGTCTATTGTAGACTGTAAGATCCAGACAGCGAGGTCCTTGTCCTACTCTATTTTTGTAAATGCAGTGTCTAGCATGTTGGCAATAGATGGTTCTCAGTAAATGTTTATAGAATGAATGAACCTACTCAAGTAGAGGTTACCAGAGCACTTTCTGAAAATGTAAAAATGAATTAAGTCAATTCTCATTAAAATTTGTGAAAAAATTACATGAAACTCCAACTAGTAAGGTGATACAATTGAGCTAATGCTTCTTTACAGTAGAGTAGATGGCTCTGAGTCTTATCAATCTGTCTTGATGCCCACTTTTGAGGGTCTCTGAACTTAGGCTAACTCTCCCAGTCACCTCTAGGGTACCCTAGTTTGAAAAACATTGTACTGGATAATCTTTCATTAAAGTGACCTCTAGCTTAATGATTTTAGGATTTGCCATTTAATTTTGGGTCAAAAATCCCAAAAAGTTTTCTCTTTTTCATATTCATGTGATGAAACTTCCAAAATTAGTTTCTTTGAATATAAGAACTCTTTTCTCTGGAAGCATTTTTCTTCTTTTTTTTTTTTGCCAGAAACAAAAATGGATGCTGAATGTTTTTAATACTCATACTACATTACACAATACACTTTTGGAAAAGTATCATTCTGAAATACCGCTAGGTATTGAAAAGCCTAATTAAAAGTCTCATTATAGGGGTGTCTGGATGGCTCAGTCAGTTAAGCATCTGGCTCTTGGTTTCAGCTCAGGTTGTGATCTCAGGGTTCTGGGATTGAGGCTCTGGTTGGGCTCTGTGCTCAGCAGGGGGTCTGCTTGAGGGTTCTCTCCCTCTGCCTGACCCCCCAGCTCTCTTTCTTTCTCTTTCTCAAATAAATAAATCTTTTTTAAAAACCTGATTTTAGTTATTTAGTATAGTTTGTAAATTAAAGAAGTATCTTCATCATTACTCTTGAAAAATGTATAAAGTAGGCCAATTCATCATTAGTTTTGTTGTTACCTTTTATAGCCAACTCAGCCCAACAGCTGACACCCTTATCCCCTCTACTTGCTATCCATGATACATACTTCTCCCTACAGTATGCCCCATGCTCTTATCCTTTGTAATACAATAACTGGCCTCAAAATATTTCCTTTCTGTCTCCAATTTCTTCAAGATTCCTAGAAAAGTAGCCAATCTACTATCATAGGATCATAGACATGCAATAAGTATTTGCTGAGCAGATGATAGTTATTTGCAGATTACTGTGGTAACATGTAAGTTTAAGGGAGACTTTATTAAGAAGCAGAGAGACTGGGCAGCCTGGCTGGCTCAACAGTTTAGTGCTGCCTTCAGCCCAGGGCGTGATCCTGGAGACCTGGGATCGAGTCCCATGTCCGGCTCCTTGCATGGAGCCTGCTTCTCCCTCTGGCTGTGTCTCTGTCTCTCTCTGTGCCTCTCATGAATAAAGAAATTAAATCTTAAAAAAAAAAAGAAAAAGAAACAGAGACTTTAATCCAAAGGAATGGGAAGAAGAAGAGGAGTAACCTTTGACAAACATTTACTATGTACCTGGTACTGAGTTAGTCTCTTTACATATACTGCTTTATTTTTAAAAAATCACAAGAAGATACCTTTCACCATTTGACAGAAAAACAAATGCAATCTTAATGAGTTAAGTATCTTGCAAAAATATAGAACATAAGTAGCAAAGGGGAGAGTCAGACCCAGGTCTGTCTAAGTCCAAAGCCAGAACTCTTCCCATTATCATGTCACATCCAAAAAGAATGAGGACAAGCTTTGGGAACACGGGGAGTCCATGAAAGCACATAGGACTGGAGAACTGGCAATTGTTTTTTTTGAGGCAAACTTCATCTTTTCTTTGATGCTACATGGAAAAGATAGTCCAGACACCATTTTCCCCAGAGACTATTTCATCCTATACTAATGTGAATGAATCACAATTAACTTTTGTTTCAGCTCTCTTGAAGTCCTGCCTGAAACAGTGATTATCTAAATTATATATTAATTATATATTTTAATTTTATTATTTTCAAGTGATATAGTAACTGGAATTAAAATACTCAAATGTTGCATCCTAGAAATTCTACCCTAATGGTTTTAATCAGTATTTCCAAATACTGGTTTGACTGTTATTGATTAAATCTCAGCAGTAAATCAACATTCTCTAACAATCTTATTTACCTATTTATTTGTCCACCCATTTTTTTTATTTCACCAAGTTGAAATTTAATTTGCTATTGGTGTACATTTTTTAAATTTAAAAGAGTGAGATGGATCACCCATTGTCAGAAACTCATAAAGATAAATATCAAGAAATATTCTGTTTTCCTGCCTCTTAAGTAACAACCAAAGTTATGAGTATTTAACATGAAACATTTAAGTAGTTTAACTGTAGCTAACTTTTTAAAAAATTATTTTTGTAAGAGCTTCACATGTTTTATCTCATTAGAGCCTCAAATTAAAAATAAATAAACCAATGTAAGAGGGAGGTCATAGTATTATCCTTACAGACAAGGAGAGTCAGGTTTGAGGCTTTGTGTAAGGTTTGTAGAATCCAGGAAGAATATATTGCTCAATTGCCTTGCTCTTTTTAAAAAATATTTTATTTGTTTATTTGAGAGAGAAAGAAAAAGCATGAGCTGAGGGAAGAGCAGGGGGAGAAGGAGAGGGAGGGAATCTCTCAAGCAGACTCCTCAGAGCCTGATGTAGAATTCAACCCCAGGACCCTGAGATACAACCAAAGCTGAAACCAAGAATCTGATGCTTAACTGACTGAGCCACCCAGATGCCCCTCGATTGCCTTATTCCTAACTGCCCAGAGTTCAACAGACATTATCTATAGGAAAGAATTAATTATAAACCAATTGTTCTTTTGGGCAGAGGAAGATTCTCTTATCCTGAAGCCTTAATTGGTCAGGGAGCAAACATCTGCAGGAGGCATTTGGATCTTTGATCTCCTCTTAAAAATGGGGTTCTCAGAAAAGTACCCTTAATTTTTAAAATTCAACACATTGAGGTTATCTTTCTCAAGCTATGCCCTTAGAACTACTTTCACATCTTCTGTAAATCTTTCCATTGTAGAATCCAGAAAGATTATTTACAATAAAAAAAATAGTGGTAATTAAATGGAGGGACTTTAGGAGAATTTAACTTCTTTTGGATCAAAGAACACTTTAAGAATCTGATTAAAGTATGGATTCTATTCAGAAAATGCATTGTATGCGTACTTGTCAACTTCCTTGAAGTTTCCAACTTTATAAGAAAATGGGAACACAAGAAGTACTTTCCAAGCTGGATATTATTTAAGAGAAAGAGTTTTGAACAAGACATTTTAGAAGATGCATGTTCCACATAATTTGAACATAAAATAAGCTCCTGCTGTCTCAAACCACAATTATGAGTCAAGAAAGAAAGAGACATCTTCATCTTTGACAGTTTTATAACCATGAAATTAACATGTAGAGATTTTACAGCCTGAAAATGTTAGTTATGTGCTATGAAACACTTTCCCAAAACTTTGCTTTCTTGGTTAAAAGATAATCTCTAGTGCTTCTTAACAAAAATAGAGAGAATTGTGAAGTATTTGCAGTGCCAAAATTGTCCCATTTCATTTTATAGCATTTCCAATGAAATGAATTTCATCTCTGAGATATGAGAAGTTTATAAAGCAACCACTTGTGGGTTTTTTTTTTTTTGCAGTTAAAATAGATTCACTTTTATAATCGCAATCTTTCAGAAAATAAGAATTTTATGCAGCTCTTACCTCATCAGAACCAGATCCAAAAATCAGCAAGTCAAAAGGAATTGCTGCAACCATGTCGATCAGGAACCAGCCTTTGAAGTAGTGTATTGCTATTTTGGCTGGATCACTTACCACTTCTTCATTCTGATTTACATATGTTGTTCTGAAGTTTATTAGAATATCTATGATGAACATAATATCCACAATCAAGTCCACCACATTCAAAGGGCTACAAGAATAGCCACATTCTCGTCTTTTCTGTTCTTCTCTGTCATTGAGGAGAAAGGCTGCGGAGTAGGGCGTGAATATAGCAGTGTATATGACCAATAGCAGAATAAGCCAATCCCAGACAGCCTTGAAGGGGCTGTAGTGCAATATTGTAAACTTGTTGATGCGTGGGGTCTGCAGTTTATACTCTGGCAGGACATCTGCTCCTAAAGAGAGAACCTGAACAAAAAAAGAAAATGGGCACACTATGTAAAAATGTCATTATTTAATCTCCTAACCTATAAATATATTAAGGCAATTATACATCAAAATCTATTAGGCAAGATGCATGTAATTGTGAAGTGTGTGTGAAAAACATACATTTAAAGCCCCAATATAAACCCCCACTTTGCAATATATTTGACTCCAGAAAACTCCATTGGTATTTCTTTTTTTTTTTTCCCATTGGTATTTCTTGATAAATACGACTTTCAATGAAAAGTAATGAATACTGTCACTGATATAGCAAGGAGTGGTTACTTATTTTTTTTTAACATACTACTACTCAGAAATAAAAATACATAGCTGTTTTTAGAAAATCATAAAATCAGTCTGATACACGAGTAATTCAGTTTTAAAACCTTAGAAAAGATTGTATGTAATGAATAGAAGCAGCCTACTTGGATCCATGTTCATATTTAATTTACATATATTTAATTCATAATTAAACCTTGATAAATCCAACTCATTCAAATCTTTAATTTGAATTTTTCCACCTGCAATCTGTTTTTAACGTAGAAAAAAAGGCACATGAGATTAAAATAAACACAAAGGACTCTTTTTGAGGTTGAGAAAATATTTTATATTCTGGGACAAATGTACTTTCACCCAAACTCCTCCATCACATTTACAGAATCATAAAGAGAGAATGGTGCAAGGAGATGTTCAGAATATTGATCTGGAAATGTTGCAAGATTATTAGCACCAATGGGCACTTAAGCCCTGAGATTTATTCTACATGATGAGACATTGGGTAGACCAAGATAGTTCATCTTTTGATAGATCATCAAAATAGTTTATCTGAAAAAATGAGAACTAAATTTGAATTATGAGGTGCCTGGATCCGGGAGTCCTGGGATCCAGTCCCACATCCGGCTCCCCATGGGGAGTCTGCTTCTTCCTCTACCTATGTCTCTGCCTCTCTCTGTGTGTCTGTCATGAATAAATAAAATTTAAAAAAATAAACTTGAATCACAATGTGGTAAAAAAGCTCATGAGTTGGTAACTCTAGACTAAGTTTCAAGAACAAAGGTCAAAGCAAAAAGATTATCTTGCTACCCAAAAAATGTAATTAGTCTTAATATAGGGGTTTACAAAAACTGAAATTTTTAGATGGCTCCACAAATGGCACATAGAGACATGTTTTAAGGGAGCGGTGGGTTCTACTCTTGCATTATGAATATCCCACATATATGCAATGGCTCTATGTCAGAGTTAATCTCACTAAATAAATTTTCTTAGGCTAGATTCTCCTAAATACAGCTAATGTATTATCAGCTCTGCAGGAAGAACTTCAGACAATTCCCTACTGATTAGTCAAAGAGTGTTATTTCTGTGTTCTTGTAATTCTATCCCTGTAGGTTTTAACTTGATTATAACGATATATAGGCAAATTTCAATTTTAAATCTTATTTTCATTGTCATATCACATACATTTTTTCGTATATAATGAGTTACCATTCTTATCTTAAAAAGAACTTGAGAAGTTTAATAACCACAAATGAGGTACATGATTTTTAAATGTAATAGAAGAGTTCAGTGAAAATAGATGAAAGTGTTTTAAAATAACAGCTAACCTGATTTAACTTGCTTTGAAAAAAATAATAATATAGAAATAACCTTTTTTTTTCAGTCCAGAGCAAATTTCAACAGGAAATAGATCTTTATTCTAAGCTATTATAAGAAAGGACTGAATTATCAGTAAAAAAGAAATCTGGAAAATAAAGTTGTTCATTGTTTCTGAAATATTGAATATATTCAGAATCTAAGATCTCAATCTCTAACTCTAAAGAGGAATAATGTTTGGAAAGTCTGTAAATTGATTAGTGCAGACTGTTAGAACTCCAATCATGTTATGCTCAGTACCGAAAATCAGCCCATATAACATTTTGGTCTGGAAAAAATGGATCATCTCTTAAGGTGACATTATGTAATATCCTTTCCTTAAAACAGACAAACAAACAACAAACAAACAAACAAACAAGATTCAGAGTGTAGAAAGTAAAATCCAAACCCTCATTTTGCCTCTCAAAAATCATCTAAAATATTGGACCCATTCTACCTTTACAGTTCCTTCTCACAGTAGATTCTTTTATGTACTCTGACAAAACTTGGCTAAAATTTTTGAACTGTTGAGAAATTTCCAAACCCTAAATTCACAAATTTCTTTCATTAAAAAAAAGAGTATGTAATTATTCAAAGAGAACCAAAAAAAAAAAGTTATTCTTAAAAAGAGGGATATTTGTCTGAGTTTGATCCCAGCTTAAGTGATATGCCCCTAATAACAATCTCACACATAGGGCACTTTGAATCCTTGTTTTAGCAGAAGTAGAAGTTAGAATACATTCAGCCCCATGGAACATCCCCCAAGAAGTGAAAACTGGATGGAGCCCTTTCCACTCCACATATGCGAGCATTCCTTTAACAGGTGACCACTTTGCTTAGGGCTGGAGACTGAAAAATTAGGAAGATACTGTCACTGACATTGCAGTTTATGGTCTACTGGGAGAAAAAGACATGCAGGCCAAGGATTCGAAGCCCTGCTGGGTGAGGTCCATCCATTCCTGGGTTGGTGGTGGTGCTCATGAAGGGGGTGGTCTCCACAGAGGCTTTCAGGGAAAGATGTCACTTGAATTGATATTTTGAGTAGGGGAAAGAAAAGAATGCAGTTGCGGGGATGAGGAAATTGGAAAGGGAAGAATATTATAGGCAGAGGGAACAGAATGAACAAAGGTAGGGAGGCATGAAATGATGTGTTGTGTGTTGAGGAATTATAAGCTGCCTTATGCTGTAGATAGACAAAATTCAGGGGAAGTTGTGGTGGAGATGGCAGTGGAGAGAAACAGTGATAGGCTGTGGAAAATCGAATATGGTAGAAATCTCTGGCTTTCTCCTTTAGATCGGGGTTTCTCACACTTGAACAAAATACAGACTCCTTTTAAGGGACAGATACTTATTGCAGAATCACAATGATAATGATATTAATTTATAATGTTAAGTAAATACACATGAAAATCACACTGTTAGAACTTCTTATGCTTTCAGCACTTAATATGACTATTGTGAGTTGAATTGTGTACCCCAGAGAGGTAGGTTGAAGTCCTAATCTCCAGCACCTATGAATGTGACCTTAACTGAAAATAGGGTCTTCACTGATGTAATCAAGGGAAGATGAGGTCCTAGTGGATTGGAGTGGGCCTTGATGCAATAACTATTGTCCTTAACATTATATGTTCTCATTCATTTGGGGAATATAAATAATAGTGAAAGGGAATAGAAAGGAAGGGAGAAGAAATGGGTAGGAAATATCAGAAAGGGAGAAAGAACATAAAGACTCCTAACTCTGGGAAATGAACTAGGGGTGGTGGAAGGGGAAGAGGGTGGGGGGTGGGGGTGAATGGGTGACGGGCACTGAGGGGGGCATTTGACGGGATGAGCACTGGGTGTGATTCTCTATGTTGGCAAATTGAACACCAATAAAAATAAATTTATTATTAAAAAAATAACTGTTGTCCTTAGAAAAAGAAGGAAATTTGAGTACAGAGACACAAAGACATATAGGGAGAATGCCATGGGACAATGGGGGAAGACACAGCTGTGAGCCAAGGAACACCAAGGAATGGTGGCAGCCATAAGGACCTAGAAGAGAAGCATGGAACATACGCTCTCTCAGATCCTCCAGGAGGAACCAACCTTGTCAATATCTTGAATTCCCAACCCCCAGGATCATGAGAGAATAACTTCCATTGTTTTAAGATACCCATTTTATGTATTTTGTTATAACAAGCCTAGAATATTAATACAATGACAAAAATAAAAATAAATGAATTACAGAATATTTGCTAACCAGTGAATTCAAACTATCATCATTAGTTCAGTATTTGGCATATCTGTAAGTCAAAAATTATTGACATTTGGCTAATGCGCATGGTCTAATCTAATAGGTAAAATATCTTTTTCTATCTTTAACCTCAATACCTTTATGTAAAAGAATGTTGTCAAAATAGTTTTAAAAATTGAAAGATTTTACTATTTTAGGGTAATCTGATCCAATTCTTTTTTTTTTAAGATTTATTTATTCATGAAAGACAGAGAGAGAGAGAGAGAGAGAGAGAGAGGCAGAGACACAGGCAAAAGGAGAAGCAGGCTCCTCGCAAGGAGCCCAATGTGGGACTCAATTCCAGATCCTGGGATCATGCCCTGAGCCAAAAGCAGACACTCAATCACTGAGCCACCCAGGCATCCTCTGATCTAATTCTTAATTTAAATTTTGCTCCTACTGGGCTTCAAAACACATTTAAATGGTGTTACTTGATACCATATAAAAGTTTTTGTTCACTTGAAGTTCAGTTTTGCTTTGGGGCATTACTGGATTTTAAATGAAGTGAGTATCTAATCAAATGATTTCTGGAACTGGGTTCAGAAAGTCCATTTGTTATATTTCAACATACCTGTTGATAGCAAACCACTGAAATTTATTATATAGCAATGGAGTATCCTTTGACAATGCATTTGCAGTAATTGGTATAGTATCAAATTATATGGTCAAGTTCTTTTGGCTTCTACATAGGAGTGCCTGTGTTACATCATTCAGTTCTCTCATGAATTTTACCAGTCAATGATTTCAAAACTTGTATTCATACAGCATACTTAGCCCTGTGAGGTCTCATTATAAATCCAAATGAGGTCACAGGCACTGAAGTCAGTTAGTACTCTGTTATTAAGTGATAATCTTACAGAGTCAGAATATTATTTTGTTTTGAGTTTTCACCATCATAGACAAATTTTTAAGATTGTCCATGAGAACTTATGGCCCTTTGAGAATATTCTTTTCAGTGAATATTGGTTTAAGGATTGTTGAAGTTTACCAGGCAGAGAAGGCAAGATGACCAAGTTAGTTTTAGATAAATGCATCTGGTAATGGAAAGCAAGGATAAATGAGAGGGGGGCAGGATCAGAGGTTTAGAGATAAATTAGGACTTTGGTACTAAGAAAGATAGATACATGAAGAGAGATCAAGAAAGCCTGTATTAAAGGAAGGCGGCAGAGACTGGAAAGAGAGACACATTTGGGAAATAAATGCATCTTAAAATGAGAATGAGGAATAAGGAAACATTTGTTTATTTGTGGTTTCAATAATGAGTTTTATTAGAGCCAAGCATGGTAATAGAAATCTATGAAAGCTCCCCCATTTATAGAATAAGGGAAAGTCTATTAAAATAGACTTTAAATCTGAAGACCTGGGTTTAAATTTCAGGTACTATTTTTCTGGTAACTAATTTAATCTCTCTGGATTGGTGTGTTGTATTTCGTTTGTTTTGTTTTGTTTTTTCATCTGTGTGATGTAGATAGAGTCTTTGCTCAAAGCACCTATCCATACAGAGCTACCAAATCACTTTAGGTAATTTCTATAATAGTATCTGATAAAACAGGAAATATTTAGATAAAGTAATTTCATTACTGTTTAGAATTCTAGGGTTACTTATTTAAATCCTGATTCAAATAAGCCAACTCTAACCAACACATTTGGAGAAAGTTGAACACTGACTGGACTTTGATAATATTAAGGAACTGTTCAGTTATCTATTTGCTGGAACAAACTAAACCAAAACATAGTGGTTTAAAATAGTCATTTTATTATTCATGATTTTTTGGATGAGAAATTTAGCCTGGGCTCAGTTAGGCCATTCCTCTACTCCACACAGTGTCTACTGCAGTCAGTGAGTGATGTTTGGTTGGTGGCTGAGCTTGAGTTGAGAATCCAGAAAGTCTTTACTGATATGTCTGGTATCTTGGTAGGGATAATTATAAGGCTGACCTCTTGCCATACAGTGGAATAGCTGGGTCTATCCCCTTCTCTGTCTCTAGGTAAATATAGATAAATATAACTTAAAGACACATATATATCTATTTATCTATGTATAGAGAGACTATTTATATGTAGTTTTATAGAAACTGTGTTTATATAGAGAGAGACATATAAAGACTGTATAAATATATGTATATATATGTATATACAGAGAGAGAAATGTTTGTATATGTAGAGACAGATATACAGTTTCTATAAACACTATATATAGTTTCTCTATATAGTCCCTTTTCATGGCACTTTTCCATATGGTCTCTTCAGCAGGGAGTAAAATGTCCATGTGGAGGCTCAGTACTCCCAAGGGAGCAATAGAAGTGTCCGGTCCTCTTAAAGTTAAGACCTAGGAATAGTATGGGATCATTTTTTTTTCCATGTTATTGGCCAAAGCAGTCACAAGCCAGCCTAGATTCAAGACAATGGAGGTGTAGTCTTTACTTTTTGATAGAAGAATAGCATATACAAATACCCACCATTTGCTTCAACGTGGATGGAACTGGAGGGTATTATGCTGAGTGAAATAAGTCAATCGGAGAAGGACAAACATTATACGGTCTCATTCATTTGGGGAATATAAATAATAGTGAAAGGGAATAGAAGGGAAGGGAGAAGAAATGGGTAGGAAATATCAGAAAGGGAGACAGAACATGAAGACTCCTAACTCTGGGAAATGAACTAGGGTAGTGGAAGGGGAGGTCGGTGGGGGATGGGGGTGAATAGGTGACGGGCACTGAGGTGGACACTTGACGGGATGAGCACTGGGTGTTATTCTGTAGGTTGGCAAATTGAACACCAATAAAAAATAAATTTATTATTAAAAAAAGAAGAAGAATAGCATATATGTGGAAGAACAAGAATAAATTGTAGCCATCTTAGAAACAAGCTGTCACAGGAATTGTTGACAATTGTTTTTAGGTGTAATGTTATTTTGGTTTTTTTTGAAATAGTATTTACTTTTTAAGGATATATAGTGAAATATTTATATAAAATGCTATAGCTTTGGGGGATTTGCTTAAATATATGGTATAATCATGGGGCATGCATTCCAAGGCCTCCAGTGGTTGCCTGAAACTATAGACAGCACTGGATCCAATATGTATTACATTTTTTCCTATACATACACACCTATGATAAAATTTATTTTTTATTTATTATTTTTAAAATTTTTATTTATTTATTTATTTTTATAGTCACAGAGAGAGAAAGAGAGAGAGGCAGAGACACAGGCAGATGGAGAAGCAGGCTCCATGCACTGGGAGCCCGATGTGGGATTTGATCCCGGGTCTCCAGGATCGCGCCCTGGACCAAAGGCAGGCGCCAAACCGCTGCGCCACCCAGGGATCCCCCTATGATAAAATTTAAATCATAAATTAGGCACAGTAAGAGATTAACAACAGTAACAATAAAATAGAACCTTTATAACCATATGCTGTAATAAAAGTTACGTGAATGTGGTGTCTCTCTCTCTCTCTTTCTCTCAAAATATCTTATAAGGTACTGACCCTTCTTTTTATAATATATGAGATAATAGAATGTCTACATGTTGAGATGAAGCGAGGTGAATGACATAGGTATTGTGACATAACTTTAGGTTACCTTTAGGCTATCTTTTGATGACAGACAGATTATCCATTTCCATGGTTGACCACGAGTAACTAAACCACAGAAAGCAAAATTGCACCTAAGCGGGGAGAGGGGAGTTACTGTAATCCAGAGTGAGAGAATGGAAGGCAGAGACAAACTCTGCTTATGTGCTGCAACATCAGCTGCATGTTGACTTTTATTAAAACAGGGAGGTGGGCATATAGTATTCTTTCTATTTTTATAACATGTTTACATTTTTTTTTACAGTAAAAAAACCAGTAATTTTAGAATTTCAGCCAGAAAGGCCTAAGTAAGATCAATTGAGGGTATAATTTCCTGATGGAAAAAAAGAACTAGGTCTACACACATCACAAGGGCTCACTCCTATCAGAGTTTCTGGCTGGATAAGCTTGGATTACTGTTTCTACAACAGACTGTTTGATTTGCTCTCTACACATCTCATTCATATTCTGTTGACCTTCATTCAGCCACACAGACTAAACAATGCCAACTTTGCTGGCCTTGACGTGTTTGCCTTTAAAGTCCCATCATATTGGTGACTCAGACAAATCATGTTACAAGAAGCTAAGTCTGCAAATGCTCATTCCTCTGAGTATACTTGGCTGCATTACTCATTAAGTTGGATTAAAATACAGCCAACTTCTCAGAGCCTCATTAGGTTAGACCTCTTATTGAAATGCTTTTGCTTTATTAACACTTCACATTCAAACTCCAAGTTTTCACTTTAGATTGACATTATGTATGTTTTTTTTTTCATTTTTCCTCCATACAACTGCCACTAAATGCATTGTTTATGTTGGTTAATGTCATTTTGGTAAATATTTGCATTATGTGCTCATTTTATAATCCATTTCTAGGAAATAATTGATCTCTCTTGAGGAATCAAAAGGTTTCATTTCTTTTTTAAAAAAAAATGACAATAAGAATTATTTCATTAATTGTATTCTCCTTTTGCCTTCTTGCAGAAAACTGTGAGTTTAAAATTTCAATACAACTATTTCTACTTCCCTTCACATTGTTTTAATTGTTCTATTTCCATTTCAGTGGTCTAATAGCATGTATCTTTTATAATGTCACTTTATACTTCTTTGGAAATAGGACAAATGTATAAATTATAAGTCATAAGTAAGTTAATATTAATCATGAAAGTGCTTTAGAGCAATTATGTTGGAAATGAAATATTAGACAGGCAAATATTTGTTTTAAAAACATGAAGAGTATTCTAATGTGCCAATGATTAAAAAGAGAAAGGCTGCTATACAATCTATTACGTTTCTTTAGGAGAGCCAACTTCTCCCACACATTTGAGAAATAACATACTTTAGAAAGATAAAACATGATTAATTGAACGATTATAAGGATTTTCTTTTAAAAGTAAATGAAAAAAGAAGGAAAAAAAAACCTCTCTATATATAAAAAAAAAGGGAACTCCATAGTCTCTGGAAAGACACTTCTATTTTTCTCTTTCTTCAAACCACCAATTAAATATACAGTTTAGCACAGACTAAAATATGGTTTTCTTTACCAAATTCAGTTTTTCCTCTTGCTAACACATTGCTATTTGTTTAATCTATAACAGTTAAGTGTTATATAAAACCAAAATCTTTATACGAAACAGCACTATTTATTCAATGAAGATCTACTGCGAAAATTTTGTGTGAACACCAGGATTAATAACTACTCTTCTCTTTTGAAAAGTGCAATAGGGAACGATTAAGCTTTCCAAAAGATTATACAGTACTTTTGGCAGCTGTTAAACGCCATGCTGAGGTGTTGGTAGAGACTGCTCATCTGTTATTTATTCTTTACTCGGGACTTGCAGTTAACTAATAGGCTAGCTGTATTTTTATCTATCAGGAAAAGGAGTCAGTAACAAAAGGAATCAGATAGATTGTAGAGCATCAGAAAAGATTTAAATTCCCCTGGCTTTTAAGCAGATGATTTAAGAAGTCCAGCAAAATCTGAGTAATTTTCATGAAAACAGACAGCCTCACTGATAATTACCTGAATAGTCAAACTACAAGATGGAAAAGACCCACACAATAAATAAAATCTGTCACATAGGAAGTTTTTTTTAAATAAATAAAATATTTAAAATTAGGTAGGAGAATCATTGCAGCTACCCATATTCAAATACTTTTCTAAGGCTTAAAGTAAACATTGTATCATTTGTGCATGTGTGCACACATCTGTTTGTGCATGTATTGGACTGAGTCAGACTATTTTAAAACTCAGAGTCGGGTAGGGTCAGCTAAATGTTAGGTTCAGTGTTTTGTATGTCGTAAATATGATAATAATACAAAAAAGTCTGCTTCTCAAAATATGTGTGACTCAGAATGTGAGACAAATAGGTTAGATAATATCTTAAACATTTATAATATTCATAAACTACTACAAACATATGTATATTAAAACTTACAGTTTCTTCCAAAGCCATAAACTGAACTTTCATGCCAATGGCCAGCTGGGCATGGCCTTCAGTTTTGGCTCCTACCCCTGAGCCAGGCTGATCCAGGGAGCTTGTGATAGCACCTCCTTCCCAATACTAGCTGCCCTTCAGTCTAGGTTTACGTCCTTGCCTCCTCTCTCCTCTCTCCTTTTCTCATGAGACTGCGCACAGGCACTCTCCTATCATACTTATCTTTATTTTTAAATGGCTCTAATTTAGGGAGAAAGAGCATGTAGCACACTAGTTTGTAAGTAAGCCTTTCACAAGTGTTCTTCCAAAGTGCAGATAACTAAGAAACAGGCTTAGAGATGGGAGAGGGAAATAAAGGGTTTAGGCAGCATACTTGGAGGTAGACTTACCAGGCGCCACTGGGAGATGTCTGGCAGATAGGAAGTCTGGAATAGAGCTCCAGAAGAGTGTGGAGCTCAGAATTTCAACCTGTACAGGTAGTGGCTGAAATTCTGGAAAGTGGATTCATTTGCCAAGAGAGACACAAAGAGACCGAATATACTGGAAATAACTAAAATGTGGGATAGACAAAAAAGGCATAGCCAGTATTCCTGGAGCTTAACATGGTACC
Source organism: Nyctereutes procyonoides (assembly GCF_905146905.1). Lineage (NCBI taxonomy): Eukaryota > Metazoa > Chordata > Mammalia > Carnivora > Canidae > Nyctereutes > Nyctereutes procyonoides. Next base: position 23,366,907 of record NW_026575142.1, on the reverse strand, counting down.
TGGAATATATACATCGCAAGTAGTCCAAAGAGTATTTGAGGGGTTGTGCCTGCAGCTTAAAACAGAAGGAAAAAGAGACCATGGAGATGGCAATATGGAAAATGCATGAGAGAAAGGATTATCGTAGAGACAGCTGCTGTGCACCACAATTTGTTTTCCTCCCTTCCATGGAGTAGAATTGTTGCTGCTAGAATGTGTCTGCTTAGCCCAAAACTACATTACCCAGGCCTATTTGGATCTAGGTATGGCCACATGCCTGATGAGTAGTACTTCTTGGCTGAAGCTTTCAAGAAGCAAGTGTGTCTTTTCCTGCTCTTTTTCTCCTTCTACTTGGTAAGCATAGATGTTTCCAAGGCCTCCAGTCCTTAAATCCAGTGGGATGGTAGAGCCTTCAGATAAAGGAAACTTGGGACGCCTGGAAGGCTCAGTGATTGAGCATCTGCCTTTGGCTCAGGGCGTGATCCCGGGGTGCGGGATCAAGTCCCACATCGGGCTCTTTGCAGGAAGCCTGCTTCTCCCTCTGCCTGTGTCTCTGTGTCTCTCATGAATAAATAAATAAAATATTTTTTAAAAAAACAAATATAAGAAACTTTGGCACCAAATTACCAAGAGAAGGAACATCCCTCATTGCACAGGAATACCAGCTTTTGCTATTGCTTAAGCATGAAATAAAATATTGGATTAGCCACAGTAATATGGGGGTTTATTAGTTCCAGCAGTTAGCATTACCTTAATATATGAATCTTTTCCTTGGAATATGCTGCATAAGATAACCCTGACTCCTGAGAAAGAATATTCATTTTATCAATGCTTTGTCTTTGAGAAAGAGGACATTTAATACTGAATATCTGTTACGTTAGTTACCAGGCTCAGTACTGAATTACACCATTCAATTCTCTCAATAGCTCTTTTAGATAAGCATAATTATCTCCATTTTTGTCGGCTAGCCAACTGAAGTATTATCAACCATAATATTCCCTAACTTTACTGAATGCCTATTATTTACTGATAATTATATCGGCTTTTTCCCATTTAAATGTCACAATTACAAGTACTGATTATGGGCTGAATTGTACTCTCCCCCCAACACTCAAAAAAAGACATGCTCAAGTCTTAACCCCTAGTATATGAATGTGACCATATTTGGAAATAGGGTCTTCATAGATATAATCAAGTTAAGGTGAGGTTACACAGGACTGAGGCAGCCCTAATCCAATGTGACTTGTATCTTTATAAGTGGAGGGAATAGACACAGAAACAGATCTGCAGGAAGAACATCACGGGACGATGGAGGCAGAGATTAGAGTGATGGATCTATAAACCAAGGAACACCAAGACTGCCAACCACACAGAAGCTAAGAGAAAGGCATGGAACAGATTTTTCCCTAGAGTCTTCTCAAAGAGAGGACATTCCACTGCTGACACTTTGATTTCACTTTGAGCCTTCATAACAGTAGGTGAATAAATATCTGTTGTTTTAAGCTCTCTAGTTAGTGGCAATTTGTATGACAGGCCAGAAAATAAAGATAGTGCTACTGTTTATTTCACTCTACAGATGTAAATTCTGAGGTTAGCTAACTTCCCAAGGATCCCTGGTTCCATAGCACTTGTATTCTTAACTAAGCAGCACACCAATATTCAATTTATTTTTTCATGGGAATAAAGTCTGTGTTTTCTTGCTATACATACTATTTCCAGAAGACATTATTTTATATGGGTCTGTGTGAATGTTTTCATTGTTTTCAAATGCTTTTAATACAATCCTAATCTCTTATGACAAAATAGTAAATAAAGAGACTCATGTAGAACCACTTCTTGACAAGAGCCTAAATGCACTTGTTTGGATGGACACTCACATGTAGAACACGGAAAAAAACAAACAGAATTGAGAAATGGCTATGATGGGCACCAAAAATAAAAACAGACAATTCCCATTAATTAGAAATCCATAATCTGTCAAATATTGTTGAACAGACCAGACTCCGGACTGAAATATCCCAGCGCTGCCATGGCCATTTAAAAAAATCTCCCTGAGTATCAGATTACTTAGCAGCAAAATAGGACAGCAATACCTTCCTCAACTGTACAATTAGTAAGATCACAAATGTATAAAGCTCCACAAATAATCCCTGTCTCACCATAAACACTAAATAAGTATTTTCATTATAATTGTCAGCTTATTTATCTTTAATAACTCAAAATTTAATTATAGATAGTATTCGATGCCTATTATAATTGTTGACTGAACCAGTTCTCTGATGTGACCCCTGGAGAAGTCAATTACCCAGAGGTAGAGACAGCAGAAGACAGATGGATGGGCTCTTGATTATGTGTGTTTGCCAGTAAGATAACAGTTTTTCTTTATTTATGAACATCTCGGTCAAGCTATATTGACCTGTGTGCCATGGTGATAAAGTGGTGATTTAAGGAATCAACTATGTTTTAAAAGCCCTCGAACACTTTGAAAGGACGCAGTTAAGCAAATGATAGGATATTTTCTCAGAAAAGCACATGTCCTAGACATAGGGAACATTTATTTGGTTTGGTTGGAATGCTTATCATAAAGAATTGAGCATCCAATAGGTGATTGGAAAAAATTACTTTTGAGCATCTTTGAAGAATGCATGGATTTCTCTATTTTACTGCAATTAATGGAATGCTATTTCTTCAATATGAATTCAGCAAGTATTTATGGAATCCCTGTCAGTTTTTAGATTTGAGTACACTTCCCAAGGATCCTGAAGAAATGATATACACAACAAATCAGTAAGAGTAAGATTACCTCTGAAATTCTGCAATTCTGTTTTTTTTTTTTTTTTTCTGAACAGGTTGTTTAACCCTTTACAGTAAATTAGTGTGATTTTACTCCATTACAGTAAATTAGTGTGATTCATCTGCAGGTCAATGATTAATGTATTTTAAGGAGGGAAACTGGAAACACTCTCCACAAAAAGTTCAGGATGATGGGGAAACATAAATGTGTGTGTATGTGTGTGAGTAAGCGTATAAGTGTCTAGCACTGTGTATTATCCTAAAATGTATGGGTGGGCTTTTGTGAACTTCTTGAAATGATCTAAGAAACAAAGATGTGTGGTGCTATTTATTTCTCATGAAATATGTGTTCATGTCTTTTGTCAGATTTTCAGGCACCTATGACCTATAAGTAGTAAAAACCCTAACTCAAGGCATGAACTTATATGGGTTTCTGAGTCTCTTAGGACCACAAACCATATTTATAATCATCAAGTGAAAGAAGGAGACAGAGAGGCAAAAGAGTAAGAACAGGAAATGTTTAGAGAGAAAATGAAGCATAAAGTAATGGTGGTGGCACTAATAGGAAATGTGCTCAAAATTACAGTGAAGACAAGGATGGCATCCTAACTGAAGCACGGGTGAGCTCTTTCTCCATGATTGATAGAGATTTTCTGAATGTTTACAGGGTGAATGGTCTGTTAAGTCTCAGGCCTGTGCTTTGCTTTTAAATAACTTGGCTTCAAGGACAGTTTCTCATTCCTGCTAAATTTTCAAATGAGTAATGTCTTCCTGTCGAGGACTGAGTACGTTCAGTTACTCAGCAGCCTTAGCAAGTGTGACATTCCTACCAAATCTGTAGTTGAGAGTCTTACTTTGATGGGCTATATCTGAAGATGAAGTGACAGGCAGGGGCCAGGGATGGAGCACTGTCCTGCTGCCTTGCTGGAGCCTAAAGTGAAAGCAGCTACAGTCCTCCCTTGCTCTCTGACTGGAGCATTCTCCCATTCCCAGCCTAAAGCTGGCAGGCACACTCAGACATAGCATTCACCTGCTGCCTTCCTGAAGCCTACAGGCCTATGTAGTCAAGTTCTCCACTGCCTTTCTGAAGCCTGTAAGCATGCCTTGCCCCTCCACTCTACAGCTGTTAAAGCCAGCAGGTTTGTGCAATCCACACAGGCGATGCATCTTGATCTCACCTGGCCTTGGTGGCCATAGGGGATAGTGTTCTTGAGCTCTGCAGGAATGTAACAATTGGAAAAATAGTTCTTAGCAGGACACCATCCCCAGGTCGCTGCATAGACAGCAGACTGAAAAACAACCCCAGTCTTCCTATGAAAAAGGCCTATTTACTTAGCCTGGACCTTCAGCCTGTGGGACAGGCTTAAGGTTTCCTACACATCTAAAAGCTAAGGAGGTGCTCCTAAGGAACACAAACATGGAGACACTATTCTTATATATCCCTTGGACTCACTACCACTTAACATGACCTCCCAGAAAGGAGTTAATATACTTGTCTGGAGCCCCACTTTTTGCAACTATCACCGAAAAGACACCTCCAGATGTCTTGGTCTGGAGGCCAGCAGGGATTATGATTCTGGCACCACAGGACTCTATATATTCACATACTTCAAAAGCTGCTCTCTGAGGGTCAAACTTCTAATCAGCCTGAAACCAGGTGCTAAATAAGATTCTTCCCCTTGCTGTTGGAATACCCTCAACAATGGGGACATATCAAGAATAAATTGAGCCAGTTTAGGTGATCACAAAGGTTTGAGACACAAAGCTAGGGAAATTTTGAATGAGAAGTTTCATTACCTATGCAAGGCCACTCCTTCAATACTGAGAGAGGTAGCTGTCTTGCTAAATATATAGAAACAAACACAGAGGGATCCCTGGGTGGCGCAGCGGTTTGGCGCCTGCCTTTGGCCCAGGGCGCGATCCTGGAGACCCGGGATCGAGTCCCACGTCGGGCTCCCAGTGCATGGAGCCTGCTTCTCCCTCTGCCTGTGTCTCTGCCTCTCTCTGTGTGTGCCTCTCATGAATAAATAAATAAAATATTTAAAAAAAAAAAAAGAAACACAGAGAGTGCAGCAAAATGAGGAAATGGATAAATAGGTTCCAAACAATAGAATCAGATAAAACCTCAGGAAGAGACCTTAATGATATGAAGATAAGTAATCTACCTGATAAAAAATTTAAAGTAGTGGTTATAAAGATGCTCAACAAACTCAGGAAAAGAATGGATGAAAACAGTGAGAACTTCAACAAAGAGGTAAAAGATATAAGAAAGTACCAAACAGAAGTCACTAGATAAAGAATGCAATTGAGCTAAAAAATTGCAGTAAAGGTGGTACTGAACTAAAAAATACGGTAAAGGTGGTCAATAGTATAATAGATGAAACAGATGCACAGGATAAGTGAGCTGGAAAAAAGAAGAAATGAAACTTACCCAGACTAAGCAGGAGAAAGGAAAAATAAATTAAAAATGAAGATAATAAGGGACCCTTAGGACAACATCAAGCAAAATAACATTAATTATAAGGGTCCAAGAAGTAGGAGAGAGAGATAAGACATAAAACTTATTTGAAGAAATAATGGCTGAGAAGTTCCCTGACCTATGGAAGGAAACGGACATCCAGGTCTAGGAAACACAGAGTTCTAAATAAGATTAATTCAAAGATACCCACACTGAGACACATTACAATTAAAATGTCACAAGTTACAGAATCTTAAAAGCAGCAAGAGAAAAAAAAATATTACATATAAAGGAAACCCTATAAGGTTATCAGCAGATTTCTTAGAAGAAACTTTGTAGGCTAGAAGGGAATGAAATGACATATTCAAAGTACTGAAAAGAAAAGGGGGAAAAAAACCTTTAGGTCAAGAATACTCTTCTTGGCAACGTTATCATTCATAATTGAAGAAGAGGTAGGTTTTCAGACCGATAAAAGCTAAGGAAGTTCATCACTACTAAAAAAAGCTGGAGGTTCCATGCTCCTTGATTTCAAGTCTACTACAAAATAATGTGATCAAAACCATGTGGTATTGGCATAAAAACAGGCACATAGGCCAGTGGAACAGAATAGAAACAAACCCATATGTATATGGTCAATTAATCTATGACAAAAGAGGCAAGAATATACAATGGAGGAAAAGACAGCTTCCTCAATAAATGGTGCTGGGAAAACTAGTTTGCTACACATAAAGAATGAGACTGGACCACTATCTTACACCAGATACAAAAATTAACTCAAAATGGATTAAGACATGAATGTAAGACCTGAAACTGTAGAACTCTTTGAAGAAAACATGGGTTGGGGGTGCCTGGGTGGCTCAGTGGTTGAACATCTGCCTTTGGCTTGGGTCATGATCCCAAGTGCTTGGATCAAGTCCTGCATCAGGCTCCCTGAAGGGGAGCTGCTTCTACCTTTGTATATATCTCTGCCTCTCTGTGTGTGTCTCTCATGAATAAATGGATAAAATCTTAAAAAAAAAAAGAAAACATAGGTGATAAGCTCCTTGATATTGGTATTTGTGATGGTTTTTTTGGATCTGATTCCAAAGCTAGGAAAACAAGAGTAAAAATAAACAAATGGGATTATATGAAACTAAAAAGCTTTTGCACAGCAAAGGACACCATCAATAAAATGCAAAGGCAATCTACTGAAAGGGAGAAGAAACTGCAAATCTATATAGAATAAGCAGTTAATATCTGAAATATATAAAGAACTCATACAACAGAATAACAAAAAAATGGATTCAATAATGGGCAGAGAATCTGAATAGACATCTTTCCAAGAAAAATATAAAGATAGGCAACAGGCACATGAAAAGATGCTTAGCATCACTTACCATCAGGGAATGAAAGTCAAAACCACAATGAAATATAACCTTACACTTGTTAGAATGGTTGGTAGCAAAAGGTAAGAAATAAGTGTTGGTGAGTATGCACTGTTGGTAGGAATGAAAATTGATGTAACCATGTGGAAAACAGTATGGAGTTTCCTCAAAAAATTAAAAATAGAACTACCATATGATCTAGCAGTTCCACTTTCAGGTATTTATTAAAAAGAAAAGAAAATACTAATTCTAAAATATGTATGCTCCCCTCTAGTCATTGTAGCATTATTTACCAAAACCATGATATGGAAGCAGCCTAAATGTCCATCAGTAGATGAATGGATAAAGAAGATGTGGTGTATCTATACCGTGGGATATTACTCAGCTATAAAAAATTAAAATAGTTCCATTTGTGACAACATGGATGAACCTGAGAGTTTATGCTAAGTGAAATAAGTCAAACAGAAAGACAAAAAGCACATGATTTCACTTCTATGCACAATCTAAAAACAACCAGTTACCAAAACAAAACAGAACCCAGACATAGATACAGAGAACAGACTGGTGGTTGCCTGAGGGAAAGGGGGTGAGGTGGCGAGATTGGGAAAGGTCAAGAAGTACGAACTTGCAGTTATAAAGTAAGTCATGGGGATGCTGTACACAACATGGAGAATATATTCAATATTATCGTATTAACTTTGTGAAGTGATTGATGGTGACGAGACTTACTGTGGTGATCATTTCACAATGTATACAAATGTCCAATCACTATATTGTACATCAAAAATTAATAGGGTTTGTATATCAAGTATAATTCAATTGAAAAAAGAAAAACACCTTGTCCTCATGGAGCTTACCTCCCAAGGAAGTTTCAAACATACTAAAATATTAGCCTGGAAAATGGACGTAGTAAAAATGGGTACTTGTAGTTTTCACAGAAACATTTTAGAAATAAGGCCCCCGTGGCTCAGTAGGTTAAGCATCCGACTCTTGGTTTTGGCTCAGGTCATGATCCCAGGGTCATGGATCCAGCCTCATGTGGAGCTCTGTGCTCAGCACAGAGTCTGCTTCAGATTCTCTCCTTCTCTGTCTTCCCCCCTTCCCCGTGCCCCTTTCCCTGCCCATGCACTCTCTTTCCCAAACAAATAAACAAAATATTTAAAAAACAAGACCCCTAAGCAGATCATGTAAGTCTCTGTGTACAGATATTAAATATTATTGAAGGAATATCTTTTATTGTTAAGACTATTTTTTTGGTATACTAACTAGGTATATTTTACAATAATTACAACTAGTAAATGCACAAATTTACCATGAGTTTACAAAGCTCTGGATCTAAAAGTATAGAACAACACACTTTGTTTTAATATCTTCAAGAATAAAAAATTTTTTTTAAGAATAAAAAATTTTAGACAAATTGAACTTTACTTTTTATAACAAGGATAAAATCAATTTTTAGAAATATAACTGCTATTAATGTTAAGTTGTAAGGTTATAAACTGTTGTTTTAAAGGTAATTTTTCTGGTAAAGGTATGACAAAAAAGGACTCACATATGGTAGTCCATCTAAATTTAGAATGATTTGGTGTTAAAAGAGACAATTTATCTAAGTTGGATTGTTATTTAATAGAGCATTCTTAAATTCTGATTAATTTTTTAAAGATAGAAATAAGGCATTTTCGCATATTTAAAAGACAACATAGAAGTGTAATTTTGTATCAGGGATTCATTATCTTCCTATTTTTTGTGCATCTTCTTGTAGAGATAACTTCTTAGGAAACAATTTATCTTGATTCTAAGTGGTCCTGAATTCCATTTTACCTGGTATTATACTTTATATCTCATTAGAAATTATTTTACATTTAAAAAAAAGCTTCTAAGATTTTTGACTTCTGCTCATGTCCCCTGGGAGAGGCATAAATCTGATAACGCTTGTCTGAAACCAAAAGTATTTTGCATGTGACACAGAACAAATGAAAATCAAGCCAGTTTATGCCTCCTGATGATAAGCATCGGTTTCTCTATCACCTCTATGCTAACAAATGTATAATAACATGATTATGTCCGTGCTTCATTCTCCTTGATTTCTTTATTCTTGCAGTTTTTACATCTCATTGATAGATAAAAATAAAAGCCATTTTTTCCTAATACAGCTAAAAACCATCATATTCATTCTCTTGTCTGAGTCATGCATGAATAGCAAAAGATGCATATTACATCCTTTGAGACATTTTGTCAAATTTTACATGATAAACAGAATCAATGTTCTTTAACATAACACATTTCATAAATAACCCTTCTTAGTAATTTTGCCTTATTGATAAATTTAAACCTCTACTATGTAGAATAAGCAATGGACTCCATTCTATACTATCTAAATCAGTGGCTTCCCAACTCTTGGATTTTATATTCTGATAAAATTAAAAGAATTGAAGCACATAGCAAGGTTGCCAACTTTTTATTTAATCAATTACAAATGTTAGGAAAATCAACTTTATCATCAACATTTCATAAAAGTAGGTTAATATAAGGGCTAACTCTTAAGTAAAGGGTAATTATTTTAAGTGAGTGAATTCAGCTTGATGAAAACTTTGTTATACTGTTTCATCTTTCTCATTTTGTTGTGGATAGTACCAACTTTGAATCAGCAAGCACTGCTCTGCAGACCAGAGTTTAGAAAAATTATGATGTAAATTATCTCAATTAGAAAATATGTGGGCTGAATTAAATGATTTCTAAAATCCTTTCCAGCCCTAACATATTCTAAGTTTCTGATTTTTTGTACTGTACATTACTCTGCTAGTCAAGAGTGGTTACTGTGTTGGTGATATTAAATTCAAATTCTATCATGAAAAGGAAGGTTTTCAATATATGGATGCAATTTTTAAGCATAAGACGTATCCTATACACTTATTAGATAGGCAATTGCTATGTAGGGCAGGACTTCATAGAGGCAGACTGCTGAGTGCTAAGATTTCTGTCCAAGCGTATTTTGTGTTAATCCAAATATCCTAAAATGAAAGCTGCCTCGATTACTCATTTTGGCCACAAGCATATTATTCTATGCAGGGACAATTCAGTTAGTCCTGCTAAGGAATGCTGTACACTGTATTCCCACTGAACATATAGGCAGGAGCTGACTATCTATGTATATTGACCCCAAAACCGCTAAGTACCAGGCAAATGCACATCCTGCTATTCAGTCATGCATCTCTTTCTTTTACACCTTTTTTCCTATGCATTTTTAAGTAGCTATAGATCCAGAAGAGTCATCTATTTTCCTAGATGAAAGACTGGACACCATTCAATTATTTTTCAAATCTATCTTCAATATTTGTTGTTATAGAATGTTCCTTTGAACTAAAGTCAACCTCTAAAGGTAATCAGACTTTACCCAGCACTGTAAGAAATCAAACTTAACATCTCATTAGTGTGTTATCTTCTCTCTCTTTGTTTAATTGAATGCGTCTATTTTCTTGCCATTGTAAGTTCAGTGGTTAGGGGTTAAGCTTATAACTGTGCTGCAAATGAGTATATAAATATAGCGTGTGTGTGCGTGCATGCGCACATACGTGTGTGTTGGCACATTGGCTAGAAAATAGCAAGAGAGGGACACCATAGGCAAGGACACCTGTGGCAGGAAGCTTTTGCTTGGCAATATTGCATCATGACAGAAAACTTAGAAGACATCAAAATCACATTTCTGTGATTTACTACACATGCTGTATACAGCCATTTGGAATAGTATTATTTCATGGTGTCTAGTTTGGGTTCTTCATTCAATTTGAGGACTGGTAATGGGCATTAAGTAATTGTTGCTCAGCTAAAATACTCAAAATTATCTAATTGTCAGAAAATTTGGAACAATTAAACTGGGCATTAACATTATAAAGAAGTTGTGGAATGAGGAGAGGTGATTCTAATATATTAAATATTTAATAGAGTAATAGCAAATGATTTTAAAGGGAGAATCACTTATAAATGAAGAGATGTGTTCTATCGATTTTTGTTCATATCTGTTCTTGAGGAAAAGAAGTAGATTGCCATAACTAGTGTATCATTTCCAAATAATTCTGTATGATTCCAGGATGGATTTTAATTCTTTCTTATGACAATGGAGGCTTTGTTCTGGAAATTCACAAAATATTAAAAGAAAAACTATATAGACTAAAGGATTTTGTGCTGACTGAGGACTGGAAAGCTATATAAATTCCCTGTCTTTAGGGATGACTAGTCAGCAGAGGAAGTCATCATGTCACAGAAAAGCTGGAAGTGATTCTTTCACCAAAGGTTGTGAAATCAATATGCCAATTGAACTCTAAATGTAATCTACCATGTTTGATCAACTGGTGAACTTGTACATTTGTGTGCCAGGAACCAACTCTGCCAGCTGCCCAGGTATACTGATGTCCACACCTTTTGTTCCTCCCCATCTTGGAACAGCCACCCTGGTAGTGGTAGGCTCAGAAGTGGTTATATTTAAATGTGCTTGGTTATGAATCTTGGCAATTGTTTATCTTAAGTTGGAGGAGTCTGTTTCCTGGCTACCTGATAGAGTCCAAGTTTCAATTAGAGAAGAAAAATTCAGCAGCAATCTCAAAGCATTAAAATAATTGGGACATCAAAATATAAGTAAAAATGCCAATATGATCTGACCTTATGCCTTTGTGCTAAGGAATACAAACCTATTATGCCAATACAACTAAAAGCTGTACATTATCTAGTCTGTAGTTAGCTATTCCAAATTATGCAAGATTATCAACAAAATGTCTTTGCAGATGAATTTAATGTCCTATTTATATATTTTGGGGAAGCTATATATTCTTTATTATAATGTCTTTGAAAAGTTAAGGTGACACATTATGGCTAAATACTGCTTATGATATTTTATTTCATGTTAAAAAAGTAAACTCTTACAGACTCATACAAGAAAATGCAGTTGAGAGCAAAATAGTATTTTAATGTCATAGCTAAAATTTCAGGAAACATTGAGCAATGACTATTTTTGATCTTGTACTGAAAGTTCTGCCAGAGGTAATCCCTGCACTCAATTTCTTGATCTGACCTGGAGAATGAACATGCAAATTAATAATATTCATAATATCTGCTAAGAGCCAGGTAAGCAGAATCCGTCAACTGGTGTGGAGGCATTTAGGAAAGCTTGACAAGGGTGCAGTTTGAGTAAATCTTAAAGGGTAACAGGGATTTTTTTTTTTTTTCAGTTGGAAATGAGATGCTTTTCAGGAAGAGGCCACAACACTAGTAAACCTTGGAGACATGCTCATCAAGACCACTCAGCGGGACAACGGGCTGTGGTCTTCAAGCCTTTCTGTGTATAAATACTACCTGTGAAGCTTGTCAAAAGGCTGATTTTCTCTCCTTTGCTCTCTGAGTCTAGGTGAGAGTCAGGAGTCTGAATTTTAACAAGCATCTAGAGGGAATCCAAAGCAGTTTCTGTGTATATATTTCTGTGTTTGCAGATTTGTGTATTTGTGTGTGGGTGTATGTTTGTGTGTATTTAGTATGTGTCAGCATGCTTGTGTGTGCATATGTTTGAGAGTAGGCAAAGGAAGAAGGTGACATAGAAATGGCATGGTTGGAGAGGGCTATGGCAAGCAGATTGTGTGGATCCTCAAATGCCTAGCTGAAGAGTTTGGCTTGTGAAGCAATGCAGTTATTACAAAGTTGTAGACTTCAAAATCCCAGATAACAGGAAGGCAATGAAAGAGATATTGGCTTTCATCCGATTGTGTGTTAAGAGCTGCAAGTGAAGAGAAATATGTTCTTTGATCTAAACAAAGAACAGTAGTTCATGCAGGAGTCTCTTCAAAGTCATAGTTGAAATATTCTTATGGAACCAAGACCTAGGGCAAAGGGATGAATAAGCGAGGGTGAGAAGTAGTATTAAGAAACAGAGAAGAAGGAAAGAAAGTGCATCAAAAATCTCTCAAATCGCTTGTTTATTAAATCATTCCACCATAGGTATTGGGGACCTATTTTGTGCCAGTCACTGAGCAAGGCTCTGTAGATGTAGAAACATGAGAGTCATTCTTTCTTTTGAAGAGTTTGCATTTTCATAGGGCCACAGAGAAATACACAATGACAATACAGTGTGATAAGTACCACAATGAGTTAGGCATGTACCTGGGGGAACAGAAGATGCCACCGAGTCCAGAAGGTGTGTGTGTGTGTGTGTGTGTGTGTGTGTGTGTGTGTGAGAGAGAGAGAGAGAGAGAGAGAGAGAGAAAGAGAGAGAGAGAAAGAGAAAGAGAAAGAGAGAGAGAGAGAGAGGAGGGTTCCTGGAGAAAAACAGAACTCCTAAATTGAGTATTTAAGCATAAATGATAGTTCCTCAAGTAAAGGAGAATAGGGAAAGGCCTTCTAAAGCAAAGACAAGAGGTCAAAGGGGTCAAAGGTCATAGGGGTCAAAATGGCCTCCTCACTGTAGGTTGGCTTGGTTCCTTGTGTGATATGTTCTGAAATGGCCTCAGATAAATGGGGAAGTTATAATAACAACTTATCTTTATTGAGGTCTTATTATGTGCTAGACACTGCCAACAGCTGCATAAGAATTTTCTTATTTAATCCTCACAATAATCCTATAAAGTAGGTATCATTATTGTCTCAGGTTTTCATGAGGAAATCGAAGCCCAATGAGGCCAATAAACTTGCCTAAAGGCATAAGGCTGATAAATTGTAGAGCCTGGCTTTTCAGCCCATGACCTTAGAGACTATCTGATATTGCCTTCATGCACCAAATGTGAAGAATCTTGCATGTCACATTAGAAGGTCTGATATTCTCCTGAGGACAATTAGGAGTTGTTAGGTGACATATTCAGATTTGTAGTTTTTAAAGACCACTCCCAAAACAAGGATAGTTTGATTGGAGGGGATCAAGATTAGGCTGTGAGTCTAATTAGAGGAGGTTGCTCTAATTCCAGAGAGAAATGATGAGGTCTTGGAGTAAGACAGTCCGTAGTGTGGTAGACAGCCTCTCTGATGGTCCTTGATGATTTCTACCTTCTGGTATTCAATGTCCGTGGGTAATCCCTTCATGGGGAGTGTAGACCGGATTTACTGACTTGCTTCTAATGATGAGAAAATGGTGGATGTTGTGGGATGTCACTCTCAATATTAGCTTGTAAAAAAACTGCTGCTCTTGTCCCACCTGTGCTCTCTCAGTCTCTTGGACCACTTCTCTGGAAGAAGCCTACAGCCATAGGTGTGAGGCCCACTGGGAGGCCCCCATGAGTTACTTCAGGAGAGGATCTTCTGAGGTCAGTCATTAGCCTCAGGAGTGAGCTTGGAAGCAGAGCCCTCTTTCTAGCCTTGAGATGACGGCATGCGTGCTGTCACCTTCTTGCAGCCTTGTGAAGACCCTGAGCAAAATCACCTACCTAAGCCTCTCCTTGATGTCTGACCCACAAAACCTGAGACAATAAATGCTGCTTGTTTTCAGTCATGAAGATTTTGTAATTTGTTTCTCAGTAGCACAGAACTAAAACATCAGGAGTCATCATATAGACTGCAAGCCCCTGGAGACACTTGCTATAACTGTGGCAAGTTGACACTGTTTAATGATGCCATTTGTGTACAGAATACTATGTAGGAGGATTTTTCTGGGAGAATATTACTACCTCTAATTGACAGTAAAGCCCTGAGGAATTAAAGTTGCTTGTAATGATCCGTTTTTGTCTACTTTTCTAACAAAATGTATTTTTGGTATTTCTAGCATAATTTTGGAAGATCTGAGAGTGAACTCTCAAGCTAGCGAATGGCATGAGGCCAGATAATGGGGCTCCAATTTCCAGCCTCCACCCAGATTGCCCCTCACTTAGATAGCCCCTCACTTAAGCCAGTTCTTTATTCTATATCTGGGTATATGGAAGAAACCACAGTGTTACAATATGGTTGTTGTTGTAACACATAGACCACAGCCAAGTAAGTGATGGTTGAGATATACAGCAAATTCATTTTGATAAAGATGAGATTATTATGTGCTCTTATAGCTGAATTTCACGACTGTATAGGATATTTATAACCCTTAAATAACTGCCTTTCATTATGTATTCTCCCTCAAATAGTTGACAAAAAAGAGGGCAACTTTAAAATGGAGTCCTTAAAGCCCCTCCACCCACCCACCCATGATGTGTACTTTCTCAGCCTTCTGACTCATGAGCTGTGTGCATACAGTTGGCTCAGATGAGCTGGCACCCTTGAAACTGCAGCAGCTGCATGAAACAATTACCAGACTCTGACTCAGAAAATTTCCCATGGGGGACAAAGAGCCAGCTGGGCATTGCTGGTGCTTGTCTGGTGGACGTTTGTTAGTTTGTATGAACACTGAAATTCCCAGGGCAGCAATCAATGGGTGAGATAATTCAGCTGAGAATACATTAACCTAGAAAAATGCAACTGGAGAGGACCCTTTTGAGGGGAACCTCTGTTCTTTCAGCAAAGCAAACTGGCAAACCTTGTCCTGACCATTTAGAACCTGGATGAAGCCCCTGAAGCTTGGCATTTCATTAAAGGCGCCTGGTACCCATTAATGAAATTCAATCTATCAATCCTCAGTTTTCTCAGTGTAACTTGCTGAAATAATGTCCTTAAACTTTCTGATAAAAATTACAGTGGAATTTTATACACGGAGCAAACTTCTAATGCTAATCCTCTAAGACATATTCATTATACCAAAGGCTGTACCAAAATATTAATATTTGCCTGGGTTACTGTCAGATAAGAATACCTCAGAGCACCTTAATACATTCAGTGATTCAGAAAAACTCATTATCTTGAAACTATCATTTACCTTGTTATGAAGACAGAAGGTGAAATGAGGTGATTTTTATAGTAGAGTTTATATATTTAATGTAATATATATTTAAAATAAAGGTTGTAAATCTTAAACTAATGAAGGGTGTTCTTACCAGTTCATTTCAATTACTTCCATTTTGCTAGCTTATATATAATTTATATCTTTAAGGTTATAGATTCATTA
This sequence comes from Nyctereutes procyonoides, assembly GCF_905146905.1. Classification (NCBI taxonomy): domain Eukaryota; kingdom Metazoa; phylum Chordata; class Mammalia; order Carnivora; family Canidae; genus Nyctereutes; species Nyctereutes procyonoides. Next base: position 23,351,315 of record NW_026575142.1, on the reverse strand, counting down.
GTACATTTATTAATATATTTTAAAACATATTTAAATACAACTAAATCTTGAGGTCATTGATCAAACAGAGGTTAACCCCTATACTATCTGTAGTGCATGATAATGGCAGAAAACAATTGTATGTCATTTAGAAGAAAGAATACCTTTCCAGAGAGTATTTGCAAATGTGAAGCTTCAAAAAATAAGATCTTATTGTTACCTCCAGCAGAAACATAAGAAGTTAGATGTTAAAAGTGGTTATGCATATAATTAAGTTCTGCATTTATAATACAAGTTTTGGTCAGGAACAGAAGATGCATCCCTCAACATCTTTCATGTTTCAATTACCTCAAGAGTTAGGAAATAGGACATCTAAGGCTTAGGCTGCCACAGAAACCTTGTTATTCACAAGCAACAAGAAGAAGAAGAAGAAAAAGAATGAAAGAGAAGCATGGAATTTTTGCCTGGAACATGGTAACAATTAAAGGCAGTACTTTGAAAGTTTTGGAGCTTATGATCAGTCGTGACATTCTACAAAATTCCCTGCCATGATATTTCTTCCTGGGTGAAAGCCCTCACCTCCTAGCTTGGATTTACCCAGCTGGAGACTAAGGTCCTGCAGGTATCACGTGTTCAGAGTTTAACAAGCCCTTGGAGAGTAAAGGAGCGAGGCAAAGCCAAGACTCAGGGTTTATGGAGTACAAAGGAGGCTGGCACAGTCCTACTCCTTTTGCTCTTTTTCCAACTTTGGTTCTATCTTCTCTGACAAGCAGACTTGAGAAAAAAATCAACAGTCTTCTCTTTAAGTTTCAGAGATAGGATAGAGAAAGGAAGATTTTAAATGAAGGAAGTTTTCCCTTGTTTTTTGTTGTTGTGGTGGTGGTTGGTGCGTGTGCATGCGTGCGTGCGTGTGCGTGTGTGTGTGTGTGTGTGTGTGTGCTGGACAGGCCCTAGAAAAAGCAGCTTGTCATTTCTGTCTTTGCAGAAAATAATACTGATGCACACTTGAGCAAAATACTATGAATTCTACAAGAAAATATTTTGCTCTAATGCTTCCTTATTTTGTCTAAAGACTTTCAATATAAAGATATTACCGAATGAAATATTGTTCAGCTCTTAAAAACCAAATACTATTATAGATTTAGGAGGTGACTTGGTAGAAATCTGGCTGCACTTTGCCTCTTAAATCATATATCTATTCTTCATATATAGCTATCCATCCATCCATCCATCCATCCATCCATCCATCCTCCCATCCATTCCATTTGACATTTATTGAGCACCTACAATGTATGAAATCTGGGGAAAACCATTAAAAAGAAAAAGGATATAAGCCCCTGTCTTCATTGTGCTTATGTACTAGCAGGAGAAGGCAGGCATGACGCAGAAAACTATACAAATAAATATCTGATTATAATTGTGATATGTGTCATAAATGATAAAAGGAAGGCTCTGTGAGAATATAAAACTGAGTGACTTTAACTTAGTCTGATGAGGGTGGGGAAAGTGTTCTTGAGGAAATGGTATTTGAGCTGAGGTGGGTTTGGTATGGTGGTGGTACACAGAGGTGAGACTAGAGAGAGGTAGGTCTTACATGCCTGGAATAACAGCCTTGAGGCTTCCAGTCACTCCCTGGATCTAGAAATCTAGGCCTTTGCTCTAAGAAACATTCACCACTCGGCAATCCTCCATCTCTTTCCACACAGTAGTTCTTTACAGCTTTGGGAGCTTTGGTAGTCTTCCCGTGTGGACGACAGTTTTATAGACAATTAAAAATGGAAGTGAGCCAACAGATTGTCCAGCAAGCGGCTGTGACCTGCTTAAGGTCACAGAGTATCATGTGTTACCTCAGTGGTGAACATCTTGTAGACTTAATCTACTTGTTTCCTGTAAAAATCTTAAGTTTAATAATAATTATTTGTAATGAGCACATCCATTCTGTGACTCTTCTAAAGTTATCCTTGATCATTTTGTTGGTCTCTAGTCATACAGACTAAATATTTCCTTAATTCATTTCACAGATTCTCCCTTCCACTCTGCCTCAACTTTAGAGAATGTTTAAACTATTTTGAATCAGACCATCATCTGAATTAATTCAAATTCAAAATTGTATAAGTCTGAATGAATTAGGTTTTTAAGGCTTTATTACACATTGTAGCTCCCATCTTCCCCATCCGATGAGAAGCCATGGAATCATGAGTCATTGCAATTCTGGTGCTAATTTAATTTCAAACTTGCTTGCCTTTAGTTTAAGGTAGGCCCTTGGGCAGTTTAAGCTCCTGACCTACTTCAGAGTTTCTTTTATGCTCTGGAATGCAGCACATTTTATAGAGCAGGTTAGACTCTAGAACAGGTCATTAATCATTGTAGCTCCCTGGGCTTTCCTAGTGCTTTTGAGAAGGAAGCAGAACTGATACAAATAAAACATGTGGGAAATTTTTATTTTGAAAGCCTCAGATCTGTTCACAAAAACCACGAGGGAGGGGAGAGGTACTGCACTCTAAATTTAGGTAAGGAATGACTCAATTACTGGAAAATGTTAACTCCCTCTAACAGGAAAGGGGGATATGAGGATCTAAAAGTCTTCTTTTAAATTATATAAAAGGCCATTCAATATCTTGAAGTTATATCTAATATTTATTGATAAATTGAATATAAATTATTTATCTTTTAAACTAATGGTAATTTTTTGAAAAGAATTATTTACATATTTGAGAGAGAGAGCTCACACACATAAGTGGGGGGAAGGACAGAGGGCTAGAATCTTCAAGCAGACTCCTTGCTGAGCACAGAGCCCAATGCGGGACTCAATCCCAGGACCCATGAGATCATGACCCATGCTGAAATCAAGCGCCCACTATTGCTGATTTTCTTATTAGCTAAAGGTACCTTTACACATTGATAAAAGGTTTTATTTTATGTTTAGGACGACCAGGGCTTGGATTTTTGGTGAAATAGAAGGCTCATGAACTTTATATATTTTTGTGGATTCTAAGCAAGCACACTTATTTATGAGAACAAATGACTGGTACCAAAAGCACAACTCCAAATTCAACTGAATGAGAAATTAGCTTTCACAATTTAAGCATAAATCCAGCAACAATACAGGTTTACTTTACTCCTTGTTTCAGTTTTTATAAATTAGAATTTGATAAATAGACACTCAAGGAACATTCATCTAAGGAAACTTAAAAAGATCTAAAATAATTAGACACGGAGAATAAAAAGTGTGAGGCCACAATAACTCGAGACCAGGAGTGCGTTCTTGTGCACTTCTCATTTCATAATGGGTCTCACCTCAGCTCATCCTCATGTCTATAGTCCCTCTCCACTCTTCCAAATGCTGCTCATTGTTCAAGGCCCATTCCAGTTTTCCATAAAATTTCTTCTGACCATGCAGATATAATCTTCACCTGAATGCTAACAGCAAATATAGTCTGGCTTATACATGTTACCCTTGAATTATATACAGGTCTGTAGTATATTCTCCTATTATGTCACATATTATAAACAGACTTCTGACCCAGACTGATCAGAGGAAGTCACTATATACACTGCTTCTGCAGAGCAGGTTGTATATGTCTTATATATCACAGGTACACAATAAATGATGCCTCCAAAGGATAGAGGTAGTGGAATTAAATCTAAGATACAACATTAAAGAATTGTGTATAGTGTGTATGTGTGTGTGTGTGTGTGTGTGTGTGTGTGTAAGATTGTTCTTACTTGCATGATAACTGAAGTATATCTAGAATCAGATTTGAAGAGCTGAAGAAAGGTATTTTTACCTACCTGGGAATGTCTTTGGAGGGGCCTAAATAGGATTCCTACTAATACCCCTTTTTAAGTTCTATTAATTTCTGACTTTTCATCTTTCTTAGAATGGAAATAAGTACAGGCTGATCCTCAAGATAGAGGATAGAATTTATTTTAATTTCTACTTCATGACAATGTCATCTTAGATTTTATTTGAAGGTATTGCAAATGTAACCTGATATTTTGTGAAGAATGATTTTGCCAAGGAGACCATAATTTCTCAAGGGTTTAATGAAGCTATTTCAAGATCTTATGAAAGGCAAGAAACTCTCTAGTTAAAGGCAGGCATTAGATTAAGATATAAAAAAATGGATTTCCGGTTAGTTCATATAAGAATTCTGGTTTTTTTTTCATCTAGATTTATTGAAATGTTACTGTTTTAAATAGACACCTGTGGTATAAGTAAGCACTTTTTCTTAGTGTTCCTGACCAATTACTACATTGTAAATGGGTCAGTCTACACTAAACACAGGAAGCCCACCATATTCATAAATTTATTTTGAATAACAATTAATGTTCCTTCTTTAGGAGAACACTGTTTTACTGAGCCCCCAACTCCCTCTGAAAGGGAAATGGTAATGGCAGTGAGGTTGAGGGGTGCCTGATGAAAGTGGCTTGGCAGGGATTTGGGGAAGATACAGACAGAACCAGAAGGCTTGCTTCTTAAAAAATACCTTTTCTCTTGCCTGTCATCCCTTCATCTCCCTCCCTAACATTTCCATCAATAAAAGATTCATTTGAGTTAATGAGCTTTTCCTTCAAGATGCAAATATATCCCAGTGAGAACAAAACTCTGATATTTAAGTATGTTGCTTTTTATATGAAATACTCCAATTGAATTAGCAAAATTAGCAAAAATTCAGAAAACATGGATTTTTATTACAAAGAGAAAAACTGGGGGAATTTACTTTTAAACAAACAAATACTATTTATAATTTTGTATATTACTGTAGACACTTGGATAGTCTATCGGATAGCCATTCCTGATACGGAGGGAGCATTTGGAGTGGAATACAGACCAGGAAAAATGGTTTACCTTACAGAACAAGAAGTTACTAGGTGCAAGGGGGTCAAGGAAGAGGAAGCAGGAAATAGGGCAGTTAAGAAAGGGAAGCTGTCTCACCGTACCCTTCCTTCAGTGGCCTCTAGGACTTTGCTCCCTTATTCACTTGGCTTGGAAGCCTCTGTGTGAATGTTTGTGGGTACTGTGCATCATTACTACTCATGTCTCTGGCTACCTCCCATCCTCCATGTTCCCCCTTCATATTTCAGTGCAGCACTGCCTCCTCTGACTCCTCCAGATTGAGTTATATGCCCCTTCTCTGCTCACAGGGCTCTCCTTACTCCACAGTATAAGTTTTATGACATTTTTTTAATGGGTTCTGTTAATCTATCTTTGTCCACATGACTAGATGGTGGAGATGTGTTACCACTGTAACCCAATTGCAACACCGTGTCCTGTTCAGAGTAGGCACTCGGTACATATCTGAAGAACTAGAGAACCCTTTGCTCTTTTGCTGTGGACCTGATGAGTACCTACAACAAGGAAGAGATCATACCTCCTTAGTTAGATCCTAATTACAGATTCGAGACAGAAGAATCAAATAATGTCGCCAAGAACATTGGCAGTATTAAGTGATGAGGGCTGGAATTTCAATACAGGTGACATTCTTATCCTCCATTTGGAAGCTATGGTATCAGAGTCGCCATCTCTTACAGATCAGCTAGTCCTTTCCAAATTGCTCTACTCAGCACAATGTTTCCTCATTATTTCCTGCCTCTTTTCTCATTTTTGAAAAGGATAGAATATATATATTTTTTCTCTGCTATATTATATATAAAATATTATGCTAATATATGTTAATTATATATGTTAAGATAATATATATATGTTATAGATTAAAAATGGAAAATTTTATCACACTAAAAATGTGATAAAAATTATACTGTGAGTAAGGGGTGATCTATGAGCAGAGAAGGGGCATCTAACCCAATCTGGAGGAGTCAGAGGGGGCAGACCTTAAAAAGGTTAAATGAATGGATACATGAGGTCCTCATTACTTACTGTCGAAGTACTATCAGAAGTTAGAATCATCTCTTGTATGTGCCAAGAATATTCTACATAAAACGGCATTTTATTGAGTCTATCAATTGGTGAGCGAGCCCTGTGGCTAGGTCTTTGGGGGCATATTTTAAAGATGTTATAATCTTTTTCCTTGAGGCATAGTTAGGAAGATGAAAAAAGTCATTATGAAGGCACATATACACACAAATAACTATCATCTATCTATCGATCTATTATCTATCATCTATCTACCAAGATATACAAAAAAGCATGAAAATAAATGGTTTAGTATTCTGAAAATAGACAAAGTACCTTAGAGTTTAAGGACAGGAGAGGTCAACACATGCTGTGAAGGCTGATAAATTTATCTGGTGATGCTATGGATTTCAGAAATGGGTAGGACTTGACGCATAGAGAAGAGGATGACAATTGCGAGTCTAGGGATCACTGCCAGCAAACATCCAGGTCTTGTCTTAAGTGGGAAAAGTGGAGACGTAAGAAGACTGTTTGCCCAGAACAGACAATATGTGTTGGTGAGGAATAAGAATACAAGCGGTAAGGAAGGAGGAAGCATGAACAGTGTGAGTGCTTTGGGGAGAAGAAATATTCAAATGTTTTCTGCAGTGTGTGTGTGTGTGTGTGTGTGTGTGCATGTGTGTGCATGCGCATGCACTTTCTAGACAGATGAGAGGAGTCAATTTCAAAGAATATACTGAAGTGAGTTCATGTGGGTGATAGTGCAAAAAAGACATTAACTCATTAAAATTCCAAAGTTTTTGCTCTAAGACAGTGTTGGGAACAACTGTTTAAAGCAATGCCAGTACTTTTAAATAGCAACATTGAACTCATTGGTTGAACCAGAACCAAGGTGTGCGGTAGGTCACTCAGGTGAAGCATTAAGCCGAAGCAGGAGAAGAGAATGATGTTATTGATGTCTGCTGCTTTCTGCAGCTACAGAAGCTTAGGGAATTGAAAATGTTCCAGAAGCAAGTTCTCTTAACCTTTATAGATTAATCAGGAATATCTCCTTCCTTTACTGGATAACCACACCAAAATGAATGTTTCCCTGTAGCCTTCAAAATCTATTCTTAATGTTTTCTGGAACACGAAGTGAATGTCAAGTGCCAACTAAATATAATTATATCCCAACTATTAGCAGGTTAATTTTCAAATGTTGTAACTGAAAATTCTCGGAACTGTTACTCATCAGTAGTTGTGTTCTGGGTTTCTCTTCCAGGATTGAGGATGGGGAAGTACTTCTATCCTATTAATAAGGAATTAACTCTTCATAAGCTATGGAAATGAAAACAGGATGCCAAACAAATAACATACAGTGAAAGAGGGGTTCTGCAATGTGGAATTACTGTTCTTGACCACATGTGGGAATCTTATTTTTCAATGCTAAAAATATTTTCTTAAGGAACAGAAGTTCACTGTTTTCTCTGTTGCTTTTTTTTTTATGTTCTTGTATATTATCTCTTCCTAACAGTATCAATTCTACATTTGAACCTGTTGGCACAAAAGTAGCATTAGATTTTTTTCTGAGAATATTCTCAGAACAAATGAGTAATAACAGTCTAAATTTTAGTGACTATGTTTTAAAAAAAAGTTGTTTGCTTTTCCACAAAGTTAATTTTCTGTCTTATTCTTGAGGCAGGTAGTAGAATATTCATCTCCAAAAAAGTAGCCTGTTTGCTTACTCAGTTTTAACCAGTTATGAAGACTCACATTTGGTAGTGACTATTTGTACTTCTTAAACCATTTATTTTGCAAAGAGGAGGATCTGAGTTAGAAGGAGTTGGACCACTTAGAAGGAGTTGGATCAGTTGATGGGATTCTAGGACTCTACAAGGTTTAGACGGAAAGGAGAAAATACAGGGATTAAAATGGTCCTGCTCTCCATTAGGCATGCCAAGTGGAAAAATCCTGGACTCCAAGTCCAGAAACGAAGCTACTAGTCTTGGGTATGAAGTTAACAATTTGTGGGACTCTGGATAATTCACTTAACCCAAAATTTTCTATAAAAATAGTCTTGACTCGAATCAATGAAAACATCGAAGTGATTTTGATAAAGGAAAGCACAAAATAAATAGTAGAACTAGAGCAAAGTTTAGTGTCTGACCCTTTCAAGTTCCTCAAAACATACACACACATATGAAACCTTAAGAGAAAGTCAATATATAAAGCTGTTTAGATGAAGTTGATCTAACCAACCTGGCCATACTGTGGAGGTCCCGGAGCTCTACCCCCTTGGGTCCATCCTGCTTATTGGCACCTAATGCTCTAAGGAGCACAAGCTTTGAAACTACTGGAACAATTGTTTTTTACAATTTTTGTAAAGGAGATTTCCTCCAAAACAGCACTCGAGTATTTCTCTGTACTACATTCTTTATTTTCTTTATTGTTATAGCAACAACATGGTGAAGAAATCTGAAAAGACTACCACTGTCAGGATGTATCCTAACCTAGCTATTCAAGATGTGATAATGCACTATTGGCAGTTTGATATGCCAGAGAAGATTACTGCATAGAAATAGAAACTAAAGCACCTATGTCTCTGATGTTTTCCCCAAACTTAAAAAAAAGGGGGGGGGGAGAACTGAAGATTCCAGATGGAACAAAACAGTCTTGTTGAAGGCAAGATTCCCCCAAGTTCCCTGTCCAACAGTTGTTTTCCCCTCTGATTCTAAAGGACTAATTTGGTTTCAAAATGCAGACAAATTTGAGAGAATCTGTGTAAGAAATATATTCAAAATCTTAAAGTGATTAAATAGAAGTCTAAGCCAATGGGTTATTTTATCACATGAATTATATAAAATAATTCTAAAATGTAAAAATATGGTAGTTATTTCTCTTTTTAATATCTAGAAAGTTAGTGCCTTAGTTTTTACTTACTTTCAAGTAATAGGTTGTATAGACTTGACAGTAATACTTGGTCTGTGGAAATACCTTTTTTTTTGTTTTGTTTTAGTTAACTTTATACTGAAATTGCATGCCTGCAGTTGTACATTTACTGGAATTAAAGTACTTTGTCCATCAGGATTTATGCCTTCAGGAGGTACCTGGGTGGCTCAGTGGTTGAGTGTCTGCCTTTGGCTCAGAGCATTATCCCGGGGTCCTGGGATGGAGTCCCTCATCAGGCTCTCCTCAGGGATCCTGCTTCTCCCTCTGCCTATGTCTCTGCCTCTGTGTGTGTGTGTGTGTCTCCATGAATCAATAAGTAAAATCTTATTTAAAAAGGATTTATGCATTCATTTCTATGGAAGGAAATATAGGAAAGGGAGGGAGGGAATCTGTCTTCACCTGCGACACAAAGTGGGCTGGTAGGATCTGATAATGGCAGAAAAAAGAGGTGAGGGCATGAGAGGTAATATAACAGTTGTTTTGGAAGTAATTCAGGTGCCTGCAGGTAGGAAAATTTAGGGGCCTGAAATCACTGTTTTCCAATACCAACCCATGAATAATGGATATAGCTATGGGCACAATTTACAAATGACAGCTTATCACCCGAAATAGGATTGTATAGCTCAACGGACAGCTGCCAGTCAACCAATAAATAGTATTTAATATTTTTCTCCATTACATTCTTTTTTTTTTCTTTTGACTTCTTCACTCAATTTCACCTAGCACGGTTGCCATGACCTGAAAATGAAGACTGTGTTCCTAGGAATAGTATGGAGATTTGTCAACTTCATTCTTCAGTTCAAATGTAAGAAGGATCAATAGACACCAGGAACTAGCTGCAGACCGTTTTAAAATATTTTTTGTTACATCTGGAAAGGAGAACTGAGAGACCAAAATGACTTACAGGAGCCAAGGAAGTATGGAAAACAGCATGTGTATGTGATCTGGTTCACATCCTATCGGAGGCCGCCTCATCTCTGTCCTCACATTAAAGTGATATCCTTAGGACCACCAACCTCTGGATACTGGGCTGACCCCTGGGACAATGGGCTGAAAAGGCAGGTTCTCCATTCTTAGCAATATGTCCACTAATATGCAGTAGGTCAGCCTTAACTATGGTAGTCTCAGAAGAAAAGCGAGACACTTTTTAAGTCTCTCCTTCATGATCTTGCATTTCATATTTTTCCATTTCTACCCAAGTGATTCTAAAGAAGTAGGCTTCAAAGTATAGGTGTATTTGCAACAGATGTATTTAAAATAGAAAAAAGAATATAGATGCTATTTCCACCAGCTCCCCCAAGCTAAGTTCTATATTTTGGACATGGTTGGAAAAGAAACCTAAATGGACTTCATTAAAACAAGGGAGAAAAATGTACTTACTATGTATCATCACCTTCCCACTACTATTGTCTCATGCCTCTCCCAACTTTGTTTCTTTTAAGATTTCTAACACATCCATGTTTGAGTTGAACTACAGTGCTCATAATTATCCACGAAAAAGCTTTCTGCCTAGGCTGGTATTTCCTACAGGATCTCCCCTCAAATATGAATTCTTCAGAGTATCAATAGGTATTCTATATAAACAGATAATTAAAAATAGGTTCTGACAGGGTGCCTGGTATTTGAATAAGACAACTTTTCTTCTAGGAAATACTTGTGAGACCAGTGTTCTGAAGACACTTTGGGGGGACTCCAGCCTAGGCAAACACATTTACATGGAGATTGTGTCTTAGAGGGTTTGTCCAGAAAGTGAAAATAGCAGTAGATTCTCCTGGAATCAGGATGTTCCCCTATGAAAGGACGCCTGTTTCTCCAACATGAACCGACATGGTTTTTTTTTTTTTTTTTTAATCTCATTCAGAAATCTACAGAAAGAGATAGGTGTACAATAGCAACGAAGAAATATAAAGCCTAACTCAGTACTTGGGTTCCTTTCTCAGTTTCTTTAGCAACATAATGAAAGGATCAGGCTACGTCCATATTTTCCAAATTTGCTTGATCTTAAAAATGTTAGAATCGAGGTTGCAAATGGAGAGGAGATTGTTAAAAATTCAGAATCCTCAGATTTCACTGCAATTTGCTAAATTTCCAGAGTGCGTGTGTGTTGGGGGACGGGAAAAAGAGGGGGGAGGGTGTCTCAGATGACTCCATTGATCAGTAGGTTTTGAAAAAAAAAACCTAGGGAAGAAGTTCCTTTGAATATTAAAATTCTATGAAGATTAACTGCTTTTTAATGAACTCTTTTAAAGCAATCGAGTTTTAGAGGGTTTATTATCTATCTACATAGTTTTCATTATAAATGTGATTTCCACAATACAGAGAAATAGAGCTAGAGGGGAAAATATATTACCCACAATTTCACCACCCAGAAAACCAATGAGACGTTTTTATTTATTTTATTTTATTTTATTTTATTTTATTTTATTTTATTTTATTATTATTTTATTTTATTTTATTTATTTATTATTTTATTGTATTGTCTTACTCGGGATTTCTTTTTAAATAAAATTCCATGGTTGAATTCATTTCATGAGCCTAGGAACAGCTCACAGCTACTTAACATTATAAGACCTTGGGTTGCCTGGGTATGTGAAAATGCCATGTCTGCTCTGGAATTTCCATAGCTGATAAAAATCCTTTGCCTGATTCTCATCCCGTGAAACATGAAAAATATACTCCTTCTGCCTACTGCCTCTAGGCAACGCAATTTGAACTGTGTTTGTCCCAACCTGTAAGCCATGAGGGCAAATGAGCAAAGAAACTCTTCCTCTAAAACTTCTTTTCTATCCCTGGGTCTGAGTTTAACCCAAGCCTCAAACTAACTGGGGGGATAAAAAATGAAACATCCTGGCAACAGATATCCACAATCTTCCTATGTCTCTGTTGCCATAGCAACCGGGCTATCACTATGTATGCTGAGCCAAATTATTTTAACCTGTCTCTTCTGACCACTGGTATTTTACTTCTTTTCTTCAAGCATCTATTTTCAACCTGGTTTCTTTGGCTGACAAAACTTTTTAAGGAGGCAATATTTTCTCTTTCCTTCATTTAAAAATATGCAATGACTACAAAACCGAACAGGTGGTTTTTTTTTTTTTTTTTTTTTTAACTGATTACACATAAATGCTTGCCCTACAAGGTATGGCTCTTAGTTGCTACTAGGGTTTCATAAGGATGCCGTTCTTTCATCATCTACACCACAGAGAAGTATAACTTTTGAGCTAATTATGGTGTTTTAAACTGAAATAAAACTATTTTAATTTAGAATATATGAGCAAATATTGAGGAGTTTTAATATGCATATAGTATTTAGTGAAAATAGATAAAAATTAATTTCTTGCTTTAAAAATCACACATTTCCCTTTTCAAAATAATGAATATCTTTCTTTTAGATTTAATAGCCAACAACATGCTTATAGGAGTCAATTGCTACTTAAATGTATATGTTAATTTTTATCTTTTCCTCGCCATAACTTACAATCTTAGATAGAATATATTCATTTGCCCAGAGAAAACTAGATAACATAACCCAGGATCTCAAATATAGAAGCTTTTTCTTTTAAAAAAAATTATTTATTTATTCATGAGAGACAGAGAGAGAGAGAGGCAGAGACATAGGCAGAGGGAGAAGCAGGCTCCCCGCGGAGAGCCCGATGCAGGACTCAATCCTGGGACTCCAGGATCACGCCCTGAGCCAAAGGCAGAGGCTCAACTGCTGAGCCACCCAGGCATCTGGAGAAGCCCTGTATTTAGTAAAAGGCCCTTGAAGGCAAGGACTTTGACTTACACATTTTTGCATCACTAGTATACATAAAGCTTTGGCTTACAGTTGGTAAGCACTCACAAATGTTGAATCCATAATTATCCTGATGAATGTGCTTTATTTCTACTTGTAGCATCCACATATATTTTTCATTTCGATTTGCATGTATAGACATAGATTAAATCCAGAATATGGGGAAAGCACTAGACGGGGATTTCTGTTTTGCTGTGCCAAGTTTGATAGTATTCTATAAAGAATAATAAGACAATGAATGCAAAACTAATGTCATATTAAATTGGAAGTGTTCAGAGGCAATTTCGGACTCCTGCATTACATTTCAAATTTAATTTGGAATTTGTGATTATTACTATTTCTGGCAGTTCAAGAGGATCTGTACAGTTTTATTGAGGTTTGCATGATTTTATATTAGTTTAAGCAAGAAATGAAGTTTAGGAAAACATTTAAAACATTCTGTAGAAGCATTGTGAATTTTGTTTTTTTGTAATTTCATGAGCAAAGCATCAATGAGGCTTTATAAAAATAACTGTTAAATATAGACTTTTAAATTAAATGTAATTTTTAATCCATGACTGTGATATTATGGTTTAAATAAGAAACATGTATTTGGTCTTTCTCCATGTTCCTGGGCTCTTAAGCCCTTGATTGTCCAAAGTGAAGAGGGTGACAAACGTCTTTGTTATGTTGATGAGATAACTTTGGAAAGCCCCTAAATAACTTCAAGTCACCTGTGGATGGGGGCTGGTCACTAGAGGAACCAACCTAGTAATTGTCAGAACCTTCATTCCCAGCCCCTATCTCTGGTGGGGAGAGTGTTTGGAGTTTGAATCTACAGCCAATAGCCAATGAGTTAATCAATAATACCTATGTAATGAAGCCTCCAAAAAAACTCAAAAGGATGGGGTTTGGAGAGCTTCCAGGCTGATAAACACATGGAGGTGCTAGGAGAGTAGTGGACCAGGGGAAGGCCTGGAAGCTCTCCAACGCTATCTCCATACCTTGCCTTATACATCTCTTCCATCTGGCTGTTCCTGAGCTCTATCTTCCGAAAATAAACTGGTAAACATAAGTAAATGTTTCTCTAAGTTCTATAACTGCTCTAACAAATTAGTCAAGTCAAGGAATGGATCATGGGAACCTCCAATCTGCAGCTAGCCAGTCAGTCAGAGGTACAGGTAGTAACCTAGACTTGTGGTTGGTGTCTGAAGTGAGGGGGGAGTTTTGTGGGACAGAACCCTTAACCTGTGGAATCTGGTGCTATCTCCCCAGGTAGATAGTGTCATAATTTGAGTTGAGTTGTAGGATATCCAGCTAGTGTCAGAATCTGAGCTGGAGTTAGAATTACAACAGCATTATTAATGAAACCATTGCTATACATATAATCACATTTAATTTGTAGTTGCATCAGAAAGATATTTTTAAATATTGGCATTGAAGAAAATTTAGGATTAAATTTATCCAATATGAGGGAAACCACAGAAAGTGTTAAGAAATTTTATATTATTAAGCCTGAGATGATAAATTATTTTTTGGCTTTATTGAAGCTAATTGATATACATAAATTGTACACATTTATAATTTTAAACATTAGCTAATAAAATCAATACTCTCTCTCCATTATAAGTTAATCTCCATTTCTAAACAAGTCCTGAATTATAAGTATTGTTTTGGGTTTCTGTCAGAAGTAAATATAAGTTTAGAGCCATTGAAAAACATGAAGAGATAATGAGCATATTCACAATGGACAAAATTCAGTGGAAAATAAAAAGCCTTAGTCTTTGAGTTCTTCTTTATGTCAATATTATCAGTGTAATTTTGCTTTTCCTGCAACTGGGGTATGCCACCAACAAAATCCAAAATCCTTTATCTGAATCTAAAATTAGCAGAAGAAAAATAGCATATAAACTCACACAAAAGATAATGCTGAAATGAAGCTCCCCTGTTGAGGAATTTGAGGAATTCTGGAGAAAATCTACCATATTCTCTCCTCTTTCTGTGGACTCACTTTTCTGGTAAATTGCTACTAAACTTTCATATTAAGATTTGACTAAACAGCCCAATGTTGCAGGTCTGTCCAAATGCCATCCTAACTGCTGAGTAGATCTAGTGGGCAAATAGGGAGCTAGTTCAGACTTACAGAGAGGGTGTACTTTAGAGATAAAGAACTTAAGTTTGGGGTCATATGATCTCAGTTTGAAGGCTACTTCCACCATTTCCTTATGTGACCTGGGCCAGTCGTTTCCTCTCTCTAAGCATGATTCCACTTCTGAGATGGAGATGTTAATAATAGTACCAACTCAGAGGAAGGACTGTTATGTGGATTCAAACTGATAATGAATTAAACCACTTAGCATAGAGCCTGGCACATAGTGAATGCTCAATCAATGTCAGCTATTATTAAATCTATCAGAAGTCTATTTTCATGCCAATAATACACTTAAATGAATCCTAAATAATGGGAATCTATTCTGGCTCTAGAGTTCTATGTGGATTTCAGGATTATATGGCCTTTTAAACACTCAGAGTTTACTTTCTCGTGACCCAAGGCTTCAATTACACCTAAAACTAATTTTCTTTAGTACTTTCCATAACGACACTATGGAAAAATTATACTCGTGGACTAGTAGTAATTATTTTCCCCAAATTAAGGTCTCCAGGTTCATTTAGGGCCTTTCATTTGTCTTATTTTCTGATGATCACAGTATAGATTTCTATTAAATTATTTCTATTAAATCTAGAATTATTTGGTCATAATTTGACTGGTACTGAGTCTAAAAGAAATGTAAGTTGCTTTTGGTTTCGCAATATAATCTTGTAGCATTTACTATATTAGTACTTATAAGTGCTATTATTATTTATTGTTATATAGTGTTTCTCCAAGTAGTTTATAACCTCTTGAGTATTGGTACTGGTTTTTATACTTTGGCGTTTCCAGTGCCAATCCAGCACATACCGCATAATGCATATTTAGTAAGGGTGTGTGTGTGTGTGTGTGTGTGAAAGAGAGAGAGAAAAAGAGAAAGAGAGAGAGAGAAACTGATGTTTAGCCTGAATTACTATCTTCATCTTTGCATTGGGCCACTTATTTGGTTTTCCTTCTTTAGAGTCTCCGCTCCCCCACCACATTTTTCTGATGTGGTCATTGGTCAAGGGGCTATGCTTCTTAGTGCACAAGGATGAGCACAAAACCCAAGTTGGCCAACAGGATTCTACTTTCTCAGGAAGGTAATGGACAGCAGAGGAGAGAAGGCCCTCCTCATCAGAGTATCAACTATGAGCATTATGTGAGTTGAGACAGTCTGAAGTCCTTGCATTTTTAAGATGTAAAGTTTTTTTTTCTTTCTTTCTTTCCTTTCTTTTTTTTTTTTTTTTGACTAAAGTTAATATGGAAGAAAGTGCAGCTGAGATGGCAAGAATGTCATCAGCTGTTCAAACATGAATGCAGTAGCCATGGCCTAAAGCAGATCTGTCCTTGCAGTTTTTTGGTTATGCGACCCAATAAGTTCCCCCTCCCCCTTTCATATTTGCTTAGGGTAGTTCCAATTGGGCTTCTGTGATATTCTGTTATGGCATTGATTGACGGATACAGTATCATGTGACTGGCCAATAAAGATTTGGAACCCACAGTGCCTTCTTAAATCTTCCTGATACTCTTATGCATCTGCAGGGAGAGTGATCTAATACCCAATTTGTAAAAGCTGAACATTGCAACAAATAATACATTTTACCCTAAAGATTAGCATAACATTTGAGCTAGTAGAATTAGCCTCAGGAGAAATGAAACCATAGAAGAGTACAAAAGTTCAGTTTACTATTATTTAAAAGAAGGCATAGATAGCCAAGAATTTGATCCTCAACTGAGAACCACAACTGCATGGCAAAAGCAGATCTTTATTCTCCACTCATCCAACTTTTCTTCCAATTCATTGTTCTTTCTCCACAAAATTCGTGGAATTTGGTAGGAATTAGCCAATTAAGGTCCTGTCTTCAAAGTAAGACATCAGCCTGTACCAGCTAGATTGTAGTTTTAAAACATCCACACCTTGAGAGAGTTATTTTCTATTTTCTCTAATTAATAGAGAAGGACAGATGGAATATGACATAAAGAGCTGATGCCTTCTAGAAGCCTGGACTATAAGACCAGCCAATGAAGAGTCTCTGGATCTGAAACAATAGCCAGAATCAGAATCTTGCCTATGGAGAGAATTTGGAAGGCAAGCATTTGCTTCGGGGATTTTTGACCAACAGACTTACTCTTGCTTAATTCTCGTCAACGTCTTCATTGGTGCATTTCCGAATCTTTTAAGATTCTTCTTGTATGTTGCGTATTATGGCAGGCACTAGTGATACAAACATCTCATGTTTCATTCATTCTCTGGTACTCACAGTTCCTCTAAGTGTGTCCCATTCCAGATTCTAATACCTTTTTTTAAAAAAGATTTTATTTATTTATTTATTTATGAGAGACACAGAGTGAGAGGGGCAGAGACACAGGCAGAGGGAGAAGCAGGCTCCCTGCAGGGAGCCTGATGTAGGACTCGATCCCTGGTCTCCAGGATCACGCCCTGGGCTGAAGGCCATGCTAAACCGCTAAGCCACCCAGGCTGCCCTAGATTCTAATTCCTAACCTTGAAACTTCTCAAGCTTCAAAACTCTTCTTAGAGTTTGTACTCCCCAACCACTATCCCAAACTCCCAATATAGGTAAGGTTTCCTCTTCCAGTTCCCTCTGCATTCTGTTTACCTACAGTATAATCCTTCACACTGCATCCTAATTCCTATGTCCTGTACTAGTTTGTCTCTCTCACTTCTTGAAGACACAGAATTAGCCTTTTCACATAAATTCCTAGAACTTACCACTGTATATTCTTGACTTAATAAATGCTTATTGAGTGAATAAACAAATACATGAATGCATGAAAGAGTGAATGAATAACAATGTGGCCTCTACTCTGAAGAAACTCACTCTAGCTGGGGAAGAAATAACAATTTGGCTAATTGGCAATTAACCAATATATAATAGAGATGAAATCCAAATATTGATTGAGCATAACATGAACAGAGATTAATTGTTCCTTTCATTTTATGCCTTTTTTCTTGATGTCTGCTCTATTCTTTGTGCTTAAAGGAATGTTTAAAACTCACTATTGAATGATCTATGAACAAAACCCTGATTTCTTTTGAAGAAAGGGTTACATACAAATCTATTAAGGAAATAAAATAAGAACATTAAATAAAGAAAATACTGCTGGCTGCCTACAGAAATACAGTGAGAATATCCCAACAAGGAGAATTTCCATATAGGCCTAACAAAGGGAATAGTAAGATCTTTGGGTTATTACCAAGTTTTTTTAGTGATTAGAGGACAATTGATGTTATATACTGTGAATGAAAATTCCAGAGATAGCTATGAGGAAGAAATTTCACAAACATTAAGCGAGGCTAGTCCTGCTTTCAAGTGTTTAAACAAAATTTCCAGAGGCCATGTCAGTAGGAGGAATTTCTCAATATTCAATTTCTACCTTGTTTGGTTTTACATGTACACAGTTGGCAAATTTGTTACTAATAACTATAGACGGCACTAAAAGCAGATGGAGCATTCCTACCACTTCTTCTTTCTAGTTTTTGGTCCCAGCCTTTTTTTCAGTCCCTCATCATTTTTGACCAGAACCATAGCTACTTAAGTGTTCTGTCTCCATAATCTCCTTCTTATCACTGTATTTTTCAAACTGTTAGAAAAGAAAAAAAGGAGTGAGCTTTTATAAAACAGGATCCAATTGAAATATTCCAACATCTTTAAGATGCATTGTTTTTCAGTTGGGGTTCTAGGGGGTCTCTGAGAGGGGCACTGTACTATTTGGGTGAAGCATGAAAAGCTGTAGGAAAGCAATGGGGTGGTTTTGAGGATTTAGGATTACCTTAGTGGTAAATAATTTAAAACACTTTTTAAAAATGTTAAAACAAATACTGCCGTATTATGAAGGTAAATATAAAAGAGGAATTTTAAAAGAAAGCATGAGAATTTAACAGAATGCCAAGTGTCTGAGGGCAGCTGTTGCATTTTACTTAGACTCCCAAGGCACTTTTGTGCAAAGATAATGAAGAACCACCTAGAGGGGAAAGTTGCACCTCTCATAAGCTCCTGCCCAGCTTAGTCTCTCCCTGAGCCAGGAAAATATCTGTTTTCAGAAGACATATGGACTTTTGGGCCTCCACAACTTTCTTCTCACTGTTTTCTCTACCTGAGATTCTCACCCCTTCCCTTTCACCAACTTCCCCTTACTCCCTTCCACCCTCCCTTCTTTCTGTCCTTCCTCTCTTCTTTCAGTAAACATTTCATGAACTCCACTCTGCCAGGTGTTCTACTAGTTGGTCTGCAAATATGTAGGGATGTAGGCAGAGATGGTGAGGAGAGCAGAGAGAAGTCATACAAACACATTACTGAACGGAATAATGACTAACATTGCATGTTATATACCTACACTATGATGAACACTTTCCACACATCATTTTGCTTATTTTTAAAAACACTGAGAAATAAGTTTTGTCACTAAAGCTTGCCTTGATATCACACAATAAATGGCACCCATCTTCATGATACACAATAAATGACTTAGCCAAAGTTGAAATACAAGTGCATGCGACTCTAACTTACGCTCTTAAACATCACTTACTAGTCAATGTGATAAGTAACTTTCTAAATCTAGATGAAATGCGCCATCACATCTCTTTCTTCTCTGAAATTACTTTTTTTTAAGGATAATTAGTTTCCTCCTGTTCCTGTATTCATTATTAACATAATTTCTTTATGCTATTTGTAATGTTTCCTCTCTTACCAGGCTTAGAAAGTCACCAAGGCAGGTACCACCTCTGGTCCATATGTGTATCACCCTCTCCTGGCTCGGTAGACCTGCTAAACATAGCAGGATAGGGTAGGCCCTGCAGTAAACCAAGCGCATGAAGCTTTGCAGAGATCACACTGGGCTGCCCATAGACTTTAAGGTGTATTTTGTTTGGCTTAAAAAAGCATTTTGAATTAGTTTACCAACTTTTGGAAAGTAAAAGCTTATCTTAAATCCTGGATTTCCAGCTTCTTTTTTAAATGGAAAGATTTGAAAACATCGTCAAAGATTCTTGTGACCACAATTGGCTAGATCTGAATGGTAACCATCTGCTTTAGAGGAGCCCTGCACTCTACAATTCACTATATTCTCCATTACTGTTATGCTGTCCTGGCTACTGGCAATATCCTGACCTTAATATTTGCAATCAACCTTCTGTGCAATTTCTGAAATCTCTTAATTTCTTTGTTATGGGACTATTACAAATAATCATTATAAATTACAATATTAATATAATGTAACTATTATAACCTATTCTTAATTTCCAGTTTACTAAGCTAAAAAAAGTGAAATACTAAGGGTAGAAAGCCTCATTACTACATAAATATTAAAATATGTACTGAGAGATGTTCTCAGTATTGCATGGTAGGAAGTCTCATTACTACATATACATAAAAATATGTAGTAGAGTATGGCATGTATAATCTCTCATCTCAAACACAGACGGCTTGGGTTTATTTATAACCGACTTACAGTCTTTACACAGTTATTTCAGCTCACACACAATGGGTTATTTACAGACCAACTATAGTACTGCTGGTAGTGATTATAATTACAGAAAAAAAAACTTCAATTCAAAATCTTCAAGGCTTGGGATAGAGATTGGGGCCAAGTTTACCTTTATATTGTGACAGTTTTTGAAAAGATTTGCTAAGCAAATATACCAAGTAAAGTGTTTGTAAAAGAACTGTTTACTTGACACAAATTTTAGAGTCATGAATTCCCAACGATGTAAGTGCATTGTAAGCAAAAGCTAGATATTGCTTAGGTTGGTATTTTGATATAATAGGTACAAATTATTTTTATCTATTCTTTAAAGTAGGGTTCCTGCTAGACAGTACATTTTTATCCTAGTTCAAATTGCAATATTTATTCAAAAACAATATTGTTCCTGTGAAATGTATTATTTACTGACTTTTAATCATTTCAGCTCTTTTCCTTAAGTCGACTGACTTATATCTGAGTCTACTTAGTAGAGTAAGTGCAAAAAAGGAGGCCACAGTTTAGAGTAAATCCCAATTAGTCACTTAAAGTTTCAATAGTCACATCCATTATATTAAGAAACCATGCTTTAATAATGCAGACGTTGGCAGCAAAACAATAAATGTCCAAACATGATGAATAGCAGGTTCACTACCTTTGCAACAAAGAACAACAATACCAAGTTAGCCCATTTCTACTAAGTCTTGTTATAGATAAAATCATAGTCTATAGTTTTATTTATCTGTTGCATTAGAGAGTTACCCAACGTCTCAAGATAAATTGGAGTACAAATAAATAGCTTACCTCTTTTGATAGTCACGTATAGGAAAAATGATATGGTGCAGAGAAGAACCTCAGAAATAGTCAAAATTGAGAGTAAAATCATATCTTACCTGGGTGACTTTCTCTGTCACATTGTGTGTTCGATCTTTAACCTTGGGTGCAATAATGGTTTTATCTGAAGAAGGAGGGGATGCATTCTTTTTTTCAGTTTTGACATCTGAAAAATTCAACGTAAGCTGTGGAATCTTGTTAATGGTGCTGTATTTGTTGAGATTTGAATCTGATGTGGATCCCAGGAGGCTTGACTTGATATGATTAAAAGGCCCTAAAAAAATTGGAAAGTATTTGTAAAAGCAGTATCAGGAGTATCAGAAAGAGATGGTCCTGAATGACCAGCTAATGATCCACAGCCAGTGTGACCCTGCTTTGGGATGGACTAAATGCAGCCAGCTGATACCTGAACACAAGGTTTAGGGTCACTGTCTGCCACGTGGAGCAACATGTGAGTATCCGAGGATAAGATGGGGTCCAAGGTGTGTACCCGAGAGCAGATGGCATCTTTAGCTGTTACTTAACTTCTTTCATTAAAGGCTGGAATAAAAGAAAAAAAAAAAAACTCCACTCCTTATTATTGGCCTATTATTGGCCAAATTGGTTTCTCAAGAATGTCTTTTTTTTTTTTTTTTTTTATAATCCAGGGATTATTCGGGGAAGGACTTGCCTAAGGGTTAAAATCATGTTGGCCATGAAATTTCTGAACAGGCTGTCTACCTAGTTCCAATATGCATTACTGCCCTCTCTGGGCCATGACAACTGACAAGCAGCTGAGTTTTTTATCTGCTTCTATTACTAGTATGAGATGTTTTACAGAGCTTCTAGAAGAGGTAAGCCGGGATGGGGGAATTTCAGATAAGACTGAGAAAGGCCAATGTCTTTGTATGTATGTGTGTGTATTCTATCAAAAACTCTAGAGTCCTATGTGAAATTTTAAAAATCTTTCCTTCGCCCCACTTTCATTTAAATTTAAGACTTTCTTTTGAAGTGGGGGGGGGGCCTCTATAAAAACCTACCAGAAGAATGTCTTGAGAAACATAACTTAGAATTGAAGTGACATAGCCAGGTAATGGGCTGGGGTTGGTAGTACCTGGTTACTCTTTTTTTTTTTTTTTTTTTTTTTTTTTTATCATGCTATACGTTGGATCCTCAGAACTTATTCATTTTATATCTGGAAGTTAGTAGTACTGTTTGTCCAAACTTAGTCACTTCTCACATTTCATTTCCTTCCTATGAAGACAATTTATCAGGTTTCTAGGACTCCAGGCCCCCATGTTGAGTATGAATACACCGACCAGCTACATCTTGAGTTGAACTTATTGTGTGTTGTTTATGGAAGTCAGGAAATGCTCCAAAGAGTTTCTTATACAATGGGTATTGCAACTTTTATAGTTATATAGCTCTTAAAGCCTAGCATCAGGGATAATTTTATAGAAATCCTGAGCCCATGAGTGTTACCCAGCCATTATCTCGCTGCCTTGGAGAGTGCTTAAAACATACAAACTGTGTGACTAAACCTGCTAGTCAGCAAAGTTTGCCTTATGCTATTTTTTTTTCTGTCCAGAATGAAAAGAATATATCTTAGGGATAAAAAAAAACACTTTATGCACCAAACAAGGTCTAAACACCTGAAAATTAGATTTATAGGTTGTGTATTTTGAACCACAATAATAAATCAACTTGGTTCAAATATAATGCTAACAAAAAATATCCATCACTTAGTCCATAGTTAATTTGGAAAAAATTCTCACTATATTCGTTTATAAAAGTTAGGTTATTATATAAGTTTCAGATGATTTTAAGAGAATTTTCACTTATGTGGTAGATAGTGTTCCTTGAGGTGCATTTCTATTCATTCCCTGAGTTTTATCCATGATCATGATGAAGTCCATCTAAGTGACTAATGTCATTGAGCTCTTTGGGCATTTATTGTCCAGTATGCTCTCATTTGCATATAGATTCATACTCTCTTCTCTATTTATATGACAAGGAGAGAAATATGAGCCCAAAGTGGCACCATATTAATCTAGCACCCAGACAAGTCTGACAGAAACCCCATTCTCTAGGTCTCTGTACAAGTCTCCACCACACACCATTGATTTATTATTCTAACATATCCTAGGTAGTGTTTCCTTTTTTGTATCATTCTATGGCTACATTCCAGGCCTATATCTCAAAATTTATAAAACATTCTATGACTTTAGACTTCTTAGATAATGTCTTTTCTTTAATGTCATATTTTACTCATTAAGTGCTTTTATGGCACGCAGGGATACTGAGAGATTAGAGAAAGTTGAGCTCAGATATGTAGTTGTGTTTAAAAGCCTTACACCCTTCCTTTAATTCTCTTTCTCTATCATCCTTCTATGTGGTGGATTTCTGTAGCTGATTGCCTACAGAGTTGTTTAAAAAATCAAGCAAAAACATGGATGATTTATGATACTAAGGCAAACAGTGTTAAATACATTTTGATTGTCCCTGTGGCCAGTTCCAATAAACTCCACTGAATTGTCCACACCAATAAGCAAGAGGTCTCGAATATGACGGTACTTCATCCTACAGGCATTTGTGGGGACATTTTTGTTTGTCATAATGATGGGAGGTGGCTATTCTTTCATCTTGAAAAACTGTCCCAGAAGTCCCAGGGGACATTCCTGGAGGTGAAAGCCTGTTTATAATGATCTGAGTCTTGAACCCATTTCACATATGAATAGCACAATCTACTTTTTTTTTTCCACAATCTACTTTTAACAGGATTTTAATATGTATTGAGCTTTCCAGAGCTACAACTACCATGGAGGGGAAAGAGCTTTAGATCGTTTTGTTCAGAACTTTACCATAAGTTGTTCACCATTTTGCAAAATCGTATCACTTGGAACTCTGCTACTTGTGGCATTTGAATTATCAATATGAAATTTCAGACTTCAGGGATAAGGTTATAGTCTGTGTTTGCATGTTATGAGCAAATATGTAAGCAGAGAGATGTGTGTCCGTTTTTTTTTTTGGTCACTGCTAGAGCCAAATATTAAATTTGCAGAGAATTATAAGAATCACAGTGAAAATCATTAATAACATATCTTTCAAAAAAGATTTCATATTATTGTTCTCTATATATGTAAAATGATACATGATTCAATTAAAAGAAACTATGTAGTAAGAGCTAAACATTTGAAATTATTTGTCTTGAGATTGCTGGTTTCCAGTCTCACTTTGGTAACTCTCTAGAGATCTGCCACAACTTCACCTAAATGTCTCGATTGCCATTTCTTGTTCCAACCCGTTGTTTAGGAACGTGTATGGTCGGCAAGACCTTTCTTGAATATTGGAAGAAGACTATATGTTCTGACATTTGGGGGGATTTCTTTCTTCAGTGCAATTCATTAGTATCGCATAGGGAATCATGTTAACATTACACTGAGCTGGTAAGGGCCAGTTCATTTGTGAGAATATCATACCTCCTCATTTTCCCCCAGTTTATCTTGGTGTATTTTCATAATTCAATTTGGTTATTTCCTGTTTTTAAAATTCATATATAAATAATTATGATCTGTTATTATTTATTCCAATAGTGGTTTTTATTTTGTTATCTACCAATACTCCTGCTCCATCATCTTATCCAGTACTTATCTGGACAACTTAATGCCCTTAAAAGCCATTTTTAAATGTCCAATCATATTATATCTTCTAGTGTACTTATGTTTGAACATCAACACATTGAGAAAAATATCATTTTATTATCAACTGCTTTTCTTGTATTCCTCCTTTACATTATGGTTAAAGAACAGTGTTGATCTTTTAGAAATAGGTTAACTTATGTCTAAATATTGTTACAGGATAGTAAAATGAAAATAATAAAATATTGTAGAAACAAAGGGACATTGGATCTGATAGGGCTGAGAAACCACTGGTCAATACATGTCATACTCAGATTTGCCCTCAGAATATTATAACTTCATTGAGTCCATATTTTAGCTTCTCATATTTACTGGCGGACAACCTTTCTGAACTGTTACTTTATTCTCTTTCTCTTTTTTTAAGTTCTTAATGTTAAAGATTTAATCTAGGCTTTCTTTTAAATTTATCCATTTAAAGAATTCAGCAAAACCTAAAATGTTCCTTAAAATAATTCACACATGCTACTTAGATATTTACAATCTATTTCGTCCTGCATAACAAAGATCGTTATGCTTTTTCCACTGATTTTAAAGCAAATGTTTATATGCAGAAGTCTGAGTCTGCAAGATGATCAGCATTAGCTTAGGTTCCTCTAAAACCTATCCAAATTCTAGTGAAATTTTTTCCAACACTTTAATTATTCACAATATTCTTATTTTAATAATTTTAAACCTAAGCAAACAGACTATGAGGCCAAAGGGGAATAAGCATCAAGGGCTAGAAATCAGAATACAGGGTTTCCTACCTCCTAGGTCTATATTCAGAGAGGCCTTGGTTGAGGATTTAAAGGTGAAAAGCAGCCTCCCTGAGAGTGATCATGAACAGATGGGATTTAGGATTCTAATGAAAGAAAGGAGAATAACCTGAAAAACAAAGTAAATGAATTTAAATAAAATAAATGGGCAGAAATAAAGGGAAATAATAGATTCAATAGAAAGGAAGGTAAAACTCAAAAGTGCATAGGGGAACTTGATGTTCTTTAGAGAAACATTTGCGAAATGGATGACCAGGTTAAACGTTCCAGTATACTAGAAGGAGATGAAAAACAGGTGACCAAGTAGACTAAACCAACAGCTGGATAAAGCTCTAATATATTACAAGTGTCTGATTAAATATTAAATAGGCCAGGTTCCAGCTCCAAAGAAATATCCTGAATTTAGGTATCAAGCCAGAGGCTAAAGCAACAACTGGGAAGAATTCTACATTAAAGATATTTAAAATTTTTATGATGAGGTTATTTGAATTTATCATAAGTTACAAGAAGCTGAAAGAGAATATATTTTCCTTTAGATGGTGCTGATATATAATTAAGGACATCTGATAATTAAAAAAATAATAATGCTATTTTCTTTTTTTAAGATTGTTGCTCTCGAGGATCAAATGGGACACAAAAGAAGGAAAGCAAAAAAAAATTAAGATTGTTATTAAATCATCAGGTCTGTATACAATATTTCTTAGGTTACTGAGTTTATTGGGCTAAAGTTTAATAAAACTTTATGTAAATTGCTGAAGTGACTTAACACTAAAAATGCAAATGAAGTGTCTAGTAATTGGACTTTGCAAAAAAACACTGGCAACCAGTTTAACACTTAGAAAGATAGACAAGAAGTGATCATTTTATTTGTGGTCAATATTTATATTGTATCTTTCAGTGCATGACACACAATTTTCAGAAGATAACTATCACCATTGAAAATCAATTTGCAAATTCTTATAAGGTCACAAAAAGTTGGTAATGGCCAGTGTAGCTTAAGAGAAACAAGCTGTATCAGATGAGCTGATTTTCTTTGTAAGTCTGATAGGTTTTGTGGCTTAAGGAGGTGAAAGTTGTAATAAATCTTCCAAATAGATTTGTTTCTGATTCATATGTCCGATTCATAGACAAGATGGGAACTGAACATACCATTGTCAGTGGGATACGGAGTTACCTGAAATAATAAGGAAGTGGAAGCAATAGAGGGGCAAACTTATATTAGTGACCTATTTACTAAGTAGGGTAAGTGGGGTTAATTTATATGGATGATTTGAAAAGCAGAATAGCAGAGAAACCATTAAATTGGAGGTAAAAATCAGTTAATATGTGAGTGAGGCAGGATTAGGTTCACCTCTCATAATATCAAAGAAATTGTTTAAAAAATTTATGTACATACGTACATATAAACAGCATACACAATATATTTGAATAACTTTTTCAATTCTTGATAATGGGTTACAGTTAGATCTCTGAAGTCTTATTTCAAAAAGTCAGAGTGCCAAGGGAATTTATTAAGTGGAAACAAAATTAATCCTAGGAAAGAAGGTTAAATGGAAATGATTCCATTTTAGAAGAAAAGACCAAGTACCGATTTGCAGTTTTTATACTGTGATATTCCATCAAGATTAAAAGTGACCAGCTGGTATCTCTGTCAACTCAGGATAGATAAAGGGGGGAGAAAATTGCATTTCAGCAAGAAGGATTTAGTTTAGCTCTTCGTGTAACAGGCAGTAAAATAGATTTCCCAAGGAAGTTAGAGAATGGTATCTTCAGGAGGTAAAAATTTCTCTACCACTTGTGTCAGGGATTTAGCCAACACCCTCGCCTGAGGAGAATAAGCCTTGAAGTCCTGCTGGAATTACTTAGTTTATTTTGGTAAAAAATTATTTTGGGGTGATTTGGATACTGAAAACAACTATAATTATGATTTGTATACAATGAAGTATAGAAATTTGTCTTTTATTTTTTAAAGTTTTTATTTAAATGTGGTTTAGAAACAAAACAGGGAGCCTGGTGGGGGACTCGATTCCAGGACTCTGGGACCACGACGTGAGCCAAAGGCAGATGCTCAAATCCTGAGCCACCTAGGGCCCCTGTTCTGCGAAAACCTTAAAGAGCCAGACACTTAAGTATTTTTTGATAGTTTCAAAACCAGAGTCTGAACAAATAAGGAAAACTTTGGAGGATACATTTATGTTCATTTTAAAATTAAATTTGCACGTTTTAAAAAATCTAATTTGGGAGTTTAACTTCATAAGTATTAACATGTGAAAACTTTTGACAATGGTTTAGAGTTTCCTAATCCCAAATTCTGATTTTGATAATTTATTTTTGTTCAAAGACTATAGCTGTTAAAAAATGGAGGGTTGAGGGAAAAGAGTTGGAGATTAAATGGATTCATTTATGAGGGAAAAATAAAATTAATATAGTTTGAATGGCAATTGTGTGAACTACTAGTTTGGAAGATAGGCAAGCTCAGTTTTCTATATATTGAGAAAAATTAGATTCATTTCTCATTGCATTTAAATGATCACTGGAAAATCAAGGTCTAATAATAATTAATTGCTAATTGTTAAATGCTAAAGCCAGTCATATTTCATACAGATGAGTTGGCAAGAGGTATCTGTATTCTGTTTCTTGACATTATATCCCGAATTATATCGACGCAAATCACCATCACTGACACTAATTTGCTCCCTTTTACAAATTACAGTAGACAGGCCAAGGATAGAATAATCATGTAGATGAAGTACCATCCTGCTATTGGAGGTCACCTGTACAGACCCTTTTTGAAGTGCTTGCAAAATAAAATTGGTATGGGGAGAAGCTGCCACAATTTCCTTTCTTTTCAAATCACCCTGGATGGCTGACCAGAAAACAGCTTTAGTGTCTACTGTTATTAATTCATAACTGTGAGCAGCTCCGACTTAATTAGGGAAGCAATTGAGAAATCAATATACAAAACTTCATAGTGATCAGAGTAGCAGTGACATACAGAAGAGGCCAAAACAGTGAATTTTAAGTAATGACGGTTACTGGTGGAGACGTGTCCATGCAACACACATGCACAAAATGAGTCATTGTCACTATATGCACACTCACGGCAGCATGCATGGCCTATGTTAAAAGACTAAGTCCAAAAGTTTTCAACTAAATGAGAATAATATGATTACTATATTTTGTGAATTCCTGTATCTACTAAGATATAGTAGAAAAAACAGAGGTGAATTTCAAATTTTAGTCAAATCCAGATTTATCCAGAGGTATTGCCCACTTAAACATTGCCCTACAGTAGCTATAGGTCATGCCAGTGATTTCAGACTAATATAGGACACAATTAAAAATGGCTGAAATGTAATATAGAAAAATAGAAATGATTCTCATGCATGTACAATTTACTACTACAGTAAGCTTAAAACCATACCCCCTGCCATCCAGGAACGTGAAACTAGTTTTAAGGAAACAAAAGAGGAACAAGTGAAGTGATACTGTCATGTAGCACTTTGATTATTTAATCTTGCACTCGATTTTTTTGTTTTGTTTTGTTTTTTGGGTGTTGTTTTTTTTTTTTTTTTTTTTTTTTTGGCTGAAATAGGCTTATGTGCCTCTTTCACACTGGAATATATTTAGCTTGATATTTGTTTCTTTCCAAATGGTTTAAATATTCAGGAAGTGTTCATTGTCAACCTAGCCTTATACTTCTTGCAGGAAAAAAGGAGTTCATAAACTTTTTGGTGAACAGCTGAGAAAGTAACAATGTCTCCAACAAAATCAAGCCATGATGTCTCCACCAGGCACCTGGACTAGCTAAGGGCAGCATGATGTTGCATTGAACAGGGCATACAGCAGGCGAGTTAACATGCCAAGTAAAGGGGCACTTTGAGCATCAGATGATGAAATTTGAGTTCGTACATTACCTTTGACATTGCGACCATTGTCTGTTTTGAGCACATAAGGATAAAAAAAGAAAGAAATATAAAAAGAAGACTAAAATTATGTTATATACACTGAATTACCTCTGTAAAAACAATCAGGAGTAAACAGGATATAATGACTGAAAATGCATCTTTGAAATTAGCACTTTTCACTATTCAATCCAGTAAAATGCATAAACCAAAAATGATATCTGCCATCATAAGCATGCATGTTTAAATACGTGAAACATTTATCTCACTTAACTGGATTCCAAGATATAGATTTTAAAATTATGACGGTTTAGATAAAGGCATTCCCAGCTGCCTACAGTTGTGATAAAAATTTTCAATCTTGTCAGAAGCCAATGTTAGTGTCACTTCAACCATCATTTACAAAGAAAGACTGTGCAACTTTTGGTATTGTAAAGTAATTTTTTTTCATATGATTTAACCTAGTAAAGTAATAAGGAAAAATATTTCTAAGACAACAGCTTACCTTAATAATCCAACTTGAGTTATTAATCAGAATTCTCTTAACTGCCCCTCCTACAAATGTTCTTCAATGTATATTTTGAAAATACAACATAGCACTCAAAGAGTCATTCTTAGGCAAAAATGATTGTAAGAAGTCACTGAAAGATTTGACTGTTAAAAGTAATGTGAGAGTTTTAAGTTTATGTTCTCACAAGGCACTCAGTACCTAAAATATTTAAGAAATTCATTTATATTAACATGAGCTGTTTTCAAGTCTCAAATTGGAGTGTTTTCAGATTTATTTTGAGATTAGCAATCTGACTCTTTGATGCATATTTGCTACTAACAAAATATGCATTACTAGTTTTGAAACAAACAAGCCTAAAATAAATGGAGTCATGTCAAAACCATTCAAATATATCCAAGATTTGAAAAATCTGTTCAACATTTGTTGACATCTATGCTAGTGCAGTGCTTATTTAAAATCTTGGGATATATCTTCATTGTTTCAAAGCTTACGATCGAAGCAATTTCAATAGTTGGTATATTGAATTGCTAGTGTAGACATTGCCTTTGACAGAGATACACAAAGTTGTGACCTTACATGACAATTCTGCCCTCTTTGAGGGACCATATAAAGGCAAATAGGGATAAATGGAGAGATCTTGATTACATAGAATTAATTATCTCCATCAGAAGCAGGGCCCCAAAGTCATTAGTAAAATAACAACTGCTTGCACGTAGTTAAAAATTATAACATTACTTATCAAACCTCAAATTTATATATAAAGATTTGCAAACTCCCCAAATCCCTGACTGAAAGTTGCATTATATAGTTACTGCTGCTTTGACATCCTAAGAGCATGCAGTCTGTATTGGGCCAGTTGAGACCTTGTTATCTGTCCATGACAATGTAAGTGCAGAAATCAGAGTGAAGAGCCTTGTAGCAATTTGGCAAAGTAATTTTATGTCTGGTCAATCTAATAATAAAACAATAGGGGTTTATATCTTCTATGTTATTGTTTTATTTCATTTTTCTAAGAGTGCATTTTTTTTTAATACTTACAAATGTATTCGTTTGGGATGGATTAGAAAAAATTCTGGTCCTTCACCATGAATGGTTTGAGAAGTAGAGTTCTAAGGTACTTGATAATATAGAATAGATGGATAATGCAAAATATTATGCACTATTTTATCTGTAAATTACTTAAAGTTCTATAAAGATAGCCCATGTAGAAGGAAATTCCTCTTCTTGAATGAGGAGGCAATAATCTGAATTCAAAATCTCCTGCATGTGGAATTTCAGGTGCTCACCAGGCACACGAATTCATGAAACTAGAATCGATTTAAAAAATCTCATCCACATGTGGCATTGTGTGTCAACTACACTTGGTAAAAAAATAATAATACATTTTAAAAAAAAGCTTTCCATCTTTCTTTGTCAGCAGCTCAGTTTCTAAAATATATCAAATTATGCAGCCTTAGGAGGTACAGTTTCTTCTATGCCAATCAGTGATTTTGTAGCTAAAATTGCTCTAAAGCTGAACTACCAAATACTCTCTGAGTTTACTAATCAATAGCCAGATGACTGGAGCATCTGCCAGGAAGTGATACCATTTTGGAAAATAACATAGCTTGGGTACGGGAAGAAAATCAAGGATGACCTCACTACTGACAGTCCTGAATTGAGAAGTCCAGAAATGTTAGATTATCCTTTCCCATAATCGTTCCAGCAACTATGTATTAAATAGAGACAACAGAGAATTGAAAATTCAGTGAAATCATGAGATCTGATCTGACCTACTCAGCACCACTGTCAAACGACAGGTGAAGTCTGTACTATGCTCTGATCGTATATCATTTATTATATAAGAATGTTATTATACTGTAACTCGGGCAATAAGGCCAATTTCAGAAGTCAGTATGATTCCTAAAGATGCTTGCGCTAACTGGACAAACTAAAACGTATGTCAGTCCTTTGAATCACCCTGTTGGATTTATCTGAATCACCCGTTGGGATTCATTGCTCAAAGATCAAATTTCAGAGGTTCCATTCAGTCAGGAGATGTTGATTCCTATATACCATTGCTATATGGTATGGGGGCCTTAGATGATTATTCAGTCTGGGAATTGTCCTTGATTTTCTTTTCTTTTTGCTCTTCTTTAGACTATAGATTAAAATGGATGTACTAATCGCTTTTGTACCATATACAGTTTCTCAAACTTATCTATGGAAAACTCTTCCTTCTATTTTTGTGATATTGATTTATCTCTTTTTGAATT
Source organism: Nyctereutes procyonoides (assembly GCF_905146905.1). Classification (NCBI taxonomy): domain Eukaryota; kingdom Metazoa; phylum Chordata; class Mammalia; order Carnivora; family Canidae; genus Nyctereutes; species Nyctereutes procyonoides. Next base: position 23,319,230 of record NW_026575142.1, on the reverse strand, counting down.
CTTCCTGCCACTTCATTTTCCTTCATCATTTCTGCCTTCTCATCTTCACTGTGCCTTTTAAATAAAGCTCCCCCACATAATTCAAGTATTATGGAATATAACCATTTCCTGTTGTGTATGATTTTGAAACATACTTCATGAGCATCATCCTTTCAATTTCACACCAACATTTATTGAGTTCCTGCCATGAAAAAGGCAATTGCGATACGGAGGCTGCAGAGCTAACTATGCCCAGATTACTGCACTGGGAGAGCTCACAGAAGCATAATTATTGCTTTGCATATCCAACAGAAATGACAGGCTTATACTGTGGAATAAAGGTAGAATGCAATAAATGCTATAATATGTGCAAATACTGCTTTGTACACATCAGGTGTGAAATCGTTTAATTCTTTTGGTTTGGGAAGGGGAAATGGGTCCTTACACTTATGAGAGGCAGAATGAGGAGGGACAAAGTGGGTAAGAGTTATTCCTATCAGAACAAACTAATGAAGCAAGAAAATGTGTGATACATTTTTGGGAAAAAGCAATTATCTCTGTGTAAGTTTAAAATAGAATCTATAGTAGGGGAAGGAATCTTGAAAGAGCTAGAAAACCTTGAAAAATAAGTGTGGCCAGCTGGCCTACTAGCCTACACTATGAGCCCAGTGATCAGATTTCTGTTTTGAGAAGAAAACTCACAGCTGTAGCCATGATGATGGGCACACACAGAAAGGGATATCACAAGAAAGGACAGTGGGCCTCTCCAGAACCCAAACTCCTGGAATTCAGAAAAGTGGGATGGATACATCCATCCATCAGGTACTCTGCATCTTCAACCCTGGGGGAAAGTTCAGTGATCCACAGAATCCTTCTACGACAAGAAAGCACTTCATGGAGGATTGTGGACTCTGGAGATGGGTGGTCCTGGGTGTGAAAGCCGACTCTGGTCCTCTGTATTGGACCAATTATTTATTTTAGCAAATCTAAGCCTCACTTTCCTCATTTATCAAACGGGGCTTAATAATAATGCCTAACTCATAGAGTTGTTGGAAGAACTAAATGAGAGTTAATGTGTGTCAAGCATTTACATTGCCTCACACACAGTAAATAATCAGTAAATGTTGACAATCATCACGTTAATGGTGAATTTTTTTGGTCACTGTCTTTTGAGCATTGCTGTTTTCACTACTGGCTAAAGTAAGAGGGTGAACACCAAGAGGCCAGGGAAAAATAAGAGAATTCTGACTTGCTCTAGCTTTAGTTTTCAAGTTTGGTTTTTCAATACTCTCAGGGTTTGGGTTTGTTTTTTTTCCCCCTACACATTTCCCCTTCCTCCTTCCTAATTCCACCCCACCCAGTCATCATGTATACCTTTCTGATCACTCAGTACATTACATTTTATACACCTCTTCCTTTGGAAAGACTTGGTTAATAAAAGAAGCCTGTGAAGGCACACCACTCATTCTGCCCAGGGCTTGCCTACTGGCTAAATGCAGCAAAATTAATTATGCTTGAGATGATAGGGTCATCACCCGATATTTTATATAAAGCATTAATTAACACTCCATAAAGTAGGCAGATAATGGTTATCATACCATTTCAGAAACACAGAAAAGAAGCCAGAAGAAACCAAATTATTCACTATGGTTCAAAGAGGATACCAGTAACAACTCTGAATGTAGGGTTCTCATTTTAAATTGCCATTATTTACTCACATTTCTCCCCCCAAGGGATAGGGATTAATGTCAAAAATAAAAACAATATGGAAATTACTTTCATTATCCATTAATATATATTTCCATTTCTTAAAAAAACAAACATACCTTCACTGGCATGTCGGTCTCTAAATATGTTCTTGGGGTGAACACTGAATCCTTCTATATCATGAACTGAAGAAGCCCTCCGTATACTACAAATGCTTTCTTTTGATCTGGAGTGAGTCAGCTGGGTACTTGACTGCAGCATGTCGGGATAGAGTCGGTCCCATTGCCTTTTGGGAGAGGAATGGTCAAGAGGTCCAGATATATTCACCAAAGGGGAACATTTGCTGGGCTGTATCAAGGCTTTTGTATCATCTGCTTCTGAGGGGCTGCAGCTCTCTTTTGTAGGAGACTTGAAGTGCTTCATGGCTACTGAATCATCACTCTGTTTAGATGAGTCGATTACTACCACATCAGGGTCTTCTTGTGGCAAAGACTGCTTTCTGTAAGTGAGAACTCTCAGAGCAGGGAATTTGAACCCAAAAAGTTTCCCTATAAATAGAGACAGAAAAAACATTATTACAAGACAAATATACACACACACACACACACATATACATTGTGTAAACATATCCCTTTATGACAAATGAATAAGTATCATTGACTCAAATTTAAATAACATGTAAAAAGAGTTATTAACAATACTTAATTAAGTCATTTATAGTTGGAATGAGGGATATTATAGAAGACTTCTGAGACTAATATGAATCACCATACAAGCAGTAAGAAAATAGTAAAATAATAGTAAAATAATGTCTCTGATGGTTAAATATACTCCAGTGACATAAAAGCATTACTTGGATGACACAAGTCTCTTATTTTGATAAAGACATACTACACATTATTAGATATCCCATATTGTTAAAAACACCATAGAACTATTTTTAAGGAAATTTGAAGCGTAGAATACAGTTTGGAAAAGAAAAGGGATGGGGCACCATATGTAAAAGAGACAGAGGAAAAGTTATAATGCATATGTACATACATGGGGGAGAAGGTTATAGTACTGGAAATAAGAAGGAAGAGAATGAGGTGGGGATAAGTTGGCCTGTCATATCTAGAAGGTTTCTATTAGATAATACTGTGAGTCAGATGTAGATTGGAAAAGTGGGGTCAATTGTGTATGAAAACATCCCTCACTCCATTTGAAATTTTTGAAAGGCTTTTGGCTTCAGATAGAGGTGTAAATATAAGAATTTCTCTTTCCTGATATTTTTTTCTTCCAAAATCTGAGACTATGGCTTGAATGTTACACATATCTCAGTGGTTGATGCTTAGAAGGACAACTAAATCTAACATTAAAAGGTGGGTATTAAAATTACAATACTAGTTAATAAATGCATGAACTCAGTGGCAATAAAAATGCAAATAAAAACAAGAGCCTATCATTTTCCACTCCTCACTTTAGCAATAAATTTTTAAAAAATCAACCACATAACATGTAGTGATGGCAAAAATGCTGGTGAGCATTGTGGCACTTTGCTAGTGGGAGTGCAAATAGCCACAAATTTTTTGGAAAGTCATTGTACAATATCTATTAAAATGAAAATACATACTTTTTCCTTTTACTCAGCAATCTCTCATTTATAGGATAGTACAAAGGCACAAAATCAAGACACAGTCTGAATATCCATTAGAAGGGAGAATGGTTGAATAAATTATGCATTTTTATACTTTGGAATATTTTTAAAAAGTATATATATATGCTTTTAATATATACTTTATATATATACATAATGTTTTGATTAGAATTAGGGGTTTATTCAAATATAGAGTTAGGTGAAAAAGCAAGTTTCAGTTTATTATGTTTATGAGATTTCATTAAAAATAATAAAAGGCTAGGGATCCTTGGGTGGCTCAGCAGTTTGGCACCTGCCTTTGGCTCAGGGTGTGATCCTGGGGTCCCGGGGTTGGGTCCCATGTTGGACTCCTGCATGGAGCCTGCTTCTCCCTCTGCCTGTGTCTCTGCCTTTCTCTCTCTCTCTCTCTCTCTCTCTCTCTGTCTCTCATGAGTAAATGAATAAAATCTTAAAAAATAATAATAATAAAAGGCTGCATTTGTCCACAGAAATTGTATAGCAGTAGAGAAAGATGTGGAAGGACACACACCAAGCTCGTAACGTTGACTGGCTAAGTGGGTTTAGAAGTAGGGGAGGGTAATGTATTGCATTCTTCTTTATATATCTTTATTGTTTGTTACATCAAGCATATAATTCCTTATAAAATTCTAAAAGATATAATGAGAAACTTCTAAAAGAAATGAAGAGATGAAACATCCAAACCATATTGTGTGATTCAAAGCTTTTCTAAGTATTGTCTCCAAGAAACTGCAGAGTCTGTAAATCCTATTGTCAGTGCAATAGTCTACATCCACACTGCCCCATGGCTTGACAAGTACACATTGCCCTTCTGGTCAGTCAGTTGGAGTCTTTGGGCCATAATATTATCTACTTCCTTCTATTCTTTAAGTGTCACGGGCACCATTACCTTTAATACATTTACTGTGAACTTTTCCTCAGTGCCCTGAGGATGGTTTTAAAACATGGAAGAACATTCTCAAAACTCATAGACTTTTCTGCATTTTATTTAAATACACTCTTCCAGTAAATGGTCTTACCTACACACATACTTTCAATTCCGTATTTAATCTAATGACTAAAAAATCTACATCTCTAGCCCAGACCTCCTCTCTTAGTTCCAAACCTGCATATCTTTTGGCCTCATTGACATCGTCACTTAGAAGTCTTAGAGACGCCTCAAAATCCCATAGCAAATCCAATCCCATGATCTATCTCTCCAATTCTAGCCCTTTTCCTGATGAACATTTCTGTCCCCCAGTGGACTACAGGCCTCATGAGGGCAGGGCTCTTGACTATTTTGCTTACCAAATCCCACCTCTGATAGAATGCCTGAGCATGACAAATGAATTTCTATAAGCAGAGGCTAATCTGATAAGGTGCTTCGATTCTGACTGTGGAAAACCAGGATATTTAATTGTTCTGACCAACTTAATTAGATAATAGCCTTCTGGAATTGTATTGACCCATTTTTACCAAAAATGGTTGCTTGGGTAGAAGTCAGTAGTTCAAGGAAATGGTGAACTCTCTCCTTTGCCCTTTGTACCTGATGCAACTCTTACTGTTAAGTTTGCCTTTTTCAGAGGTTAGTAATTGGTACCATTCTGGTCTTAGAACAAAAGTGCTTCCAAACTCCTCGTTTTATACAAAATACCCATTACAGAAAATTTTAGAATTAAGCAGGCTAATTTATTATTGTAAGCTGTCATTTGTGGGCTACCAGTAGTTAACACTGTTAAATACAGTAACTCCTATTTAACGATACAGTATTGAATACTGTAGTTAACAGAATTTATCTTTCTGATAAAAGACATGACACAATCCACAAACTCCAAATATGTTCACCTTAAAGTTCTAGATTAATAAATTGTAAATGAGAGTAACCCATCTGCGCAAATAAGATTAAACAACAGTGTATCACAGTAACTGTTTTGCAAGCATTCTTACATAATTCTACCAACAACTCTTATATGCTCAAGTAAATTGCCAAGTTAAAAATCACTGAACTGCATCAAAGTCACTTGATTAGTTTTTAATGCACATGGAATTGACTTATAAAGCAGTTTGCAAATCAATTCTGCAAGCTAATTACAATGCACTGAAGGTCAATGCCTACTTTTATTCATTTTTCATCAGTTACATTACCCTCCTCCTTTAAAAACAATTCACTGCCTTTCTTAAATTAATGACCTCACAAGGCATTTAGTTTGCTCCTGTGGTTTGCTTGTAACCAAGGTGGTGCAGATGGTCTTTTCTGCATCACTAGCTTCATATGACCATGTTATATTGCATTACAGATTTAGTTGTCTAACTGCAGCTCATCCGGAAAGAATACACATTGAGAATTTTGCTCAATGCTACCACTTTCAGGCATGAAATATAAAACATAGATGAGTATAATCCTGTCATAGTTCTTAACACTGAAAAATGCCCCTATAAGTTAAGTCTCTAAATTGTACTATATTTGCTTTCTAATTTAAACTACTAAAACAGACACTATTTAGCCTTTTATCTACTAAAGTGTTTCATAAATCTGACATAAGAACAACAGAATAAGAGTTTTTACTAGTTTTTTTACACTCTCCCAAATAATTTTAAGTACAGATAACTGCTTACACGAACATGATTTTCATTTAAGACGTACCTAAGTTTCTAACGCACATGAATGAACTACTGCTACAGTGTCTTTCTCAGAATATATCCCTTGTAGGGAGCTGCCTAATAGAAGTTTGGAAGCTTCATCTTCGTGTATCCTGCGTCATATCTAACTGAGAGCTTTTTACTTCTCACTCAAGTAAGCACATAGATAATCCATTATCATTGTCTTAAAAGCCTGGAATTATGACTCCAATCTATATACACAAACACGTTGAATACATGGCCCAAGGCCAAACAGGAAATCAGGATAAAGTCAGAATAAAACAGCAGTTCCTTTTATTTAATTTCAGTTTTACCCAAGACTTCGTGTTTTCTTGGGCCATAAACATTCAAATTGAGGATTTAATGAGACCCATTACTCACTTCTAATTAAATGTAGATAAATGCATATACACAATTTTATTTTTGATCTTAGAGGATGAATAACAAAATCCCCCACTTCAACAAAAACCCTTCTACTACTAACCTTCTACTGCTAACCTCCCCTGGAGTTCCCCGGGATGTTAACTCTTAACATTCCTTCTAGTTCTGAGTTTCTTTGCTTATATATTTATGCTAATCGTAGTTTCCACAAAATCATAATGATCACAGCTACATTTCTACCGTAACTCCTGTGGTAATGGGACTTTATAATAAGGTTTTACTAAACTTTTCCGAATAGAAAAGACCTCATCAATCTGAACTTCTATTTCTCTCCTTCTCTTTTATCCTTTCCTCTGGGAGCTGGTTCTTTCTATTTGAATTTGGAAGAAAACAATTTTTTCTAATTTAATCTAGGAATATTATAAATAATATTTCTTGAAGAAAAACAAATATTTCCAAAAGGTCCTCCATATATTCCTAATCATTGAATTTCCTCATAATTACAAATTCCCAATCAATCCTTTCATTCAACTTTTCTTCATTTCTGCAAATCCTTAGAACTTTGATTATTTAATAATTTTACTATGAAACCCCGGTTAAATATAAATCAGAAACAATTTACTCTTGCCTGGTTTTGCTTAGTTGAATTATGGACTAAAGAGTAGAAAGAAACTTTAGTTCAAGAAGTCATGCAAACTAGACGATACCGCAGGGTAAGGGGGGAGACATGCACAAGGAGCGGGAAATGGGGGATGTTGTGTAACCATGAGCAGAGATATTTCCCCTCACAAAGGAGTAAAAGTAGTGAGAGGTGGGACCCAGTATTCTCAGGAGCTATGCCTGAAGAAAAGGAGGAAGACTGGATTGGGCTGAGGCAGTTAAACTCTTATGCAAATACAATGGGAGCTTCAGCCAGCCCTCCTGGGAGCCCCGGAGCTAGAACAGCCCTTTGGAGTGATAGCAAATTCAAGTCAAGATATCTGGCTTTCTTCTCCCTGCAGCAGCCAGTCACCTGCTATAGCCACCCCACAAGAAGGCCCATAATCTACATAAAGAAGTTCTCTGCTTTGACCTACAATTCTCAACGAGAAGCAGAGCAGTGGGCACTCAGCAGCCAATATTCCCAGCATCAGGGTTGTCCCAGTCCTGGGGAAGGTGTCTGGCTGAGCAGCACAGTGTCCACAATGCAGAGTAGGAACGATACCCAGATTTTGGTCTGAAAAAAACCTATTGTCTGAATTAGGTCTACTATCAGCTATTATCATACAACATAAGGATTTGTGAATTACTGTCTATGTACCTTTCTAAAATCATGGTGTTCGCACATCTGACACTTAAATTGGAAGCCTTAACATCACTGTGAGGATTTTCTCCAGCCAAATAGCTCTGAATGTGCAGAGAAACATGACTTTAATCTCTGAGTCAGGGAAAGAGCAACCGATCAAATTTGATGGGAGAAACAGGGAAGGTAACTGACATATCTGCCTTGTCTTTTTAGGGAGAGATTTCCATAGAGGCACCCTGCAAGGAGATGAGCATTTCCTACTCCTAAGTGTAGTAATGAGTATATGATGCTGCCCACAGGCTGCTAGAACAACTCATAATATTGTCAAAGAAGGCAGTGGTTAGTAGTTTTACTGGGAAAAAGATCACTGGGGAGTCCATCCATTTAGTAAACCTGAAACTAAATTTGGGACACTTTCAAGGAGCAAATGTGGTCAGTAATGCCTTGAAAGACAAACACTCCTGGGAGATTCCTAGAGTGAGAGATACCAAAGAAAAAGCAGCAACTTACAGTAAGGCAGTAACTGTAAGACCAAATTAGAGTCTTGAAGAAATGCAAGTTCTAACCCAGTAGCCCATGGCACACATGCATGGAAGTGGGGGAAGTTAGTGCTATAGTAGTGGTGACAGCAATTACGGGAGCTGCAGCAGCAGCAGAGAACTTGGAACAGGTTCACAAATGCTGATGATGTCTGAGAGGCACTTGGCCAAGTCACCAGGAAAGCAAAGAAGAAGAGAAGACAGGTTTGGGATAAGGGAGATAAGGCAAAAAACAGGACAGGGCGGTGGGCTGCTTTCAGCCACTCAAGGTTAAACTCTCTCAGTGAAGAGGGACTGGAAATGAAAGCAAATACATCAGCAGTATTTGTACCTAATAAAGTTTCTATGTGATAACCACTTAATATATCAATATTTCACTTAGTGGTACTGTTACTGTGTTTCTCTTCAATAGATTTCTTCCTTTTCCAAATGGCAACTTAAAGAAGCCATTCAAATTGTGAAACACCTTAAATTGTCAAACTGTAAAAACATCTTAACTTAAACTGGACCTGGCATGACTGTAGAGTCATCACATTGACGAGGACTCTCTTGATAGAGCATTCCAAACACAAATGTTAAAGACACCAGTTGCCCAAATGCAGTATAAACAGGCACTGTCCCTGATTTGGGTGTTGCTAGGTAACAAATGTTTCCAAATGATATGCACAGGAGGAGTCTCTGGCATGAATATGCTGATTTAGACGGTCATTAACATTCATTGTTAATAAAGAGATAAAACAAAATTTTTTTCGACTGCCAGCAATTTTCCTGATCTTAGAAATATGTATTTTGCCTAAATCCTAGGGAGGGAATGTAAAGTTGATTGCAACCTGTGACTGAACTTTTCCCAGATTCTTTTAGCAACCATGTCATAGTTCCTTTTCTAGATCAAATTTAACCTTTAAAAAAAGGAAACCTCCAAACCTATGATAATAGTAAATATTAGTTACATTGTGAAACGTTTAATTAAATTCATCTGAATAATAGATTGTTTCTACAGTAATGCTTACTGAGGGAGAAACTCTATATTACTACTGCAGCTCTTCATCTTTGAATTAAAGAATAACTTTCAGCTCCAATGGAGAATAGTAAAAACACTGTGAATGCCCCTTTATAAACCAGCATATAGAAAATTTCTTTGTTCCCTAGCTTGAGGTCTTAAAACTGAGATGCAAATTTGAGGGAGTAATGTAGCTATTCAGGCAAATATATATTTTATGTGTCAATTATTCAGAATATTGTATCCAAAGCAGATGAATACATTTTTACTGGTTTAAATTAGTTAGATAATTGCCTAAATTATCAGCTGCATTTTGTGTGCATAGACTTAGCTTCAGTTGAAGCTTTTTGAGTAATTCAAACTTTTATTTTAATAAGCATAAAAGTAGACATTCTCTTTTGATTTGGAGACTATAATTTCAATCATTTCAAAGATAATGGGATCTTCTTTGTCACACCTTAATAAGATTAAATTAGATGAAAAAAATGCACTTTTGAAAAGAACTGTAAGAATAAGAGACTATAAAATTTAACTTTATTATATTTTTACTTTTAGTTTCATTTAAAATTTATCTTTGTAGTTTTATGTAAACATTAATTAAGTTAGACCAGTAGTTCTCCAACTTTAGTGGCTATCAGAGTGATGTGAAGCGTTTGTTAAAACACAGATTGCTGAATTTCTGTGTTCCTGACTCAGTTTTTCTGGTGTAAGGCCCAAGAACTTGTGTTTCAAACATCTTGCAAGGTAATGCTGATGGTCTCACACTTGGAGAATCATTGGCTAATGCTCTTTCAGTAGGAAAATTTAAAAAGAAAACTACTCAATAAAAAATAACTTTCATTTGTTTTCATATTCTACAAAAATGTATTCGATGCTTATTATTTGCAAAAGATTGGGACTGCATGGAAGAAAATACAACATCCCTGCTGTGATCTAGAACTGAAGGGTTCTTGGCCACTTTAGATAAGGTAGGTGTTTTCCAGTTCTCCACAGACCTCACCCTTCTCTCTATTTTTATTCATGGCCTTCTCCAATCATTTATGTTACTTGTCCACTAGGCAAACAGATATGTAAAGACAGGTGTGAGGTACCATGACGTCACAGAGGCAGGAACAGGTAAATTTATCTGGGCAAGTTAGGAATGCTTCACAGATGAAGAGTTCTTTGGAGAAAGTATCCTGGAGGGATGAAAGCATTCTAATAGAGGGGATACCATGTTATACAAACAAGGTGGTATAAAACGTGGGATGTGATGGGGGGAAGTGATGGGATATAAAGCTAAAGAAGTAGCAGAGGTCTTGCCACAGGTATTTTGTATAATGCCTTGCTTTGGATTGCTTTGGAATTGCCTCTTGTTAGTAACAAAGAATCATTTAAAGGAGATACAAAGCTGGGTATTATAATTTGATGTACAGTAGTGTGACATTTGATCCTGAGCCAAAGAGGCTGAAAGCAGGGATATCAGTTATGAGACCAGTGCATCAGCCCATGAAAAATGTTTTGGGGCCCTAGTAGGCAATTACTGCGGGCTGTGTAAGAGAGATTTCCACAGAGGGTGCTTGACAAAATTTGATCACTCTTTGGTTGGGAGATGAGAGGATTAGAGAGAAGGAGAGGTTTAGCATAGCATAATCCCCATGTTTCCAGCTGTGGTAGCTTGGATGACACCATTTGGGATGTATAAAGAAAGAGCAAGAGTTTTTGATGGAATGGGCAGATGGCATTTGGAAACGGAAAGACAAATCTCAGCCTGAAATGCTAAATTTTTTTAGGTATTTAAAAATCTTCCAAAGGAGATGCCCAGTGGGCAGGTGAATATATGAAGTTCTAAGTAATAAGGAAAGTCTAGAGGAAGGTATGGGCTGGAGATGCTGATTTGTGGAGGGGTCTTTACCCTGTAGATCGCAGATGAGTTTGCCCAACCAAGGTATATAGATAAGATGACTAAAGAGAAGGATAATAAGAGGAGCCTCTGGGGGATAAACAAACAGTGTTCATGAACAGAGTAAGGGGAATAGGAAAATGGTACTAAATTAGCTGTCACAGAGCTCAAAAGAAACAAAGGAGTATGGTGTCATGGAACACAAAAGAACAAAGAGGATCAGATTTAATAAGGTACATTCAATCTAGAAGGCAATGGAGAGAGCACAACAGAGAGTTCAGGTATAGTAGTGAGCAGAGGAACGAAGGAAATAAGGAAAATGAGTGTGTAGATATGAAAAATCCAAATGCCGACAGGAAGAGACAACTAACAAAAATGATGGAAGCCAGATAGAAACAGACAAGAAGGTCAGGTGAGGATTGTGGCAAATTGGAGAGTGCACACCCCATCAAAGGTGTGGCCAGTATTCTGTTTCGGTTTATTGCAAACATGTAGTCAGATACTCATGTTTTCCAAAATCAGCCAAAATTTTCATTTTTACGTGTAGTCTTCCAATTTTTAGATGTTGGCAACAAACTTAACTAATTAAAACTTTTAGAAAGTATTATGTGATCTAAACAACATATCCGTTGAACTACAGGCTATTCTTAGCCACGTGAGTGTGAGCAAAAGGGAAAAAGCCAATAGGGTGAAGGGGCTGGGATTGGTGAGGACAGTCTTTGAAGGGATGGAAGAGAAAGTGGGTTGCTAAGCCTCGGTTTGATGTTGTTGGGAAATTTTTTTGTTGAGGGTCAGCTTGTTAAAGGATTTCCCACTGGCACCTTCCCCCTTGCTCTGAGGCATGGGAGGTGAGGTTATCTGTGGGGAAAAATGAGTGGATTGGACGTTAAAAGTCATGAGAAGTCTGACAAAAGTTTAAAATACTTGCTAAGGGATAAAGTTGAAAGATCTGGAAAAAATTAAGATCTCATGTAGAGTTTTGACTTTCAGTGTAATCATTTATAAATTAATAAAAGATAAAGTTCATAATTTTTCTGTAAATAAAAGAAATGATGTAGGCCTGTTTTCTTGTTGGGCAATATTTAAGTTTAGTAAAGTGTGAATATTTCACAGATTTTTGACAATGATGGCAAGAATGAATTAAGTAGATTTATATTTAAACAAAAATAATCTTAAACTGATAAGAGAAGTGAAAATGTATTAGTTAAGGTTTACTTGGGGATATGAGCTTAAGATCAACTTTTATAGTGAGTCAAACTGACTCAGATTTTAAAATAAGATTAAAACATACAATGCCTTTGTTTGCTGTTTGGTTGTATATTGCTAAATCAATAATTTTTTTGTTTAATTGAGGTCCTCCTAAATCCCATGAAAAACTTTTTATCAAGCAAAATGTGTGTGTGTGTGTGTGTGTGTGTGTGTGTGTGTGTGTGAATCAGACTGGTGATCCTAGACCCCTGCTATAAAATAGAAGACATGTAAAACCCAAATATACTTATAAATAATTTAAAATGAAACTTAAATATATTTTACTTAAAATAATAAAGTGAAAGTCTCTTAAACTTGATTAGCAAGAACACATATTTAGTTATCTTCCACATTGTGCAAATATTTCATAGCAACAGATATTAGAGCAGAAAAAAAAGAATGCATTTTCCTCATTCTATTAGTTTTTAGATGTGGCCCCCTTTAATGGGTAGGAAAAATACAATTTTGTCTTCTATTTGATATTATTTCCATTCTTCAAATTTTAGGGTTTTTAAAGAAACCATCAATGAAAAAAGGGCTTAATTATATATTTTATTTGGCATTTATATTTTCGTGTAGCAATTAGTTGCCTCAATTACACAGTATTTATCAGTTTGATAGACTTATCAATATAATATTCTCTCCTGTACTTGCTTCATTTGAGGAGACATAAGTCATCTATTCATGGCTGGTTCTATATTTTCAACAGAGAATAAGTTTGTGAAAAATTAGTTTTTCCTAGAGGAAGCTGCTCATTTTAGTTGTGTAGGGCTCCTGACCCAGAAATTAGATATTTTTACTAAGAAACGATTCACCACTTCATTCGATACACAAGTGTCTAGAATTTTCTCAACCCAATTTGTCATAGTCCCTTTTTATGATATATCTTTTGTATTGTACACTTAGCTTCTTTTCTATTATTACTTAATCCTCTCAATTTAATATTTCACTTTCTTCTCATCTGTATTTTTTGTGTTTTCACTTCATATTTTTCCCTTTATTTTGTCTTCATTTCAGAAGAGCCAGTTACATTTACAGAAAACCACATCTTCTTAAACAAATGGTAGCCTTTTCTCCATTACTTTCACTTAAATCATAACACTCGGGGGCTTGCACACCCATCCCCCAATCCCCACACACTTACATATTACTTACTTAGATATGAAAATAGGCATTTTGAAGGTTAAGGTGTTCTGCAAAAAAGAGGTGTATCAAGATTTGCTTTTCTTTCTTTTTTTTTTTTTTTTTTTTTGTTTGTTTTGGTGGTCACCACTGGAACAACATTTGAAATAGCTAAAAGCACTATTTTACACAGGTGGTAGAACTGTACTTTAAGAAAAAAAATCAGCAGGATTTTTCCCAAAGTCGGAAATAATACTAAAAAAAAAAATATATATATATATATATACTAAATAGCAATTGGATCAGAAGCTACCACGTGCAATTTATCTCTTTTTAACTTTTCCGCTTGATTTAACAATCAACTCTTCAGAAACTGACATCAAGTCAAGGAAATTCCAGAGCATAAAATGACAGAAGGGTATAATCAAATCCAATATACTGGTTGTAAACAATGGACCTCTGTAATGTTCTGAAAAAAATATTATTTGCATATTTATACTTTCTACAATACTCTCTATAGGAGTGACAGCTGCAGTGTAGGGAAACCACTCATATTCACAAAATAAAAAGCAATCCTACTGAATTTGCTATGGCTTACACATGAGATGCTATTTTAATCACAGTGTAAAACTGCATAGATTATGTGTTACATCCTGGGAAGCTACTGTATAGATTATCTTCCATTCAAAGAATCAAAGTTTCAATTTTCCAATTGTATTTCTGTTTGAAATGAATATTTATTAAACATCTCCCCCCTGATTTGCTATGCTGCTGAAACGGCCCTCTCTTTTTCACTTCCATCCAATTTGATGGACCAGGCAAGATAACAGTTCTATAGGAGAATGAAGAATTTGTGAAGACAATGGAGAAATAAAATCAAGCATCCCCCGAAACAAAAGATCTTATTGACATTCATGACCAAACACAAGCTGACATTACCTAAAGTATACTCCCAGGAATCATTCAATAAAGACTGAATTGGTTAGTGGGAAATATAAAGAAATAAAAATAGTCATCAACTTAAAGGAACAAAACTTTGGTATTGCAATAATTTTTTTAAAGTACTTCATTTTTGTTTTTAAATATGTCACCTGGGACACTGACACATTGGTGATATTGATAAAGAGTTTTCCCCTGAGTGTGATATTATTCAGAGTAAGATATTCAGTATATTGGAATCATTACATTAATCCATTTCTTCCAATATTGCTTTAACAAAATATTGTACTGTCATTTGCACATACCTAAGGAAGTAACTGATACTATGAAAAATTCTCAGCTGTTACGCATCTGATTTAGTATTATACTTAGGTTTAATGATGTAGTTTGCTATCTGAATTTATATTTGGGTAACAATTTCTTTTTTCAAATATTAAAGTTTCATGACAAGGCTTCCAGCTCCCTACAGACAATAACAGATATTTAAATTCCAATTTCCTCATGGATCTTCCTAAAAACCATTAAGATCAATAAAAGAAACAAGTAAAAGTAGCCTTGAACCATGTCTAAAGAGTAATTAGAGACAGAGACATTACACACTTTAATTTACCTATAGGCAGGGAAATAAATTCCTAAGAGCAGCAGAATTGGTTCAGGAAAGCACACTGCAATGGAGTTAGGCAGAAACTTAATGAAGAAAAGGGTCTATAAAGGTCTTCTTGGAGTGATGGAACACATCAAATATGGCTTACCCACAGGTTTTCCACCCTGCGTTAGAAATTCTGAGAGCAGATCTATAGCCTGAATGGTCAGAGCACTAGTTAGTAGAGACTAGAGAGACTACGAAAGTGCACAAGACCTCAGTTTGGAAAACCATCACTTCTTAGAGGTGGTGGTGGGGTGGAGACTAGGAGTGAAGATTGATATTTCACTAGAAATTTAAGGACAAAACAAGCTAGAAATACTGCAACAAAACAAAATGAGAGAAGAAGGAGATCTAGAATAAGCTGAGTACCTTGTTGGTAAAAATTAGGAATCAAGTAATATAATTTAAATTGGCAAACTGAGTGGTAGAAGACCATTCTTAAGAGTGCAAAGATAAGAATTAGAACAGATAATATCATTAACTAAAATTATATGGTGGAAAGGGGAGGAGAAGAGTTACAGGCTAATTTTATTCTCGCTCATAGTAAGAAATCAAAATACAGTGTCTGAGGAAAAGGAGGAGAGATTAAGGGCATTATATCAAATTTATTTTATAAAGATAACTACTAGAAAAAAATACAAATATTCTCAAGTACCAAAATAAAAGCAAAAACAGGATAAAATAAACTCAAACCACACAGTTTAAGTTTTTAGAAAAGCAAAGAAAACATAACATAAAGACATGCTTTAAGAGAGTATATTTAACATAGAATATGTTAGCACTAAGAAAAAACATAGTAGTTCTATCAGTAAATACAAGTATCTATTATAATTACAAATAAAAACTATTTTTTTCTTTTTTTAGAAGTATTATTTTTCTTATTAAAAAAAAAAAAGAAAAGAAAACCTAACTCCAGAATGTATATCATGAGAAAATGCTCTGCATCACTTGCCATCAGGGAAATACAAACCAAAACCACAATGAGATACCACCTCACACCAGTGAGAATGGGGAAAATTAACAAGGCAGGAAACCACAAATGTTGGAGAGGATGCGGAGAAAAGGGAACCCTCTTGCACTGTTGGTGGGAATGTGAACTGGTGCAGCCACTCTGGATAACTGTGTGGAGGTTCCTCAAAGAGTTAAAAATAGACCTGCCCTACAACCCAGCAATTGCACTGTTGGGGATTTACCCCAAAGATACAGATGCAGTGAAACACCGGGACACCTGCACCCCGATGTTTCTAGCAGCCATGTCCACAATAGCCAAACTGTGGAAGGAGCCTCGGTGTCCATCGAAAGATGAATGGATAAAGAAGATGTGGTTTATGTATACATTATATGTTCTCATTCATTTGGGGAATATAAATAATAGTGAAAGGGAATATAAGGGAAGGGAGAAGAAGTGTGTAGGAAATTTCAGAAAGGGAGACAGAACATAAAGACTCCTAACTCTGGGAAACGAACTAGGGGTGGTGGAAGGGGAGGAGGGCGGGGGGTGGGGGTGAATGGGTGACGGGCACTGAGGGGGACACTTGACAGGATGAGCACTGGGTGTTATTCTGTATGTTGGCAAATTGAACACCAATAAAAATAAATTTATTATTAAAAAAAACAAAGCCGTTTTGAGCATTAAAAAATAAAAAATTAAAAGCACAACTAAAACAAAAACCAAAAAGTGGTTTAAATATGTAACAGGAAAATAGAACTGAGAAAAATTTTTAAAAAATCATAAAAGACTACTTTGCATAATACTACTTAAATAAAATTTTAAAACCTACATAAAATTATTGAGAGATAACATTTAGCAAAACTGATACTAGTTGAAAGGGACAATGTGAGTAGTCCAACCTCTGGAGAAAAAAAGAAAGAAATTTGTCAAAAAGCTACTCTACAGGGATGCCTGGGTGGCTCAGCGGTTGAGCAGCTGCCTTTGGCTCAGGGGTGATCCCAGAGTTCTGGGATCGAGTCCTACATCGGGCTCCCTGCATGGAGCCTGCTTCTCCCTCTGCCTGTGTCTCTGCCTCTCTCTCTTTCTCTCTCTCTCTGCATCTCTCATGAATAAATAAATAAAATCTTAAAAAAAACCACTACTGATTGGTCTTCCTAATGAATACTGATGTAAAAATCCTAAATTAATTTTAGATAAGGAGAATTCAGCAGCATATTACAAAATCAAATACATCGTGATCATATGTGACTACTTCCAGAGATGCAAGAATAGTTCCATGTTAGTAACCCCATTAATAAAATGTATCCTAAAAATAAGGAAACAGAAAGCTACACTCATTTCCACAGATACTGAAGATAATTTATGAATTTCAACACAATTCTTTATAAATACAAAGTAATGGAAAGCCTTAAAAGTATAGAACACATACAACTCAACCAAGATGCTATCATTTGAATTAATGAAAAACACTTGCCATTCACACAAACATCAGGAACAAGGCATGTTGTTTATCATCAATTTCTTTTTTAATAATATGTTGGCGGTAATAGCTAGCACAATAAAACAAGAGAAAACTATTAGAGAAAACTATTAGATGTATGAATTGGAAAGGAACATGTAAAACAATCTCTATCAGATAGAACACTTGAAAGATTCATGAGAGTCAATGTAAAAGCCACTGCAATTTAAGAAAACTCACTAAGATAGTAGGATATAAAATTAAGATACTCAGAAAAAAAGTCACTAGCCTTAAAAATAATCAGAAGATATAAGGAAAGAGAGGGTCCTAATTAAAATTTCAGCAATAACGAAAAGTCAAATGCCAACTTAGGAAACTAAAGAGGAAAAAAAAATTGTAAGGACTCCTGAAAGACACAAAAGCTAGACTTGAAAATGCATATAAAATTCTTGTATAGAATGACTCAACATCATAAAGATGTTAATATTTATAAAATTAATGTGAGTCCAGTAAAAAACAACAGAATCTTTTCCTTATCTGGACAGGTTGTTTCTAAAGTTCTTAAAGAATGTTTAACAAGAGAGGGAGGGGCAAGATGGCGGAAGAGCAGGGTCCCCAAATCACCTGTCCCCACCAAATTACCTAGATAACCTTCAAACCATCCTGAAAATCTACGAATTCGGCCTGAGATGTAAAGAGAGACCAGCTGGAACGCTACAGTGAGAAGAGTCCGCGCTTCTATCAAGGTAGGAAGACGGGGAAAAAGAAATAAAGGAACAAAAGGCCTCCGAGGGGGAGGGGCCCGCGAGGAGCCGGGCTGAGGCCGGGGCGAGTGTCCCCAGGACAGGAGAGCCCCGTCCCGTCCCGGAGGAGCAGGAGCTGCACCAACCTTCCCGGGGGGCGGAAAGGGGCTCGCAGGGAGTTGGAGCAGGACCCAGGAGGGCGGGGATGCCCTCGGGCTCCCGGGGACACTAACAGACACCTGCGCCGCGGGAGAGTGCGCCGAGCTCCCTAAGGGCTGCAGCGCGCACGGAGGGACCGACCGGAGCAGCTCGGAGGGGCTCGGGCGGCGGCTCCGCGGAGGGGGCTGCGGGGCGGGAGCGCGAATCCCACAGCGCAGGCCCCGGAGCACAGGGCGCCGGGACACAGCCCAGGATCCGGCCTCCCCCGGGACAGGCAGAGGCCGGGAGGGCCCAGGACAGCGAGGACGCTCCTGCCCCGAGCTGAGCAGATCAGCGGCCCCGCCCCGGAGCCTCCAGGCCCTGCGGACGGAGAGACCGAGAGCCCCGAGCCCCGTAGTTCCTGCGGAGGCTGAATCCAGGCTTCCAGAGTTGCCATAGCAACTGCGGCTGTTCCTCCTGGGGCCCCACGGGGTAAACAACCCCCGCTGAGCCCTGCAGCAGGCAGGGGCAGAGCAGCTCCCCCAAGTGCTAACACCTGAAAATCAGCACAGCAGGCCCCTCCCCCAGAAGACCAGCTGGAAGGACCAGTGATACTCCCCCGTGTTCCAATACAACTTGTTTTTGGCCACTCTGCACTGAGCAAAATGACTAGAAGGAAAACCTCACCTCAAAGAATCAGAAACAGCCCTCTCTCCCACAGAGTTACAAAATCTGGATTACACTTCAATGTCAGAAAGCCAATTCAGAAGCACTATTCTACAGCTACTGGTGGCTCTAGAAAAAAGCATTAAGGCCTCACGAGACTTCATGACTGCAGAATTTAGATCCAATCAGGCAGAAATTAAAAATCAATTGAATGAGATGCAATCCAAACTAGAAGTCCTAACGACGAGGGTTAACGAGGTGGAAGAACGAGTGAGTGACATAGAAGACAAGTTAATGGCAAAGAGGGAAACTGAGGAAAAAAGAGACAAACAATTAAGGGACCATGAAGACAGATTAAGGCAAATAAATGACAACCTAAGGAAGAAAAACCTACGCTTAATTGGGGTTCCCGAGGGAGCCGAAAGGGCCAGAGGGCCAGAATATGTATTTGAACAAATCCTAGCTGAAAACTTTCCCAATCTGGGAAGGGAAACAGGCATTCAGATCCAGGAAATAGAGAGATCCCCCCCTAAAATCAATAAAAACCGTTCAACACCTCGACATCTAATAGTGAAGCTTGCAAATTCCAAAGATAAAGAGAAGATCCTTAAAGCAGCAAGAGACAAGAAGTCCCTGACTTTCATGGGGAGGAATATTAGGGTAACAGCAGACCTCTCCACAGAGACCTGGCAGGCCAGAAAGGGCTGGCAGGATATATTCAGGGTCCTAAATGAGAAGAACATGCAACCAAGAATACTTTATCCAGCAAGGCTCTCATTCAGAATGGAAGGAGAGATAAAGAGCTTCCAAGACAGGCAGGAACTGAAAGAATATGTGACCTCCAAACCAGCTCTGCAAGAAATTTTAAGGGGGACTCTTAAAACTCCCCTTTAAGAAGAAGTTCAAGTAACTCTGAACGTGAATGGGCTTAATGACCCCATCAAAAGGCGCAGGGTTTCAGACTGGATAAAAAAGCAGGACCCATCTATTTGCTGTCTACAAGAGACTCATTTTAGACAGAAGGACACCTACAACCTGAAAATAAAAGGTTGGAGAACCATTTACCATTCAAATGGTTCTCAAAATATACCCTAAAAACTACAGAACACTTCTGAAAGAAATTGAGGAAGACACAAAGAGATGGAGAAATATTCCATGCTCATGGATTGGCAGAATTAATATTGTGAAAATGTCAATGTTACCCAGGGCAATTTACACGTATAATGCAATCCCTATCAAAATACCATGGACTTTCTTCAGAGACTTAGAACAAATTATTTTAAGATTTGTGTGGAATCAGAAAAGACCCCAAACAGCCAGGGGAATTTTAAAAAAAGAAAACCATATCTGGGGGCATCACAATGCCAGATTTCAGGTTGTACTACAAAGCTGTGTTCATCAAGACAGTGTGGTACTGGCACAAAAACAGACATATAGATCAATGGAACAGAACAGAGAACCCAGAAGTGGACCCTGAACTTTATGCTCAACTAATATACGATAAAGGAGGAAAGACGATCCACTAGAAGAAAGACAGTCTCTTCAATAAATGGTGCTGGGAAAATTGGACATCCACATGCAGAAGAATGAAACTGGACCACTCTCTTGCACCAGACACAAAGATAAACTCAAAATAGATGAAAGATCTAAATGTGAGACAAGATTCCATCAAAATCCCAGAGAAGAACTCAGGCAACACCCTTTTTGAACTTGGCCACAGTAACCGGAGAAGGACAAACAGTGTATGTTCTCATTCATTTGGGGAATATGAATAATAGCGAAGGGGAATATAAGGGAAGGGAGAAGAAATGTGTGAGAAATATCAGAAAGGGAGACAGAACATAAAGACTTCTAACTCTGGGAAATGAACTAGGGGTGGTGGAGGGGGAGAGGGGTGGGGGTGAATGGGTGATGGGCACTGAGGGGTACACTTGACGGGATGAGCACTGGGTGTTGTTCTGTATGTTGGTAGATTGAACACAAATAAAAATTAATTTATAAAAAAAAAAGAATGTTTAACAAGAAATAACCTCAAGCTCCTGAAAATTAATGTCAAAAGGAGCATGTCATATTAGAGGTTTATTGTATATTTAAAACAATGTGATTCTGAATGATAAGTAACAAAACAGAATAGAAAGTCCAGAAATGTACTCAAGCACATAAAGAACTTTAGTATGTGATAAAAGTGGTATCTCAAATTATTGATGAAAAGATAGGCTTTCTAATAAATGATGTTAGAACAACTGGAAAGCCATTGATAAAATGATAAATTAAATGTATATCTTGCACTGTAAACCAAGCTAAACTTAAAAAGTGACAGAGATTCTAAAGCTATTCAAGTTCTAGAAAAAGAATTCTTTTATAACCTTGGAATGCTGAAAGATTTTCTAATAGTGACTCAAAAATTCAGAATCAATAAAGGAAAAGCTTGACAAATTTAGCTGCTTTATAAACAAACAAACAAACAACAAAACCTGGCATGACAAAATCAGGAAAAAGCAAAAAAAAAAAAATTGCTGGGAAGAGATGTGCCACTTATCTTAAAATTTGAAAAAGAAAAGACAAAGAATTGTATATAAGAAATGGACAGTTGACAGAAAAAGAAATAACCTAATGCTTAAATATCTGAAACTCATTCATAATAAAAGAAATATAAACTAAAACTAATTGAGGTACTACTTCTCGCCTATCATAATCATAAATATCAAGAAGACTGACTCATTCTGTTAGCATTGCTTTGGAGAAAAAATCTAATATACTGCAGGTGGTGGTGTAAAATGGCTCAAACCATAGGGAGGGGAGCTTAGTAGTATCTAAAAAAGTTGCATATGCATTTACCCTTTGAGCCAAGAATCCCACTTATAGACCCTTACCCTGCAGATAATTTTCCAAAAATATACATACATGTACACAATTAATTCTGTCATTGTTTGTAGTAGCCAAAATTTGGAAACAACCTAAATGTCCATCAGTAGGGGACTGGTTGAATTAACAATGGTATAATCAAGTCAAATGGTTTTAAAAGCAACTGATCAATTCTGCAAAGCACCAAAGGGTAATAGCAGCTATGGCTTTTTTAAACGTAAGATTATTTTACTTATAATGCAAACATATTTTGAAAACTGACTCAAATGAAGAATGTATTAAAATTACTAGTAACAGTAGTATCAGTAGGAGAATATCAACAGCATTATGTACATGTTGCCTTTTACTTACGGTTTACAGTTTTGACTGGTAATATTGGGTTTACCCTCTCTGGGGAGGCAGCGTTTTCCTCATCTGTCACATATTCAAAATTAATGATGAACATCATAGCCACGCCCTCTTGGTTTTTCACTGGAATTATGTGAGTGTTACAAATGAAAGTGGACCCTAAGGAGATGAAAAATGAATGTTAGGTCAAAAATATGCCTTCATTTTGAAGTGTTAGTAATATTTAAATTCTAATAAACCCTTAGAATTTTCTATTCTAAATGATTATTGAATGATTCTAAATGATTATTGAAATTTAACAAAAATAATTTGACTTACTTCATATTTCATTACACATATATTTATAGAAAAATATACAAATTTTGTCATAAAGACCTTACAGGCAAATTCAGGTACTACATTATAGGAAAACAGAATATCAAATCTCATTTGTTTTCACACCCACCACTATAATAGTATACAGGGAAAAAAGCATATTCTTTAACTTTGCAGAAAAATACTGCCTTTTCGTATACATTTTGATTAATTCAGAATCTATTCTATAAAGTATAGCTGTATAAACAGTGAAGATAATTCATCTGTGTCATCTTGATTTGAGTGTTAAGCAAATTATTTCCTTTTTCTCTTTTAATTTCCTGCATATAAAATAGTAAGTTATTGACTCTGTCTTATATATGTTCCAATAATTCTTTTCTTTTTTTCTGCAAAATTCACAATGTCCAAATAATAATGATTTTATTTGGTTTATAATCTTTTAGAAAACAAGAACAAAATTTTGTCTATATTATTGTGTTAATTTGATTCCTTCAACTAAAAATATTATATTCTTTTTAAAGCACAATTATGGGGCTAATAAGATACATTTTATTAGAATCTTCTGGAAATGAGATGAACACAGGGAAGACTCGGTTTACAATTAACTCTTGCCATACATCCTCCAACAGAAAATCTAAGATCCAAGATTTAGAGAATACTGTCAAGATGTTGATTTCTTTTAAATCAATTGACTTCTGACTGACTTCTTGAACTCAGGTACTACAGAACTTGCTGAGAACTCTCAGGTACTTGCAGAACTAAGTATTTCCTTTAAGCAGCTTACTCACATCTTTACCTTCTGGAAATTTCTTTTTTTTAGTCATGGTGATGGAAACCTCAGGTTAAGGATTTGTTTGGGTTGAAAAGTATTTTTAAAATGCAAAACTGCAGGAAGAGTTCTCAGTTATTCAGACTTTTGACTTTTTTTTTAAACAACTAGCTGGAACCATCTTGAATCTTGATGGTTCAGTGCAGAGGCAGGTAGGTTTGGAGCAAGTTGGACCTCGGTTCAGAGGGAGATATCAGAAAATGAGAGAACAAGAGTCTGAGGACAGAGGCATTGGCAAATAACAGGAGAAAGTAGTTGGGGTCCAACATCCCCGAAGACCAGCGGATATTAGTATTTCAAAATGGTGTCCTATGTTTGTGTAACTATTAAAAACAAAATAAATATGAGAAAATCCTTTCCTTTTTTTCTCATCCCTGCAACATGGCTCCTACTGCCAAAGCTGGGAACAAAGGCTACTGCTAATATTGCTATAGATTGAGATCACAGGTGGTAGAGCTTTTGAGGGTGGGCATCAAGATCTACTTATTATTTATGATACTGTTTCTATGGGTGAACATGTTCTAATTTCCAAGGAACTGATTTACAAAAACACTTTTAGAACACAGACTTTACAAAGTTGGGGATGCCGATGTGTTTGCTATGATTCAGATTTTTGAATGTCAATAGTCTCCCGGATTTGAAATGTAGAAGGCTTTATTTATAATTAATATCATATTTTCTATAGATATGGCCATGGTTGTACAGATGTTGAAAAATATGTCTTAAGAATGACATGCCGCACCTTCATAGTCTTCAGCTATATCTTCAATTCATTTAATAAAATAGTTAGCTAGAGCACTTGTCATAGTTTCCATGGTAACAAACGGGATGACTTTAGTAAACAGAAAATAAGCAATTTAAGACTGTTCCATTAGAACTAAAAATAGAATTGCTTCAGGCCAGGCATCACAATACAAACTGGCTAAACAGAATGACTGAGAAGATGCTAGAAATAGCCATTGTGTATTCTGCTAATGAACCAAAATACATATTGATATTACCACTTGAAATGACATTTCCTAGATTATTAGAATATCATTGTGAATTCACAGATTTGTTACTTAGCAGTTTCAAACCTTCCAACAATTGAAATGTATGCTGATTGTACCACAAAACATAAAGTACAGATTTTTAAGAAATCAATAAATAAAAGATGTGGGAATAGAGATCTAATAGGCTTGTAATAGAGCATAGTAATTTCGCTTCTGGTAACAGGGGCAAAATCACGTATTGCAATACTAATGCTTGTAAATTTACTGGCTAGCACTAAAAATCATAAAATTATAGTGCTTTATAAAAAAGTTCAGTTATACGCATTGGCTCCATAGCATATTGAATATATGTAATTAATCTGGGATTTACTGCCCACTAGCATTGTTTCCTGTATGTTTCTATTAAGCAATATATCTCTCCTAAAGTCAACTGAAAATTCACATTTACATTTTTTTTTCTCTTTTAGTTTTTGGATTTAATGTCTCCATCAATCTTGCATAGCATCCTAAAAAGCAGATATTGAAAGGAGATACATGGAATTTAGAAGAGGAGAATCAAATACATTTTATAGAGCAAAAGCATTTTAGCTTGCATCATTCTACCAACTCCAAGTTCTGTCAAGGTATTACTTTAGGAAAGTAACATCATTTTAAGAAGACATTACTGTGTGCTCCTAAATACTTGAATGCGACGTTGGGAGAAAGAGAAATGGAAATGTGATCCAGGAAACACTAATCTAAGCAATGAAGAAAAAACCAGACACACTCAATAATATGTAAATAAGGGAACATACCAATCTAGAAATAAAAAGTTCAGACCTTGTTAAAATGAATCAGTATTCAAATGGAATTAATAATGCTTGTTAAGAAGCTTATTTACAATAAGATTATCCAATAATTTTACAATTATACATGCAATTATACAAATATTAGTGAAACCCAGGTTCATTTCCATGTTTTGTCTCCTGAGTAAAAACATTCTCAAAACCAGGAAAAGCTGCTTAGGAAGAATAATGCTCATTATAATAAAATGTCTAAAATGTTCATTTTTAACTGTAGCCACAGAACAAGCAAACTACGGAAATCTGAATAATTTTCTTTTATTAATAAATTGGTGGCATACTCCTAGCTTTTGCATTTTAAAATAAAAGACCAGGACTCCTCCCTTTGAGCACTTTAAAGATATTTTATTCTACTGTTTATATTCACAAGCCATCCTTATGTCCCCTAAAATCAATAAATGTTTATTGAGCACCTAATATTGGGTCAAATCGTGTTCTGAGTTCTCAGATGGTGATGAGACAGACAGCAGTGAAAAAACAAATCAATGTTCTGCTCTTATGGAATTTACATAGACATAAATAAGTACATAGATATCTAATATCTCAAGTAAAAATAGGTACAATGGAGGAAGAGAGAGCAGAATAAGATGATAGAGTATTTTCTTGGATGCATTTCCTTGGAAGTGACATGAAAGCAAAGACATAAAGAAGTAATGTAGTTAGCTATGTGGCTCCATGAATAAAAAGTGCAGCTGGCAGAGAAAACTACAAGTACAAAAGTCTTCAGGTAAAAGCAGGGTTGTAAGCTCAAGAACAATGTGGAAGCCCATGTGGCTAGTGTAGTATGTTGGTTGTATGGGTAGTTGGTGTTGGGTGGGGTTGGAAAGTAAGTAAAGTTGAAGAAGCAGGGAACCACCATGTAGAAGGCCAACATATGGTTTTAGAACTTTCCTCTCAGGCAAGATAGTATTGGAGGGTTTTGTGTAGATACTCACATGACTTGACTTAAAACTACCCTCTGACTTACATTCGAAGAATAGCTTGGAAAGCCAGACAGAAGCAGGGAGGCCAGCAGGATAATATCACAACAGTACTGGTGAGCAGTTAGAATGGTTTGAACCAGAGTGGTGTTGCTGAAGCTGGTCAGAAGGGGGCCATTTGAGATATTTTAATGGTAGAGATTATAGGATTTGCTGGTATAGTAGATAGCATGTGAGAGAATGAAAAGGGTCATAGACAAGTCCAATTTTGGAGGTTGACAAACTGGAAGAATGGACATGCTCATTTATTAAAAAGGGGAAGATGGTGGGCGGAGGTGTTCTGAGGGTTGGGTAAATCCATAGGTTTTGGATATGTTAACTCTGTGGTTGCTTATTAGGTATCTAAGTGCAGATGTCTAGAAGGCAGTTGGATATAGGACACCGTAGTTCAGTTCAGGGATTAATCCAAGCCAGATATGTGACCTTGAGAGTCATTAGGGAATAGATTATATTTAAAGACAATATGAGGTCATCTAGGGAACAAATAGAGAAATTGTGTTTTTTAGCCAAACATTAAGGGACTACAGCATCAAAGAAGGGAAGGTGGAAAACCAGAGAACACTGGAGTAGTAGATCGTGAAGTGGGAAGAAAATCCATAGTATAGTGCAGAAAGAACTATTGCAAGAGGAGGGCATGATCAACTACACAAAACTTGCTGATAGGCTCAATGAGGATGAAGAAAACATCAAGACATGGGTAACTTGTTTTAGAGACATTTTGGTAGATTAGTGGCTACAAAACTTTGTAATGCCTGTAAGAACAATTCAGAATAGAAACATACACAGGAGTGCCTGGCTGGCTCGGTCGGTAGAGCAAGTGACTTGATCTCAGGGTTGTGAGTTCAAGCCCCACACTGAGTATACAGATTACTTAAAAAATAAAATCTTAAAACAAAAGGAACAGAAGTGTACACAATTATAGGAAAGTCTTTTGAGGTGCTTTACTAAATAAAGAGGTCATCAGAAACCTGGGCTGATAACTGGAGAAGATTTTGAAATGATCAGATCTTGGATTTTTTTAGGTTGAGAGGTACTACAGCATATTTATATAGAAATGGAATTAATTCGTTTATTCATTTCAAATTTTTGTTGCATAAAGTCCCACTATTGGTAAGGTCAGTAAAAGTCTAACATAGTAATTTACAAGACAGTAATGTTCTAATTTTTGTTTCCTTAGTCAGGGGCAACTCACTTCAGTGTTAATTAATTTCCATGTATATAGAATCTGTAGATAATAGTTTATAATCTATTGAGATTGAGAGCATCACCTCTCTAATCAGACTGTCTGAATCTGAATCCTGGCTCCATCCTTTATCTGCTGAAAAAACCATGGGTAATTTAGTGAATGTCACAGCAATTCAGTTTACTCTTCTATACATTAAGAATAATCCTTACTTCATAGAATTGTTCTGGGGACCAAATGAATTAATACCTGTGTACTGTGATATTAGAATAGAATTCTCTCTTTTTCAATTTTCACTCATGGTATATGCTAATATAATAGCTATCAGGGAACTAAAGTGATAATGATCTCCTTCCACTTCACACATGCAGATTTATGAAGGAAATAGCGACAGAACCTTTATATCCAGGATTTAGAAGAGGAGACTGGGAGAGGAGAGGAGAGTGATGAGAGGACTGAGGAAGAGATCTCTTTGGAGAAGACTGGCCCATTGCTGTGAGCTTCCTTCCTTCCACCCTCATGAGCTACCCACCTTCCAAAGCCAGGACTAATGAAGTGATTTTAAGGGTCTACTCCAAGATCTCTGAAATGTGTTCTCTGCAGCTGCAAGACAGGGAGAATGGGTATTTGAAAGCTATGTGGATGAATGGTAGGTCACAATGGGGCTTCAACCTTGGGGGTGTAGAGGGCCAAGAAGGAACAAGCTCTCAGTTTCTGTGGCAGAGACAGAGGGCATCATTACTGGGACGGGCAGGTGCACCCAAGTATCAGCAAAAGACTCGTGGTCAAGTCTTTTGGACCAGGAGTGGGTACAGGGTCCTCCAGTAAGGGGACTGCAGATGAAGAGACAGATAGGAAACTATCAGATACTGGAGGCTGAAGAGAAAATAGGCAAGAAACTCCAGAGGAGGGATAGCACGAGTAGGGGAAGGAATGTGAAGGGAGGTAGGGTACTGGCAAGAGGTCTGAAGAGCCTACTCAAGAAAGACAGTGTCAGCTCTTTCTTGAGTAGGCAGGTCCAGAGAAGGCAAAGACATCAGAGAAGTAGGAACCGTCCAGGTCTGTAATCTTTCTTTTTTTTTTAATTTTATAAATTAATTTTTATTGGTGTTCAATTTACCAACATACAGAATAACACCCAGTGCTCATCCCGTCAAGTGTCCCCTCAGTGCCCGTCACCCATTCACCCCCACCCCCCGCCCTCCTCCCCCTCCACCACCCCTAGTTCATTTCCCAGAGTTAGGAGTCTTTATGTTCTGTCTCCCTTTCTGATATTTCTCACACATTTCTTCTCCCTTCCCTTATATTCCCTTTCACTATTATTCATATTCCCCAAATGAATGAGAACATACACTGTTTGTCCTTCTCTGGTTACTGTGGCCAAGTTCAAAAAGGGTGTTACCTGAGTTCTCCTCTGGGATTTTGATGGAATCTTGTCTCACATTTAGATCTTTCATCTATTTTGAGTTTATCTTTGTGTATGGTGCAAGAGAGTGGTCCAGTTTCATTCTTCTGCATGTGGATGTCCAATTTTCCCAGCACCATTTATTGAAGAGACTGTCTTTCTTCCAGTGGATCGTCTTTCCTCCTTTATTGTATATTAGTTGACCATAAAGTTCAGGGTCCACTTCTGGGTTCTCTGTTCTGTTCCATTGATCTATATGTCTGTTTTTGTGCCAGTACCACACTGTCTTGATGAACACAGCTTTGTAGTACAACCTGAAATCTGGCATTGTGATGCCCCCAGATATGGTTTTCTTTTTTTAAAATTCCCCTGGCTGTTTGGGGTCTTTTCTGATTCCACACAAATCTTAAAATAATTTGTTCTAAGTCTCTGAAGAAAGTCCATGGTATTTTGATAGGGATTGCATTATACGTGTAAATTGCCCTGGGTAACATTGACATTTTCACAATATTAATTCTGCCAATCCATGAGCATGGAATATTTCTCCATCTCTTTGTGTCTTCCTCAATTTCTTTCAGAAGTGTTCTATAGTTTTTAGGGTATATTTTGAGAACCATTTGAATGGTAAATGGTTCTCCAACCTTTTATTTTCAGGTTGTAGGTGTCCTTCTGTCTAAAATGAGTCTCTTGTAGACAGCAAATAGATGGGTCCTGCTTTTTTATCCAGTCTGAAACTCTGCGCCTTTTGATGGGGTCATTAAGCCCATTCACGTTCAGAGTTACTATTGACAGATATGAGTTTAGTGTCATCATGATATCTAGTCCTTGTTTTTGTGGATTGTTCCACTGAACTTCTTCTTAAAGGGGAGTTTTAAGAGTCCCCCTTAAAATTTCTTGCAGAGCTGGTTTGGAGGTCACATATTCTTTCAGTTCCTGCCTGTCTTGGAAGCTCTTTATCTCTCCTTCCATTCTGAATGAGAGCCTTGCTGGATAAAGTATTCTTGGTTGCATGTTCTTCTCATTTAGGACCCTGAATATATCCTGCCAGCCCTTTCTGGCCTGCCAGGTCTCTGTGGAGAGGTCTGCTGTTACCCTAATATTCCTCCCCATGAAAGTCAGGGACTTTTTTTTTTTCCTGTTTTTTTTTTTTTTAATAAATTAAATTTTTATTGGTGTTCAATTTACCAACATACAAAATACCATGGACTTTCTTCAGAGACTAAGAACAAATTATTTTAAGATTTGTGTGGAATCAGAAAAGACCCCAAACAGCCAGGGGAATTTTAAAAAAGAAAACCATATCTGGGGGCATCACAATGCCAGATTTCAGGTTGTACTACAAAGCTGTGTTCATCAAGACAGTGTGGTACTGGCACAAAAACAGACACATAGATCAATGGAACAGAACAGAGAACCCAGAAGTGGACCCTGAACTTTATGGTCAACTAATATACGATAAAGGAGGAAAGACGATCCACTGGAAGAAAGACAGTCTCTTCAATAAATGGTGCTGGGAAAATTGGACATCCACATGCAGAAGAATGAAACTGGACCACTCTCTTGCACCATACACAAAGAAAGTCAGGGACTTCTTGTTTCTTGCTGCTTTAAGGATCTTCTCTTTATCTTTGGAATTTGCAAGCTTCACTATTAGATGTCGAGGTGTTGAACGGTTTTTATTGATTTTAGGGGGGGATCTCTCTATTTCCTGGATCTGAATGCCTGTTTCCCTTCCCAGATTGGGAAAGTTTTCAGCTAGGATTTGTTCAAATACATATTCTGGCCCTCTGGCCCTTTCGGCTCCCTCGGGAACCCCAATTAAGCGTAGGTTTTTCTTCCTTAGGTTGTCATTTATTTGCCTTAATCTGTCTTCATGGTCCCTTAATTGTTTGTCTCTTTTTTCCTCAGTTTCCCTCTTTGCCATTAACTTGTCTTCTATGTCACTCACTCGTTCTTCCACCTCGTTAACCCTCGTCGTTAGGACTTCTAGTTTGGATTGCATCTCATTCAATTGATTTTTAATTTCTGCCTGATTGGATCTAAATTCTGCAGTCATGAAGTCTCGTGAGGCCTTAATGCTTTTTTCTAGAGCCACCAGTAGCTGTAGAATAGTGCTTCTGAATTGGCTTTCTGACATTGAAGTGTAATCCAGATTTTGTAACTCTGTGGGAGCGAGGGCTGTTTCTGATTCTTTGAGGTGAGGTTTTCCTTCTAGTCATTTTGCTCAGTGCAGAGTGGCCAAAAACAAGTTGTATTGGAACACGGGGGAGTATCACTGGTCCGTCCAGCTGGTCTTCTGGGGGAGGGGCCTGCTGTGCTGATTTTCAGGTGTTAGCACTTGGGGGAGCTGCTCTGCCCCTGCCTGCTGCAGGGCTCAGCGGGGGTTGTTTACCCCGTGGGGCCCCAGGAGGAACAGTCGCAGTTGCTATGGCAACTCTGGAAGCCTGGATTCAGCCTCCGCAGGAACTACGGGGCTCGGGGCTCTCGGTTCTCCGTCCGCAGGGCCTGGAGGCTCCGGGGCGGGGCCGCTGATCTGCTCAGCTCGGGGCAGGAGCGTCCTCGCTGTCCTGGGCCCTCCCGGCCTCTGCCTGTCCCGGGGGAGGCCGGATCCTGGGCTGTGTCCCGGCGCCCTGTGCTCCGGGGCCTGCGCTGGTGGATTCGCGCTCCCGCCCCGCAGCCCCCTCCCTGGAGCCGCTCCCGAGCCCCTCCGAGCTGCTCCGGTCGGTCCCGCCGTGCGCGCTGCAGCCCTTAGGGAGCTCGGCGCACTCTCCCGGGGCGCAGGTGTCTGTTAGTGTCCCCGGGAGCCCGAGGGCATCCCCGCCCTCCTGGGTCCTGCTCCAACTCCCTGCGGGCCCCTTTCCGCCCGCCCGGGAAGGTTGGTGCAGCTCCTGCTCCTCCGGGACGGGGCTCTCCTGTCCTGGGGACACTCGCCCCGGCCTCAGCCCGGCTCCTCGCGGGGCCCCTCCCCCTCGGAGGCCTTTTGTTCCTTTATTTCTTTTTCCCCGTCTTCCTACCTTGATAGAAGCGCGGACTCTTCTCACTGTAGCATTCCAGCTGGTCTCTCTTTACATCTCAGGCCGAATTCGTAGATTTTCAGGATGGTTTGAAGGTTATCTAGGTAATTTGGTGGGGACAGGTGATTTGGGGACTCCGCTCTTCCGCCATCTTGCCCCTCCCCCCCAGGTCTGTAATCTTTCTGCCCTTTCATCTTCTACTTGGAGGGAAGCAAAGAGCAACCAGAGTGTGGGAAGAGGGAAATGGTGAGAGGTTGAAGCTGGCTTTCTTTTGCATTCTGACCTCACAGCCCAAGCTTCATACTGAGCAGTAGAACTCACATACATGTAAAGTTCTTAGAATAGTACTTGGCAGGACACTTGGGTGGCTCAGGGGTTGAGCACCTACCTTTGGCTCAGGTTGTGATCCTGGGGTCTTGGGATCAAGTCCTGCATTGGGTTCCCCAAAGGGAGCCTGCTTTTCTCTCTATGTCTCTGTCTCTCTCTGTGTCTCT
The DNA here is from genome assembly GCF_905146905.1 of Nyctereutes procyonoides. Taxonomy (NCBI): domain Eukaryota; kingdom Metazoa; phylum Chordata; class Mammalia; order Carnivora; family Canidae; genus Nyctereutes; species Nyctereutes procyonoides. The sequence goes on along the minus strand of NW_026575142.1, from coordinate 23,287,004 downwards.
TATGCAAAAATAAATAAAATCTTTAAAAAAATCCCAATAAACAGAATTATACCTGGCATGGAGCAAAACTCAGTAAAGTGAACAATTATTTTTGCCTCTTGTTACTGGGTCTCCAGAGGGGCCAGTTAACTTTCAAGGCTCTGTAATTTCCTCCAACCTTTTGCCATTCTTGAAACGGAAAGCTATACTATTTGTACTTTGGAACATCAAGTAGAGATTATTTTTCTCTGAGCTGATTGGTTTAGGGAATGCCTGAACGTTTGTAATTTCCTGCTTTCTCGCAGACTAGGGGACTCTTTGAACATTAAAAAATGCCATTAGAGACCTGCCTTAGAAGAAAAAAAAAAACAAAAAACAGCAGCCTCAGGACACAAAGGCTTCATCAAAAAGGCAGCATTATTCATCTTGAGTTGGAAAGCCTTTTAGAAAGCAAAGGGGACTGTTGCTCCTCCTAGGAGAGAGCTACGGAGTCACAAATGACTTAAGGTAGAATCAGGGAAGCAAAAAGAGGAAACAAGTGAAATTTGTATTTGTATTTTCTGAATCTAGTGTTTCCTCTTATTTCCTTCTTTCATTACTTTTTACATCTTCTTCTGTTCCCTGCAGGCCTCCAAGGTGAAACATTATGAACTTCTTCTTACCAATGAGGAGCATCATGAAATATATTAATTTCTCATAGTACTGTTAATGACATAATGGGTTACTAATTCTCAGGAAATTTTTTTAAGGGAGGTAGTGAAAAACAACTTAAGATGAACTCCAGTGTAGCCTCTATGTAAAAAAAAATGTTTTGGTTGTAGAGAGAAGACCTTCCAGATATCCCTCAACTCACACTATAGAAGTAATTGCTTGCAGATATCAATATCACTGTTGAACAAGCTGTGATTTAAAGGACAGAAGACCATAATGGAGTCCTGCAACTGAACTAGAAGAAATTTCTATGATTGGAGAGTTTTAGCTTATGTTCTATTGTTTAGTCATTTGGTTATTTTTTAACACATGTTTTCCCACTCTTGGTAAGAAAAGAAAATGCACAGAGACTTCATTTATACTCATAATCCACTTCCAGAATTTATCCCAAGGTTTGCAGAATCACTGAGCAGTGAAAATATTCCATCTATAGCATATTTATAACCAGATTGTAAGCTCCCCAAAGACAGGATATTATCAATCTATGCACACAAGCCTCATCAACACATAATCGGAACTCAGTACATATTTGCTGGCTACTTTTATTTCTTCCTAACAGTAAGATATTCATGAAAAGCTGCCTACAGGTGATGACCCTAGAGCCAGACCAGAGCACCAATGGTAACTGTGGTGCGTAGAAGTCTATAGTCTTAAGAAGATGGATTTCAGTTGTAGAGAGAGAAACCTGAGTTCTAAGCTGGATGAGTAATTTAGTTTCTCACTGCCTTGGCTTTTTTCTCTGTAGCTTCAGAGCACTTGTACTTAGGATTTCAAGTTGGAGCTCTAAATGAAAGGATGCATTTAGAGTACAGTGCCTAGCATACAATAGATACACAAATGGTAGCTTATGAGAATGTAATCTTTTAATATAATATGGTAGGTGTAGAAACCGAATATACCCAAAGTGCTACTCTTGTAAGAGGCCAGGGAATGTTGGGCCTGAATTTTTTGGGCTGAGTAGGAGTAAATTTGGAGAAAAAGGAAGTTTCAGTGAGAAGAAACATATGCACAATCAAACCAATTTTATTTTTACAACGAATTTTTCAGAAACCACTGTGTGCCAGGCACTGTTCTAGGTGCTAAGGGGTCAGCAGGGAACAAAACTAAGCTAAGCCCTGCCAACATGTAGTTTATAATCAAGTGGAGTTGGGGGGGAGGCAGAAATAAATACATAATAGATTAAGTGGTGATAGTATTGTAGAACACCACAGAGAGAATAATGAAAGGAGATAGTGATGGGAGTAGGGGGAAGTCTGTAACTTTTAGTAGAGTGGAAAAGGCCTCCCTGAGAAGGTCACATCTGAATAAGGAACTGAAGAAACTGAAGAGTGAATCATGAAGATATCTAGAAAAAGTGGTAACAACACATGTGAAGGTCCTGCCTGGTACGGGGCTGCATTGTATCCTCTGAAATTCATACACTGAAGCCCTAACCCCAATGTGACCATATTTGGAGGTACGACCTACAAGGAGGTAATTAAGGTTAAGTTAGGTCATAACGCTGGGACCCTAATCCAACAGAACCTTAGACCCTAATCCAACAGAATCTTATAGTATCCTTATAAGAAGAGGAAGAGACACCAAGAACATGTGTACAGAGAGGGAAAGCCATGTGAGGACCCAGTGAGAAGATAGGCACATAGAGGGTTTTCACCAGGGACCTTGGCCTTGGCCTTTGAACATCCAGAACTGTGAGAAAATATATTTCTGTAATTCAAGCCACCCAGTCTGTAGTACTTTGTTACGGCAGCCTGAGCTGACTAGGATAGGCCCCGAGGCTAAAGAGCTATGGTCAGTGTGGCTAAAACAAATGAAGCTGAGTAGAAAGTGGTAAGAGATCCAGGGCCGAGAGGTAACAGAACAAGGGAGCCAGGAGAGTGGAAGAAGAACAAGCCCCTGGTGGCCATCATAATGCCTTCCACTGACAAGGGGACAGCACTGAATGGACTGACAAGGAAAGTGATCGTCTCTGACTGCTGTAAAGAACTGGACTCACTTCGTTAAGCAACTTGGTCTTTGCAAACTAGTAGTATACTAGGACATACCGTGTGAAATGGGAAGCGATGGAGGAGGCCTTGAGGGGTAGGAGGTAGTGTGAATATCTTCTATGTTCCCCGAATTCTGTCTTTTGAAGTTGGGGAGGGGCTCTAGTGAATTGTTTTAACCATGAGAGTATCTTTGAAAGCAGTATTGTAGGACACAATGAGGACATGGGCTGTTTCAGGTATTAGTGATGCCTTAAGGAAGAGAGATAAAGAAGGAGGTGCTATTTATTTGAAGAGACAGCAGACACGGTTAGATAAACTACTTATTAACAAGAATAATGGAATAGCCCATGGTTTATTTGGCCTGTGGACTAGCTTAAATTGGAGTGCTTATTGGGAGTATTATACTCCAATACTTGCCCATTTCTCTTATTATACCAGTCACATGGTTAAATCTAAGGGAAGCTAGTCAAAGCAAATTGGAAGAGGTCATGTGAGCTAAGAAAAACATTTTATACAGAAGCATCATTAACAAAAACGACTGAGCTGGCAAAAATTAGGCAGTGCACCTAACGATACATTAGATCTAAAAAAAAAGAATTTTAACTTAATAATCACCAACATAGATTTAGCATCATAATCACAGATGCAATCAAATCATAAAAATTATGAACATATTTAGATAGTTGATGCAGTTGATAGAGTAACATGGGATGATAAATATCTTTTCAGAATTTTCAGGAGAGATTATATAGACACCTTTCATCTGAAAATTGAAGAACTAACCTAATTTATGCAAAGCTGCTTGTCACATTCACGTTCTGGGTGGTAGTATTAGCACTGTCTGAGATGTCAACAGCAGGAATAATTTATTTTTAATTATTTTTCACTTAAAACAATTTTAAACTTTCAGAAAATGCTGAAGCAGTGCCATTGGTAGCACTGAGTAGCCTCTGGAATTGGACTGACCTAGCTCTGCTGTTTGTTATTCACTGAGTGGCCCTGGGCAAGTTACTTAATCTCCCCAAGACTCAGCTTCCTCATCCATCAAATGAGGAAAAGAAGGGAAAGTGCCTTACCTCACAGTGTTGTTGGGAAAGTGGAATTAGAGAGTATTTGTAAAATTGGTAGCATGGAACCTGGTGTATAAAAGTTGAGCAATAAATGAAAGTTATTATTATTAACTGGGGTAGGAAAAATAAATTTCTCAACTTGAAATAGTTAAACTTCCCTCAAAGTTTTGATGATAAAATTAAGTCATTTGACTCTTTTTTTTTTAAGATTTTTTTTTATTTATTTATTTATGAGCAACACACAGAGAGAGAGGCCCAGGCCTAGACAGAGGGAGATGGAGAAGCAGGCTTCCCTGCAGGGACCCTGATGTGGGACTCAATCCCAGGACCCCAGGATCTCAACCCGAGCTAAAGACAGATGCTCAACCACTGAGTCACCTAGATGCCCCAAGTCATTCAACTCGTTATGGAGCTTTTGTGATGAATTCATTAGCTTGATCCCCCTTGTCTTCAGATGAGAAAATGCATCAAAAGGCCATTGGGATGAGGCAGGGGCTTAGTAGAGAAAGACTCTTTAATTCTCTAAGATCTTAAAATATGTCTCCCTAACTTTGGAGTGACTAGGCCCTTGGTTTATTTCCTATATTTCTACTGTCCCCATACACTGTCTTATTGCCTGAAAAAGAAAACTATAGACCAGGTAACTTTAATTGACAAAAGCAGAGCTCATCCTCTTTGGGCAGGTCTCATAGTCAGTGGAATTTGGTATATAGCAGGAACATGTGAAACAGTCTTTAATTCTGGGTTTGCTCTAGGGGTACCATAATTAGTATTTGAAAGCACATGTTAGGAAGAAGGGTAATAATAACAGCTAACATTTATTGGATGCCAGCCACTGTTCTAATGGCTTTATATGCATTAATATCACTTGCATTTTCACAAATGATGATGGCACCATTATCATCCCTATTATGTAGATGAAAAGTAAGCCATGCACTGTTCTCTTTTTCCTTGATCTTGAGGCACTCCTTCCCCCTCACCAAGGTGGGGGAGGAATACTTGGGTTCCAATTCCTTCATTAGACTAAGACCCTGAATTCCATGATTTTTAAATCAGGTATGTTCTAAGAGACGTTTATTTTTTTTATAAGTAATGGCCCCAAGTCTTGCACATTTCTGGAGCCTTCCTTTCTCTTGCTACCTGACAGGCAGGAAGTGACCATGGACTCGCTGGGACTACCTCAGCCCTACATTTCATTTACTCCATTCAGTCCTATACTCCCTTGTGCCCTTTCCACCCCCTCTCCTGTTTATCAACTCTGGGTTTTTTACGAATAAAGGTGTTCAACTCTGCTCCCTCAGTCTCTCTATATTATCTTTCCTACTGCCGTTAACAACTACATAATTAAATCATGGCTACTGTTTTCTGAATGTTTTCTATGTGCCACATGTTTCTAATGAGAAAGCTTTATCTTAGAGAAGTTTCTGAAGTAGGTAGTAGAATCAGGTTGGACCTCTGAACTTTCCAGCTTTTACTCTTTCTCCTATGTCAGTATTTCCCCAATAGTGAGATGTTAATAGGTGCTATTGGAAAGTTTTAGGGAAATTTGCAATAATATGTAGTTCCTTGCAATGCCATTGAAAAGTACTGAATTGGGGCACCCGGGTAGCTCAGTCGGTTAAGCATCTGCCTTCTGCTCGGGTCATGATCCCAGGGTCCTGGGATGGATCCCCAGGTAGGGCTCCCTACTCAGTGGAGATCTTGCTTCTCCCTCTTCCTCTGCCTGCTGCTCTGCTTAGTTGTGCTCTCTTTCTCTGTCAAATAAATAAAATCTTAAAAAAAAACAACAACAACAACACTGAATTGTGTCACACTTCCTCTCTGTTTCAAAGACACCCTTCTGAGAAGGAAGAAAGTATATACCATAGGATAGGTTGCCTAGATATATATAGGAGAGGAAGAAAATACAGAAAACACAGGACTGAGGCAGGAAGGGAAAGAGAATTGCAAAGGCCAGTGTCACTTCCTTAATATATTTTGCTTGGTATTGGTCCAAATCTGAGCTTTCAGAAGCCCAGGTAAAATAGCATTTTCATATTTGATCACATATCTTGCGGTGATGGTTTCTCCATAAGCCAATTATAAGTTGAGAGGTTATGACTAAACAAAATATGAGAGAGTGCTTCACATCCTAAGTCCTATTATTTTTTTTAAATTTTTTTTAAAGATCTTATTCAGGGCAGCCCTGGTGGTGCAGCGGTTTAGCGCCGCCTGCAGCCCAGGGTGTGATCCTGGGGTCCCGGGATCGAGTCCCACGTCAGGCTCCCTGCATGGAGCCTGCTTCTCTCTCTGCCTGTGTCTCTGCCTCTCTCTCTCTCTCTCTCTCTCTGTCTCTCATGAATAAATAAATAAAATATTAAAAAAATAAAGATCTTATTCATTTATTTGAGAGAGAAAGAGAAAGAGACAGAGACAGAGAGAGAGAGAGAGACAGAGCGAGCACAGGTGCACAATTTGGAGGGAGGGGCAGAGGAAGAGGGAGATGCAGACTCTCCACTGGGCAGGGAGCCTGATGCTGATCTCAAACCAGCTGAGCCACCCAGGTACCCCTCTAGGTCCTACTATTTAATAGAGATCAAGTTGTATAACATAAAAGCCCTAGTTCAATATTTCACTAGTATTCTGCACCAGAAATTGCATGAGATAACTGGTATCTGCAAGGAAATATTTTCACTGTGTTTCCTGAGGAGTCATTCCTCTTGAGACACCTGGGTGGCTCAGTGGTTGAGGGTCTGCCTTCGGCACAGGTTGTGATCCCAGGATGTGGGATCAAGTCCCACATTGGGCTCCCTGAATGGAGCCTGCTTCGCTCTCTGCCTGTGTCTCTGTCTCTCTCTCTGTGTATCTCATGAATAAATAAAATCTTTTTTAAAAAAAATGAGTCATTCCTCTTCATTTGCAAAATATGGGGATATCTAACTTATAATTATTTGTTTACTGTCACTCCTTCCTATTGATACATTTTCTGTTAACATTTATGCTCAGGAGTTAGGTTCTTTTCATACTTATTAAACTTGATTATTGAAAAAGAACAGGTTCAGCCATTTTCCTACTTTCTTGATAAATCACTAATAAATTATTTTGAGGATTGAACTTAGAAAGAAAAACTCCTGCACCTTGTCTGGCTAGCAAATCAGATTATCTCTGAAGATATATTATTATGATGATCCACTTCCCAGTGTTGGTTCTTGTTTAATTTTGGAGCTGTTTAGATTGAATTAGTGAATTGGAACTAATAAGTGTTAGAACAAGCTGAAGCTGATTTACAGCGCTGTATTCAATGTCCAGGCAAGACAACCTTATATTTGTAATGAGGAATTCTAGGGCACATTTGTGGCAATTTTAATACTTTGTGGTTTTGTTTTTTTTTTTGTTGTTGTTTTGTTTTTTCTTTGTGGTTTTTAGACTTAAGTAAATATTTGGTTATTTGGTTCAAATTTTTTCATAAGACATTTTTATGTTACAAAGCTGCAAATGTACCCATAGCAAGCCCATCCTACTAAACTGTTATTCTTTAAGTTAAGACTTAAGTGACTGGATGGACTCAGAATATGAGCAAATTTGCACATCACCAGAATATGTACACACTAGTGTCAAGGTCAAACATAATTAGAATCCTGAGGCCAACACCACTGTGTGGATGCCATTGCTAACTCAGGCAGTACATATCACATATGTGGTATGCTCTCTTCATGGTGTACTTGTGACTGTTAAAAAGAATTGTACATTTTTTGCTCACACTAAATTTGCAAATTTGGAGTATGTACACAAGTTATAAATAATGTGAGTTCATTTCATATCTTAGAATGAATAAAAATATACTTTGATTAATAAAATTTCAAAAGAATGTGTTAGGTACCCACCATGTGCAAGGTACTGCATCAGAAATTGTAGAAGTGACAAACACAAGTAAAAAAATTTTTTTCATCCAAAAAAGAATCCACTCATGAGCTATACCTGAGAAGAGGACGAGTCATTCAAAAAAAAAAAAAGGAAAGAAAGAAAGAAGAAAGAAAGAAAAGAAAGAAGAAAGAAGAAAGAAAAGAAAGAAAGAAAGAAAGAAAGAAAGAAAGAAAGAAAGAAGAAAGAAAGAAAGAAAGAAAGAAGAAAGAAAGAAAGAAAGAAAGAAAGAAAGAAAGAAAGAAAGAAAGAAAGAAGAAAGGTATCAGTTCAACTGAGCCTTAAATGATTGTGATGGGTAGAAATTTGGATTGGAGGGAAAAGTGTGAGAAATGAAGAAACATGATGAATCTGGGGCAAAGTGAGTGGTGTGTGGTCCCCTCTGAGGCAACCAATTCAATTACCTCATGCCTAGTAATTCTAACTTGAAGAACAGCAACAAGCAACAATTGCTATTGACCAATTATTATGTTGAGTCCTGTACATGCTGTGATTTATTTAATCCTCATGAGAACTCTGATGAAGTACTAGAGTAACTATCCCTGTTCCATAGAAGCCTTTGAGTCATGGAAAGAAGTAACTTCCTCCAAGTCACCCAGCCAGTGTGTTGGAGAGTCAAGATAACGATCTAGATGGTGCAGCACATGGCACCATCTTCATACAACATGATGAGGCTTTTTTTCCCTACTTATTTATAGGTGCTATGCAGAACTCAGTCAGGGAGCTTTATATTCTTTCAGGGTTTGACTTGAGCATGCAGCTTCAGGGTGCTCATAAATACCCTCTACTTCATTCCACAGAAAAAAAGAAACATTTTAAAACACCAAACAGGGACACCTGGGTGGCTCAGTGGCTGAGCATCTGCCTTTGGTTTAGGTTGTGACCTTGGGGCCCTGGAATTGAGTCCACACTGGACTTCTCATAGGGAGCCTGCTTCTCCCTCTGTCTATGTCTCTGCCCTCTATGTCTCTCATAAATAAATAAATAAATAAATAAATAAATAAATAAATAAATCATTAAAAAAAGAAACAAAACAAAGAATAAACAAAACAAAAAAAAATACTAAACAAGTCATGCAAAGTGGTTCAGGCCTCTTCTGAGAGTCCTTTACAGTGAGTACAGGCCTGGGACCAAAGCAGTAGAAGCAGAAAAAGGTGAAATTTTAGTTATTTCTCCGAGTAACTTAGTCCTCTCCTCTTCTCATAAAATTTTCTATCTTGTTTGACCATTGTAACTTGGGATTTTCATTTTTATTTTTTTTTAAATGCCTAGACTATTTTTACAGAATAGCAGACGGAGTAGAAAGGATGTCCTGGGAACTAGTGACAACACGGGTTTTTGTTCCCATTGGCAGTGTTAGGAGGGAACACCCTCTCCCAGGCTTTGACACCAGCTTGGGGGCAAGTGACTACTACAGATGTTCCCTGCTCCCTACGGGTGCCAGAAGCGTGGGCCTGCAGCAGACGCCTGATGGCACGGATTGCTTTGGAATGGCTCATATTGCCCTGGATATATATTTCCTTTTTTTTTTTTTTTTTTTTTTTTTTTTAATTTTTTATTTATTTCTGATAGTCACAGAGAGAGAGAGAGAGAGGCAGAGACACAGGCAGAGGGAGAAGCAGGCTCCATGCACCGGGAGCCCGACGTGGGATTCGATCCTGGGTCTCCAGAATCGCGCCCTGGGCCAAAGGCAGGCGCCAAACCGCTGCGCCACCCAGAGATCCCTGGATATATATTTCCAAATGCAGTTGCACAGCATGAGAGAGGTTTTACTTCAAATTCACAATGACTACTTTTAGTGTTGCTTTTATGTTTTACCCATACCAAGCTTCATGACCTAGTCTATGTTTTCAAGGTAGCAAAGTAGCAATCACTATGGTCCATCTGTACACTGAGTTAAAGAGACAAATGTGGCTGGGGATGATCTGATTGTGCACACAGCAACATAGATTTATCTGAGGGGGAGAATGTACTTTCTGTGTCCATGAGAGGCTGTGTCCTCGAGAGCAGATAAGCATAAAGTCTCTGCATCAGGTTTTCACAAGTTAATTCCTAGATGTGCCACTTCTCAGCTTTTGATCTTAGAATAAGTTACTAAACAGCTCTGAGAGTCGGTTTCCTCATCTGAAAAATGGGGATAATGTTACCCACTTCATGGAGTTAGTGCGAGGATTAAGTGATCCAATATCTGCAAAAAGCTTAAGATATTGCCTTATACACTGAAAAAGAAATTGTTAGCTATTATTGCCATAAAGGAATTAATAAAGAATAATTTTTTATAAGATTTTTATTTATTTATTCATGAGAGACACAGAGAGAAAGAGAGAGGCAAAGACACAGGCAGAGGGAGAAGCAGGCTCCATGCAGGGAGCCTGATGTGGGACTCGACCCCGGGTCTCCAGGATCACACCTTGGGCTGAAGGCGACGCTAAACTGCTGAGCCACCCGGGCTGCCCCCAAAGAATAATTTTGAATTCAGTAACTAACAACTCATTAATTGAAAGACAAAGCCAAAATTTTTCTTCAGGTTGAGAGGAAAGGACAAAATGTGCTTTTCCCTGTGAGCATCTGCCTGCAATACCCCATATTTCTGGTTCTCTTTGCGTCTAACTGTTCATTCCCCTCCTCAGAGTTTGCCTCTGCTTCTAAACTTCTCCGAGATTTATCTCTTAGGAGAATTTACCACTCCATATATTTATCTAAGGGTCTTGCCTAAATATTTGTTTGATAGAAATACAGGGGGTTTAATTTTCACATAAGAGAATAAATCTCAGCTCTGGTGCCTGAAAACTTTTGGGAGATAAGGCCTATGCTCATTTGGTTTTATCCATGACTAGAAATATGTTGGACTTAAAAGCTGGGGTTAATTCCATCAGCTGAAGGTTAAGCCTTTAGCTTCTCTAAACAGAAAACTCCATCTAACTGCCAGTGACTTTTTGCCTGATGACTTTGAAGCTGATTAGTAACTCTCTATCAACACGTTACTTCTCTTAATGTATGTCCATTTGACAGGTACTCTCTAGAGATAAAATCCTATATTAGAGAAGATTCTCTAAAGAAGGAGTTTCAGTTACTATGGTGAACCAATGGGATAGACATTTTGATGACAGTGGAAACCTATCACCCTTAAATGATAAAGAACTGAAAAAAAAATAAATTGAACACACTGGTGAGATTTCAATAGACATTATAAAACCACTGGCAAGGCTGATTTATCATGTATTATATTTGAGAAGAAAAAGATTAAATTTTAAGATGAAAAGAATTTACTAGATTCTTTTCTTGTACTGTCATAGTAAATTGCTAGGAATGAGGAGAGCAGGCAATATTATATACCATTAATGCTAACAAAAACAAGGGAGGAGCCAACATTTGGTCATCTACTAACTAGAAAAAAAACATAGTAGGGAGACTCTGTGCCCAAATTTCGATTCACAAGAAGAAATTGATGATTTCATTGGTAGTTTTTAAAATGCTGCTCCTTCTAAGAACTGCACCTAAGAAGCAATCAGTATTTCAAAGTGTCTACGTGTGGATTTTATGGATAATCTCCCAGAGAGGTGATATCAAGTTGCATTTTAGTGGAGAATGCATAAATATTTCTAAATCCATCTCAGAAGCCAAGGTGTAGAATGCTTGTCAAAATATATAGACTATATATATATATATATATATATATATATATATATATATATACAGTGAATGGTAGTTCAGAGCCGAGCTAGAGGGAAAATAATTGAACGATGGCATATGCTACTCCTAAGCCATGTCCTCTTCAGGAAGGCATTGAGATGGGAGTGTCAGTGTTGGTATTTCTGTTGAATTTATTCAGTTTGCTCTTCTAGGCTGATCCTCTATCCTTCTTCTGTTCAGAATGGTAAGAAGATGGCATCAGGATGGCCTCATCCTCTGGCTTCCAGGTGGGTTTTAGCCAGTGGGGATTTCCAGCAAGCAATTGGAGGGAAGGAAGAGAGAGAAGGAATATTTTCCCCCAGACTCCAGCTCTACTAGGTTGCAGTTTGGGATGCATCCCTCACTAAATTCATAGTCCCTGTCATCCCTCAGCATATAGATCTGTCTCAGGATCTGTCTCAATAATTATCATTCCCTCTGCTTGCCCCTTCTAATGACCCTCCATGGAAACTAAGCCTGGGACACTGCACTGTTTCTTCTTGCATCTCATAAGCCCTACCCTCATTTTTGTAAATGGCTCTTTTATGAACTCTCCTTAAATTACCCGACTTGAGTGTTCCAAAAATATTTGGATACTGATTCATACAGGATAAAAATATTACTAGACAAGGGAAGTAAGTGAAAGCAGACATTCCATACGTAAGCAATAAAGATGTAGCAAAATATGGAGATAATGTGAAGCAGTTGGATGTGTTAGACAAAAAGACCCTAAAAAATTAGACCAGATGATAATAATAATAATATGGCACTACATTTGTCCCCATATCGATTGGCAGAAATCTTAATCAGGATAAAACATGAGTGTCAGGTGTCTGGATAAGATAAATGACTTTCCAAGATTAAATTCTTTTAAAACTTCAACAGAGATGAAATATAATAGATTTAGTTCTGGGCAGTGGTCAGAGGATGGCAAAGTAGTAAGCAGCACCAGCGTAATCAAATTCAACATTTTAGTTAAAGTGAGAAACTAAAAATAACAATCAGAAGAGTGCTTAATGATGGATAACAAACAAACAGAAAAACCTGATGGAAGATTTAAAATGTTTTTTATAAAGTTCTCATTAATATACCAGGGGAAACCTTTAGGTCACTTAAAAGCATCACTATGTATTTCCAAGAAAATAACCTGACTATAAGCCCAGCATGACTAAGTGGCGAAACTACACACTTGAATAAAGAAAACAAACAAAAAATTAAGACTTTTTTTCCAAAATGAAGAAATTGTGAAAGAAAATTATGAAACCTAGTAAAATTCAAGGGTGAAGTGTAAAAAAATTAAGCACAAATAATTTGAGAGGCACTTGCAAATAAATTTTAAACAATTAATTAAATGAGTTATTATAAGGTTGAAAAAAAAACAAAGGAGGTAAACTGGGGAACAAATGTGATCACTGAAAGTACATTCAGTGTAGAAAAGGGAACTCAGTTGAAGATCATTCTACAAGACACAGAAGAGTTCTAGAACCACATGTAAGTTGAGTGCATTAAATGTATTGTACAAAAAAAGAATATAAGTCACCTTCGATGACCAGTATTTAACGTACTCAAGGTAGGGTGGCCAAGGTATGTAACTTATTACTTTAATGACCAATGTGCTAGTCAATGTGATCCCCACGTTAAGCATTTAAGAGGGATCAACAGATTAGAGCAGTGTTTCTATGCCAGGCAAGCAGTTGGCAATGGTTATAAATTGTAGGATACTAACGCCCTATTGAGAATAACGCGTTGGTGGAAAGGTAACATTTTTCTCTAAGGCAAAATCTGGTCTGTTTCATCTGTTGGATATTTTTTAGCTTGAATAAATACCAAGCAGAATCAAAATGAAGAGAGAAGTAAAACAATGGAATAGAAATTGTTAGCTGGCCACTCAGGACCTAGCATTGTGGTAGGGGTTTTAACACATCCATTACATACTAACAGTGTTCTGGGGGGTGAGAGTCCTTGTCTCCTTTTCACAGAAGGAAGCAGGGCTCCAGGACCACACCACTAACTGGCTAAGTTTGAATCATCATGGAGAAGTAGACTCCAGACTCCTGCCCTGGTCTGTCTGGTTCTAAGCATTGACTTCATTTCAGTAAATTCATTTAGACTACTTAAAAATGTTTAACAGATATTTCTCAGAAATTTTCGGCTTTTTTTTTTTTAATTTTTTTTTTATTTATTTATGATAGTCACAGAGAGGGAGAGAGAGAAAGGCAGAGACATAGGCAGAGGGAGAAGCAGGCTCCATGCACCGGGAACCCGACGTGGGATTCGATCCCGGGTCTCCAGGATCGCGCCCTGGGCCAAAGGCAGGCGCCAAACCGCTGCGCCACCCAGGGATCCCGAAATTTTCGGCTTTAAAGAAGTGAATGGCAGTCTTATTTGGAAAGTGTTTGGCAAAGATAAGGAGCTGATTCAAAAATAAGAAAGAAAAAAGGATAGGAACAATCAGGCATCTCTAAGCCTAGGAATCTTCAACAGCGCTTGCTAGATCGAATTCGAAGATGATTCCCAGGATATCCTGCCTCTCATGCGCATGCCCTGAATAATTCTAGTGACAATGAATATGATTAGTCTGACCCTTACAAGTACTTTATGTCATATGGTACAGTTGACTTTAAGAAAGGAAAATCCTAACATAATCACTTAGAACCTTTAGAAGCAGAGCTTTCTGGCTCTGGTCACAAGAGGGAAAACCTTTGACTTCTGGCCTGGAAGAAAACAGAACATTCATGCTGAGAGGGGAAGCCCCAAGAAGCTGATGACAGCTGGCAGGAAATGGGTTCTTTTTTTTTTTAATTTTATTTATTTATTCATGAGAAACACAGAGAGAGATTGGCAGAGACACAGGCAGAGGGAGAAGCAGGCTCCATGCAGGGAGCCCGACATACGACTTCATCCGGGGTCTCCAGGATCACACCCTGGGCTGAAGGCGGGCGCTAAACCGCTGAGCCACCCGGGCTGCCCAGGAAATGGGTTCTGCCCTCAACCTTGCCCTTGAGGAGAATCTCAACCCATAGGAGAACCACAGCTTGATTTCTGTCTTGTAAGATCCTGAGTAAAAACCCACTAACACTGTGCCAGGACTTCTGACCCACAGGGCCAGGAGCTAATACATTGTCAAAGCTGCTGAACAATGTGGTACTTTATCATGCAGCTTTAGGAAGCTAATGCACAACAAAAACTTATCTGACATTTATTAAAACTTCAGGTGACTGAACAGTAAAATTACAGGAAGATTTTGCACATAGCAAAAGTTTGATCTGTGGGGAATACACTGAATGGAGATTAAGTTATGTGGACTACGTGAAATGGGAGAAGTTTCAGTTGGGGCTTAGGCAAGGCATTTCAGGAACTATTAATCTAGATGATATTTGCAAGATAATGGATGGGTTTCAACCAGCAATTATGGTTTATTAAAGAGCTACAGGGAACATTTTCATTGTTCCCTGTAGACATGGGCTCAACGGGCTTCTGTTGAAAAGACCAACAACATGTTTGAGTATCCTCAGGAAGGGCTTTGGAAACTCGAATCAAAAGGTCTGGAAAAACTATATGGCTAATCCTTTTCCCTGATAATGAGAAGAGTTATCCTTCTTACACATCAAGAAATGCTTAAGTGATAGACTGGGTCCCAGATGAGAAAATAAAATGAACAACAATCCAAACTTTCTTCAGAAGTACACTTTACAACTATGCCCTTGATCTGGAGAATTAAAGATTGAGGAAATATTCTCAACGTTAATCCAAAAAAAAAAAAAAAAAAAAGGACTTCAGAGAAGGTGTGTTTGTAACAGTGAAGCCAGTTAGTAGGAGTGGTTACTTCTTTCCCTTTGGTGTATTTCTTCCATGTCCCAGAAGTTAGATTACTGTAACACTCTTGACCACTCTCCTCCCCTTTGGTTACTTTTGGGAAAGTAGAGAAATTTATCCAGTTGGTAAATTGATATGATATATTGGGCATGCTTGAATCAGCTGCTCTTTTAATCTCTTAAGAATAAGCCTGACCAAAGAGAACACATTTTCTCCTCTGGATGTCTCTGAGTAGATAAAGCTGTTTTATTCTGAGGCCAACTATGAGGAGGTCTAAACCTCCTAAAAATATAAGCCATAAACTCCACCCTAGCCTTTTTTGGAGTCATAAAGGTGAAGTTTGGCTCCAGAAATTGTATTGTTTGTCTTATTTTTCCACTAGTTTATTTGACTATGTGGTAGGGAAAGAGTACTATTTATTAGGTGTCCTCAAAGAGCCTGACAATGGGCACAAGGTAGCTCCTCCAAATATTACAAAGAGGAATTTTAAAATTTGAAACCTAAAGCATAGTTTTTTTTCATAATTGGTAATATATTTAAGAAGTGTACATGATGAAATTACAACGGACTTCAAGGACTGTTTAATAAATCTAAGTATTATAAATTTAAAAAGAATTAAAGCTGTGAATACATGCCCACATTTCTGAGGTCATAAAACAGGGTTATTATAACATTCTGCATGGTATCCCTGCTATATTTTAATTCATTTTCTCATTATTTATGCAATAGTCTAAACCTGTGTGGCATTTTTAATATCTGAAGAAATTTTCAGCATTGGAAATGTTTCTAATATCAATATATGAAGCATAAAAATCACCCATGGGCCTCAACAAGGAAGATTAGTAATCCTAATCCTTTTGTGTATTTTTCTTTATTCACTACTAGCTTTATTCTTTACTAACTCTACAACATCAAGTTTTTAATTACTAAATTCTTGATACAGAATGTGAATTTTACTTTTAATGATTCTTCTAGGAGTTGTTATGAGCACTCTAACCAGGGGAAATGCATGACAAACAGTAATTAAACTTTTAAATGGAAATCTCTCTAACAAGACAGTGACAAAAGATCTAAAATGAAGACCTAGATTAATCTGGCACATTAGACATCTCATTGTCATAGTTCCCTGAACCCAGGAATGAGAAGGAATCATGTTGCTTTCATCTAGAAAATACAACTGAAAAACTGTCACTTTTCTCTTTGCAGGAATTTAAGGAGAAAAGACAATGTATTGGACAATTCCAAAGGACTTTATTATCCTTTTATCTGGAAGTCTTCAGCATATTTGGAAGGATTCTGCAATTTATTACACCATTTATACTGATGGTCTATTTCGTGGGATTCTATAATATTATTTGTATATTAACTTCCCAATTTGAGTATAAGATGAAGATATACTATTTCTTTTATTTGTTTGTTTATTAAAACACAACTCCTTTGTGCACAAATGTTTTGTTCAAGTTTAATGAGTAAGTAAACTTCCCAGAGTAGGTCCCACCAGAAACAACATGGTTTTGATTCAAACTGGGTCAGACCTGAAGTATCTATGGGGTTGCATTTGCCTACACACCCCTGGGATACTTCTTTATAATGTATAGGGACTACTGTGTTATCAGTGACTTAGGGATCTTAGCTTCAAGAAACAAGTCACTCTATCTCTGGCATAGCTATAGCGATAAAATCATTATTACATTATTACAAAAAGCAACAAAAGGAAGGTGTAGTTTACTCTGTACCCTTGGCATAGTTTTATTTTTTTTAAGATTTTATTTATTTATTCATGAGAGACAGAGAGAGAGAGAGAGAGAGAGAGAGAGAGAGGCAGAGACGCGGCAGAGGGAGAAGCAGGCTCCCTGCAGGGAGTCTGATGTGGGACTCGATCCCAGGACCCTGGGATCACGGCCTGACCTGAAGGCAGATGCTCAATCACTGAGCCACCCAGGTGTCCCATTGGCATAGTTTTAAAAGGATATAACTAGAATAAATGTATATGCAAGGAAACGGAGGGAAACAAGTGAGGCTGAGGATTGCAAAGACGGGTAGAAAATACAGTCACATTCATGCTAATCAGAACTTAACCCATTGTGAAAGCTACTTTACTACCAAGAAAGGAGCTATGGAATTCTTTATAAGAATGTACTTCATTGATTGTATATTAATTTCCTGTTGCTACTGAAGAAAATCACCACATATTTGTAGGTTAAGACAACATAAATTTATTATTTTACAGTTTTGGACGTCAGAAATCCAAAATGAACTGGCAAGGGATGACAACTTGGTTGGAAGGTAAAGTCTAGGAAACTTACTTTGGAGTTGGCTTGTCATAGCAAGCTTGACATTTTTACATGGATGTTATATTTATATGGTGGCAGACTGAAGACAGGACCTAACAACTCAGGAAACAACAGATGTTGGAGAGCATGCAGAGAAAGGGGAACCATCACACACTGTTGGTAGGAATGCAAACTGATGCAGCCACTCTGGAAAACAGGATGGAGAGTCCTCAAAAAGTTAAGAATAGAACTACCCTCTGGCCCAGCAATTAAACTACTAGGTATTTATCCAAAGGATACAAATCTAGTGATTTGAAAGGGCACATGCACCTCAATGTATATAGCAGCAATATCGAAAATAACCAAAATATGGAAAAAGCCCAGATATCCACTGACATACAGATAAAGATATATACGTGGAATATTACTTGGTCATCAAAAAGAATGAGACCTTACCATTTCAATGACATAGATGGAACTAGAAGGTATTATGCTAAGTGAAATCAGTCAGAGAAAGACAAATACATTTCATTTCACTCATATGTAGAATTTGAGAAACAAAACTGATGAACACGGGGAAAGGGAAGGAAACATAAAATAAGATGAAAACCAAGAGGAAGACAAAGTGTAAGAGACTCTTAATTATAGGAAATAAACTGAAGGTCTTTGGAGGGTAGATGGATGGGGGATGGGGTAATTGTGTGATGGGCATTAAGGAGGGCATGTGATGTCATGAGCACTGGGTGTTATATGCAACTGATGAATCACTGAACTCTACCCATGAAACTAATAATATACTATATGTTTACAAAACTGAATTTAAATTAAAAAATTAAGAAAAACTTTTAGAGGCAAATTCTTCTCCTCTTCTTCCCCCTCAAGTCAAAGCCCTTGGCTCTACCATTGTTAGTGTTAGTTCTGCTTAAAGGAAAGGGAAAGACAAGAAAAGGGAAGCAAGTTGGTCCCACTGGATGGAATTTACTTGGTGTCGACGCTCACTGATTAAAAGTCCTGCTCTCTTTGGTATTTTATTTCATCCATTAGGTCAGTTGAATGTTAGTATGCCAAAGTACCTCAGTTTCACTCAATTTCTCAATATATGTTTGATACCCTTTACCCAAATTCTGTCTTCAGATACTCATGTATATTCAAAACTTACTTAGTCTTTGATTAGAATTTTACATGGCACAATAAGAGTTCTCTTTGTGACACACTAAACTTAATTTTAATGTAGGAACCCAGAACTTTGAACCAAATTTGGTTATTTAGGAGACTAATTCTGATAATCTTATGGGAATTTTAGGTTTCAGGTTTCTTGTAGTTTGCATATATTGGTTTCATCAGTATTTATCTTCTACATGGAGATAAGCAACCTCATGGTGCCTAAAAAATTTAGAGTTATTAAAGCACTTGCCATGTGATCATAAAATGGCCTAATCTATTTGAGCAAAAATTCCCATACATTTTAGGGTAATTGTTTTTTCCAGTTTCTTTGTTTATAAGATCCTATGTGTTAGACAGATGTTAATAAAGATGTTCATTACAGTGTTTTATATGCTGGCTCAAATTGTTAAAAAAACAAAACAAAACACTCAAATGGAACCCTGGGAAATTTTCACATATGTTGTCAAAAAATTAGAATACAATGCGATTGTAAAAAGGAACTAGGCACATTGCTGTGTATTGGTATAAAACTATGTTCACATGATATAATAAAGAATTAAAAAAATCAGCTTGAGGAGTGAATATTTATATTCCATAAATTTTGCTAAAATGTATCCATATAGTTATGCATGCTTAGAATAGAATCTGGAAGGAAATACACTTGTACATGGAACTGTTACTAATTAAAAATAACATTGAATACTTATTCTATGTCAGACTCTGTTCTAAACGTTTTGTATGTATCATTTTATATAATTCCACAGGACACCCATGAAATCCTTTTATCTTGATTTTATAGATGAAACCAAATCACAGACAGATGAAAAAACTTGGCAAAGACACTTGGTTATCTAACACTATCTTTGGGATGTGAATTTTCAGAGGGCTCTTACCTCTACTTTGTTCATAGTCTATGCTGGAATTCTCATGAATGTGTATGTATTACTTTCATAATTATGAAAAAGAAGGTCTTTTTATATGGGAAAAAAATCCCTGTAAAGGAGAAAATCAGTTGTGAACATCTGGCTGCAATTTATCTCACATGATATATTATTTGAAATGTAAGAAAACTGATACTTGAGGGACACCTGGGTGACTCAGGGGTTGAGCTTCTGCTTTCAGCTCAGGGTGTGATATCAGGTCTGGAGATCAAGTCCCACATCGGGCTTCCTGCATGAAGCCTGCTTCTCCCTCTGTCTATGTCTCTGCTTCTCTCTCTGTATGCCTTTCATGAATAAATAAATAAAATCTCTTAAAAACAAACAAAAAATGCTAATACTTGAAAACCTGTTTTCAAAATCCATTACTTTGGAAAATAAATTCAACTTCAAAATTCCCACACAAATAATTGAATATTCAATTATTTTTTTAGTGTTTGCAAGTGAATTCCAACTTCCCTAAAAATTAATTATCATACTAAGTTGCAAAACATGTGAAATATTATCTTCATTTTAGTCTTAATCTAAGGGTGCCTGTCTGACTCAATTAGTAGACCATGTGACTTGATTTCAGGGTCATGAGTTCAAGCCCCACATTGGGCATAGAGCTTACTTAAAAAAATAAAGTAAAATAAAATTAGTCTATACAATTTTTAAAGTAACATAATATCAATATGGTGCAACCACTAAATAATTTTGTTTAAAAATCATTTGGTTTTAGTAAAATTGTGTTAATAGATTCACAGAAAGAAAGAAAACAAGTTGCACAGATCAGTTGGTGTTCTCTCTAGTTATTTATTGCAAACCACCCCAGTAATTAGTATTTTAAAATGATAATTTAGGTATTATATTGCATGGTTCTCTAGGTTAAGTTCTGAGCTGGATGGTTCTAGCTCAGTTTCCTTCATGTTGTTACAGCTGGATTTGGGTTGTGGCTGCAGTCATCTGAAGGCTGGCCTGGACTGAACTGGACTGGATATTTAAGGTGGTGCACTTTACCTGGCTGGCAGTAGAAGGTGGCTGGTGGTTGGGAGTTTAAGTAGAGCTATACACTAGAATGCTTACATATGCCTTCTCCAAGTGGCTTGGGTTTCTCAGAAAAAGGTGCTTTAAGTTCCAGAGGAAACATCCCAAGAATGAGTGCTGTTGTGAGCTTTACAAGAAGCGGAAAGTGGAAGTTGCTAGGCCAACTAATTAATGGTCAAACCCAGAACCAGTACAACATCACATCTTTCATATTCTTCTGGTCAAAATGCCAACAGGGACCACCTATCCTCAAGAGAGTAGAGAAAGAGAGTCTCCATTTTGATGGAAGAGTGGTAAAAAATGGGAGACAGGAAATATGGGTGCAGCTGTCTTTGGAAAGGCAACGGGCTGCAGTTGACTAAGAAGTAAACTTCACCTAGTCTTGGCAAAATATGTTTGATGTAAGAAAATTATGATGTCATTGACAAGGACTGAATAATTTAAATTTCTCAATACATGATCTTGGCTATCACAGGTGTTATCGTTCCCATTGATAGTAATTATTATAAATGGTGTTGTATATGCCATTTTACATTTCTGACAGCCTATTTTTCTGTATCAGTCGCTTTTTTGTTGTTTTGTTTTTTGGGGGGTCATTGGTGATTGGTAAATGGAGATGTGTAGAATGGTAATAAAGACTGTCAGTGAAGACTAAATCCACAGACAGAAGCCATAAAACCACAAAATAAGTTTGAGGATAAATGCTGTTAATCTGCAGTTACTTTTTAAAAGAAGGAAGATCATTCTTTCTATATAATTGTAATAATATATATCTTTGTTCCCTGTAATTTACATAAACTTTTCATACATATCTTGCTATGAGCCTGCATAAAATTTTTTACGGATCAGGAACCTGAGGGATAAGTAAGTTAGATGATATCCTTCAAATCATGTAGCTAAAAATGGAGATTGAAGCACAGTATCTTCTGTCTCTAGGATCCTATACTTTGAATCGTATGACCCTTATAGGCTTTTCTTTCTGAAAAGCACACGAGGAAACAAGAACGAGCAAGGTTAGCCATGTAATTTTGAAAAAGTTACATGACCTTTTTATCTGGAAAACAAATAAAATTGAGATGATAATAAGAGTGCCTACGTTGTATAACTGTTGGGAGAATTAAGTGGGGAAGTACAATAAAGTCAAAGAGAATGTTTGCTGGACATTATCTCATACTTTTATTATGGCAGTTATTATTAAGATTACATTAAAAAGACAATATGCTCCAGCAGAGTAACTATGGAGTCGGGTGAATCTAGTTTTTATCAGTAAAAATCACTACCATTTTTCAAGGCAAAAAACAAAAAAATACCCACTTGGTGAGAACACCTTTTAGACATTAAAATAGCCTGGGAAATTTTTGTTGAACTTGTCCATATACTAGTCACATTTGGAAAACTATGCTATGGAAAAAGCAACTTCCCAAATCTCAGTAATTTACTCCAAAAATGACTTATCTTCTGCTCCTGTTAAACACAGACTTAGCTGTGGGTTGTCCACTGCTCTGCTGTTAGAGCCTTCTTTATTCCAGGATCCAGGCTAACAGGCCTGTCACTATTTGGGGCACCTTGTTCTTATGGCAGAGGGAAAATGCAAGGACTGAGCCATATAACGGCTCTTTTTTTTTTTTTTTTCAAATGTGATATATGAGTGATGTAAGTACACTCACATCTCATTAGCCCAAGACATATTGTATGGTTAAGTTCAACATCAATGTGGCAAGGATGTCCATTCTCTAACAGGGAGATGATTAAATAATTAGAAACAATAAAGTCCTCTACTGCAGTCCAAGATGGGAAACATGATTGAAAGTTTCTGGAGGCAAAAAATATCTGAAATATTTTAAAATACTTGTTTCTCACTACTTAGCACACAAATTCATATACTATAGGTGCTCATTAAATATTAATTGGTGAATTCATGATATAGGCAAAGATTAACTTGCAGCAGACCTTTGCACTATCACCTTTTATCTCCCCTTGCTCCAAATTGAAGAAGCAATGACTAGTATTTAAATTTCAGTTGTTAACCTAGATGTGTATCCAAACATACTCAGAAAATGAATAAAGTGCTCTTTATATGATTGTAATCATAATGAAGGAGAGCAAGCTATTACAGGCAATTAGACTAAGTTAAAGTAGTTAATTAGTTCATTCAACAAATAAGCTATTAGAGGTTTCTATGTGCCAGGCAATGAACAAAATATTTAAAGATGAATAAGAATCAGGTATAGTCCTTGCTCTTAGTGAGATATAGGAACACCTAATCAGGTCCATAGTTAATTTTATAGTGAAAAGTATTGTAAGGTAATCTACTATTTTAATTTTTTTAAATATTTTATCTATTTATTTGAGAAAACAAGAAAATGAGCTGGGGTGGGGGAATGTAGGGGGAAGTGGCGGAGAGAAAGGGAGAAGCAGACTCCCCACTGAGCAGGGAGCCACAGGACAAGGGCTCTATCCCAGGCCCCTGAGATCATGCATGACCTGAGGTGAAGGCAGACATTTAACCATCTAAGCCACCTGGGCCTCCCTATTGTTTTAATTTTAATGTTCCACACTAGAGTGGAGAAGTATGTCTCTGTGAGGGTATATAATTATTTTAGTAAAACTACTTTCTTTGAAAGTAAAGACAATAGTAATTTTTTTCTAATCTTAAAAATAGGAGAGAACATTGCACACAGAGATATTTTGAAGAGGCCTCCTAAATCATGAGCAAAATTATCTTTATATATAACAGGAAGCAACTATTTAAAAGTGTATTTGTATACAAGAGTTAGAGTTCAACCTTTAAACTTCACATCATCTTGTGAAGAGAATTTTAAATGCTAAATTGCTTTGATAAGACATATGTATGTACAGAAAAAGTAACATGTAGTGCTTTAATTAGCACTTTCTTCTGCAAAGAGATCATATTCAAGAACTTTCCATTTCCTTTCTTTTTCTTAATATAACCAGAAATAAGTCAGCTATATACCCAAAAGATATCTAGAGACTAATGAGCATGTAGAGTGAGTTCTAGTGGAAACAACAGGAACATTTCCAAACTTAAGCATTAAGCAAATATTGAATATAAGTTAATAAATAAAATTAGAGTTTCCAAAATCTCTTCCTAATTAACAACCTGTTACATAAAATTGGTGGGGTTTTTGATATTCACAAGTTTTAATGAGTTATTTAAAATCACAAAAGACAGTATGAGGTCGCTGGCAAAACATATAAAAGCATTCTTAAAAGTGGCTTATTGCTTTAACCATAAGAACTGTTTCTGTGGTAAACTGACACATTTGATTTTTACCAACAGGAAATAAAACACACAATGTTTTTATAAAATTATAATTTGAGGTTATTTACTTAAATTGATGTAGATGTCATTTTGGGAAGTTTATCATAAGTGCCTTTTAAAAAACTATACTTATTCATGAGAGGCACAGACCTAGGCAGAGGGAGAAGCAGGCTCCATGCGGGGAGCTCAATGTGGGACTCGATCCGGGTACTCTAGGGATCAAACCCTGAGCTGAAGGCAAATGTGCTTAACCGCTGAGCCACCCAGGCATCCCTCATAAGTGCCTTTAAAATAAATGCTTTCTCCCTTCAGATACTACAGAATGATTTTGGAAATAAATATAAAGAAGATTCAAAATTCAGTATTCATCCTGTTACACGCCAAGATCAAGTGAGGCCTGCACTGGGGGCAGTAACCACAGGGACACACTTAATGTGCCTGACACCCAGGGGCTGTCCTTTCCATAGCGGTTCAGTTGGGGACTGTTTTTAGTCTTGGGCGCTCAAACAGGGTTTTACTCTTTCCAGTTGGTTCTTCTATCTTTCTATTAACAGGGCACTGTTCTGAATCTGAGTTACTTGACTCTTCAGTGGCATTTTTGGAAGGACTTTAACTGTTTCCTTCCTTCTATCTCTGTCCACCTCCTCCAGACCTGTAGTGAAGCCCAATTTAGGTGACAATCAAGAATCCTACTATCTCCCTCAAGTTGCAATGAATCATAAAGCACTGGGCATTACACATATTGTGGGCTATGCTATGAATGTATGTTTTGAGTCCAAAATCAAAATTCTTAAAAAGAATCATATCAGCTACATGAATTAGAGAGTAAACGGGTCACAAATTGCAATGCACAAGGTATGATTAAAAATAAAATATGTACTTGGGGATCCCTGGGTGACTCGGCGGTTTAGCGCCTGCCTTCCTCCCAGGGTGTGATTCTGGAGACCCGGGATCGAGTCCCACGTCGGGCTCCCTGCATGGAGCCTGTTTTTCCCTCTACCTGTGTGTCTGCCTCTCTCAGTGTCTCTCATGAATAAATATATAAAGTCTTAAATAAATAAATAAATAAATAAATAAATAAATAAATAAATAATAAAATAGGTTCTTAAAAACATCCTACTCAAATTTGAATAAAATTTTATGTTCTCCACTCTTACTGTGTCCTACTCAAATTGATGTTTTTTTCAAAATAAAGTTTGCTTTACAATTTTTGTAACTTTAAAGCTCTATTAAAGGAACCACTTCATAGATGATATAAGGTCTGGTGAATTAATTTAGACAATCTAAAATAAATAAGTAAAAGAAGCGAGTAGTGTTATGGCAGAAAATTTACATATGATGATGATGAAATAGTCATATAAACATGCATTTTTGGTGAATTCACACATAGTTCTGAACTTACTTTTTGCTTTAATCCACTAAAGGAATATGGAATGGCCAACAGACACATGAAAAAAATGCTCAACATCACTTGACATCAGGGAAATACAAATCAAAACCACAATGAGATACCACCTTACCCTAGTCAGAATGACTAAAGTTAACAAGTCAGGAAATGACAGATGTTGGAGAGGATGCACAGAAAGGGGAACCCTCTTACACTGTTGGTGAGAATGCAAGCTGGTGCAGCCACTCTGGAAAACAGTATGGAGGTTCCTCAAAAAGTTGAAAATAGAGCTACCCTGTGACCCAGAAATTGCACTACTGAGTATTTACCGAAAGGATACAAACAGTGATTTGAAGAGGCATGTGCACCCCAGTGTTTATAGCAGCAATGTCCACTGTAGCCAAAATATGGAAAGAGCCCAGATGTTCATCGATAGATGAATGGATAAAAGAAGATGTGGTACATATATACAAGGGGATATTATTTAGCCACCAACATTTGCAACAAATGGATGGAACTAAAGGGTATTATACTAAGCAAAATAAGTCAATAAGTCTTTCCCTGGAAAGACAACTATCATATGATTTCACTCATATGTGGAATTTAAGAAACAAAACAAAGGACCATAGGAGAAGGGAAGGAGAAATAAAACAAGACGAAATTGGGAGAGGGAGAGGGAGACATACCATAAGAGATTCTTAACTACAGGAAACAAACTGGGAGTTGCCGGAGGGGAGGGAAATGAGGGCATAGGGTAACTGGGTGATGGGATTAAGGAGTAAATGTGATGTAATGAGCGCTGGTATTATATGTAATAGACGAATCATTAAACTCTATTTCTGAAACTAAAAAAACAAAAATAAAAAACAAACAAACAAAAAAACTCCCACAGAAACCAAAAATCAAAAACTAAACCTAAATAAATAAATAAAGGAAGGAAGGAAGGAAGGAAGGAAGGAAGGAAGGAAGGAAGGAAGGAAGGTGGAAGGGTATCTGAGTAAAGTGTATTAAGTTCTGATACAAAATAGTCTTATCTTAAAAATGCTGTACTCATCTAAAAAAAGAATAAATGGATGGTTTACAGGTGGCAAATGTGTGAAAGTTTTCTGATATCAAATGGTTTAGAAATCATAGAACTATAGCATTTTAGAACTCATCAATTTTAGGCTCCTTAATTAACAGATGAGGAGACTAAGCCAGAGAATTTAAGGAACCAGACTCCAAAGTAACAGATAATTTCTAAAGAACTCAGTTACAAGACCATGTTTAAAGAGCTATCTTTAACTATCCATCTATGTCAAAGAATCCCAATAAATTATTTGGAGAAAAGTCAATGTGAGACTCAGTTGTGATCTATAGCAGGAGAATTAGTAATAAAGGTGCTGACTTATGTCAGAAACTGCATAAAATGCTTTCTATATTTGCTGTTAATCCTAGTACCAACGTTCCCATTCCTTATTTTAGAATGTTTAAAAGCAAGGATATAAAAACCAAAAGCTAATGTCTCTCCTAGTTTACCATTTCTATGACTTCACACTATGCAGCCAGACACGCATAGCCATTTTATAATATTATTTCCAAGTTACCAATTAGTTCTTTTTAGTCATGGTCACTTTTAGTCTTTGTTGCAACCACTTTAAAATGAAAGCTTTAGGTATGAACATAGAATGCAACAAGAAAACATGTGAGACCAAAAAAATGATGATATATATATATACTAATGAGGAAAGGTAGCTCCATAATTGTGTCTAAATGGACTCTGTAGCTGAGCTATGGTTGTATCTACGTAGATGCTGGGCAGTAGACTGTGTGGATGTGTGCCTGAGGTATGTTTGTCACTAGCGATATTTAACGGATGGAGATTTGAATCATAGGAACACAATTTACAATGTACAGTTGTGCCGTAGAAATGTATTCATTAATAAAACAGGACAGGAGCTGTTCTCATCTTTAGAAACGGACACCCACTGTAGGTATCAGTTCTAGCTTTCTAAAATATTTGTTTTCTGACATACCAGCTTGACCTATACGTTTGTCTGTGATGAGACTGAGTCTCTTTGGGGGGTAAACTCCAAAAAACAGTGAGGATGCCAACTATAAGAGTAATTCTTGTGGGGCAACTAGCCAGGAACATAGTGTTCTCAAAATGCAAAATAAATAAATAAATAAATAAATGGCAAATTGCATTGCTACAAAATTTATGAAGCAGGAACCAACTTTTTCTCTGTGACTGGAAGTTTACACATCTGAAGCATTTCTGGGCTATTTCAAAGTTTCCTGTGAATATAAGACTCTGGTCTTAGAGAGACCTGTGCTGACAAGCTCTTTTTACCTTTCAGGAAGTAGCTAACCTATAACCACCGCATCAGAACAGGAGCAAGAGTAGCACAGAATTCTGGCTTTAAGAAGAATTCAGGGAGAGGAGAGACCAGAGGCTGAAAGGTAAGAGCCCACTTATCCTTGGTGGGGACAGCTGGGAGTCTGCGTGTAGCTGGGAGGCCAGCAACCAGAATTAAACAGAGGACAGAGGGACAGAAAATAACATGTCACGTCCTAGCTCTGACTGCTTAACCTTTATGTATAAAAAGGAGACCTGCTGCACTCAAGGTTAAAAGTGTTATGCCTTTGAACTAGTGAAACTGGTCGAGCATGTAAAAGAATTGGATCGTTTTTGGAATATACGGTGTCCATGCCTAAGATCATACTTCCAACACCAAAACTGAAGAAAAACCAGATAAAACCAACATGCTCTCATGAGCTATCTGTTCAAAATTTAAAAAAAAATTTATTTCTAAATACTTGGGATTTAAAAATATTGCAGAGTTACAGGAGATTAAAGGGGTAGTAACCAGACTCTTTAAAAGGTGACTCCAGACAATGGCTCATTCCATGATTCACCCTTCTTGAAATAACTAAGTATGAGGGCATTTTTTCCAGGATGTTAGTCTCTGCAAGGGTGTTAGCTGTTGAAATGGAATGATTCTTATACCAAACTAGGGTAGTCAGCTAGTTTCATACTTAAAATATAGAATTGAAATAGCTTTTTGTTGTTGTTTTATAATCTGGAAAAGTCCTTCCCATTTGACTGTTTTATAATGTGGAAAAGTCCTTCCCAATGACTGTTGGATTTTTTTTATTTTTTTTAATTTTTTTGACTGTTGGATTTTAACATAATTTTTGCTCAGTAGTGGATTTTTCTCAGATCTGTAATTTTTTATTTATAGTCTAGAAAGACCACAACTAGAAATCTAATTTATATTGAAAATTCATGACATAGAACATGTATATACTTCCCTTTTCTTTTTCCTTTAGGCACTTTATTTTCATTTATTTATATTTTTGCTGTGGCTTTTGCTTTTACTATGAAGTAATGGTAATAGTTATTTTTGTTGAAAAGCATCAACATCTTGTTTTCTTTAAAGCAACTTTTTATTCGTCTGTAAAAATGAAAACTTTGCCTTTGTCATGCGATATAAAAATTTTAATCAAAACCTTAATTAAAATTTATTATTGGTTTATAATGTGGAACATTTTATTGAAATATTGCTGTATATATAAAAAGCTGAGTAATTTCCTGCCTTGTTAATTTTCCCCCATTCTCACTGGTGTGAGTGGTACTCATTGTGATTTGATTTGTATTTCCCTGATGGCAAATGATGCAGAGCATTTTCTCATGTGCATTGCATGTGCCATGTCTATGTCTTTCCTCATGAGATTTCTCTTCATGTCTTTTGCCCATTTCATGATTGGATTATTTGTTTCTATGTGTTGAGGTTTAATAAGTTCTTTTTCAGATTTTTGGTAAATAGCCCTTATCTGATATGTTATTTGCAAATATCGTTCTCCCATTCTGTAGTTTCTTTGAGTTTGTTAGACTGTATCCTTTGCTGTCAAAAGCTTCTTATCTTGATGAAGTCCCAATAGTTCAGTTTTGCTTTTGTTTTTCTTTTGTTTTCGTGGAGTATCTGCAAGAAGTTACTGTGGCCAAGTTCAAAAAGGGTGTTGCCTGTGTTCTCCTCTAGATTTGATGGAGTCTTGTCTCACATTTAAATCTTTCATTCCAATTTGAGTTATCTTTGTGTATGGTGCAAGAGAGTGGTCTAGTTTCATCTTCTGCATGTGGATAGACCAATTTTTCCACACCATTTTATGAAGAGACTGTCTTTCTCATGGAATCGTCTTTCCTCCTTTGTCGAATATTGTTGACCATAAAGTTCAGGGTCTATTTCGTGAATCTCTATTCTGTCCATTGGTCTATTGGTCTGTTTTGTGCCAGTAAACACAACTGTCTTGATGACCACAGCTTTGTAAGTACAACCTGAAATCTTATTGTGATGCCCCAGCTATGGTTTTCTTTTTTTAAATTCCCTGGCTATTCGGGGTCTTTTTCTGATTCCACACAAATCTTAAAATAATTGTTCTTAAGTCTCTGAAAAAAGTCATGGTAGTTTGATAGGGACTGTGCATTGAACGTGTAAAATTGCCCTGGGTAGCATTGACCCATTTTCACAAGATTAAGTTCTGCAGGAACAACAAATGTTGGAGAGGATGCGGAAAAGGAACCGCTCTTACACTGTTGGTGGCAATGTGAAATGGTGCAGCCTACTCGGAAAACTGTGTGGAGGTTCCTCAAAGAATTAAAAATAGACCTGCCCTACGACCCAGCAATTGCACTGTGAGATTTACCCTGAAGATTCAGATGCAATAAAACGTCCGGGGCACCTGGACCGCCGCCACACCCGATGTTTCTAGCACCATGGCCACAATAAGCAAACTGTGGAAGGGAGCCTCGGTGCCCACGAAAGATGAATGATAAAGAAGATGTGGTTTATGTATACAATGGAATATTACTCAGCCATTAAACACATATACCCACCATTTGCTTCCAACGTGATGAACTGAGGTATTATGCGAGAGTGAATAAGTCAATCGGAGAAGGACAAACAGTTATGTTCTCACTTATTTGGAATATGGAATAATAGGTGAAGGGGAATATAAGGGACAGGGAGAAGAAATGTGTGGGAGATATCAGAAAGGGACATAGAACATAAGACTTCTAACACTGGAAATGAACGTAGGGGTGGTGGAAGGGGAGAGGGGCGGGGGGGTGGGGTGTATGGGTGACGGGGCACCGAGGGGGACCCTTGACGGATTAGCACTTGGTGTTATCTGTATTTGGTAATTGAACACCAAAAAAAATTAATTAAAAAAAAAAAAAAAAAAAAAAAAAAAAAAAAGCTGAGTAATTGAGACAGGCTTAGTTGTAAGGTTATGGGTTTGGCAGCATAACACATAGGTCCTTCTACGTATACTTTTTCTGCTTTATGAACACTGCATATCTCTTACATGGAGATTGGGTGTCCTGTGTAGTGTTCTGCATTGGCTGAGCAGAGGCTTTGGGATGAGTTCAGTTTTCTGCAGTTTAGGCAAAGGATAAGTGAGCGGAGGTTTAGCTACCCAAGGAAAAAAGTTGGTTCTTAGCTCAGCTGTTGGAACATGGGAAGCAAACCTGTCTCTCTCTGAGCCTTTCCCACTTAGCTTGGGCTTTGAGGAGGCTCAGAGTGTTGTCAGATGGTCAGAGAAGGGTAGCCTCTGTCAAAGAGAAGCAGCTTGCTTAGGAATCCCAAATGTAATGGGATCTTGCAAACTGGCTTGTCAATGTCTATGTTCCTTTATTTGTCTTGCCCATGTTGCAAGTTTGTGTGTGGTCCCTTCACAAAGTCTGATTTAAATGTTCTAACCTGAATTCAGCTTTTCTACAATCCATCTCCAAGTTGAGTATCCACACTCATACCATATAGCCTGGTATGACCACGGCAGTAGGGAATAATGCTTGTCCTTGTGGAGATCCTACAGCTATTGCTAACATTTAAGGATAAGGGTAGTGTTTGGTCATTCTTCAAACTGTCACTTGTCTGATTCAGAAACACAAGGTCACTTTCCATAGGGTAACTATTTTTGACACTTGTAATTTAAGTGACCGCCACTAAATCAAAGATGGCATATTCAGTGAGTTTAAATGTGCAGTAATAAGCATTTCCCAGGCAGGGACAACTGCCAAGGGTTTGAGTTAGATCTCTGCCGCATAGTATCTGAGGAAACTTGCTTTCTTCATCTCAGAACTTGGCTAATACTAAGTCCCTTGTGGGTGGTGCTCAGCGTAGAATCATATAATGACTAACTTTTTGAAGGTGCTGAATATATAAACTGTACTATTTGATAAGCAGCAATTGATAAGAGTTCTAAGGTATGTGGGCTTTTACATATGAATTATTCCATTTTGTACCCTATTTCCTGATTAACACAATATGGAAATTTGTGTGTGCATGCACACACACACACACACACACACACACACCCCTACTTCAGTGCTGGTTTTATTTGCATGGCCTACAACACCATTATGCTTTTTCTAGCTAGTAGTATATCTAGGAAGAAATCTATCAAAGAACGGCCTTGCAACAATTCATGACTTCTTGTGTTATCCTTGAATTTTCAGATTTAACTGATTACTTACTATTCTTTAAAAAAATGAAGTGAGTTATCGAGTTCAAAGTTTATAAAGCCAGGCTGAAAAAATGAACCCAGCATGTTGACTGTTGGATGAAAGCATATAATTAGAGTTTTGCAAATAAGATTGTTTTCGATAGTACAAAGTGAGTTCATGGCATTGTCTCTTCATGGTTATACACAGTTGTCTGAAACTGATATTTTGTCAATTTCCAAAAAAAACCAAACAAAACAAACAAAAACAAAACAAAAACAAAAAAACCCACTCCTAGATCTCTTTTCCCCTTATCATTCTCTTATGTGTGGCATTTACAATGATTTATTATGGGATTATTTAAGACATATATTTTTTCAATAAAACTCATAGCTAATTCTTTATCAGAGGCTTAAAATTCATCTAAAATTTAAGTTTTCATCGGGCATTCATTCTCTAATAGTAATAAGCTAGTGAAATTCAAAATTATTCTTCCCAGGGGATCCCTGGGTGGCGCAGCGGTTTGGTGCCTGCCTTTGGCCCAGGGCGCGATCCT
The DNA here is from genome assembly GCF_905146905.1 of Nyctereutes procyonoides. NCBI lineage: Eukaryota > Metazoa > Chordata > Mammalia > Carnivora > Canidae > Nyctereutes > Nyctereutes procyonoides. Next base: position 23,254,757 of record NW_026575142.1, on the reverse strand, counting down.
GGAGACCCGAGATCGAATCCCACGTCGGGCTCCCGGTGCATGGAGCCTGCTTCTCCCTCTGCCTGTGTCTATGACTCTCTCTCTCTCTGTGTGACTATCATAAATAAATAAAAATTTAAGAAAAAATTATTCTTCCCAAACTTAAAACATATATATTTTTCTTCTCTGTATCCTCCCCACATATAATTCATTTTAAAAACAATTATTACCACACATATGCTGCTTCCTTGATCCTGTTTTTCCATCTACATTTCTACCTTTACTTCTTTTTTTTTAAATCTCTCATTCCAGAATCTCCGTGTGACGTGGTGTGACATTTTTTTCAACCTAATTTACAGCTATGAACCAGAGTTTTTTTTTTTAATTTTTATTTATTTATGATTGTCACAGAAAGAGAGAGAGAGAGAGAGAGACAGAGGGAGAAGGAGGCTCCATGCACTGGGAGCCCAATGTGGGATTCGATCCCGGGTCTCCAGGATCGTGCCCTGGGCCAAAGGCAGGCGCCAAACCGCTGAGCCACCCAGGGATCCCATGAACCAGAGTTTAAATGACATGACCAAGAATGAGGAATATGGCAGAAATTTCACAGGTACTAAGTCCCAGTTAAAAGTATTAGCATGGAACTTGAAAGTGTTATATTTGCAGAATTCTTCTCAATGAATTTTCTTAGCTCTGCCAACATAAAGCAAGCCATGTACCCCCGAGGAAATTGAGGTCCAGAGAGGTGAAAGAGAATTCACTAAACCCTAAAATTGCTCTACATTTCATCTGTTCTGCTTTTCTTTCTTAGAAAATCTTGGGAAGAACTCTTGTGGTAAATTTAAAGAGACATTTATACAGCTTATTCTCCTTATTATTTTTTATGAGTGACCTTGACCACTAATTCTTTATAACATTAAGGATGAGAAGGATTATTGGTTTAGGATTACAGAAGGACAACACAATATTTTTGCATCTGTAAAATTACAACATGATTGTACTTCTGAGGTAGATCCCCATTCTGTTCATTTTTAGCTCACTTAGATCAATATATCTTCTACTGCACCAAACTTTTTGTCCCATATTTCATAAACTTAGAAAACTCATAATAGCTTCCTATAGTTTCTTCAAACCCCACCTGGTTAAAATAAGTTTAGTATTAAGTTAGACATGTGATTTGGAGCCATTTTTTATTTCTGAAGGCTAATTCAGCTCAGCGATGGATTAGTGATGGCATATCCCCTTAACCTCCAAAGTAATTTGTTTTTATGTTCTCAGCCTGGAATCATGCCCTCACTATTAATATTTCATACCAATAAGTAAGGGCTTCAATATGCCCATCTGCCGGGCTGGCATAATGCCTGCTATCCATATCTAAATATTGCCCCTAGGAATGAGTAATGATTTTCAGCCTCCTTCAGTTGCCATGGTATTTTTTTCCCTACACAATGCTTAGACTAGAGTAACATATTTCCTTCTTGATCATCACTTGTTTAAGTAACATGTGCAAATAAATTACTTTGTTTGAAAAAGACCAAAAAAACTCACAAGCTGTAGGAAATATTTCCATTGACATAAGTTAGACAACATACATAGGCTATTTAAATCGATTTTCATTATTTAGTATATCTCCCCACTAGGATAAAATATGTTTTACATATAAATGTTGGGAAAAATTAGTAGCATACAAAACCATCTTGATAAGAAGTACTAAAGGATGACAATTTCTACTGAATGGCAAAAATAAGATGGAAAGGGAAAAGTCAGTGTTATGTTGCTGTATGAGATCTCAACATATCCCATTAAATACCCTTGTGGAATGATCGTTTAGTTATCCTAATGGTATACAGTGGAGACTTCCATGACTTTAAAACACATACTAGGACACTGCAAAACTGGAAGACAGTGGTTGGTTTCCCAAGATCATTGCAAGGGATGTGAAACTGGATTTGTAAAATTTCATCATCTGAAGAGTTTTTGTGTTATCTTTTAAGTTTGGGAACAGGAAAGTGGTTTGGAATGTACTGACATCAGATTCAAATATTAGCTTCTTTATTCTGAGGTATGTCACCTGGGCCAAATTACTGAGCCTTTTGTAACTTTGTTTTCTCATTTATAAAGCATGGGGTAATAAAGGTTTTTGTGGGGATAAATAGAATAATGGTTATAAAAGTGTTAAGTATTAAACAATAAATATTAGCTTATCATTTATTTCTTTAAGACATTTACAAGTCATTTTCATTTTTCTGGGAACCATGCCCTGCCATGTTAATGCTCAGAGTGGAGACCTGAAAGTCTTTGAAAGAACTCAACCCAAGAGGTCACTGCCTTCTGGGGAGTCCACTAGCACCAACCCTTTCCTCTGAAACAAGCACCTTTTGTTTGTCATTCTGTGTTCTTCCTTTCCATCATATTTCATGGAGTTCACCAATCTCATAGTTAGGACACTTACCTGGGTTTAATGTCTTTTCTAAATCAATTTTTGTATAAAGCATGCTTACTTTGTTCTAGACCAATTTTATTTAGGCGGATTATAATATTTGGAGATTTGCAAGTGCTCAATAAAGGCTTCATCATCATTTGCAGTTCATTTATTTATAACAAGATTAGAATGAGGCTTCCTTGCAAACTCAGTTACATATGGCTACCCTATTGACACAAACTACCTGTCTAAATTGAAGTGGTTGGCTTAAAAAGATGATCATTAAGCACAAGGAAGAAAAAATAATGTACCACCTTATGTAAACAACATTAATTCATTATTCATTTAAGCAGACACTTATTAAGTATCAAATAAAGACCAGTTACTTGGCTTGAAACTGCAAAGACAAATAAGGCAGAGTAATTGCCTTTGTGAGGCTTTCATTCTGGTGAGCAAAGGTCAGGGTTGGGGAGAGATCAACTCTATATACACCGAAGTGCAGTATTTTTGTTTCAGCAGCTCTACAAGAATTATGTACTGAACACAAGGATACCCAAAGGGAAAGTGAAACAATTCTACTGGGTAGGTAAGTTTCAGAAGTTCCATTATTTTCCACGTAACCTTTGGGGAACCTAGTTCCAAAAGATGAGCAGGATTGATGAGTTGAATGAGGATGCAAGGATTCAGGCATTTGAAACATATAACTTATTGATTAAAGGTATAGCTTATCAATGGTATAATTTTTAACTGAACAAAGGCAGAATCATTATTATGCCTGTATATGGCATGAACTCAATATATACAAGAGAATAAAGTAACTGGCCATCCCTTTGGAGGAAAATCATAATTATAAAATATCACTTTAGCTAGATATGATAATTCCACAATAACTCTTTAATACTCTGCAGTCAAAATAATCTTTTTTTCTAATAAAATCAGAATTTACAAAGCTTTAGGGACAACTGAGAAATCAAATCTCCTTTCAGCCTTCCTTTCTTTTCTAAAAAAAATTTTTATGTATTTATTTGAGAGAAAGAGAGAGAGAGAGAGATCTCAAGCAGGAGGGAGAGGCAGAGGGACAAGCAGGCTCTCCCCTGAATAGAGAGCCCTATGTGGGGCTCAATCCCAGGGCCCTGGGGTCATGACCTGAGCTGAAGGCAGATGTTTAACTGCCTGAGCCACTCAGGTGCCCCTCAGCTCTCCTTTCTTCTTTCCATCCTTTCTGAATAATTCAGTCCCTAAACCATTAGGTGGGGCTAAGCAAAATAGGCATCCATGTGAAACTGGAGGTTGGAGCTGAATAAAAGTGAGAATGGTAGGTGTTACTGCTGTCACACATGCTATCTGTCTGAACCCTCCAAGAAGGCAAGTCTTTTCTTCAGGCTTCCTCCCCAACTTTCTAGCCACAGCAAAAAAAGGCTTAAGTGGAGCATCCATATGATCACGATAGAAAATACATATATAAATATATACTGTAAGTTTTATCTATCATCTATCTATCATCTATCTATCTATCTATCTATCGATCGATCTATCTCTCATCTATCTATCATCTATCATATATCTATCATCTGTCTATCTTCTATCATCTATCATCTATGTATCTATCATCTATCCATCATCCATCATCTATCATCGTAAAGGGCTCAAAGTATACTTATTTCAATTTTTTAAGATTTTATTTATTTATCTGAGAGAGAATACAGACATGAGTAGGGTGGGGAGGAGCAGAGGAAGAGGGAGATGCAGACTCCTTGCTGAGCAGGAAGCCAGACCCAGAACCCTGGGACCATGAGCTGAGCTGAAGGCAGGCATTTAACTGCCCCTACTTATTTCTATTTCATTTAAAACTTTATCTATTTTTTTTATCATTATCCATTATCTATTTGCTTATTTGTTCAATCCCAGTATACATGTATAGTGGTATAAAATAGTTAACATGTACTTCCACGGGAAACAACTTTTTAAACTGTAGTACAGTGCATATGTATCGTTCCTTTACTCCTTATAGTTTCTACTACTTTCTTAAGTTATTTAGGTAATTTTTAGCCCCATTCCCTTCAATGAAGTTAGGTCAAGCATCTGTAACGCAAATTTTTTTCATATTTTTATTTTTAATATTTGTGAGCCTTTTTTTCCAGATTCCACATATAAGAGAGATCAGACAGTATTTGACTTTCTTTGCCTGACTTATTTTACTTAGCATAATGCCCACGTTGTCATAAATAGAAATACTTCATTCTCTTTTATGGCTGAATAATATTCCATTACATATATATTCCACAATTTCTTTATTCATTCATCTATTAATGGACACTTAGCTTCTTTGCCTGTTCCATATTGTAAATAATGCTGCTGAACATACATGCATATATCTTTTGATGTTAGTGACTTCATTTTCTTTGAGTAAATATACAGAAGTGGAATTACTAGATTATATGGTAACTCTATTTTTATTTTTTTGAGGAATTTCCTTGCCATTTTCCATAGTGGCTGCACCAATTAACATTCTAGCCAACAGTGCATGCATAAGAGTTCACTTTTCTCCACATCCCATCAACATTTGTGATTTCCTGTCTTTTTGATAATAGCCATTCTGGCATGTGTAGGTGATATCTCAATGTGGTTCTGATTTGCATCTCTCTGATGATCAATGATGGGAAGCATCTTTTTATGTACCTGCTGGTCATATATAAAAATTTTCTATTCTGATCTTCTGCTTATTTTAATTGGATTATTTGTTTCTTCATTGTTGAGTTGTAGGAGTTTTTTTTATACTGTCAGATATATGATTTGCAAATATTTTCTCCCATTTGCAGAATGACTTTTCATTTTGCTGATGATTTCCTTTGCTGTCCAGAAGCTTTTTAGTATGATGTAATCCCACTTATGTATTTTTACTTTTGTTGCTTTTGCTTTTGATATCAGATTTAAAAATTATCACCAAGAACTATGCCAAGGAATCCACTGCCTGTTTTCTTCTAGAAGTTTTATGATTTCAGGTTTTACATTTAAGTCTTTAATGCATTTCAGTTAATTCATTTTGATTTAATTTTTGTATATGGTGTAAGATAGTCGTTGAATTTCATTCTTTGGTATGTGGCTCCCTAGTTTTCCCAGCACCATTTAGTGAAGAGACTGCCCTTTCCCCATTGTACGTTCGTGGCACCTTTGTTGTAAATTAATTGACCAGAGATGAGTGGGTTTATTCCTGAGCTTCTGCTCCATTGATCTATATGTCTGTTCTTACTCCATTATCGTTCTGTTTTAATTACTAGAGCTTTGTAATATAGTTTGACATCAGAGACCAAGATGCCTCCAACTTCGTTCTTTCTCAAGATGGCTTTGGCTAGTCAGGGTATTTTATGGTGCTATACAGATTTTAGGATTATTTGCTCTATATCTTTGAAAAATGTGGAAATTCTCATAGGGGTTCCACTGAATTAGTAGATTGATTTGCAGATTAATGACATTTTAACAATACTGAATCTTTCAATCCATGAGCATGGAATATCTTTCCATTTGCTGTGTCTTCAGTTTCCTTCATGGATGTCTTCTAGTTTGCAATATATATCTCTTTCATCTCCTTAGTTAAATTTATTCCTGGTATTTATTCTTTTTGGTGCAATTATAAATGGAATTGTTTTCTTTATTTCTATTTCTGATAGTTTATTAGTGTATATGCAAAATATCCTTGTGTACTGATTTTTGTATATGCAACTTGATTGAATTTATTTGTGTCAGTAGTTTTTTGATAGAGTTTTTACGATTTTCTATATACATCATGCTAGCTGCAAATAGTAACAGTTTTACTTCTTCATTTCCAAGTTGGATGCCTTTATTTCTTTTTCTTGACTAATTGCTCTGGCTGGGACTTCCATTACTATGCTGAATAGGAGTCCTGAGAGTGAACATCCTTGTCTCTTTTTGGTTCTTAGAGTAAAGGCTTTTGGCTTTTCACCATTAAGTATGATGTTAGCTATGGGCTTGTCATATATGGCTTTTATTGAGGTATGTACCATCTATAGCCACTTTGTTGAAAGCTTTTTTATCATAAATGGGTGTTGGGTTTTGCCAACTGCATCTATTGAGATGATTTTTACTCTTCATTTTGTTAATATGGTGTATCACATTGATTGATTTGTGGATGTTGAGCCATCCTCTCATTCCTAAAATCATGGTATATGATATTTTTAATATATTGTTGAATTCTGTTTGTTAATATTTTGCTAAGGATTTGTGTATACCTATGTTCATTAGAGATATTGGCCTACAATTCTCTTTTCCTGTGGTATCCTCATTGGTTTGGTGTGAAGAGAGTACTGGTCTCATAAAATGGGTTTGGAAGAGTTCCCACTTCAATTTTTTTTTGGAAGAGTTTGAGGATTGGTATTAGATCTCCTTTGAATGTTTGGAAGCATTCACCAGTGAAACCACCTGATTCTAGATTTTTTTGTTGTTTTGGGGAGTTTTTTGATTACTGATTCAATTTCCTTAATAGTAATTTTAATGTTCAGATTTTCTATTTCTTCTTGATTCAGTTGTGGAATATTATGTTTCTAGGAATTTGCCCATTTCTTTTAGGTTGTCCGATTTGTTGGTGTATAATTGTTTATAGTAGTCTCTTTGAATCTTTGTATTTCTGTGGTATCAGTTGTAACATCTGGTCTTTCATTTCTGATTTCATTTATTTGAACCTTCTCTTTTTTCTTCATGGCTCTGGCTAAAAGTTACTTTCGTTTATTTTTTCAACCAACCAGCTCTTATTTTCATTGACCTTCTCTATTGTCTTTTTAGTTTCTATTTCATCTACGTCTACTCTAATCTTTGTTATTTCTTTCCTTCTACTAACTTTGGGCTCTAATTGTTCTTTTTCTAGTTCCTTAAGGTGTAAAGTTAGGTTGTTTCTTTGAAATTTTTCTTGTTTCTTGAGATTGGTATCTATTGCTATGAACTTCCTTCTTAGAACTGCTTTTGCTGCATCCCACAAATTGTGCCAAGTCCTATTTCCATTTTTGTTTTTTCAAGGTAGTTTTTTGAATTTTTCTTTTGGTTTCTTCTTTGAACCACTGGTTTTTGTTGTTGTTGTTTGTTTTCATTTTGTTTTTGTTTTGTTTTTTAGTAGCATGCTGTTTATCCTCTGTATATTTGTGAATTTTCTAGTTTTCTTCAGTAACTATTTTCTAGCTTTGTGGTGAGAAAAATGCTTGATATTTCAATCCTCTTAAATTTATTAAGACTGATTTTATGACTTAACATATGATCTATCCTGGAAAATGTTCGGGTGAACTTGAGAGAATGTGTATTCTGTTGGTTTTGGATGGAATGTTCTGTACATATGTGTTAAATCCTCAGCTGGCCTAATTTGTCATTTAAGGCCAATGTTTCCTCATTGATTTTCTGTCTTGATGATCTATCCATTGATGTAATCCAGCTTTCTCTGGTTTCCATTTGCAAGGAATATCTATTTCTATCCTTAACTTTGGGGCTGTGTCTTTGCATCTAAAGTGTGTCTTTTGTAGGCAACATATAGATAAGTCTTCTTGTTGTTTTTTAATCTATTCACAGCTACTTTGTCTTTTGATTGGAGAATTTAGCCATTTATTTTTTTAAGTAAATATTGATAGATGTGTACTAATTGCTATTTTGTTAAATGCTTACTAGCTACTTTTGAAGTTCCTGTGTATCCATTTATTTTTCTCTTGCTCTCTTGTCTATTCATTTATTGTTCTCTTGCTCTCTAACATTGTGGTTTGATGATTTCCTTTAATGATATACTTATATTCTTTTCTCTTTATCTTTTGTGTATTTGCTATAGGTTTTTGTTCTGTGGTAACCATAAGGTTTACATGTAACAACTTATTTCTATAAGTCTATTTTAAGTTGATAACAATTTAAGTTTGGTCCCATCCTAAAGCTCAACATTTTCATTCTCACCTCATTTTATGTTTTTGATGTCATGTTTTATTTGATTTGGATAAGAAATATACATGTATGAAACAATGTGTCATTATTCTAAAACTTTTAAGTTGTTAAATTGAATATTTTATATAATTTCCATTTCTAGTTAGGTAAGTAACAGAAATAGTTCAACAAAGCAAAGGTTATTGGGTTGCATGATGAGCAGATTCAATGTTTTAGGTATTCTGTGGATCAAAGAATGAAGCTAGAGCTTAGGTAGAGTAGAAATACAAAGAAAAATCTAAAGCTATATGAGAAATATGTAAAAGAAAGGATTCTAGTGAGAAGGTAGTGAAAGAAATATAATTTTAAAGGGATTTAAAAATATTATTGTAAAGAGAATCAAATGTAAATGGAGCTCAAATAGCATTAAAGATGCTTATCTTTTTAAAAATAAAATACCTTTTTTGGCTTCTTAATATATCTTTATAGTTTTCCTCAGATATGGTATATGGAATAAATACAACTATAATTTAAAAACAAGTCATTACTTAACGTTCTCAAATAATTTCAAGAAAATACAAATACAGCCTAAAAATTTTCAAATTAGATCTCAGTATACACTGAAACTAATCCCTTCAAGAAATGCTGTGAAATGGTAAGGGGGAAATTACATAAATTAAGTATCTTAAGTGGTATCATATACAGAAAGGTCAAAGGGCTATTTTAATGGAGGATAGAGGAATTCTGACATCCAGCCATGACCCGGTGAGAGATCCTTATGGGTAGGAATAATAGCTCCTTCCTCTTTATTGGATCAATATGTAGTCCCCCGGTGTTTGAAAAAGAAGAGCTAAATAAACATTTCCTGAAGAAATACATACCAGAATGAATGAAAGTTTCCAGGCCCTGTTAATAACGTAAATACAGGGAAAACTCAGGTACAGAGATTTCAGCTGAAATACCTTAGAAAATAGCAAAGCTACACAATTACGTTGCTTGGGAATTTACCAAAATTTCATTTATTGACTATGGCCCCAGAATTGTTGTAAAATGTTTATTATTTTAATATATCTGTAAATGAGATTGTTTCCTTCAGCCCACTAACGAGATAAAACATTTCTGTTACTTTTTATTTATTTATTTTTGTCTGCCTTGTATAAATATAAATGAAGATTAGCAAAATTATTCTGCATCCCACTTTGGAAGAATTTTTCAACATGTGATCACGCTCAATAGGATTGCTTGACTGTTTTGTAGAAATATTGCTATCTATTTAATTGGCAGGCTGCTTCTATGTTTCAACTTTTTAGGGAAAATGCAGAGAGATATTTGCATCCTAGTTTAATACATATGCAAGTACATCGCTCTATATATTCACTGGGAACAAATGCCTGTGAAGATGGGTTGTTATATAAATTATGAATATGTTATAAAAAGAGCAGAATAAGCATATTTGTGAATCATAATTTTTCATTTATTCAAATTATCATCAAACTTCTCACTCTTAAGCAGCTAAATGCTTTTAAGAATTTGAAATTATTCTCAAATATTGGTATTTTATTATCTTCAATCACATAATTCACTGACTATCCACTGAACAAGTCTCAAGAGACAGGTGTATTTTTTATCTCTGTGACATATTTATATTTTTATTGGATATTACAAACTACATATGCTAAAGATTAATAAAAGCGAATGTTTAACACAATACAAACGTGGCTTCTTGAGAAAGCATGAGCTGAAGCTCCGACTTTTCATTAGTCATTCTTCAAATTGACAGAAGAGCCTGTCTCCAGTCATTATTTCAGTGCTTTCATGGTCTTTTTTTTTTTTTTTAACTTTAGCATAGTCTTTTTTTTTTTTTAAGTCTTAATTTCTTCTCTTTGTAAAGCAGAAATAGAGGAACAAAAACTCAATCATATACATGTTAGAGAATTGGCTTAATAGAACTGTAATGTTCCTTTATTATGGTTTCTTAATACAGTGGTATGAATGTGCTTCAAATACAAGCTATTTACTTATTAGATTGTAATGACTTTCAGAAGCTACTGAAGGCAAAGTACTTTTTATTTTTTTGTTTTTCATTTAAGCCTTTATGTTCAGTGTATGAACGCCATGTGAACTGTCTAGAAGAAAAACCCCTGGATACTTAAGTGGTACTTGTCCCTTAGAGTTTGGGAAGAAACATGTAGAAAGATAGAGCCAGAATGAACCTGTAAACTCATCCTGCCAGTGTGCACGTGACGAAAAACAATCTGGGTGGTGGCTGAGATACTGCAACCAGGGCCGGAACGTCCATGACCTGAAGCCTGCCCTCTGGAGACTAACTTCCAAGTTCTTTCCTCTGGAGGGTATCCTTAGGTTTGGTTTATGTAAGTAAAACATCAACTCTTGTTTCTTCTCATGATCAAATAATTTTCCAGGTAGGATGCTAAATGCTCAGGTATCTGAGAATGGTAAATCATGTATGAGCCGTCCTTGGCATGCAATATCAAACCTCAGTGGAAGTGTTGGGCATTTGAAGCTTTCACTTCCTGGATTTTTCAGTTACTGGCAAAATGTAGTGCTCATACCGTCACTGCCTCTGCACAGTCCCGCCCAGCCTCCTCCTCTCCAGCTAAGTCACTTGGCAGGCAGGCTTAGTCCAGGATCCAGAGCTGGGAATCTGACCGTGCGTGGGAGGCTTTTGAGCATGTAAAGCCTTCTATTTGGGGACAGAGGATCAAATCACACCTGCTGCTAGTTTGCTCCTGACCTTGAATATCAGTAGGATGACTGGCTTTGTGCCTTATTCCTCAACTCTGGCTCCCTTCCATTACTCTACTCTTGCTTTCTTGTCTGAATCCCAGCCTTCGTAACTTGCTTTGGTCTCTTCTCTGCTAGATAGTCCCCCATGGGGAAATTCTACTTCCATCTGTTATCTGGATCTCTGCTGTCTGTAGACAGATTTTCCCGGGACTGACTGCCCACCTGCCTGCCTGGAATTCCTGACCCTCTTAACCTCTGTTGGATCTCTCATGCTTGGTGACATTCCGGACAGCCAGCTCTTGCCTAGGGCCATGCTTCCTGCACATTATAGTCATTTGGGGCCAGACTTTCTCCTAGCACCAGCAGCTACAGCTGGCACCCAAGGGACTGACTTTCCCAGGGAATAGATAAAATTTCAGGTTCTGGCCACTAGTATCTCCCTTTTTTTTTCTGCATGTAATGACACTGACTACATCCCAGTAGCCTTTCCAAATTCTTTCTTTTGTCTTTTTTAAACAATAACATTTATTTGTGAAACAATAAGGAACATAATAGTTTACCTTGGAACTAAGGAGATTATGCTTGTGGGAGCTGAACCATGAGAAATGATTATACAAAAATAAATACACACACACACACACACACACACACACACAAACCTTAAACCAGCCAAATCAGTACTTTGGTTTAAAAAATCCCAAATCTAGCTCACAGAGATATTTTACAATGGACCTTCTCAGTTAGCCAAAGAACTGTAAAATTAATTTAAACCAAACAACTATGTTTGCAGTGCTGGAAGCATTATGAACAATCGTGCAGAAGCTGACTCATTTGCAGGAAATGGGGTTTCGCCATGCATTAACAACTTTGAGAACCACATAATTTGGGTTTGATTTTAAAACTGAACTCATCAGTTTTGAGGGAGGTCTGCATTTGGCAAAAGTGCATTTTTCTAATAGCAACATCTTTTTTTTTTTTCTGCCTAAAGAGATCAAATAACTGTTTTTTTTCCCCTTTTTCCCTCTTAATTGATGTGAAGAATTTAAAGTCTCTCATGGAATTTTCCCTGTGACTTTATGAACAGTCAATCTGTTAAACTTTTTATTCTAACAATATTTGAGGCTAAGGATTAGGAAGGAGTTCTTGAGGCGAAAGGCAAGAAAAATTGGTGTTCTGTTAACTTCTTTGCAACTTGAGTTCTGGAAGTGTTCTGGCTTTCATTTTCTCATTCTGTGAAATTGTGGGCTTGCAGATAGGAGGGAAGAAGGAGATGAAATGTCTTCCAATTCTAACTTACCAAGATTTAGGGAGTCAGGGAAATACTTGGAATGGAACCTATTCTTTAATGGAATCTGTTTCTTAGAGCAGCAATCACTCTTCCATTTTATCTTTACCTAGTATTCCTGCAATTTCTGTTTTTATACTCTGTCACTTAAGGGAGACCACATGAAATTATATTAATATCTTTAATTCCATACATTGGGAAGAGAGTGGGGGCGGGGGGGGGCATCACATTTTAAGGAAATTGAAGAAGTTGCAAAGTTCACTGCTCTGTCAACTTCTCTGGAAGCCTGTCTTGAATGGCAAAAAGAATAGTGGATCTTGGGTCAAAGGCCTTGAGCTTTGGATTTGGACCTAGCTTCCCTATTCATACAAGTTTTCCTGAAATTTTAGCCAAGGCACTTAACCCAATTTCAGTTACTTCTGTAAAACTGAGAGAATATAATTTATTCCTTTTCTTATTGAGTTATACTAACTCAGATGAGAAAGAGTTCTAGGAAGAGTATTTTATAAACTGCAAAAGCTTATATCAACATAAAATATTTCATTATTTTTCCAACAGAGTGGAATCGCCTAATCCTCATTAAGGTAGCACAATGTTACCTAAAAGACTTTTTTAAAAATAATTTTCTGCAAGTTCTCTACTAAAATAAATGAAAAAAAAAAACTACCTTGATGTATTTATATTACCAGTGTCAGGTTCTTTCCACATCGGCTTTGCTATTTCCATTTTGCAATTGAAGAGACAGAGCCTAACCACATTAAATCACCTGCCCAAGGTCATAGAGCTCCTAAGTGGCTGAGCTATGATTCCAAGTTTGCCTAACCCATGATTTTTCCACTAGGATGCCATGCCCTTTGGTTCCAAGGAATATTGAGACAAGTCTCTATGCTATAATACGTACCCACGGTAAATGTACCTGCAGTGATTTCGGCCATTTTCCACAAAGAGTGTTCTGATAGCATCTCTAAAGCATGACACTCATTGGATAGTCTCTTCTCCAGTCCTTTTCATTGATTTCTTTGGTGCTGACTCAGATTATCCCCCAGCACTAAGTGGAATCACAATTGAGAGAAGACCGGCACTAAAGGTAGAAGCATTTTTTAGAAGGGTGGGCTAGATTTTCACAAAACTATCCAGAAGGGGAACATGGTTTTTACTCTCTTGCCTGGGGCCTAGTATGCACCCCTTCCCCCTTAAGGTCTTTCTTTTTTTTGAGAACTGATCCTCAAAAGGATCTATTTTTAATTTATTTATATCTTAGAGGGAAGAAATTCAGTTGTTAAGCAAACTTGCCCTGGAAATATTCATTACCTATAATTTGGACTACAATAATTTGTCTCTGGATAGAAGAATTTCACAATCAAAGAAGCGGGAGAGACCTTTCAAGTTATATGTGTGTACTTGTGCGTGATTTTTGGAAAACAGTGGGCCCTTCAACAATAGCTGGACGCTAGCAAAGGGAGAGAGATGAAAGTAACGTGCACTGAACAGTAACTTTTTTAGTAAAGGAGTATCTATTGAGCCAGCCACTTAACATAAGCTATTTCAAAGTATTTTAACATTTATATTTATTTTGTACTTTAAGCTTTCGAGTGTTTCCACATATATATCCACATATATATTATAAGTCTTTGTCATGCCCCTGTAGTCTTATTATTCCCAATTCACAAAGGTAAAGGACTTATCTAACAGATGAAAAAATGGTCAGTGACACAACCAAGTCTTCTGACCCCCACGTTTGGATTTGCATCAGTGTCTCAAAGTCAATTCAGTAACCCAAGTATGGCAAACAACGTAGGGCACTGCACCAAGTACCTCAGGAAGCCAGGGCTGAATCTTGGTTAATTGACAGTGAAAGAAGAAACAGAAGAACTTTGCCTACTTGAGGCATTTTTTGGTGGGCTGACTTCAAAGGCAGCAGCTGGAGGCATCATGCTGTTTCATTTATGGCATAGGAATCGAGGGTTGAAATATATTCATTTACAAATGAAAAAGAGAAGAGGGATTTCACCGTGTGGAAGTGGGACCTACTCCCCTCAATAAGCAATCTTTGCTATCACTGGGGAAACAACAGACTTTCTATGAGTATGGTCTTGCCCAATTACTATTTTCAGTTCTACTAAAATCAAAAATTAAGTTTTCATTCAGATTTATGAGAATTTTATGTGTGGCAAAGCAGTGAATTTTATGTTCCGTTTGTTCATCTATTGGAACACCTACACTTGGACTGGTTGGATAATAGAATAATTCTATTTATTAGCGAAATCTAGCGATAGCATAAAGAAAAATATATGTCAGATTTTTCCTGGGGTCATTTATGAAGCTTATGAGGGCTATGTGAATACTTAAGAATCATATAAATTATTCAAGCAGAGAGCCAAGGGATTTCTTATTTGTGCTGACTGAGAGCGAATAAGGCCAGAAGGGGCACTTCACTGCTTCCTAGTATGAAGCTCACCACTTCCATGAACGAGGCTCACACTCAAATGGTCGCTTGTGCCACTCTTTAGCCTCCCTGGGAAATGGAGAACATTAATGGAAGTGTGGGTTCATTCAGCTTTATTTCCTGTAGGGGGAGATGCAGTATTTCTTGGGTGACGGAAATGTGTGGAAAGAACTAGTGCAGTCACATTTCCAAGGCAGTAACGTCCTTCCTGTTCCTCTGCTGCATCAACATGGAAGTCCTGCTTTTCCTCTGTTTCTGTCAGAAGCTTGGAGATGCTATAATCTTCCTAGCATCTGACAGTATCGGTTGCAGCACAGAAACCTGGAGGGCTTCTTGTCCTTGGTGCAGTGAAACAGTTGGGGAGCAAGTTCAGGGATAGGGGCAGATAAATGGCCCCCCATGGTGGACACATACGAAACATGCGTAAGCCTTCCTCAAAGTCCATACGTCTTATAATGGCAACAGAGGTTGTTGCTTCATGAGAAACCCTAGCCAAGAAAAATACAGAGTGGATAGAGGATTTAATCATAGATAGAAAACATCTTTTCTCCTGAAAGGTCGGCAAACAGAACTGTGAAAAAGGAAAGATTTACATACAGACAGTTATTTCTTATTTATGACATATTCAGGTACTAATTTTTAAACAATTCTTTATGAGAAAGTTAAAGATGCTTTCTGTAGGTGAAAAAAATTACCATAAAAGAGCCTCATGGAGAGCTGCTGTCATTTCATGTAGTAGTTCCTTACCTCCATTCAAAGCTGGCTTGGCTCTAGTTCAGGTCACATGTACTCCAGGCTATGCTCTTGAAAGTATTCAGATAATGCAACTCTGTGACCTTTCCAAGCTTGTGGTATAGACATTTGTAGCTCATGGCCAGGAAGGTCTTTCTAAGTTATAACTGAACTCTTGTCCTCTGACAGTGCTGACTTGTTAACATTATTTATGGTTCACTGTCAGTGTCTATCACTTAGAAATGGTATAAGTTGGTTTTCACACACACACAAGCGTGTGCATGCACACACACACACACACACACACACACACAAATTTACCAAGCACCTACAAGGAATAATTAAGACTCAGTTCCCATTCTTGAGGAAGATTTATTTCATGAGTAATTTTTTTTAATAAAAATGGGTATAAGTAAACCCAAAACAGAGAAGAAACTATCACCTCAAAAAGACAAACTTGGGTTCACTGTAAGAATCTAAGCAGGAAATGCTTCAAAGAGGAGAAGTCTAGTGCCAAGGTATGTATCCTATTCCAGTCCTGCCGTCATAGGCCAATCCATTGCATTCAAGCCAAGCTAATTCATTCAAGCTTTATTTATGCAACTCAATTAAAAACTTTTTAATTACAAGAACTTCATGTGTTGGACCTCAAGAAAGGAAGTCCCTTCTTAAATATCATGTATCCTGGAAGAGCAATGAATGACTTGGATGAGAGAAAGAGGTCCTTCTAGGAGAACAAACAACCAGGTCACCATCAGAGGTTACACTGGAGAACCTCTTTAAAAGAATGGCACCAGAGAGTGAGAAGAATGATCGATTTGGGTAGAAAGCAGAGAGCACAGCCTCAAGCAGGGTGCCCCTGTGGGCATTGAGAAACAGATGGAGAAATCTCTAAGACCCCTATACAAAAGCAATCTCAGGATGTCAAGAGGCCTGAGTGATATTCTTATAGAAAAAGGAGAGGATGAGAATAACAGAGATTTTTGAAAAATGGTGGAATTATTTTTATTGTCTGTGCACAAAGAGGGTCATGGAATGTTTCTGATATTGCTTCACTACAATTAAAGTCAGGGGAAAAAAAAATAGAATCGTCAAGAATTTGGAGTAACCATGATGGGTAATGGTGGTGGGCATCACACAATTGAAATTCGGCAAGTTTCCGGATACATTCCTCATTTGCAAGAGCGGAAGAGCTTCTGATTTCAAATAACAGGGTTTTTATTCCTGACAGATTCAAGTCAACAGACAAAATAAATCCAAACTTTAAAACCTATTTTGTTTTTGTGATTTTAAAAAAATTCCCATCCAAGCATAGAATACTCGACAACTTACTTTGCTAATTGCTTTTTTTGTACCCATAAGTATGGAAAAGACTTTAATAAATCAAACAACAATAGTTAGCTATTTTCAGAAAGGCCTGAAATATTTGAATGACTGAACAATACAACGATCACTACTATAACAGCTTAGCAAAAATAGAATCATTGTTTTATTATATCCATTACCAAAGTATTTGGGGCACATTCTTGCAGAGGTGAGTGCTTATTCTCTGCCTTATTATAAGAAGAGGCATTGCAGGTCATATCCCTTGCTTGTCCTTTCTAACCATGGAAAATTACCTTTTGTTCTATTGCAACTCTTTTAGGTTTTTTTTTTTTTAAGTACATTTGAATATAGATTTTTTTTTTCTCAAGAAGCAAACTTAATTTTCCATATTGGTATCTTGTTAGATCACTAGACTGATTGAAAGTTAATACTTATTTTGAGTAATATTTACAATTACAGGGGAAAATATAATACCAAATTCCAGGAGTAATGTCATGTATCTTAACTGACTAGAATTTGGTTTGATTCAGAATTAAGAAAACTTCAGCAATCCAGAGAGATGCCTCAAACATCTGTACTACAAAGGGACCGATCTGACCTGAGAAATGAAAATCAGTGATGAGACACTCATTGTGAAAGAATAATCTGCTGTGTTGGAATCTCTTGCTCCCCTTCCTGCTTCTCATTTGAAGATGATAAGCGCAGCATCTGATGGGAGGCCCGGGGAGGTCTCCACATACGAGCCAGCTTGCAAAGCAAAATGGGCAAGATAACCTGATGGGCTGTTTAAACAGGGCTGGATAAGCATGGCTGCATCATGCCCTTTGCAGTTAGAGATTTATGAGAAAGGTGATTCTGAAAGGTCAAGATAATCTCTGCCTGGATAGGATGCAAGACTCCATTTGGCCTTGCAAGTAGTTAGCTGCCCACGTGGTTTGGTTCCGGAGGCTGTGAGGCTGACATTTGCTGCCCTAAACAACCTGTCATTCTTTTTTAAGACGGAGGAAGGTCTTCTGGAGCCCCCTATGAAAATAATGAACCCGAGAAGCATTACCTCAAACCCTTCTACATAGTATGACATTTTACCATTTAACTCTTTAGTAAGGATTAGCAGGGATAAGACACAAAATAATCACTTTAAGACTGGCAGGAAGCCTCCTTAGAGAAACTTCCCTATTTCAATTTGGTTGAGGCTTTCTGCCCCTTTCCTGGTGGGGCAAAGCCAGGGATACACTGCACCCTGCAATCTAATTTTCGGTGACTCAGCTTTGAAGCCTGATCTGCCAAAGGGAGCCTGGCTGAGACCCGTTCTTTGTCCCCAGGCCCCACAACTCCCTTGGCACTCCTGAGACCCTCGATGTGCATGCTCCAGGGGCACAGACTATCACTTCCTCCTTCGGTTTCGAGTACTGGATTCCAAATGATAATCAAACTTTTATCCTGGACTCAAAATGAGGGCACCTGGTTCAGACACTACTTGGCCAGGTGATCATGCACTACCTGTGGCCTCTCAAAACCTCATTTTCTTCCTCAGATCAAAGAGACTGATGGCATTGTTCTATGATCATTGCCTTAGATGATATTAGGTGACACCTGCACTGAGAAAGTAAAACCAACAACTCAATAAGAGTTTGCTATAATTACTTGCTCAAAAATCTTCCCACACTGAGGAGCATTTTAAATGTTACATTTTAGTTGCTTAAGAGTGAGATATTTATTATCTATTTTTGGCATGGACAATGGAGACAACTTCTGTGGTAAATGCTAAATCTCAAAATTGCATCCCTGATTGTAGTTTTGAAGTTTTAAAGCAACCTAACTATTTAAATAGTCTGATTGACGAATAGCTATAAATTGTTTATGATTAGTTGCTGTATATTTAGAGAGATTTTCATTTCCCAGAATCTATAAGATGCTTCAGGTAGGTAACTGGATGGTTAGTAGCAAAGATAGGCTGGATATCTGCTTGATGCAAAAAGAATAAGTATTTCTTATAGTAAAGAGGCTGAGATTTTCATCAGGCCTTCTGTGAGGAAAGAGATTTAGATATACTTTCATAGCAATGTTACAAGAAGTAAAAACTGTTTTCCCTGAACATAACAAAATAACACTGTCATATTTTAGGACATAGCTACATTTTCCCCAGAGTAATTTTGTTAGTATACAAAGCTTAAAAAGGTTAAAAGTCACTCTAAACTAACATTTGTTATACTTGTTCTAGTCACTAAGTATGATGTTAAACAGTTTCTCAACTATGATTGATATACTTGTTTTTAAATAAGCAAAGGGAAAAAAATCTTGTGAACCTTCCAGCAGACCTAAAATAATTTCATTATAACAGTATGGAAAACATATAAAGACATAACATTCAAAATTAATTTCAAATGTCCACAGCTCCTAATACATTTACAACTAAAATGTATTTATACATCAATACAAAACAACAACAACAACAACAACAACATTAACAACCCAGTTGAAACAAATACCAGTAATTTAATATGATGGTTGGTGTTGCTTTGCTGGAACAAATACCAATAAGAATAGGACACTAATGTCTCCATAAAACTGCCAATAAAAATAAAGAATAGCCCATTGGCCATCTGATAAAGATTCCTTTGCAGCATGATACCTGTATGGGTCTGCAATCTGTCCTTCGAAACCATCAGGGCAAGATCCATTTCACAATTCAAAATCTTTCAGATTTTAGAAAGGGGCAGTACCCAATAAAGAAGCATATTAATATCTTTTCATCATAATACATAAATGCATACATATTCACAGTAAAAGATAGAAAAATGTAAGCAGCCTCATGTCCATACAGGTCAAGTTTGCAACCAAATAAGCCAAAAACACTTGCATTACTTTTTTTTTTTAATTTCAGAATTTGCTGCATTTAGAATTGTGGATAAAAGTCAAATGGCCTCTACTACAATGCACTGTGCGATTATTTATTTTACATTGTGCAAAATCTTTCACACAGCACAGCATGAAATATTTTAGTTTTCATGAGAAATATTATATATTAAGTCCATCTCCATTGTTGTTTTTTTAAGATTTTATTTATTTATTCATAAGAGACAGAGAGAGAGAGGCAGAGATATAAGCAGAGGGAGAAGCAGGATCCCAGCAGGGAGCCCGACATGGGACTCAATGCCAGGACCCCAGGATCATGACCTGAGCCAAAGGCAGATGCTTAACCACTGAGCCACCCAAATGTCCCTCCATTGTTTTATTATTATTATTATTATTATTATTATTATTATTATTATCAATTCCAGTATGGTTAAAAGAGTTCTTGATGATTTGCTAATCCCCAAGAATATGCCCTTGAACTTCCAAAAGCCTAAGACCCTAGCTTGAGAAATGAACCAAGATCCAATACATTTGAAAGCTAGTTACTACCTAAAGTGGTTTAGCCAAAAGAAGCTTGTTTCAAAGCAGTGAGAGGTGGTCTTCTCTTCTAAATCCTAGAGCTATCGAAGGTGGGGGTGGAGGTATCTGAGAAGCTACTACGTGTTAGAATTTGTCCTTTGGCCTTTACAGACACTGTCTCATGAGAAACCTATATAGATGACGAATCTAGATCTCAAGTTCACATCGTGTTAATTCAGAGCCTCTGCATTTTGGAGTTTATTAATAGATGTTATTACAACATTAAGCTTTTGCTCACCAATTACATTTCCAATTTGCTCCACATAAAGAGAAAGAAAATTTGCTCCAAATGAGATGAACACAGTGTTGGGGTTTTGCCTTATTTCTGTCCCATTTTAACTTTTTGTTTTGCTTTGGGCAACTCACTCTCCCCAATTCATCACCTTTGCCTGATCTGTTAAGCAAGGGCTCTAAATGCCCCGCTGACCACTGTTGGGATTTACTGAGAATATGGATGTCTGTGAAAGTGCTTTTCAGAAAGAGATGTGCTGTAAGCTTCATCATTATATATCACAGTCTCACTCCTGCCCCATGGTTAGCGAATTTCTTTGAATAAAGCATCAGTTGAGTAATTGTCTCGATTAATAAAATATAGCAAAATGAAACATATGCAGCCTTTAAAAATGTAATATATCCAAGGCCCACTTTTTGTAAAGTTGGATTCATCTAATCATGTTTAGATTTTTATTCTAATAATTCTTAGATTTTTGAAGAAAATTAAAATTAAATTAATCTTTTGGTAATGATTAATAAAGCATTTCTAAAATATCCTCTAACACACAACTGAATAATAGCCTCTATCTAACATAAATGGACATAACTGGATAAATGATTAAATAAAAAGACAAAACTGGATGAAAGATTAAATAACGAACAATTTTCTGTGCATGTGTCACTGACCCAAACTTAGAGCAAGACTTTCAGAAACAAGGTTAGCATATGAGTGAAGTAAGTCAATCGGAGAAGGACAAACAGTGTATGTTCTCATTCATTTGGGGAATATGAATAATAGTGAAAGGGAATATAAGGGAAGGGAGAAGAAATGTGTGGGAAATATCAGAAAGGGAGACAGAACATAAAGACTCCTAACTCTGGGAAATGAACTAGGGGTGGTGGAGGGGGAGGAGGGCGGGGGGTGGGGGTGAATGGGTGACGGGCACTGAGGGGGACACTTGACGGGATGAGCACTGGGTGTTATTCTGTATGTTGGTAAATCGAACACCAATAAAAATTAATTTATTAAAAAAAAACAAGGTTAGCATAAAGCAAGTGAGAATTATGTTTGTTTTGACTATGTCGACAAGTCTTATCTATACTTCTTTAAAAGAAAGGAACTAAGTGTATTATGGTAAAATGCAACAAATGTGTGAATTCATAAAGCCCAAGAACACTATTCCAGAGTCTTGGAATAGTTAAAAAAAGTTGATCAGAAACTAAAATAGATTTTTATACAATAAAAGCTTCGTTTTCAAATAAAATTTTAAGTTTTCAGGATTTTCTTCCTTTGTATTTGCAATTGGATTGCTATCACTCTATCAAAGTATCATTCTTCTTCTAGTTTGATGGTTGTGGTAGATTGCCAAACACGGCCATAAATTCCTCCTGTTTTCTTATCTGTGTGTCCATTTACAAGGTACCTTTCCTGCTCTGCCATCAAAGGGTAAAGTGACTTTCTTTCCTTACTCATCGAAGCTGGTCTGTTCTTGCAACTTGACTTCAAAAGGCCTTCTTGCTTCTGTTTTTTCCCTTTGGGAACTTTGAGAGCACCAGGCCATGAAGGAGCGTGGCGTGGGGGATCACAGGAAGAGAAAGGCCAAGCCCTCCCAGCTGAGGCCTCAGACTTGGAGCCATCCTAGATGTCCTGTCCTGTCAATTGATCTGATGACTGTAACTCTGTGTGGGATGCTGGGTGGATCCAGCCAAAAAAAAAAAAAAAAAAAAAAAAAAAAATTCTCCTACTGAGTTGAGCTCAAATTGCAGAATTCTGAGTGAATAAATGGTGTTTCCTTTAAGCCACTAAATTTGAGATAATTTGAAATGCCTAAATATCTGGTGAAGTAAATAACAGATGTAATGATAATGGCTTCTGTTTTCATTTTCCCCAAGAAATAGAAGTGGGCTTTGAAATCAATATGAAGGGATCCCTGGGTGGCACAGTGGTTTGGCGCCTGCCTTTGGCCCAGGGCGCGATCCTGGAGACCCGGGATCGAATCCCACGTCGGGCTCCCGGTGCATGGAGCCTGCTTCTCCCTCTGCCTGTGTCTCTGCCTCTCTCTCTCTCTGTGTGTGTGTGTGACTATCATAAATAAATAAAAATTTAAAAAAAAATAAAAAATAAAATAAAGAAATCAATATGAAAGTTGAAAGATAATTTGAAATTAAAAATAGAATAAGATATATATATTTCTTAGTACAAATAATTGTTACCATTAAAATTAAAACCCATTAAAATTTTAAAATAAAAATAAGAGGGATGCCTGGGTGCTCAGTGGTTGAGTATCTGCCATGGCTCAAGACATGATTCCAGGGTCCTGGGATTGAGTCCTGCATCAGGCTCCCCGCGGGGAGCCTATTTCTCCCTCTACCTGTGTCTCTGCCTCTCTCTGTGTGTGTCTCGTGAATAAATAAGTGAAATCTTTAAAATAAAATAAAAATAAGAAACATTTATATCAATTTCATTTCTTAGGTCATGTCTACTATACCTATTCCTGCATACCCATCATCATCACAACCACATTTAGTCAAGATTGCACGTCTAATTTAAACCTTGATTTATAAAGTATACACACATTTTCCCCCATAGAAGGAATAGCTTCATGCACTTCTCAAATTACTGCTTAAATGTTACTTGTGAGGAAAGCTTACAGTTGGCAAGAAGTGAATTCATATACATGAATACTATTGTGATGTAGCTGTAATTTTTTGTCTATAATTCATGTATTTAATCTCCTCTTTGTTTATTATGCTATTTACTTCATATATATGAGTAATCTGTCAGTATCATTAGGGAAATTTGTGTGGGTTTCATCAAATACTTGGACTACATCAGGTTTTAGTTAAGAGGTATTCAAGGTCAAGATACAATTTTTCTGGCAACTATCAGTGAGATGTGAAACCTGAACAAAACTTTTAAAATACTGAGTAATAAGCTTTCCTTTACTTATATATATTTACCTCCTCCAATCTATATGACACGCACTCACAGCTTCCTGAAGTATCGAAATTTCGACATGAAAGAAGTAATACAGAGTCCACGTAAAAAAATGCTGAGATTGTTTTGAATGCCAACTTTATTGTGAAACCTTTCTCCTTATGGTGTTTAGGATTCTTTTAAAGATAAGATAACAGAAGCAACAGCAAAAACATTTTTACTTTTAGTTATACACACGTATGCTATGTCATTCATATCCTCTCTGTGTTCTTGTGAGTCTAAAAATAGACTCATAGGTTTATATAGTTCCCTTTTCCCAGATTTGTCCAGAGGAAATAGCATGTATGATGATAAATAGCAAATAAAAAAGAATATCCCTTTTTGTGCTGTAGTGAATGGTTGTATCTATGGAGTATTCAAACACTTGCTTCTTACCACAATATATGTTACCTTTTATTTGCCTTGCCTTTGTATCTCTAAGATGCAAATTCATTTAAATGTCTTTATGTTTTTTCACACTCTGAGATCAGAAGATGAGCCAGTATATATAACAATACAAGACAGCACAACCGAGGTACATAGAAGTTCTGCAAATACTAAAAAGACCATTTCCCAGGAAGCAACTCTACATCTGTAACTGCTGCCAAGATAAGAAAACCAGCCATACTACTGAATAGCAACAATGGTGCCATTGGTAAACTGTCTCTTCTTCTTCCCACTGTTCCTGCACTGTACGAGCTATTAAAAGCCCACAAAGTATAGACAAACTGCAGCATATGAAAAGAAGCATTCCTAACTTACACCTGAATGTTGCCCACATTATGATAAATGCCTTTTGAAAGAAACTTAAGGGAAAAAGGAAGAAAGCACAAATCTAAATTTAGTTATTTTTTTCTGAAAAAAAAATTTTATGGGTTATTCACCCAATAAGTAGCCTATTTAATATAGATCCTGGTAGCTCCATTATCATATTGAATCTGAAGCAGATCTAATGTTTATGAATTTGTTACTATTAATTTATTAATTAACTAATTACTATATTAGTATTACTATGGTCTTTTCCACATACCTTCCAAAATAGAAATTGAGTGATTATCAGATTGGGATATATATGATAAGTTTATGAACCTCTTGTCAAAGTTGGCTGTCTTACTTCACTATTTGTTA
Source organism: Nyctereutes procyonoides (assembly GCF_905146905.1). Taxonomy (NCBI): domain Eukaryota; kingdom Metazoa; phylum Chordata; class Mammalia; order Carnivora; family Canidae; genus Nyctereutes; species Nyctereutes procyonoides. The sequence continues at coordinate 23,230,162 of NW_026575142.1, read as the reverse complement.
TAGTCTAGTTTCATTTCTCCAATAATTATATTGCATTGTCAGTTAGCCTCTTTATTCCCCTATCTCTCACTCCATGTGGTCAATGGCAAGTGTAAGCCTAAATCTGGATTACTATGGTCAGGGTGTATGATTTTTTTCTACACCTTATACGACCCCAGTCACAATTTCATGAGTAGGTCATCTGGAAAGCTAATCTGGCTCACTAAATATGGCCTAAGTTCTTCATGTTTCAACTTATACTAAAGATTTCATCTCTGCTTAACCTCACAAGGCTGATAAAGAAGTAAATAAAACAAGAATTCTGGGTAGGTGGCTGCCTGGGTGACTTAGCTGGTTAAGCATCTGCCCTCAGCTCAGGTCATGATCCCAGCGTCCTGAGATCGAGCCCCAACCTCCAACCCCGTCAGGGAGCCTGCTTCTCCCTCTTCCTCTGCATGCTGCTCCCCCTACTTGTGTGTGTGTGTTCTCTCTGTCAAACAAATAAATAAAATGTTTTAAAAAAAATAATTCTGGGTAGAGAATGATAATGTGGCCTTTCACCCAACAACTTTCTGGATCAAATGATTCACAGGAGAGGTTTTAAGCTGCATGAATCCAGGAAGTGGTGGAAAGGGCCAAAAAATCTGGCCTCTTTATTTATTAAATAAGACTCTACTTCTGAAGATGGTGATCTCTTCAATGTGTATCACAAAGCAGAGAACAGAATATTTTTCTTGGTAGCTTGGATACATTACCATGATCCTAGGATCAAGAGTGTGTGTGTGTGTGTGTGTGTGTGTGTGTGTGTGTGTGGCATTTATCATCAATACTCGTACTAGTAAATTATGGTCATCACAAGTAAAACAAGCAAGGTCCCAAATACAACATTTTAAAGAAACAGATCCAGAATAATATTTTTTAGCACTGAGGTTTCAGATTGCATTCTGTAGAGCACCAAATTTCATATGGATAAATGTCTCAAGCATAATCACAGAGTATATGGAAGAGGCAGGAAGGGTGGCTCATCTTCCTCTTCTAGCAGAGCAGCTCTCCTCTTGTCTGTTTTACATATTGGGAGTTGGGGCTCCACATACGATTCTCCCTGAGGAACAATGCCACTGGTAAAATAAGTTTTCAAACCATGAATTTAACGTAAGAAGAGACTAAATTTTCAGATTTCATATTAAGGGTGGCTTTTTGAAACAAAAGATAAGGAGTAAGGTTAATGTATAAAGTATCATCACTGCTATTATCTCTAGTATTGAGCTGTGGCACGTCCATGGGCATGCACAATAATCCCTTACACGTGTGTTATGTTGTTGTTAAAATATTTGTACAGTAAAGCAAGAACCAATACATCGAGGAATGAACATTGGGAAATGAAATGCAAAATAGAGGGGAAAAACATGCATGTGATGTGGAAAGCTAGATTAGCTGGTTCAAAGCAGAAGGCATTAGTTAAGTGACAAAATCCTGGAAGGACACTAAAGAAGTAGCTCTGAATGGGAGCTGGGAGTAGAAGAGGAAAGGGAGATCTTCAACCATGGAACATAGAGGCAACTGGAGAAAAACTGACTTAAACTCTTTTTTTGTTTGTTTGTTTGTTTTTTTTACTTACTTAAACTCTTTCATGTAGAAATACACTTGAAGATAATTTTGTCCCACTTAAATCAGAGATTTCAAAAATCCCCAACCACAGCATGGCAGGAAAAAAGATATCTTGAACCAGGCATTTATTCTAATGCATTGGAGTAGCTGAGAGAGGCATCTCCTGAAGCTCTAGCAAGTGCAATAGCTGAACATGGGAAAGAGCTCGGGTAAATATTTTTTAAAACTGCAATTGGATTGACAAACACAGAAAATGCCTTTGAGATTCATATTTGGGCTCTAACATAGGAAATAGACTAGGGTTACAGGGATCTTGATGGATCAATGCCTAACCGCACTCAGACAGGAAGGTGACAGAGAAGCAGATCACAGGACTCATATACAGAAAAATAGCAAAGAAAGACAAAGGGAAAGCTGTACTCTCTAGTCTTCCTCATGCTCAAAACAAACACTAAAAAGTCCATTTTTATTCTTTGCCTAGCACCCAAATTATCAGCACAAAGCTATCTGTCTAACCTATCAACAACCCATCTTCTAGGTTATATTTTAAAATAAATATATATTAAATCCATCCATTGATCCCCATTTCCATTACTATTAACTCTGTAGACTGGATGACCACAAGAGTCCAACTTCTACTCTTGCCTCCCTAAAACCTACTTTCCTTACACATTTACCAGAGTAATTTTTAAAATATATACCACAGCACGCTGTTAAAGCTCTTTAAAGGCCTCCTAATAAACCAATAATCAAATTCAAACTCCTGATCCCAGCCTATAAGGGCCACCATCTGGTCCTCACCTACCATTGACCTCGTCTCAGTCACTCCCATCCCCTTCCCCATTCATTATTTCAGTCTCAATAAATTTTCTGTTGCTAGAACATGCCCAATCTCAACTCTCACCCATGGGCAAATGCTGGTCCCTCTCCTTTGTATACACTACTCCCAGTTCTTCAACCAATGGCTGGCTCCATTTCCACCTTCAGGGCTCAGACTATCTATCATCTTCTCAGGAAGATCTTCCTCGAACAACCAATCTACCTCCCCCAACAAGATTACTTTCTTTATACACCGCCTAATTTATTAGCTGCACAATATCTGAAGTTATACATATCTTCTATTTCTATTGTTATTTTTTGGTTTGTCTTTTCACATTGGGGTATGATTTCAACAGGGCAAGGATCTTCCATCACAATGTGTCTCTACAGACCTTATAACTTCATCCAGCATGTTATAATTATTTATTAAAATGAAGGAATCACCTTTACTTACTTATTTTTTTAAATTTATTTATTCATGAGAGACACACAGAGGGAGAGAGAGAGACAGGGAGAGAGGCAGAGACACAGGCAGAGGGAGAAGCAGGCTCCATGCAGGGAGCCTGATGTGGGACTTGACCCCGGGTTTCCAGGATCAGGCCCTGGGCTGAAGGCGGTGCTAAAAGGCTGAGCCACCCGGGCTGCCCTCTACTTACTTCTAACTTCTTATTTCAGAATTCCATTTTTACAAAAGTGATTTTTTTTCTCCAGGAACTAAACATCTACAAGAATTTGGTGGAAAACATAAAAAGCAAAAGAGAAACCATGCATGGTATGAAAAAATTTAGCCAGTCTACATAGTGCTGCCACCAACTAATCCACATGCAGCTGCTGGTAAGTGACTGAACAACTAACTCTCAGTGACTCATCAAGTGACTTAGGTCTCATAGTTTTGTCATGTCTCTATGTATTTGTCACAGAAAATCTATAAAAATTTTTTACCCTGAATTGTGGCTTAACCATTTTTTTCATATTCTAGAAGTAGCGAAGAATTTTAATTTTTGAAATTTAAACTCTCATTGTTAGTAGTTTCTTTTCCATTTAATTAAGAATCAGCACATCTGCCATTCCCATTAACATCCTTTCTCTTCCTCTCACAGATTATCCACGTAGCTCCAGGTCCTAAGGCAGCCAGCTACATATAACCAGTCAACTTTCTGAGAAACTTGTTTAAAAATCTGTACATGTTGGGATCCCTGGGTGGTGCAGCGGTTTAGCGCCTGCCTTTGGTCCAGGGCGCGATCCTGGAGACCCGGCATCGAATCCCACGTCGGGCTCCCAGTGCATGGAGCCTGCTTCTCCCTCTCCCTCTGCCTATGTCTCTGCCTCTCTCTCTCTCTCTCTGTGTGACTATCATAAATAAATAAAAATTTTAAAAAAATCTGTACATGTTAAGGCAATGGTGAAAGTCCTATGCAAAATCAATGGATTTCAGTAAAATTTTGTTTTTTCTTTCTTCTACTAGATGAACAGGAAGAGGAATTGAGGGAGAGAGCCTGAGAGAGACAAAGAAAGAGAGAGAGAGAGGAGAGAGAGAGAGAGAGAGAGAGAGAGCGAGAGAGAGCAGTCTTATCCTTTTCCATTTAACAAAAACACTGACAAAGAAACAGTTAAGAATAGTGTGCAAGGTTGGTAGGGTGATTCAAGTTTCCCGCAGCTGAAAGGTTACTTAATTCAGAGTTGTGCTGAGTTTCCTGATCTATTCCTAGTATTCTGATAGACAAAGGTTTCACCCACCATCTGCAATCAGCACTAGAGTTATATTAAGGCAAGGAGGCTGATGCATTTCTAAGTACATCAGCAAGGAAAGAGCTGGAAGCTGTCACAGGCAGGGAGGATATTGCTAAGTATTAGAGAGTCCAGCCTAGTAAATTACTGTCCCTAGGCATGGAGCAGGGCTGGGTGGGGAGGGAAGTGGAAAAACTGTGAGCATGCTAGTTTTATTAGGTCTTCTTCATGACCCTTCTTTCCACAAAACCTAGAGTGCTTTGGGAAAATGGGGTTTTAGTTGAGGGTTATGGGCAGCCTTAGATATTTTTTAATTTAATTTATTTATTTGAGAGAGAGAGAGAGAAAGAGAATGAGCGGGAGAGGGGCACAGGGAGAGGGAAAAGCAGGCTCCCTGCTCAGGATGATGTGGGGCTCGATCCCAGGACCCTGGGGTCACGACCTGAGCTGAAGGCAGATGGGCCTGCCTGCCTGACTGACTGGGCCACCCAGGTGCCCCGGCAGCTTAGAAATTCAGTAGCAGGAAAAGTGTCAAGACTTAGGTGATCCAGCTAAATGTGGCTAGATGAAAGCTGCAAAAATTGGCTGCAGCTAATGCCGACAATCTCTCCCTGCAGTGACCCTCAGAGCCTACTTACTGGAGAATTTAACAATACTCTATTTGTAGGTCTGTGTTGTTATAATGATGTTAATAAACTGTATATATTACTTTTATTTTATGACTCCTATTTATTGACTGTACTGGCAAAGATTTGCCTTATCAATTTATTCATCTTCTGTAGAACTGGCCAAGTTTACAAATAGAAAAGCTTCTTTCCTCTTGATATCAAAATATTGATGTATTTTTGACATCTCATCAACTATTTCTACATCAGAAGCATATTATGGCATTTTGCAAATGAAATGAGTGTCTATGTCCTATTTCTATTTTCTAGGTTTAAATAGAAACATTCGTTTTTATCCAAATCATTTAATTTACTAAAAAACAACTACTTAAGTTACATTTAAAGGAGCAACAGGCATTCTGCAGAGATATAACAGGTTCAATTCCAGACCACCGCAATAAGGAGAATATCACAATAAAGGGAGTCAAGTGAGCTTTTTGGTTTTCTGGTGTATATAAAAGTTATGTTTACATGATACTATAAAAAACAATGTGCATACCTTAATTTAAATATACTATTGTGAGACGCCTGAGTGGCTCAGAGGTTGAGCATCTGCCTTTGGCTTGGATCATGATCCCGGGGTCCTGGGATCAAGTCCCACATCAGAATCTCCCTAGGGAGTCTGCTTCTCCCTCTGCCTACATCTCTGCCTCTGTCCGTGACTCCTATGAATAAATAAATAAAATCTTTTAAAAATTACTATATTGCTAAAATATACTATCCTCTGACTTTTGGTGAATCATAACATTTTTGTAAGTGGACTCTCTTGCCTTGATGTTGATGCCTACAGACTGATCAGAGTAGTGGTTGCTGAGGGTGCAGATGGCTGTGGTAATTTCTTAAACTAAGACAACAAGGAGTTTGTTGCACTGATTGACTCTTCCTTTCACAAATGATCCTCTAGTAGTATTTGATGCTATTTGATAGCATTTTATCCATAGTAGAACTTCTCTCAAAATTAGAGTCAATCCTCTCAAACTCTGCTGCTGTTTTATCAATTAAGTTTATGTCATATTCTAAATCATTTGCAATCATTTCAACAATCTTCTCAGTATCTTCACCAGGAGTAGAAATCATTTTCTCTGCTCAGTGATAAGGAACAACTTCTCATCCATTAAAGTTTGATCATGACATTGTGGCAATTCAGTACCATCCTCAGGCTCTATTTCAAATTTCTAGTTCCTTGCTATTTCCATCACATGTGCAGTTAATTCCTCCACTGATGTCTTGAACTCCTCAAAGTCATCCATGATGGTTGGAATCAACTTTTTCCAAGCTCCTGTTAATGTTGATATGTTGGCCTCTTTCCATGAATCATGAATGTTCTTAATAGGATCTAGAATGATGAATCCTTTCCAGAAGGTATTTAATTTGCATTGCCCGGGTCCATCAGAGGAATCACTCTCTGTGTCAGTGATAGCCTTATGAAATGTATTTTTTTAAATAATAATACTTGAAAGTTGAAATAACTCCTTGATCATTGGGCTGCAGGATGAATGTTCTATTAGCAAGCATGAAAACAACATTAATCTCATTGCTGATCATCAGAGCTCTTGGGTGACCAAATGTATTGTCAATGACCAATGATGTTTTGAAAGGAATCTTTTTTTCCTAAATAGTAGGCCTCCATAATGGCCTTAAAATATTCCGTAAACCATGTTAAACAGATATGCTGTTATCAGGCTTTGTTTCTCCATTTATAGAGCCTAGGCAAAAGAGATTTAGCGTAATTCTTAAAGGTACTAGGATTTGCAGAATGGTACATGAGTGTTGGCTTCAACATCAAGTTACCAGCTGCATTAACCCCTAACTATTGAGTCTGTCCTATGAAGCTTTGAAGCCAGACATTGACTTCTCCTCTCTAGTTATGAAAGTCCTAGATGGCGTCTTCTTTCCATAGAAGGCTGTTTTGTCTACTTTGAAAAAATGTATTGTTTAGTGTAGCCACCTTCAATTAATTATCTCAGCTAGATTTTCCAGAAAACTTGCTGCAGCTTCTCTATCAGCACTTGCTGCTTCACCTTGTACTTTTATATTACAGAGAAGGCTTCTTTACTTAAACCTCAAGAGCCGGCCACTGCTAGCATCAGACTTGTTTCTGCAGCTTCCCTTCCTTGCTCAGCCTTCAGAGAAGTGCCTGGAGTTAGGGCCTTGCTCTGCATTAGGCTTTGGCCTAGGGGAATGTTGTAGTTGGTTTGCTCTTCTATCGACACCGCTAAAAGTTTCTCCACAGCAACAATAATACTCTTTCGTTTTCTTATCATTTGTGCATTCACTGGAGGTAGCATTTTCAATTTCCTTCAAAAATTTTTCCTTTGCATTTGCATCTTGGCTCTTTGGTGCAAGAGGTCCAGCCATCAGCCTATCATGGCTTTCAACATGCCTTCCTCACCAAACTTAAAATTACTAGCTTTTGATTTAAAGTGAGAGACATGTGACTCTTCCTTTCATTGGAACACTTAGAAATCAATGTAGGGTCATTAATTGGCTTTATTACAATATTATTGCATCTCAAGGAATAGAGAAGGTTGAGAAGAGGGAATTTCTGGTCAGAAAAGCAGTGAGAATATACACATTTATTGATTAAATTTGGCATCTTATGTGGGCATGGCTCGTGATGCCATCAGAGTTACAATAGTAACATCGAAGATCACAGATCACAGATCACTGTAATAATAATAATAACTGTAATAATAATAATGAAAAGTTTGAAATATTATCAGAATGTGACTCAGAGACAAGAAAGGGGAAATGCTATTGGAAAAAAAATGGCACTGACCGACTTGCTCGATGCAGGGTTTGATGCGTAAAAAAACATGATATCCACAAAGCACAACAAAATGAGGCGTGCCTGTATATTATTAATGGGCTTGTAAAGGGCCAAATAGAAAATATTTTAGGTTTTGTGGGTCACATAAATTCTCTGTCACTGCATTTTTTTTGCATATTTTTTACAATAATCCTTTAAAAATCTAAAAATCATTCTTAGTTCCAGGGCCATGTGAGAAGAAAAAAAAAAAGGCAGTGGACTGAATCTGGCCCATGGAACTTAATTTGTTGATTCTTGGCATAAGTAATGGAAACTATATTTAAGAATTTGCTTTGCTTCAACCAAATAGCTTCATTTTCCCTTTTTGGTATAATGGGGATAATAATGTAAGCAGACAGAAATGACAGGTATTCTCTATTGTGGGAGACATGGCTCACTTTGAGAGTAGCGATATTAAACATTTCTAAATGCCCACTGTAGTGTAGTCAATCTTAGTCTAGTCTCGTCCAATTTCAAAAAATTGACCCAATATAACATTGGTAGCAATTTTTTTGTTGTTTCCAGAAAAGGCACCCTATGTAATTCTGAAATGCCATCCTCAATATTGTTCTTTGGTTATTTAAGTTGGAGGAGGTTGGGCAGGGATAAGACTTGCCACTTCTCATCTGTGAAAATATGATTTTCCATCTCTTTTTTTCCACTTTCAGGCCAAATCTTCAGTCTTGATAACTAATAACAACAGCAGTAGGGTTGTGTGTCTATTTGACATCTCTCAGTTTGCAGAGTTTTCATTTCTATATGGGAATGAAGATGATTTCTCTATAATTTTGTTTCGAATAATACTTGTCAAAGGTTCAATCTCATAGCCAAGGACAGATAGTTGAATCAAATTCCCTTCAAAACAGACCAATTTATGTATTTATGGAGTGAATATATCCATGAATGAACACTCAGATACTGCCCACTTTCATACAAAGGTTGCGTATGATCACTCTGTAGTGCTATTTTTCCTGTCTTGCACTTGCACTTGATTGGCAAATCTTAGGTATAAAGAATGAAGGGAGGACTATGGCCTTAGTAGCATCATTTTTGAGCATGGAGTCTTGTCTTCCATGACCTTTTGGGACCAGGTCTTCTTCATCTGATGACAGTTTTCTCTGGTTGCAGAGCATACATCTAGTTCATCATATTCCAAACTAGACTTGTAATTTAGCAAAGTGCTTGAGAATTTGGGATGGGAGGAAGCACATCCCTATCACTATCTTTAAGACATGTCTAGCTTATCTAATAGACATGCTAATTTATAACCAGTGAATATTCCTCTTGGAACCACAGGCTTCATGAAATTGCCTCAGCCACTTTCAGCCTTGTCAACCTTTCTCCATCTTTGTCTCTTTCTTACATGCCACTCCTCATCAATCTGTTTCTTACTGGGAGCGGGTATTGAGATGAGGGCAAGGGCAAGAGAAGGTAGCCATACCAAATAAACGTTTTGGAAAATCCAACTTTTTCCTGCTATCAGAAGTGAGGACACATTTGGATATTCATTGACCCAGACATGTAAATTGTGAGATCTAAGTTAGAACTCTGCTTGTGCACTATTTCCCAGAGAACATCCTACTGCTAGGTCTCAGTATTTCTAGCCAATCTTTAGCCTATTTGTTTACTCTGTACCAGTGCTCATTCGTTTACTCTTTCTCTTTTCTTCCCATGGCTTTTACACAACTGGTATTACAGATACCAGCATTTCTCTCATGGCAAAGAAGCAGCTGCTGGAACCAGCCCTGTGCACAGCAGTTAAACTGTGTAGAATCTAGCTGTGTGCTAAAGATACTTTGGAGAATTCCTTTAGAACACCTGTGAGGTTCAAGTGGAAGTTGCCCTAGAGTTTTCTTTGTTTATAAATTAAGGATATAACAACAGAGGTGGAATGTTGCAAAAAAAAAGGGGGGGGTATTTTGCCACAAATTAAGAACACAGTGAGAAAAATCACTTCAATTATGCAAAGACTCATCTGAAGGATGTTAAATGCCATTATAAGCTATAGATTTCCAATTGCATAAATAACCTTTTAAAACTGCAAAAATTCCTTTGGTGTTCCATGTGATTACAAAAAAAGAAAAACAAACAAACAAAAAGTTCCCCTAGTCATTTAGAAGTACAATATTTTAAAGCCACATTAGCAGCTATAAATTGCCATATAGACTACGTATTTTATGTGTATTTAAACCAAGTTAAAAGTTCCTTTAGTGAGTTATTTGGTTAATTTTTTAACAAAATGTCGTTGCACACTGAAGTACAGTGTGGCTATAACTTCAAGTATTTATAATTATTAAAGGTGTCATATTAAATTTGTGAAATGAAATGATTAATGGGATTAGGTCAAAAGTCCTTTCTAGTCTTAGAGTTTCATAGGTGACGGAAGATCTCACACCAGTTTTTCTCCTGCTTTACACAATAGAGATATTATGATATCAGCAATCCTAAGAAATGTCACATATTCTTTGTGATGTTCTATATGAAATAATATTTACAATTTTATAAAAAGGTTTTGGGGAAATTTTATAATTTTTCAATAGTGGAAACAATAACTTTGTAATCACTTATCGTGAAAGGTTATATGACTCAAATAGTTATCATAAATCAGCATTTCTTCAAGGAAAGCAATCAATATTCCACTTAAAAATTCTACCCTAGCAAGATCACAGAATCCTAATTTTTTTGCATTGTGTGATTCCAGGGAAAAGCTGTTGACAGCCTAGATCAACACTATCTCTATGAAATAATGTTCCCAAATAAAATCAGAGTTTATAATATTCAAGGTCTTTTGTCTATATTTATGGCCTAAATTCTTTGATTGTTATTTAACATATTTTCTCTTAATTTCTCTTTAAACACTGATCAGCCTTGTACTGTTAACATTTCTAAATCTTTTCATTAACATTTCCTAACTTTTTCTACTTCCCTTGTGATTATGTCCATCCTAAGCTTCTGATTCTCTTCTAGGGTTTCCAAGAGTTTCTTCATTTATATACCTCATAAGCTAATTTTAAAGTGATACTTAATGTTTAATCTACATTTTTCATTAGTTCATTAGAAAAATTATATGCTAGATTTAATCAAATATTAGATTAAACATTATAGGGCAGCCTTGGTGGCTCAGCAGTTCAGCGCCTGCCTTTAGCCCAGGGTGCAATCCTGAAGACCTGGGATCGAGTCCCAGGTCGGGCTCCCTGCATGGAGCCTGCTTTTCCTTCTGCCTGTATCTCTGCCTCTCTTTCTGTGTGTCTCTCATGAATAAATAAACAAAATCTTTAAAAAATTAGGTTTAAAAAATATTATACATTATATGAGATACATATTACTCTGCTTTTTAAAGCAATCTGAAATTAGGCTACATTTCTAATCTTCAAAACAATCCTGATCAAAGTACAGCTTGCAGCTCCCTAAGCAGCAACTACTATCTGCTCATCATCCATTTCAAACTTGAATTGGTGCAGTCTGTGGTCTCTGTAGTAAGTATGCTGCTACACAGTTGATTCTAGGGAACTCCATTTCATTTGCTTGTAATCATTTTTCTAACTGTCAAGGTCATTTTTAATTCTAGTCCTGTCTTCCAAGGTGCTCACCCATCCCGACGAGATGATGTACTTGGCAAGTTTAATGACTACTCTCCAGCTTGTAATCAATCACACATAGAGATGTTAAATGCACCCAGGACTGCTCTCTGCAGAGTATCACCTGCTATGGGCTTAGGGACAACGGTTCTACATTGTGTTATTTTTAAATTCTGGTGATTGCCTTATTCTCCACACTGAGCCCCAGAGAAAGACAAAAAAGAAGTCTCACTGAGTTAAATAAGACCAAGCAAATACAGGAAGGTGATCACCCTTAGGTGGCATCTTCCCCCAGGCACTTAACAAATTAAGGCACCCTGCTTTGCCATTATTTCATGGACAAGCCAGATAACTTGAGGGTGGAAGATTTTGTCTCTGATAGATATACTGTGTTTTTGTTTGTTTGTTTGTGTTTGTTTTGTTTTTTATTGCAAGACAAGCAGCACGTTGCTCAGTATTTAGGAAAATTTTACTTGGCTCATATGAAAAGAACTGGTTTCAGTGACAACTCCCTAAAAATGCTCTAATATTTTTGTATAGAGTAGAAATGGTAAAGAAATGAACCTTTCCCATTGTCAGCTCAGTAATGAGTAGTTTTATGTATATGTTTTGGTTTAGGAACTTAGAACATAGGGCAAAGGAGATTAGTCATACTTCTTGTATGGATCAATTTATTTTCAATAGGAAAAAGCTCCATTTCAATCAAGAACTGTAGGCTGAATCTCTAACTTAGCTGTGAATGAGTCGTGGGTCTCTGTTTCCTTACCTGTGAAACAGAAATCTAGACTAGATCAGATGTGGCAGGTGGTTTTTACCAAGAGTACCAATTGACTGAAACTGGCTGTCTTAAGTGTTCTCCTAGGAACTGTGAGGTGGTTCTATGTTTCATAGGAAAGAACGTTCTATGGAGTAATAATATCTCTCATGGGGAGACAAAAAGAGAAAAGGAGTATCATGTATGCTGTTTATTATCCCTGAGCTAGATGATTTTAAGTCCCCTTTGGCTCTAAGATTCAATGAGAGCATAGCCAACCAGAAAGAAACTAAAGGGTAAATCATTGTTCACATCAATATTCCTGGGAGAATAATACCTAGTTGACTTCTACTCCTCTAGGTAGTTGTAGAAGAGTACTTACGTTCAACATAATCCAGTAAAAGTATGTGACCTACTGGTAGCCAGTGGTTTGCAGGTGATAGGGTAAATTATATCATTTGACCAGGAGTCCCTTCCTTCAAGGTGAGTCTATAATTCCACCAGTCCAGATTCTGGTCATTCCGCCCTAACATCTTTACCAATAATTATTTGAATATCTTGCATTTGTCCTGACTTCTCATTTTAAAAACAACTTGTTTCGTGTGTGCATCTGTGTGTGTGCTTGTGTGTTTTAACATTTCTTAGGCTAAACTTCTAAATCAAAGTACAAGTGATTTTTAATGATCATGCCGTTACTCAATTTGTACTGAAATGTCACATTCTCTAACAAACTACACAATTAATGTCATCGACTTTCTTTTTGGACCATCAATGAAAAATTGAATCCAACCGGAAAAGGAACTAAAAGTGGCCACAAAGATGTGAGGGCTGTTGCAGAGAAGACTGGGGTGGCAGTTGGGGGGAAGACACATGTGGGAAAATCTATTACAATAGTTTGGAATAAAACGTAATTTCATTTTATTTTGCTCTCTACCTCCAAATGGGTGAGGAACATGGTCTGGTAGTTTTAATGAGTAGGAGGCCTAGAAAGATATTTGCAGAGGAAGTCCCCTGCTTGAGAGCCAAACCCTAATGGTTCAGCAGTCAGAAAGGGTTGAGCTCCAGAACCCAGCTGAACTGGAAGACTGTTTCACAGCTTTTCCAAGGAAACCCAAGACAAAGCAGTTAGCTAGTGGCCAAACCCAAACAAGTGTGAAACTGCACCAAGCTAACACATTTGAAGAAGAGGCTAGATATCAGATTCTCTTCAAGGCCCACAAAAACCCTGCATGACCTGGCCTCTGGCTATCTTTTGAACCTTATTTTCTGCTTTCCTCCTCCTCATTCACTGAAATCCTGCCTTCTCTCTATGCCTCTCATGCAAACACACTGCTGCCATCACAGAACTTCTGTATTCCTCTACCTCGGTATTTACTTGTACCATCTTCTCACTTTATTCAGGCTTCTGCTCAAATTTCATTTTCAGAAGGATCTTCCCTGACCACTTTACCTAAAATATTCCAATTCTAATTATATCATCAAGAATTGTTTTTCTTTGGGCAGCCCAGGTAGCTTCAATGGTCTATCGCTGCCTTCAGCCCAGGGCCTGATCCTGGAGACCCGGGATTGAGTCCCACATCAGGCTCCCTGCACAGAGCCTGCTTCTCCCTCTGCCTGTCTCTCTCCTCTCTCTCTCTCCTCTCTCCCTCTCTCTCTTTCTTTCGTGTCTCTCATTAGTAAATAAATAAAATATTTAAAAGAAAAAAAAAGAATTGTCTTTCTTTATAAAAGTAATTATTTTTCTTTATAACTCTTACCACCACTTGGTGTTATAGTATGTTATTACTGTTTTGTATGAATGAATGAACAAAGAGGCCAGAAAAGGAGAAATAAGCAATGAGGGGAAAGCTGAGAGTGTCAAAAGCTCAAAAAGCCATAAAGTGAAGGGGTAAGGTGAGTCTTTCAAAAGAAAGGCAATGAAATGGGAGGAGAAGCTGGAGTTCCCCTTCTGTTACATTCCTTTAGACCCGCATAGGCTTCATTTGACAACCAGCAGGAACCCCTGGAGTTGGAAGGCTGCACCACACACCCAGGAGTTATTCTGCAAATCAGGCAGGCAGAGTTTAGGAGTTGGAGACTGAATTTTGATGTCAATTCTGTGATTTTTGAGGTATCAAAATCTTGTTATTTTTCATTTCTGCTGAGCTCTGGGTCTCAAGAATACAAATAAAGTGGACTATTGACATTGTCATTATGACAAATTATCATTTGACTTTACTGTGTTATGGGGATGTATGGACTGAAAGAAGATAAATTACAACCCAGTGAAGTAAAACATGGTAGTTCGCTCAGGTCATGATCCTGGGGTTCTGGGATCAAGTCCCACATCAGGATTACTGCAGGGAACCTGCTTCTCCCTCTATCTATATTTCTGCCTCTCTCTGTGTGTCTCTCATGAATAAAATCTTATAAATAAATAAATAAATAAATAAATAAATAAATAAATAAATAAATAAAATCTATATTCTGTGGGGGCATTGATGATGCTCCCAAATTCTCATTTGCTTTGAGATTTGTTCTCTATCGGAAGACTAGGTTTTGTTTCTATATAAATGCTTTTATTATTCATATGGTCAAATATTTCTTTCTACTATACAGTTGTAAAGATTTAATGAAAGATGCAAAAGTAGTTTTGAAAACATTCTTCTCACTATCTTTAAGAAAGATAATAAAATCACAGAGTTTTGACATTTGGAGATATTTTTCCACATACTTCCATTCAAGAAACGAGTAAACTACCACCCTTTGGAAAATATCCTATGTGTTCCAAATCACTTTTTTCCATATTCTCTATGTAGCATATGTTTGAACCCTTCCCTCAGTCAATTGTTCTAGAATGGAAAGATGCATTTCCAAAATTCATAAACTAATTTATTATCCCTTAATAATCTATTCCAAACTGTGTCTAAAAAATATAAAATAATTTTTCAGAATTGCTTACATTTATCATAGATAGTAATAAAATATTAAGTGTTAAAATATATGGTTTAAGAATAAAATCTCAATTGTTAAAGTAGGGTAATTTAAATTATTAAGAAAACTTGGCCTGTTGACTCTTCTTTTCACTGACATGAAAAAATGTGAGTGGCAAACATATAAGGGCAAATTTATTTACTTAGCCAGAGAAAGTTTTATTTTATACTAGAGATTCTATTCCAAATTTGATTACTTTAGGAAGAAAACACATTTTCCCTAATTATGGCTATCGGCCTCATTATCTTTTTTAAGAATTTAATAAATTTCTGTTGGTTATGCACGGTCATAACTTATGGACAAAAAAGAGAGTAAAAAACAAATGTAAGCATTCTAGAAAATCTGTTCTTTGGTTCAATATTGGATTGTTCATTGGTCCTAAAATTAAAACTAATAATAAATTTCCAATGGAAGAATGGGGATTAATGTATAAACTATTGCCATTCTACTTAGCCGATGCCATTCAACTCCACAGAGTTAATGATGCTTGAGGTGTTAAGGATTCCTAGATTTATTATTTTTCTCAAGCTCCCACCTTCATACCAGACTGTTTATTCCACACATATTTCACAAAGAATATATCTAAAGCTGAACTGTTTGTTCTCACCTACAAATCTCTTCCTCTTTGTATAGCTCTTATCTTTGTGAAAGGTTCCACTAGCTAGCTACCCAGTGACTAAAGCCAGAAATAAGAGAGTTATTCTGTAAGTATCCCTCTTGCTCACCTTGGCCTCTTCTCCAATCTTTTTGACCTTTTGATTTTATTTTCTCTATGTCTTTCATATCTATCACCTATTCCCTGTTTTCCAAGCTAAGGTATTAGTTGAGATTTTCTTGCTTTTGAAAAAAGGAAAATAAGTCACCTTGACCTGAGAAGCAAGTAAAAACTATGTTCAAAAAAAGAAAGGAGTCTTTAGCCCTAATTTTTTGTATTAAAAACAGGAGAGGTATGTAAGAATTGACTACCATTGAATAGCTAAGAATATTGTTTTTATGTATCTGTGTAGTACATAGGGGAAAATAACCTAAAATACTAATTATTTCATAAATTAGTCTGAAAAATCCCTTCAACTTATTATTCATATTTTTACAAACTACCATAGAAGTTCTTGATCATTTCTCTTTTCCTCACTAGAAAATAGAAAAGATTCTAATATTACATGAGAATTGCAAAGAGGAAATGCGTACCAAAAGCTTCTTTTTTGGGAGAGATTGAGAGTGTGCAAACATGCCAATCTCCCTCATGTTTTGTGGCTGAAATGAATGAAGCTCAACATAGGTTTTCTACACACCTAAATTATTATTAGGATTCTTGGGATGAGCAGAGGGAGAAAGTAAAGTAGCATTAGTCACCGTCACAGGCTACATGATAGACTAGAATTCACCTTTACAGAGGTAGATTAAATTTGCTTTTCAATTTAGCCTGCTCTGGAGCTATAACAATATATATCATTCAGAGAAGACTTGTTAAAGCCTATTAGGGTTCTTGTTCTATCAACTCTCAAACTTATAACGGTCCAGTGGCAAGCAATAAACAGACATCTAAGGAGTTATAACTAGAAATTTCTGGAAAAGGAATGTAGAATGCATTTTTGTTTTTTTCAAATCTCTAGGAAAAAATAAAACTTCCAATCTTTTGAAAGATTTCCCTTGTTCTGATTTCTAGATGCCTAGAAGGTGATAGATGCAATGACTAAAATTCTGCTTTAATTTGAATTCTGCAAGTATAATTTCTCTGACAGAAGATACTCTACAAGTAAGAAGACATAGTTGTTTAAAGTTTCAATTTTCAGCTTTAATCCTGTCTCCTTGAAAGTTTGTACCATCCCTTTACTTAGCTTGATCATTTGATTTTCTTGGTATTAAAATAGACCCTTGACAGGTGCAATGAGAAAAACTCCATGACTTATACAAATCAAAAAATCTGGGGTTTTATTTTAGCTTAGACACAATTAAGATTCAGGATAATTATTTTTTAAAAAAGATTTTATTTTTATTTAGTTGAGAGAGAGTGAGAGAGGGAGTATGAGCAGGGGGAGGGGCAGAGGAGGAGAAGCAGACTCTCCACTGAGCAGGGAGCCCGACAGGGGGTTCCATCACAGAACTCTGGGATTATGACCTGAGCTGAAGGCAGACACTTAACTGAGTGAGCCACCCAGGCGCCTGCAGGGTAATTATTTAAAGTTTACTCCAATTTACCAAGACCTTTTGTACTTCTCCATTAGCCCATACTGCAAGCCTTTTAGTGAATTCCACGCATACTATTTTTTTCCAGTTTATTTTAGTTGTATTAGAAAGATTAATATTCTGTTCAGGACAGACTTCATAAGCAATGACTACATATTAGAAGTTCCCTTCATATGTAAATAAATATAAATCTCTCTCACTACCTTTAAATTCTATTGTTAAAGATTTATTTCTCTGGACCATAATTTTTTTTCACATCCTTTTCAGCTGTTACTAGGTAATCAGATTGAACATATGGCATGAGATATGTGGCCTGGGAGAAATGCAAGGGAACTGTGACAATGTATAAGCCTTCAGTGAGACACCTGATTTAGGAATTCAAAAGTTAATATTTTAAAGCCAAGCTTAAAAAAAACTGAATGGAGTTAAAAATTATTGTGTTAATTAAAATTCTCATTGAACTAACCGACAGTAAATTAAAAGTTGATTAATTTTTAAGTATTCACTTAATTACAAGGTGACATTTTACTGTTATCATTTTTTAAATTATTTTTTTTTCTACTCAGTGCCTTAAATCCTAAATTCTATTCAGTTAATAGGAAAGAAATGGAAATGTAATAGAGGATATGAACAGTTAATAGAAACAATATAAATGGCTTGTAAATGTGAAAAATGTTCCATCTCACTATTAATCATATCAATGTAAATTTGAACAGATGACCATTTTCTGCCTATCATGATAACCAAGATAAATACACAGTTCTCTTGAGGGTTCAGGTTTACATACCTCAGTATAAATAAACTGAAAAAAAAAAAAGTAAATTCCTAAGGAAAAATGTGGCAAGTTGATTTTTACAGTTCATACACTGTGATCCAGTAATTCTTTTAGAAATCTATCTTATTAAAGTAATCAGAATCATAAATAAAAGGTATAAACAAAGACATCCATTAAAATGATATTTTTAACAGGAAAAAGATGAAAACAGCCTAAAAAGATGGCAATCAGAGAGGACTAAATAATAGTACATTCATAGTTTGGAATATCATAATACTGCCAAGATTGATGGTTTCCCAGAGTGCATATTGGCTTGGAATAATGTTCAAAAACGCTGATACAAGAAAAGAGGATACGACATGTATATCTATGAACCCAATTTTAAAAACACATACACATTTTTAAAAAGACTAGAAATAAATGTCAAGCTATGAATCATGATTATAATAAGTGGTAAGATTACAAATTATGTTTTCTTCACATCTTTATTTGCCTATGAACATACATTCATTTTCCAATTAGGAAAATAAATGTTTTTGAAAATTAGTAGAAACATGGCTTATATATTAACTTCAGAAAGCAGGCTGACTGCATAGTTGTTAAATTTTCAAAGCATAAAACTCATTTGGAATACATAAAAATGTCTTGATTTATCACCTCATTTTTAATTTGTATCAAGTGGACATTAATTAATGCATAATAATGTAAACTGTGTGAAATCGTCTTTACTAAAAATATTTCAACATCTTTAATTAAATACTTACATAAGTAGAATGAAAATTCTAAACACATTATAGTTTATACATTTTTCTGAACATGTAATAATTAATATTTTACATTTCACGCACCTTTAAATGAAAATATAAAACTTTCAAATACTAGATTTTATCCAAAAAAATCCACAAAACACCTTTGATCTCTTTCAAACCTAATAAATTCAGTCAGCTTGAGATATGGATATAATTACAATGTTCTGAAAATATGACTTTGTTCACTTACAAAGTTTTTTAATTTACAAAATCTGACCTACTCCTTTAGCTGTTTTTAAACCTAATAAACATTTCATTTTTGTATTTCTTAGGCAAGTTTGTTCTATTATGTTAGGTTCCAAATCTAGTTAGTATCTGGGGTTGTACTTGGGCTAAGGTATTTACAAAGGAGCTGTATTTTGAAGATGGAATTTGACTTCCATGTGTTGACCACATCTACATAAGCAAACACAAGTAGCTCAGCCAGTGGGCCACTGCTTGGGCCCAGGAGGATAGGGATTCTGTGTAAGTAACTGATGGCATGACTAGCTAACGAAAAACATGCAGGTGGCATAATTAGGTATTTTGAACTCCAAACAAAAAGATTTGTTTTCAATCATATTAAAACTCATGCTACAGGCACAAGATGATGCCACGCTCTAAGCTCAACCAGGCACCTCTAATATATAACATGGCCATGATTCTGTACCCAGAAGGCATTTCCCTATGACTTTGTATGTTAGTGTAATTTCCCACTCCTCCCAGTGCATACGTGAGGGACTCTGTGGGGTGATCAAAACTGTTCTCTTTATTCAGCAAGAGGAAGAAAATATATTCAGTAGTGGCAAATTTTGCCCAGTGAATTCCTACGCATACCCTAACTTTGGTCAAATGGGCCCACCTGCAGACCACTGAAAATTTCATACATTCTTTTCACTCTGCCTTTGATCACACTGTTAATTCTACTAGGAATCACTCATTGCCATACCCTCTGCACATGTGTTAGTGTAGATAATTTTAGGTAATTTCTGTTAATCAACCTCTGAAGTTATAGCATTCTGTTCACCTCATAGAAAACTTGTGTTTTTCTATGGCATCTTCTGAACTGTGCATAACTGTATGATTCTAAATTGATATCTAAATATTCTATAGCCAGTAAATTACTTACACGGCTTCCTGAAAAGGAGGAGACCTTATTCTAACTTATGAATCTTTTATAAGTATCATTGTCTTTGATTAGGTCATTTTCTCTCACGGATTCTTTTTAGTCATGGTTACAACACACGCATGCACACACACACACACACACATGCATGCGCGTGTGTGCACATTCTTCAAATCTCAGCCAAGATATTACTATCTTCCCATCTAGGAGGTGGCTGGGTACTCTTTCTACATGAACCCAAAGAATCCTCTATTTTTCCTTTTCTGGCCCCTTATGACTATTCCCTTCATCATCTGTAAGTAAAGCTCTACAAGACTGTGAGTTTACCACTCATGCATGAATGAATGAATGGATTCTTTGAATATTATTTCACTTTTCTTGCATGTAGGTCTTATATATTTAATAATGAGGCTATAGGGTTGGTAAGGATAGAAATGTCTTTTTTTTTTAGTCTGCCACCACTTTACATTTCACAGTTAATGGATTTTCAATACTTATAGGATTTTTTTAAGGACTGGATTGGATTTTTTTTTCCTTTGCATTGTTGTCCTCATATGAAGTCATAGATGGGCCCTTAGAGATAACTTAGTCCAACTTTTTCATTGATATTTCCTTTGGATTTTACTGTGAAGGTATTTTAGGTATTTTGGCCCAGAGGCAAGATGAGTTAGTTAAGGGAGAAAGTGCTAAGTGTGCATAAATGAAGTTAGGGCAAACTTCTTGCTTCTTTTTCTCCTTTTGAAGGGATATTTGGCAGAAAGTAGAAGGGGGAGGGAGAATTGGGGAATGGAGTCGCAGTTTCCAAGAGACATCCAGACACTAAATGTGACTCTGGAAGAGTCAAGGAATAAAATGAGTAAAGGGTCAGTGGGAGAGTGTCACATTGCTATAAGACCTGGGCACTGACCTGGGCTTCAGATAAAGCAACCAAGAGGTTATGGCCTGGAAGAATCTGTATCCAAACCTAATTTCATCTGATTCAGGCTCAAAGCAGGTCATCTCTAGGCGCATTCTGATGCCAGGCTATCCTTAGGAGAATAGAGAGCTCAGGCATGATTACACTCACTGTGTATCTCTTTCTCTCACCAGCACTTTTATATAACAAAGATATGTTAAACTGAACAACAGGATGAGCTTGGTTAAGGGAAACAGGAACATAGAACCCAAAGTTTGGAAATAAGGTCAAGAGAGCGTGGCATATCCTTTCAATGTCATATGGGAGCATTGTTCTTAACTTTCTGGAAAGTACATTGCAGCAATATAACTTGGGAGGTTAGGGAGCCTAGGCAAGCAGGGAAAGCATTTATGTTTTTATTTTAGGTACCACAGTTCCTTTAGGGAATAGCTAATGAGTTCTTTTTCCCACCTAGGTCTGGCTACCTACATCATTTTCAAGAAACATCACTCTATAGAGTGCTATTCTCCCAAAGCCTAGGGCACAGGGAGATTCAACCAGAAAATAAAAGTACTTAGAGAACTGTTTTTATACGTGTGTTTCTGGAGACAACAAAGATTCCCTATTTTTATTGACTTATATGTGACCCAAAATTTATTAAAATATCTTCTACTCTTCTAGTCTCAGTTTTCTGCCAATATTAAGCAAATAAAGTATAGGACTGGTGATTTAGCTATTTTCATATTCATTCATCTGTTCTCTAAGAAGTTATTGAAATAATAACTGGGTTGATATCCTGAAAATTAGCAATGTGTTTTCTCTTTGGCCTTTCTGAGTACTAGACTTCCACTTTACGTCAAGGCAGAGAGTGAGCAATGTGATAAGAATTAGGATTTGTAAGGTATTGAATGACATATAAAAGAAAAAGGGTGGTTCTGTGAGACAATAGATTTAAAGGCTGAGCTCAGTGAAAACACAGTATCTGTCAAAATGAAAGGTATATTAGATAAAAATGAGGGACACCTGGGTGGCTCAGTGGTTGAGTATTGGCCTTCAGCTCAGGTCGTGATCCTAGGGACTAGGATTGAGTCCCACATCGGGCTCCCTGTGAGGAGCCTGCTTCTCCCTCTATGTCTCTGCCTCTCTCTGTGTGTGTCTCTCATGAACAAATAAATAAAATCTTTTAAAAAATGAGGGCAAAAGAGGATCCAGATCCTACTCCCTGGGAGCACGTCAAATCCTGTAGGGACCCTGAAAAGAAATCACACCTTCCTTCATCAGTTAAGGGTACAACATAAGAAAGTAAACTTGATGGTCCTGAGATTTAACTATCTCAAACATTTTTAGTCATTGGCAGGGGTACAATTTTGAGAGGCAGGAAATATGCCATGGGGCTTACTGTGGTGGCACGAAAATGGATAGCCCATAGAGGGACAAATGGAGGTTGTGGCATTGATGCAGAGGTCCTCAGCCAGAGGCCAAAGACATGAGATCTTGTGTTACACAGGTCTTGCTCATTATCTAAGACTTCCAGCAGGGCAAACTGTAATCAAGTGAACAAGAGATCTTGTCTGGTCACATGAGTAGCCAGATAGCATCACACTTCGAGACCTTGACTTTTGCTCTCGGATGCAAGGCTGTGTAAGACGCACTGCTCTCCGATACTCTGATGCTATTCTAGGGAGGAACTGAGAAAGGAATAATGAACTAAGAAATATGAGATATTAAGAGATGCTGTTTTCCTAGACAGTGAACATTATTTAAAGGCACTAATTAGAGCAGCAGATTCCAAAAAGAATTGAATGGATTAGCCATTAAGTTAATGTTCTAAGACTAAGATGTATTTGAGGTTAGGGTGAAAGACTCCATTAGTAATGGGAGAAAAAAGAGTTGTATTTTCTTTGTACATTTGAACATAGTATGAGTCAAGCCCATAATTTTACTTCACAATAACATACTGGATACAAACCAAGAAAGAGTAGTACCCATTTCCTGTCTTGAAACACTTAAAATTGACTAGAATTCTAGATATCACTATTGCTTCACTTATGTCTGACTCTTAGCCCATGTTGGGAAATTCACTTGAGGGTGAGATTATGAAGGACTGCTTCACAAAGGAGGTAGAAATTGAGTTGAAACTAAATTTATGCACAGAACTTAAGAAAATGGAGAAAATCATTGCAGGAAGAGTGGACGTCGGTAATAGAGCTTTAGAGTCAGGAGCTCATATAGTAGCTAATGGAAAACATAGAATTTCATTTCCATTTTCAGCATTATGGCATATTGGAAAACTTGAAAAATCCTGTGAATAAAAAATAAATGTAGGGATAAAATATAGCAAACATTCATTTGAGATAAAATGTTGGTATAGAATATAGCATTCATTTCAGACTCAGAATTGAACTTTGAAGAGAGGAAGAGAAATAAGCAAGAATCAAAAGGGAAAAAAATAGTCTAAAATCCAAAGTAGAACCTGAGGTAGAATCACGGCTGCCTTGGAAGGGCTTCCCAATCCTGGTAACTAAGAGAACTGAGTCTGAGTGGTTCTGCAAGTACACAGCAGAAAGCGTCACACAAAGCCAGGATCCATCATGAAAAGTGGACTTGAGAAAAACAAGTAAACTCCTCTATTTCGACTTGAGCTTGAACGAGAAAAATAGTCTCCTCTTTGCGTACATTCACATGGATTTTTTAAAAAAAGATTTTATTTATTTATTCATGAGAGACACAGAGAGAGAGGGGCAGAGACACAGGCAGAGGGGGAAGCAGGCTCCATGCAGGGAGCCTGACTTGGGACTCGATCCCGGGTCTCCAGGATCACTCCCTGGGCCAAAAGGCAGGCGCTAAACCACTGAGCCACCCAGGGATCCCCCATTCACATGGATTTAAAGGTCAAATCTGCACTTTGCAGGTACTCTCAGAGACCCCAAATAGAAAATTACCATTAAGTAATTGGTATGATGATATTATGCCAGGACATCTGTCGAAAGGAAATAAAACTTCTCGGCATTCCCAGAGATAAAGCCTTACCAAACACGAACTCAAAGTGCATAATTACAATTAAGAAACACATGGGGAAGGATCAGCAAAGTGCTCAATTAAAAGTAGATCCACAAGAACGCCAAATAGTTTACTTACTGAATGTAAAATGTAAATGAATATGCTTTAAAATGCTTAGAGGAAAATAGTTGAAATGTGAAAGAACAATATGTTTTTTGAAAGATAGTTCATGATTTTAAAAAGCACTTATAGAAATAAAAAAAAGTAAAAATTAAAATCCAAGGGAAAGCTTAAATAATTGGCTATTCCAGTCACCAGCTAAAGGAATACCTAATAAATAAGTAACATGTATTAAAAGAATTATGAGAATTTAACACACAGATACAAGATGAAAATTATGACAAGGGCTTGGAGGATTGAATGAGTTTTTATATATGTCCAATTGTGCTTCTAATAAAAGGATTCTATATAATGAGAGAAAGGTAGGAGAAGAAAAATCACAGAGCTGAAAAGCATGGATCTTCAGATCAAAGGAGGCTAATAAATCTCAAGCAAATAATGATAATAAAAAAAGAATCCATTGCTAGACACCATGTCATAGTGAAACTGCAGAATGCTAAATACAATAAAAATATTTCAAAAGCAGCCTGAGATAAAAGCAGATTTTCTCCAAAGGGTTATAATTAAAGTGACTGTAAACATCTCAATGGCATCATGAGAAGCTGGAAGACAGCAGAACAATTCTCTTATGTACTGGGAGAAAATACTGTCACATAGAATTTTATTCAAGGGAAGAATATGTATTTTAATCAAAAAAGCACTAAAAAAATTGCCATCAACAGACCTTCAGTGAATGAAAAAAAAACTTCTAAAGCCCTAAAACGTCTTAGTTACTAAGAGTAAAATTATTCCAGAAACAGACAACAAGCTCAAAGAGCACAAAGGTGAAAAATTGGTTAAAATTTAGATGACTTAGTCACTGATGATATAAAACAATAATAACTACTAATTCGAATGGCAAGAAATAAAATGGAATAATATACTAGATAGAACCAATATGGAAGAGAGGAGAGAATGACTGCAGATGAGTATACATGGTTAGTTCTTGAAGGGTCATCACTAAAAGAGTAGAGATAAAAGCATTACAAATTCTGTAGTGGAGTGGAAATGAAATAGAAATGGAGCAATCCCTCTACCAAAAGAAGTTCTGAAAAGTAAGCACAGGAAAAGAAGAGTAAATAGAACACAAAGGAACAGAGGCTTCCTCACTTATAGTGAGACTCTACATTAACACAATCATTGGGAAGAATAATTGGCAATATATTAAAGATTAAGTCATGAATACCCAATGACAAAACAATTCTATCCCAAGGTATATAGACTGGTGCAATTCTTCTTCTTCTTTTTTTTTTAAAGATTTATTTATTTATTTCAGTGGGAAAAGGGAGGGGGGAGAGGCAGAGGAAAAGGGAGAGGGAAAGAATCTCAGACAGACTCTGTATTGAGCCCCATGTGGGGCTTGATTTCTCCACCCTGTGATCAAATCTGAGCCGAAACCAAGAGTCGGATGCTTACCCGACTGCACCCCCCAGGCATCCCAAGCAATACTTCTTAATCTATGGTTAACATAACTTTTAAAATGTGTAATAATCCACTGCAGAACAATAATGTTGCAAAATACAAAATCTTGCAGGAGAATGTTGTAGCAATGTCAAACTGCTATAAAGGTTTTCAACTGCTTACTCTTGGTGGTTGTACTTAACTCATCATAGACAACTAGTAATTCATTGACTGACACTGATCCACACCACCCTTTGAGTACATTGCCATAGAGAAGGTCTTAAACACATACGTAAGGAGAAATACATCAGAGTAATCCCAGTGGCACTGCTTGTAGTAAAGAGCAAAACCAAACCGAACAAAATCAAGGAGCTCAAAGTTCCCCCAAAGAACAGTAAATATATTGTGGGATATTCGTACATGTAACGATACTTAATGATGTGAATTAATGAGCTGGAAGTAAATGAAACAAAATGGATAAATATTTTAGAAAAACATAATACTGAGTGGAAAAGCAATTTGCAGAAGAACACATCACATGCGATAGTAACCTTATAATACAAAATGATCTGTTTTGTGAGGAATAGACATATTTGTAGTGAATTATAAAAACATGCATAGGAGTGATAAGCACCAAATTCAGGATAGTTCCTAGGACTGGGTGGTGGAAAGGGAAGAAAATGCAAAGTTCTTGAACTTTGCTCATACTGCTATACTTCAGTTGTGTAGCAGTTTCAAGTGTGTTCATCATACTCATTTTACCTTTTTTTCTCTATATCTTTTGTACATTTGCTAATTTAAAAAGAGAAAAAGATATAATGAACAGAATTTTCTTTTTTTTTTATTTATGATAGTCACAGAGAGAGAGAGAGGCAGAGACACAGGCAGAGGGAGAAGCAGGCTCCATGCACCGGGAGCCCGACGTGGGATTCGATCCCGGGTCTCCAGGATCGCGCCCTGGGCCAAAGGCAGGCGCCAAACCGCTGCGCCACCCAGGGATCCCTGAACAGAATTTTCTTGAATTGAGAGTTAAAAATTACAGCGATCTGCTTTATTATCAGTAACGATTCAGTACTGCCGTTCTCTAACATACCTAAAGAATTTTGGTTTTCACAGTTTACAGAACTCCAAGTTATGTGCTGTTCATATTTCAAGCTAGCTTAAGGATATCTCCTATGGCTTCTCCTTGTCCTGAATCCTACTCCCACACAAAGCAAGTGTTTTCTAGGCATCGGTGTGCCTGGAGCCCATCAGAGATTTTACAGGAAGGTTATCTAATAAGCACAGGAAAACACTGTGCCTGCCACATTAGAATCCAAACTTAACTGCTATACACTTTTCATTTTCTTTTTTTTTCACTTTTCATTTTTTTTATTCAGCACTTCAAACACTGTCTACAAACATGTTAGTTGTAAATAGATAGACAATTGCCTTACTCAGCTACTGTTTACATAAAAGAGAAAGCATTAAAAATATATCGCACAAGGGACTCAATTAACAACTTAAAAGTAGCGAAGATTTGCCTAGTGGTCAAGGTGGCTTGTGCATTCTTTCTTTGCTTCTCCTGAGGCTTAAAAAATTTATTAAGGTTCTCAAAAAAAATTTATTAAGGTTCTCAAATGTTAGGTAGCAAGGCAAAGTCATATTCCTACTTTACGAATCATATTACTCTCTGCACACACAGAAAGTATTATCTATCAATTGTTACTTTTAATTATAATTGCTTATCATTTATGCAGCACTCCCTCAATGCAGAGTAATTTAGAGCTGTTTTATTTATTGTTAAGGTAGTGAAACAATGAGGTTATGAAACTATCCCATTTGCTTTATTGTATTTTTTTTCTTTTTAAAAGATTGTGATCAGCAAAATGTTTTAGCTCTGGGGCAATGTTTATGAATGCAATTACAGTTGTGAATGCACATGCAAAAATGTACAAATGACCCATACTAAATACACTGGCAAAAAATAAAAAAGTACAACTTATTTCCGGGATTGCTTACAAGTTAGTTTTCAAGTAATTAACAAAATGATTTCCGATTCACACTAAGAAGCCACTGAATTTGAGATGGAAAGTTGCTGAGATAAGTTTCTAATACTATGGTTTCTAAACTTCAAATCTGAAGTGTTGCTGGAATGGAATCGGGCACAGTTCTTCAAAAATGCCAAAGATCCTCATTGTGTACCGATTCTGATAGGCGTAGCCCGTCACTCCAAATTTGTCCACATTAGTCCAATCCCTACTTTTGAAGTTCAGTCTATGACTAATGGGGTAAAAGAATGAAATTTAATTCCCTTCAATTCAATTCTAACTCATATGTATTAAATAAACCTTATGTTCTCTATATGCTAACCTATATGGAGGCTGAAAATGGGGCAGGTGACAGCCTTTCCTTATCAAGACTCTTGGAGACATTCAGTGGGGACAAGATTTGGGAATGCTGAATTTTTTTTTTAAGATTTTATTTATTTATTCATGAGAGACGCAGAGAAGGAGAGAGAGAGGCAGAGACACAGGCAGAGGGAGAAGCAGGCTCCATGCAGGGAGCCCGACATGGGACTCGATCCCAGGATTCTGGGATCACCCCCTGAGCCAAAGGCAGGAGCTCTACACTGAGCCACCCAGGTGCCGCAGGGGAATGCTGAATCTTTTAAGTGAAAAAATAATCACAAAATGATATGTCATATCTGGTGGGGAACAGAAGTAATCTGGACTTTAGAAAAGTTGTAGTACTGGGGTACCTTTGTGCTCAGTGGGGAGTCTGTTCTTCTCTCCCTCTGCCCTTTCCCCTTACTTTCTCTAACAAATCAATAAATCTTAAAAAAAAAAAAAGAAAAAGGAAGGAAGGAAGGAAGGAAGGAAGGAAGGAAGGAAGGAAGGAAGAAAGAAAGAAATGAAGAAAGAAAGAAAGAAGAAAAGAAAAAAGAAAAGAAAGAAAAAAGAAAAAAAGAAAAGAAAAGAAGAAAGGAAAAGAAAGAAAAAAAAAAGAAGAAAAGAAAGGAAAGAAAGAAAAGAAAAGAAAAAAAAGAAAGAAAGAAAAGAAAAGAAAAGAAAAGAAAAGAAAAGAAAAGAAAAGAAAAGAAAAAAAGAAAGGAATACCAGGCAGAGCAATGTGGAATCTGCTTGGGATTCTCTCCCTCATTTTCCCTCCACCTCACCCCTGCTCATGTGCTATAAATAAATAAATAAATAAATAAATAAATAATCTATCTTTAAAAAAAACTCCTTGCACTATTGTCCTCATGTGTCACCAACAAGTTGTATAACTTTGGTCAAGTATAACTTTTAACCTCCCAGGTCTCAGTTTCATCAGTAAAATGAGCAAATCAGATGGTATGATGTTTAAATTCCCTCCCAGACTTCCTATTATATCATCAATTTTCCTGGCTTTTTTGTCCTTATATAGGATTTGTCTATGACCTCAGCCTCACCTTCTCTCCACCAAAAAAAAAAAGGGGGGGGGGTAGGTGGCAGGATGAAAAGGAAGTCATACAGAAATGCAAATTCTGGAAAGGTCTTTAGAGAGGACACCTGTCCTGGGGTTTTTCTTTGACATGAGGAAAATGTATAGTGATAGAAAACAACATTTGTATCATTTATATTACAAGAAAAAAATATTTCAAATTTTAAAAATGGGCATTTTTTTCTCTCCCAAAATACCACTTACTTTCCTGCCTCATAGTGTAGAGATTCATTCTAAAGAGGAAGATTCAGTAATCATCTGTGCCTGCAGTGTGGCTTCAGTTTACAAACACACGATTCTGGTCTTTTCATTTTTGTAAATGTGCTTTACAGGCTCTGCACAGAAGTCATGGTCCTGGAGGGTGAGAGGTTTAAGGTGGGGAGCAGTGGACGTGAGAGCCAACGAGTCAGTGCAGAGTGTGAGTGGAGAAGCCTGGATGGGGAGGAAGCATGGTAGAGGCTGATGTCTTATCCTTAAGAATTTAGAAAAACCAAAGCATTCAGCCTCCAACAGCAGTTCAACTGGGTCTGATGATAGAGGAAGGAAATGCAAGACTGAGGAGCGTGCAAAACCAAAATCAAACACATGAAGCTGAGCTGGAGTTAGGATTCTCAAGAGTATTAATGGTGGTCTCAAATCCGACGTACAGAGATTGTCTGGAGAACACTTGTGGCAAACAAAATTAGCCTAACATTTCTGATGGGTTAAAGGGGTTATTCATGGGGATGCTGAAGACAGGGGTGCTCAATCAGGAGGGGAGAGCATGTGACTCTTAATCTCAGAGTTGTAAGGTGGAGTCCCATGTTGGGTGTAGTGACTATTTTAAAGTCTTAAATTTTTTTTTTCTTTAAATGAGTTATTCATGCACAAAAAAGTTAAAATTTTATGAAATTTAATGTGAATTAGTTCTAAATAAAATCTATAAAATGACTACAAAATCCAATTTACATATAAGGAGAAAAATCTGCTTTTATTAAAATGATATCCATTTCGTATATTTTTCCTAATTTTTTTCTCTTAAAGTTCTTATATAAATCTTAATTCTGATATCACAAGCACAAAATCTAGGGAGGTTTTTTAACATTTATGTTTATTTTTGCAACTAATAAAAAAAGAAAGAAAAAACAATGATAATATTTCCAGTTAAACCAAGCTTTAGTAAAGAAAATGGACGTTATTAATTTATCCTATCAAGCAGGATAATGAAGGGAAAAAATTGATTATATTTTTATAAGTAAATGCTGCATAATAATAGTAAAGCGATTATAAAGTCACATATTCATAAATTATTGCAGCTACAAGAGATTTATCTACCTCTTTCCCCAATTATTTAGTCTCAGGCTGCTGCATTTTGTAAATGAGAGTTGTTCAGTTGCTTTGGAAACTCTATGACTAGCAAAGATAAAACCAAAGAATTTCCCCTAATCCCTGATGAGATTCAGGGCAACCTACTCCAAAACATGGGATCTTGGTATATTGAATATTTCAAGCCAAAATAATTTGAGAAATGTGTAGTAAGAACTTCCTGAACTTTCCCTGAAGCAAGTCATAAAACCATCATATGAGAGGTGCCCTCTCTATACCTGTGAGAAAGGAGCGTCCTTATGTTTGAAAACAAAAGGAACACAGAAAGGAATCTAAACAAACAGGACTTGTGAAGTCTCCCCCAGTTTACTACATTAACTTACACCCTTTTCCTATCATATCTTTACCCTATTCATTAAACTTAGCATAAAAACACTCAGATTTAGCTATTTCTTCTGGTCTTCATTTCCTTATGAGGAATATCGGGTAAAACCTATACTGAATAAATTTGTATGCTGTTAATCTTTCTTTGTCAGTCTAGTTATCAGAGCCCTAAAAGGGTCAAGGAAAACTTTATCCTCCCCTAAGTCCCTAATACTGAGTTTTATGACATAGATCCCACAACGTCATTAAATAAGTTAATTATGAAATATTTTACAGGTCATTTTAGAGGACAGGTGTGTGCACCAGCTCACACACACAGATACACACAGGTACAAGCTTACACAATATTTTAGTTTAAATGTATACAAAGATATCATTAGTTTTAAAAAAAAAACTCTCAAGAATAGATTTGGAAATAAAACTACATATATCCAATTTTACTTTGAAAAGATGAAATAATCTAACTTTTCAAATTGCAGTCTTTTATAAACTGCCACATTTGGTTTAGAAATTCTTTTGTGATTCAATTTTCATGACTTGTGATCTGTAAGAATCTATGAGTTCATGGTGGCAGATGTTACTGGGTCGATGTATCCACTGAATATTCTCTTTAACTGAAGTAGCTTAATAAATGTCTCAGAATCTCCTCTATGGGCACCAGAAGAGGTGTGGAAAGCTGTCCAAGACAACAAGCCGATTTTGTTACATTATCATATATGGTGATTAAATGGAGATGCAGGGATCCCTGGGTGGCTCAGCGGTTAGCGCCTGCCCTCGGCCCAGGGCGTGACCCTGGAGACCGGGGATCGAGTCCCACATGGAGCTCCCTGCATGGAATCTGCTTTTCCCTCTGCCTGCATCTCTGCCTCTCTCTCTGTGTGTCTCTCATGAATAAATAAATAAATAAATCTTTTAAAAAGTCAATCTTATAAATAAATCAAATAGATGATAGATAGATAGATAGATAGATAGATAGATAGATAGATAGATGATAGATAGATAGATAGATAGATAGATAGATAGATAGATGATAAATAAATAAATGGAGATGCAAAAGAGTAGAGTCGTCAGCTTAGGAGGCATTAGACCAGACAGTTAAGTATCATTCTTTGGCATGTTCACTCTCACAGCATTTGATTCATTCCTTCAGTAAACATTTATTAAAATTCTGGCATGGGTGAATCTCTCTTCTAGGCACCGTTGGGATACAGAGATGAAAAGGAAAAAGTTTCTGTCCTTCAGGATATTATAGTCTTGGCCAGTTTTTGCTGAATGTATACCTCATCTGTCTACCTATTCATTTATTCATTCATTCAATTATTCTTCACCAATTATTTATTGTGTGTTCAGAGCTGTTCTGGTAGACTAGTTAGTCACTAGCCTTGGAAAGTACAAAGCTATTATTTAAGAAAAAAAAGTATCTTCCTTAATAAATATGATATAGTCTGCTTTATTAAAGTATGTCCCCCCAAAATAAGAAGGCCTGAAATGATATTGCTGAGAGATAAAGAACAAAATGAAGAGAAAAAATCAGAATCTTGTTAACTAGGTATATCTTACGGGCAGTCAGAACAAAAGAACAAAAGTAATACTGAAAAGTTATTTGAAGGAAATTAATTATAAATAATCATTAATTATTTTTTATAATTCTCCCTAAGATGTAACAACAACAGAATTAGACCTTTGCTCTAGGGCACTCGATTCCTACAAACAAACAAACAATCTCCTAGTCTTCCTCTAAAAAACCCTCCAAAATCAATGCTGGATGACAGCTGATCTATTAATGTTTTGCCTGAGATGGCACAACCTGAAAACAAACTAGAAGACAATTATGTCCTTCCCCCAAAGGGATCCTTTTTTATAGATAAGCCAATATACATCCCTATCATTGATGAAATCATTCTCTTTTTCTCTTAAGTATTTGCTGACAACCAAAGACTTTGTTGACAATTGCAAATTAATCTCCAGATCTCAGAAGATGCTTCATTCACAGTAATTATACTTACCTTGTCCCAGAAATCTGTTGCAGAACATATAACGTGGAAATCTAACTTGTCATTATCTACTATTCAACTTTAATTTATCTTTATATCCTATTTTTAAGAGAGCATAAAGAATTTACATAAAAATATCTAAATCGAGTATGATACTGATTAACCTTTAAGCTTTGTAAGATTTTACCACAATTTGTTCAATGAAGAGCTGAGTACAAAGTACTGGGAGACCTAGAGTCATTCTCCAGATCTACTGCTTTACAGGTTGTTGATCTGTAGATCTATATCTATATCTATATCTATATCATCTATCTATATCTATATCTCTATCTATATAGAGAGATTTGTGTGTGTATATATATACATATATATGCATATACATGAGATATATATGTATGTATATATTTATGTGTATATATCTATATATGTGTATATATATACATGAGAGAGGGATATATATATGGATATGGATAGGGACATATATCCATATATATATATGGATAGGATATATGGATATCCATATATATATATATATGAGAGAGAGAGGTATAGATATTGGACTCCATGCTAGAAACTTTCAATGAAGATGTGTATTCCAAGATCTCTAAGGTCCCTTCTGCAACTTAAACATCAACTTGGTCCAGAAACATTAAGATCCATGCAAAATCACCTAAATGCTGATGCTTTCACATGTTCATTTCCTGTTTCTACAATTATTATGAGATGACACAACTCTCTTGCCTTGCCTTTTTGACCCTTGAGTCAGTGGACTCCTATTTTAACTTTTAAAATATTTTTCTTCCAATATTTCTTCCCTGTTTTTGACAATGCCATTTCCCAAGTTCCCTAGATTTACAACTGATGTCTACTTTTGAGACCCTTTATCCATCATATTTTATTTTAAATCATTTAAAAATTCTATCAATTACCCCTCTTTGGTGTCTTATGGCTCCCCCTCGTTATTCGTATCCTACTCATTAGTCACTTCGTGTTTATATAAATGGAAAGGCCTCTCACAGTTTTTCCTGCCTGCCTTCACTCCAGATGCCGGGAAATCATAAAATAATCTTCCTGTCATAGAGCCTCTGTCACGTAATTCCTTTGCTCGATCATATACAAGAAATTGCTAATACTCAGCATAGTACATAATGTATTATTCAAACTGGATATCATGCTGGAACAAAAGGCATAAACCGGAATGCCCCTGTCATTTCAAACATACGGTTACAGAAATGACCCAAACATCCTTCCCTGATTTCCAAATGCCTCCACCGATTAACTCATCCCATCCTATCTTCCATTTCACACATATTTCTATGTGTGTATTGTTCTGGTTAGGCAATTTTTTAACTTACCCCTATGAGAAATTATTAATTTTGAAACTTGTAGCTCCTGCAAAGGCAATTCTATAATTTTATTTTGTGATTTCTTGTTTTTCCTGTGCTTCAAATCCTGGGTAAAAATTGTCACTAAAGTCAGATAATATGCAAGGATGATCCATAGCATCTGGGAACCTAAATGCGTGCCCCTGCTGGCAATAATCTTCCAGTTCAAAACAAATTAAAAAAATAATAATAATCTTCCAGTTCATGAAGACCCAGAGCCCACAGACACTCCTCTCAACTGAAGCTGCTCCTCTTGGTCCAACACATTCAGAAACTTATGAATTTATCTCAATTTGTTTTCCAAAGTGGGGAAAAAGGCTGGAACCTTTTGTAGTTACTGTCCTCCTATATATGCTTTTCTCAGACTTTGAAAATAATTTGTGCTAGATTTGTTTTGACAATTGATTACATGCTTTTAACTGTGTGGCTCTGTAAAACCACACAGAATTAACATCTACAAAATGTATTTAAATGACAGACTTCAACCCAGGAAGGATGTATTCAGTACCTACTCAGTGCCAGTGGGCATATAGATAGAAAAAAAAAAGATTAAATTTTGCTTAAATTTAAATTTTAAAATTTATTAGCTGGTTAAATTTCTCCAGAGGCTAAAGTCTTATGTAAAACACACTTTTATTTATTTATTTTTTGTTTTTTAGAGATTTTGTTTATTTATTTGAGAAAGGGTGAGAGAAGTATGAGTAGGGGAGAGAAAAAGAAAGTATGAGCAAGGGAGGGAGAAGCAGACTCTGCTGAGCAGGGACTTGCCAGGGGGACTCGGTCCCAGGACCCCTGAATCATAACCTGAGCCAAACACAGGTGCATAACTATCTGAGCCACTCAGGCACCCCTAAAACCCCTTTTTACATAAGAGGTTGTTGAGTATACAAAGTAGCCATTAACTTTTGTTTTAGCAAAATAGAATTTGGTTATTTAATTGCACATGTTGAAGAATCAGTTTGCATTATCCTCTGAATCCTCATCAGTTACATGCATAGCACAAATATTTCTTTTATGAGAAAAGTCACCAAAATACCAAAAGATAAAGTTGCTATTAAAGGGTATTTTCCTCTTGCCACTTCTCATGTCTTTTTAAAGAATATTCAGTCTAATTTCTCTCTTGATATATAGTTTGCTATTCTATTTCTGCAAAATGAGAACATTCTGTTCTATTCATTCTCCCACTTACTTTTAGAAACTGCAGAAAGGCTTAAATTAAACTCCTAAAGAAATTAACTGCCATTCTCACGCACAGTTATCAAATATACAACACTCCTGTGTCGGCTGCTCACAGGAGTTGTGTCATGCTGATGAGAGCGATCAGCTCCGCATTCATGTAAAACAATCAAAAGTGGGTCAGTACCATCCCTTCACGTGGTGACACTCAGTTTCCTGATCACAATGGAGTGTACAGAACAGATTTTGGTTTGTTTGGCTCTAACATAGCTATATTGGTGATTCTTTTATTGCAAGTCAATAATAAGTCTCATCAAGCAGGTCCTTCAAAGCTGGAGGATGTCAAATGAGGTTAAATTCGTTTACTCTTAACACAGAATATTCATTATTAAATCCCTTTGTATTTGGTGCCAAAAGAGACTTTGGTGCCTCCTTTGGTTTCAGTTTCATTCTTTATTGGGAATGGGGTGAAATACAGGATTGACCTCTCAGTTTTCTGGTAGGTCTGAAATTTGTCTTTTAATGTCTAGACTTCTGGAATGCGATAGTAAATTCTTCAGTTTATATTTATGTATGTGCCACTGAAAGCCCAGTTGTAATGGGTCACAAAACCTGGTCATAGATCTCTTAAGAATAAAATATTGATCACAGATGCCCAGAGAATCAAAAGTTATCAAGGATGTGATTAGGAAACGGAGAGCTGATACACAATTTGTGCATTGAATCTAGGCTCTGCCTCTAATACATTGTATCTCTTGAATATTTTTTGTTCCATGGGTTTCTGTTCAGCAAAAGGAAACAACATTAGAAAAGCATTTCACGTTTTTATCCTGATTCTAATCATTGGTGAAAAATAATAGTCCAAAGATGGAAAAGAGCAAGCAAACTTCTTCTTCAGAGAAATTCCTACATTATTTATGACTGATATAAGTAGAATATATAATAGGGTTAGAGTTTTTGTGCTTGGAAACTTCCTTCTGTTGTAAATCGGAAGGCAGTTTGTGAAAACTTCTTGGAATATCTTGGATATCTTTCTTATCCAAGATTGTACTAGGGCATGGTGATTTCTCCATAACAATAACCTAATATATGTTGAAGAGGTCTTCTTATATCTAGATTTTTTTAAGCAAATATTAGAATCTTTTAGATGAGCAAATATTAGCTCTTTTAGAGCTTACTACATTGAATTTTCTCAAATGTTTGTATTTCACTAAATCATTTCTTTTAAAAAAATTTTTTTTAATTATTTAATTATTTATTCATCAGAGACACAGGCAGAAGGAGGAGCAGGCTCCATGCAGGGAGCCTGACGTGGGACTCGGACTCGATTCTGGGTCTGCAGGATCAATCCCTGGGCTGAAGGCAGGCGCTAAATCACTGAGCCACCCAGGTTGCCCACTAAATCATTTTCTTAGAGAGATTGCATATTACAACCTCTTTTGTTGCCATTTTTGTTAGTCTATTTTTTTAAATGTTAGCAATTTCATGTAGTTTAAAATAATGATGAAAATTTATACCGGAGAAAGATTTACATTATACATTTTCTTGTTAAAGGATCTGCTATATTGGACAAAAATAAACTAATCTGACTCCAGAGCTGTTTTTTTTTTTTTATATGTGGCCTATTAATTAACTGTGGGCAAACGCTGATTAAAATTCTTCTTACCCTGGTTTAGTGTGGAGGTTAAGAACATGGATTCCAGAGCAAGACTACTTAGTTTCAAAACCTAGATTTATGAATCAGTCATAGGACCTTGAACAAATTACACAATCTCTGTATCTCAGTTTCCTATAAAATAGAGATAATACTACCTGTGAGGTTGTAATAAATGTTAAATGAGCTAACATTTATAAAATTACTTGAAGAGTGAATGCACCTAGATTAAACTCTGTTCGTTAATATCATTTACTTTTGACCCAACAATTTGGAGAGTCTTTGAGAGGCAGGATAGCACATAGATTAGAAGTGATGACTGTAGGATCACAGAAATCAGGATTTGAATCCTTAACCCATATTAAGTTTTCCCCATTTGAAAAATGCCTATAAATGCATAGTATAAAACTTGGCTTATTATTTGCTACTGTGCAATTCCCTTTTACTTACACACTTTACCTCTGAATTTCCAGGAGCGTGTTTGAATTCTGATATTCCAAAATTAATTAGAGAAGTCCTTATTTATTTTAGCCACATTATCTGTGATTTTATGGATTGTTATCACATACATCTTCCCAGAATGAGGAACTGTAATCATTTTCAATAAAACCTTATACGACAACCTTGCCAACTCCATTATCAGTTTCTAAAGCTTCTTTCCTAATCTCTGTAATCCCACTGTGAGTTGTATAATGATTCCTTCACTCCATTGTACCAAAGGCGACTGGTAAGTATTCAACAAAGGTTGCCCACTATTATTTTCTCACCTTCTGCAAGTAGGAGTCAACAAGGAGTGAGACAACTCGTGGAAATTGAGCCTTAGATGTACAGCTGTTTTAGGCAGAAACAAAGCACAGGCAGAAAGAGCCCCTTTTAAAGAAAAAGATGCTTTCTTGATATTACATGATTAAAAACAATAGAACTGGGTAACCAGAAAAAAAGTAATATGAGTATTCACCAACCACTGTCCCCCCACCCCCGCAACACACAGGGTTTTTTTTTTAGCTTTCTAGTATTCTGGTATGCATTAAGATAATAAGTGGAAAGCGCTGAAAGATCTGAGATTACATTGGATAGTTTACATTGGAACGAGGTAAAGATCTAACAAAAGGCAAGAATTTATTAGGAAAGGTAGGAGTAGGAGCTGAAATAAAAAGGCATAAACTGATGGTGTGTGAAGTGAGAAGAGAGTCTTTGCTCACTTGGAGGAAAGAGGTTTCTGAAATTCTTGCTGTGGAATCTTAGCACATATCTGAAACTTGAAAAAACAAAGTTCTTTTTGATCAAGTGGAGTTCTTTTGAATGTGATCCTGCCATAGAGCCGGACTATGGGGCAGTCTAGTTATATCCTAGTTAAATTTTGGGTGTAGCCGTGGAATGGAGTACAATGGATATGAGGGAATTTTATTTATATCAATATGTGGTTGTTTAACACAATTTCTGGTAAAAATATATTATGCATATAGCGTGCACTTCACTTACACTCTCATATGCAAAATGTCAATTGTGGGAACGACTAAACTAAAATGTCAGCAAACACAAGCCTTACCTTATTAATTAAGGTAATAAATATTTAGAGACAAAGAGCACCTACAGAAAGCATTGACATATTTGAATGAAGGCCCTATGAGCACTTAGTTTTATAGCATTTGTAATGCATGTCCAATGTCTCATAAAATAATTATTAATATTAATTATAAAACAGTTGTTAAAAATGAAAGATTTTGTTATTTGGTAGAAAAGAAGAGTAGTTAACATAAAGAGAGAAAACTGGAATTCTGAACATCAAGAAGTAGACTAATACGTTTGTTGTGATTAAAGAGCGAAAATTTCGCTTACCTAAAAAAATAAATGATCGACATGTATGATATATGGTAATCTAAATACAGTTTGATGAGTAATGGATGCTGTGATGTAACAAATTCAGTCATAATATCTGAGCTGAAATTAATTTACTGATTTTTCTGAATTGTAGGTTGGCAGCATCGTCATTAGGAATAGGTGCTATCTATCACTGCATGGACAAGTTCATTCCATACCCATTATGGGTCATTATTAAAGATTCATGTAATTACAGAATTTTTTAAAAATGAGAATCACTAACTTAGCCTTTAGCAATGCCTTTATAGCAATGCCAGTTGTAGACATGAAGATAAGTTAATTGAAAAGTCAATTATCAATACAGAAAATACAGGAGAAATAGCGAGCAGAAATTCAGTTTTTATGCTACATTATTTTTTCAAAGCCTGAGCAGTGACCTGCTTGTTTTACTCTATGTGGTACCGATGAAAGAAAATAATTCTTAAAATATATTGCCATTGAGTACCTACATTGTGGCATCTTGAAAGACCATGGTCATAGAATGCACTCAAATAAAAATATTTGTTGAGTTAGTGAGTGAATTCCCTCGTAGTCCTGAAAGAGGCTTCTCAATCATATGTATTGTTTGACATCTATGGGGAAATTAAAGTCTATTCTCTCACATTTTGCCAGAGACAGTCAGCCTGGGGAACTTGATCTTTCTGGCATCTGAGAATATTGAGAGTGCACTGCAATCTAGATTTGCTCAGGGCTTTGGATTCAGGTAACTGCAGTTATTGGAGGCAGTCCATGATTGGTGACTGATTTGTCCTTCTGTCTCTATATGGTAACTTGTGTCATAGGGTGAGATGGCGAATGAAATAGCATGTGTAACCCAGGTAAACATTACTTATCAATGTCATAGTTTAATAATGAAAAATATAAGATTCAGGCATAGTGAAATTAAGTTAACATGTATACAGTATTAAAAAAACTGCATTCCTAAATATTCATCCCAACAAAAAAATGAGATAACAAAAATGTTATTTTGTTTATGAGTAATAAATACTTAAATAATACATAGTGTATATAAATTAATTTAAATTCATGGCTATATATTTTTTAATGAAGTCAAAACTGAAAGATATGAGACTACCTGGGATTTTTTTATTTCATTGTTTATGAAATTATAATGCCTTTGACTTGGAATTACAAAGGACTTCGTGGTGGCTCAGTGCTGGCCCAAACTTTGGGGGAATCTGGCCATGATGTAATGTATGTCACTGCATTGATTGCTAGAATACGTGTGATTAACTGAGGGATTGACATGAACAATACTTAAATTTTTCTAGAGAGAAAAATTACTGAGAGCAGAAACTATATACTTTTCTCCTTTTTTTGTCTTACTTTTGCATAATAGTGACTTGTACCTAATATTCAGAAATAGATATTCAGAGGCAAAAGTATGACTGATTTACTGAGTATAAAATTTAGAACAGTCACATATTATATGTATGTCATCTTTACAGTTTCTATTGAAAGCATCAAATAGCATAAAAACAAAGAATGATGAATTGGTTTTTATAAATTCAAGATGCAAATGTGTACACACACATTCCTCTATGCTTCCAACATTTAGATGATAGATGAGAAAGAGAGAAAAAGAGAATCTCTTCATGAGAATATTGACATTAAGGAGAAAATACATTTATTTTCTTTTAATTGGTGCTTGGATTATAACATAAAAGTTTTCCAAGAAATGTGGTACTGGAGAAAGAAAAGGCCATTTTCCTCCTTTTCTTTTTCTTTTTTATCCTTTTTAGAGAGAGAGAGAGAGGAGGGGGTAGGTTGCAGGGAGAGGGAGAGGGAGAGAGTCTTAAGCAGGCTCCATACCCAGTGTATGAGCCGGACTTGGGGTTCGATCTCACAGGCCTGACTGAGATCACAACCTGAGCCAAAATTAGGAGGCTGACGCTTAACCAACTGAGCCACCCAGGTGCCCTGGTTCCTCTGTTTTTGAAACATTCCCAACAGGAATCACATGGAAAAGAAAAAATAGGTCACTGATGCTATGGAAAGTAGATGGTTCATCCTTCCCTATTCTAGGCAGAGATGTAATATTAGCCATCAGTAGAGAGAGGGTCTTCAAGCCAGAGTTTCTGTGATTCTCTAGTTTCTGGTGCCTTATTTCATCCTTTCCACATGCCTTCCTCCACTGTGTGAGATGAGGAACACTCATTCCTCTTTCCTTACAAGAAATCTTTATTCTCAGAGAGACTTGCTCACAACAGTCTGTAGGTATTTCTGAATGTGGAACCAGTATACATTTTGAATCTTTTTTTTTTAATTTTTATTTATTTATGATAGTCACACACACACACACACAGAGAGAGAGAGAGAGAGAGAGAGAGAGAGAGAGAGAGAGAGGCAGAGACACAGGCAGAGGGAGAAGCAGGCTCCATGCACCGGGAGCCCGATGTGGGATTCGATCCCAGGTCTCCAGGATTGTGCCCTGGGCCAAAGGCAGGCGCCAAACCGCTGTGCCACCCAGGGATCCCCCAGTATACATTTTGGACCTCAAGTTCAATGAACAGCAGAACACATAACGTCATTGTCTCTCTCGGGGTGTAGGAGAAGGTCAGGAGCCAAATGGCATGAGAAGCTGAAATAAAGTAAAAGCCAGTAAGTGCAAGCCCCCCCCCCCCGCCTGTACCCCCACCACGCTTGAGTCTCCTATAAAGCCAGGGACTGAATGGTGTACAGTGAGGTGGTGGGAATATAAATATCCCCCATGGGCCTACAGAGGATAGTTGGGCCGTGACTAACTTCCCCATCTCACCCATGGACCACTGAATATGGAAAATACCCTCATGCAAGAGTTCCGGTGACTGTTCCTAAGTGGTTATTCTTTCAAGAGATCACTGACACAAGAAAGTATGTTTGAGATGCTTCAGTAGAGCAAAGAGAGTTATGTAACAGAGCCAGCGGCAGAGACTGGACCGGGTAAGACACCAGCAGAGAAATAACCAACTTGCAATTTCTGTGGGCTCATTTGTCAGTGGATTACACTTCCGCCCCACTGTCTTTGCTGTGAGAAGATTAACATAGGGCCTGGTGGGGTTTAGAAAGTGTCATGAGCCAGGAGAAAGCGCAATGCAAGCTTAGAGCCAGTGCGTGGTGTGCTGGAGCTACCATGATTCTTTCAAGCTGTCAACCCCTGATTATGCACAGCTTTTCCCAACACAGCATTCAGTGACATTGTGTTGGTAGCTTGAAAGTGGCCATAGTGGGAATATTTGCAGAAATCAGCTACAGAAACCAGAAAATGTTATATGTAAAAGGTTTTATTTTTCACAGAGCTAGTTATTAAACATATACCAGCACACTACTGTTTAGAGTGAATTCTTAAAAGACAGGGCATTGAATTATAAATAACAATAGAGATAAGAATACTAGAATCTGAGTTTGCCCAAGAAAGATTAAATTATAACCTGGAAGAATTTTGGATTGGACCATTTGTACTGACTGAGATAACATAAGGTGTTATCTTGGATTCCAAAGGCAGAAAGCACCCAGTTGATGACAACATCCAAGGTTGGTCATGGGTTGAATTACCAAAGTGGAATGGATCTGTAGGTCAACGGAATTAAGGCAATCAAGGAACTATAAGGTTCAGCACCTGGAAAAGTCATTCAAAACAATGGTAAGAATTCAGATATGTGTAAAACTAAGTTAGGTTTTCCAGACAGAGAATCTGAAGTCCCTATAGGGAACCATCTGTAAATGGACAAGTAGTAACCAGAGGATGTGCGGATCTAGAATTTGAGAGATGTAAAGATTCAAGATAAAGTTCTGGGATTTAGGGATGCCTGGGTGGCTCTGTAGTTGAGTGCTCTGTGGTTGAGTGTCTGATCCCTCAGGTTGTGATCCCTGGAGTCCTGGGAATGAGTCCTATATCAGGCTCCCCATAGGGGCCTGCTTCTCTCTCTGCCTTTGTCCCTGCCTCTCTCTGTGAGTCCCTCATGAATAAATGGATAAAATCTTAAAAAAAAAAAAAAAGAAAATTCTGGGATTTACATTCATTGCTACGATGGGTGATGGCATAAACCTAGACATGATTATTCAGGAAAAGATATGTAATTAAGAGAAGGAAAGAAGTGTGCTCAGGAGAACACCTGCAGGAACATCTACAACTAAGAGATGGAAAGAGTATGAGAAATCAAGATAGAACATTAAAAAAAGACATGAAAAAACAAAGATGCCACAAAATAATTTTAAAAATACAATGTCATAGCCAAAGGTGAAGACTTTGGCTTTAGCAATTAGACATTGTTGTTGTTTTCCCCAGAATATACAGTTGTTTCAGGCAATGGAATGAGAAGATTAGAAAATAAAAACACTGAA
Organism: Nyctereutes procyonoides; assembly: GCF_905146905.1. Lineage (NCBI taxonomy): Eukaryota > Metazoa > Chordata > Mammalia > Carnivora > Canidae > Nyctereutes > Nyctereutes procyonoides. The sequence goes on along the minus strand of NW_026575142.1, from coordinate 23,187,354 downwards.
TGCAGATACTTTTTAATATATATATATATATATATATACATATATATATATATATGTATATATATATATAATGGGTATTGTCAAAATAAATGAAATGATTAAACACAGATTGGAAATATTGGTGTAGTAATAGATTCTAGGCAGGTTTAAAGGTTGGGTCAGCCAGGGATAACAGCCCCCATGGGAAAATTATCTTTAAAAACTGAAGTCTCCCATCAGGGGAGGAGCTGGGTGAGAGTCTCAATTTTCTTAAAGGGAGAAGGTACAGAGTTAGGTGAGAAACTTGGAAGCATTTCTGCCAACCTAATTTCGCAGATGGGATTCCTGCTAACCAGGATACTCCTGGCACGGCTTCTGTGATTCTGAAGACCCCTGCCCCCACAGGACCTAGAGTTATCCCCATCCATATCACACCCAGAGTGAAAGACCGCTGCCAACTGATGCCAATGGCTGTTGGACCACGCAGACTGAGGTGTCATGGCTGGGCCTCAAGAGCACTGGATTGGCAGCTGAGTAGGCCTGTCCTGATATTTCACTTATCTCCGACAAGTGCATTTTAGCCAATTGAATTTCGTGGGCTGCCACTTAAATCTGTTCTGACGGGGTTTTATTCCATTTTCCTCTAGTGCAGATCCATAGCAGCCTGGGAAGCTTGCCCACTTCCCCACCTCAAGTGACACTACATTACTAGCTCTGTGTGTTACATTTTATTTCTCTGCAAGTTGAAGGAACTTGCATTTTTTTTCTGTGTCTCTGTGTATCTTTCCATCAAACCACATCTCCCTGTGATAATTGTATGTGATGAAAGTCAAAAAATGATGTACTCCTTTTAGAAGCTAGACTAACAAAAGTCAAATAAATAAATAAATAAATAAACAAACAAATAAATAAATAAATAATAGCTTCTCATAACAAATTGGGGAAAATTTGATTTGAACTGTTTCTTATCATTGGATAAATTTAATATCTAACTCCTAAGAGTGAAGCTGGAATAAATTTATAAAATATTATTCCTTAATTTTAACTTACAACATTTTTTTTGATGTTGAATTCTCTACAATAAAATGTGCAAAGAAAAAAAAAGAGCTTATATTTATCTATTTATTATATATTGATTTTGGACTGGGGTGACTGCATCAACACTTTATTTTTATTTATGTATTTATTTAAAGATTTTATTTATTATTTTTGAGTGTGGATACGGGGAGAGAGTGAAAGGTCAGAGGGTAAGGGAGATTCCACGCTGAGCACAGAGCCTGACAAGGGGCTTGATCCCTACAACCCTGAAGTCATGACCTAAGCCAAAACCTAGGTTGGACACTCAACAGACTGAGCCACTCAACCACCCCTAAAGTAGATTATTTTTAAAATCACAGAATAACATGTGTTCATTCCAATGTCATACACATTTGTAAATATAGGTATAAAATCCATAAAGATACCTGAAGCATTAGAAAAAAGGAAAGAACTAAATCACACACACACACACACACACAAAAAAAAAAAAAAAAAAAACCTAAATCACAATGAATCACAGAGAGAATAAAATTAATAGTCCACCAGCAGGAAAAAAATTGACATCACAGAAAATGAGAAAACTAACAGGTTTTTAAAAGAATGTAAATGTATTATGATTCATCTTATGAAATATAAAATGGAAGGAATTATGTTTCAAAATGTTAATTAATTAAAATAATTAAAACAATAGGATGCTCCTTTAAATGTTCTTTTTTTAATAAAAATATCAAGCATAATTTTCATCTCTATTTTCCAGCACCTGCTCCACCCATTTTTCAGGCATTTATTTCCCAGGCAAAAATTGTAATGTCCCTTTCTCTGACTGAATGGCCCCAGAATGGGGAGTGGTTTTGAAAGGAGCTGGGGGTATCCATAACCCCGGTAAAGATCATCTATTAGAAACAAACAAATGTTGGTGGTACAGTTGGATTAAGCCTCTAATTCTTGGTTTCAGCTCAGGTTGTGATCTCAGGGTCCTGAGATCAATGCCTCCTTTGGGCTCCACGCTCAGCTCAGCATGGACTCTGCTTAAAGATTCTTTCTTATTCTCCCTCTGCCCCTCTCCCCTCAAATAAATAAATAAATCTTTAAAAATGAAACATAACAAACAAAATAATACTTAATGGTTAAATATTATAAACCTTCCTTTTAATAAGCACTTGGGACAAAACTATTAATATCATACCTGGAAGATTTCATTCATTCAAAGAAAAGGAAAGATAAGTAAATGAAGGTATAAATATTGGAGAGGAGAGGAAAAAGCTTTTAATATTTGCAGATTATAAGATTAACTGAGAGGAAAACACATATGACTTAGGTGAAATAAGTGGTAGTAACAAAATTATTCAGCAAGATAGTAAGTTCACCAAACTCAATAGCTTTTATATAAAGCAGGAATATCCGATTAGAAAATTTAATGGGAAAAGAATATAATTTGTAATAGGAGCAACAACAAAATAAAATATTTGAGAATAAACTGAAAAAGGAATGTGTGATGAAAATATGAAGAAAACTACAAATTTATTGAGTATGTGGTGCTAAAAAAAGTTTAAGAATTAGAGAAATATATTCAATCCCAGGCTTTAAAGACTCAGTTTCTCAGGATGTCACTTTTCCTCAAATTGCTCATAAATTTAAAACAACTCCAATAAAAATGTCAACATTACATTTAGAGAACTTGATTAGTTATTCTAAAATTCATAAAAAAGAACTCAGAAAAGTAATTTTCAATAAGGAATATTATCCTAAAAGAGGTCAAAAATAGGAAAAAATCTATAGTAATTGAAACAGGGAGGTTGTCTGAGGAGTAAATAGGTCAGTGGAAGAGAACAGAGTTCAGAAAAAGACCTATGAATAAATATGAACATAGCTTTAATAAATGACATTTAAAACTTTTTAGAAAGGATTAATTATTTAATAAAGAGTGTTGAGATAATCATCTAATCATTTAAAATGAAATAAAATTACGGTACCTGGGTGGCTCAGGTCATGATCTCAGAGTCCTGGGATCTTTTTATTTTTCAAAGATTTCCAAAAAAATTTGCACAAACCTTTGATTTTAAAAAGGATTATGCTTTTCTACAATGTTTATTCTTCTCATCCAGGAATAAGATATGCCTTTACATTAATTAATTCAATTTTTCTTTATACATGACAATTTGTATGAATTTGATACTTTTCTTCCCATAGATCCCTAGATTATTTGTTTACCTGTGTTTGTGTGATGGAGTTGTGTGTGAGATAAATATTACTATAGTTAATGGGATGTTTTCTTTTATCTTATCTTGTATTTGTTGCTCTTGCTGGTTGCTGTATAACTACCTTGTTTTCTGTTAGCAGTAAAATGAAGACTATTTTTATGTCCTTCAAATTCAGTAATCATCCTAAGAACTAAATATCAGGTTCTAAGAGCATGAAGACATAAGTAAGAAGGAGTCTCTTCCTCAGAAATGTGCAGAGCCTGGTAGAATGGCCTGTAATCCTTCTATGAAGGGACTAGGATTAATGACATATTGATATGGGATAGAAAAATTATCTGTACTTATATGGAATAAATGGAAATTTTTCGGAAATCACTCTAAAAGGCTAGCAGTTGCACTAATCCTTCAAAACCCTCACAATACTTAACACATTATTTTGTAACTACTATTTACTCTCTCTTATGTGTCAGTCATTGCAATAAAGACTAAGAATTTTGACATTAATCCTCTCAACAACCTACCAGATGGGTATAACAATTCCCGTCTCACTGATGAAGAAACAACAGGTCTATGTGCTTAGTGTTTGTTCTATTATGCTCTATTACAGACACAGAGTCAATAATTATGAGATGGATAAGTGATGTTTGGTCATTGTAAGTCAACAAGGAAGACTGGTCATTTTTAATTAATCTGAAACATGAGACATTGAGAGAGGAGACAGATGGTAGTCAAAGAGTATTAAAATAGCAAATTACAAAACCAACACCTTCTATTCTCTTTACTTTTTGCAAAATGTAGCACCACACTGCCCAACATGTGGCTAACTTAATTTTACATTTAAATGATTTAAAATTAAGTAAAATTAGTTATGCAGTTCCTTAGTTCCACTAGCAACATTTCAAGTGCTTAGTAACAGTTACCAAATTGGGCAGTGCCAAATATTTCCACCATAAAAATCTTTGTTGAACAGTGTTGACTAAGCACATCCAATTCAGAAATCGTATTCTGAAGTTGTTCTATAATTTCATTTCCTCGGTGAATATTTAACATGTAGTATGTACACGACATCAGCTAGGCACTGGTTTACAAAAACATGGCCTCTTTCCTTAAGTTTCTCAAAATCCAGTGGGAAACAAAACTTTGTAGAGACTGATCTATTTACATCTTCTTTGTCTTTGTTACCTAATTAAAAATAGAAAACCTCAACCCAGAATTCTCCCTTGTTCATTTTGTATAAAATAACCACTGATAAAATAATCAGCAAAGTAGACTGATTCTTTACTATTAGGTATTTGAAGGTTTTTTTTTAAAGATTTTATTTATTTATTCATGAGAGACACAGAGAAAGAGGCAGAGACATAGGCAAAGGGAGAAGCAGGCTCCCTATGGGGAGCCTGATGTGGGACTTGATCCCAGTACCCTGGGATCACACCCTAAACTGAAGGAAAACATCCCAGGACCCCGAGATCATGCCCTGAACTGAAGGCAGATGCTTAACCACTGAACCACTCAGGCAGCCCAGGTATTTGAAGTTTTATCACTTATGAGAAACTGCTGGAGAACTCTGGTTTTTTTGTTTTGTTTTGTTTTGTTTTTTCACCATATAAGACAAAGTTTGACTTCCCTTTCAGTTTTCATTCACATGCCAGAGGATTTTGGGGGAACATCTTGCTGCCAGAAAAAAACTATCAAATATGCACTTTATGTGGCTCTCTCTTTACCCACAAGTTAGTAAGAGTAATTTTCTTCTTCACTTTAAAAATATGCAACAAAAACTCACTTTACTTTTGCTGGAAGAGGCATGTCATTTCATTAGAGCTTCCCTTTTGTACCTGCTTTGATTTCGGGTATTTTAGAATTCATGCTTAAAATGTGTCCTTTCCAAAGTGATGTTTAGTTGTATTTATTTAGCACATTTTCCTATTTGGCAGCAAGAACATTTTATCAGGTGGCATTATTTCATGGATATAGCCTAAAATTAACACTATCAAATGAGGGATAAATCAAAATCTTAGCCAAAGGTGGAAACACAGAAGATTAAATGTATCTAAAACATTGATCTTCCTTTGAGGAAAGATTTGTCACTGAATGTTGTCCAGCTTTTACCTGAATCATTATGTCTGCTTGTAGGACATTCATTGCAGATGCTGCCAAGTGCTGTCAACCAAAGAGCCAATGTCATGTTGATTGCTGTTTCCTGCTGATTGTTGGACCCTCATTGTGTTTCCTAGTCCATGTAAAATCAGCCTTGGCTGGTTTCGCACATTCTGTTTTTCTCACTGCTTCAATAAATTTTTCTGTTTTGTTTCCAGGACTGGATGACATAGGGCTCCAGTACTTTAATGCCAAAGAAACAAATTAACATGAAAATTCTGTGACATGATATAGTCATCACATATTACATATGTCACATCACAGAGTGAATTTTTTAATACACTGACTATAGTCAGATGCTTTTTAGGTATTTTTTATGTAAATGAAAGCAATATATTCCATTGACATGAAGGGGATCAAATAATCCCATTAGATTAGTCTACAAATTCCTTGAGGACAAGAAACAAAGCTGCTCGTTCTATTTTCCTCCAAAGGCTCAAGTCTTGTACTGTACCTAGCAAAGTCTACCAGATACATGCTGCTGAGTAACAGAGCATGTCTTTGTCATTTGCAATTTAACTCTCAGCCACTACCTTTCCCCAAGCTATTCCTCTACCTAATCTAGGGCCACCTAGCTGTCCTCCACCTCTTCTTCATCCATTCTTCTTAATTATAGATCTTCTAGAAGGGGTCTCTCTTTAGGGGATTCATTAGGGCCTCAATCAGAAAGAGTCAGCATTGGAGCATTTTTTATGTTTGACAATCCTCTACCACTTTGCCTATATCAAAATGTACATCCTCTGTGCCTTCTGGTTTGGTCTCGTGACACTTGACCGTGCCATATGAATGGTCAGATCATTCTTAAATTTTTATCTGGAGGCTTCCCACATTTATGGCCTTTCTCTTCACCACTTAATCCTTCCTTTATGTGACCTGGTCCTGTTGTCTCCTTGGGCAGGGCCTATGGAGCTTGCAGCTTGCTAGGTAAGCATCAGCTTTGTGAACTATCCTTTAGGTTCCAGAAGAAACATATCAGATAGTTCTAAGTGACCAAACATTTAAACTTTATTCTTTAATCCATTTGAGTAGTTATAAAGCTGATGTGTCTCCATCTGATTCAGGAGCAGAAGAATGGCTGTAGTTGATTTACCCATGTAGACCCGAATATTATTATGGTTAGTTTGCATGTAAATTAATGAAAGTTCTAGTCTGTCATCTCTCTCAGTGCTCACATTTGCCTTATGTTTTGATAGTTCCAAGTGAGAAACAACGTTTTAATTCCAAGTGGGTACGGTGATGGAGTACTCAATGGTGGGCCTGTGGGAGAGCATTTTGTAACAGGATGAATCTTCAAATTTTATCATTCAAAGGGAACCATACACCAGTTTTAGGTATGATACTTGAGGATAAGGTTCTTGGCTACTTTATTTTTGTTTTTGAGGTAGTAGTTCTATCTGGATGCAGACTCTGAACATTTCTAGGTCCACCTTGAAAGAACAGGGGTTAGGCTTAGAAGTGCTGCTGGTCAATGGAAAAACCTCACAGGGGCCCAAACAGTGACTGGAGCATATAAATTTAGATTCTGGTACCCCTAGAAAGGATTTGTGTTCAATCATCAGTTGAATTTTTTCAACTAATTTTTAGTCCGTTTTTCAAATGCTCATTTGAATGTCAAATGAGGTCATCTTATATACATTGCTTTTGGGGGTACTTCAAACAATATAGTAGTGACTGGAGCATAGAGCAAAATCAGTTTTTGCATTTTGAAATCAGAAGAACAATTTTTCTAGCACATTCACAGAATCTTATTGGTAGACAAGGTACCATATCATTAACTCTGAGGAGTTGCTGAAATAGTTATAAGTAAAGGCATGATTTTAAAAGTAAGCAGAATTTAAGATGAAAGAATAAAGGCAAGGAAGAGTTATTAAACATATTTGGTGACTATCAGCAATGTGTTCTAGAAAAGTGGAGTTATTCCCAAAAAATGTGCAGTCTTTGCATGTAAACATTAACTCTCTGGCTGGTCACCCAATTGGTATTTAGACATATAAATTAATATATTATCGAAAGGGTGTCAGATTAAGTGCCGTTCTAAATTTAAAGCAGCCAACCAAAGAAAGGGTCCCGGAGAGAGTAAGTTTAGGCAAAGGTTAAAGAGGAGATAGGAATTTACTGGTAACCCAAAAGCTATTTTTAGCATACTTATACATATACATCCAGTATCCATCTAAATCAGGTTTTCTCGATGTTGGCACAATAACATTTTGGGCCAGATAACTCTCTGTTATGGGGGGCTGTCCTATGAATTGTAGAAATTCAGCAACATTCTTGACATCAACCTGCTAGATGCCAAAAGAATCTCCTATTCCAGTGAAGCAAAATGTCCCCAGACATTGTTAAATGTCCTTTGTAGTGGGGATAAGATCATTCCCTGCAACCCCGTTGAGTACCATGGATCTAACGACATTATTATAGGAAAATCTTTCATTTGATACTCACGGTCTTATAGTAACAGTGATAATAGCTAAAATTCAAATTCTTACCATGTGCTAAGTATTTCACCAGTATCCTTTCAGTCAGTTCTCACAAGTTTGTGAGATAGGCGGGTACTTATAGTATCAAGTTTTTAAAATATTGAATTTAAATTTATGGAATGAATGAATGCATTGTGTACCATTTTGCAGATAAATAAACTGAGGCTTAGAAGAATTATGAAACTTGCCCAAGGTAACACTAGTAGGAAGGGATAGAGCATGGAAACACACCTAGTTTTGACAACCTCAAAGTCCATGCATGCAAGCACTACATTACAAGATTTTCCAATACAGCTTTTACTTTATCTGTAATAAAAACAAACAAAAATAACTGACATAAAAGTTAACCATATGCTGAGATTAAAATATCAGAGAGTCTGAAAGGCTGAATATTTTCTCTCTAAGATCAGGCAAAAGGCAAAAATGTCCACTCACAGAGCTGTTATTTAATATACTGCTAAAATTCTAGCCAGTGCAATAAGGCAACATAAGTAAATAAAAGGCATCCAGATTGGAAAGAAAAATAAATAAATAAAACTGTCCTCATTAGTAGATCACATGATTGCCTACATAGAAAAGCCCAAAAAATCTACCAAAAAAACCTCCTAAACTAATAAGAGTGTTCAATGTCACAGGATACAAGATAAACATACAAAAATCAATTATATTTTTACAAATTAGCAATGAGCCAAAATTAAAACAATGTCATTTCTAATCACCAAGTATGTTTTTTTATTTAGTATTTCATTATAAATAAATAAATACTTAAAAGTAATTCTAACAACTATGTACAGAACGTGTATGGAAAAGCCACACAATGCTAATAAAAGAAACAAAAGAAGATTTATAACTATAACTACAATATGTATTTTTATAAATATTTATGCAAATTTATAAAAATTTATAAATAAAGACCTATTTGTTCGTGGATTGAAAGAGTCAACAGTAAAGATTTCAATTCTCTCCAAATTGGTATGCAGGTTTAAAATAAATCTTACCAAAATACCAGCAAGCTTTTTAAGAGAAGATACAGAGCAGATTATTAAAAACTTTATATGGACAAGCAAAGGAAATAAAACAGAACAATTTTGAAAAAAATTAAGTGAGAAACATCAGTCTATATGATTTCAATATAGTTATGAAGACTGTGTGGTATTAGTAGAGCTTAGATGTATAAATCAATGGAATAGAACATGGAACCCAGAAATAGACCCATACAAAAATACAATTCAGTTGAAGAAAAGATGACATTTTAAATAGTAACAAGAACAACCAAAAGGAATCTCAACCTAAATCTCAAATCTTATATAAAAATCAATTAAGATGTATCACAGGGTTAAATGTAAAGTGTAAGTCAACAAAAATTTTTGAAAAAACACCGAGGAAAAAAAGAAAAGAAAAAACACAGAAGAAAATCTTTAAGATCTAGATGAGGGGGGCACCTGAGAGGCTCCATGGTTGAATGTTTGCTTTTGGTTCAGGTCATGACTCTGGGGATTGAGATTGAGTCCTGCTTTGGGCTCCCTGCAGGGAGCCTGTTTCTCCCTCTGCCTATGTCTCTGCCTCTCTCTCTCTCTCTCTCTCTGTGTCTCTCATGAATAAATAAAGAAAATCTTAAAAAAAAAATATCGTGATCCCTGGGTGGCGCAGCGGTTTGGCGCCTGCCTTTGGCCCAGGGCATGATCCTGGACACCCGGGATCGAGTCCCACGTCGGGCTCCCGGTGCATGGAGCCTGCTTCTCCCTCTGCCTGTGTGTCTGCCTCTCTCTCTGACTATCATAAATAAATAAAAATTAAAAAAAATTTTTTTAAATAATAAAAAATAAAAAAATAAAAATAAAAAAAATATCTAGACTAAAGAAAGAATTTTTAGACCTAACACAAAAATCACAGTCCATGAAAGAAAAAAAAATGATAATTTGGGCTTCATCAGAATTAACAACTTTTATAAAATGACAAGTCACAGAATGGAGAGAATATCTGCAAATCACATATCCAAAAAAGGACTAGTACCTACTACCTATAAAGAACTTTCAAAACTCAACAATAAAAGAAACAACTCAATTAGAAAATAGACAAAAGGCATGAAAATTTGTTTCACTAAAGAGGATGTACAGATATCAAATAATCACCTGAAAAGATGTTCAGTTTTGTTGACCATTAAGAAAATGCCAGTTAAAACCACACTGAAATACCACTGTACATTTAACAATTAGCCAAAATAAAAAATATTGACAAAATCAAATGCTAGTGCGGATTTAGAGAAACCAGTTCACTCGTACATTGCTTGTTGAGAATGTAAATGGGAGAGCCGCTCTGCAAAGCAATTTGATAGTTTCTTAAAAAAAAAATTAACTTGTAACTACCATGTGACAAAGCAGTTGCATTCCTGGGAATTTATCCCAAAAAAGTGAAGACTTCTCTTTATATAAAACTTGTGTTTATATAAAGCTTGTATATGAATGTTTACAGCAGCTTTATTCATAACAACCGAATCCCAGAAATAACACAGATGCCTTTCAACAGATGAATGGTTAAACAAAACTGTGGTACATCTATGCCATGGAATAATACTCAGCAATAAAATGAACTAATGATACATACAAAAACCTGCATGAATACCCAGGGAATTATGCTGATGAAAAAAAAAAGCTTATACCAAAAGGTTATATACTGTATTATTCCATTTATATAACGTTGTGGAAATGACAAAACTGTAGAAATGGAGAGCAGATCAGTGGTTGCTAGGGATTAGGGAAAGTGCTGGTAGAAGGAGGAAAAGTAACAGTGATCACTAAGGGATTTTGGTTGTGATAGATGTTTTCTATCTTGACTATATCAACGACAATATCCTGGTTGCTATCTGTAGTATAGTTTTTCAAGATGTTACCATTGGGGAAAACTAGGTAAAGGTATATAGACTTTCTCTATAATATTTCTCATAACTGTATTTCTTACAATTAGAGCAAAAAACCAAAAACAATAAAAGAAAACTATGATTAAAAAATACCACATAGAGAAAATATCAAAAAGTCTAGGACATTTGGATAAGTTTAATAATTGACAAGTCTTAACCATATTTTTTAACTATTTCAGTTTCAATGAAGCCCATGCAGTCATTTTCTTTTATTTGCCATTAAGATAAAGGACAATAATGTGGCCATGAAGAGTCTATCTTTCAAATGGAACTAAAGACTCCTGAAACTCAGTAAATTTTACTAGGTAGGTATAAAGTATGGGAGATTTTGCCTTGATTAAATTCTGTCTTAAGCCCCTGCTCACTCTTACTACAACAAATCTGTTCAGTTTTTCTGAATGCTCCACAGTGATGGTGCCTGTATAGATTTTTAAAAACACTCATTTGTATGCAGAACTCAGTGCATATAGTAATCATAGCAGCAAATACATATCGACTAGCCTCTATATGTAAGGCAACGTGCTAGAACACAGTACCTTTTATATTACCGTCTTGTCTTTTAATTTTTATACTGTTTAATTTTTATTTGCACATACTTTTTAAAAAAATTAAACAAATGGATAGCAAGGCCCTTAAGGTGAGTTCTTGTCTCTGAATCTTGTATGTGTATCATTATGACTCTATTATAATGTCTTATGCGCAGTAGAAATACAGCATATGTTTTTCAAAATATGTGATTAATTATGAGATTCTCAATTTAGCTATTTACAATGCTTTCTCAGGAAAGGTACAGAATGTATCGTGGGTTCTTGAAGGTGTGTTGTCACCAATATTAGACTAATTCAGGAAAGATCATATCTGCTGCCAAAATGCTTCTTTCACTTGTATCACTTTTTGCTGCCTCCTGGGAACCAGAGAGTACGGGACAGCAGAAATACCTGCATGCATCTGCTGGAAGCCACAGATTAGCCTTGGGGCTGCAGTAACACTTGCTTAACTTAAAATCCACATCAGCATGTGGCTATTTTCTTGCTGTTCTAGAATGGAGAGTAGAGAAAGGGAGCTGATAACCAGAAGTTTACTTAGCAGTAGGTAGCCAGAAAAGCACTAAGTAATAATGTACCAGAGATTTCAGAATATGTTTATTGTTACGCTGAAACAATTAAAAGAGGAAAAGCTTAGCGGTCAAATTATGAGCATTTGGGGAAGTATAAGATGAAAGAATGCTTATGGTTTGAGAATTTTAAAAATACTTTATGGAGAGAAAATAGAAATATTTATGCAATTAAAACTTGAAACCATATACAGCTCAAGCTATTACTGAGAGGAACCCCTGAGTTAATGGGATTTCTTCCTTTGAAATATTTTAATGACTCTAAGAACTGCCTTCCCAGTGTTTCTATGGTGATTTTTGTCAAATAATGCTAAACCAGCTTAGTTTCTAACCTTATTTTATCAATCAGGGAAGCCAGCTGCCTCAGAGCATCCCTAATTGATGATTGTTCAAACTATTGATTTTGCTTTAGACACCACTCTCAGCAATTTATCAGAACCTATTTGCAAAAAGTCTCCCAGAGTATGCTGCTTCACTCTAATTACATAGTAAATAGAGGCATAAATTTCAGAGAAACTATATGTAAAATTTTATAGCTGAAATGAAATTGCATTTACATTACAGAAAACAAAGAATGTGTTTAATTATTTAAAGAAAATGCTTAACAAAGCAGATTGATATACTATTCAATGAGATTTGTCTGCACCTGTAAAAATAATGGTTCTGACTCAGAGGATTAGTGGGATTTTACAACAGAAAGTTCAAACTTGTTCTTCAGCAGACCGGTTGTGTGGTTCCTGTTTATGAGCTTGGAGTCACCAACATACTACTCTTTTTCTACTTGCTACCTCTTGCTCTACATCTTCCCAACTCCCCCATCATCTGCCTAGGGTTAAAGGAAGTCTTTCTGGGTAACTACAGGAAAAATAGGCTTGAGAAAAATGCATGACATCTGTGCTATTAACAATGACTCCTTAAGCATAACCAGTCTTTAACTCTGGAAGGAAATCTTAGCAAGCAAAAAGTCATTTGTATGAGAGGAAATTGTTGATGGTGCATCCTTTTATTATGTCAAGGTATTTTTTAAAATAAAGTCCATATAAATAAAACAGTTAAAGGCAACTAATGATTCCAAAACAATACCCTATAGTTTTATACGCTGGATATATATATTTTTTTATATCAACCAGAAACTTCCTTTGGCTTCTATGACATTATTATCTATGATTTTTTTTTCTCAAGAAATGGCGAGTTAAGCCATCCTGTCCAGAGTATACCAGTGATTGAAATTTGACCAATATTAGAGTTTATTCAAAGAGCAAATGTAAGGTTTTAGTCATTATCTCTACAATTAAAAATAATACTTATTTTCATAATTAGTTACATTTAAGCAAAGTTATAAATCAAAATAAGTTTTTAGTTTTGTTACTTTTATGTCATATATCTAGGGGGGGAATCACTTTCCTTTGTTTTTCTAAATAAACTGACAGAAATTGCTTTCCTATTCTTCTTTAATTATTTTAACTTTTCTTTTATGAAAAACTTTGAACATCCTTACAACAAATGCAGACTACAGTCAATAGATTGCTTTATTAAAGATCAAATACAGCTAAATGTAGAGACTATTTGATGGAGGTTTCTTGATCCTAGAAAATAACAGTCTTATAAATATAACTTGGGTCTTTCCCTCTTTCTCTCTCTCTACACACACACACACACACACACACACACACACACACACATATATATAATTTTTAAAAATCATTACCAGTTTGATTCATATTTAATTTGTAGCACTTCACAATTAGTAAAACTATTCTACTGTTTTAGCAAAAACAATCTATATCCTATGTTTGAGAAGATTTGTTTTTTGTTTTCTGTTTTAAGAATCCCTATGGTGTTCTTGTGCATTGTTTCTACTAGATTGAGGTATTTACTGAAGCATTTTTATAATCTGTAATTTTTTATTACTTTTTAAAATTTTACCATTCAACTGGGAAGCAACTCTGTGGTTAAGCTCATTTGTAATTTTAATGAGCATATACTGTATATTACCATCTCTATGACTATTAAAAAAGGACATTGCTCTTTTTAGGTATGTAGAATATTAGAAAAAAATGCATCTAGATTTTCTGAGGCGATAGCCATGCAAATTCCTCACCTGGAGTCTTGTTAAAGACGCTAAGTCAATTTGTAAGTTTTCATTATGCTTTGGGGATTGGAAGAATGTGCAACAGTATTCTGTTACTTCAAGCTCTCTGTTCTCGCTCCCACAGGAGATCACTCAGAGCTTCTGGTAACATCCAGAAAGTATACTTTCCTGGGAAATCTTCCATATTAATGCTCCTTGAGACTATTTAAACTCTGTGTATGACACATCTCTCAACTTCCATAAATTATCTCTTTTTCTTAGGTTGATTAGCCAATGTCAGTTATTTGTCCATCTCATCCTAGAAAGACATAAATGAGTGGTTTCTAAACACCATGAATACTCCAGGGTTTTTTTGTTTGGTTGGTTGTTTTTTTGTTTTTGTTTTTTTTTTTACTCCAGAGGTTTAAGAAAAAGATATACAGTCAGTGTGATCAAAATGGACAAAGACTAGTTTTGTCAAGGCAATGTGTAGAGCAAAACATGCATCAATAAATACAGAAGGCCTTCAACTGTGGCTTCCCAGAGTCAGGCAAGAGGCTGCTGGTCCCAAGTAAAAAAGGCAGAAAACCTCAGTTTTTGTGTCCACCTGAGGGCACATGGGGTCATGTGAAGTAGTTAAGTAGCTCCTGGCACAACCTGTTAAGAGAATTACCGTTCTCTTTGTTCCAGTCTCCTGCACTCCCTTCTCAAGCAGGACTCTGACCTGTGTGTGTGTATTTGAATGTGTCTTGGAGGGATAGTACATGTAACACATATAGTAAAGCATAGTGGCTCTTATAACATACAAAGCTTCCATAATATGCTTGATGATTTTCTTTTTAAACCTATGAGGGGTCATTACTAAATTTGTGTTGCCACAACTTATAAACTCTTCATGTTAATATTCTTTCTCACAGTTTATAGTACATAAGACTATAAACTCCTAAGGAACAGGAACTAAGTTATATGTATTATCATATCCTTAGCCTGCCATGGGCATTAACCAAACAAGTAATGAATCAAAAATGTTCATAAGGAGCTGTAAATCACTGAGGTCACAATATAGGATCTGGAGTCAAACTCCAGACAGTGAACTATTGGCCCATATCATGTTCAATAAATGCAACTAATAAGTTACTAACTGTAGATACACAGTGTTTGCCACTAACTAAACTTTAACCCATTGTGCTAAGCACCCCTACAATCTAGTGTCCCATATATTTCCAGCTGTATCTCTCACTAGTTTCTTTTATGCCTGTTCACATTCAAAAAATATAGAATTCTAGTGCTTTTGCTTATGGTTTTCTCAGTCCAGAACATTCTTTCCCCATAATTCATGTCTTAAAATCCATCATAATGTATGTCAGGTCAACAAACTGGCCTGTAGCCAAATCTGGCCTTTCACTCATTTTCTGTCCAGGCCACAAGTTGGATATTACATTTTTAAATAGTTGCATTTTAAGTGGTCATATAAGTGCCCATATAGTATCTTCAATGTTGCCCATTGGACTGCAAAACCTTAAATATCTACTATCTGACCCATTATAAGAAAAATTTGCTCATCTATGCTTTAATTCCAGATTAAATGCCACCTTCCTCATGAAAACTATCTAAAGTCTTCCAGGTAGGGGAGAAAATGTCTTCTTTTAAGTATCTTCAATAGATTTTTAAGCAGCCAAAAAACATTGCTTTGCTTTTCTCTACACATAAAATGCTCGTAAGTGTTTCTGCAGGTTTTAGACAAATATGATTTTCGTATGTCATTCTTGTCAATGAAAATAAACCGAGAGGAACCATTTGAATATCATAACTATTAATTCATAGATGTTATTGGTAGGTGACAGGAGGAAGTGAGTGTTTATAAACTCTCTATCTATATCTGGCCTTTATATAGTATTGTTAAAACTAGGCCTAGAATTCAGAACATTATTAATATGTTTTACATATTTTTAATGTAATAGTGCAACATTGTAAGAAATATTAGTATTTATGAGTGTTTATTAATGACTTTGTGTGCTTTTAAGAATATATAAATCTTAAAAGCTCTAAAGGTGTAAAAACAGCTGAACCATTTAAAAGAACTTTGAGAAACCACATACAGAGTGTAACAATATTTAACAATAACAATATTAAAGGAATCCAAATAGAGAATGACCCTAAAATCCCATGAAAGGGTGGGAAAAAAGAACAAGCATACTACAAAATAAGTAAGCTAGTAGAATATGAGAAGAACAGGGAAATTCCTTAATATTGATCAAATAGAAGTACTGGAAGTCAATACGACAAATTGCAATCATTATAGAAGGCCTTAATATGGAAAATAATGTTACAACTAAGAGATGTTGAACACATCAAATAAATATATGAAATCTCGTAGTTACAGAAAAGTTTTCTTTGGCCTGATGTCACACATCTACTCTCCCATATAAAGGTGCTCATAGGAGATACACTCAAGAGCAAAAGCCTAGAGAATCTAAATAAGAGAGCAACTGAGAAATGGCATTTGTATTTGTGGCATCAATATCCATTCACTGCTTGGAAATGGCCCATATGAGTTTCAAATACAAAACTAGAAAAAAGATAATGTGTTAATATTTTATTAATAACTATTAAGACTTACTGCAGCAACTTTTATTACTAGAGGATGAATAAGTACTAGAATTATTTGCTAGGCTTTTTCCCCGCTATGATTTTGAGGTTTTTCATGGGCAGATAGTATGTATTATTTATTTCTACATCCTGTCTGCATCATTTTTGCATAAAGTAGATATATTCAGTAAGTTTTTTTAAATAAGTTTAAGTATAAAAAATGAATTGATGAATTTTTTTACAGCTTTTCTTTATTCATGAGACACACAGAGAGAGAGAGAGAGAGAGAGAGAGAGAGAGAGGCAGAGACATAGGCCGAGGGAGAAGCAGGCTCCCTGCAAGGAGCCTGATGCAGGGACTCGATCCTGGACTCCAGGATCAGGCCCTGAGCCAAAAGCAGACGCTCAACTACTGAGCCACCCAGGTGTTCCTGAATTGAATTTTGAACGAATGTCTTACCACCCTTTTACTAAAATTGAGGTATGGAAATCCTACAGATACGTGAAGGTAGCAAGGCTTAAAAAGTTATATGGTGTTTCTTTCCAAAGCTTTAATTAAAAAAAAAAAATTCTGGTTAAAAAAACACATAGAAATAAAACAATTATGTATTATGAAGTAAAGTATAAAACTTTCATTAATTTTTAAGTTGAGTAACAAAGCTTTATATATATATAATAATTACTTACAGAGATACATTTATATATATAAATTTATATATATATAAATATAATAAATTTTTAAGTTTTAATAAATAAATATAAATTTTTAAGTTGAGTAACAAAGCTTTATATATATATAATTAATTACTTACAGAGATACATTTCAACTATCCTCTGCCATTAGGGACATTGAAAATGGATGTTTTGTTACGAGGGAGAAGAAAAAGACATAGAGATCAAACTATATGTTGGTTTAATGAGTTTCAAAATATGAAGTCCAAATAGAGTTAATGTGATACGTAGTTTAGGACTGTGGTATGTCAGCTTTGCCATAGCAGTACCTAGAGAGACACAAGTTGGTTCTGAGGTCAGAAGTTCAGAGTCCTTGAATGTTGATTAAGACTCAGCACTTTTTATTAACAGCTATTTTTGAGCCTTGGCAACATTTGGGTCAACTTCATTTTAATAATTAAGTAACCAAATAATGGATGGATAATGGAAAAGTAGTTAAGAGTTTGGGCATCAGATATATCTAGTTCAAGTCCTGTCTTTGTCAGCTAACAAGAATTATGATTTTTGGCAAATTATTTTCAATAATCCTTGTTTTTTGTTCATGGGTAAAATGGCTTAATAATCATACATATATATTAAAAGAATGTAAGAATAGAAGTAAGAATATATGTAGAGGACTTAGCGCTGAACCTGGCTAAAGTAAGCATTCCATTAATTTTACTTATTAGCATTAAAAAAATCCCTGATGAGGAGACAGTAGTCATTTCTAAATAATCTGCTAATAAATACTGGTCTCTTCTTTAGAAATGTATGGTTTCCTTACAGCGGCAGTGTTTTCACATAAAGTTAATGAATGCTTAACAGCCTTTGCGATGCCTCCAGCTAATGTCTGACCTACTTATTAGGAAGGAAGCGCCAATAATCTGGCCCTTATAAAGGCTCTGTTTTTCCTGGACTGAGAAAATTGTATAATTGCTACTTTATATATTGCTATAGAATAATTTCAATTATATGAAAGTACTACAATCCTTAAAGTAGTTAATTGGTTACTTTTCCTAAATTTATCCTTTCTAGATCATTCTCTCAAATCCCTAGGAAAAAAAATAATAAATGAATTTTATAAATGTGCTTATAATGTGGACATTATCATTAACAATCACACTTTAGAGTATCTAAGATCAGGTTTTTTAAAGTTACAAATAAGACAAGACTAAAATAAAGTAATATAATTTTATGTTAATTATATAATATAATATAATTCTGATAATACAAATCTTTAGTGGCCTGTAAATTCTAGAGTGTCCAATGAGGTCATAATCAGATTTTGTAGTCTTTTATTCTTGATATCACATTTTAGAAGGGAAATTGACAGAATAAAATCCTCTGAGGAAGAGCAAACAGAAAATAGAAGTTTGAAGGAAAGTTCATATGAAGAATGAGTTAAATATCAAGACTAGGTTAAAAGATTTCTCAAAAGCCATGAGAGCTGCAATCAGGGTTGATAGACAGTTACGGAAGAGCATAAAGAATTACTGTGATTCCAGAAGGCAGAACAGGGACCAATAAATAAGCATTACAAGTACCATTGTTCATAAATTGGATAAACAGTTTAGGAATAGTTTGGGGTTTCCTTCCTTGTAGAATTCCATTAGAAGCTAGATAATTATTTTTCAGTCATGTTCAGTTGCTACTTCATTGGAATGATGGGCTGCTAAGAACACTGCTCATTTTTTTAGCCTCTGATTTGATGGTTCCAGAACATGAGGCAATTGAAGTTCATTTATTTCTGCACTTGAGTGTCTTCAGATTTGTAAAATAAAAAGTGTTGGAGTGGGAGTGCCCTAATATCTGAGGATTCTTTCCAAATGTTATGATTCTAAGGATGATTATTTTCTGAATTTTATTAAATAAAAGGTAAATTTAACCACTTTCAAGGTGGTGGTCTTAAATTTCAATGAATGTACAAAAAAAATCTGTTTCAATAAAATAATATTACCATTATTGGTGTCCAGTCTTTGAAGCTGAAAAACAAATTTCATTTAAATTAAAATGTTTGAGTAAGAACATGTTTCTGTCATGACAATTTTCTCTTCAACACTGCCTATATGGTTTTATTTGAGATTAATGAAGAGAGATCAGTGCTTGAAAAATTTTCCAACACAGATACTTTATATTGTTAATAGGAGTTGTAGTTAGGCTGTCAGGTAACTGCACAACAGTATTAGGCAATAATAAAAAGTTATAAATGCAGAGTTCATGTTTCAGGAAGATGGAAATTTCATTAAGACTCTATTTCCATTATCAATTATTAAGTAAATTCACCGACTGTTTTCTTCTTCTAACCTATTCAAGACAAAACCTTCTCAGAGGAAGAACATCTTTGTTATGCATGAATGGATTTTGAAATAAAGCACCGGAAGCCCTTTTTTGTATGTTGAAGATTTCTTAGAGATTGTATCTGAATAATTATGTCACAAACCTTTTTGTTTCGAGAAAAGTGCAAGTCTACACATATAGTAAATTTTTAGAGAACAAAAGTATGCCAGAAAAACATGAAAATGGTTTATAATAGCAATCATCTAGGACTATTTTGCATTCAATGGATTTTTAAAATATCTATTTATTATTTTGAAGTCATTTAAATATTAATTCTCTCCTGAAAAGTTACGTTCCCTGTGCATAGTAGTACAGCATGCATTTTCTTGTTTTGGGCACTGGTAAACTAGGAAATTCCTTAGGTGAACTCAATAAGACAATGGTAGAATCGGAGAACAAATCCTGGCCCTTATTTTTCCAGTTCTGCATTGAATTGAAAGTCTTCTTTGATGATGAGTTGCCATTGAATCTTGTACCAAAAAAAAAGTAAATAAATAAAATAAAAATAAAATAATAATAATTAAAAGGTAGAATTTTCAGATGTTTGAACTCAGAATATTCAAATTAAAATGGATTCTGCTCTCCTTTTGTTGTGTCAGCAGCAGAGCATAATTAAACATAGCTGTATTTGCATTCACCAATAAAATTATACAGCAATAATAATATATTCTATGTAATGACAGGATTATTTGATTCCATGTTTACTCATATAAAGTAATTAATATATTCCTAATATATTGGGCTGTTAGATAAAGTCAAATAGTGCAGTAGGGAGTAAAAGAAAAAAAAAGGTAACTGCTCCCTCCCAATTTTATGTTCTTATAGCACTTTAATAAGCTAAAGAGTTTGACCTTCTGCATAACTAGATGATATTTCGCTCATTGCTCTCATGGATCTTTGGTTTGATTTGGGGCCCTTAGAGCATGGGGGCATTATCTTATATTTCTTTGAGTCTCTAAAGTCCTAGCACAATTTCTGGCCCATTATGATAATTTGTGAGGTTTTTAATGAGTTTCACAAGGCTAAAGCTTCTGCACATTTCTCCATATCCATAAAGCATATAGCATAGTTAGCTCATGTATCAATGGAAATACTTCATAAATGTTTCTATGATAGGCTGTTTTAAAAAATCCTTTTTTTGTGTATAAAGATATGTATGAAATGAGGACTTTTTATGACTTATGCACTTGATTTATAATTCTTTAGTAGGTCTTTTTCACAATTCAGAACTCAGGTGTCCTGTTACGTTCTTGAGGGCTATGTTTCAAGATTTTGTTTTTTAAGTAAACTCTACACCCACTGCAGGGCTCAAACTCACAACCCTAAGATCAAGAGTCACATGCTCCACTGACTAAGCCAACCATGTGCCCTGAAGGCTATGTTTCAATATATAATATCTACAAGAAGCCTGAGTATATGTTACTACCATGAAGGAAACTTTTCTTTCCTTTTCACTTGGTCAACTCCTATTCTTTCCTCATATCTAGTTGCAAATGTCCCTTCTTCAGCAAAGCCTTCTCCAAACTTCCTGACAGGGTTCAATTCTCAAATGTACTCTCACAGCACTACGAATCTCTGCTCTACTGAATGACAATTTTTATCTTTTAGTATGTTTACTTATGTGATGCCTGTATTTCCTACTAGGCTCTTGGGTGCACCAAAATAGGGGTCATGTATGCTTTTGTACTCACTCTCTTAGCATAAGACCTGGCATGGAGGAGGTCCTCCATCAATACTCAATGAAAGAGTGAACAAACAGAGAAGCCTGTGAAGACCCAAATAAGACTCACTTATCAGATAGGTAAATATAACAAAGTCTATATCATCTTCCCTCCCCAACACACACATTCCAAAAAGAACTGCCCCATGAATAGCATTCAAGAGACAGCATATTGGGACGCCTGTGTGACTCAGTGGCTAAGCACCTGCCTTTGGGTCAGGGCATGATCCCAGGATCCTGGGGTCAAGTCCCGCATCAGGCTCCTTGTATGGATCCTGCTTCTCCTCCCTCTGCCTATGTCTCTGCCTCTTTCTCACGGTGTCTCTCATGAATAAACAAAATCTTAAAAAAAAAAGCATATTAAAAAAATAAACAATTCCTTATTATCTTGAAAAAATGCATTGCTTTTATGCTGAAGGACTGCTAAGTTAGAAACCGTTGTTTGAAGGGATAACATTATTCAAATACATGTTGATGATTTTTTATTTATTAAAAAGTAAACTATGGTATCTTTTTCCTGTATGCTCAAGACCAATTCTGAAATATGAATACCTACAAAATGTGGGACAGAAATAGCTTAGTGTGTTATTTTTTATACAAAATCTTAAGCAAAAGAAAATGTTTTGTCTCCTAAGCACGTCACAGTGGTCTTAGTTTTAATTAGGAAAACTCAAAAGCAGTGCACTTTAATCTTATGATGTGGCTGAAAGAGCTGAGACTTACAATCTATCACACTAGCTTGGAGAAAGTGCCTACATTTCTGACTTTAATTTATTCTCCAAATGAAGATAATAATAGTAATACCAGTTAGCAGGAGTGTTATGATGCTTAAAAGAGATATTTCAAATAAAATACTTTGTACTGTAGCTGCTTTATAAATACTAGTTCCAATTTCAGTACTTTCATAACAGGAAGTATTTACTAAAAGTTGTTTTTCTCTCTATAGCAAACACATCGTTTAAGTCTCAAAACATATGTAGACCTTTTGAAGAAAAATGTCAAGGAATTTGGATAGCACCTTTCACTACATCTTTGGGATTAACATAGCTGCAGATACCACTGAGTGATTCCTGTGTGCCAAGAGCTTTAATTCATTTAATCCTCATAAAAAACCAGAGTTATAATTGCATTTCACTTGAAAGAAACTGAGGCTTACAGGGCAAACCTGACTCCAACATCACAGATTTTAACCTTGTTTTAGTAGATTTCAGGCATCTGCAATGCTCAGAGCTCTGGGTTTAGAAGGTAAGGTGTTGGCCCTAGAAAAATTATGTGTGTGCTGTGTATATATTTACACAGATGCTCTGTTGAAGTCAACAGAAGTTATTGGGGCAATTTTAATATTTTTAATGCACCAAGGTTTGAAGTCCTAAAGGCCCAATATGGTAGGTTATAAGCCCAACTCTGCTATTTGTTAGGAAACCTTGGATAATCTAAAGCTGCATCTGTAAAATGAGGATAATAATGTGCAGTTCACTGGGTCATTGTGGTTATTATTGAGATATTATATGTAAATTCTTCACATGGTGACTAACTCATAGATAGTTTCTGATCAAGTATTTGACATAAATAACAATATAACACAAAGAAAAGATACAACTGCATAAATCTACAACCACTTAAGATAACTTCATGGGGCGAGCCTTTCAAGAAAGATTCTATTCTAATATATATATATTATTCTATTCTAATATATATATGTATATATAATATATACATATATATATTATATATGTATTTCTTAAAATAAGAGATTTTAATTGTATTTTAAATATTCTTTCTTGGATTTTAGTTTTGTAAACACTCTAGAAAATCTAAAATGATATCTGTTTTGCTCTTGGCAAATTTCTCTGGGGAAACAGAAACAAACACTAAATTCATTGACTCAAGTTTCTATGCAACCTTAGTGTCAATCTTTTTATATAAGTTCTATACAAAGTCTATACTGACTAGACCATAAAATAGTCTACACAATATACATATACAGACTATAACATAGCCTATATGTACATATTTGAAATATCCAGTTTACAAGGAATAAGCATTTAGAGGTGAGTCTCTTGCATTCAGTTCTTTTGCTGCACTTCCTGCTTGACTTCCCCTTGCCTTCTTTTTTTTCCTTTTTCTTTTTTTTTTTTCCTCTTGGTTGTCAAATGATCCTTTACTGAAATATTTTCCTTTGTAGTTAGCTAGCTGGGCATTCCACTGCACCACCATTGATGTCATCTATGATGTCATGAGGGTGGTGGCCATCAATATTGCAATCCACAGGCTGAGCAGTCCCCAGGATCTCTTTAATGATTCTGAAGAGTTCTCTGGCTAAAGATTGGGGCCACATCTGTCGGGCATGTTGACAGTCTCATCAAAAGTGGTATTTCCACTGCACTTAATGTTTTCTGCTTCTTTCTGTCTCTTGGTGGGTCCTTGAGGGTTTCAATAATCAGGAAAGACGCAGAAGGTACCACTTTAATCTGGGCCTGTCTGTTCTGAATGATCATTTTCAGTACAATCCTTAGACTGGTCGCCTTTGGCAATGTTGTCACCAAACTTTTCTGGAGACAGACCCAGCAGTCCGACCTTTGGGGCCAGGACAGATGTGGCACTGGCTTCACTACCAGTGCACCTCAGGTACATGACGTTGATCTCATCGGGGTTGAACTCAGGTGGCAATGTGGAGGCAGCTGGTATCCGACGAACCCAGATTCCAGACAACCAAAGACAGTTGCACCTTTGCCTCTGCCGAACCAAAAGCCAAAAGCTTCCCCTTACATTCATATCCATCATTTTTATGAAAAAAGAAATCACAAACTAAAAGCATACAGGGCATTGGCGAAGGGTGAAAAGGTATTACTCTACTTTAGTGATAATGATGAGGAAGGAAAGATGAGCATAAGGGCTACAAATCATCTCTTTTCCTTTTCATTGCTCTGAGACTATAGCCAGGCCTGTTAGTAGGACACAGCATCCTTGTTGCCATGTTTGGTGACATGGCAAAAAAAACAATAAATGAACAGATTGCATCAATGGCAAAGCATGTGGATGTTCATTATGGAGCATCGAGAGAGGGTAGAAAAATACACAGGAAAAGTTCAATGATTTATTCTGCTAGATCCAGCTTAAAAAGAAACACTAAATGGTAGAGATGATTAATCATCAAGCTCAAGAGTTACAAATTCAAGTGACTACAGGTAAGAAAAATGAGAAATAAGCTGGAAAGACTGGCAATTCGAAGGACATGTGTCCTCTCAAAAGATGTTGAGCAGCTCTAGCAGATTGCTAATACACAAAGGGATGCTTGTATACAACTTCTAATTTTTTAAAATATACATTTTTTTTGGAGCAGCTTTAGGTTCACAACGAAATTGAGCAAAAACTAGAGTTGACATATTTCCCTTACCCCCACATAGACACAGCCTCTCGCATTACTAACCCCTCATACCAGACCAGTACATTTGTTACAATCTATAAACTTACACTGATTGATTGATATCTTATTACCACCCAAAAGTCCATAGTTTCCATGTGGGTTCATTTTTAGCTTTGTATTTTCTGGGTTGTGACAAATGTATAATGACATATACCTACCATCACAATATACAGAAAAGTTTTATTGCCCTAAAAGCCCTCTGTGCTGCCTTTTCATCCCTCCTTTCCCCTGAACCTCTTGCAACCATGATCTTTCTACTTTTTCTATAGCATTGTCTTTTCAAAAAAGACACATAGCTGGAATCAGGCAGTACGTAAACTTTTTAGTCCAGTTTTTTTCTCACTTAGTAATATGCTTTTAGGATTCTTCTATGACTTTTCATGGTTTCTCATAGCTTATTCATAGCTCATTTCTTTTTAGCATTGAATAATATTCCACTGCGTAGATGTACTTGAGTTTATTTATCCATTCACCTACCTGCCTTCAGGACATCTTGGCTGCTTCCAAGTCTTGGTAAATATAAACAAAGTTGTTATAAATATCCATGTGCTGGTTTCTGTGTGGACATAAACTTGAACTCATGTAGATAAATACCAAGTAGTGTGATTGTTGCATCATATGGTAATAATATGCTTAGTTTTGTAAGAAAATTCCAAACTGTCTTCTAAAGTGGGTGTGCCATTTTGCATTCCCTCCAGCAATAAATAAAAGTTCTTATTGTTCCATATCCTCATCAGCATTTACTGTTATCACTATTTTGGATTTTCACGAACTTAATAGGTATATATTTACACTTCTTTGTTGTTTAAATTTGCAATTATTTAATGTCATATGATGTGGAGAGTCTTTCATTTCCCATCTCTATATTTTCTAGGTGAGGCATCCATTCAGATCTTTGCCCACTTTTTTATTGGATTATGTTTTATTGTTGAGTTTTACGAATTCCTACATATTTTGGATAATAGCCCTTTACTATATTTCTTCTGCAATTTTTTTTAAAGATTTTATTTATTCATTCATGAGAGACACACAGAGAGAGAGAGAGAGGCAGAAACACAGAGAGAGGGAGAAGCAGGCTCCATGCAGGGAGCCCAACGTGGGACTCGATCCCGGGTCTCCAGGATCACATCCTGGGCTGAAGGCGGCGCTAAACCGCTGAACCACCAGGGCTGCCCTCTTCTGCAATTTTTAAAAGATTTTATTTATTTATTCATGAGAGACACACAGAGACAGGCAGAGACTTAGGCAGAGGAAGAAGCAGACTCCCTGTGGAGATCCTGATGTGGGACTTGATCCCAGAACCCTGGGATCATGACCTGGACCAAAGATAGACACTCAATCACTGAGCCATCCAGGTGCTCCTGTTCTGCAAATGTTTTCTCTAAGTCTGTAGCTTCTCTAATCATTCTCTTGACAATATCTTTCACAGAGCAGATTTTAGTTTTAGTGAAGTCCAACTAAGCAATTATTTCCTTCATGCATCATGCTTTTGGTTTTGTATTTTAAAAGTCATGAACAAACCGAAGGTTATCTAGATGTTCTCTAATGTTATCTTATAAGAATTCCCCAATTTTTTTTTTTTTTACATTTTGGTCTGTGATCTCTTTTGGTTAATTTTTATAAAGAAGGTAAGCTCTGTGACTAGATTTTTTTTTTGTTGTGTGTGTGTGTAGATGTACAGGTGTTCTAGCTCCATTTGTTGAAAAGAGTATTTTCTCCATTGAATTGCCTCTACTCCTTTGCCAAAGATCATTTGATTCTATTTGTATAGGTCTAATTCTTGGCTCTCTTATTGATCTGTTTGTCTATTCTTTAATCAAGACTACCTTTTCTCATCTACTATCAGCAAGTCCTAAAATTGGGTAGTGTCAGTCCTTGGACTTTGTTCTTCGTCAATAATATGTTGGCTATTCTGGGTCTTTTGCCTCTCCTCATAAACTTTGGAGCCTTTTTAATAATATCTACAAAATAACTTTGTAGATTTTTTTGAGATCATGCTGAATCTATAGATTGAATTGGAAAATCTGTCTATCTATAACATTGAAAGAACTCTCTGTTTAGTTTGTTTTGTGAGCGTTTTAAATTTATACCCAAATAGTTTGTTCCTGAGGGTGCCAACATAAATGACATCGGAAGGTTCAAATCCCTGTCGTTTCTTGCTGGTACATAGAAAAATGACTGACTTTTTTTTTTTAAGATTTTATCTATTTATTCATGAGAGAGAGAGAGAGAGAGAGAGAGAGAGAGAGAGAGAGGCAGAGACACAAGCAGGCTCCATACAGGGAGCCTGACATGGGACTCGATCCCCGGTCTCCAAGATCACACCCAGAGCTGAAGGCTGTGCCAAACCACTGAACCACCTGGGCTGCCCCCAAAATGACTGACTAATGTATGTCAGTTTCATATCTTACTGTATATCATGCTGTAATATCTTATTAGTTATAAGAGGTTTTTTGTCAACTCTTGTACTTTCTACATAGACAATGTCATCTACAAACAAAAACAGTTTTATTTCTTCCTTCCCTACCTGTATACCTTTCTTTTCCTATCCTTCTTTTCTTGAAAGACTTATTTATTTCAGGGAGAGAGAGAGAGAAAGAGAGAACAGAGGGAGGGGGAGAAGCAGACTCCCTGCTAAACAGGGAGCCTAAGGAGGAACTTGATCCTGTGATCCTGAGATCATGACCTGAGCTGAAGGCAGTTGCTTAACCTACTGAGCCACCCAGGTGCCCCTTGCTTCCCATTTTTCTCTTACTTCATTAGTTAGGACTTCCCATACGATACTGAAAAGAAGTATTGAGAGGGGACATATTTGCCTGTTCTGATCCTAGTAAGATAGCTTTGAGTTTCTCTCCACTGAGAATGATATTATCTGTAGTTCTTTTTGTAAATATTTTATCAAATTGAGGAAGTTATCCTCTAATTCCTACCTAAATAAGAACATTCTATCATGAATACATATTGGATTTTGTCAAAAGGCTTTCTCCATAACTATTGATATGGTCATGTGATTTTTCTTCTTTAGGTTGTTAATGTGATGGATTCCATTAATCAGTTTTCATTTTTTGAACTAGCCTTGCCTATTTGGAATAAATCCCAATTGGTTGGTGTGTAATTCTTTTTATATATTGTCCAAAGCAGAATGCTAGTATTTTCTTGAACATATTTTATGCTCATGAAATATATTGGTCTCTGGTTTTCTTGTGATGTCTTTGGTTTGGTATTAGGGTAATGCTGCCCTCATAGATTGAGTTAGAGGTATTCCCTCTGCTCCAATCTTTTGAGAGAGACTGTAAAGAATAGATATATTTTCTTCATTGAATTTCTTCACCTGCACATAGTGCTTTCTGTCTTAGAAGTTTATTAACTATTGGTCCAATTTTTTAAATAGATATAGACTTATTGTCCATTTTTTCTTGTGTGAGTTTTGGTAGATTGTGTCTTTAAAGGAATAGGTCCATTTCATCTAGATTATCACATTTGTGGGTATACTGTTGCTTATAACGTTCCTTTATTATCCTTTTCATGTCTATAGGATCTTTAGTGATATTGTCTCTTCATTTCTGTTATTGGTAATTTGTGTCTTCTTTTTTTTTTTTTCCCTTGGTTAACCTGACTAAAGGCTTATTAGTTTTATTGATCTTTTTGAAGAACCAGCTTTAGGTTTTGTTGATTTTCTCTACTGACTTCTTTTTTTTTTTTCAACTCCACTGACGTCTGCTCTAATTTTTATTTTATTTTTTAAAAGATTTTATTTATTTATTCACGAGAGACACAGGGAGAGAGGCAGAAATGTAGGCAGAGGGAGAGGCAGGCTCCCTCCAGGGAGCCAGATGCAGGACTCAATCCCAGGACCTCAGGATCATGCCTAAGCTGAAGGCAGATGCTCAACCACTCAGTCACCCATCCCTCTGCTCTAATTTTTATTCTTTTCTTCTGCTTACTTTGGATTTGGTTTCCCTTGTCTTTTTTTCTCTTCTTTTTCTAGTTTCCTAAGATAGAAGTTTAGATTATTGGTTATATCTTTCTTCTTTTTTAATGTATGCATTCAATAATAGAAATTTCCCTCTCAGGATCCCTGGGTGGCGCAGCGGTTTGGCGCCTGCCCTTGGCCCAGGGCGCGATCCTGAAGACCCGGGATCGAATCCCACGTCGGGCTTCCGGTGCATGGAGCCTGCTTCTCCCTCTGCCTGTGTCTCTGCCTCTCTCTCTCTGTGACTATCATAAATAAATAAAAAATTAAAAAAAAAGAAATTTCCCTCTCAACACTTTCTGAATCCTACAAACTTTGAATTAAATTTTCATTTAATTCAAACTATTTTTTATTTCTCTAGAGAGTTCATCCTTGACCCATGATATTTATTTAATCTCCAAGTATCTTGAGATTATTCAGCTACCTTTCTGCTATTGATTTCTAGCTTAATTCCATGGTGGTCTAAGAGAAGACAACTGTATAGTTCTTATTCTTGTAAAACATTTAAGATGTATTTTACGGTTGAGAATATGGCCTATCTTTGAGGATGTTTTATGCAAGCTTAAGAAGAATGTGTATTCCGCTACTGTTGGATATAACATTCTTTAGATGTCAATTATGTTCAATTGATTGGTAGTGCTGTTGAGTTCAACATTCTCCCTAATTTTCTATCTGCTAAATCTACTTAAAATTCTTTCACTTTAAAAATTATTTCTTATACGATGGCAAGCCAAAAAATGCTGTGAGATATTGCAGTGTGGATTTAAATTTAACACAATCTTCCAGATTGTGTATGTAGAAATTAAGACTAAGAGAAGATAAAAACCTATATGTCCTATGGTTATTTAACAGTGAGACAAGGACTTAATTCTTTAAACACCAGTAGTCTTGTCTCCTTTATGACTGGCTTCCTGATGATTCTTAACAAAAAGTCCTGTATGATAATACAGTACTTTTCTTTGGCAAAGGCATTTATCTTAGAACATTTTTTAAAATAATTTGGTTTATTAATACTTTGAAGAAACTATGTCAACCTAAAATTATTCTCAACATACTCCAAAAGAAAGACATTTCCCACAGGCAAGACTGAATGTGACAATACTATGATCCTGATACCCCAAATATACACTGTTACAGTCCAGTCTCTACTTCCTGCTGGCACCAGGTCACAGAGAGAAGTGCTTCACCAATGGGAACCCTATGGATCTTTACCTGTTAGTAAAAGCAAAATAAATTATAATCCCTTACACTTGTAGAAGGTTACCAGAATGTCTAAAAGTTGCTGTTTGAGACAAGAACTTGGAAATGTAGAGAACTCAAAGTTGAAGGAAAGATAATAAAGAAAAAAAAAGTTTGTAAAAGATGAACTAGATGTTAAACAGAAACTGGGGTATGGTATCTTTAACAAAATTCAATGAGGAAATTAAAATACACTTGGGAATCTTTAACTTTTTTTCAGATATTATTATTTGTATTTAAGAACATAAAAGGTCATTGTATATAATGAAGATTGATTTATTTGAGAATCTAAATATCTCATCCAAATCATGGAATTCTGAGTAGGCCATGAATATTGATTATTGATATCATGATGGCTCAATCTGTAGATTGTAATAAAAAAAATGATCCTATAAGAAGCTATTTCAGGTAATGCAAATCTCATAAATTTATGGGATAAAGGTTGTGTGTTACTAAGAAGGAGATACTTCAGATTTAGAAAGGAAATAAAAAGCAAGAGCGATCTAGTACTTACTAAAAGATGTTTCCAAAAAGCTAGTGTAGCATATCTCCTTTGCTCTCTGCAAATTCTGTTATAATAGGTCCTGATGCTAAGTGGTTTTAGTTGTAGGTAAGTAAAAATTTTTTAAAAATTAGATTATAGTTGTATGTTTTTTAGAAAAAAATTTAGGGGAAAAATGAGTAGGGAAAAATTAGAGAGGAAGACAAACCATGAGACATTCCTAACTATAGGAAACAAAGAGTGTTGCAGAAAGGGAGATAGATGGAACAAATAGGGTAACTGGGTGACATGCATTAAGGAGGGCACATGATGAGATGAGCACTGGATGTTACACTATATGTTGGCAAATTGAATTTATTTATTTATTTATTTATTTATTTATTTATTTATTTATTTAAAGACTTTATTTATTCATGTGAGACACAGAGAGAGAGAGGCAGAGACACAGGCAGAGGGAGAAGCAGGCTCTCTGCAGGTGCCTGATGCAGGACTTGGTCCCAGGACCCCAGGATCACAACCTGAGCCAAAGACAGACGCTCAACCAATGAGCCACCCAAGTGCCTGGCAAATTGAATTTAAATAAAATTTTAAAAGAATTTTAAAGAAATTGGTTGTACTGAAATTCTGATTTTCCATGTAAAACCTGATAACCGAGTTAAAATGTATTCACTGTACACTCTCACACTCATTCACTATGGAATATATATAATCCATATTTCTATATTCCTAATACATATATTGCATATTACTATTTTCAAGTAAGCCTATTTGTTTTCAGGTAAATTAAATTGATAGTAGATACTTGATATATGAGTCAATCAATTTATGCAATCCCTTTATTTAATAAGTACACTTCATCCTATGTGCAAAAAATAAAGAAGTCTTTGATCTTTGTGTTTATTTGGAGTTAATAAATCCAGTCTCTTTTCCTATTTCAGAGCCTTTACACATGCTCTGCCATCTGGCTGGAATAGTCTTTCTCTCTTCTAGTTGACTCTTACAGAGATCTTCTCTGATCATCTCCTTAATTAACTCTCAATAAGCTGTTCTCTTTTCTTTATAGTCCTTGTTTGCTTGGTTGTTTAAAATCTGTTTTGCATAGTACTCTATAAATTCCATTAGATCAAAGACCACAACTATTTTGCTCATCATGATGGTAGGTATAGCATGTAACAAAATGCTTGGTAAATATTACGTACACAATTAGTATTTGTTCTGAGAACAAATAAATGAATTAATATAACATAGTAGAAAGAGTATTGAATTGGAGGTCAAGAGAAACAAATTCTTGTATAACATCTATCTATGTAGGTTATTTAACTTCTTATTTAACCTAAATAACTTGTAGGTTATTTAGGCCTTAAATTTCTTTTCTCAATATAAATAATAACAATAAAAGCTGTATCTGTTACATCTATTTTTGAGAATTAAAGATAGCAAATGGAAGTACAGGCACATTTCAGGCACTTGGTAAATAGTGATTGTGATTGAATAGCCTTGGATATGTCATAACCTTAAACCTGTCATTTACTCATCTGTAAAATCAGTAAATGAGTTGTTGTGAAGTTAAAATATGATTCCTATAAGTTCTGTCCTTGGCAAAGAGTAGGACATGCAGTGGATATTTGTTGAACATATATTTTCAGAAAGTATATTGTCTAATACTGATGCCAGGACTCCTCATATAACTTCATTTTTTATTTTTGGGAGAAAGTATTATACTTACAGAAATGTTGCTTGCTATTGTTTCATGGACATTTCTGTGTTGTGTTTTTTTTTCTTCCATATCTAGTCTTATCCTATTTTGATGACAATTTTTGATGATTTACTAGTGACAATAAATTCAAATAGAATTTTTCTAATTTACTTTCTAAATTTACACATAATTTTGATTATCACTAAATTCTCCTTAATAGAGAACTGACTAGATTGCTCTTCCAGAAAACCATCATTTAACTTTTTTTGCCTACTCTGAAGATGTTCCAGAGAATCAAATAATCAACTGTCAGAGAGAACAGAAATTGAAATGCAAATTGAAACGTTTAACCTGCGTAGGAAAGAGCTCTGAATGGGCTTCATCAAACCAGTTATTGAGCATATCAGTTATTGAAAATAAATAACACCAGACAATACGACAATGTAACAGTGATGAGATGGCTTAAATGTCGCACAATTGTGTGGGAATATCAATGTAAAATATATAATACAGTAAACTGAACTATGTAAATGGATTTTAACATCAAGGAAAGATAAAACGGAAGCAATTTGGAAAATAATAGTTTCCCAGGAATCTGCTAAGAATCGATGCCCTTACTGCAGATCCCATTAACAAAGCTTCCATGTTTCCTATCTGGCTTTATTAATTCTATCTGACCTTATCAACTCCCTTCTGACAACTCTACTTTCATTCCACAACCATATCAATGTTCCTTTCTCTGCAAATTCCTCATGTTAGTTTCCCGTTTCAAGTTATGAGTCCCTGCTCAGCTGCTGTCCTTACTCCCCTGTTATTCATCTTTTTCTCTTTCCATGTTATTCCTTTTTTCTTTTTCTATCAGGTTTTCTTCAATCATTTTTTTCTTCTTAACTGTTTTAAATTTAAAACAGCTTTTAAGAAATTTACAAACACTATGGACTCTTTCCCCAGAGGAGTATATATCACATATCATCTGTTTTACTTGCAATTTTAGGGAATTCTTGAACATCATAAGGTCAACTATGGAAAAACTCCAGGTAAAGAACACCTGTGTTAGCAATCTCCTTCCAATTCTCAAAGCAGTAGCAATAGTTACCATTTATTGAGTAACTGCCAATACAGCAGATGCTGCCCTGGGTGTCTTCTGTTCTTTGTCTCTAAACTTCATGAACCCCATTTCACAGAAGATGCAGCTGAATAAGAAAGAGGTTAAATAATTTGTCCAAAAATATACTTAGTTTGTAGTCAATTGGGATGTGAATCCAAGTCTAATTCTAATTACATGCTTTTCCCCCTGCAACCCACTGCCTTGTGACATTTGGTGAGAAGAATGAGACACAGAGAAGAAAAACCATTGAAATTCTACAGACTAACAGGTAGTAAAGGGAATTTGTATAGGGGATTGTATATTTCATATCCATATAATATTTCATATAACTATAGAATATGAGTAGTTATTCCATACACAGAGCATAGCATCTTTTTATAAAAGATGTTCGGTGATAATAGGACAATATCGTTTTGTAGCTAGTATGCAGTAGAATATATGCACTCGTTGTTAAATATAGAAAAGAATACTTAACAGTCAGAAAAATATTCAGCTGTAAGTTCCCTAAATGTTCTTCTGGATTATCTAGCTTCCCAGCCCTTCTCAAAGGACACCCAGAAATTAGGGGTTAAAGGGTTAAAGTTTGTCATAGCATGGCCACAGCAATGACTGGTTCACATCTGCAGAAGTTAAATATTTTGAATATCTCTCGGTTATGGACAGAACATAAAATAAATTGCTGAATTCCTCCTCCTAATCTTTTACTTCTTTTTTTTCTTTCAGGTTTTACTCAACTCATAATTTTTATCACGTCTAATTACCTTTGAAAGTATATTCTGTTTCCAGAAATGCAATATGGAAAATGAGAAAAGGTCTGTGGATTTTGTTCACAATTTGGTATCTATTCTAAATTCCTAAATTCTTTCTTTCTTTCCTTAATTATGTAAGAACATAACTGAATTGAAATAGTCTTGGAAAAATATTTTCAAAGTTATCTCAAATTATGATTGTGTTCTTTCATCTTCTTATCACTATTGAATGTAAAAACCAACAAACAAAATCCCACTTTTTTGTATAAGTGAATTGGGTAAATCCAAAATTACAATAAAATTTTTGGCTTATATACAAATTAGAGTTCAACTACAACTGAGAATTTTAAAATTCATTTAAATTTTAAATAAGGACACAAAATTTTAAAACGAATTATAAATGTATTATCCATGTCTTTTGATAAAAAGTTATGTTTCGCTCTAAATAAAGAGAAATTTTGGGAGAAACAGAATTAGTTATTTTTATTTATTTATATGTTTATATATTTTTAAAGATTTTGTTTATTCATGAGAGACACGCTTTTTTTTAAGATTTTTTTTTTTAATTGATGAGAGACATAGAGAGAGAGGCAGAGACACAGGCAAAAGGAGAAGCAGGCTCCATCCAGGGAGCCTGATATGGGACTCAATCCCAGGACTCCAGGATTACACCCTGGGCCAAAGGTAGGCACTAAACCACTGAGCCACCCAGGGATCCCTTCACTTCTTTACATACTTTTCACTCTGATATTAACTGGCCTCTTTACTCTCCCTTGACCTCATGGAGTGTGCTTTCCCAAAACTTTATGAATATGACAGGGTATACGGAAGTCAGTATTTCTCAAATATGGTATATGTATAACACTAATGGTATATAAAAAGAAGTGAGGGAAAGAACATTTTTTTTTATTTTGCAATTTTATCTTTATTTCAGAGTCCATTTAACAAACCACATAAAATAAGAACTATCTCATCAAGCATTTTTTTTTCCACAGAAATTATTGTTTACAATAAGTTTAGGATGACCAGTCACCCCCAAGATCCTCCATTGCTCCAGGGCACTAGACTTGAGCCAAATAGGGAGGCAAGCCACGCACTGGTTTTCAGTCACTGTTGTGTGCTGCAACTTCAGTCCTGATGTCATGCCTCCTACTTCTGTTCATCTCCAACAGCATCACAAGACCAACTTTCTTAGATTCTCTCCACATCTTACTGATAATCATCTTCCAAATCTTCTGAAAGTTCTGTACAATCCCTAGTAATTCTTGTCCTTCACCTCTCCCCACTACTAATTTATTTAACCACTCCACAACGCCTTTAAGAATTCTCGCTGCAACCAAAGGATGCTTTCTTCCTTCTTCAAGCTCTTTAACATTTTCCTTTGCATCCTTCCCTTAGTAAAACCTCACTCTTCCCTGGGTTATTGTTTCCCTGTGATGTTCAAACAGACTATAGTTCTTCCTTCATCCCTTTCATACCACATTTCACATACCTTAGGACCTGGAGTTACAGTGAGCATCGTCTTTGCTCC
Organism: Nyctereutes procyonoides; assembly: GCF_905146905.1. Classification (NCBI taxonomy): domain Eukaryota; kingdom Metazoa; phylum Chordata; class Mammalia; order Carnivora; family Canidae; genus Nyctereutes; species Nyctereutes procyonoides. Next base: position 23,151,822 of record NW_026575142.1, on the reverse strand, counting down.
TGTTAGAAGACCTCAACTTCTTTAAAGCACATATTTTAACCTTACCATCAATTATGGCTTCTCTTTACTATCATCTACACTTCCTAGTCATTTTATATCATTTACTGTTGGTGTTAGAAACAAGTTCCTGATTTCTTCTCCAGCATTCTTGGAGATTTCTAGTGTCATTAAACCAAGCCTGTTGGTTCCTCTAGTTCTTGAAAACAATGTTCTTTTCTCTACTTTGGTCTTTAGTCAGTGCCATGTCCTCTGCCTTTCAGGTTCATCATTTCTCATTTAGGTGTTCACCTCCAGTACCTCAGATACTGTATTCTTTTGTTAGAACTATACCTTAGATCTTGCTATCACTCCAATGTCTGCAACTCCTTCAATATATGGATTTTGACATCCCTCTAACCAAAATTCCTCTCCTCTCCTCTCCTTCCAGCCATTCTTCTCTAGCACATCCAATCCAACAATTCTCTGAGCATAGTAAATCTTCCATTCTGTGACCATATTACTTTAGGCAAATGCTTCCTTATCTAGACTAGTTTCCATAATCCAATACTATAATTACTCCTTTTTAAACATCATAACTAACCTCTTTCTTCCACTGTCAGAACTGTCTAATGAAATCTTAACTCTGCGTAACTCAGTCACCTGCTTGCAAAAGACCTATAGTTGTACCACTACAGTTGAAAGTTGCTAGAGATATTACATAACTGAATTGACAAGATTCACTTTAATTTTATGTACAATTAGCTGCAAAGTATACTTCCTAGCTGGTTTTCTTCATTTCTTTTTACTTATATCTTCTTTACCAGACCAATAATTGCTTAATTACTCCTCTTTTTCTTTAGTTATCTTCCCTCCCTTGTACTCAATCTTTTTGTAAGAAATCTCATTCAATTCAATGGCTTAAAACACTACAAAACTTTCATGACTCTCAAATTTTATCTCCATCTTTGTTCCAAAATATAAAATTGTCTTCTTAATATATCTAATTAGATATCTGATAGGGATTTCAAACTTAAAACATTAACAAAATAACTACTGTGTTTCAAAGAAAATGGTTGCCTATAAACTTTTCCTATTTCAGTAAATACCATCCTTAGAATTAGCCTGGCTTTCTCTCTCTTCTTTCTTTCTTTTTTTCTTCTTTCTTTCTTCTTTCTTTTTCTTTCTTTCTTTCTTTCTTTCTTTCTTTCTTTCTTTCTTTCTTTCTTTCTGTTCTTTTCTTTCTTCTTTCCTTTCTCTTTCTCTTTTTCATTCTTTCTCATACATACATTCAATCTATTACATTTCCACATGTATCTCAAGCCAGTCCTCCTAATTACCACTTCTTTTCCAATCCTAAACCTCACATTTAGTTTCTACAGTTTTGTATAACCTCATGTGGATGATAGAATCATTCTTACTAGTTTACTATTGTTTTTGCACTGTGCAGTCCATTCTTTATACAGAAGTCAGGAGGATCTTTCAGTAGTGTAAATCAGATCAATCATTCCCATGCAGGAAGCTTTCCAATGGTTCTGTATTCCACTTATTAAAATATTTTAATACCTCGCCAGGCCCAGATATTATATCATTTGTCACATACCTTTATCTTTAAACTTATATCTCTCTACTCATCTTCTCACCTCTTGTACAGATCATATTCCTTACATCAAGCTAATTTGCATCTCCCGACCTTTGCAATTGTTATTCCTTCTGATTGGAATGCCATTCACCTTTGAGTGAGTATCTAGTTCTCATCATTCAGGCTTCAACAACATTTTACTTCTTCTAAGCAACTGGTCCAATTTCCAGATAAATCAGGCCCCCTATCCCATATAATTCTATTATATTTTCCTACTTAATTTTACTTACCACAGTCATTGGTGCCAAGATTATTCTTTTTATGTGTTTTGTGCTTATTATATTTTTCCTCTTATTAGAAGACGATAATTTATTTGAAGGCATGGATCTGTCCTATTAAAATTATACCTTTAATGCTTAAAACAATGATTAGAACACTGTAAATGTTCAATAAGTGTTTATGGGATGAATCAAGTAGGTGGCATCCTTAGACTTGAGTTTATTTATATAACTGCAGCTCATTTATAAACTAGTATTTTAAAATAAAATAAAAATTAAATTCCATTTACAGCATACATTAGAAAAACCCTTTGATTAATGTTTGCTCTTCAAAACAACTAAAAATCTTCACTAAGTTATTGAAAAGTATGTTTAATTTTGTTGCTGAGCTGTCAAGAAAGTAAGAAAAATACGGAAAGGCTAACGTAAGGGAAAGAAGAATCTAGGAAGGTAACTATTATCAAAACTCGACAGCTACCTTGAGGGCATCTATCAATTCTTATTGATGGTGACCTTAAGTTTAAACATTTTCTAAATGTGTGGGAAATGAGAGATAAAGGGCTTACCAAACTTTAAAGATCTGACAAAATGGAATGCAAAGACTCAAAGGATTGTACTCCCAATGAAACATACTCAACAGAAGTAGAGGCAGTTCCACTCAACAGAAAATTTAAGGTTCTGCCTTAAACTTACTACACTTGGTGGGGGGAAGGTGGAGAATTTCATTGAGAATTCAAAACCTCAAGCCTGATATAGGTTTTGAGTCTAAATTAAGTTATGAATCATCTTCAAAACTCAAACTATAGCATTAAAGTGATCCAAGGTTTATAGTTTTCTCTAGTGCTTGACATAAGAGGAGTTATTTCCAAAGAGAAAAGAATATAAATCTCCTGCCATGCCCTCATAATATTCTCACAGATAAAGTTCTATTGACAATGAGCATGCAATGGAATCATAAGACACACATAAGAATAAGGTATCATGAATGAAGTAGTAGGGAAAATGAAAAGATTTACATTTTCACATATATTAAGTATTGGAATTCTCAGACAAAACTATAAAATAACTAAGTTGCTATACATAAAAAGGAAAGAAAGCATCAAAAATACATATGAAGATCCAGAAACCTTAAAAATGGCTAATACATTAAAAAAAAGTTTTAGGGGAATTAAAATTGTGACATTGAAATAGTAGGTTAGAATAGCTAAGTAGAAATTTATTTTTTTTAAAATTAGAATATAGGTATAAAAAGGAAACGGAAATATAGCCCAGAGAATCAGAGATTTAAAGTCTGAAAAAAAGATTAAGAATTACAGATGATAGAGTAAAAAGCTGTAATATATGTCCAGTTGGATATCCAGTAGAGAGAAAGAAATAAATAGAAAATAGTTAAAAAGATCATTCTTGAAATGTTCTAAAAACACTAAAAGATGTGACTGTTTAGACTAAGAAATCTAAGTTAATCTAATGTAGGGTGGATAAAAGGAAATCTACACCTGGATATAAAGACAAAGCACAAGACACAAAGCCAAAGCAGCCAAAACGTATTATCTTCAAAAGCATGACCTTAGTTTCAAAAGCAATGATACAAGCCAGAAGTCCATGGACTTACATCTTCAAATTGTTGAGAAAAAAAAATAACTCCCAGTCCAGAATTGTATATACCCAACAAATATACAGTTTGCTCTTTCAAGAGTAAGGACAAAATGAAAAATCTTTCAGAAAAACATAATCTTATCTTTAATATCAAAGACACTTTCAACACACTGGTTCTCAAACTGGAGTAATTTTTGGCCCCCTTCTTGTACCTTCTCCTCCTCAGGGACATTTGGTATCATAGCTAAAGTGTGTTATTAGCAAGGATGCTGCTAAACACCTGCACTGTACAGGACAACCCACACAACAAAGAATTACTTGGTCCTAAAAGTCAATAGTATTGAGGTTGAGAAACCTTGCACTAAAGTAATATCTAAATATGTACCTAAGAAAGGAGGAAAAGACCCCAGAAAGAATGTCTACAATGCAAGAAAAAATTAAGAAGAAAGGTATTCAGTCATAAACATTAACTATATAAACACACAAAATTCATAGTGTAAACTAGTAAAACTAAATTACTAGAAAAGAATAGCATATAAATTAGGGTTTAATTAGCTTTCCAATGTCCTAATAATTGTAATATTTCAAAAATTCTATCAGAGATAGAAATACTTGTTTTCTAGGCTACAATAATGTTGATACTAAAATGAGACAAGAACATAGCAGAAAAAAATATTACAGACCAATATCCTTTATGGATAGATATCCTTTATGATAGATATCGTTATGGATAGATATGAACAGGCTATGAAAAAGATGAGACAATGTTATCAATCAGGTTTATCCTAAAAATGCAAAGTTAGCTTAACATTAAAAAATCAATATAACCCACCACATTAACAGATTGTATTAGATCATGTTATCTATTCCCAATTATTTATTCTTTCCCTACCCTGCCATACTTATTCATCCAATGGTCTAGGATTTGGCCATATGATCTATTGTGGCTGATAGAATGTGAAAATATGTGACATACCACATCCAAGAAGAAGATTTAAATACACTTGCGTAATTTGGCTTTCTCCTCCCTTTCAGTTTTGCTGATTGCCATGAAAATAGTGTATCCCAGAGAGAAGTTGCTCTTTCAATATGGTCCTGGGAATGTGATGAAATTTGGAACTCATTTGATATACATTTGACTACAACAGTCATGTAACATAATAAAGAAATGAATATTTTTGTTGTATGTTACACATTGCTTCTTTTAACTAAAGAAGCAAAGCCCTTATTAATTTCCAATAAAACAAAATAATTTAAGATAAGATCTTATACTTTTAAAAATTGAAGAAATGCCTTTATCTGCAAAAAATTATATATAATACTTATATATAAGTATGCATAATATAATACATATTTTTAATGTTGAAATATTGCATACTTTACTATTGAGCACAAGAAAATAATGCTAACTATTACCATTTCTAGAAATATTAGGAAGGGTTATCTCAAAGTAAGGCAAAGGAAATGCATTGAACATAAAAGGATTGGGAAGGAAGAATTTTCAGATGATATACTTGTATATAAAAGAAATCCAAGAATGTACTGATAAATTTTTAGAATTAATAAGAGTTTAGTAGGTTTGTTGGATACAAATTAATAAACATCAAGGGAATTTAAGTGTAATAAGAAAAAAAAAGAGTGTTGGGAAATATGACCAAACTAATAGCAACAAAAATATCAAGTATTTAGGTATAAATCTAATGATATATTTGTGGGATATTTATGGAGAAAATGTTAAAACTTTAATGAAAGACATTTAAGAAGAACTGAATAAATGGAGTAGTATGCCATATTTTGGGGCAGAAAGAATCAATATCCTTGGGATACTTATTCTCCTTAAATTTAACCACAGAATCCATTAAGTGCAATAAATATATTAACATATATTCTTTGTGGAATTTAAAATACTGATTCTAATTTATAGATGTGCAAAGGTCTAAGAATGGCCTAGGCACTTGATAAAGAATAATAAATTTAGAGAATTTATCCATCAGATATCAATATTCATTACAGGGTTACACTGATAAAAAAGATGTGGTATCAGAAGAGGGGCAGACAAATAGGATAACAGAAATTACAGAAACTTTTTCATATATCAGGAAAAATCTTTTTTTTAAGATTTTATTTATTTATTCATGAGAGATGCAGAGAAAGAGGCAGAGACACAGGCAGAGGAAGAAGCAGGCTCCATACAGGGAGCCTGATGTAGAACTCGATCTGAGACTCCAGGATCATGCCCTGAGCCAAAGGCAGGCACTCAACCACTGAGCCACCCAGGTGTCCCAAGGGAAATTCTTATTGAACAGAACAAGCATGGCAGACAGAGCATAAAAAGACAGATTATTTTATTAGGAAAAAATACGGATATCTACTCCAAAGTATAGTCAAAAATCAATTCTAGAGGGACCCTGGTGGTTCAGCGGTTGAGCACTTACCTTTGGTCCAGGGCATGATCCTGGAGTCCCAGGATCAAGTCCCACATCAGGCTTCCTGCATGGAGCCTGCTTCTCCTTCTGCCTGTGTCTCTGCCTCTCTCTCTCTCTCTCTCAGTCTCTCTCTCTCTCTCTCTCTCTCTCTCTGTGTCTCTCATGAACAAATAAATAAAATCTTTAAAAAAATAAAATAAAATAAAATATGCTTTAAAAAAAGCAAATTTGTGAAAAAACTATGAATTTGCAATAAGACCAGACTTATTTACCAAGATCCCAAGGCATTAATCATAAAGAAAATATTAATATGATTACATTATAGACCTTGTATTCACAAAAAGACAATACAAAGAAATTCAAAAGGCAAACTATAAATTGAGAAAAGATATTACAACAAATAACTACCAAAAGGTTAGATGGCAGATTATGTACTGAACCCTACAAATCAGTAAGACTACAATAAGTAGCTTAATTTCAGAAAATAGGCAAATGGAGCAGATATTTTATAGAACAGGATGCTGGATATATTAATAAATATTATGTATAGGATATATTAAGATATTAAGAGATGATTAATACAACTGATAAAAAATGAGATCAAACCAAATCCATAATTAGCATTTTATATTCATTAAATTGACAAAAATTAAGAAATCTAATAGTGCCAAATATTATCTATTTAGATAGAATGTGGACTTATAGAAAGTCCTTAGTCTTGAAGGGAGTATAAATTGATACAACTCAGAAAAATAATTTTGAGTTATGTAATACAATTAAAATATGTAAGATTATTTCCAACAGCAAAAAATTAGAAAAAATAAATGTATGTCAAATCAGTGTTGGATGCATAAATCGTAGAATATTCATACGAAGTATACCCTTTAATAATGAACATGAATAAACAATGATACATGCATCAAAGGAAGATAAATCTCACAATCAAAATTTGAGTGAAAAACATGTAGGTCATGTAAGTAAAAAAGAAACATGCAGTATACTTCCACTAGTAAGAAATTAAAAAAATATTCAAAATATAACCATGTACGGTTTACTGGTTTCTTTTGAACTTTACAGGAAATAAAAAGAATAATAAACATAATAACATTATGTTAAGGAAGAGAGGAAATATTTAAGTGGATTTCAAATGTTCTGTTTCTTAAGCTCAATAGTGGATATTTGGTTGTTATTATTATTATTATTATTGATAATATATACTTTTAAATATTATTTTATACTTGTTAATCACTTAAATAATAAAATAAACAGTTAAGCAAAATTTTACATGATAAACATTATGAAGGTAGTAGGCAAAGTTTTAGAATCAATGGAATTGATATCAATCAATTTTTTGAAATTATCATACTTACTCACTACCAGGATTCCACTAATATATTAAGTATATGTCCAATAGCTCTCACAAAGGGAAATACAAAGGACTGCATCAAGATGCATAGATAAGAAATCAGTATTTAGTCTTCTTGTATTTAATTCCAGTGTCCTTTTCTAAATACCCACCCCCCATTTTAAATTAACTTGAGTGCTTAAAAGGAGACATCACATCAGCTTGAGTATCTTATAGGAACGATGCTGTTAAAATCTATCTTCCATTCAGGCAGGAAGATTTATCACTGAGGTTCTTTTTTCTTTTCCACTTACAGAAAGTCATCTTAATATCTAGAAAAAGTTCTTAAGGATTTGGAGACAACAATGGAACCTATTAAGGTAATCCAGTAAGAGCTCACTGAAGGCACTTCCAAATCTCTGTTAGACTTAAATAGAAATCAGTCTTAACAGTAAAAAATGGGTATATTTCATGTTCTTATCCATTTATGAAACAATTACCCATTTCTGAGCATTTTAGATAAGACTTAGGAAACTAACCAAATGCAAAACTCTTCAGTCCCTCTGCTTTCATTGACATAGTTGCATAAGACAGTGTGTAACCAAAAAAGAGACAGAATTTTCACTGGCAAGCAAAGCACTGCCAATTTTTACTTCTATGTACAGGAAATATGTAACTGCCAAAGCTGACATCCCCTAGAGCTTCTGAAGTAATTTTTATAAGAAATCCAGAACTAAGTGGTGCAAACAGAAGTACCTTCAAAAGCTCCAGTAGTTACTATTGTAAGGGTTTTAAAATTGAAATAAAAATGAAGTCTTTCAAGGTAACTTCACAGAAAACTTTTCTTACCCTGTACTATTACATGCGGCTTCATTTGTGACAGATTACTATTTTTCTTATTTTATGTATCTGATGTTTCCCTGAGAAAAATCACTTATGCTCAGAAAATTTGCAAGATATCATTCATGAAAAAAAACAAAAACAAAAAATCCTTTGGCACTACTGCTTAAAGATAAGAAAAAAATTATATAAATGTAGAAATCTTTTCTAAAATATTACTTTAAAACACAAAATTATCATTTTAATGTCTTTAACTTGTTTAATTCTACCAAACAACTTGGTTAACTGAATGTAAAAAATATTAGTAAAAATGACTAAAACCATTGCAATCCACTGTTCTTTTAAATTTTGACAGATTATGGGACACCTGGGTGGCTCAGAGGCTGAGCACCTGCCTTCGGCCCAGGGCGTGACCCTGGAACCTCGGGATCCAGTCCCTCATGGGGCTCCCTGCATGAAGACTGCTTCTCCCTCTGCCTGTATCTCTGCCTCTCTTTCTGTGTCTCTTATGAATAAATAAATAAAATCTTAAAAATAAGTAAAAATAAATAAATTTTGACAGATTATATAGCAGAAAGTATAGACGCCTAGGAATATGCACTCTGAAAATGTCTAATTGTTGGCCATTCATTAATTAATATTCCTTTTGGTAATGTCATCATGCTGTTTTTAAACATTATTTGGAGACATATAACATGGAAGAGTAAGATTTTAAGTACACCACCTACTGTATTTTCACAAACTGAACATACTCATTTAACCAACACCCAGATTAAGAAAGAATGTTACCAGTACTGCAGAAGCATACCCTTCAAGATACCTACCCCCAGACACCCTTTTGCATGGCCTCCTTTCCTCCATATTACATTTGTGAGAGCCATCCAAATTGTTGCAGAGATTTATAATTTGTTCTTTCTTTTTTTTTTTAATTTTTTTTAATTTATTTATTTATGATAGTCACAGAGAGAGAGAGAGAGAGAGAGAAGCAGGCTCCATGCACCGGGAGCCCGATATGGGATTCGATCCCGGGTCTCCAGGATCGCGCCCTGGGCCAAAGGCAGGCGCCAAACCGCTGCACCACCCAGGGATCCTTAATTTGTTCTTTCTTAATTGCCATGTAATATTCCAGGGTACCACAATATGTTTATCCATTCCGTTCTTGAGGAGCACATGTGCAGCTTTCAATTCAGAATCATTATGAATAATACTGGTGTGGACATTCTTGCACATTTCTTTTGCCGAACATATTCTGCATTTCAGTGGAACTACTGAGTCATAGGGTACATATGTGATTAGCTTGGTAGTCACTGCCAGTTTTTCCAAGCTGCTTTTACCAAGTTATAGTCACACTACTTGTTTGTGGGAGTTCTATTGGCTCCACATTCTCACCAATACTTGGTATTTTCTGTCTTAATTTTAGCCATTCTGGTGGGTGAGTAGTAGTATCACTTTTTGGTTCTAATTTTCTTGTTCTGGTGAGTAGGTCTTCATTTATTGACCATTCAGAGATCTTCTTTTTAAAGTGCCTGCTTAAGTTTTCTTGTTCATTGACTTATTGGGTTATCATCAAGTTATTTTGAGGGTAAAATAAGATACTATACATGAAAGATATTTATACATTTGCAAGTGCTGAACAAATGTAAAGCATTTTTATTATTAAATTTATTATTAATGCCTGGAGACTGGGGTTTTCTAGATCAAATGAAGGCTGTCAGTTTTCCTAATGTGTTGCTTTCCTAACAACATTCTTTTTATGAAGATAAGATACTATAAATAAATATGTATATATATTATACTACATAAGGGACATACATAAGGGACATACAAGAGGGCATGACACTTTGTGCTCAATAAGTAATTGAGCTAAATAAGTAATAGCTTCTATTATAATCACATTATTTAACTTGAATTTTAACTGTTGGGAACATTGCTAAGGAATGATAATATCCCCAAACAAGATGGAACTCAATAGCCAACCAATGCTAGAAAAAACAAAACTGATTAAAGATTTTCAACAACAATGAAGAGCTGTTTCCAATAAAAATCGCTTCATGGTAACTCTGCATATAAGGGGGGAAGTGGCAGAGTCTAAAGTCTACCAAAAACCTTGGAATGCTTTAGGAAGACTGGCAGGCTAAGGATCATGGCTTCATTGACATCATTACACAACATATCAAACTCAAATGAGTATATTTTGGGAACTCTGTGTGAATTTTACTTTAGAGCCTCAGAGAATAAGAAACTTCTTTAACCTCAATATTAACAGACTTTGGACACATATGCTCGGATTGAATGACTTAATTACCTATTGAGCACAGCCAAGAAACTCTTTTGAAGCTCTTGGAACTGGTCCTATTTTACTAGCAGGTGGTGGGCATATTAAGGATGGGGGTAATATTAGGCATGTGTAGAATATTTATCCAAATGTACACTGAAAAACTTCTGGAGCTTTGACATTGAAGGAAGACGATGATTACACACACTCACTTGACAGTTGGCTAGAGTTTGAAACGAATACAATAGCCACTGGATGCCTTTGCAGGATATTTGAGTCCAAAAGTTATATATTTCAACACAGACTTTAAGAACTATAAATATATGCCAAGTCAACATTTGAAAAAACAGATCACAGGTGTGAAATTGGAAACAACAGCAGTATATAGACTATACTACAATGTAAGTTTTCAGGAACAGAGTGGTTCTTCTGAGTTGAAGAGGAACTGTTGAGATGTAAAAGGAAGGGAAGAGCCCCACACAATAGGATTGGCAACAAAGGTTTCCCAGAAGGGTAATTTTGCTTGTATGATTCTCATAGTGGAAAGAATTGTTATCATGTAGCTATATCTTTAGTCATCTCAGAGAAATGTTCAAAAAGGAATATTGCAATATTTTCAAGTTTGCATATGTAAGCTAATGTGTTTGTGTGTGTTTAATATATTAGAATGCATAGCTATATATGATTGAGATATACTGTTTTAATTTAAATTATTTGCAAGTTATACTTTGCGGGAGGGGATTACTAAAGCTTAAAAAACTCCCAGAGTTAAGACCATTACTCTGTATTAATGCATCCCTGATGTGCTAATTACTGAAACATTCTGAGCAGTTGTTTAAAATATAGGAGCAATTTAGAGAGTTAAATACAGAACAACAACATCAAACTATGCATTTTCTTGCTTTTATGTTATGAATCTCACTTCCAACTTTTTTTAATACCATTATCTTTATTTCTAATCCATTCAGTAACCCAGGAGTCATATGAAAAATACTTCACAGTGTTTTTAATTATCTTTCCAGGGTGAAAACCAAGGCAGGATTTAGTTTTGTGTTAATTAATGTATGATGCCTTATTTATATCTGCACCCCATATTTCTCAATTTTAATGACCTTCTGAAATATTTCTAAATTTGACTTAATTTGCTTTTGAAAACTTATTTCAAAAACTTCCCTGAGAACATTTAAAGTATCTTTCAAATCTACATAATTTAAGATATAGAAATTAAAGTTTTATTTACAGAATTAGAAAACATGCCATATTTAAATCTGCTATGGAAAGAAAATCAATAAAGAACATAGCATCCTTCTAGTTAAAGAATGGCAATATGTAGCTAATTGAGAACATTAATGGCTTATGGTATTTGACATTACAGTCTCAGTATTTTGTGCTGATTCACTTTTAAGGATCAAAACTGAAAAGGAAGAAATATTCCTTAGAATTTAGAACTATCCTGCAATCATCTCCAGAGGAGAACAGATGACAAAGTGGGGGTCACACAGTAGGCCACCCTCTCTCTAGTGATATTTCATTCATGTAACAGCAGTCTGGAAGTGTTGAGGGGGAAGAGAAGGAAGCAAGGACATGGCAAAAAAGAGCAACCTACAATCTGAGAAATAGGAGACAACAGAAATAGAAGACCCAGTTGCTCACAGGGTATTCATTGGTGGAATGAGTAGGGCTAGAGAAATAAAAGAAGCTGGATTTCCACAGCGTATATATGCCATATAAGAGACACTCAAGTCTTTTTCATTTTTCCATAGCACCTGCTAGACAGCTATGAAATTTGTAACCATATACATAACCAGCCCCCAGTCCATCTATCTACCCATTCACTAGACACCTAGTGAGCTGCAGTAATAGGATGATGAAAAAGACACATATGTATCCTACCCTCAGAGAGCTTACAAAATAGTGGGGGTTTATTTGTATACCATCATGTCAATAGGTATGCAAATAATTATGTAATTATAGTCATGATCCTTTCATGAAAGTAAATTTCTAAATGCCATGATAGGGGATCCCTGGGTGGCGCAGCGGTTTGGCGCCTGCCTTTGGCCCAGGGCGCGATCCTGGAGACCCGGGATCGAATCCCACGTCAGGCTCCCGGTGCATGGAGCCTGCTTCTCCCTCTGCCTGTGTCTCTGCCTCTCTCTCTCTCTCTGTATGACTATCGTAAATAAATAAAATAAAATAAAAATTTTAAAAAATGCCATGATAGTATTTATCAGGATCTCAAACACAGTATTAGAGTCCACAAAAAAAAGTGTGGAATAGTTTACATTTAAATGACTATAATATTAGTCTGTACTTTATCAAATCTTTGTAAAAAGTAAAGACACAGTACTGCGAGGAAGGGGAGTTGTGAGATTAAATTACAAAAAAAAAAAAAGCCTATAGGACTTTTGTATTGATAATGTGACTTTTCCTAGGTTGCACAATAAATCATGACTGATGGTTATCATGCTGATATTTATCACATATATTCTTTGGTAATTATCAAATTCTTTATACATAGTCTTTATTTTTAATTTTTGAAAAGATTTTATTTATTCATGAGAGACACAGAATGAGAGAGAGAAGCAGAGGCACAGAGGGAGAAGCAGGCCCCTCGCAGGGAGCCTGATGCGGGCCTTGATCCATGGACCCGGGATCACGCCCTGAGCCAAAGGCAGATCTCAAACTGTTAAGCCACCCATGTATCCCTTAATATATAATCTTTAAAAATAATTTCTAGAAAAGTTTAAGAAAGTAAGATATCCAAGAGTTATATAGCTGTCTTTGTGGTATAGTATTATGGGGAAAGTTGCACTTTCTATATTATACATTTCTGAATGGTTTTGATTTCTAAAGATGAACATATAATATCTGTTAAAAAAATACAGAGATGAGAGACACTTGGGTGGCTCTGTCAGTTAAGCATCCAACTCTTGAGTTTTGTTTAGGTCATGATCTCAGGGTTGTAAGATCGAACCCCATGTGTCAGGCTCCACACCCAGCCTCAAGATTCCCTCTCCCCGTCTCTCTCTGTCTCTCACCCCACTCTCTCTGTCCCTTCTCAGAAAAAAAAAAAAAGACACAGAGGTAACAGAAAGATAAATAAAGAAGATAGTAAACATATAAGGCCCGGTCCAGAGTATTCCAGTGAAGGACCTAAGCAAGAATACCTGGACCATTCAGGAAACTTGAAAGACCAGGGAGTGGCCAATGGGAGGCTGCAAAGTAAAGAAAGGGAAGATCATGAGGACCTCGTTGGCCAAGTCAAGTTCGGATGAGATAGTGTTTCAAGAGGAGAACAGATGGTTGTAAACAAGTGCCAAATTGATTAGAATGAACTGGCTGATAAGTGCTGTCCAGAGAGGTTCAGGTCTATAAAAAATGTTCATAAACTCAATGGTTTTCTAAGTTTTTCATATGGAAGAACTCAAAGTCACTTTTTTTAAGCACCATTGCATTTTGAGTAAACTATGAAGTCTTCATGTATTTAATATTAGCAAACTCTAGGGATAATTTTGCTATGGGAAGAAAAAAATTCACACTTTAAATCAATATAGAAAGTTAAAAACAAAAGGGAATTCTGAGTGCCATCTTGTGCGGTGACCCTGGCACCATCATATCAGATTGGAGTTTTCCCCAAACATCTACCATTTCATTTCCAAAGTCAAGCATGAGAACCACTGCTGTAAGTCAAAGGACAGATCTTAAAGTTAATTCAGAGAGATAAAGTTATCAGTCCTTAACTGAAGATACAAAAAGGGACAGAGACAGAGACTGGATGTGTTACTTTTTTTTTTTTTATTAAAAAGAGGAGCAGACTGTCTTTTTCAAGATACCTTACTGACATCTACTTTCTGTTTCTCAGTGACTTCCTAAGATCACTTATCTGAAGCTTTGTTCAGATAGAACATATTCCAGTAACACATTCCAGTAACAATCCATTTTCGTGTCCAGTAGGTACAGCACATCTAATATCATCCAACAACTATAAAATGCTATTGAATGATAACAGGCTGTACCTGTCTTTAGTTAATCATTTGTTTTATTGATATTGTGACTCATTCTGTAGTAGGCAAACTGTAGGGATGAGTATTCTGTTATTATGCTCCAGTCAATTGCCTTTATAAGGAAAAGATAACTTAAATTTCTAATTTCTTATACTCTGTTTTCCTGAAACAGGTATCACAGACATATTTGTATATGGAGGAGAGAAAGCTTTCAAACTTCCTATTTGAAAATACTATCTAAAATTACTCTGGGGCAGCCCTGGTGGCACAGCGGTTTAGCACCGCCTGCAGCCCAGGGTGTGATCCTGGAGACCAGGGATCAAGTCCCACATCAGGCTCGCTGCATGGACCCTGTTTCTCCCTCTGCCTCTCTCTCTCTGTGTGTGTGTGTCTCATGAATAAATAAATAAAATCTTTAATAAATAAATAACTGAATTGTAATGATAATCTAAAAAATTAGATCTATGCTTGATCATGTGAACTATCTCCTTCTATCTGGTACCTAGTGGATGTGCATGTTTCTGTTTATATTAGAGTTTTCATGAAGCTGGTACCACATGGTACTTTTGAAAATCTTTAAATTAAAAAAAAATTTAATGGCATAGCAGATTGGGTAATTAAAGACAGGAACACCGGTGCCCATCCATTTGGGTTTGAATCCAAGAAACATAATTCACATGCCATATGAACTTAGGCAAATCATTTACTCTCTGTGTGCTTCTGTTTCCTCATTTATAAAAATGTAAAAGAATAATAAATAATAAAAATAAATAAAACTAAAAAATAATAATAAACCCGTTTCATAGTTTCATAGTCTGATTTGAAGATTAAATAAGTTCATTTCAAGTTAAACAATTAGAAGAGTCCAGCACATAGTAAGCACATAGTAAATGTTAGCTATCATCAAGGGGAAAAATGTGGACTTACCACATAAATAATAAATTTGTGGACTTACCACATAAATAATAAATTTGTGTCAAAACAAAAAGCCAAATGGTGTCAAAGTGCTATACAAACAAAGGCTCCCCAATATAGATATCTCCTACTATTTGAATATTTGTTTCAAAAGACCTACATTAGTAACCTCTTTTCCCCAACTAAAAGAAATCTGAAAAGAATTTTCACTTTTATATATAGGCAAAAGGCAATAATAGCATTCAGCATTCGTTTTGCAGTGAGCCATTACAAGAGGCAGCGAGACTGGTCCTTCCAAGCTCCTTCCCTGAGAAATACCCTCAGCAGCATCTCAGCATCAAGGCACCATAGCCTTGAACTGTGTCTGTGAACATCTGTGCTTTAGTTCGATTTATATTCTGCATCCGTTGGCAAGATGTGTTCTAAGGTATCAGAAAAGCCTAAGAGAGGTTATTTTTGGGTCTGGGAACACTCAAAAATTTTCCATATAAATTAATGGTAATTGCATCTTCACTTAAGGTCATTGCAGTTTACGAAAGGCTTCATAGGAATGCTCTACTTTCAGATACTGGGGGATATCTGTGCCTCAAAATGATAGAAAATGAGGAGTCACAAAGAATGCAGTAGTATAAACATGTCACACACAGAAACTGGTGCCAGGTGGTCTTTAAGAAAAATGATGAGCATAGAGACGGGGATGCGGCACAATTTAAGTATCTGGGTTGATGGTGATACTGTTTCTTGATCTGGGTGATGATTATGTGGATATGTTCATTTTGTGATAGTTCAGAAAGATGTAAAATTCTGATTTGTGCACTTTTCTCTATGTGTTCTTTAATAAAGAATTTAAGTGAAAATAAGGAAGATGCAGACTTCTTCCTCAGGTCTTTCCAAAAAGTTCATGACTTAGGAGTCAGCACCGTATTACTCTTTTTGTGCTATGAAAGTGGTTAATTTGTGGACAAAAACAATCACCCCATTGGTGTTGCTGACTGAAATGTTACTAGTTTTATAGTTTTGTTTGGAGCCAATGTAAATTTAGAATTCATAATTACATGTGAGCCAAAAGCCAGAGTTTGCAGTTAGTTTTAAGTGTCTACATAAATAACACAAAGATAGTTCAACTCAGAACTGATTTTTTCCTTTAAAAGAGGCCTTAAAAATAAAACAAAATAAAGGAGGCCTTATTTATTTAATTCACTTTGATGCCTTTGTGATAAAATGGGTTTAAAAGTAAACCTTTGATTCAGGTCATGATCTCAGGGTCCTGGGATCAAGCCTTCATCTGGCTCCCCGTTGAGTGTGTGTGGAGTCTGCTTCTTCCTCTCCCTCTACCCCTCCCCATCATTTGTGTTCTCTTTTGTGCATGCATAAATAAATAAATAAATAAATAAATAAATAATAAATAAAAATTTTAAAAGAAAAATAAAAGGGACAAGAGATAAAGACAGTTCTGAAAATCTTAAATTTTTAGCATTTGCCATTTGTTTCTATTACTGAAAATGCATTTTAAATCTGTATTCAAAATTAATTTTCTTCTTATAAGAAGGTTGAAATGAATTTATTGGCTGAAATGAATTTATTGTCATAATTTATTTAAAAAGGTAAAGTCATAAAACTATATTTTTGGCCCTGTTAAGTGATGGGTCAGATCTTAAAATATAATGTGAACGACAATGTACCTGCAGCCAGAATGGAATAGCCAGACCTTCTTTTCTTGCAATATAGTATGCATCCATTTATTGAAGAAATATTTATATAAGTGCCAAAGGTTCCAGGTGATAGTTTAAGCAATGGAGAGTTAGAAATAGTAATTCATACATGTGGTATACATGGCAATGGAAATCCATTTCTTAGAGGATATTTTTATTTCTTTATTTATTTTTAAAGATTTTACTTATTCATGAGAGACACACAGAGAGAGTGGCAGAGACAGAGGCAGAGGCTCCCTGCAGGGCTCGATCCCAGCATCTTGGGATCACGCCCTGACCCAAAGGCAGCCGCTCAACCACCTGAACCACCCGGGCACCCCTAGAGGCCATTTTTAGAAGCATACAGCCTTGCTGTTGCTACTACCCATTTCTTGCCAATTTTAAGAACTGGTTTATTAATACATCTTGTAGTCCTGAGAGGGAAAGAAGAGATATCAGAATTTGAGAAATTTTGTAACGAAATATGTAAGTCTAATCTACAACAGCCATGGTTTAGTCAGTTCATACTTCAGGGCTTGACAACAGCTATGGGTTGGATAAAGTGACATTTATTTGTTTTTCAAATGACATAGATAGTCTAACAAAAATTACTGGAGGAATGTTCAACAAAATGTTATCCCTGGTTACTTTTGTGTGGTAGGGTTACATATGACTTCACTCTCTTCTTTGTGCGCTCTATAATTTACAACTTTAAATACAGAGCTACTAATTGCTTCTGCAATCAAAGAAATATTGAATTCTAACTTACAGGCCTTGAAACTAAGTTTAAAAATATAACAGTAGACCTACTTATATCTGCAATGACCAGTATGGCTATTACCACAAAGTTTAGATAGAACCACAGAGAACCATTACTTCCTGAATGTTTATTCAGGAAACCCCAGACACTAAATGATTTGTCAATCAATACATTTCAGCTTAAACAAGACTTTCTTACATAGTGTCTTGTACAGAATTTGGCTTGTTTAATATACGAAAGTATGGATTTTTTTTCTCGCCTTCCTCATCTCAAGGGCATGGATCAAAAAATAGGCATAGAAGAAAGATGATACTGAAATACAATGAGTCAAAGCACATGGTTAAAACTTTAAGCACTGTGGTAAGAGAAAATATAATACAGAAATGGCTTTCCTGCCGAGTGAACCAGAACTCTTTATTGCAGGGCATGACAAGGTGATGATGTCTATTTATTTACTGGAAGACACACTGAATTTAGCATGTAGAGATTTACATCATCTCTGTAAAGCAAACTGGAACATCGAGTTTCTTAAATGTGTGCATATCATTTGATAGTCAAACAAAACATACAATATTCCATTCAGATGGTGTAGATATTTGAGAATTATTTTAATATTTTTCAATCCCCAAATAAAAAATTCCTCATTTAGGAAAATTTCTCACTTAGAAATTACAGTACTGCAGAGCTGAAAATAGTCTTTGGATTCATCAACTATAATTTCCTCATTTTTGAAACGAAGGCATTCAGGATAGAGAAATCAGGTGGCTCCTTCAAAGTCAACTAAATGGTAAAAAGCATTCCTAGCCTGGTATCTTTCTGCTAATCTTGTCAAAATGATTTTTAAACATTCAGCTGACCTCTTCTAATATACCATTTTGACAACTTACTCTTTGCAAGTATTTTTTCCATTAGATTTTATTTTTTTATTTAAACACCTGAATTAATCCTTAATCTCACCTCCTGTGGCTCACTGAAAGCACCTCAAGCTTTTAAGTACACACTGCTTCAGTATGTCAGAATTCATAAATGTGAGACACAGTGAAGACATTTCTAATAACAGACATGAAGTCAGATTAGGAAACAGATATCTAATTCTCTAGTATAAAAGGACCTTTCCTACATGTCTAAATTCATTTAGACATAATATTTATCTAATTCAAATCCTCATACTTTCTGGTATCCACAAGCTAGTTTTTAGCACTTGCTGAATTCCTAGAAAATTGTTAGGCACTATAGTCAACATAAAAAAAAATATTTGGGGACTGTACCTTCAGGAACACTAGCCCTTCATTTAGGAGATAAAGTGCACAATTAGAAAATTGGCATATGCTAACATATCACAGAAGGCCAATTGAATATATTCTGATGGGAGAATGTATAGTAAGATGGCTGGGTATGAGTGGCCAGAAGGAAATGCTGGAATTATTGAGAATAGCTCTGTGATGCCTCTGGAACTGAGCTGGTACCGGGAGACTGGTAGAGTTTCAAGGCTGAAACATTATATTCGCAAGCAAATAGAAGCAAATGTTGCAGGGTGTGGTGGGAGGGGCTGTTTCAGTTGTATAAAGACAAGTAAAGTGAGGCCAGATGGAAAGTCAGAGGTGCCCATAAGAGGCTAATGAAGTCATTCAGGGGGGTTTGTGGCAGGGCCTGGCCCACAGAACAGAAAGAAAAGGACAAATGAAAAACCAAGCAGGGGATATGAGATAGGACATGAAAACAAATCGATTAACTCAAACTTTAATAACAACTCACTGTAACTCAACCTCAGGGAAGATAAAGCAAAGCAGAACAAAACAATAAAAACAGATATCCCATCCTAAAATGAGAAGCCAGCTTACTGAATTTAGCCTTTTCTTTTCCTAATCAGGTGATTGATAATCTGACTTCAGTGGAACATGACGGTAGTTCTCTGACATTAGAAGCTAGTTTTCATGGAAGAAGCCAACCAAGTCAAGAAGATTGAGGTATAAAGTGGGAAAGCGCACTTATCAGGATGTTGAAAAAAGTTTAATGTATGGTGGGGGCAAAGGCTTTACATTCTGATGGGCATAAAAATTATCTCATAGGATTTTGCTGTCACTATATATTCTTCTTCTATAGTAGAGGAGGTAAGCCTTGAAACATTAAAAGCAATCTCCCAATTTCAAAACCCAAATTTAAAAACATGTTTGCTTCTTTCTTCAGCCAGGGATTAAAAAAAAAAATTATCCAAGGTGGTTAACTTCTCTGTCACCCAGAGGACTGAATATAGCAGTTAGTTTTTAATCCTGAGTTTTTGCTAGTGTCATCTCCCAAACAAAAAAAATAGTAATTTGTATTAGCTCTGACCAGTGAGTGCAAACTATTTCATTGCTAGAAATAATTTTACCAATCTAGGTTAGTCATGCTGTAAATGTTTGTCCTGGTTTCGTCTTAAAAGTTACCCAGGGAGATAATGGGGGTCACATTTTGCTAATCATACTCTACAAGAGATGGAAATCAGTTCAAGCCTTAGGAAAAGTCTATAAGAAGTTCATCTATAAATAAGAACAAAGTTGCATGCCATAAAAGAACAATGTCTACTTTTCTCCTTTGAAATGTTTCCTGAAATCCCTTCTGTTAATCCCATATTTTCTTCCACATTCTTCCCTTTCTAAAAGGTGCCTATGCCATGTAGATCCAAAACAGTTTTACAGATCAAGCTGCCGAGGCCAGTACAAATTCTTGAAGGCCACTACCCTGCCTGGCATGCAGGCAGCCTCAGTTGAAGTCTCAACAACTGCCTTATTAGAGATAAACAATTTTCCATCATTGGATACCTCTAGATCCCCTAGAACACCCATGCTCAGACTGGGAAAGTTGTTTTTGTTTGTGTTTCAAGGAAGAAAGTGTTTCTATCTGAGTAATTGTGGCAATTAGCTGTCCCCAGCATTCCTTGTCTAGATTTATCAGGGTCACCACGAGCAGGGGGAAACCAGAAAAGTAGTGTCCAGCTACCTTTCCCCAACAATGAAAATCTCCATTAGGAAGAATATGGCTGGTGACAACCTCGGCCTTGAAATTGACCGTGATTAACTGTGGACTATTTTCCAGACAGTATTATCTTCATTTTCCATTTTCTCATTTTCCAAACCTTCATGCTTTGTATTGCAACATAGTTATGGAGGAAATCATGTGTCCAGTATCTGTGGTCTGCTGGGGTTGGCCAATACTGCCTCACAGTTCATAACGACTCCCAAGGAGTAACTGCTACATTTTCAGGGCTTTGGTGACAGAGAAGTTAAATACAGCTATTATTAAAAATTAAATTACATAAATTAACAATTAAATTATATTAAAAATAAAGGTAACAAATATACAAAATTCTTAATTGTGATTTTTTATAACATTTTATTATTATGTGCTCTTGAAGTGATTTATGCTGTTGTATCTATCTGTATGGTAGAAATACTTCATGAGGTATAGTAATGCACATTTCTTCTCAACTCTGCATTCAGTGATGTCACATTGGTTGCTTGAAATCATCCACACTAAAGTATTTGCCACAAAAATTGATAAAGAGTACAAATCAGAGCTCCCTTCCTTTGCTAAAAATTTACTAGCACACCTTGGAAGGGCCCACCATTTTGAAGCTGAGCCATGGGGCAGAAGAAAGATGTGTTAATTTAAAATTCAAATTTTGGGGGGCTCCTGGGTGGCTCAGTTGGTTAAGCATCTGCCTTCAGCCAAGGTCATGATCCCAAGGTCCTGGGATCAAGCCCCACATCAGGCTCCCAGCTCAGCGGGAAGCCTGCTTCTCTTCCCTTCTCTCCCCACTGCCCGCTGCTTGTGCTCTCTCTCTCTCTCGTTATCTCTCTCTGTGTGTCTCTTGAATAAATAAAATCTTTAAATAAATAAATAAAATTCAAGATTTTTTTACGCATGACAATCACCAGACTGATTTTCTATTAGAAGAGTATATTCAAAAGATGGATTTCTAAGGCAAATGGCCCAAGAACCTTTTTAGCAAGTAAACCATTTGTGTGCACAATCCAAGTTACTTTTATCAAGCATTTCATCAAGAAATTTTTAATTAAAGCATATTTCACTGCTTACAGGGACATTTTAAAAAATTACCAGTGATAATTTACAATATGTAGAAACAAAAACTCATAAAGCAATTATGAGACTGATAGTTCCCACCGAGCTACTACATTGTAATAGATACGAATATAGGGCTAACTCTATTTAGGACACTCCATTTAAAGCGAATTCAGTTTTACAATGATGGAATTATAGTGTGTCAAGCAATTCAATCCAGTGCAACTCATCCTTTTGCTATTATGAATTTAAAACACAGCAAAGTTATTTTTCCTGTTTTTCTTTTATTGTGTCTGCTATCTGGACTGCTATCTAATGGCACGCTGTGTTCATTGTCATTCACAGGTGTCTTATGTCCTAGAGTTTTATACGCTACTATAATGCAAAAAGCCCAGATGGAGTCAGAAAGGTCTGGAGTGAATACTTTCTCTGCCCCATATTAGCTGTATTTTTTTTTTAGATTTTATTTATTTTTATTTACACAGAGAGAGGCACAGACACAGGCAGAGGGAGAAGCAGGCTCCATGCAGGGAGCCTGATGTGAGACTCGATCCCATGACTCCAAGATCCCAGGACCCCAGGATCATGCCCTGGGCCGAAGGCAGGTGCTAATCCACTGAGCCACTCAGGGATCCCCAAGTATAGGTTTTGAGTCTCCACTTTTTTATCTATAAAATGGGTATATCATCTACCATCTTTTTAAATTTGTTGTAAATCTGAGTATTGCAGTACCCAATGATACTCTCCAACCTCGTCAGTCAGAGTCTGGCACATAGTTCATCTTATATAAACAGTATCTTGTGATACTAAATAAGACACTAATAATTATGGCCTTAAATTATTTTGGTTATTAGGCCTCCCTCTTATTTAGTAACACAGAAATCTCCACTTTTTTTCCTAAAAAGACAAACATGTTTATAAGTAAATTCAAGAACTATGATATGCAAAGTTCAGTAAATTCTGCTTGTAATGTTTCTTATTAACATGTATTTAGCATTTTTTAGGGCCTTATTGACTCAAATAAAGGAAACACTGATGTTCACTCATCAGGATTGTGGCATGCACTATTTAATCTAAAATTAAATGATTTCTGGAGTTCCTGTTTTATAGAGTAAATGTATAAATATTTCAACAAACCTTTCAGATACAAATATCTGAGGAAGATAAGGAAAATAAGAAGTATGAGGAGGATAAGCATTACTACCTTATTTATAAGGAGCTACTCTGTAAATAATCTGCCTCCCAGGACTTACTTTTACACAGTCCAACAAAAAGAAAGAAGAGGGAAACAATGTCTGTCTTTAAATAGTAGAATTCTGGCAATATTATCTTCTCAAATAATGGGCATTTAATCCACACTTTCCTTTAAGTAGAGGAAACTTGTGCAGGCAAGCTCACTTCCTAGTTCTACTGAGGAAGCCTATTGCCTATTCCATCTTCAACACTACCCATTTGCTGGAATTTCCTGGTTGGTTTTCTGTAGTCCTCAGGTAGATATCAGGTCACTTTCAATTATTGTTGCTCTTGCTTCTGATTGTTAATGGAGATATAGAGAAATTTGACTGCTTCCCGGCCACTAACTTCACTTAGTGGTATTATTTCCACCCATGAATGATAAAGATGGATTACTAAATCAAAGGACAACAAAACAAGAACAAATTTAAAATCTCTTTAAATATAGAATTTGAGATTAAATTAAGATATCTTTTAACCATCATAAAACGTATGTTGTATGTTGATATGCCCAAAGCCATAGAGAAGATGAAGTAGAGGTTTCCTCTGGATTATTTTAAATTATTTTATTTTTCTAGGGCCATTGTTAGCAATTTACTTCCTGGGCCATTACTCTTTATATTTAAGTTGTGTATGCTGTTTGTTGATGCTCTAGGCCAGTAATTTTTTTTCTACCCTGTGGAGACCTTACTTTGAGTGAATTTTTACCTCTAAGTTCAATCTGAAGCAGATCAAGAAGCACTGGTAGCAGGTAGGCTAAAAGTCCTGGCCCTGTTTCTGCAAGGTCTGAATGCATGATTCTCACTAACTCATTTTCCTATAAAACTTTTTATAGTAGCAAACTCTTAAAAATGATGAATTATGTGGAAAATAATAAATATTTTATACGTAACTCTTTATAGGTAGAGTCAGTCCACTCTACCAAGTTCAGGAGTAATATGATTGGTAGGTCATAGCTACATGAGGAAACAACAGATTGTATTTTCCACATATGTGTGGGGTCCATTTTAAAATTCTTTTGCAATAAGGCTAAAAACTGTTCCTTTCTCCTACATCTTCTTCACCCTTTCTTTAATTGAATAGCAAATGGAGACTACTTGTACAATTTGACAACTGCCTCAAAAAATATCTCTTAACAGATAATCTCATTTTTTCAAGTCAAATACTGATATTCTGTTATTTTTTATTAATTAAATAAAACACAATATCAGCAACTTGAAAGTATATGAAACAATTCTGGCCTTTGAGGATGTCAAACACCAATGTCCCTGATGTTGTTAACATTGCATAATATTCTCTCATAGCTTCAAAAAAAAAAAAAAACCTCACCATTTCATCCCTATGATTTCTATTACTGCTGATCTATTGGAATTATGACATGACTAATTGTATTTAGTTCTGCAAATATGATAGTTCACATCTACTTATCAGTAAAACCATGACATTGGCATTATCTAAGGGAAATTAATGCTGTGTGAATAACATTAGATTTCATAATCAAAGTTATATCATAGCTCATTGAATTGTGAGTTTTAGAATCTATGTCAAACTTCTTTAAACAAAATCCCCTAATGTACACATACTCATTCCCATGCACCCCACCACACACACATACACACAATTTTGCATCTGAAATGTCGGTTAATGGGTTTAAGCATTTTAATAAAATACAGTATAGCAAATTTTGAAAAGACTGTTTGACAGCAAGGAACAAACAGATTGTTTGATGCTTCATATTCCTATTGACAAATCCAATAGGTACAAGGGAGTGTCTAGATAATTTGACTTTTCTCTGTGTAAATATTTTAGAGTATATGCCCTTTAACAACATCAAGGACAAAAGCAGTACTTGAAGTCAAGTGGTAAGGGTTGAAAAAAGTTCATATGTGTGCCTTATTTTCAACCATTGGGAAGGAAAACAGGTGTTGCTGTTCAAGAATTAGGGGCCATATGGAAGAATCTGGAAGCCGCTACAAAAATAAATGTAATCCAATTTAAACCCACAGTCTGTATTGGTCCCTATGGTTTCCATAGAGGTCATTCTATTTTCATGTGCTAAATGAGACTTACATGGGGGAAAAAAAAAAGAGTGAGAGAGAGAAAGAAGAAAGAAAGGTAATCCAATAAATGTAAACAGTGTAAAGTAGCCACACACTGCAAATAATCTAGCAAAAGAAAGTATAAAAGAGAAAGATGGATATTTATTAAGAAAAGATGTGCTAGAGTTCAAAGAAAACTTTTGGTTTTTTTTTGAAGATTGATTTATTTGTTTTAGAGAGAGAGGGAGAGATGAAGGGAGGGACAGAGGGACCAGGAGAGAGCAAATCTGAAGCTGAGAAGCTCAAGAGAGAATCCCCGCTGAGTGAGGAACCCCCGACACAGGACTTGATCTCATAACTCTGAGATCAGACCTGAGCCAAAACCAAGATTTGGAAGCTCAACTGACTGAGCCACCCAGAGAGCTACCCTCAACGAAGACTTCTAAATAATCCGGAGGAAAAAAGATGAAATAAGTAAATAAGTAAATGAAAGAGAATTTGCATGATCATTTCTTACACTTAATTTCGTTACACAACGAAGACTTCTAAATAATCCAGAGAAAAAAAGATGAAATAAGTAAATAAGTAAATAAGTAAATGAAAGAGAATTCGCATGATCATTTCTTACACTTAATTTGTAAATGATCAGATTTAGAGTATAGCTATATAAGTATAAATGCCAAATAGTCCACAGACACATATGTTAAACAAGTGAGAAAAGAGGAGAAAGGGACTCTAAATAGTTTACATGGACCATTTGATCATTTACTTGTTATAACTACTCATTGAAAAGCACATTCCGGAACCCTTTAGCTTAACTCTGATTCTTCATTTTAAAGAAGCTCTTGAGTAAACTGACCACTAAAAATGACCACATTCAGCATATATGCATGTATAACACCTAAAGAGAACTTAGAAATTAAAAAAAATAGAAAAGAAAGGAAGAGGCTAAATTTTGAAGGGAGCTATGTGAGTAAGGTTAAGTCAGTAACTTTCAACTATAGCATGTGATTTGTGTTCCTTTCAAAGCAGTTCTAATCACACATCAGAAGAATGTCATATCTTGGGAAGTAGTAAAATAGTAACATTGAAGAATTATTCTAAATAATAGCATCTTAAATAGCATCAGGTCAGTGGAAGGTTATTTTCAGCGTATAACGTGCTATCCCATGAGCACATACACCCAACTGCAAATCAGAACAGTTAAGGACAAGAATCACCACCGAGGGCAGGAGGTAGAAGGCTGCATGGTGCTTGGGGGTACCGGCAGTGCATCTCTTAGGAGAAGAGTTGGCTGAGGGGCAGGAGACCTTTGAGCATGTAGGTGAGAAAATATACACAAATCTTGAAATCTGATCTTCCCTATAAAGGAAGATGACATTTCTGATGTAATGAGTAAAAAGAAAAAAAGACCATTTCCAAATCTCTGAAATATATGTGGCAATATAAACTGAATACAAATATTAAACATTTTTCATGTTAATAAATATAGAAAAAGAAAGGCTGGATGTTATCTCAGAAGATATTACAGATAATAAGGAGTCAATTAAGATGTTATGGGTAGAAGAAACACTATTCCATTAGTGCTAATTTTGAATGGTGCAGCAATTTCATAATTTAATTAAAACAAAAAAGCCCGTGAGGATTAATAAGCTAGTATTTTCAAGGTCCCTTAGAGAAAGGTGTTATACAAGTACAAAGTCTGGCCATTAACAACTATCTACATATTTTAATGATATATACTCTCACTCTGAAAACATTTGAGGAACTATAATTAATCACTTTCATTTTAATTCTCTTATCTTTCAGTAATTTATATAGTGCATTATAGAACTCATTAGCACGTCAGAACTGGGGAAATAGTGAACTGGAGGCTGGGCTTTTTATTAAAATGATACAGAAAAGATATCTGATGTCACTGAGAAAGATATCTATAAGTCATTGATACATCAAATTTCTTTCTCTAACCTGACAGTTCAGTTTTCTTTTTTTTATAAATTTTTATTTATTTATGATAGTCACACACACACACACACAGAGAGAGAGAGAGAGAGAGAGAGAGAGAGAGAGGCAGAGACAGAAGCAGGCTCCATGCACCGGGAGCCTGACGTGGGATTCGATCCCGGGTCTCCAGGATCGCGCCCTGGGCCAAAGGCAGGCAGCAAACCGTTGCGCCACCCAGGGATCCCCAACAGTTCAGTTTTCTATAGGATCATTTCACTCTGGCAGAGAGGCAGTGGACATTCACAGATCTTTGGAGTTGTGACCACTTGGAGAACAATATAGGGTGTGTGTGTGTGTACAGTTGATATATACATAAGGAGTCAGAGCTCTTATGATTCTTAAGCCCCTCACTTGGGAATCTGATGTTATAGTTTGGGAATGAGAGGCTATGTCGTGAGTTCTTGCTCTTTCCTAGAATTTCCTTCCCAGGAATGGAAGGCAGCTAATGACAAAGTAATTAAGAAGAGGGACAACATTTATAACAAAATTAGCTGATAAGATATTCCCAGGAACCACCAAGTACAAGCTTCTGCGATAAAACCACTGCCAGACACTGCCTGTGGGCTACTTGAATCTTTATGGAATAAGCAGAGGGAAGTAATGGGACATCAGCTGATCCTGAGGACCTAGAAATAGGAAGTTTTAATTGGAAAGCACAGTGCACCACCTTGAAACCAGGGGTTACAACTGAAAGTGGTTTCACGTTGCCCAACAGTCAGTAAGTGTGTAAGATGTAGGCTGGGTAGGTCTTCAGAGCACAAGGGCCACAGCAGTCTAGGATCTGTATCTCTTAAGACTGAATCCCAGAGCCCCCCTCTAGGAGGGGAAGTACTGGAGAACAATCAAAACTAGACTAGCCACTGACAAAAGGAGATGAAGAAAGAAGGTCCATATAAAAGCAGGAGAGGAGACCAGCTCCAGGAGATACTGGAAAACAAGCCACCACACTTTTTGGATCACTCACAAGAAAGCAACACAAAAGAGTTCTGTGAGTTTAGAAAAGATACCTCAACTCCACATCTTCCTAAAAGTTCACAAAGACACACTTCATAGAAAGAAATATTGTTCACATAGCTCTTCTTGAGGAATCTACCAGAGAATGCTCTTCAACAAGTTGAATGACTAAAGGAGGCAAAGCAATGGGGACTAAGGAGATAATTAAGCATATGGCTACTTGTAGATCGAAAGCTAAATGAGAGTTAAAAAGGAGAGTAAGGGCTATGTATTTAGGTAGTATAAATATGATATATTGAAGAAAGGACATGAGAAACAATATGTTAAAAACATTTTATAAATGTTTATAATTTTTAAATTATAGTGATGTATGTATTTAGAAATTATATACGTGTAATATTGTTATTCTGAGTCTATTATGTGTATAAAATGGCATAAACTAAATAAATAAGTATAGGCTATTACCCCCTGAGTCTCTATTACTAAAATTTTTGATGTGGAATATACAGAAGAGGTTAAATAATAAATAATAATAAATCCTAGAGTCTTGATATGAATGGGAAGTGTCCATAGAGATTCATAAGGTATTTTATTTTTAAGACTATTTTTTTTCTAGTTTTGTCTACTGAAAAGGTCTGGAAAACAGTTGACAATACATTAACAACAAGCATCCTTTGACCAACACGTGGCTTTAAAATACCCTTACCCACAAAAAGAAACCAGGACTTCTTCAAGAAAAGGCTGATCTATGTCTATGGCAGAAACAGTACAAGTGTGCCTAAGAAATTTTGTCACATCAGATACTGAAGAAGCAAGCAACAACTACTAGGTTCATGTCAGAAAGACTCAGGAACAGAAATACTTCATTTCTCCAAAATAGAAAGATTTGAGATTCAAAAAAAGTAAGTATTGCAACTCTTCAAATATGTTCACATTCATAAGCTTATAACTATATCTTAAAAATCTAATCGGCTTTTGGAAGATGATAGGAAACCAATGTATTTTATGTTGAAAACTGGTAGTAAACAAATGAACAGAATCAAGCTTTAGTCTTGGTTCTTTCCATTCCACTTGTCTTTTCTACATGAACCCTACTACCCACTAACTAAAAACATGGAGAAAGTGTCTCTTTATAAAATTATTTCAATTAATAAATGAAAAAGAAATGCCAGAAGAAGCTTGTAATTGCCAATGCATTAATGGATATGTGCATTGAGTATCAATGGCTATTAACATCCCAAATAAAGAGGCAACCAGACTTTACATGTGTGTTCTATGGATACACACCTGGATGATAAATATAAAAAGGAATTCTGGATGGCGCAGCGGTTTGGCGCCTGCCTTTGGTCCAGGGTGCGATTCTGGAGACCCGGGATCGAATCCCATATCGGGCTCCCGGTGCATGGAGCCTGCTTCTCCCTCTGCCTATGTCTCTGCCTCTCTCTCTCTCTCTCTCTCTCTCTCTCTCTGACTATCATAAATAGATAAAAATTAAAAAAAAGGAATTCTAAGAATTAAGGTCAGAGTAATGGTTACTTAATGGAGAGGGAAAGGAGGGGGTTGGTATTGGTTCAGGATATGGAAAGGACTTCTGGGGTAGGAAATACAGTTACATTTCTTGTCCTAGGTAGGAGAGAAAATATCTCTTATAATATCTCATAATGCTGTACATTTGTGAGGAAGATATTTTACAATAAAATTAAAAAATAAAAATAACAACAACCAGTTGTCAGTCTATTGCCAGAAAGATTTAATGAGTGGACAACCAGCTTTGGTTTACCTCAGGTACCTCATTTTGTATTCTTGTTGTTTCCACTTTTAATCTCTTATCTCTGACTTTCTATCTATGAAAAATAATTTCATATTACTTGTGTTTCAATCTCTGGACATGAAAAATTAGAATATTAATTTTCCCAAGGTAGACTGTGAACAGTTTGAGTGTAAGATTTTTAGGTTTCCTAAAATTAATGCCACCTCATTACTCACATACTGTTCACAGCATTTACAAATGTGAGGCAAAGTTGACAAAGTTGGGACGAGTGAACTGAAAATCACAGCCTTTCACTCAAATTTTCCCTAATTTCTTCTTCTCAACTCTTGAGCCTGTTACTTTTCTGCTTTTACTTAAGACCCATAAAACATTTAACTCTGACAAGATGACAATTTACACATATGAATGGAATGCTACAGACATCAATGAGAGAGGTTTATCCTGTTAAATTAATGCCTCTGTCTGAAAACGATATGTACTGTAGCGCTTAAGATTATGGATAAAAAGCCATAACAACTTGAAAGCACTGAATCTCTTTTCTAATTATTTGTTCTGCCTTTTCTCTGGGTAAGTATGTTTTCATAGGATAACTGTAATCTACCTCTTTTTTAACTATCATTGCACAATTTAAGCTTTCCAAGGCTTATTAATATACTGTATTTTCTCCAAAAAGCTTTGTGCTTCACTTGACTCCCATTTCTTTTTGTAAGAGCTCCAAATTAGAGACCCTTAAGAATCAATTGCCTTTGAGCAAAACTCAAAGAACTGGATATTAGAAAGAGCACTAGCCTCAAGTCAGACAGACTTGTCATGACATACATGTCATTTCCAGATGCTGTATTTACTCAGAAGGAAATCACTTTATCTCCACAAGCTTCAATTTCTTCATCTATAAAACAGAGGCCATAAGACCAGTAACAGAGGGTTGTCGTAAAGGTTAAAGGAAAAAAAAATGCATCTAAAATATTTGATGGACTTCAGATACCCTTTAAATGATAATTACTCTTCCTCAGCTGTTAAATATTATATTCTCAAGTTTATGTTTTATGCTAAAGTGGATTTAATTCTGAAATAGTTACTGGGTAAGAAAATATTTTCTAGGCCAGGTATACTTGCAGTTTTTGGTGGTGTTTTTGTTTTTTGAGTACAGTTGACATACACTGTTACATTGGCTCCAGGTGTACAACATAGTGATCCAACATCTCTCTAAGTCATGCCACGCTCCCACAAGTGTGGCTACAGTCCGTCACCATACAATGCTGTTACAGTGTCATTGACTATATTCCACATGCTGTGTCTTCTATTCAGGTAACATTCATTCCAAACTGGAAGCCTGTATCCCTCGTTCCCCTTCACCCATGTTGCCCACCCCCCCCCCACCTCGCTGCCCTCTGGCTATAAATACATAGAACCACATATTTGGAGTTTTAAATGACTTTAAACTTCTTTTGATCTTTACTTCCTCCCAAATTTATTTTGATCGAAAAAAAAAAAACACGGTGGGACTGTATCAAATATGCATTCAGTAATCTACACCCTTCATTCCTAAGTGATGGATTCTTGTCCTTATTTCAGATTCATTTGCTTTTCAGACATTTACATGTTTAAATCTGCTATCTTTGTGATCTGCTTGAGATCTGATAGCAGTTAACTTAGTAAGCTAAAAGAAATAAAATGACAAGTGGATAGCCAATAATCACCTCTAAAGGTGGTCTTTCCTGTTCCTGATGATCACGAATTCTTCCTCTCATAATGTTGAAAATAAAGTGAGAGTCTTCACTCTGAGCAGCACAGAAAGAGCCATTTTATCCTGTTTCTCTAAGTGTGGACCGCATCCTACCCACTGCCCACCACTGCCCTCCACTCCCCCCACTGTCTATTTTTCTGGAATATGTAAGTGGCAGGGGAAAGAAAAGAAGACAAATAATGTGGCTTAGGAAACCAAGGAAAGATAGATTTTTTTTTTCCAGTAAAAGCAACTGTGATACCTTTTATCTATGACCACGTTTTCAACTTGGCATTGTCTCTGTAGAATGATTACAGGGGTGGTAGAAAGAACCTTAAGTACAAAAATTCATCACATATTTCCTTTTCTTTTCAAAAACAAACTTTTGAGAGTTCCCAATGAATATGTGACTATATCCAAAGCTGAAACTGACTCCCCCTGGCTGGAGTAAGTGTTGTGATATTGGAAGTGGGATGGGTGAGTTTGAGGGGCAGAGGCATGATAGGGTACACCATCTCCAAGTTCCCAGCCAAGAGGAAGAGGAAGACATTTCAAATATTACTGTAAGGTAAAGACCAAAAGCAAACACTTTTCATCCATTTACAATTTTGCTGTGGAGTCATGAGGTGCTATTCTGAATCCCTGTTCATTCCACAAGCTGATGACCTTGTGAAGATGACAGAAAGATCCCTGTTGGCCAGCTTCTCTGCTTTCCTTTCAGTGAGAAAGTTTTTACTCTATAACGATCATGATTTGAAATACTTATTTTTGGTGTACATGAGAAAGGAAAGAGGGCTGAATTAAATATGACAAAACTGCCATCCTTGCTGTAGTAGACAACTACTCCAGAATTCTACATGTAAAAATGTAAATGTTTGCAAGGAATCTCTTCTTTTAAAAAATCCATTACTTTATGACTGTCAGCATATTTGAAAAATAAAGATCCTTTCCAATTTCTTTGAAGTTAACAGAATCTGTTTCTTAGTGATTGTGTCAGAGGTTTAAAAGCTGTTGCTCTCAGTTTTTTCCTTAACATTTAAGAATCTGTTCCTTTTTTTGAGTCTGTCAAAGGCTTTTAACAAATTGGAAGATTGTTGCTCATTCAGTCAGATTTTTTTTTTTCCTGGATGAACACGATACAACAAATCTGTTTTGGTGTCTTTAAAATCCGAATTTTGGCTTATTAAAATAGTTAAATATTGGTTGCTCTCTTTAAGGCTTTGGGGTTGTTCTTTCAAAATAGAATTATTCTTGTGTTTACCCTATGTGCCAGAACATTGGTTTCATAACCAACTAGACCAATAGTTTCACATAATCAGATGCTCAGTTAATAAGGAATGACAAGCATATTGCACTCCTGGCACCTTCAGAAGCATTATAATACAGTCAGTGAATTGTTACTAAGGACACTGTCAAAACATAATTTTGGGAGGAACAAGAAAAGAAAGCTATTTTGAATATTGTCATATATAAATAATTAGGACATTCTCATTCTTGTGATATGAACTTTATTTATAGTTTACCTAGTGTAAATATCTAATTTTTTTCTGTAGGATATGCATAATAAACATTTTGCTAGTTGTATATCATTGGTGAGTTACCTGAAACATTATTATATTTAGCTGATATATATAAACAGATACAGTAAGTTATTATATATATATATATATTTAGTGCAATCAATTATAATATATATTTTTATATTTCATATATTTTAAATATATTATATATATAAATATATATAAAAGAGTCTACTTGGAAATGCTCAAAATGTGCTTACAGACCATTTCAGAAATTACTCTGGTTGAAATCCATTTACATAACATTTTCATCTTTTAAAAATTATTTCACCTATTACTGTTTTCAGCACCAAATGCCTAAAAGAAAGCAATATTGACAAAAGGGTCCAGATAGGCTAGATTCTGCTAGAAACAGCTATTTTGCACATATAAAATGTGTCTTCAAGATATAATCCCATAAGCCCCCCCCCCCCGAAAAATGCTTCTAAAAGCCAGTAACTGCACAATTTGAAATTAGGCATAAGGGTTAGAGTTTGCTCTTATAAACATTTAAGATCAAACTAAGGATTCTTTCCAGCTGCTCATCAGCATTTTATAGTTCAACCAATTTCAATTTCTAAAGGGCATTACAAAGTGATAAAACAGTTGTTTTTTCAAATGCTAAATCCTTTTAAAGAAAGAACAGAAAACTATCAGCCCACATGAATCATAAACAAATTCAATACATTATTAACATTGTCACTGTTATTACTGATTGTGATAAGCACAATATTCTCTTTGGAAATCAGAAAAAGCTGGATCTCTATTCAGTATCCTCCTTCTTCCTGCCTGAGTATTAAAATTCTGAGGCTATTATACTATATTATGCATAGATTAGCCATGGTAGTAAAATAAGTTGTATGATATCAATTTGTTTCGTCAAATAGATGACACACTATCAGGTACAGACATCTGGTTTCCACCTCGAATATAATGTGTTACCACTTTAGTGCAATCAATTGAAATACTGTGCCTCAAATGATACTACTCATCATTTGCTTGGATTGCTTAAAAATATTCTAAAAATAATTGCAACAATTATCCCATCATAATCTGTCAAATAGTTAGTGCACTGTAGATGTGATAAGAAAGAACTCAAGACATGTGTTCCAATATTTAAGGAAAAAAAGTCAAATTCCCAGTTAAATTATTATTCATGAATTTAAAGCACTGTGCTCTCTAATTCTTCTTTCTTTCTTAACACTGGCCCCCAAAACAAGCTGATCTCTGAGTCTAGAGTGCTCTCTCCTGTTACTTTTACAGGTTAGAGGGTTTTTTTTTCTCTTTTTTTTTTCTTTTGATCTCCTTTAGTCCTTTTAATTGTATATCTTTGCCTATTTTCTTTCTTCATCTTTAACCCAATGTTTCTTGAGTAATAGTGTTTAATTCATCTTTGGAAATCCAGGGTTCCCAAAATACACTAGAACTTTGTAGGAACCTAATAAATGCTGTGCAAAGAGTGTTATGTAGTGCTAACTCAGGAAACCAGCAAGTACCTGAGCCACCATGATGGGCGGGGGATGGGGGGGAG
The DNA here is from genome assembly GCF_905146905.1 of Nyctereutes procyonoides. Lineage (NCBI taxonomy): Eukaryota > Metazoa > Chordata > Mammalia > Carnivora > Canidae > Nyctereutes > Nyctereutes procyonoides. The sequence goes on along the minus strand of NW_026575142.1, from coordinate 23,117,255 downwards.
AAGGATGAAAAAAAAACTGCTGAATATGATAGATATTCAAAAGGAAGAGCAGTTTTATAGCAAATTATGTACAGTAGTTGTAGGTAAATAATAACAACAGGTAATCATAGCTGGTTGTAGTTATTACTGTATACTAGGCAATATATTATATCTATTTTGATCCCAAAAACCCACGCAGTGCCTACCATTATTATCTCTACTCTATTTATGAAACACCCAAATCACAGTTTGCTTATGCAAACTTCAAGACTATCTTATCTATTTCATTATTTTATAGTAAGTTTTTGCATTCAAATAACCAATTTCAAAGGACAAATCTATCTTTAAACACAGATGATCTTAAACCTTATATATAATGTGTACATGACAGGAATCTCTTTTTCAAGAGCAGGTATTTTAAAACAGATATAAGAAACAAAGAAGCATAAAATTTAAATTTAACTACTTCACAATTTGGCCTAGGACTAAGACTGGCTTTTACTAGGCAGGGATTACCTATCATCATAGTCACCATGGAACTTGAAGGATAACAGAAGTCACCAGAAATGGTGAGTCAATTATCCTGTGCCTTGAATTTCTAGCACTTCTGAGGCACCATATAGAATCTTAAGAAAATGACGAAAACGGTTGAAGGTGGTTTAATCATGTAATCAACCTGCCAAATGTTCAAAATTATATGTGAGTTTCTTGGAACAGGGCAGAGAAAAGAATAAATAAAAAGTTTTTTTAATATGGAAAAATGCAAAGGTGTGAAAATAGCTATTTATGATTGCACTGTGACTTCTGTTATTCAAGTATATTTTAAAGGGTTACAGTGAAAACTATAATATTAGCAAATAATGATATATATATGAATTTTCTGAAAAAAAATCAGGATAATATTTTCCAGAGTAAAAATATAGTTTTGGATATTCTGTTATACCTCCCTACCACTGAAATTATGTTTGACCTGGACTAAATCATATGTTATTTTCTGTCGTTTAGTTCCCTTAGAGAAATGTACCTGTTTCTAGGATAAGTAGGTGTTTATAGATTTAAGAATTAAAAGGTAAAAAAATAATGGCAAAGCAATATTCTTACTTTAATATGTTAAACCAAAAAAAAAAAAGTCAATTAGAAAAGCAATCAAGTTACTGAAATCTCAGGGAAAAGGATTATGAACATTATTTTTTCTTCCATGAGTTTAAACTGAATTGAAATACAACATTTGATTGTACAGAAATTAGAGCCTGTTCTTTATGAGTTGTATGCCTTGATTCAAAGTGAAAGTGAAAGTTAGGGTCAACATTTCAGATGCTGTGTCTTTTGGAAGAATTCTTTCTTTTAAATACTTGGGTTTTTTTTGTTTTTTGTTTTTAAAAGACAAATCCCCAACCTCATCCAGTTAGTGTCTCTTTCTGGCTCCATAAAACAGAAGAACCTAGGCAATGGCATAGAGAGAGAGAGTTCCCCTTCCCAAGTTTCCTGCCATTCTGAGCCTGAGTGTTAGCCAGCTGTTTCTAAAATCATGACCCCCATTTGGGTTCTGTAGGTGACTGAAGGCAAAATGGCTTTCTGGCCAGGAAGAGTATAGAAAGATACCGAAAACAATCTATGCAATTTTTGTTGTTGTTGTTCTTTGCCCTCTTGCTCAAGGGTTGTAGTTAAGTTGATCTGAAGTAGGGTTGGAGGAAAGGCAAGGGAAATTCAGGGAGAAAAAGCTTGTAGCAAGAAAAGTTCTCATATTTTTCACAACCTGTGCTTTGACAACATTAAAATGGATAAAACCTAAAATAAATGAGTCAGATTTCTTAGCACCTTTAAATAGTTTTTCATGGTGGATTTTTTTTTTGTAAATCATTTGTAAATATAATTCATTTCTATTATACATTGTACTTATAAATCGAAGCTATATGGAAATAAATAATACTAGAATCTAAAGAAAAAAACTGATGTAAACGTTTTATAACACTTAGGGAATTTATCCCAAAGCAATCTAGTAACTAAAAATTGCTGTACTATGGAATTTACATGTACATCACATGGCTTATTCAGTTAAGACTTGTGCTGGAACCATGGGCACAGTCTGTATGCTTGCTTCTTTATCTAGAAACTAAAGTTAATATCTGTTTAAGTGAAAGCAGGTATGAGATGGCACATTTTTAAAATATTTTAAAAACAGCAAATTTGAGTAACTAAAGGGTTTAATGGCAATTTTATTATCACTAGGGTCCGGCTTAAACAGATAAGATTTATAAATCTTGAGCTATCCTTCTCACTTGTGGGAAGACTATAAAATTACATAACATTTGCCTTTTCAGATTACTGAAACAATGAAGTGGATTCAAGTTGTTTGCTTCGTGCCTCAAGGGGAAATTATGTCTGGACATAACTCTTCTGTGTCTCATCTGGTGTAAATTTGTTATAGTACAAATTGTGAAAATGTACTAAAGCGGTGTTCAGGGATTTGTCCAATTAATGATACCCATTATTATCCTTGCGCTAATAAAATGGACTGTGTTGTATTATGAGTGACTAGCAAGTCCCACATCAGGTAATTTTAGATTTTAAATTAGCCTCCACGCATCTAAAACCTTTTGATAACACCATCCAGCAAAAAGTTGGTATTAGTATTGAAGTCAGTGAATCTTTTTCTTATCAATGAATTTTGGGTACCGAATTAGAAAAGTCCTAAAAATGCATTAAAAATTAAGTTAACACACTCTAAACCAACTGTCAGCGAGTGCTTCCAGCTGGAGCATTCATGATGCAATAAAATTAGAACGTTGGAAAGAAAACACACTCTACACAAATGCACAGGATTTGCAAGTCAGACTTTATATTTCAAAGTTTTTGATATTTCAGTTGAGCTTCTGCTGTGTATGCCCACAGAGGTACACTTTCGAGTCACAGAAGAGTGTTCTACTAAATGTAAAATCTTTTGTGTTCCTTTTCCCAAAGACAGAAGGACTTAGGGAGCTTTGCTGGAAACCATGTGCTCTGATGCACTCAGGATGACTTAGTGAACATAGCAAACCTTGAAAATTATTTAAAGTTCACCTTTTAATCTACAGAAATGTCAAGAAACCAAAAGCTTTTTCAAAAATGATGTACTGGGAGAAAATCCTGTAATCTAAAAACAGCTTTAGTAATTTTATAGACAATCATGATGCTGGCGTGAATGATGAGGACTTATTGTTGGTGGTGATAGGGGCAGTTCTTATCTACTCAGTGAACATCTGCTGTGTACTTCACATGCATTACTCAATCCTCATAAAAACTCTATGGTAGACACCCTTGTTACCTTGGGTGCCTTATAGAAGAGAACACTGAAGTTCAGAGGTGTTAGATAAACTGCAAGATAAACAGGCATACGGCTGAGCCCAGTTAGGAGCTCAGGTATGCCTTACTAGAGTTTTTATCCTTAATCATCCTCCCATTTTATAGAATTGAGGATGTTCAAACTCCTCCAAAAATATCTGTCTGGTATCTCTGTAAAATATTTTTATTTCTACAACCGTCAGAGTTCTTGATAAACTATTTGCCTCTAATTGCTTTCACCCACAGAGAAGTCATGTCAGCCACCATCGAAATGCAGCTGCCCATAGGAGGGAAAAGGCTGGGACTAATGCTTGTCCACATAGGAAATAAAAACTGCTTAAAATCGCCTCTCATACTTACGAAGTTAATAACCACAGTTAGAGGTTGTTCTGGTCATTTAAACCAGCATTTTATTTTTTACAATGTGTGTGTTACTGAGACCTTTAATGAGCACAGTTGGAGCGGGGAAGCTTTCTATTTCTGAAAGCCAAGGAACATCTCCAGTTTCATGGCGTTCCCTCACAGTACATGAGAATGTGCATTCACTTAAGCCCAAGGACACAACTTATTAACACATCTCTTGACAGTCCATATTTTTCCCCTAAGAGGTTTTGCATTTACAGAATGTTTTCTCCCTGCATTTGGAAATCAAAGGAAGAGAATCCAAATCTATGTGACTATAAAACATCTAATTGATTTTATTTTTGTTCAAGAATTTTTAATCTTGGCTATGAATTTGAGGTTACATTTGGTACTCCTTTAGATTTAAAAGAGCAAGGCCAGAATGCATAAATTCAAAAACCAGAAAAAGAACTAAGATTATTAACCTTTAAGGGAGAAGGCTTTGACATCAGTTGGTAACAGCCAAACTTAGATATCATTCTGCTTAAAACAGAAGGACATGAATTAGTCTTTACCAATAAACTATGTAGCTTGCACTCAACCATCATCTAAAACAGAATGACTTAAAGAATTTAAAATATGTTTATAAAGAAATGCTTCATTTTTAACGTCATTGCTTATTTCATTTCATTCCATTAAAGAAGCATTGATCGAGCACATCTATTGTATCTAGAGAACAAAAGTTGGGTCAGTGAGCATGAACAAGTTTAAACTCTGTGTAAAGAAGGTGATGTTCGGGATCCCTGGGTGGCGCAGCGGTTTGGCCCCTGCCTTTGGCCCAGGGCACGATCCTGGAGACCCGGGATCGAATCCCACATCAGGCTCCCGGTGCATGGAGCCTGCTTCTCCCTCTGCCTGTGTCTCTGCCTCTCTCTCTCTCTCTGTGACTATCATAAATAAAAAAAAAAAAATAAATTAAAAAAAAAAGAAGGTGATGTTCAAATAAAGTACATGTGCCTTATATATACATAGGCTTGACATGAAAGAAACATGTAATGAGTATTCAAAAGAGGTAAAAGATAAGATAGGATACAGTAGAAGCAGGTAAGTGACATTATCCGGGACATCTGACAGCATCTCTTGCCCTACTCTTATCCTCACTCGCTCCACTCTGGCCAGACTAACCTCCTTGTAGTTTCTTGAAACACCAGATACTCTCCAGTCTTGGAGCCTTTGCACTTGCTTTCTTCCCTGACCAGATCAATCCAGAAGTCTTGCTGTCTCATTTCCATCGAAATTTTCCTCAAATGTTTCTCAGTGACATCTTCCCTCATTGCCCTATTTAAATCTCCCTACCTATTTCTCATTATCCTTGCCTACCTTATTTTTCTTCTTAGCTCTTATTTTCAAACGTAGTATAATATTTTCTAATTTACATATTATCTGTCTCTTACCATCTATGAGCCACAGGAACTTTTAAATCTCTTCACAATTAATTTAATAGAGCATTAAGCATATAGTAGGCACTCAACAGTTATTTGTGAAATAAATAAATAAATAAAGCATCAATTAGTTTTGGGTGAAGGTCCTTATGACAAAATAATTTTAGAAATTTAGGATAGTAGCTAGAATATTATCAGGGTCCAGGAAAAGTCCTGCTTTACTAAAACTAAGGTAAGTTTTAAATATATTTGAAGGCCAAGAAATATGAGGCAGGGACCAGAGGGGGAAAAAATAATTAAGAAAAAAATTGAGGATCAAAGTCTTAAAAGAATTGCAGGACACAGGCTTAGAGGCCTAAGTAGAGCAATTAGGTTCCTCTAGGGGAACACCTCATCCTTTAAGACAAGATCAAAGGAAATCAGAGAGCTAGGTGAGAATAAAAAAGGAACTTATAAATGTGAGAAGAATGAACCTGAGGAAACTTACTTTTTTCCAGGGCTGTTGGCTGAGAATGAAGCCTACAGGGGCAGAAACTGGGGGCTTCTGGGGCCATAAAAGGTTAGAATAGCTGTTCAATAGAGTGCAAAAGAGAATTACTGGAGATGAGTCGAATGTCTTTTATGAGTAGTGAGAATTTGACTGCAAGTATATTATATGCAATCAGTCAGCCACCTTATATGTACCTTATATGTACCCTCCCTAACATCCTTGAGAAAGCCCAGACAAGTAATACCTTGGGTGTCATTCAGGCCAAGGGACAGAAAGATCAGAGTGGCACAATGCTAGGCAGGACAGTCATGAAGTAGAAAAAGTGAGTATATGTTCAGAATTACCTAATATTTGACACAGAGTGTGGAAATGCATAGTAGACACCCAATATATGATTGTTCTTATGTTGTTGTTGCTACAATTTAAGTAATCATGCAGATGAAAGAATCAAGGCTAGGGATGCCTCGGTGGCTCAGTGGTTGAGCGTCTTCCTCCAGCTCGGGACATGATCCCGGAGTTCCAGGACTGAGTCCCACGTTGGGCTCCCTGCATGGTACCTGCTTCCCCTCCCTCTGTCTATGTCTCTGCCTCTTTCTCTGTGTATTTCTCATGAATAAATAAATAAAATCTTTAAAACAGAAGAAGAATCAAGGCTAGGTTCAGTGATAGAGAGTAGTGGGGTGGTAATATGCCAAAACTTGACATTAAGGCTGTGTGTAGCTCTAATAATCGGTAAGGTTCCAAATATGCCTTAATTTCATCATCTATAAAATAAAGATGATATTAGTACCTAACTCATATTTATAGTGATGATAAAATAAAATTCATTTTGATCCTAGAGACAAAACAAATATTGGAAGAGGGATTAAAAATATATAATTTAAATAGTGTATCTAAAATAACATCTGGTTTAGAATAAGCACAGTGTTTAAGTGTGATCTCCTGATCCAGTAGTTATTAGCATGTTCTCCATCTCCTAAAATAACTCATAGATAAGATAGTGACCATATGTAACAGTGGTTCACTAAAGCAGAAGTTCTTAACTGGTTGTGTGGAAGGTGAAGTGATGGTAAGAACATTATTTTGACTAAAGACAAGAGAACGTGTGTGTGTGTGTGTGTGTGTGTGTGTGTGTGTGTGTGTGCTCGCGTTTATGAGTATCTGAAATGGAGATATTTTCCTCCATTCACAATGGAGTTATGTCCCAATAAACCCATCATAAGTTGAAAATATTGTTAAGCTGAAAATGCACCTAATACACATACCAAACAGCATAGCGTAGCCTAGTGAAACTTAAATGTGCTCAGAACACTTATATTAGCCTACAGTTGGGCAAAAATCATCTAATGCAAAGTCTATTTTATAGAAAAGTATTGAAGAGCTCATGTAATTCATTGAATATTGTACTGAAAGTGAAACCCAGAAGAATTATATGGGTAGAGTGGTGTAAGTGTATCAGTTGTCTACCCTGTGATCACATGGCTGACTGGAATCCCCAGCATCACGAGAGTATGGCAAACATATCACTAGCTAGGGGAAAAAAAAATCACAATTCAAAATTCAAAGTACAGTATCTTTGAATGTGTACTGCTTTTGCACTATCATAAAGTCAAACCATTTGAAGTTGGGAACTGTCTGTATTTTAAGTAGCAGCTTTGCATATTATAATAATATCTTGAGTCTTCTCGTGTTTTTCTTGTTTCTTCTAAGATTGATTCTCTATCGTGATCTCTATTCATTCTTGTATTTTTAGCACCTAAACTACTATATTTTTATTACTGTGTGTATATACGTGCATGCATATTTAAGTATATAACATATACCTAATAAGTATTACATGAATAAACTGTTTCCCAATTAGCTGCCTAAAAGTTATAGCATCATCCCTTGGTCTGAGTTTTCTGTGGCTATTTCTTATCTTTACAGAATGAACTTTGAGCCCCTAACCTTAGAATTCAAAGCCCACCACATTCTGCCTCTAATTTCTCTTGCAGACTTTATTCCAGTCAACAGACCTATTTATACTTTTCCCAACATCTCAAGGCACACTGTGTCTCTGAGGCTTTGTTTTTCTCATTGCCTCTGTTTAGAACACATTTTGCCTAGTTTACTTACTTACTTATTGCTAATACTCTATTTAAGCCCTCCCTTCCTTCTCTATCTACCCCAACCCTTGAGATAACTTCTCTCCGAATGTTTGTTGAATGCAGTCTGTATCCTCTCTGACTGCCCAATGCTTAACAGATGCCCAAAAGTGCAAATTGCTACTAAAATGATGAAGGTTTATAGTTTGATCATTCAGCAGTAGATACTGAAGGGATGAAACTAGGTCCTTTGAGAATGAATCTTAGAGAGAATTCACCCTTCTGCACATGCATGATCAGCAAGCAAAAAAGATGAGATCAAAAGAATGATTAGGTATACACTTTTTTCCAAAAGTGAAACCAAAGACTTGCCAAACAGGTGAGCAGAAATGGTTAAATGTTAAAATTAGCTTCATTCCTTGGCCATATGACATCCAAAATTACCTTCAGGACTCAAAAGGAGTTTTGAAAGCCAGTTGCTCAGAATTAACTCAATAAATCCTTTAAAGACTCTACAGCACTAAAATGACTATGTGGACCATCACAGTAATTTGAAACAAAAACAATGTTAACCCATAAAGTGCAACACACATACATATGATAAAATTAGACTAGTTTATTTGTAGACTTTTTTTGACCAAAATTCTGTTAAGCTCAGAACTTTCTATTTTTCTTCCTTCTTATTTGTTGATGACCCATGCCTACTGTCAATCCTTTGATACTGGTACTATGGAGAAGTTTGCAGTAGAATTGCACAAAGTGTTATCATAAACCAGTATTTCCATATAAATAACTCTGAAAGTGCCAGTATATTAGCACTGTTATCCATTAATATTTGGTAAAAGACACACTTTGATTTGGATTTTTTTTTTTAAGAACGAAGATCACATACTTAGAAGCCTTCAGGGCAGATAACACGCATGAGTATAGAATGAGGAGTGTAGGTACAGAACACATGTGTGTTGTGTAAGAATGTGGATTGGTGTCAGAGATTCTGACAAACTGTGCCCAGAGCTATCCTTTTAGAGCTGCTATTACTTAGCTCCAGCCAATTTTGCCATTTGAGAATGTAGGCCTCTATAGCAATATCTTCCAAGTTACTGGGAGAAGTTGGGACCTTGACTTTTGAATCTGAGATTTAAAGATTTTAAAAGTTGACCCCAATTCATCTAAAATATTATGGATCAAACAAAACACATCTGTGGTCCTGGTATGGCCTGTACACCACCATTTTGCAATTTTTGCTTTTAATTCCCATGATGATATTTTTCAGTGTCACTTCAACAACCATATAAAAAACTTACCTATAAGATGTTAAAATCAACCATTATACTTTTATTTTTATTTTTTAAGATCTTATTTATTTATTCATGAGAGACACAGAGAGAGAGGCAGGGGGAGAAAAAGGCTCCAATGGGAGACTCGATCGAGGACCCCGGGATCATGCCCTGAGCTGAAGGCAGAAGCTCAATCACTGAGCCACACAGGCGTCCCACCATTATACTTTTAATAATACATTTCCACATGGCTGAAAAAAACCTTATCTAAAAATAACAGAAAAAGCTTGAAAACCAAGAGGTAAGGAGCAGGAGTTTTTAAGGGGAAATGTAGATTGCGTGATATTCTTGCCCCTATTTCATTCAGTGTATGCCCTCTGGGCTGAATATTTTCCTACAACAATAATCCAGATGTCATCTCTGGGTCTTCTGTATCAGCAGAGATTTTGAAAGGTACCATATTTTTAGAACTCTTTCACTAGGGCTGCTATTGCTACCATTCATCTATTAGTCTCTGCCTTTGCTAGGAAGGTACTATGAAAATAGTCTCCAAAGGGCAATACCTTGATAGAGTATAAATGGGAGAATCAGGGAAGCAGGTTATACATGGCAAAGGCTTCTGCAAATTGCGCTGTTGAAAAAATGTCACAAAATATTGCCCCACTTCCTCCTACATCCTGCATTTTCTAACAGATTTCAAAGGGAATTCAGTTCACATTATTTTCATTAAAAGAATGACTTTGGAGCTATCGTGTGCCTGTGCAACCTCGAAGGAACTTTTCCTAATGACCAAAAGTCCTGTTTCTCTTCAGCAGCTCACATAACTCAAAATTGGGTAAAATATGCTCTTAGCTTAGAAGTCAAATGGCCAGGGTGAGTTCTGAACATTTCACACAGTAAATGTTTTTTGTTGTTGTTGTTCCCATAAAGAAGGAGCACGCAGCAGAAGCCTCAGTTCCTGCAGGGAAGCAGGTTTATAATAGCTATTACCTTCTAAAGGAGAGGGAAAAGAAAGGGAAGGGACCAAAACAAATACACAACCCCCAGCTAAAGGTAATAAATATGAAAGGCTAAGGAGCCAAGAGATGACAAAAGGAGAGCAGTTCCCCCATCCACTTTTCCCATCGCTTTTGTCTATGTTCATTGTTGTGCATTTAGGATGTTGCATTTTCTCTTCTAAGTTTTACAACAGGACCCGATTACTTTGATCAAAGGGCATTTTGTCCTCATGTACAAGACTTATCACTCAACATTTTAATTGGCTAAACTTTTTTTACTCTATTAAGGATTTCCCCATCATTTGTTTTTTAGACTTTTGATTATTTGGCATCTTCAGAATTAAAAAAAAAAAAAGCAAAGTGAGCAATTTTAATGCTAGCTGAACAAAAGTAGCTTTGGAGAATCACAGAAAAATGTTCCTGTGCTGCACACTCTTTGCCCCTCAGCCCTAAATGTACAAGTGGGTGTTCTCCTGAGAATGCTTCCTATTTCTCTTCATTAGCAGTTTCCCAATGCCACCTCCGCCCCACTCTCTGGCACTGGCAAAGGGCTCTGTGAGCGTCCCTCTCTGCAGGGCCCTCTGCGAACTCTTGTTTCTGATGAGTTGGGAAGTGTCTTTTTTTGCTGTGTAAGGGAACAGTGGTCATGACAAAATCATTCAACGCACTCAGAATGGTTTAAAATCATAAAAACTTGAAATAGACAACCATCAGAATGATTCTAAAAGAGATTGATTAAATGAACAAATCAGTCTTGAAAGGTTTTTTTTGAAATAGATTAATTTATACTTCTTCCTAAAACATCTATATTGGCATTTTATAGTGCACAAATGCCTTAATATTGTTCTTCTACTAATTTGCTTGCTATCAGTCTTCAACACATATGATTTAAAGGACCATTTAAAAAGTATTAGAAGCTGACTTAGGTTTTTACATTTCAAGCTTCACTTATCAGAACAATTCACTGAACTGTACCAGGCAGAAGGAAGATATTTCCTACTTTATTTCAAGTAAAGGGGAAAATATACACTTAGATTTGATTTGAAGTGCCAGTTGAATGCTGTTGCAAGATGTAGCCACCTGGCTATAATCGCCCTCTTTTTTCAAGCATTTGGAAGGAAAGATGTGTACAGAGTCCAAGTAATTGATTCAGGATGTTGGAATGACAATTTCTTATGACTGGAGAAAGTAGTCATGGATAAGGCATTCACTGTCAAGAGAAGAAATAAGATGGGAATTTCTTATTTTACCAGTTGAGAGAGAATGACTGGAAAGGCAAATTTGGAGACAAAAAAGCGCTAAGACAACTGCCACCTAAGCCAGCAAATCTCTGAAGGCAGAGGACGTGCCTTGTGGCTGGTAGCTCTGGGCAAAATTGATGGCATTTTGATCCCCAAATGCACTGAACACTTAGAACCTTATGTTAGCATTGAAAGTAAGCTAATTCCACAGTAGAAATGGAGGTGAGTTAGAAAGGAGGGCTATAATCCAGCATGAGGATAAGAGCAGACTTCTATAAAATTATTCATACTAGAAGAGCAAACTTCTATAAAATCATTCATACTAGATAAGAGCAGACTTCTATAAAATTATTCATACTAAAAATTCATTCATAAAGTCAAATGCACAGGTAAGTAAACAGAGGTAAGAATGAAAAGAGTATATACCAGCATAATGTCATGCTTGAATTTGCAGTTTTGATTCTGAGGTGGAATTATTTAACATTATATATTTAATTTCTTGAATAAAGATGAAGTAGAAAATGTAAATGTGAGCTAAACATCTAATGAACCATGACTAGAGCATGATATAGCACTCTTCTAATGTTTAGAGTCAGAATATCTGAATTCTGTATCAGCCTATTCCTTTCACTAAGTATTCACTTATGTCTCAGGGGTTGTGCCTTGTGGGAGCCTAAAATGTGAGGGCAGAGTCAGCAGGCTCCAGCTGGGGGGTTCTAGTTCTTGTTGCCTCTGACAGATGGGAGTATTGGCAGGGTGCTTCCAGAACTGGACTTCTCCTTGAGATGAACTTTTGCAGGGAACAACTGGTCACTGAGACTCACATCAGTTAAATGTCCAAACCTGAGCTTCAAGGACACTGCAGAGGGATAGTCAGCTAGTGTGAAGTTGAAAGACTAAATAAAGCAAAAGAGCAGTGAGGGAAGAACAAAAAGGTAGGCGTTAAGCTGACAAAGAAAGTATATTAGGACTGCCTGTCAAAATCATGTAATATCACTCCTAACCCTTCCAAATTTTCACTGAAGGATCTTGGAGGAGTGACCCACATCACTATGCTAGACTTCTTTAGAAATGTCTGTTTAAAAAGTTAAGATCCATAATTGTACAACGGGGGGTCAGAAAACTTTTTTCCTATAAAGAGCCAGAGAGTAAATATTTTACGGGCTGGGGTCCACATGGTTTCTGTTTCAGCTGCTGAACTCTGCCATTGTAGTGCAAATACAGCAACAGACGTCATATAAAATAAATGAGCCTGGTTGTATTCCAATAAAACTTTCTTTAGACACACTTAAATTTGAATGTTATATAATTTTACATTATATAAAATATTATTCTTAAAACTTTATTTTTTTCAACCATTTAAAAATATAAACTTATTCTTAGGCTGTGGGTTATATAAAGAAGCCATAGGACAATTGTGGCCCATGAGCCAAAGTTTGCTGATCCCTGTTTTAAAGTTATGTCAGTCAAGATAGCTTTATTATAAATGTCATGAAAATAAAGAGAATGTCTATAACAACAGGATGTACAAAATGCATTGTAATTTACTGAGAGCTTTCAAGTACATCATTTCATCTTTACAAAGGTCTTATGAAATAATGGGTGTGGTAGATAGATCACATATGGCCTCAGAAGGGTTACATGAGAGTTCTTCAGTTCTCCCTGTATCCATGCCCATTGCCATGACTTTGAAGCTCCTCACAGCAAGAATTTGAATTACATTACACTGACCTTTATTCTGAGTTCAGCCAAGTGATTTACTTTGGCCGATGGTATGTTAGCATCAAAATTATTAATTCAAACAAAATGTTAACTCAAAATTGATCACAGATCTAAACGTAAAATACAAAAGTATAACACTCCTAGAAGATAACACAGGAGAAATCTATCTGTGAAGTAGTTGATCAACTAGACTTTATTTAAACAAAAAATTCTGCTCTGGGGGATCCCTGGGTGGCTCAGCGGTTTGGCGCCTGCCTTCGGCCCAGGGCGTGATCCTGGAGTCCCGGGATCGAGTCCCATATTGAGCTCCTTGCATGGAGCCTGCTTCTCCCTCTGTCTGTGTCTCTGCCTCTCTCTCTCTCTCTCTCTGTTTCTCATGAATAAATAAATAAAATCTTAAAAAAAAAATTCTGCTATGTGAAAGGCAATGTTAAGAGAATGAAAAGAGAAGCCACAGACTGGGAGAAAATATTTGCAGAAGACACAGGATTGTTATCCAATACATACAAAAATATGTTAAAGTTTATTTATGTATTTATTTATTTAGTAATCTCTAAACCCAGTGTAGGGCTTGAACTCATGACCCTAAGATCAAAAATTAGAACTCCTAAAAGTCAACAACAAGAAAACAAATTAGAAAAATGGGCCAGAGACCTTAACAGACACTTCACCAAAGAAGGTGTACAGATGGCAAATAAGTATATGAAAACATGCTCTACATCATATGTCATTAGGGAAATGAAGATTAAAATGACGAGATACCCACTATATACCTATTAGAATGACCACAATCTGGGACTGATAACACCAAATGCTGGTGCGGACGTGGAGCAACAAGAGCTCTCATTCATTGTTGGTGGGAATGCAAAATGGTACAGCTACTTTGGACAAGGATTCAGTGGATTTATTAAGATTTATTTATTTATTTTAGAGAGAAAGAGAGAGTGAGCAGGGTAGGGGCAAAGGGAACAAATCTTCTAGCAGACTTCCTGCTGAACATGGAGCCTGATGCAAGGCTGGATCCCATGACCCTGAGGTCATGACCTGAGCCAAAACCAAGAGTCAGATGCTTAACCAACTGAGTCACCCAGGCGCCCCACTAAGCATACTCTTACAAGTGATCTAGCAATTGGCCTCCTGGTACTTACCCAAAAGAGTTGAAAACTTATCTCCACAAAAAAAAAAAAAAAAATCTCAACACAGATGTTTACAGCACCTCTATTCTTAACTGCCAAAACTTGAAAACAATCAAGTTGTCTCTCAGTAGGTGAATGAACAAATAAATGTTAGTACATCTAGACAAAGGAATATTATTCAGCACTAAAAAGAAATAGTCTCTCAAGCCATAAAAAGACACGGAGGAAACTTAAATGCATATCACTGAGTGAAAAAAGTCAATCCAAGAGGTTACACACTGTATGGTCCCAACTATATGATGTGCTAGAAAAGGCAAAGCTATGGAGATAACACAAAGATCAGTGGTTGCCAGGGGTGAGGGTGGGGGTACAGATGAATAGGAAGAGCACAGAGGACTTTTAGGGCAGTGGCAATACTCTGCATGATATTATAACAATGGATATATGTCGTTATACGTTTGCCCAAACTCATAGAATGTATGACACCAAGAGTGACTTCTTAGGTAAACTATGGTCTACAAAATGATTATGATGTGTCAGTGTAGGTCCATTGTTGGTAAAAAAAAAAATGTACTATTCTGGTAAGTGGTGTTCATAATGGGGAGGCTGTAGATGTTGGGGGGGAAGAGGGATATATGGGAAATCTCTGCACTTTCCTTTTATTTTTTTTTAAGATTTATTTATTTATTTATGATAGACATAGTGAGAGAGAGAGAGAGAGAGAGAGAGGCAGAGACACAGGAGGAGAGAGAAGCAGGCTCCATGCAGGGAGCCCGACGTGGGACTCGATCCCGGGACTCCAGGATCGTGCCCAGGGCCAAAGGCAGGCACCAAACCGCTGCGCCACCCAGGGATCCCATGTACTTTCCTTTTAATGTTGCTATGAACCTAAACTGCTCTAACAATATAAAGTTCTAAAGCACAGACACACTCTCTATCTCTCTGTCTCACACACACATGCACACGCACACACATACACATACACAGCAGACTTAATCCCATAGCCCCATCAAGGCCATCCAAATCAATCAGTAGCCAAGCAACAATAGATATGTGAGGAGACACAGCCGAGGTCAGCAGGATCACCTTGCTAACTCATAGCTCATCTCAGATGCATGAATAGACTCAGCCAAAATCAGCTGACCCTTGCTTCTTTGTGCACTAACTAAATTTTTTTTAAGATTTTATTTATTTATTCATGAGAGAGAGAGAGAGGCAGAGACACAGGCAGAGGGAGAAGAAGGCTCCATGCAGGGAGCCCGACATGGGACTCCATCTTGGGACTCCAGGATCATGCCCTGGGCCAAAGGCAGGCACTAAACCACTGAGCCATCCAGGGATCCCCTAAATGTTTATAATTGTATGTAATTTAAATTTTGTAGTTGTTTATCAAGTGACATTACTGTGGCAATACATAACTGATGTAATGGGATGGTACTTTTGTCTGTTTTACAAAGGATAAAATTTAGCCACGTTCAAAATAGGATTTGTGAAAAGTTCTAAAATTCTGAAATTAAGAATAATCTCTGAGAATTCTGTCAGAAACTAAAATTCTGAATTTCCCAGAGGCATGTATTTAGTAATTGGCACAGCTAGAATCAGAACTTAGATTCTTTTATTGAAATCTAAATTCAAAGAAATATAAAAACTACTATGATGCAAGAGACAAGCATGCCATTTAAAATGCAATGAGGCGATTTAGGAAATTTAAAATAATTTCATAAATAAAGACCTATGTTTATATTTAATGTATTTATGAACTTATTTTCAAAGAACCTGTGTAGTCTTATCTTCCTATACATACTCTAGTATAAAAGACAAAAATCTCATTCAATTATTCTCCTAAGGAGTAAAATGAAATGTGTTCAAGACACTCAGAAATTAGTCTTAATTTTAAATACTGTGAAATCAGATCTTATTCAAGCCTTTTGGCTTTTCACATAAATTATGCACAGATTGCAGAAATTTCAGTTTTGTAATCAGTTCTATTTTATCTTCTAAGTCCAAAAGTGATATATTATAAAAAGTTACCTCAAATTTTTTTAGGTAAATGCTTTTTGCAAACTGCATCATGTAAACAATCAAAGTCTACAAATATTATTAAACCAGGTCTGCACATCTACCTTTTTATACTGAACATTGTCTCTCACCAAAGGATTGATAATTGCTTTTACAGTGGTCTGGGGTATAAAAAGTTATCTGAAACAACTTGGATTACTTTTATATATACCCAGTGCTAATGTAGACTGATTTAGGTTTTTTTATTTGTTTTTAAAGATTTTGATTGATTGATTGATTGATTGATTGATTGCCAGCTGGTGGAGTGGGATAGAGAGAGAGGGAGAGAGAATCCTAACTAAGTAGGCTCCACGCTCAGCACAGAGCAGAGCCTGGCGTGAGGCTTGATCCCAGGACTCTGAGATCATGACCTGGGCCAAAGTCAAGAGTTGGACGCTTAACTGACTGAGCCACCCAGGTGCCCCCGTGGACTGATTTTTAATAAGAAATTCGAAACAGTGTTATAACTTCCTGTGAGATCACATAGGTATCAAGCAACAAGGGCATAGACTTTAATAGGGGATTATAAGGAAACTACATAAAACTTGTCTTTCTTTTAGGACAATAACTAATTTACAATGAAGAAAACACGTTATCATTATCAACCAGAAATTTAAATTTCATGAAGGCCTGTCATTTGTGAGACGGATAAATATAACTGTAACCTTCAACTACTCTTTTTCAGAGGAGGAACCTGAGGCTTAAAACACTCTCAATAACTGTTGAAGAGTTATTCTACTAATAAATGGTGGAGCCATAGTTTCAATCATACTGATCTCTTCCCAAATTTGTGCCCCTTTTCTACATGAGGTTACAGCACAAAATGGCCTGGATATTAAAATGTCAAAGAGCTTTTGAAAAGGTTTTAATAACCAATGATTTCTTCACTTATTGAGAACCCCCATAATAAAAGGTATTTTACCATAACACATAGTTATGGTACTACATTAGATGGTTAGAGTTTCATTATAAGACTATAAAAATGTAAAACATCCAACAATCTAAGAAACCCAAAGATGAAAGAACACATAGAAATTATCTTCCATTTTACAGACAAGAAAACTGAACTCAGAGAAGATGTCATCTGTTAAAAAGTCACAGAACACAAATTTTAAAAGTTGAAACCCAATCCAGTGCCCTCTTTTTGAGGAAAAATATACTGTTTAATAAAATAGATATTAATTCACTTGATTGAACTTTACATCAGCAATTAATTTTTGGCTGAAATTTATTTTGTGTGCTGACCAGCAGTTGTGGATTACCAAAACTTGTTTCAGTAAGGCTATGGCCAGTCAGAACTTTAAGGAGAAGATTCATTTTTGACACTAAATGAGATAACAGTGTGGGGGAAAAAAAGACTGAGCATGTGAAATTTCAGTTTTTTTTAGACTTATTTTATCTAGGTCAATATTCTACTTTGAAACATTTAAGATAAGAAAGATAGAAATAGAGAAAAAAGTTAGATTAATAAATTGCTTTCTATTTGTTTTAAATATGTTTAAGATTTATTAAAGGAATACATACACTGAGAGACAGAGACAGAGAGAGAGAGAGAGAGAGAGAGAGAGCCCTCTGTTTTTTTTTTTTTTTTGAGAGATGTCTCTGGATGAAAAGATTTATACTGCAAAAATGTTATATAACTCCAACTTTATTTACAAATTTAACAGTTCTAATCAAAGTTAATTGTAAGAATACTTTTTTTAAAATTTCTACTCATGCATTTATTTTTACCTTTAATTAAATTTTTGAGATAATAGTTTCAAGTGTGGTTGTAAAAAAATAATACAGAGAGATCCTATGTAGCTTAGTTAACTAATTTCCTTCAAAGGTCACAACTTGCAAAGCTATAGTACACTATATCACAACCTGGATGATGAAAGTGATACAGTAAAAAAAAAAAGTGATACAGTCAAGACATAGAACATTTTCATCACCATATCATGTTGTCCTTTTTATTCACATCTACTTGTTCTCACCCACACCTCATCCTCAATCCCTGGAAAACATTAATCTGGTCTCTATTCTATAATTTTGTCATTTCAAGAATGTTATATAAATGAAATTATGTGGTGTGTAACCTTTTGGGAGTGACTTTTTTCATTCAACGTAATTCCCTGAAGCTTTATTTCAAGGTGTTATATATATATCAATAGATACTTCTTTCCTTTATATTGCTGAGTAGTATTCCATGGTCTAGATGAAACCCAATGTATTTAACCATTCACCTGCTAACAAAAAACTGAGCTATTTCCAGATTTTAGCTATTATGAATAAAGCTACTATAAAATTCCTGTACAGGTTTTTGTGTGAACATGAGTTTTCATTTCTCTGGGATAAATGCCCAGGAATGCAGCTACTAGGTCATATGGTGGTTTCATGTTTAGTTTTTTAAAGAAACTAGTAAACTGTTTTCCAGAGTGGCTGTACCATTTTACATTCACACCAACAATATATGAGTGATCCAGTTTCTCTACATCCTTGCCAACATTACACAGTGTTACTTTTTTTTTTTTTTAATTAGCCTTTCTGGTATGGATAGAGTAACAACTCATCATGGTTTTCATTTGCATTTCCCTAACAGCTATTGATGCTGGAACAGAGGAAAAAAGGTGAAGAATAAAGAATTCCCTTTAAATCTGAGTTTTGTTTGGTAAAAGAACACACACACACAGACACACACACTAAAAGACAGAGTGACAACACATATTCTCAGATGAGAAGAATTATAAAAAATCAGATCTTCCAAATACATCTATAAATTTAAAACAATTGCAGTAAAAGAAAACTATTTTTAGCTTGATAAAATAATGTAAGCTTTATCTGAAAGTGTAATAGGCTAAGAGTAGATAATAAAATTATTAAAAAGTAGTGACGCATCATATATTTGCTACAAGATAAAGTTTATAATATTATCATATATCTGATGTAATACTTTAAATGTAAAATTATTAAAATAATGTTATAATGTTTCAGAAAAAGATACTTCAAGTAATGAATCAAATTCCAGAATGAAAATCCAGAAATAGACGCAAGAAATTTTTATGCATTAGTGTTTGAAAGAGACTATATTTCAAATTAGTAATGAGATAAGTTTTGCTTTTAGAAGAAATATTGAAGTTGGTTCTCCATTGGATCACACAGCAAAACAGCAACACACTAGAAAATCCAACGTAAAAATCAAGTTATAAAATATGATCAGGGCAGCCCGGGTGGCTCAGCGGTTTAGCACCGCCTTTGGCTCAGGGCTTGATCTTGGAGACCTGGGATCAAGTGTCGAGTTGGGCTCCCTGCATTGGAGCCTGCTTCTCCCTCTGCCTGTGTCTCTGCCTCTCTCTCTGTGTCTCTCATGAATAGATAGATAAAATCTTTAAAAAAATAAAATAAAATATGATCAAATCTTTGCTACAATTTATAGTTACTGGAACCAGGTCAAAATACTAATATGTAATCGCATAAAAGGATAATCTCTGATTACAGCCATGATGTATATAATTTTCCTATATTTATATTTCTGTGCTTTACATTTTTCCCCTTAACAACTAGGTAATACTTTTGTGATTATGAAAAAAGGCATAAAACATTATTTCAGTTGTGCTCTTATGAAGATCTTGAGCAGAGTGGGTGCTGCTTTGAAGGAGCTAACCCTAAAAGTAAATAAATGGCAGCTGTTACAAGGAGGTGTTGAAAGAAAAGACTGCATGGAAACTCCAAATTTTTCACTGGAGCTAGAAAATATTTTTTAAGGTTTCTCCTTTTAATATGTGAACAGATATGTAACTTTTTCTTTCTTTCCTTTTTTTTTTTTTTCCTGGAAGACACAACTTCATGTCTCCACTCCCTCTTCCTTTGACTAATTCTTGACCACTGATAGCACTCTGTCAAGTGCGGCCCATGTGTCATCTTGTTTAATTGCCACATGTATGAGATGATTGCCTCTGTTATTCCCATTTGGCTGTTGGAGATCCAAAACAGGGAGAGGTTAAGAAAACAGATAATAATTGATGAATATCAGGCTCCGGACATTAATCACTTTCTTATATACTTTTGAGAGAAAGTGTCTACGTCTCTACCTCTCTTACCACCAGCGCCTACCTACACCTCTTCTGCCTCAGCGGCACCTCATTGCTCCTCAAAGCTCTCAGGATGTCTGCACTGTGTCTTCTAGTAGGAAAACAGTCCAACCAAATGCATTCAGATGTGATCATCTGTGAACCCCTCGAAGAGGCCTTTTTGATCATGTTGACTAAAAAAAAAGTGTCCTCCAACTCACTTCTTCACAGCTTAATCTTTTCTCGAAGCTCTTCTAACTACCTGATCTTACCTTACTCATTCAGGTGTTTATTGTCAGTTTCCTCCACTAGAAGGTAAGTGCCTGTTTTGTTCACAACATCTATTCCCAACACTTGAATGAATAGATGGTTGACATACGAGCTGCTTCTGGAAAATAAATTCAGGAGTATAAAAATTTTCCCTAAAGAGTGAAATTCCTCAGATAACATCTACAGGAAAAATACAAAACAAAACAAAACCTCTAGAAACTCTGGACACCAATATTTGATTGTGAAACCCCAGGCCACATTTAAGGAAATCAACCATGTGTCTAAGAAGCAATGTGACTTGTTATATGAAACATACCAGAGTGTAAAATTCTAAGTAGTGCTCTCACCTCAAAATCAAGCCCTTGGAAGGCAGTGCACTGACTCCAGTGACTCTAGCATTGTTCACATCTATTACTTTCAATGACTATTTATCGGCACCTTCAGTGCTTGTGAAAATTTATCTGTAATATATTCAATAACGGATATTTTTATCTGTGAAGAGTGGACTTGGTCTTGGAAAAAGCCAGAAGTCATTTAAAGCCCACTGTGGGGAACATGGTATCAACAAAGCAGACTTCATGAATTTTTCATCAAAAAAGTGATGGGACTAGAACATAATGAAACTTTCCTGTTCACTGATTGCTCATAAAGTGGCTCTGGAAGAACTTTCAAAATTGGATTGTGGAACTCATTCCTGTATAGCAGGAACCTTGGTATCGACACCCCCAAACCACTACTTTGGATGGAAGGACACTCATTTTGGTGTTCAAATTATGATACATTTGATTTATGTTTAAAAATACCAATCCATTTTATAGTTAATATATACAGAGCTCAGAATACAACATATTCTGTCCAGTTTCCATGTGAACTTTAATTCAAATATCTCTGAACCTGCATATGGACACCTTTTTGGTTGCTCTCTATAAAATCGTATTAACTAGCTAGGTGGATAACTTCATTTTACCCAGTGCATATATTTCTGACTTGCTGTATAACAACCCAATTTTAAGAGTCAGAGAGGTTAAATTTTTAAATGCAGAAAAGAAATTCATTCTGGAAAAGGCAAATCTATGGAGATAGTAGACAGATCGGTACAGATGGTCCCTGATTTACAATGGTTCGACTTAAACTTTTTTGACTTTATGATAGTGTGAAAGCAATATGCATTCAGTAGAAACTATACTTCAAATTCTGAATTTGTGGGATGCCTGAGTGGCTCAGCGGTTGAGCGTCTGCCTTTGGCTCACGATGTGATCCCGGGGTGATCCCGTGGTCCCGGGATCGTGTCCCACACATCGGGTTCCCTGAATGAAACCTGCTTCTCCCTCTGCCTGTGTCTCTGCCTGTGTGTGTGTGTGTGTGTGTGTCTCATGAATAAATAAATAAAATCTTTAAAAATTTTTTTTGAATTTGAATCTTTTCCAAGGGTTGTGATATGTGGTATGATACTCTCTTATGATGCTGGGCAGAGGCAAGCATAGCTCCCAGTCAGCCATTCCATCACAAGGGTAAACAACCAATATGCTTACAACCACTAGGTACCCATCCAATCATTCTGTTTTTCATTTTCAGTACAGCAGACAACAAATTACATGAAATATTCAACACTTTGTTATAAAAAAATGCTTTGAGTTAGATGATTTTGCCCAAATGTAGGCTAATATACATGTTCTGGACATGTTCAGAGCTACGCTATGAAGTCCATTTGGCAGGTTAGATGTATTAAATGCATTTTTGACTTAAAATACTTTCAACATAATGATGGTCTTATCAGGATGTAACCTCATTGTGAGTCATTGGAGATTTGTATTTGCCAGGGTTGGGGGGTGGCAGTGGGATGAACAGGTGGAGCACAGAAGATTTTTAGGGCAGTGAAACTACTCTTCATCATACTGTAATGTTGGATACATGGCATTATGCATTTGTCCAAACAAGAAATCTCAAACTTAAGAGTGAGTCCTAATGTAAAATATGAACTTAGAGTATTGTGAAGTGTCAACATAGGTTCTATAATTGTAACAAATGTGCCACCTGGAAGGGTATGTTGATTATTTTTGTTTATTCTGTTCCTTACTGTTCAAATTGTATGTTGATTTCTTTTTCTTATACAAGGTTTCTACGGAATGTCATACACTTGGCAAGGTTCAGTCTAATTTCCTGCAAGTATTGCATATGACAAATTTAAAAATTTTTAAGTTATGTTTATAATGATGCTAGTTATTTAAGTGCTTTCTAAATCATTAAAGATTAAGTTAGTTCAATATTGTCTTTTATATATTTATAAAATATATAATATATATATATATATATATTTTTTAATTTTCTTTATTTATTTATGATAGAGAGAGAGAGAGAGAGGAAGAGACACAGGCAGAGGGAGAAGCAGGCTCCATGCACCAGGAGCCCATCGTGGGATTCGATCCCGGGTCTCCAGGATCGCGCCCTGGGCCAAAGGCAGGCGCCAAACCGCTGCGCCACCCAGGGATCCCCTAATATATATTTTATATATATTTATATAAATATATTTTATATATATGTATAAAATAGTTGGTAACACTCAATTAACCTGAACACTATTTTCCCCACACATTTATAGTAAATATTAATTCAAAAGTTTTTAAAAAGAAAATAGGGGCAGCCCAGGTAGCTCAGTGGTTTAGCGCCACCTTTAGCCCAGGGACTGATCCTGGAGACCTGGGATCGAGTCACACATCGGGCTCCCTGTATGGAGCCTGCTTCTCCCTCTGCCTGTGTCTCTGCCTCTGTCTCTTGTCTCTCATGAATAAAGAAATTTTAAAAATCTTAAAAAAAAAAGAAAAAGAAAATAGAATTTGGTCTATAATCTTCCACCTGTCTTCCAATTCAGTGATAATATCACTCTCTCTGAAAGAAGAGATGTCAGGAGACATGAGTTATTATCCTATATTGGGTAGTTTCTTAGCTGTAGATCTCAGACAAGATACCTAACTATTCTGGGCCTGAGTTTCTACTGTGTGGATGTAAATTTGGGACTAATCACTACAATCCTTTCCAGTCCTAGCTATTCTTTTATTCAGTGCATTAGTAGGAGCTTTCTATTTCAAAGGACCTTATTATAAAATATCTTGTAAAACTAATATTTATCCTTACTTAATCCTTTTTAGGAAATGTAAGAAGTGCATGAAACATGGTAAAGTAACAGTTTATTTTTAGTACTGACAGTTAAATACGTAAGCTTCAGAGTTTTTTTCTTTGTTTGCTCTTAATGAATTGAGATGTATTGTAAATCCAAACTTGTATTCTAAAAGGTTGAAATGTCAAACTGCTAAGTAACAAAGTGTACTCGTGTGAGAGGATTTGTTCTAAGGGAACTGACTTACATTCTTTTCTAATATCCACAAAATATCTCTATTTTGTTAGGATTAAAGGTGTCCTCATGTTTTAGCAAGAAACATTTTATTATATTAAAAAAGAACACACTGACTATGCAAATAACAGATTTAAACAGATGGAGTGAAAACCCTAATTTTTGCAACCTCGTTTTTAAATAGGAATATGTGGGCTAGATACTAAATACAAAACCATGACTTCAACCCACTCACTCTTCCAAATTGCTTGCTATTTTCAATCAACATCCTCAGGTTCAAGAAAAAACAAACAAACAAAAAACTCCCAAGACAGATAAAGTTTACCTGAATTTGCCATTTGGACTTTACCACACTCCTCCCTTTGAGTTAACAATCTTTGTTTGAATGGTTCCCTGAAGGTTTATTTATAAGAGTTTCTGTATCCATGGATATGTTTAAAATACTAGGAGTTGTTAACCATGACCAAGAAAAATGAAATAAAACACAAATCTTGTCAGTCCAAATTTCCATTGACTTGCAAGTATAAAGATAATGGGTACCAAATGTATGGCTTTCACTGATACCTTGAGACTGTTTTATCAAGGTGTCCAGGAATCAAGTATTTTCCTTGCACGCTTGTGGAGATAGGTTTGCACATCTACAAAAACTGTTTGCTGAAATGCTAGTCTTCATAAAGCCCCAGGAAAGATTTGTGGGGCAAATTTTTTTTTTCAGACAAGTACAGAAGATCAACTAAATCACAAATTCTCTACAGGCCTTTCTTTCTTCCCTCTCCTTAAAAACAAAACAAAACAAAGCAAAACAAAAACAAAACAAAAACATGGTTAGGGTCTGCCTTCAGCCCAGGGCATGATCCTGGAGTCCTGGGATCGAGTCCCACATCAGGCTTCCTGCAGGGAGCCTGCTTCTCCCTCTGCCTGTGTCTCTGCCTGTGTCTCTTGTCTCTCATGAATAAATAAATTTTAAAAATCTTAAAAAAAAAAAGAAAAAAAAAAAGAAAAACAAGAAAGAGTGAACCTTGGGGTGGAGAAATCAAGCCTTACAAAGTTATTTGAGACTAAATCTATGTAGGCAGTGGTGTGCCATAGGCAATTCACAAATAGCATTCCTCTCCCCTCCCACCAAAAAAAAAAAAAAGTGTGCATCACTATACATAAATGAATTGCCTATAGTTTTTATTGATATAAAGGTTATATAGCACACAATTTTAAGATAATAACAAAATAAACAACATTCTATTGTAAATTCCATATAGCCAATCGATTCTCACATAATACTTCAGTTGAATTTTGCTAAATCCTGGTATCTGTGGTCAAAATATGATTGCAGTTGATGAATGAGTATCATTCCAACTTGAATGTTGGTGAACATTTTCATATAAGTTAATGAGTAAGATGGAAGTGAAGCAACTATGACAAGTGTAGGAACTGTATTTGTTTGTCCTGCTGTAACACCATCTAATTGGCTAAAAGTCTGTGAATGCTGGAAGAACATTCCCTCAATTTTTTTTTATGTGCTCATCACAATATAATGACTACAGGCACTACATAGTCTTCCCTATATCTGCATTATTAGCAATTCCTTTATCATGTTTTAAAATTTAAACAACCAATAAAACAATAAATCAAGTACAGACTTGTGGTGTTTGCTGAATTCCAATATGTAAAGACCTGTTCCAAGCTACCAGCATGATGCCAGGAAACGTGAAATGGGGAAGAGATGCACAGCAGCACAACAGTGTATAGAGTACTTCCACTATTCAGATAACAGATGTAAATAATCTCAAGGGCATAGGTAATTGTAAGATGAAATAAAAAGGAAGGTTGAGTTACCTTTGGTTTTGATACATTTTTTAAATTGTAAGTTTACGTGAGTTAATTTTTAATAATGGCTGGAATTTTAAAATAGTTTAATAAGTTTTTGAAATGATTTTTAACAATGGACTCGCAAAATTCCTAAAAATTTAAAAAATCACTTCTGGTGAGTTGATCAAGCTGGTACCAGCACACCACGACATGTGGGAAAAGACATCTGAAATCCAAACAACAAGGCACCACCTTCTCTTAGTTATCCTAATATCTACATAAACTCAAGACACGAAAAGATACAGACACTAAGATTTTTTTCCCTAGTCACACCGCAGTATTTCCCCCTCTCAGGTCACTCTCTTTCATTAGCTGATTTATACTACTTGATCTCACAACTCAGTAGGGGAAGTGAGAAAAACAGAATGAAATCATGCCCAGTTATGGGTGAATTAGCCTTTTGGTTGTCGTAGCAGTTCTTTCTTACCGGCTAAATTTCATAATAGGTAATTAATATGCTTTAATTACTTTGTATTTCAAATGCTCTAAGAAGTAAAAATTTTCACACTGAATCTGAAGATACCAGAAGGTCTACAGTACCTCTTATGAAAATTTTTAAAATTAAAGTATTATAAAGAGGACTAATTAAGGGTTTTCAATTATTTGATTATATTTACTTGAAAAACAAAATCATACTGATGTTTAATGTTTCAATGAAAGAAAATTGATGGCTGAATAATTTTATATCCTACCAAGTAATACTACATAATTAAAATCTAAGAGAAAGCGACATTGATTGTATTAAAGGCCTTATAGAAAAAAATTAATGGCAATATTTAACACTTTCATTTATTTTTGCCATTTATCTATTTCTAACCTTGACATTTCTTCTTTATGACAACTCTGGAGCCCAGCATTCAACCTCTTACTGGTACATATTACTATTATAATAAGTGATGTCCAGGGGAACATTAG
Organism: Nyctereutes procyonoides; assembly: GCF_905146905.1. Classification (NCBI taxonomy): domain Eukaryota; kingdom Metazoa; phylum Chordata; class Mammalia; order Carnivora; family Canidae; genus Nyctereutes; species Nyctereutes procyonoides. The sequence goes on along the minus strand of NW_026575142.1, from coordinate 23,090,716 downwards.
CACATAAGCCAAAATAAGCACAAAAATTCTATTTACTAAATGAAGGATAATTATTGAAAAGGAGAAACTAAGACTTTAAAATAATCATAGTAAATACACTCAAATAGTTTAAAGAAGATAAAACAATTAAACAAGGACAAAAAATCATTTAAGAAGTCAAGAATAATTTTAGGAATAAAGAAACACATAACAGTTGAAAAGCATACTAAAGTGGACCAGGATCGAGTGAATGAATGAATGAATGAATGAATAAAGTGAACCAGAAAAGTATAGGACAGATAAAGCCAAAAAATAAATTAGTGAGCTGAAAAGTCAATTTGAGATGCCTTAACAGAAGACAGTAGATAATAAGAAAATAGATTTACAAGAAAAGCTGAAAGAAATGGAGGATAGGATGGGAACTGTATCAGATAATATAAATACGCAAGGAGATTAGAAAATAATAACATTAAATTTCCAAGAATTAAAAACAAATGAACTGTTTCTGATTGAAAACATTCATAGAATATCTTTCTAACTGAAGTAATCATACTTTCATACATGAGAATGGAAAAATAAAATGAAAAATTCTAAAAATATTTAGAAAAAGAAGAACAGGGGATCCCTGGGTGGCTCAGTGGTTTAGCGCCTGCCTTCAGCCCAGGGCTTGATCCTGGAGTCCCGGGATCGAGTCCCACTTCAGGCTCCCTGCATGGAGCCTGCCTGTGTCTCTGCCTCTCTCTCTCTGTCTCTCATGAATAAATAGATAAAAATCTTAAAGAAAAAAAAAAGAAAGAAAAAGAAGAACAGATTAACTATAAAGCCAGGAATCAGACTAATCAGACTTTTTTTTTTAACAGAAACATTATAATATATAAGAAAAAAATCAAGTAATAATTTTAGGGCTTCAACGTGGAAAATACAACACCTGGTTTTATATCCAGTCAAATTACCATTTAAATGAGAGGGCATAACAGATATTCTCGTGTTAAAGAATTTCACAAAGTTTATCCCATGAAGATTAATTCTAAAACTCTCTTGGATTAAGAATCTAATGAGAACAAAAATAAATATAAGAGGGCACTAAAAATAGAGATAGTAAATAGCTAAATTTACTATTTTCTAAAATATCAAAGAGGTGACATATAAAAAATACATTAATAAAATTCCAAAACTTTAATTTTAGGCAATATAAACATTGCCTTATTGTCAGATGGGGAAAGGAGAATATGGATAGTGATGAATTAAAAAAAAAAATCTACAGGGCTAAATACCAGTATGGGTCATAAGGATATCCACTATATAAACAAAAACAGAACAATTTACTTTTATATGAGCTAAAGAAAACTCGACTAACCAGCTGAAAACAGAAAAGAGAGGTAACCAAAATGAAATAAAGTAAATGAAATATATAAAAAAGAAGTGGCAGAAATAAGCATAATTAAAATAAATGTAAATGGATTTAATGCACCAACTAAAAGATATTTTCAGACTGGTAAGAAATATTTAATAATATATCAAGTAAAAGAGACACACTTAAAATATTGGGATATAGAAAGGTTAAAATGATAGAAAAAGATAAACTAGGCAAAAATGAATCAAAATACAGTTGAAATATAATCTGAATATCAGACAAATTTAAATCAAATTTAAAGCAGAATCTAAAGCAAAATGACATAATAAAGGACAAAAAGAAATGAACAAAGGGAATAGAGCAGAATTAATAGCTACTACAAATGTGTGTAAAATTAAAATCTAAAATGGAATGGAATCTAAAATGGAATCATTCCATTCATTGTGTATATGTTCTAGAACTAGAAGTGAACCTCCTGAGTTTGGTTTAAAAAAAAAAAACCCTCAAAATCCTGTTTAATGTACAGGGAACATCAGACAATGTTATAAGAGAGAAAAAGAAAATGGAGGTACCAAGATTAAAAATTAGAATTTTTAGATAGTATGATCATGAGAAAGAACATTATTAACAATTCCAGTTTGTAAGAAACGTTAGCAGAGCTGCTAAATTAAGTTAAAATGAACAAAAATAATACATTTTTACCAGAAGTATGAGTTTAAAAAGATGGCATTAAAAACTGGTTTAAAAAAAATTTAGAACATATGTAGGAACTAGTTTAACAAAGATTACTCAAGACCTATTTAGAGAGAATGTTAAAGCTCTATTAAAGGACATAAAATTAATTCTGAAAGATGTAGGTGGAGAAACATTCCATGCTTTTGATTGGGACATCTCTAATAAAAGAATGATATAAATCCTACCCAAATGAATCTATACATTCAATACAACCCCAAATCCCGATCTAAAATTCCAAGTGGATTTCTTAAAGGATGTGATAAGCATAGTTTAAAATTTATAGAAAAGAAGTTGATGAACTCTGCAAAAGAACTCAAGAGGGGACTTGATTTACTAGATTGTAAGAAATACTCAAAAACATATAATAAACACAGTGTGACAATGACACGTAACTAAAGAAATAGACCAGTGAATATAACAGAGATTATAGAGACAGACCCATGTACAAAGGAGAACTTAATTTGTAGTGTCTCCACAAATCAATGAGGGAAAATCAGATGCTTGGTAAAAGGTCTTATTAAGACCAACCCACTGTATGGAGAAAACAAAGAAAATTCCTGCTTACTACCTATGCAGAAGGAAACTCCATGTAGATTTAAAACCCCAAATGTAAAACTTAAAAGTATACTTATGGGAAGATAACACAGGAGAAAAACTTGTGATCCAAGGATGGAGAAGGACTCCTTTAAAAAAGAACAGAGTTCATACAAGCACTTTGATATCTTAGTTCTGGGGCTAGAATCATGAAGGTTACAATGATAACTAAAGACCAATTCACACAGTTTCAAATACAGATTCTTATCAAGTTTTACTGAAAAGATATGTCGGATAAAGATTCAGTTGAAAAATAATGAAAAGTTTTCTAATAACTCCAGTTTAAGTTACGGACTTGGAAAATGAGATAAATCAACAACTTTGGCGTAATAGGTAACAATGAAGCACAGTAAATTCTAATATCTTTCTAACAGAAAAATAGTTGTTTGCTAGACTTGTTAACATGCTTAAATCTACTGTGTGTATGCATGCACATGTATGTGTGTGCTACGTAGCATTAAAAATGAATATAGTCAAATAGATTTAATAGCAATTGATTGCATCAAAGGAAAGGGTTACTTCTCTTAAATTCCATACAACAGCCCTGGAAAATCCTTTTTTTTTCCATGACTCACTGAGTGTGTTTTATTTTTGGAATGTCTTCTGCAAAGTTAAGGTCACATCAGCCAACAGCTTGCTGATGAACATTTGTATAATATGAAAAAGAAAGCCCATAAACCTAATTTTACTGTGGTTTCTCAATTCAATTGTATTTAAATGAGATTCTTTCAAATGTTTTTAATAACATGATAAGATCTAGTTCAACGTTAATAATGCAAATACAATTTTCTTATTGGTGATACTTATATATGTTATGTTCACATTGATTATTGCTTCCTCCTGTAATAGTTTAATATATAGTGAAGTCATATTGAAACAAAAGTCTTCCTTAACATTTTTTTCCAAATTACGTTCTAAATTTAGAGAAGAAATGTTATCATTCTTGCATTTTTATAATGAATAGTCACTAGGGTAGGATTTCTTTTTAGAAAAATAATTGTAAATAAAAATGTTTAATCATACGGTAACCACAAGAACTCTGGAAGACATATTCAGAATATATTTCATGCAACTTTCATGCAGTCTCTTTATAAAAGGCACCCAATGTTATATGAAGCTTAATTACCCTGTCCTCCTTATCTCATGATAGTATTCTAAAATAACAAGAGGGCTCAGAAGTTATATAGGAAGAAGACCACCAAAAGGAAGAAGACAAGCTTTTCTTTGTCTTTCTCTCTCTCTCTCTCTTTTAAATCAAGGTTAGGCCTTGCCTGGTTTCTTTCACGCTGAGTATATACCACATAAGTGACTTCTGTTCAGGTGGACATTTCAAAACTTTTCTTTTCATTATTATGGGAAATTTCTAATCCATTCACGATTAGAGATAATAGACTGCAAATATTTGATATCCTCAATTCTCAGCATACGTAATTATCAGTTGGTTCACATATATTGACTATCTCATATCCCCCATGCATCAGACATCATATCATCTGCCCATGTTTCAACACTATTTCTAAAAAAATATTTTCTTTATAATAAAAAACCCACAAATGCTATTGTTTTTAAAAATTAGTAATATTTATTAATATGATTAAATATCCAATCAATACACTTTTCCTGATTTTTATTTTTCTTAAGATTTTATTTATTTATTCATAGAGATGCAGAGAGAGAGAGAGAGAGAGAGAGAGAGAGAGAGAGAGGCAGAGACACAGGCACAGGGAGAAGCAGGCTCCATGCAGGGAGCCCGACGTGGGACTCGATCCCGGGTCTCCAGGATCACGCCCTGGGCTGCAGGTGGCGCTAAACCGCTGCGCCACCGGGGCTGCCCCCTTTTCCTGATTTTTAAAAATGTGTTTGAATTGGAATACAATACAGACTATTCATTGCATTTAATAGATATGTATTTCACCTCTTTGGGTCTATAGGTTTCAACCTATAAGTATTGTAATCTATATACACATAGCCTCACTGTACTTTTATCTTGTTTTATAATTAAAAAACAAAGTGGGTCATTTATTCTGTGGTTTTCCACAGTTTGGAGTTTGTTGATTGTATCCTCATGATGTTTTTTTTATGCTCTTTTGTCACATGATGATTAGATTATGAGGTTCAAAGCTAGACCAGTTTCAGGTTCAGCTTTTTGTGCTGCTACCTTATAGGTAGCATTTTGCATTTTTTTTCAGGAGATACACAATATCTAGTCATTTCTCTTTTTGTGATGATGTAATTAACTGTTAATAATTATTGACTGGATCCCTTGTTTCAATAGAAGTTGCAAACATGTGATTTTATTTCTATCATTCATTCTTTAAGTATTATTATCTGGAGTATTTATTTTTTTTAAAAAAATTCCTTCATCAATTACTCGTTGCCAAAGGTATAATGTATATAGCCAAACAATATAAGTGCTTGAGTATTTCCTTTATTTTCCGGTCTTCAAAATAATAAGTTGGTTATATTGAACGGTGTCCAATGAGTTTTTTTAAGACATTATTATAAACTCATATTTAAACATGTTTCAACCTATGGAGGTTATTATTTTTCAAGTTCAGATGGCTCCATCTATGGCTAGTAAAAGTGTCTTTAATTGACTAATGGTTTTAATAGTTTCCTTAGTTTCTGGTATGACATTCAGGGTTCATACACATATTTCCCATCCTACACCTGAGTGAAATAAGCCATTTCCCCAAGAAATGCTTGTTCCTTTCACTTATGTGAGAAATGGTAGTTAGGAATTGTAAATGAAATACTGAGGAAGAAGCTAATCATTGCTATTGATTCAGTCTGTATTTTTAAGATTTGCTTTTTAGTGGCAGGGCTAGTTTTGGTTTAAGGATTAAAAACACTATGAATTAATGGTGATACCTTCAATTGAAATTTAGTTAAACTTCTATGTCTTGATTGTTTCTCCCTTTATCAGCACAAGGATCCTGGTCCCCAAAGATAACAACATAATTGCTTATATACTTTACAGGGCATCTTTAAAATTCTTTGAATAACAGCACTAACAATACCAACAAAAATATAATTACTTTAAAAAGTTAAGATTTTTTTTTTGTCTTAGACCATAGTCTATTAGGGATGAATAGCAAATTATTTGAGTTTTTAAAATCTTTTTTGGGACCCTTGGGTGGCTCAGTGGTTGAGCCTTCGGCTCAGGGTGTGATCCTAGGTAGGGATCGAGTCCCACGTCGGGCTCCCTGCATGGAGCCTGCTTCTCCCTCTGCCCATGTCTCTCTCTCTCTCTGTCTCTCATGAATAAATAAATAAATAAAAATTTTTAAAAAAAACATTTATATTGAAGTAGAATTGTCTTGAAATAATAGTGATCAGTTTAAGTGTACAGTTTTGGTATAGACTCTACTATCATTAAGATAAAGATGAGTTCCATCACCCTAAAATTTCTCTTATATCCCTTTAGAGTCAGTCTCCATCTTGCCCATTTATGACCCCAGAATCCATTAATATAGTTTCTGTTGCTCTAATTTTACTTTTTAAAGAATTTTATAGCCATAGAATAATATTTCATGTATTTTTTTTGTCTAGATTCTAGCTCTCAGTATCACATTTTTAAAATTCATCCACATTGTTAGTATCTTCTTTTAGTAGCTGGGTATTATTCAGTTGCATGGAAATCAGCCCCTTTTGCTTATCTACTCTCTTGGTGGTGGACTCCTGGGCATTTTCAGGTTTTTGGCTATTATTAATAAGGGTACTATTAACATTTATGTACAAATTTTTATGAGTACACATGATTCCATTTCTCCTGGAAAAATAAACAAGAAGGTTGTTTCTGGATCATATGATTAAGTAATGCTTGATTTTATTTTTAAAATTGTTAAAGTTGTTTTGTATTTACAAAGGCAATATTTGAGAGGTCTAGTTGATATACTTTCCAACACTTGGATTTAATAGGTTTTTTTGTTTTTTAAAGATAGTTTAGGGATGTCTGGGTGGCTTGGCGGTTGAGCGTCTGCCTTCAGCTCAGGTCGTGATCCTGATCCCAGGGTCTAGGACTGAATCCCACATTGGGCTCCCTGTGGGGAGCCTGCTTCTCTCCCTCTGCCTATGTCTCTGTCTCTGCCTCTCTCTTTGTGTCTCTCATGATTAAATAAATAAAAATCTTTAAAAATATATATTTTACGAGGTACATAGTATGTCATTGTGATTTTCAGTTGCATTTCTTTAATAACTAATGATCTTGATAAATTTTTTCACATGCTGTTTTTTGATATGCATATCATTTTTGGTGAAGTGCCTATACAAAGCTTTTGCCTATTTTCAAGTGAATTTGTTGAATTGCAAGTGTTCTTTATATGCTTGGGGTTAAACTATTTTTTCAGAAATATATTCCCTAAATATTTTCTCTCAATGGATGGCTTGCCTTTCAAATTTTTCTTTTTTTAAAAGATTTTATTTATTTATTCATGAGATACACAGAGAGAGGTAGAGATACAGACAGAGGGAGAAGCAGGCTCCCCATAGGGAGCCCAATTGCAGGACTCGACCCTGGTATCCTGGGATCAGGACCTGAGCCAAAGGCAGATGCTCTACCACTGAGCCACCCAGGTGCCTTGCCTTTTAAAATTTTCTTAACAGTGTCTTTCAAAGACTAAAAGTTTAGCATTTTGGCAAAACTCATTGATTACACTTTTATTTCATGGTTCATGGTTTTTATGCTTAGAAAACTTTGTTTAATCCAATGTTATGATGATTTTTCTCCCAAGACTTCTTCCAAAATTTTGTGATTAGATTTATCTACATCTTTTATATTTAGATCAATGATCTATTCCAAGTTTACTTTTCCATGTTGTGGAGTAAGGTTCAAAGTTTACTTTGCTTTATTTTGTTTTCACATGGAGATCTAATCATTATAGCACCATTTGTTTAAAAGACTAACCTCCTTTGAATTACCTATATATCTTAACCATATATACATAGATGGCATGTATATACCTTCTTGTCAACTTTATACTTTCCATTGATCTATATGAATATCATAGATTCCCTACTTTAATATTTCCTATCATGATTAATGTAGCTTTTATAGTATGTTTTGAAGTCCTCTGACTTTTTTTTTTTTTCAAAGATTTTTGGCTATGCTTAGTGCTCTGCCTTTCCAAATGTATCTGACAATCAGTTTGTCAATTACTTTGAAATTGCCAATTGGGATTTTTTTGTTTAAGATTTTATTTATTCATCTGAGAGAGAGAGAGACAGCACAAGTGGAAGGGAGGGGCAGATGGAGAGGGAGAAGCAGACACCCTGCTGAACAGAGAGCCAGATGCAGCTAGATTCCAGGATCCTGGGATCATGACCTGAGCTGAAGGCAGACGCTCAACTGACTGAGACACCTAGGTGCCTCACCTACTGGGATTTTGATAGGATTGTATAGACTCCACAACTTAATTTGTAAAGAAATATTGTAACAATATTGCATTTTTCAATCTCTTGTAGTTTTGAGTAACCAGTTCTTACAAATAGTTTGCTAAATTTATCCTAAAAAAAAATTCGTGCTTTTGAGGTTATAATTTCAATTAAAAAATTTGTTTTTATTCCCACTATTAAGAAGTACAATTGAGGGCAGCCCGGATGGCTCAGTGGTTTAGCGCCGCCTTCAGCACAGGGTGTGATCCTGGAGACCCGGGATTGAATCCCATGTCAGGCTCCCGGTGCATGGAGCCTGCTTCTCCCTCTGCCTGTGTCTGCCCCCCCCCCCACCTCTCTCTGTGTCTCTCATGAATAAATAAATAAAATCTTTAAAAAAAGAAGAAGAAGAAAAGAAGAAGAAGAAGAAGAAGAAGAAGAAGAAGAAGAAGAAGAAAAGAAGAAGAAGAAGAAAGAAGAAGGGATCCCTGGGTGGCGCAGCGGTTTAGCGCCTGCCTTTGGCCTAGGGCGTGATCCTGGAGACCCGGGATGGAATCCCATGTCAGGCTCCCGGTGCATGGAGCCTGCTTCTCCCTCTGCCTGTATCTCTGCCTCTCTCTCTCTCTCTCTCTCTCTCTCTCTCTCTTTGTGTGTGTGTGTGTGTGACTATCATAAATAAATTAAAAAAAATAAAAAAAAGAAAGAAGAAAAGAAGAAGAAGGAAGAAGAAGAAGAAGAAAGAATTGAGAGGCGCCTGGGTTGTTCAGTTGGTTAAGTGTCTACCTTCAGCTCAGGTCATGATCTCAGAGCCCTGGGATTGAGCCACACATCAGGCTCCCTGCTCAACAGAGAGTCTGCTTCTCTCTTCCTTTCCATCCCCCCACCCTCACACACACCTAGCTGGTGTTTTCTCTCTCTCAAATAAATAAATAAAATAAAATTTTAAAAAATAGAATTGATTTTTGGAAATGAATCTAGTAGTCAACAATTGGTAATCTTAATTAGTTGTAGTAACATTTTTTATCATCTGTATTTATAAATAGTTTGACTTCTTTTCCAATCTGCATACCTTTAATTACTTTCTGATGCTTTTTAAACTAGATAACTCCTTCAGTAAGATGTTGAATATAAGTAATTAGAGTGGGCATCTTGCCTCTTAATTTCAGGGAAAGAATTCAGTCCTTTATCATTAAATATGATGTTATTCATAAGATGTTGTGGGTTTTTTTAGATGCCCTGAAGTTTGAGAAGACACTATTCTATTGGTAGTTTTCTATTGGTTTTTATCATATGTAGATGTTGAATTATTTTGTTCAGTGTCTTCTGCATTTGTTGAGATGATCATATGGTTTTACTTTTAGCAATAAAATCAAGTCTATAAAATAAGTAGATTTAAATGTGTTAGGTATAGAATAAGGAATTGAAAACAGAAGAAAAGAAGAAGACAGTTTGTACATGATAAGGTTGATTTAAAGAATATATATGACCAAAAAATATATAAAGAATAACTTAAAATTGTATTACAGTTTCTAAAATAAAAAAGCAAAAGTAAGATTAAAACATATTACTAATGAACACAGCCGTAATTAGGAAATTGAAAGATTTTGAATAAAAAGAGATGAAAAATATGAAAGAGAAATTAAGAATTATGGATCCAAATGATTCAAATATTTCTAGAAAGAAAGAATGGAGAATGAATCAATATTGAAAATGACCATAATTGAGAGTTTTCCAGATTTTGTGAAAAACACAAGTCTCTAGTTTATAAGTATAGTAAGTTTGAAGCAATATTAATAAAAAAACATACCTAGATACTTTGTTATGAGATTTTATTTCTTCAGTGGAAATTAAGAAATGATCCATTCAAATAGAAAGTGGGAAAATGGATAAAAAGAAACAACAAGAAAGAAAACTCAGAATAAGATAGTTGAAATCAATCCAAACATGTTGGAATTTTTAATAAGTGTATATGAAAAACATTACTTATTTAAAAAACACCACAATGAAGCTTATTGTATATTCACACAACTATATAACTGATCTATATGTTATTTACAAAAGACACATAAAAACTTAAGAATATACAAAAACAAAAAGAAAATAAATGATAAAGTATCAGACATATCCTAATAAAAAGTAACGTAGTTATAGCAATAATAACCTCAGACAAAATTTGTTTTAAGGCAACAAAAGAATAAGATAAAAAAGGGTCAAAACATAATGCTAAGAAGAAAACTGCCAAAATTGTAAGCCAACTCTTCAGTGCAACTCATATTAAAGCCTCAAAAATGTATAAAGCAAAAACTACAGGAAAAAAATAGAAATTGACTAATAGACCATCATAGTTTCTAAAAAGTTATTAATGTAACAAGAAATTATTATTTGCAAAAAACTTTCCATTATAACAACTTATTTCTGGAAAAAAACTGACTACAAGTAAAACCTCATAGCTAGAGAGCGGATATTATACAAGTTGCATTCATTAACCACATATAATTAAATGGAAAATAATAATGAAAAAGTGATAGGAAAAATACACTGGAAATTTTACAAATGAAACTGATTCTAAACAACTCATAAGTGAAACAGAAGTCATACCAAAAAATAAGAAAATTAGAAATAAATTCAAATATACTTAAATCTTTAAAAAATTAAATAATACAGGGGCACCTGGCTGGCTCAGTTGATAGAGCATGTAACTCTTGATCATGGGGTTGTGAATTTGAGCTCCACATTAGGTATAGAGTTTACTTAAAAAAATAAAATCTTTGAAGAAAAATTAAAAACTATATATTAAATTTGTGAAAGTAAATTTGGAATTTAACGTTACTAAGAGAAAATAATTATAGCTATAAGTTCTTGCAATAGAAAATAATAAACTATAAATTAACTATGCTTATAACAAAATTTTAGGACAAGAATTAGAAGAAACCTAATGAAATTTCTAAAAATGAGTAAAGAAATTAAAGTGGAGAGAAGAGAATAATGAACTAGAATATAAAGGAAAAATAAAACCCATTGCTGGTGCTTTGAAAAAAGTAATAAAATAGAACTTTGGTTATCTGATCAAGGAAACTAGAAAAGGCAAAAATAATAATAGAAATAAAAGGCTCAAAACTACAGACATCATGATTTATTATGTCATGAGAATCTTTTTAATAAATTCCTACATTTACATTTAACGACTAAATAAGAATAAATTAAAAACCTAAATTAGTGGTGACTGTTAAGATAACTGAATTAATAGGTTAAAATCTGTCCATTTATCCCCAAATATCTCTCCCTCCAAATATGTCAAAACTGTGATATGTTTTTATAGATAATTTCTGCCATCTTACATAAAGTATGACAAAAGCTAGGGAAAAAGTGAGAAATTCAGTATTCACTTATTTAGCATAAAACTGATACTAAAACTTGACAAAGACAGAAAGGAAAATATATTCCAATGTCACTTATGAGAACAGATACAAAAATTCTAAACAAAATTAAAAGTGTCGGAACAATGGGTTATCAAAGGAAGGTAGGAAGGACAGAAGGAGGGAAGGGAGGATGGAAGGAAAGCAGGCAGGCAGGCAGACTAAACAAAAATTGGATCTATCTTTCTCCTACACCTATAATTGAATTACAGTGAATTATTGACTTAATGAAAAATTTAAAATGTATAATAATAAATAAGAGACAAATATTTATTACCTCAGAGCAAAAAGGAATTCTAAAATACGATGCAAAATATAAAATAAATATTGGTAAAAGATTAGCAGGCTTAGAATTAGAAACCTCTCCAAGGACACCTGGGTGGCTCAGTGGACTGAGCAGCTGCCTTTGGCTCAGGTCACGGTTCCAGAATTCTGGGATTGAGTCCTGCATCAGCCTCCTGCTCAGTGAGGAGTCTACTTTTCCCTTTCCCTCTACCTCTCCACTTATATTCTCCCTCTCTCTCTTTCACTATCTCTCTTAAATAAATAAATCAAATCTTAAAAAAAAAAAAGAAATCTCCCTCAGTAAAAGAAAATAAAATCCACCATAAACAATGTGAGTAAAAAACAGAGCCTGAGAAGACTATAGATATAATGCATATTAACTCTTAAAGCCTTGATGTCCTACATATATATAAAGAGATCTTAGAAATCAATAATATAGATAATCTCCCCTCCCCAAATTGGGCAGAGATATGAATAAACAATTCACAAAACAGAAAACCTAGATGACAAACATAAAAGATGTTCAAACTCACTAATGAGATACAATTATGCATCATATTGAACAAAGTAAAGTCTGATAATATCATATATTGCTGAGGCTGTGAAGTAATGTGTTATTTCATACACTGTTGAAAGAAAGGTAAATCTGTTGCTCCCATTTGGAGAAGTGTTTAGCAATATTCAGTAAAGTTGAAACTGTGTATATTTTTTAATACAATTCTATGGCTAATTCATATACATTTTAAAATTCTTGTACATTTGCATAAAAAACTGCTCCTATAACTTGTTTTGAAAAATTAATCTAAAAGAAAGAAAACAAAAAGGAAAAGGAAGAAAAAACAAAAACCTAAATGCTCATAAACAAAATATTGACCAAAAGACTCTTGTAAATTTATTCTATTGAATCTTATACAGTGATTAAAATAAATGAACTTGTGCTCCATGGGTCAATATGGATAAACATAATATCGAACAAAAAGTGCAGGGTGTAGAAGGTGGAAGAATTTTATAATATTTTATAAAACATTCAAAGCAATGCCTTATTATTTTTATGAATATATGTTGTGAATAAAAATACATAAATATTTATGGAAATGATCTATACCAAACTCAGGATAGTAGATTACTCCTGGGAAAATTCTGGAGAGGAGGAAAATAAAATTTGGGAGTTTTCTTATTTTTAACTGAAATAATTGTGGTAAAAGTTAAATTTGTAAAGCTGGGTGGTGGGTGTAAGGATGTCAGGTATATCATTTTTGTTTTGTTTATATTCGAAATATTTTATAATTACAAAAATAGGAATATAAAAATAAGCCTGTTGGCTTAGAAATCTGAACTGCTGACAGCTGGCAGACAAAGTTGGCAGAAATAGGGTGGTTGAATTTCCTGTTAAATGACAGAGAAAGCTAGACACTGGTAGATGCTGACGGCGGGCGGGGGCAGCGGGGTGTCACAATATCCCTACTCTCCTCTGCAACTGTAGAAACATCACTACCACCACGGTGATGCTGCAGACAAAATGTCTTGAGACAGGGCAGATTCTATGGCCATTGAAAGGGACTGTGTGAGGAGGATGGAAATTTTATTTTCCTGTTTCTGTAGTAAGCTGTTCTCCTGAGTTGATATTGGAAGTTAAAATGACATTTGATTGGTTTTCTGACAGTCTCTGGTGCACGCTGTAGCAGGGAATGCCATCAATGATCCAAAACATTGGAGCATTGGTTCTATATAGAAAAAAGAAAGCCACAATTAAGTTAAGAAGATATCTGATTAGATAGATGATAGATAGATAGATAGATAGATAGATAGATGATAGATAGATGTTTTCTTCTCATATCTTTCTTCAATGACATATTACCTTAGAGTTTATATGTTCATGTGGATAAGTAGTGATTCACATTCATCCAGTCACTGATTAAAGAATTGATGTTTAAAATAATGCATTAGGGATTCTATAAGTAGTACTAAATTTAATGCAAAGTATAATGGAAAGAAACAGAATTGATGATCCAATAATTTTATTTCCAATTATAAGGTATGCTCACCTCAGTAAATGATTTTGCTTCTTTGAATCTTAATACTTCATTTGTAAGAGTAAAATTATAATTGTTATATCAACCTCAAAAGATTACTGTGAGGCTTGAAAAAGATGATGATATAGGGGGAAAAATTGTATAGGTATTTGGTACTTTGTATGTCTATTACAAATATAGATACAGATAGGTAAACAGGGGAGAAGAAGAAAGAAGAAAAAGAAAGAAGAAAGATGAAAAAGAAAGAAAGAAGAAAGAAAGAAAGAAAGAAAGAAAGAAAGAAAAGAAAGAAGAAAGAAAAAAGAAAAGAAAGAAGAAAAAGAAAGAAAAAAGAAAAGAAAGAAAGAAAGAAAGAAAGAAAGAAAGAAAGAAAGAAAAGAAAGAAAGAAGAAAAAGAAGAAAAAGAAAGAAGAAAGAAAGAAAGAAAGAAAGAAAGAAAGAAAGAAAGAGAAAAGGAAGAAAGAAGGAAAAGGAAGGAAGGAAGGGCCGGAAGAGTGGGAGAGAAGGAAAAGGGAAGGAAGGAAGGAAGGAAGGAAGGAAGGAAGGAAGGAAGGAAGGAAGGAAGGAAGAGAAGTAGGAAGGGTTGGGGGGAGAAAGGCATCTGGATCCAGAATTCTGGAATTCTGGAATTGTGATTAAAATCCTTCTCTCTGGGCTGCCTGGGTGGCTCAGGGGTTTAGTGCCGCCTTCAGCCCAGGGCGTGATCCTGGAGACCCAGGATCGAGTCCCACGTCGGACAACCTGTATGGAGCCTGCTTCTCTCTCTGCCTGTGTCTCTGCCTCTCTCCTGTCTCTCTCTGTCTCTCTCTCTCTCTGTGTCTCTCATGAATAAATAAATAAAACCTTAAAAAAATTAAAGGTTTTTTTAAAAAATCCTTCTCTCTAGGTAATCCAGTAATTCACTCAGGCCAAGTGACTCAAATATAATCATAATAAAGTAAAATAAACTTCTATGCTTGCTCTCAAGTACTTATGTTGTTTAAGTAGGATATTAAATAGGGGGTTCAATTATTTTGATAGAAACATCTCTATTATCTTGAATATTAATTCATTTAACTGAATATCTATTTTGGTATCATACACTCGGCTCGGTGATGAAGATCCAGAGATAGATAAAGTGTTGTATCTTCCTTTAGCTACACGTTCATACACTTCAACTGTGGCCTTTGTGGTCCTAATTCTAGACCACAGCAAGGCTGAGGATGTTAAACAAATAGGTGGAGGGTAAGGGTATGTCTTTATTTTCATGTTCTGAAAAGAGCGTAAGGTCTTATTAGATATAAAAAGACGAGTAAACTTCAATTATCTTAATTTACTGTGAGTGACTTCCTAATATAACTATGAGCCTGTTTAATTGTTCTATATAGCCTGAGTTTTTCATTCAGTTATTATACCTTTCTGCTAGGATGTTTATGGTGCATTAAATATAAAACTTCATTAATGAGGCCAGCCATCTTTTTAATTTTTTTAATAAATTTTTTTATTAATTTATGATAGTCACACACACAGAGAGAGAGAGAGAGAGAGAGAGAAAGGCAGAGACACAGGCAGAGGGAGAAGCAGGCTCCATGCACCGGGAGCCCGACGCGGGACTCGATCCCAGGTCTCCAGGATCGCGCCCTGGGCCAAAGGCAGGCGCCAAACCGCTGCGCCACCCAGGGATCCCATCTTTTTAATTTCAAAATCTTAAAGATTTCCATTGCATTATAGCTTGGTGAACATTTACAAATGCAAATTTAGAAAGGACTTAAAATATCATTTGGTTGTTATTCACTTTTATTATAGACCAATTCTATCATTGTAAATGTTTCGTGTGATAGAACAAATCCCTTACTTTCCACCTAAATGTTATAGACATATTCGTCACACAAAACTGAAGTCTCTTGGGACACCTGGGTAGCTCAGTGGTTGAGCGTCTGCCTTCGGCTCAGGGTATGATGCTGGGATCCAGGATTGAGTCCCACATTGGGGTCCTTGCAGGGGGCCTGCTCTCCCTCTGCCTGTGTCTCTGCCTCTTTCTCTGTGTGCCTCTCATGAATAAATAAATAAAATCTTAAAAAAAAATAAGTCCCTAGAAGCTGGCCGTTTCCCAACAATGGAAAAAGAAAATGATTTATTTATTTACTATATGTAGCAATCTGACAACTTGCTTGATTACTCCCTCTTAGAAACTGCCAATTCAGGAAAGTGAAGGGATGCCTAGCCACTTCACCCTCATTATTCACAAACTGGTCAGTGAGCCAGGTTTGCTCAGATCATGTTTCATTAGTCTGGCACTGTGTTATTAAAATACTTGAATTTATTGATGATATTAAGAAATATAAAGATCTTAAATAAATTCCAGATTCTCAGCTTTTCTTGAGAATCTAGCAGGTATAGCAATAGTGGATGTCCATTCCTTCCAGCCATGGTATAATCTTATACTATACCAGGTAGTAGGGCTCTAGGAAGCCGGGATCTGTCCAGGAGCTGGACCTGGCTCAGAGCCAGCTATGAACTATGAATTGACAAAGTCACCAATCCTTATCTTCTTCTGAAAATATAGATCTGGCAACTCTGTGTCCACAATCCTGCATGAGAGCAAATAACCTGGAGCTGACTAGTTAGCTGCCAATAGTACCAGCTACCCTCTTTTGTTTATACCTTGCCTTATTTATACTTCTACTTTTACCCACTTTGTTAGATTATATTATTGTCCAAAATATTTGTTATTTTTCCATATTATACTGGTTCATTCTTTCCTTAACCCATTAACATCAGACTTGGCCATATAACTTACTTTGGCCTGTGAATTGGGACATATGCCAGTTCCTAGCAGAAGCTCTAAGAGACCTCATGTGGTTCTGCCTTCTGTACTATTCCTTCAGCCAAGAGATCAGGATTTCCCCAGATGAGGGCCACTCCTCTGGGCTAATCCCAGAATGAAGATGATAAGGAACAGAGCTAAAGCAGGCTCATGATGTACATATAACATGAGCAAAAATAAGTGATGTTTTTGTGAGCCTCTGAGACTTTGGTGTCATTTTCTACTTCAGCAGATCTTAGCCTAAACTAGCCCAATACATCTTTCTAGCCCTGCCAGCCATTTTATTCTGTCAAACGTCAGCAGCAATCTCTTGCCTGCCTAAAAAGATCATCTGATCCAGTGATATAAATCTAATTTTTTGAGAAAGGGGAATGTATACAGCATGACAGAAGTATCTGGTTTTGTATAAAATGGCATCAAAGTTTCCTTCTTAGTTTCATAGTTTAGAATGTGATGAATATAGATTAGTATTAACGGAAGCCCCATCGTGGACTAGGTGTTTTTCACACTTTACCGCAGTTTAAATGATCAACACTACTTGAATATATTGTTACTGTTCTTCCCAGCTCTTAAAAAAGTAAATTGCTCTTAAACAAGTAAATTGCAGCCCAGAAATTTAGATTAAGCGTCTACATCTAAATATGTATATTTTTTATTTAAAAAATATTTTATTTATTTATTCATGATAGAAATAGAGAGAGAGAGAGAGAGAGAGAGAGAGAGAGGCAGAGACACAGGCAGAGGGAGAAGCAGGCACCATACCGGGAGCCTGACACGGGACTCGACCTCAAGTCTCCAGGATCACGCCCTGGGCCAAAGACAGGCGCTAAACCGCTAAGCCTCCCAGGGATCCCCTAAATATGTATATTTTTTAGTCGTAAACTTATGTCTTCTTTTCTAAGCCTATTCCACTCTTCAAAGTGTAGTTTCTAGGAAGTCTTATTCAGAATGTTCTACTCAGAAATGGCAACATTCAAATTTTACCTCACTTTTGAGTAGAGACAATGATTCCTTCATGGATCTGTGACAGCCCATGATGAAGTTTTTTCATCTCCCACACCTCCTACCAGAGTGTAAGTAGGAAAATGCAGTGTTTTTTTTCTTTCATAATTCTCCATATCATCCATAAAAAAGAAATATTCTTTATTTTTAGATTACGACCTTTATAAGTTTTTCATGACAAAACATGGTTTCCTTTAAGAAAGAATGACCATAGATGCTGATTTTGTACAATGTCTTTATCTGAGCATTAAGACAGCATGGTATAAGTCTTCATTTTTTGTCCTATATATGTGTGTGGGATGTATTTTGAAACGTGAAAAGAAAATGTGTTTTCTCCTCTGTGATCCTTTATCACATGGAAACCCTCCTCCCTGTGAAAACCAGACATCAGACATTTCTCGCCTCAGGACAAGTTGCTTAAACAGAAATGGAATGTTTTGAGTTTCTAACTGGACTTTTAAAAATCATGGTAGAGATAGTTTAAGAGCAATTTTCAAAACCACAGCTTAATTTTGAGCTCAGTAGAACTCAAGACAAAAAGCTTATATCATAAGTCCTAAGCCATAGTCATAGAAAAATCTATGATTGATTGGAATCAATTATTCATACTAATCCTCCTTAAATCAAATAAAAATAGGGACAAGAGAAAGTGGTATTGAAGGAGAAGAGTCCCAATGGAAGCAACAGATTTAAATGCTGATGTAAGTCTCTGAAAAGGAGCTTTATACCCTGTTCCTTATATTTACTGCCTTGTCTCTAAGCCTTATATTTGGGGATCTAAACACCAACAAATTATTTTGGGGATCTTAAAATTAACAGAACCTGCATTTCTCTTTCTGGGAGATGGCAAGCTTTACAGTCTATCTCATACGATATGAAGCAGCAAGAAATGACTATGTCATGTCTAGCTAAGCCGACCTGATAGAGTGCCCCACCAATCATTTCATTCCTACAAAACTTTCTTTGTGAAGGGCATGGAATTAGTGAGAGAAAGACAGTAGATCTGAAGAGCCTATGGTCAACATAAGGAGGATGCTAAGTAACTTGTGTGGGCCAATGACTTGACCACAGAAGGAATGGATATTTACACAGCTTACTCATCAGAGATGATGTGCTGTTCTCCAATAAACATAAACTGCTGTCATTTCTAAGGTAGCCAAAGACACATAAAAGAAGAAATGGGTGTGTTGGACAGTGGTCATTCCTCAAAGAAAGGTAGGAAGCATCAAGAAGTACTCTCAGGATTTAAAGAATGACAGCAAGAGGCTTTGGACCTTCCTCAAGAAAGGGGAATAGAATAAGGGCCATTGCCACAAGACTCTGCAGGAGTTCTATTACTTCCCCATGTCTTAATTATCTTTATTGTATTTCCTCATAGTGATTGGCAATTACACACTTTTTAAAAAAGATTCATGCTTCCATGATTTCAGCAACTAAAGCAGCTTTGCTAGGGAGGTATAGCTTTTTCACAATCCAATTACTTTCACAGATCCAGACATCTAAAAAACCCAAAAGAACCCCCAATACTATAGTTCTGGAAAGAAAGTGCGGCAAACTGTAGCTTAGCAGAAAGTCTCACAGAAAACAAGCTTGGTCCTAGAATTTGATCTTCTACATAACAGTAACATGACAATGTACACAACTTCCCAGTGAAGGATGAAACACATTTCTACCTTTTTAGATTTGGGAGTGCCCAGGGAGATGAAACTGAAGTCTTCTGGAAAAAAAAAAAAAAAAAAAAAAAAAAAAAAAGAACTACCTTCACATTTCTAGCAAGCAAAATGTAGCCATTTGGAGAATAAGATTTTTACTCGGGACTACCAAACTGTCGAACAACTAATATTCCTGCATTATTTGTGAGCCTGTAGTGTTTGGTGAAGTGAGCCAAGGGCAAATACTTCAGACTGGGCCCTATGTCTTCTGTGAATTCATCAAAGGCATCTGGGAAGGAAAAAGCAATCTATCCTAAGTTTTGCTAGGTTGGAGACTGGCAGCTTAGTCTGTAGGAGTTTGGTCCTCTGTCTAAGTGATGTGAGGACCCAGAGCAGTAGGTGCTCCCGAGAGGAGCAGCTGCTAATAGATTTGGGAAGGACCCTGTTTACACTCATGGATCAGAACAGTGGGAGTGCAGCCTTGTGACTAGCACAAGGCAAGGTGAGATCACTGAGCAGGAAGGAGGAAATGAGACACAGCCCCAAGGACATCGTGAAAATGTGAGTATTCTAAGGATTCTCAGAAAATATTGAAGGAAGGTGTCAAGGTTCTGCCATCATTCAGGTAAGAGATATAATAAAAACATTTGGGTTACATATATTAAATTATATAAGATCCCTCCTGGGAAAAACATGCATGAAGACTAAAAAAAGTTATATTTGAAAATAACCACATGTTGCATTGAAAGAAAGTAATATTAATGACTGACAGAAAATATAACACAAAAGACAAGACTAATACTCAAAATTAATCACAAACACACTCTGGAACTTTACTGACTGGATCTAAAATATTTTGCTCTCTTTACCATTAACTGCATTCTCCTGCTATAAGTTCAAGAGAGTCAAACACTGGATGATATTCCTTGGCTTTTGAAAATAGTTGTCAAACAAAAACAGCATTACTTTGTTCTTGCTACAATGAGATAGAATATTTCTATGATAAGTTCCTTTTATAAATTCTAATCCTAGGGGAGCCTGGGTGGCTCAGTCAGTTAAGTGTCTGCTCCTGGCTCAGGTCATGATCCCAGGGTCCGGGGATTGAGCCCTGCATCGTGCTCCTTGCTTAGAGGGGAGCCTGCCTGCCCCATGCTTGTGCTCTCTCTCTCTCTCTCTCTCTCTCTCTCAAATAAATAAATGAAATCTCTAAAAAAATAAAAATAACAGTTCTAACCTTAAATGCCAGAAGCCAAGCCATTGGTCAGTTCTGGTGGTAGGGCGTCTGTGCGTACGCGTGTCTATCTCTATACACACACACACACACACACACATACGTTTGCTCTTTGCTGTCAGTCCTCATTTGCAAAGACCTTTCTCCTTCTGGTATAACCACTAGTTGAGAGAGTCTAAGTGAGGACCTTACCCTGTTGGTGACCAAGTGATCTGCCCCCTAAGTATTCTCCAGCACAGAGAAGTACAGCCCTTATATATTAAAATGATTGGTGCCCTAATTTGACGTTTTTCAAAGGACGTGTTTGCCTTGCTGGTTTCATTTAATCAGGGTTCTGTAGAACTTGCTGACGAAGGCTTCCTGAGTCAGGAGGTCTCTGAACCCCGTAGCTTCCTGCTGAATTCTGCTTACCCTGACCCAGTTCTTCCCCCATGAACAAGAATCCTAAAGGAAACGCTGGAACTGAGTCAATGCCAACAGAGCACATTGCACAAATATTCAAAAACAAAGCTCAGAATCCTGTATGCCCTGTTTTGTGATATTTGCCTGCCTGTTAAGCAATTTTTTAACTTCACTGAGACTAATACAAAAAAAAAAAAAAAGGAAGAAAGAAAGAAAAAAGAGGGTTACAGTCTCATGCAGGCTCCTAGGAGGATAAAATAAATGTTAAATATAAAGTAGCATTTAATGTATCTTAATTGTCATTCCCCTCTTGTTGAGACCTAGACAACCAAGCTGTCTACCTGCCTTCATCCTGATGATGCTGAACTGCATCACAACATACATTTGGTAAAAGCAGAACACCACTTTCTCCGGGCCTATGTTAGGCCCAGCCTAGTTCCTAGTCCATAATCCCTCCCCACTAGATGCCACTGTAGGAGATATAGCTCTGTGTCTGCTTCTGGGTACTAACCCACACCTGCACCCGACTTCAACATTCCCCCAAGCTCCCCAGGCTTGCTGACATTCAGGCCCTTCTGAATTACAGATGCCTGGCTTCTGGGAGCCTCAGACACCCTCAGCCCCAGTGGCTCCAGCTCTTATAAACTCACTTCTACTCCCATGCCTGTTTTTCAATTCCTCTTCCCATAACCCTCTGTACACCTGCCCTACTCTTGGCTCTTTTTCCTTTTCACCTACACTCACCCCGATTTCCTGTCTACAAAGCTACGAATCATGCTTTTAAGTCTGCTAAATGGCTAAGGTCCACTTCCCAGCTGATCATCCCCATGCCAACGGTCTACCACAACTTCTGAGTATTGTCACCATAGATCCTTAGATGCCTAACCACCATGTTCTGACACAATTTTACTTCGTCCCGAACTTTCTGATTGCCAGCCACATGTACCCGGATGTTCTCTATGTTTGCCTTACTACCTGGGATACCATATTTTTTTTCTAGTTGACAATTTAAATTTCTCTTCACTGCTTATGCCACTATACCAGTAGAGACCATCCTGGACTATTTTAAGAGACTGAGACATTGTGTCCCAGCCCTGTCATCAGGTGAACATCCCTCAAATTTTTCTAAGTTTCCCAGTGGAGGCTGGGAGTGCCAATGAGGCCACTTCAGACCTGGCAGATCATTGTGTGAGGGCAGATCATTGGGAATACGTCCCCAATATTTTTTCATGTAGCTTGCTTTGACTTCAAAGAGTGGTTAGAAAGCCAGATCCCAGCTTATTCCTTCCTGCCTCATTTTACTACCAGTTATCTAAAGCCCATAGCCACATCTAAAGATATGATCACTCAGACATAATGAGAAGAGACACAGGGATGCGTGGGTGGCTCAGTGGTTAAGCGTCTACCTTCAGCCCATGGCGTTATCCTGGAGTCCCTGGATCGAGTCCCACATGGGGCTCCCTGCATGGAGCCTGGTTCTTTCTCTGCCTGTGTCTCTGCATCTCTCTCTCTCTGTGTGCCCCTCATGAATAAATAAATAAAATCTTAAAAAAAAAAAAAGAATAGACGCAGCTATGAAGTATGGCATGTTCATGGGTGAGGAAGGTTGGGATTGAGTTAAGTCCCAGAAGTACCTATTCATTAAAGCACCACACATGGGGAGGATTAACTTGACAGCAAAAACTAATTTAGACAAGGGGAGCCAAGCAGTCGATGGCCAGTATCCCAAGGGGCCACTAGGTCAGGAGTGGCTCAACAAGTTTTAGCATGTCAGTACCTGAGGTGAATGGTGGGTGATTCAGTTCAGTGGATGGTACACAAAAGCAGCGATAATTCAATGACAAAGGGTAATGTCAAGTCACCATCGCTTAGAGAGATCTATCCCTTTGTGCCAGGACCCCAGCCAGGAGCTGGACAACAGGCGTATATAAGCTGAAGGAGAAAAAAGGAGAAAATTGGAGCCAAATAGTCAGAAGAGGCAAAAGCTTACTAGAATATGGGTTTGGAGCAATATCCCAGTCTCTGGTAAACCTGAGACCTTAGGCAGCTAACAAGGCAGACAAACAGGATTTGGGAAGCATTGTAATCGAAAGGCCAAAAGATCCCAGGGTTCCTCCCAAGCGTATCAGGCACTTGACAAGGTTGGTAACATAGTTAGACTTCAACAAACACCAGATGGAAAAAATGGAGATGCTGACCTTCCTCCCAGAAGAGAGGAAAGTGAATCTGGGTCTGCAGGTGAAATTCAAGAGTACATCCAATTAAAGAGAAAGGCACAGGATACAGGAAATATTATTACAGTCACATCCTTGCTCAATGACTTGTTCAATGATGCCTAACTAGGGAGCATATTTGAATCTTTAAACTGGTATCGCCAGCCTGTCAAGCGCATGGCAGATCTCAGGGTTCCAGCCTTTTTAATTCCTGGCCAGATCTTCAGTAGTGACCTTCCAGTTCTGCGTCATGACATCTAGTACAACCCCTCAAAATTTCTGCTGTTTCTGCCTCCATCACTCTACTCTAGACTGTCATCTACAATTTCCTTTCCTCTTTCTGTTAGTGTGTATCTGGTCAGTGTGTATCTATAAAGCACTTTTCTGGGCTTTTCAAAATTGTCAATTTGCTATATACAGTAGGTTGTAACAATCTCAAGGGTATGAATTTTCTGTTATTATTCTTTTGGAATTCTCTGTGAATCTTAGTTCAAAATTCTGCACATGACATAGACTTCAGAAATATTTGATGATTTACTGATCAGTTGTGCATATCCAGATACAAGTTAACTTCATCTTCTCAAGGTAAAATTCAATCAGTGTTTTAGGGGAGGTAGTTGGCATCACACAATGGCATAGTGTTATGCTAGCTCTATACACATTAGCAGAAGTCATTTTTATGTTAAATTTTTTAAAAATGTAGAAATAGATACAGTTTTGTAATAAAGTTGTTATATATTTTATGTCGCTATATATTAATTAGGGTTGTTATATATATTTTATATTATTATATGTTGTAATTCTTATATGTTATATAACATATACTATGTTAGATATTATATGTTAGATATTATGATTTTATGCATCTATCACCACTGTTTTACCAATATATTTATAAATAGTTGTAATTCCACGTTACTCAATGGTCTTAATTGATTTCAGCTCTCAAATTTCAAGTTGTAAGCATGAAAATCTCAAATTTTATAATCTTTGTAGTGCTCCTTGTAAGACGGATAACTAGCAGTTCATAATATAAAAACAATGGTGTTTACATTTCAGTTCATAAAACATGTTACATTTTGCATGGAATTTTCATACATTAGCTTCCTCCAAAATACGTACTGCCATTTTCATGAAGGAACGTGAAATATGTATAAGATAGTAAAACTCAGTTTAAAGGTGAAAAAGTCTTGTCTTCTTGAAGTTAAGATCATTTCCTTTGAAGCAATAGTATTGCTTTTGAATACATTTGTGGATACAGAGAATGGTTGGACTTATCTTCATGTTTTGTTTTGAAAATACATTTATTTTATCACTTGTGATATGAAAACCAATTTTCAAAATGATTTAATGGAGAAGTCCAAATGTTGTCTTTAAGATCAGAAGGTGACTTCAAGTCCAAATTATGACAGGAGTTCTAAGCCTGATATGCCACATCTCCTGATATTTGTTTGACAGAGACATAGTTTCAAAGAATAAAAGAACACGAGCTACGGGTGGTATGAATAATCAAGATCAAGGTGGCTTGA
This sequence comes from Nyctereutes procyonoides, assembly GCF_905146905.1. Classification (NCBI taxonomy): domain Eukaryota; kingdom Metazoa; phylum Chordata; class Mammalia; order Carnivora; family Canidae; genus Nyctereutes; species Nyctereutes procyonoides. The sequence goes on along the minus strand of NW_026575142.1, from coordinate 23,066,112 downwards.
AGTTGGTCCAGAGTGTCAGACGGAATTGGTTTAATCTATGTTTTAACTTTGATCTTGTATTTGTTAGTGGAATGGCCACAAAATGGGCATACTCTCACTTCATTTCTATAATTTTCATAGATACATGTTTTTCCTCTTGTTTCTTTATTGACTATGAAATACTAAAATATTTTTCTAATATAATCTATTGATTATGTCAATGCTTTTTGCATATTTAATCCATTTGTACTATCTAGCTATTATTTTTCACACTATATTTTTCATATTTCATTCCTTGGTAAGAATGGAATCTTTTATTTTTTTTTCCTTTTTCCTCGTGAGAACTAAAGATTTTTAAAACATTTTTTCAGAGAGAACAGAATAACATTGTAGACAAATTATCTCCAATTCCACTAAGTGAATGATTTAAACAATACAGATGTTTTCCTTTTAGGCTCCATTCCTTTCGTCCCCCTGCACTCTGGTATTAACTTGCTATCATAGAATAGAATAACAGAGATTGAGAGACCTCTTTATGGTTGGTGTTATACTTGAAATTTGGCAAAGACACTTTTTTGTCTGTGACATAAGTTAATGGCTCTTGCAATAAGAATAGGGAGATGCCCCAATTACTTCAGATAGTGAAACTTTATTGTCAGATTAGGATATACAGGAGTAAGGAATGTCTCAGAAGTAATACATTCAGGTTTTGGTGAACTGCAATGTTATTCTTCACTTCTGGTAATCTGCCACAGTCTCTGATGGCCCAGCAGAAACTATTTTCCTGCCATCTTTGGAGTCCAAATTTTTCTTCTGTGATTCTCTCACCAGCTGTTACTTCTTCCTATTTCATTGATTATTTTTGTCAACATGACTTATGTTTTTCTGTTAGTTACTACATCACTATATATGATAGAGTCTATCTTCTGCATCTCTCTTTGTAACTGTTTACAGGTGGTAACTTCTGGCAAGTGTAACTGGATTGTTAGGGGCCAGGGATGAGAGCCTTTTTGTAATCTGGTTTTCGCATTTTGAATTTTATGTCTTGTGTAATTATTTTAAAAATTAATGAAATTAATAAATCAATAATTTAAAAGAAGCTCTGCAGAGAGCAATTTCAAAGTCAAGGCATTATGAGAAGGAAAAAGGAGGGAAGAAAGAAGAAAAAAGATGAGTATACCAAAGATTTAAGAAGGAAAACAAATGAGACTATTTTCAAAATCAGAATAACACCACATAACATAAAATGTTAGCAAAAGAAAAATGGAAAATGATAGAACCTTAACTTACTAGTATAAGTGAAACTTGGTTCAGAACTGGAATCAGAAGTCAAGCTCCATGACTAGAATAATAGACTCACCATATTTCTGGTATTAAATATTAAAAGTATGAAAAATATGTTAATGCACTGACACTTTATACCAACAGACATTGGTAGGGACCAAAATTTCAGTAGTCTGGAGCCAGTTGACAACAATGACAACAAAAATAAAAATAAGAGAGACTGAGGTTCTGAGAATTTACATTAGGGCACTCTAGAATGCTAGTGCTTGGGTCATTCATACAAACCGTAATCACAGAACAAGAATTAAGATATATAATCACAAAGTACATCTAAAGAGGAATAATATAGTTTATAACATTTCTTCAAATATTGTACTACTGTGTGAGAAGGATGATCCTCTGCCACAAGCTATATATAATAAACATTACATTCATCTAAGTTCTGGTGAAATTGATTTATTTCAAGATATTTTACAGACACAGGAAGTCTTTTTCTATTTCAAATTCCACATAATACTTGGGCTGGGCTCACCATATCCTCCAAATGTTGATGATCTAGAAGTCATTAGGGAAGTAGGGCAATTAATAAAGAAATAGAAAAGAAATCATCCTTACAAATATATCCATTTGTCAGGTTATAAAACATCTTTCAAATACATCCGACTACTCATATCCCAAATCACAGAGGATTTAAAATACCATAAAGATCTACCTTAGTAAATGCATTATATATAGCTCCAAAATTCTAATTGCCAAAGAAAATGTGACATCATTTTCATTGTACAAGACAAATGCTCATTTTTAATAGTTCCTCTAAGATATATAACTACTGTCAATACAACCTTTTAAAATTAAGCATGAGTCTTTTTCTCCCTCAAGTGATTCTGGTATTTTTCCTTGTATTCACTGTAATTAAGTTCTCCCCAGGCAAACAAGCTTCCCTACCAGGCAGGTATTCCCAATCCCTCCTGGCTCTAATCATAGCATTCTCACTAGTTTTGTCCTGAAAATTTCTATTCTACACATATAGTTTCATCCTAATTTGTAGAACTTTTAATTACCACAAAAACCTATGATTATTCTGGAAACAAGACTGGTGTGGCAAGCCTGTTGATATTCAGACCCCACTTAACCTTGACTGGTTCCACAAGTAACCAAACATTTTGCAAAAATAGTTGAAGCTACTGCTCATTGATTTGTACGTATTTACTTTTTGACATTCAAGTAGTCCAATCAGAGATGCTTTGTTCCAGGGAGACATTAAAACATTGAAATTGAGAATATTCTTGTACGACTACTTGACTTTATGTGAACTTAACTGGTAGAGCTTCTAAGCTTTATAGACAGATGATTCATAGGGGTCTTGTCAACAGTCAACAATCATAAAACAAGCAACTTGACACAGTCATTTGTCAGTTCAATCTCAATTCTGTTCAAAGCTTCATTTACCGTAAAGAGGCTCACTTACCTGTACTCAACCACTGAATTCGACCTACTTTTTACAACTGCAACTTGAAAAAATGTGTCAGTGCCTAAAAGCTTATTTTTTTAAACTGAAGAGCCCAATATTGTAGAGTGAATTATTGACCAAGAATATTAGATGGGATATCTAGGAAATGAAGTGAGTTAAGCCCCCTAATTGAGATTTTCCTTTTGTTTGAAAATAAGAATATTACCAGGCAATTTCAATAAAAATTCTCTTTAAATAAAAAATAGTATGATTTCTATTGCCTTAGCAGAATATTCCTTGAAAAAGCAATATCCCACACAGAAGGTATTTTCCAAAGGGAAGAACTAGATACTAAACAGAAAATGATATATAATGGCATACTATATTTCTGAAGTGTTTAATCACAGTTCATGAAAACCAAATCAAAAATAAAAAAATAAAGTAAGTAATGAGTTTGGTTTTTTATTCTAAGCCTGCGTTAAATAAAACATTTTTATAATTATCTTTCTCTCGGTGTTTTTCTCTTTAAAGGAAAAAAAGCTTTCTGCTTTTTATCTCAGTTTTTTTTTAACATATAAAAAAGGTATTAAAGAGCACTTAAGTGTGTTGTAGCTTTTTCTTATAAGCCAAAGTCTGATGCTTCCGAACTCAGTTAACACTTGAATCCTTGGAGATGTAAGTAACTTTATGAAGATTGTTGGTTTTACACATGTAGAATTTGCAAAATGAAATTCATAAACTTGCTGTTTTCAAAGGTAAGGAGTTGCTGTTTTAATTACTGTACTTCTATATTTTTTAAAACAGGTACATAACAGTTATTTCTTTTCAACCTCCTTTCTCCAATATTTTGGTTTTCAGATTTTCACGTTAAAATTATAGTATAAATATAGTAAGTAATATTGCTGGAAAATGATTTTAATAATTTCAAACTCATTGGCTTTGCATTTCAGCTGAATCATTCTTAATAATGCTACAATAAAATATATGGTCTTCAAATAGTAATTTGTCATCTTAGCCTGTAAAAAGATGACTGATTTGGACAGTACTGCTCTAGGTGTTAATATATAAAAAAGAATTTGAGTTAGAGGTCAGAAAGTATTTTTATCTTGAAAATATTTATAGTGAATTCGGTTTCAGTTCCTGAGTTCTTATCCCTTGAGGATTGCTTTGAGATCCAGGTTTAAATGAACCAGAAAACTTAAACTAAAAACTGATCTCACACTGCCAAACTTTACATGGTTTCTGCCTAAAATAATAAATCAAACTTGAAATTCAGCCCAGATTTGTTCAAAACTCCAATTTCATGAAATCATCAAGGCCCTGAAACTTTAATAAAACTTTCTATAAATCTAAAGCAAGTATGTAAATCAGAAATCAGATAAAATGCCAAAAACTCCACACTCTAAAAAACGGATCAATCTATTGGTAAATCATCTTTGCTCATCATGATCTCTACAGATGACATAGGAGAACAGCATAGATAATTAGCAGAAGAAATTTAAAAGGCATTTTTAACATTAAAAACTTGAAGTTCATTTATGAAACTTACCAAAAATAGTCATGTCAGAATAAAAGAACCAGAAAAAAAGTAAAGACTATCTTTATCTTTACTGAATTACCACAAACTTCCAAGTGATTAGCCACTAATAATTAACAATTCAAAATTTTCTCCCCCATATGGAAATAATAATGGAACCAAAGTAGCAAAGAAGGAAAAAAAAGTATGAAAGATTGTACTCATTTGGTTGGATAAAGATCTAAAACACTGCCTATAAAAATATTTCCAAGCATATATTTTCAGTTTTAAACAACTTCCAAGTGTACCTGAGTATTCCATTAGATGGAGGAAGAGCTGGACACAGTATAAGAAAAAAGTTTTTCTTTAAAAAGTGGGAAAAAGCCATCTGGTGTGAACAGCAGTTGAATTTATAAGAAAACTGTGAAGCTTAAAAAGAAGCTTTATCTAAACAGGAATTAGTTTCTGAGAATTTAACATCAATAAATTAAAAATAATATAAAAGAAACCCTCAAGAATTTTGATCTGTTAGCACTGAAAAGGACAGAACCAATATTTTAGTTCTAGGGAATTATTCCCAAGGGTATTCAAAAACAAGTGTATGTTCTCTATTTTTTGTAGATGAGAATAAAATGCTTAGGTTTTTACTGCTTTTTGTTGATGTATTTAGAAGTTTGTACATTCAATGTACATAGAATGTTTGTACATTCTAGTTGGGTGTGGGTTGACCAGCTAGGATTTTGTGGAATGATAGTAAATGCATGGGCAGAACTGAACTCAATATCTCACCCAATAGGCTAGTTCAAGATGATGAAAGTTGCCTTACTAGTTGAACTGAATTTAAAGATTTATCAGAAAATGGAGCATGCTGGGATGATGAAAAGCCATCAGCGCTAACCAGATAGTCTGATGTTTATAACTTCTACGGTAGAATTGGATTCTTGATATTCAAATGCCCTCACTATTCGAATAATTCATTTTTTGAAAAAGTTGATGTTTAAATCAATGACCTACTGACTCTTAAGAACTACTTAAAGTACTTTCTACAGTGGCCTCGAAAAAAAGATGTACTAATTTATATCATGTATCTACCTTCCCTATGAACAAACACTCATCCTGACCTTTCATTCTTACTTTTCTTGAGAGCTGTTCTGTAGTTTAGAGATTTGTAGTTGGTTGAAGTGGTTGCCTGGGAGTCAAAGCAAATAATGAACCTTGAAATAATAATCTTTGAATATCAATTAAAAAAAATTTACTCTGAAAAGTCTTCAAAAGACACCAAACTGGTCTGTGTAGTCTTGCACAAAGGAAATGCAAATTACTTGTGGCCTCATTATTTCATAGCCCTCAGGGAAATCCTATGGGACATCATGGCTTAGAATACATTATAAAATTCTTTTTACCATAAAGTTTTGTTAAGCCTTCTATGAAATTTGTCTTAACTATCATCACTGTACTTTTAAAATTTCATGTTACCATTGATATCCAATTAGATTCTTAATGCTTCACATATTTTTTCAGCTAGAACAATAGTACCTTTGCTGAGATGTGATACACTAGATTTTTATGCCTTTCCCAAGAGTCATTAAACTCCTTATTTTTCAGCCTAGTGAAGCTATTTAATGAACAATCATAGTGTAGGTATATGAAATATTGAATACCTAAGCCAAGGTATTGATGATGAAAGAAAATAGAAGGCTTTTCATGCATGAGGGTTATATAAATGTAATAGTCTCAATGATTTTGCTGATCTGGCTAGGTAGGTAGGCATCCTCCCTCTTCCTCATAATTCTGTGTTTTTCTCTCCAGATTTGATCTTGCCAGAGTAGAATCCCTATGATATGAGTATACAGGTAGTGGTACTCTTTTTCTCTTTTTTCAATAACTTTCAGAAGACTCCTAAAAATTATCCTCCCCTTTTTTTTAATTGGAGATCTACCCAATGTGGATTTTCTGTGTGTGTGTGTGTGTGTTTATGATTTTATTTATTTATTCATGAGAGAGGCATTTCTGTGTGTGTGTGCATATTTATGATTTTATTTATTTATTCATGAGAGACACAGAGAGAGAGGCAGAGACATAGAGGGAGAATCGGTATCCTCACAGAGAGCCCGATGTGGGCTTCAATCCTCAGACCCAAGATCACACCCTGAGCCGAAGGCAGACGCTCAACGCTGAGCCACCAGGCATCCCCCAATGTGGATTTTCATCACCCTTTTTGAAATATGCTGCACTGAGTACTAAGAAACATGGGAATAGGACACAATGCAGGAGATTGATATTATCCATTCATTCAATAATTACTTCCAGAACACATATATCAGATACTCTTCTAGGTTCATAGGATATATTAATGAACACAAGAAAAAAAAAAAGAAAGAAAAATCTCTGTCTTTGTGGAACTTACCTGCTAGTAATAAAGGCAGATTGTAAGCAACACAATAAAAATAGTATATAAGTAAATTTTATATGCGTTGTGAAATGTGACAAGTAATGTGTACAACATTTAGCAGACAAGGGGGTTCAGGACTGTGCATACGGATGACCATATGAGTAGAGGAGTGAGTAGTAAATAGCAATTTTACACAGTAAGTCTTTTTAAGAAACTGACATTTGAACAAAGATTTGAAGGAACTAGATAGTCCTCAAGTTAGATGATCTCTAAAACCTTTGAACTATATAGTTGTGCAGAAAGTACACAGACTTGTTAAAAGCCAAGATCCAACCAATGAAACGTGAAGATCTAAATGGCTTTGTTAAGCTATTCATGAATCAAGAATTCTATCTATCTCATCCCAAGTGGAGGAGAGATCCCAGCAGCTGTATATAAAATGGAAGGTTTTTATAGGAAGGAGGGTGGGTCAAGGAAGTTCTTAGTAAATGACAATTGTTCCAGGCAAGGTCACCTTCCCTTAGGGGTAAGGGCAGGATGTCTTGTCTTGAAGATTATCTTGTCTGGGGAGGGGGAAAGGGGAAGATGGAGAGGTCCAATGTGACAGATAACCTCATTGGTGCAGAAAATTTCAAATTAACTGGCTTAAAATTCCACTCCTGGAAAAGCTGATGCTGTAATTAAGTACTGGTTTATTATCCTGGGGGCAAGTGGCTCCAGCTTGACTTGTAGTTTTCTTTTTAACTGACTAAACATGACAGAAAATACCAAAAAGAACAAATTGGTAGAATATAGTGGGTCTCTATGAGTGCTGGAGGAATGCAAAGCACAGGAGTATTAGAATTTAACAATGATAATAAGGATCGGATGAAGGAGAAAAAACATTCTTGCTGAGAGTTGGTAAAGTTTAAAGGTAGAGCAAAATAAATGCTGTGATAAGAATGAGTACATCTTTTTAATGAGTAAACTTAATTTCTTCCTATTGACGACTTGGAAAGACCTTCAAAGTGGCGTTTCTCTGTTTTCAAACATGAAACTTACACTGGGGATTTATGTGAGCCTAGGAAGTTTAATCAGATTAATTAAAAGAAATGACAAATCTGAATTCAACCCATTAACACAGAGGAGATAAGGATGAAAACTTTAAAATCATTAATGACATCAAATCAGCCTTTGCAAATCCAGGGAGTCAACAGGACACACTGGGGCATTAACTTCATGGTAGTGTCACATAAAAAGGTGGCAATAGGATGGGTTACAGAGAAAGAGAACCACAAGCTTTGCTGAATTCTGGGTGAAAATACACAGGGAGTGCAGAAAATGTCTTAGAACTTTGTTTTTAATCTCACAAAGGAAAAGGAAAAAAATCATACGAGCAAACAAAAGTTGAAGCCAACAGCAGACCATGCCAGGATGGGCCATTTTGGCATTGAGTGGGTAGGTAAAGATAGGTAGGGGGCTTTGGGATCAGGCTCACAGAAATCCCAAAAATGCTGAGGTGTAAGGAAACCAGAGATAAGGGAACAAACCAGACCACCCTGCCCTAGGTGTAGGTGGGGAGGGTGTCTTTTTTATGACAGTCATCTGTGACCAGCAAAGAATAACCAGATCCTAAAAGGAAGGAAGGAAGCCATTAAAGATGTTATCACCAGTCCTTACTCAAACCAAGACATCACAAGAATAAGGAAACAGGCTCCCTGGTCAGTTCTAAACAAAAGACTGTCAATGAAGGCCCATGTTGGCAACCCTGTCCAGACCCTTCTCACTTCTGAGAGCCTTCTCTGTCTCCTCACTTAATAAAACTCTATTCTTTTACTCATTCTTCTTCATCAGTGAGATTAATTTTTTGACTCCATGAGACAAGAACCTAGTTCTTCCACTTCATCAAGAACGCTATTTTGAGTTAAAAGCAATCAAAATCCAGTAGATTTAAGAGAAGCTCCCTACCTCCCCCTCAACTACCTGCTTATATCAAGAAAAGAGTTATTAACAGGGATTCCTCTTTAACTAAGAAACTTATTCATAATAGAGCAATCTTTGTTTTCCAAAAATCTTTCACCTTCCTGATTATGGTCTTTCTCCTCTTGGTATCCTCAGACTCTTACCCTTCTTCCTAGCTCATATAAGTATCCTATTGTCTTTGAGATTTCCATCTCTGTACAAATTCCTCTACTTATGTTATTAAATTTTATTTCCTCCTATTAATCTGTCTCATGTCAATTTGATTCTTAGTCCAGCTAGAAGGACTGAGAAAATTGAAGGGCAGAGAAAATTCTTCCCAACACAAAAAATACTAGATAAGCTTTAGCTTATGCAGTAAAATAAACATAAGACTTAGCAATTCCAGATAAGATTAAAAAAGAATAAAATGTCCTTTACATTGGATAAACTTCATGCTAAAATAAATAAAATGGTTATAGAATTCAGAAAATGAATACAATCCATAAAGCGTATACAAAGGAATTAATATAATTAATAAAATATTTTCCAAGTTAAGTTTCTATTGAATGAATGAACTTGTATACCATACACATATTAGAGATAATTTAGAGGTAAAAGAAATACATTAAGCCATTTATAAAAGTGAAAAGGTAGGTTGATAGATATGTTTAACATTGTCGGGCACTTGATTTATGTAATTTTCATCAGCATTTAAATTTTGTTTGACTTAGGTTCGTATAAAAGAAGGTGTCACCTTGAAATTATTTTTGTTCACTTTCTTATGTATAGAAACAAAAGGAATAAAAAAGCAATGCTTCCCAATATGATGATAGAAAATGTGCCTAATCTGAAGAAGTCTCGTTGAAAATCTATACCTTTCTTTCAAATGATAATAAGTACATATTTTTAAATCTTAAAAAAATAATAACTGGCTTTTTCTTTCTTTGTAATCTCCAAGACTTAGCTACTCTATGTACAACTTCTAGACTTAGTGAAAACAACCAAAAAAACAAGATAACAGCATCACCAACAATAATTTTCATGAACACATGTTTTATCTCCCAGGACTCTTTCACTCTATGTATAATATGGTCACGGAACAAGAGTCCACTGCCATGATACTCTGGTCCTCTTGATTTGTGGATGTCTTGGATTTCTTAACCTATGTAATACTGTATTTAACGTTTGTCTTAAGAGGAAGGCATTCATACTTTCCAAAGAATGAATTCAAGTGGAAATAGAAATTCACAATACCCATAATACACACAATAAACAATATTTATAATAGCCAAGCTGCTTTCCACCAAAGTATTGTACCATTATTTAATGTTCTACAAAAAGAATAATGTACAAAAGATAAGCAAAATAAATTAGAGCAGTTATATACTTTTTCTTGTTTCTATTGCTTAAAAAGAAAGCCATAGACCCCAAATCGTGTCACTCAGGTCGAATCACCAAACCAGGCTTAATACCTAATCTATTATAGTTTCAACCTCCCTCTAAAATGCAGTCTAATTAACTAGTCAGTCAGGTATCTTCTGGTCAGCACCAATGAGGTAATCTGTCACACGGACACATGGGTCCTATCCATCTCCCAAAGGAAGGTGAGGTAATACACCAAATAAGACCATAGCTCTTCCCCCTAAGGGAAGGTGACTTGCCTGGAACACTCCTTTCTTTTCTTTTGCTAATAACTTCCTTGCCCAACCCTCCTTTCTATAAAAATCTTATATTTTGTACAATTCTTAGGAGCTCCCCTCTACTTACTAGTTGGGATGCTTCCTAATTCATGAATTACTTAATAAAGCTGTTTAGATCTGCAAATGTGTTCAGTTGATTTTTTTTTCAGAGATTAAATCCCACATTAGCTTTTCTTGTGCTGTCTCTTTATTGCCATGATTTATATTTTCTACATGTCAGTAAGACTTATTGCTCTATTTAACTGATGGTTATATTTACCTCAGATGGAGGCTGATTGTACAAATAATCCATTATATAAAATATTTCCTCAAAATTATTAAAAGGAAAGTACTTCTATGACCAAAATACTTTTGGCAGATAGAACATTTTTGTTTTATTTTGATGCTAAAGTTAAACCAAAACCTCTAGAGACTAACTAACCTATGTTTAACTACCCAGGGTCATAAAAAACACAAAAGAAGGATTTTCAAGAAGAAAATACAACTTTTTTTTTTTCAAGTATTTTCTTGCTTTCCAATATATACCTGGCATTTTCTAAAACACAAGTCAGCTAATGTTCTATTTTGTCTAATGATTTTCTCTTATAGCCTTTCAAATAAGTCACTTTTCAGCTGAAAACATAGGGTTAAAATAACTAAGCAGAAGTCACATAAATAATTTATCTGTGCTCAGTCAGGATCGTACTTTGAAATTATCCTAGGCCAGAAATTTTTACCTGTGATTCAGGGTGTCCATTAAGTTGGAGGGGAAAAAATTCTACCACAATGGCATTAAAAATTTCTTTTTGACTTTGTTACTGATATGAAGTAGGGATAGTTTCATATCAACTACATTGTTGGAAATATCTCAAACTATCATATTTATCCTTTCTTTTTATTTAATATGTTATTGAAGAAAGACATGTCATGAAATTCCAGATTTTAAAAATGATTTAATTTTCTATAGTTTCTGATAGATGATGGATAGATAGATGATAGATAGATAGATAGATAGATAGATAGATAGATGGAGAAATATTCTAGATTTGGAACATTATTCTAAGTGGGGCTTCACGGACTTCACAAGAATGTCAAAAGGGCACAAGGCACAATGGAAGATTAAGGAATCTTGATTAATTCTAATTTGATTTCTAAAGAATTTCTTTAAACTCAGTCAAGAATAAATTTAACCATTAAAGAGTTACTCAGAATTTTACAAATGCTTATAATTTTGCCCTTTTTGTCTCCCTCTGCCTTCTTTGCTCATTATGAAGATAACATGTGGTGTGGGCGGGGGGGGAGGGAGGTGGGGTTCTAGCATTATTCTTTTTGTTATTTCAAATATTCCCAATGTTACTCATTATTTTTTGTCTGTTTGCTTAATTTGACCAGCTTAGATGTGGGAAATGTGCACACACAATTTCAATTTCCTTCAACACAGTCTTCTGCCATAGATATTTTCTATATTTGAGATGTACGTTGTATTTCACTGATGCTTATGAAAAGATTAGAAATGATGACTCAAACCCGGCCATTAGATGCTCCTTTCCTAGACTCTGACTCATGGGCAGAGGGGCAATGAAACTGGAAACATGGATTGTTCCATGCTATCAAACAGTGATGGTAAATTTAGTGACTTCAACTCCTGGCTGAGTTGGCAAAACCCTAATATTCTTTCAGTAAATTTCTTATCACTTAATGTTAGTTGGAGTTGGTTCTGTTAAAACAAAATCTAATACTATAATCTCTCAGTTGGCATCCTAGAAGAATTGCTGCAGATGGGACGATTTCATTTTATAATTTTTAAATTAGTTTGGAACAAGCTGCTTACCCTTTGTTTGTTAACAAAATTTCCTAGATGAATGAATTTGGGTTTAAGAATTATTTCTCCTCCCTGTTCTTTTCTCTGTTTACTTTCTTTTCCCCTATAAAGCTTAACAAACTCATACACATTCATACATAGTGAAGTTATAAAAGTCCTATTTGCAGATTGAAGGGGGGACAGAATTTGCCACCCCAAAATTGCCTTTTGGCATAAGGATCATCTTGAACTGGTTATTGTTAAGAAACTGCAGACACAGGAAAACCTTTGAAAATAAAAGATGTTGCCCTTTTGTAAAAGAAATTTATATTTATAAGGGAAACCTCCATTTATAAAGGCATCTCCAACTGTTTACCAGGAAGAGGAAGATGACTAAACACCAATGGAGAAGAGGGACTTAAATGTGCAAAACAACCAGGCCCTAGTTTTCTCTGTTTTGTCTGAGAACCCCCATGACTTGCTCTCTTAATCTCCAACCTCTGTATTTGTCTTTAGCTAGATAGAGTATTGAAGTTAATGGGTAGGACCATTTTGGGAGTTATTCAGCTTCCCTGGATATCTCTCCCACATAGATAATTTATCTGTGCTCAGTCAGGATCGTACTTTGAAATTATCCTAGGCCAGAAATTTTTACCTGTGATCCAGGGTGTCCATTAAGTTGGAGGGGAAAAAAATTCTACCACAATGGCATTAAAAATTTCTTTTTGACTTTGTTACTGATATGAAATAGGGATAGTTTCATATCAAGTACATTGTTGGAAATATCTCAATCATTTATATTTATCACTTTTGTTCTTTTTATTTAATATGTCATTGAAGAAAGACATGTCATGAAACTCTAGATTTTAAAAATGATTTAAATTTCTACCTAAGAGTAGGTAGACATGTAATTACATTTCTGTTTGTTTTTCTTTTGTTAATCTGTCTTTTATTATAGAAGGGTCTCACTCAAGAACCTAGAAGGCTAGTGGGAGAATTATTTTCCTCCCCTACCAAATAATAGCTTATATGTTTTATGAGTTAACCATTTATATTTTCCCCATTAACCTTAACTAAAATTGAACATTATATTAAACAACATTACTTGTTTTAATCATGAGTAGAATATATATAGATCCATATGTAAATGCATTTTCAATGGGATAAGACACAAATACAAGGGAATTATATTATTTATTAAATAATAATATTTATTATTTATACTATAATATCCTTAGAAATAGGATATTTCATTTCCCAGAGTGCATAGACCAAACTAACACAATAATATAGGATACTATATTGAGAAGGTAGAGACTGAAAACCAGAAGAGGAGAAAGGATAGATAAACCAAGTAACAATTCTTAAGTTGTACGCAAGTAGTAGGAATGAGAAAAAACAAAGAGGAAAAAGACATTTGCAGAGTGAATCAACAAGTTTGGCAACTGACTGCAAAGAAGGGGATGGGAGGATATAGTAAGTGTAAAAAAAAATATTTTGGGAAAATAAAATTATTGGATAGACCAGAAAAAAGGTTTGGGAGAAAATAATTAAAATGATCAGTGCAGATTTCAACATGAAGAGAGACTGAACTATTGGTAACCTTTCCATATGGAGATATCCAAGCAGTGGGTGAGAGACCAGGACTGGATCTACAAATTTATAAATTATATAATAAATGTAATTGTTGAAATAATGATGCCAGAAGAGTGAGTCCAGTGACAAAATCTTGGGGAAATTATATTTACTTTTAAGACATTAAGAGATTTAAGAGATGGATAGAGGAAGGGCAGCTGGAGTAAAACAACTGGGAAGAGATATTGGGAAAAGTCAAATCAAGAGAATGTAATTTTATCAATTCCAAAAGAATACAATGCAAGGAAAAAGAAAAATGAAGCTACGAAAAAGCCATTGGGCTCAGTACTTAGCAAACTTTGGGAAAGAGGCTTGGGTAGAGTATTAAGAATAGGAGTCACTTTATAAGAAATTTATTTTGGCCCCAAATAAACATACAGAATGCCTGACTACTAAAGTCTACACTGGGATGGAAATCTACTCTACATCTAATGACTGTTACAATAGGAGTCCAAACAGAAACACAAAGTTTTTCTTACACTATAGTAGTCCTCCTGTTTAACATTCTCTCTCACTATTTTTTCTCTAGAAAAGCATCCACAAAAAATAGTTTCCCAAAATATCTATTTTCTTTTGAACAGAGGAAATAGCCTATTCCATTTGTTTAAATACATACCTACCATATAATTAAAAACCCAGAAATTTTATCAATCTGCTTTAATCAATGTAATTTAGTGCAATTTTTCTCAAAAGTGTTTGATGGAATCCTCATGTGATACTGCGTGAATGCAAATTTAAATGTAAAGATGGTCAAGGTGAATAGTTCCTAGCAAATACATTTGGAAGAACTACAATGTATCTACCTTAAGATGTAATGACAGAACTTTCAACCACTTAGAGACACATCCAACAAACATTGTTGTTTCATTATTTGACTTATGAAAACCTTCACCATGTTGCTTCTATTATCACATGAAATACTAATCATGAGCTGCAAATGACTTGGATTTTGGGGATGAAAATCATCAGCCTATTCTGAATCTATCATTTTCTTTTCATTTGCTTTAAAAGCCCAAGGTAGTCCTCAAAACAGGCAGTGGTAAAATTAAGTCCATTTTACTGTGGCATTTTCTTCCCACCATTTGGGAGAGTATGAAGGAGATAAAAATCTATTCGTTTAAGAATATATTTCTATGTTTAATTTTAGTGGTGGCTTTTTTATTTTTAGATTATTATTTTTTATTTGAATCTGTAAAGCTGTTAGAAAATATGGAATGAATTACTGAGGTAATCATCTGCTGTTTTACCATTTCCTTCTGGTGCCAGCTAAAATTAAAATGGGAATATCTGGGATGCCTGGGTGGCTCAGTGATTGAGCGTCTGCCTTTGGCTCAGGGCGTGATCCCAGTCCGGGATCGAATCCCACATCAGGCTCCCTGCGTAGAGCCTGCTTCTCCCTCTGCCGTGTCTCTACCTCTCTCTCTCTCTCTCTCTCTCTCTCTGTGTGTGTGTGTGTGTGTCTCATGAATAAATAAATAAAATCCTTAAAAAAGTAAATAAAATAAAATGGGAATATCTGTGTTTAGAGATTTAAAAGTTAGGGAGGATTGAAAGAAAGGCTTCCAAAAAAAGAAAAAAAAAAAAAAGGAAGGAAGAAAGGCTTCCAGACAAACCTCTAAACAAGTATTGAAGGGGCAGCTGATTTTAATGACTAGCCTTCAGGTTCCACAATTAGTCTATTTAATGCATTTTTCCCTCTAAAAGTGCAGTCTTGATTGGACTACTGATGAGATGATATAGTTTTATTGCTAGAATTTAAATGTCAAGAAATAAAAAAACAAAATAAAATCTCCCTGAAATAACTCTAGACTTAGTTGGCCCATCCTCCTCAAAATGTAGATTCCAGGAAGCTTTTGATCACAAAAGTATCTAAGTTACCAAAATTTCTAAATAAAGGAACTGGAGTGCAGAGATGATTATTACTTCAGAGCTTGCAAACATGCTAAAGAATTATATGAAAATATTCAACCCCCACCATGTTCCAGGAGCACATGATATGAGACCCTACATTTTTCACAAAGTTGTAACTCTAGCACACATTTCAGCTAAAAGTAGCCAAAGACCCTATTTGTTGGGACAATTGTCAAGTTACAGTTTCTCCAAAATTTAGCACCAATCAGACACACTGCCATTGAGTGCTACGTTTTCATGCATTCCTATTCAATCCACATGTGTTTGTACTATGCACTTCTGAAATGACTTTAATCTCCATGAGCTCACTGTACCTGGGCAGAACCAAAGCTAAAGTCAGTACAAAGGGTAGGACTAGAGATTATATATGCAAATCTGGCCTGTTAACACCGGGAAAAAGGGACAACAATCTATACTTTTTTGATTCCATGACACCAAAATGTGCCTGGAATAGAGTAAGAGCTGAGTAAATATTTGTTGAATAAGCAAATGGATATTTAATGAGTTTGTTTTAGGAGATATGA